>NC_138579.1:47340491-48711114 GCF_964289735.1 Phaethon aethereus | reverse complement strand
ACTCATTCCTATTATTGAGCTTTTGTGACAAAGTACTCTGCAAATAACTATTTACTGTAAAGCATGAAGCATGAAAAAGTGGTTTGTTTGAAGTGCTTCCTTTGAAACTGCTATCAGATAATTTTCTAGAACACCTTTTTTGTTTAATTGTAAAATAAATAAATGCTTATTTTCTTTCACCTTCTTCACACTATGTATTAATAGATTTTTATTATATCATTTAAATAAACAGTGATAGTCTCTTTAATTTATTTTTTTCTAGAGTTGTACAAACCCATGATAACAAAGCAATGAGTACTTGTTCTTTCAGGCAATAATGAGGCACAGCTCCATTTTGAGCCAACACTAAATTACACAGGACACTTCCACTTTGAGTAGGCTTAGTGTAGGTCAGAAAATTAATGTTTTGTTCCATGTTAAAGACAGCAACACTGTAATATCAGGGAAAGAATTATATGTTTGCAATGAGTTTTGGGAACTTTCAGAATGAACATAATTATAAAATTATTTGCATATTTTAAAGTAAATGCATACATACATTTGCAGTGTAGCCCTCAATGAATGAGGTCAGCAGTAGCTGTTGCCCAATGTCCAGGAAAAAGTACATTTATGGTCTTTAGAGCTATCTCTTGGTGAATTCAGTCTTATGTATTTCTGATGTACTCATGGCTATCACTTTCTCATTTTAATTCACATTATTATGGCTCAGTCCTACCAAAAGATGTGTAACACATATAAGTGTAGCACTGAAGTCACTAATTTGATGATACTATTCACATGTAAAAAGTTGAGCTTATGTATAAATCTTTGCAGGGCTGGGCCAATGAGAAGAGGCAACATCAGTGATTACGCAAAGCAGCCTCAAAAGGACACACAGTTTTGAGTTGATTTTGAACATTTATTTTCTTCCTTTCTGGATGTCTGCTGAGATTTAATACAGCTTTGAAACTACCTTTGAACATAAGCAGAAGTCACACATAGAAAGAAGTGAAATGCCAGATTTCTCTCCTTTACACAAAACTGTAAAAAGTTTAGCTTTCACTTTACTTAAGATGGTTTTAACACATATGACTATAATTAGTGAGTTGATGCTAGTGTACAATACCCTCAGCCAACAAATCATCTAGATGTGGTTGTAGGAAGGAAAATGTACTAATTTATGTTTAAAAATATAAAAGTTTTTAAGCATTTAATTGTTTAGTTTGTAAAGTTACAAGATCGGTGATACAGGTTTGGACACTGAGTTCAGAATACCACACCGTGAAAGAAGCATGTATTCTCTGACAGACTCTGTGGCTATTGAACTAACAACTCCAAAGTTGCTTCTGGATTTATTTCTTATTCAACTACTGACCCTTCTGAGTACTTTTTTTTTTTTTTTTTGCCTACTTTGGTCTTAGATGATTTTGATTCTTCTACTTATTGAAGTTTATACGCCATTCAGGTCTTTAACAAAAGTTAAATCTCCCCCTTCTCACCCGTCATAAAGAAGGTTATTCTGAAGTATCTCTCGTGGTTATATAAATAAGTATTGCACAGTGTTTCTTATAGTAAATAGAGTCTGATTTGGACAAACAGAACTGTAAGTTCAATGTATAGCTATAGTTATGTACACATTCTTTACATAAATTAATATTGCCTCTCACACATAGTGTGACTTACAGCAGCATTATCAGTCTGAAGCATATAAAACATAAGAAATAAAATATGCAAGTGAGATTGTCTTTAGATGATGTTTATCTCTACTACAGTGAAAGGATATCCTACTGCCCTGTTCAGTATTCTGACACTGATATATCTCTCAGGCTGTAAAATATGAATTACTAAATGTTTTTTGATGGAGACTGGTTAAATAGCTGCTTAATTAGCTTGCTTTGCACTTAAGAGGATTATAGTTGGATATTAAAGAGAAACTTCCTACCTGCAAGTGTAGTTAGGCTAAAACATTCTACCAAAGAGTAGAATGTCTTTCACTGGAGGTTGATAAGAAGAGATTGCACAATTATCCCTCCATGCATTATCTGAACTCAAGGACTGGAACCAGGTACAACTAGGAAGTATTTAGGATGCATAGAGTATTTTAGAAGATGCAAGTTACCAAGAAGTATGTCTATTACATGATCCATTGCTGGTATACCTCTCTACAAATATGTTGAAGGCAGAATGACAGGGGTGTTTGGAAGGAAACTGTGAAAGCTAAAATGGTGAATGGATGTTTACATCAGGCATTTATAATTTTCAGAGATAATAGTGAGTTTGGTTCAACCTGTGGCAGAAGATGAGAATTTGTGGTGGTACATTTCCCCCCCCGTCTCTGCTTCCCTTGCACCTGGGCCACTCTACAACCTGAGAAATTCAGTTGCTTGGCAAGTCTTGGCCTTTGAACAAAGAGTTTGGTGGTTGAGAGCTCCTCAACCATACCAAGCACTCTTGTGTAGCTGAGGTGGAGAATGGCACTGATTGTATCAGGAATGCAGTTGCCTGACCAGGGTGAAGAACGAGAAGAGAACTAATTTTCTCCTGACAACCCTGGAACGACTGGTGGCAGTGTTACTGGAGATTTGAGTAATTACCTGTCTGGGTTTTGACCAGGATGGAAATTCACTGATGCCTAAAGTCAATCATCTCCTGGCCCTATAAACAGCAGTCCCAAGTGAGGCCCTTTCAGCGGGGGCCTGTGACTAGCATCTCGCTCTGTTGGACACCTCTCAGAGCTTGTGAACTCTTAAATTCAGGGTAAGTTCAGAGGACTGTTGCCAAAGACTGGCATGAGACGTGGGCTGAAACCCCCACTCCTTGAGGCTCAACACTCACCCATTGAGAAATGCAAAAGCATTTGATGTGAGTATTTCGCTGGACTCAAGGGGACTTTTTAACAGGTACCTTTATGCGACGAGCGAGGGAAGGCATGCAGTCGACTCAATATGAGTGATAAAGCAAGCTTCAACTTTATTGCAAAACCTTACACATATTTATACACTAAGTTCTACTTTATGCATACTTGTCTTACAATCATTGGCTTAGCTCTAAAGAGTGCATTATCATACTCCTCCTACTTGCGCTTACTGCTACGTGGTCCGGGTTCCATCCTGTTTTTCTTATACAGTGCTGCTTCTTAGCTGTTTACCACAGCTCCTTCTCCTCAAGGCCGAGCCCTGCAGATGTCCGGCTGTTTACCAGCTTCCCAGTGCCACAGCTCCCTCTTCTCAAGGCCGAGCCGTGCAGATATCTAGCTGTTTACCAGCTTCTCAATGCTGCAGCTCCTTCTCCTTAAGGTCGAGCCGTGCAGAGTGATCCCAACACCTTTATATGTGTGTATATATATGTATATATATCTTTCTTTATATCTCTTTATGTATCTCTATGTCTATATCTTTATATGTGAGTGTAATTTGAGAACCTTCTTAAGTCTTTAACTAAGTTGTTGTGTTATTAAGCTTAGTTAGAAAATTATATAACTTGTGATTTACCGTAATAGTGTTAATCACAAGTGATATATCAACTCCATTCGGACTCAATTTCCCTGACTGTGTAAATCACTCTTCCCGATCCACGTGTAAACCATTCCAACCTAATTGCAATTTGGTTTCTCTTTGTATGTTTTTTCCATATTGAATAAGTAATAGAGTGGACCTTGTAATCAAATTCTGTTAAGTTGCACTTTTTACAAATTTATATTAAAATCATTTGCTTTCTAATATCTGTGGCAGTGATACTTTAATTGGCCTAAACCACTCATTTGCGACAGAGTTTAAGAACTTAATTCCTTGTAGTGAGAGTGACATGGTATACATTACATGTATTCTATGTCAAATTGTTTGAGAAAGTTGTATTTTCTAAAGCACAATATCCTCCTCTTCTTAATATATTAAAAGTTATCAATTTCATTTTTGTGGAGACAAGTATGTCCCTTGTTCTGCAATCAGAAATAGGTTGGCCCATATAATGAAATATACTTAACACATAATAAGAACCCTATATAAATTTAAGAGACTAATGCAGTGACTCCAGTAGGTTTTAAATGGTATGCAAACATATTAGCTACGCACTAGTCCCACAAACAGGGGAACAGTTGCACACAGTAGTTGAATGGTGTGCACAGTTTTGGTGGCCATTAATTGATTTTTCAATTACATCAAAACCAATGCAGTGAAATTAGGACTGTTTTGCATACCTTGGCCTTAGATTCATCTCAGTGGACTGTTTATACTATTTTAGACTTGTATAAGACATCAGTTGTTCCTGATTTTACCTGTAGGCAACTGATACAATAAAAATAGTTTTGTTTAGAGTCTATTTTTTGTCTTTTCTCTTTGGTGTTTTTTATCACAATCCTACAATCATAGAATCATAGTATCATAGAATCATAAAATTTTTGTGTAGGAAGGGACTTTAAAGGTCATCTAGTCCAACCCCCCAGCAATGAGCAGGCACATCTTCAACTAGATCAGGCTGCTCAGAGCCCACTCCAACATGACCTTGAATGTCTCCAGGGATGGCGCATCTACCACCTCTCTGGGCAACCTGTGCCAGGGTTTCACCATCCTCATTGTGAAAAAATCCTTCCTTAGATCTAGTCAAAATCTACCCTCTTTTAGTTTAAAACTATTACCCCTTGTGCTATCGCTACAGGCCCTGCTAAAACATCCGTCCCCATCTTTCTTATAAGCTGCCTTTATGTACTGAAAGGCTGCAAAAAGGTCTATCCGGAAGCTCCTCCAGACTGAACAACCCCAACTCTCTCAGCCTTTCTTCATAAGAGAGGTTCTCTATCCCTCTGATCATTTTTGTGGTCCTCCTCTGAACCCTCTCCAACAGGCCCATGTCTTTCCTGTGCTGAGAGCTCCAGACCTAGATGCAGTACTCCAGGTGGGATCTCACCAGAGTGCAGTAGAGAGGTAGAATCACCTCCCTCGACCTGTTGGTCACGCTTCTTTGGATGCAGACCAGGATACATCTCGCCTTCCCGTCTGTGAGTGCACATTGCTGGCTCATGTCCAGCTTTTCATCCATCAGTACCACCAAGTCCTTCTCAGCACAGCTGCTCTCTATCCCTTTATCCCTCGGCCTGTATTGACACCGGCAGTTGCCCTGAGCCAGGTGCAGAACCCTGCATTTGGCCTTGTTCAACCTCATGAGGTTCTCACGAGTCCATTCCTCAAGCTTGTTCAGGTCCCTCTGGATGGCATTCCATCCCTCAGGTGTGTCAACTGCACCACTCAGCTTGGTGTCATCTGCAAACTTGCTGAGGGTGCACTCAACCCCACCATCTCTGTCATTGATGAAGATACTAAACAGTAATTGTCCCTATACCGACACCTCTCATCACCAATCTCTATCTGGACTTTGAGCCATTGACTGCTGTCCTCTGGATGCAACCATCCAAGCAATTCCACATCCACCCAACAGTCCACCCATCAAATCCATCTCTCTCCAATTTAAAGAGAAGGTTGTTGTGGGGAATCATGTCAAAGGCCTTGCAGAAGTCCAGATAGATGGCATTGGTAGCTTTTCCCTTGTCCACTGATATGGTCACTCCATCATCGGAACCTGACTAGGTTGGTCAGGCAGGACTTGCCCCTGGTGAAGCCATGATGGCTGCCTCAAATCACCTCCCTTATGTGCCTTAGCATAGCTCTAGGAGGATCTGCTCCACGATCTTCCCAGGCACAGGGATGAGACTGATGGGTCAGTTCTTCCCAGGGTCCTCCTTGCTACCTGTTTTAAAGATGGGTGCAATGTTTCCCTTTTTCCTGTCTCTGGGAGATCACTTGGTTGCCATGACTTTTCCAATATCATGAAAAGTGGCTTGGCAACTACATCAGCCAATTCCCTCAGGACTCTGAGATGCATCTTATCAGGTCACATAGCCTTGTGCATGTTCAGGTTCCTCAGGTGCTCTCGAGCCTGATCTTCTCTTACTGTGGGAGGGACTTTGCTCCTCCAGTCCTCATCTTGCAGTCCCTCCACTCAAGAGGTGTGAAGAGATTGCCAGCACAAGACCGAGGCAAAGAAGTCATTGAGTACCTCAGCCTTCTCTTCATCCATTGTTACCAGTCTGTCAGTCTTGCTCATTATGGGGGGTACGTTTTCTTTGACCTTCTTTTTCTGGCTGACATACCTGTAGAAGTCCTTCTTACACATGTTATGTGTTTTTCAGGTGCACACTCTAAAGCTTTTCTTCTGTAGATATAGACAACCACAGCATTTAAATATGTACAGTACTCTATAACTCTGAAACACTGTTTCCTTAATATATTTGGTGCTTCTTCCACCTTAATGCATAATCTAAATTTTCAGATAAGGCACAGTGTACAGAATAAGCAAGAATAAGAGAAGAGCCTGAGAAGAAAGTAAAGATAAGAAATATGGCTAATGTAAAGGAGTGTGCCATATAATAACTCAGATAATGAAGGGGGCAAAGTCACAGTGAATGTTGGTTATAGGCAGTTGAGTGTTTCTACTAGCTTATGTGTTTGTCTGTCTTGTGTCCTCCAGACCAAAAATTATTATTTCATCTTCAAGCCCCCTCCAGACATCTTTTTAACCCACTTAGCTTTCTTGTATCTTCTGGAAGAACTTAGAAAGTATTAGCAGATATGGTTAATTCAGCTGAAATGAAACCCAAAGAGGTTCCACCCCTTGGGAATGGTGTTGTGTCTGGCTTGGCAGGAGATGATTTCTTGGCAGTAGGATCTTACAGAGACATATGTTGCATGGGAGGATGGCCTAGCCTTGCCATATTTTCCATCTCAGAAAATCACCCTTTATAGATTTCCAAGGAAAAGAATTAAAAAGGAAATGTATTCATTATATTTGCAACATTTTAAACAAAGAATGAGAATGAAGAAGTGAGGTTTGAGAAAATGCAGGATGGCCTGAATATTTAAAATTTTTTAATATTAAATGGAAGGGAAAAAGTGTTTTCTTCAGGTCAAAATTAAAATACAAATCCTGGGAAATATTTTGGCTGCTAACATTCATCTGAGACTAAAGAATGTGCCAAACTGTGGAGAAATGTGAAGCTCTTACAAGGCCTAGAACTGCATTAAGTTCTACAAAGTTTTTAACCATTAACGTGTTGACCAATTTGGTGAAGTGGTTGGCTCAAGGATCAGGTTATGTTTAAACAATAACACATTTTTAATTGAAGGATCTCAAAGTGCAGTATGGACATTCACTATCTGAGACTAAAAATATTGGGAGTTCAGAAAGTAGTAGTCAGTGTCCTGAGGAATAAGCCTTTCCTTCTGTATATAAAGACTTTTCATACCTGTGTACTTTACCTGCACAACCAGATAATGAATCTCAAAGTTCATCGCCATAAACCTGTTTGCTTCACATTGTTTCATAACAATGCAGAACTTCTATTTTGGGGGTAGTGGAGATTAATGAAGGGGCCTGGAGGATGGCCATTATCTGTAGTCCTTTTAAATTTCCTACGTTGTGTTGGTTTTATTTAATCAGGTGTGAATTTCATCCACAGAACCATATTACTCATAATTATACTCAATAATAATAATAATACTCATAATAATACTCGTAATATTCAGGATGCTGATAAAGAATTATATGGAAAGATGAAAAATTTCATCATCTTATAGGAAAATAAAATCAAATAAGAATCTCCTTGAATTATTTATAATTTATATACATAGAGCTGACATAGCTTAATCCATGATCATTTCTATGTTTGGATGAGTCTTCAGAGACTGTCCCAAAGCTCTAATTGAACAACAGAATTTTGGTTTTGACAAAGTAGCATAATAAAACATAACAATGTCCTTCAGAGAGTCTTGATAGTCTTCACATGATATTATAATAACATTTTGAAGATACTTCCCCCGCTTGCTTTGTCTCTTGGCATAGTCTTCTCTTGCTCAGTTTTGCTATATTATTTATATTAGTGGCCCCAAGTCTTTGTCTGTGCAAGAAAGAGTGATGAGCTTTCATCACTTTGGAGACTTAAAGTGCTTAAGAGTTTTGACAGTGACAGAGTGGCCAGGGGTTATTACAATTCTGCCACAATAAAAAGCCTGCTCTTGAAATCAGTGAGTGGTTCCATAGTTATCTGTTCATTACACAGGAAAAAGATGTATATGTGTGTGTGTACGCATTTCTTCTTTGCTTGAGCCTAAGAAACTCTCCAAATATATGGTAGTGATTTTTTCTTATTTTGCTTTCTTGAGATTTTGAAAGGCATAAACAAAGTTGCTTTATTTCCCTGTTCTCTCTTTTTCCACTCTTCCCTCATCTTTCTTGTTAAAGTGCTTTTATACATGAAATACTGAATATTTTTAAAAGAAAAAATACATTCACTCAGTGTTCCCCTATGAACATGCATTGTGACTGGGATACTAATTACTCTGCAGTGTTTATTGTGAAAGACCTTAAATAACACTAAAATTCAGAGATAGCAACAGTTGGTAGGGGAAGGAAAGAAAGAGATGGAGATAGACTTTTAAAGCCTCTGGATCCATGAAGGGCTCTTCTGAGGTATGGTCAGTTCTCTGGGAGATGAAGAAAATAGGCTCTGAAATGAGAAAAATGTCCTATAACTAGCAATAGCACTGAACAAGGTAAGGAGGGGAGAAGTGGGGAGGACAATTCTATTTAGTACTGGCAGTAAGACCCAGTGTCAAGAAATCTATAAAAGACAGGACTTTTATGGGAGAGAAATAGTGAAATACATAGGAACACTAATTCAGTAGTAAAGTTAGCAGTCTGCATAAGAAGAAGAGAGATATCTTCCAGATTCAAGCTATGAGAGTATTTACTAGATTGAAGGCTGCTACATGTGTGTCGTGGTTTGAACCCAGCCAGCAGCTAAGTATCACACAGTGCTCACTCCCCCGTAGTAGGATGGAGAAGACAATCAGAAAGGTCAAGCAAGAATACTCTCTCGTTCAGTTAAAGTCACTTTAATAGGTAAAGCAAAAGCTGCACACGCAAGTAAAGCAAAATAAAGAATTCATTCACTACTACCCATCAGCAGGTAGGTGTTCAGCCATCTCCAGGAAAGCAGGGCTCCATCATGTATAATGGTTACTTGGGAAGACAAACACCATAACTCCAAAAGTCCCCTGCTTCCTTCTTCTTTGCCCAGCTTTATACGCTGATCATGATGTCATATGGTATGGAATATCCCTTTGGTCAGTTGAGGTCAGCTGTCCCTCTTGTGACCCCTCCCACCTTCCTGTGCACCCCCTACTCACTGGTGCCTTGTGCCTACTTGCTGGTGGGGTGGTGTGAGAAACAGAAAAGGCCTTGACTCTGGGTAAGCACTGTTCAACAATCACGAAAACGTCCCGGTATTATGAACACTGTTTTCAGCAAAAATCCAAACCATAGTTCCATACTAGCTGCTATGAAGAAAATTAACTCTATCCCAGCCAAAACTAGCACACTGTGTAATGTTCATGTTGCATACCTGTGTGGGTTTGGGTGCCTGCAAGAAAAGGAAAGAAAAACTTTTTTTAAAATTTTATGATTTGTGACCCAGATACATTCATTTTATAACATGTGAAGCCCTAGATCACTAAATAGATCCGTTATCAGAATTTCCTAAATATCAAGCAGCAATGCTTCCAGATTAAAACTGATGATTTAGATTTCAAATTTTGATCCTGCTTACAGCAATGCCACTTAACACCAGCTCATGTATCTAAAGATACCTCTCTAGCTCACAGAGGAAATCCTTTGCATCTTGAAGGCTTGGTATAAAAAGTGGAATAGCGTTAAGAAGCTATTAAGTGACTGTGATACTCATTAGGAAGCCATAAAAATGTTTTATTTTTAGAAAATTAGGTAGACTTTTCAGAATCCAAGTTATGTATTCATGCTTGGGCTTAGTCAAAAGCCAGACATTAATATTATTGAAACAGTGAACATCATCAAGATAAAGTGCAAGTACAACCTGAGAAAATTCCTCCCTAATTCTGTAAACTGGGTGGACAAAACATATGGAGCAAGAAATTAGTAAAAAACTGATAGCTCTTGACCAGGTACAAACAGCAGGAATAAGTCTCATGGTACCCATGCAAAACATCCTTAATCAAAATATTTCAGTTTATACTTGAGCCTCTAAATAATTTTCTTCTTTTCTCTCCCTCCACTCTCTGTTTTACTCTTCATTCTTATGGTAATCAAATATTCAGAGGAAAAGTGTAATTTGATAACAAGTATTAGATGAAGCAACGGCTATAAATTCTGGTGAGGCCTTCTACTGTAGATGCATAAAATCAAGTGAAAAGGGAAACAAATTAGCATGTCTAACTGTTCTCCATCTCTTTTCAGTTAGTGATGTTAAGTGCTTAGCAAATCAAAATAGATATTCACACATACTTTGAAAGACAATAATAACTTTACTCTCTGTATTGAAATTTGTATATCAAATGTCTATTCATGATAAAGTACTACAATCTGTGAAGATTCCTTAACAGCTGGGATTCATGAACATTTTACTTTAGAGGCAAACAAGTGGAAATTTGTCCTATCAGTTGTGTCTGACCAATTTTATATGCATTTATATAAGTAGATGTTACAGAGTGCATGCCATTAATTATTCCAATACAACCATCTGGCTTGTTTCTGCAAGTTGCTTGCAATCTTTCATGATAGTAACAAACTACCTAAGCATTCAATTTAAATCCTTTGTCACTCTGAGGCACTTCAGGAGAAGACTGTTGCTAAATTTCTTTTCCCATAAACACAGTGTACTGACTATCTGTATGTATGTGTGTGTCTGTTATATTGGTTTTTCATTAATCAGCAAAGCAGAGTTGGAGAAACTCTCATGTAAACAGATTTTAGTATGCAAAAGCATCAAGAAGCATACAATATCAGAGAATATTGAACATTCAAATACAAGAAATGAAAAAATGCAAATTTAAAATGTTCTCTATAGAACAGGTGCTGCCTATACAGTTTTTTGCAAGACATTTTGCAAATTAGACAATGTTTTCAAAATGTAAGATCCTAAAGTACATACCTGAATATCAATACATGGTTTGTAGGGAATAAGTTCAAAATCTAAATACAACTCTACAACAGCAAAATTTCTCTGTGTAGAGATTTCATTTCCATGTCATTCTCCACTGAGTGGTGAATAATTGGATGTAGAAACAAAAGAATTTTCTTTGTGGTTGGTGAGAAATTAATATAGTCTCTTCAAACAGCCTTGACACTTTATAGCTGACATATATTAAATGCTCTTGAGCTAGAACTGTGTCAGCAAGGATAAAAGCCTTCTCTGTACTTCATGTAGCATCTCTACCTTAAAGTGTTTCACTACCAAACTCAAGCTCATTAGGAAAGGGGAAAAGAATGATTCACTCTACAATTCATATAAAAGTGTATGTGCTAAATCGACTGTTGACAATTAATTGAATTAATGACAGGATGAAGGGTCAAACTAGTCAAGATCAAAACAATACAGACCACCAGCACTTTATCACTAGTTGACTCCTTTGTTTCTTGTTGCCCAACACTATAAATGACTTCCTCCATTTGCTCCATTTGACTTCCTTGACTACTCCTGAATAGGATACTTAATTTACCTTAGTAAGTAGAGCTTAAACATAAGACATTCCAATTTGCTGACCAAAGTTAATGCGCAAAGCACACTCTTTGATTATCTTTACCTTCATATTTATCCATTCATTTTCTCCATGCTGATTGCACCTATAATAACTGCACATCTCTAGGCATATTTAGGTTTTAAAATGTCTTGATAAAAAAGTTTTGTTTCATATCTGAAATACAGAAAGTCTCATTAGACAAACCTACCATAGGAGTCCCAGTTAAGACAAAAAGACAATTATCTCCAGATCATAAACAAGGTTGCTCAGGAGACAAACTGTCAAAAGAAAGCTTGCTGAATTTAAACTGTACATCTAAAATCGTACTTGAGTTTTCTGTCAATATTTTTAGATCTATGACTGTTTTCTGCACTTCCAGGAATACTTCTGGGTTTGTTGTGCCCGATGCCCTTTTAAAAGATATACATACATATTTTGTCTGTTTGTCTTGTTTTACCCATTTAAGGGTTCTTGTGGCAATTAGTGATTCTCTCCTTCTGGCATTATTTCATCCAAAATCAGAGATTTTAGTGACCTTTGATTTGGCTTCTCTAAGATTTTAAGTGTTGATAGAAATTTCTGGTGAAACATCACTGATTTTGATGCTTCTTTGTTCACAGATAGGTTCACCCAGCAGGATTGTTTTTTCCCCCAATAGTTTATGTTTACAATTTCAGTGTGATTGACATAGTTTTAAAAGAAGGGGAAAAAGGTACTGCTATGTAATTAATAAGACATTTTCTGCTTTAGACTCTGAATATAGCTTACAGGTAGAATAGGAGTGGGTAAATTGCTATGGAATGATTTGGTTTATGATCACTTACAGAAAAAAATACCTAGGAATGACAGATGTGTTTCTGATTGGATTTTGCAAATGAAATGCTGCAAGAGAAGAATGCCTGATAGAAGGGGCAATGTGAATTTGCACCTTCCGAACAAACACAGCTAGAAGAACATCTATATGTATCTTTTTAATCAAGTAGGATGTAACCTAATGGTTAGAGCAGAAGCCCCACACAGTGAAGGTTCCTGGAGAAGTCCTGTTCAATTGTAGTCTGTGGGAACTTTCCCATCAAGTTCAGTCAGGAAAGGATATCACTCTAGGAACCAGAAGTCCTAAAATACCTTCTTTTTTATCTGATTTCTTGTAGCTGTGTAGGCCTCAAAGTCACAGACACTACAGAACTACACAGAAACTACAATCACCAAGATCACTTCTGTTATTCCCAAAGATAATTTTTTTTTTCTTCAGCTGATGACAAACCTGAACCCCAAGTGATTGCATGTTCCCCTATGGAAACTGGGGCACTGAACTCAAAGAAAAAGTTTGCACAGTTCTTTTGCAACAGGAAATCCAAATATGACAAAGCATGTGGGTCCTTTTCCAGGTCTCTCATATGCATTTGCTTCATCTTCCATTACTCACATTGAAAAATGAATGTCCATAGCCTGTCCAGAAATATTTGAAAGATGCATTCATAAGAAATGCAGGATTGTTTTCAATATTTATATACTTATATTGAGCTAAGAATTCTAGGATTGGCTTTTTTAACAATCTGAAATACAAGAAAAATTATTAATAAACTGATTACCAGTGATCTAAAAATAGAATAATCTAGAAAAATAACATAAATCAGTCTTTTGGCAAGTTGTAAACATCTGCTGTAATCTATGACTTTCTAAATGCAGAAATATGCAACACTGAGCAACACTATCGGAATAGGTTTATATTTCAAATGATGGCAAATTTGGGTGTAAACTGCTCACCAGACTAGAGTTATTATGAGATATATTTTAAAAAGATGCATACAGTCCTAGCACTAATAAATTCTCTTTTCAAGCTTCCTATGCCAAAGAACAAACAGAACAACTGGTATCCTGCAGTGATGGAATAAGTAGCTTTCTGCTCTATGTAAGGCCATTTTCCAAAGTCAGGATGTTCTTCAGCTTATGATGCAGAATATATTTAGTGATTATATGCACATACATAAACCTGCCATGAAAAATGAAAGGTAAAAAAATCTACATTAGTTAACCATACAGTCTGGACAGTGAAGAACTGCAATGACTTCTCCCCAGGTACGTAAAATATAGAAATTTGCCTAGCAGAAGGAAAATTAACAACTCTGTGAAAAAGATGGAAACAGAGACACCAAGTCAGCAAGATAGATAGATAGATAGATAACTGACAGCATGAGCAGCAAACAAACAAACTCTACATATTTTTATTATTTAATAAGAAGTATTATTACCCTCAAGAACAGCAAAAATAGGGAAGCCAGACACTATATCACAATAACAATCCTGAAAGTATGGGATTCACTTATATGCATTAAATAGAGTTATTACCAACTGCATGTCATGTTACAACAACTGATACCACTGCTCACTATAAAGCACTGCTAAGCAGGAAAGGAGGCTTGAATGCTTTGTGGTGGTTACATCTGTGATTTGGTTAAGGTTGTAGCTGACTAAAAACCTTCTAGGATCAGATCAGTAATACAGTAGTCTGCCTCGCCATAAGGAGAAAGACCTGGCCCTTTGATGAAATGAAGAAAAGGGGCCTTCAGATAGGCTAGCTCTGTACATGGAAATGGAGTATGAAAAAATGAAGCCTCTTAGTTTTGTTGAGTTTCAGGGTTTCTATGGTGTCAATCAATATAGGTGGGTGGTTTTCTGTCTGTGGGAGTCTGCAGTGATCTATTTATATCTAAGGGAGACAAAAACTCTTCAAAGTCAAAGAGGAAGATAGGTAGCTTAGTCTCAGAAAAAAGTCTCTGAGGAGGAAATGCTTCCCAGTAGGGGAAATAGTTAAAGGCCCTTGCTTCTTATGGTTATATTTTTAGTTAAAATGTTTATGCAGAAGTGTTTGAATTTCCTTATAGGCTTTACTACCTAGGCATCTGGACTAAGAAGGAAGTTCTGAGACTTCAATTAGAGGTAATTGAGGCAGGTTGATTCACACATCCTGGGGCAGCAGGTTCTGGAAGGTACTCTTCTAAGCCTTCTATGGAAATTTATTTGATTCAGGAGCAGCAGAACCAAGCAGATTATTATTTTTTTTTAAAGTTCTTTAGAAGTAAGCATTTCCAGATACAACTCAGGCCAAAGAAGAAAACATGTATTTTGACTAGTGGTCAATTCCAAACTGCACATTGCCACCAGATCTTGTGGTAGTTGCTTACATTTTGATTATTTCTCTGAGCTGCATCATAGCATTGTGCTTACTCAAAAATTACTAATCTCTACAAACAGTTGAAACCACTGTGATAACTAATCCACATCTTAAGTACTTGCATATTAGTGAAAACATCTAATAACAATGCTTGCTTTCTCTTTGCTAAAATTTCATGCTTGAAATAAAGGATAAGGAAAGAAAAGTAACTGATGGCTTTTAACTGAATAGTGGCTGATGGTCCTAATCTGTCTCAGCTGTGCTGTGAATTCACTTCATAGAATTTATCCATCTCTTTAAGGAAAACCTGATTATCGTTTTCCTGTCACAGATAGATAACCTGGCTTGCCAAAGCCATGTAGCTGAAAACAGAAGATTCATGACTCTCAAATCTGTTCTCCAGGTAGTAAATCAAAACAAAAATACCTTTTTTATTTTTTCATTTGCCCCATAACCGTAGAGCATAGTGACTACAAGAAACAAATGTGTTCCTTTTGACCTAGTGAGTTTTCTAAAGCACAGCTGGACCCTATAGTTCACTACAATACAACAATACTAACCACAGATAAATTATACAGCACCAGCAGGAAAATGGTAAGTTGATTGAAGGGGCAATGAGCCATGCTTAGTGTCTGAGCTCCAGGGATGAGTTCCTAGAACACCAGCTTGTCTCTGTTGATGATGTGTGAATAAACTTGTGGATTAATGCAAAATTTAACAAATCCACTGTTGTAAAGCCTGCACTTGATAGAATAGAAAAAAAATCTATTTGCACTGACTCTGTACAAACACTCCTTTCACGCTAAGTAAATAGCAAAAAGATTACTTGGGTTATTAAAAAGTTATTCAACTTGTAATAACTACTGTTCATTTTTTAAATTTTTTTTGTTAATTTTCAGTGGTCAAACAATAAGAGATACTTTCTCCAGCATATTATTAAGCATATTTCTTGTAGATTTTAGAGTCTGTGTGTCTGATTTAAAAGAAAAAGTGCGTATTTGTTTACCTAAACCATATGTGGTCTAAAGACTTATGCATGTAGGTAATATTGCTCGCAAAAATATGTCTAGGATAGTGAATAAGACTAATTACACATGCAACTACCTTTGCAATGCTAAGGGAAGGGTTTTCTCCTGCACCCCTACCTGCAGGATAGCCAGAAACCTTTGGAACAGAGTATGTGAACTACTGTGATTTGTAGTCAAGGTACACAAGGTACTCTTGTGATTCACATTCTCTCATTCAAGCACTTAAAGATTCATACAAGTACCATTCAGTTAACAACTAGTGTAAAAGCTTATTCTTTTATTTTCAGGACTCAGGCCAAGAATCAAATTTGACAATGGTACTGTATTTGAAGTCACTGAAAAAGTGGACTTATGTTAAAGACAGACAAAACACAAACACTAGTGTGAAAACAAAATGACAATAGTGTGGGTAATAGAAGAAAGGTAAGAAAAGATTGTGGAAGAAAGTAGTAAGCAGTATTTGAAATGTTATATGTTTGTGTACATATATGCTATGTTCTTCATAATAAGAACCAAAGAAAAATGTAGCAGTATAATGATAAGAAGAAAGTACGACTTTAAGAGCACTAATGTGAGAAAAGTTTGAATTAGGAAAGACTCAGAACTAATCACTATTACAGGCTCAGAATGAGCAGATGAACTTTTCATCTGCAAGAGAATGTAACTGCAAGAAGTATTTTGAAAGGGCAAGAACGTTTTCTTTACCTGAAAAATTTTAAACCCTTATTATCTATAGCATTGTATGAGTGTCAACATCTACAATAAAAAATCTTGAATACCCTATTACATAACACAACATTTAAAATATGGCAATTAATAAAACTTTTCACTGTTGGGTGACTATTCACCATCACTGCAGCACTGCACTCTAGATTTTCGTATGAAAAGTCACTCACCACACTATTACAAAATAATTTTATTTTATTTATAAATTTGAGGAGCAGTCACTGAATTAGAGAAGTATCAGTGGGTCCTGAATTACTGGTTTAAACAGTATTGAAAAAAGTCTGTGCAATCATTGTTATTTAAAGAATTTGACTTAAAAGAAAACTGTGATTAAAAAGACTTGATCAGATACTACATTAAGACTGATTTTTTTAATAACAAAAAAATAATCTTTTTAAGCTCTTTGTAGGCTGTTTGTTACTCATTAAGTCTATCCTGTAGATATTTTAACTAAGTGTCAATACAAAGCTGATTAAGAGACTCTAGTAGAGAGTCCTCATCAACATAGCACTTTATGAAGAATAATTAATCCTGTGACTATCATTCCTAAGTCATGTATATTTGGAGGTCTTCAGCATTTAAGAAGCTGTCTTTGACAGAATCTGGGAGTAAATCCCTAATATCTAAAGCACTATCCTAGTAATGCCAGGGGTTCCTTCTTTAGTCTGAAAGAGAATGTTTTTGTTACATGTGGATTGACTGACATTTTACCAGTGAAAAAAGAAGGATTTGGCACAGTCCAAAGGCTCTTTTTTTGTTTATGTTTATGCCCAGATAGCATGTTCATTTTTTATTCTATTTTTTCTCATTTCATTGGCATCCTCTTCTAAATCAGGATCTCTAATCAGATGTACCAGGACCTCTGCTTTCTAAGATAAGTTTTGATAATAGTAGATTTTTAAGGGCTGAATTAAGAATAAATAATAAAGTTTTAGTGATTTTTTTTTCCTAGTACATTGCTGAACAAAGAAACCACTAAGCTCATGAGTGTGATGAACAGTAAACTGGTTACTCATCTTTATCCATTGTTTATCTGTAGGAGTACCTGGGGAGTCACCAGAATGGACAGAATTAATGGTTCTGCACAAGGACTGAAAATAACTCTGTAGATTTCCATATGTTTCTTCATTTTTATTATAAATGTTGTAATTTTTGACTGGCACCTACATCAAGAAAAATCAAAGACACACTACTATATGCAATACTGTATTAAACTGAAGGTGTTAGAGCATGAAGATTCCGATTACTTATCTTCTTTCTACCTTGTAATTTGTCTTGCAAGGTCCACCTTACGAACAGAACAGTGCCCAAGTTTCAGTCGTATATCTTCTTGGCCAACCAGTTAGGCCTTTGAAGCTAGCTTGTGTCGTTAAAGTGGATCAGAGTACATCCACTCAATTATTTGCTGAGTTATACTGTCTCAATGGGAAACAGTGTCTGAGACATTGGGAAGCTGTTCATACTCATCTTTCAGTTACTAATTTCTGTAGCTTAACTGATACAGGAATGTTCTGTCTAGTGATAGAATAAAGGAGGAGAGTAAATTTGAAATAAGCTCCAGCCTCAGCTAAAGCTTGGACTTGCCTCTGAACAGACTGGCAATACTTGAGACTCCCTCGGCTGAAATTCAAGCTGCAAGTCATTCTTCTACGATTCATTTGAAATTCCACAAAGAAGAAAGACAGGATTCCTTAAGTCCTACCATCTAGCCACAGGCTCCCTGTTTTTTTGAAGGTCCAGAGGAATAAGCCATCTGAAAAAGAATTTACTTTCTTGTTTCCAAAGCCCACTGAAATGAATTAAATATCAGTTGCTAGGTCATATGTGTTGTGGGATCAGGACTGGAAGCTGGATACTTCACTATTGGGGTTTTTTTAATGTAATAAGGTGATGGAAGGCAGAGGGATTAAATATGCTGAAAATGTTTTTTTTAACAATCTTCCTGCCTATTTTAGAGAGGACTTGCTCAGCATAAAGGTCCTAGAACAACAGATGTGTTTCTAATTCAATTCTTAAAAAGAAATGCTTTTATTCAGAGTGCAGCAGGAAATATCCTTCAGCAAAGGACACCATCTGCAAAACAGTAAGATGAGCTTTAAACATCTATCCAGTGACTGGCAGGTTTTTTGCCACCACTGTATAAAGTTCATATTTATTCATGCAAAATATAAAAGAGGAATTTTAGCTGATTTAAGTCCTAAAATAAACTAAACCATTTTGACCATTCATGTAGTAAGTGGTCTGAAATGGAAGACTGTAGGTCCCTGCAGTACAAGCTGTTGTGTTTTTTTTAGCAGGGCCTGTTGCAGTAGAGCAAGGGGTAATTGTTTTAATCTAAAGGAGGGTACATTCAGACTAGATATAAAGAAGAAATTTTTTATGATAAGGGTGGTGAAACACTGGAGGAGGTTGCCCAGAGAGGTGGTAGGTGCCTCATCCCTGGAAACATTCCAGGTCAGGTTGGATGGGGCTCTGAGAACCTGATCTAGTTGAAGATGTCCCTGCTCACTGCGGGGGGGTTGGACTAGATGACCATTAAAGGTCCCTTCCAACTCAAACTGTTCTATGATTCTATGATTAAAATGAGCAGTGTACTCCCAGGTAATAAATGTTTCTGTCACTTAAATAGTACTGAAAGCAGTGGTATGCTGTCATTACTTATCTGGATAGAATAATTGTTTACAATGTTGGAAAATTCCACACTTAGACTGGGATTTCACTACCGATTATGTATTTGTTTGAAATTTCTTAGTAAGAGGATTTTTTAAAAAGCTTGACTAAACAAAAATGGGGTACCATTGACTAGTCTAACAAAAGTCTTGAGAAACGATTACAGAAACTGATTATATGGTTGATATTTATAATGTTTAATTTTACTCATGTACTGGTTGTCAGCATGTCCTCAGAGTGTCTGTTACACATTATTCTCTTCCACTGCTTGAACATATCACTTCACTTATTAGTGCCTCAGTTTTCTCTTTTCTCACTCAACTATCTCACTTATTTAAATCCTCAGCTGTAAATTTCAAATGAAATTTCTAAAATTTGTTGCACTAAACAGTAAGATGCCTGTGGATTAACCAAAAATCAATGTGATCCTGAAGATAATATTTAACTGGCAGAATAGGAATAAATGGAAACTGTTATGTCTGGAGTAGCAAGAAATCATAGGAAAATTAAAAAATGAAGTTGTATCTGAACTAAGATAATTCCTGAAAGAGAATTTTAGCTCAAAATTTCAAATAATGTTATGCTACCTTCCTTATATACCCTGTGCCTACTTCTTATGACCACCAGAAAACATGTTAATTATTTTGTGTTAGTTTTAGCAAAAAGAAGAGAGAAATATGCGTTACCTTCCCTTTTTGAATAAAGAAAGACTTTTTTTTTTAAGAAATATTGGTAGAACATCTCTACAGAAAGAAAAAATTAGGCTCAACAATTTTAAAAGTTACTAAACGACTGAAAGACAGGTAGCCAAAAAATCTATCATGAGTGGGGAAATTAACTTTTTATTGGAAGACAACCACCTTCTGCATTTTGTTTCCTTTGAAAGGAAAAAAAAAGAGAAACATGAGAAACATTGAAATGCATACTGTGACTCTAATAATTTATTCTTTTGTTAAGTTGGCAGTTTGTGTGGGTAGAACAGGGGACAGAGAGTCAATATTCCTGCCTTCTGTTCCCAGTTCCACAGCTGATTAATTGTTGTACAACAGATAAACAAAAACCTGGACATTAGTTGTATGTAGTCTTGCTCAAGATCCTAACAGAAATCCTAGGCAGAGCAAGTAATTAAATTTAGGGTGATACTGTGACACTCAACTAATTACTTAAACTGATCTACACTTTTCCCTATTTAGACAGTGGCCAGAGTCTAACTTTTTAAATACATCCATGGTTCTTACTGACTTTGAACAGAAGTGGCAAAAATATTAGTAGAACTAGAGAATCTAGAAAAAAAATTAAACCCAGCAAATTTACTTTTGTGACTGGTTACGTAACTGAGAGAAAATCTTTTGTGCGGATTATTGTTCTTTCTTGGTCATTGTAATAAATACTCCTCTCCATTTTGAGAAAAGAAAGGGGTCTCTGCATCAAAAAAATACATGTTTTCCATCTGCTAGGATTTCTGCTCCACTGCTTCATGCTCTTTTTTTTTCTTTTAGCTTTTTCTGTGTTTTGTGAAAGGGAAAAAACATATGTGTCTGAAGTGAACACTGTCTTTTCCTATTGTTATAACTGTTTGTACTAGATGCTGAATTAATTCCTGCAAGAACCAGGTTCTCACTTCCACTTTGTGTAATGCCATACAGGATTGGTTAAGTGACTGTTGTTACTTGGTATATATAAGTATAATACTTATACATACTAAACATATATAATACTTATACTAAGTATTATGAACACAGGCCATGGTTATAATCTAGTCCATTGAAACACAGATTATGTAACATATGATATAATTTCTAATAATACTTCAGTGAAGTTCTGTGGCAGGAAATAAGAGCTTTCATTCCTTTTATTGCATCAGGTTACTTCTTTTTATGGCATCATAAATTTTTCTCTCCCCCAGCCTTCTTGTCACAGAACTCAGGAGAAAGTTTATGAGACTGTGATAAACTAGAAAGTATTGAGGCACAGAAGCTGTATTTTCATTGCTTGCAAAATTGATATTCTGCTAAAAACTAGGATGAAATTTAGTTACATATATGTTTTATAGATGCAAATTGACTAACACAAACAATAAACGTAACAACAATATCTAGTCTTAAGATATTTCCATATGATGGATTTATTAACTTTCTTATGCACACATGTGTAACATATACTTTCTAGATTTTAGATACATATCTATAAAGAATTAAATTGGTAGGAGAGATAGAGATATTGCATAGTTCTTCTCAAGCATTTGTTCCAACAGGAAAGGATCACATTAAGATCTTCTGAAAATTTGCCGTTTCTTCATCTGTACAACATTTCTGCCCCTTGCAACCTCATTTGTGCTTTCTGTCATCAAGGGATTAGAAACTTTGGATTCCTTCACAAAATTAGATAAGAGATTTGTGATTTCTGACTCACTGACCTAAAATGATGCATTACAATATCTATTTTTTGTGAAGCAAGTAAAGAATATCAACTCAATCTTATTGTTAGAAAAAAATACAGGGAGATTGTGACATACATAAATGATTCATTCCTTTTTAGAAGTTAGAATACTGTATCTGAGTATCAAAAAACAACCCTAACAACTTTTTAAAAGAAATCAGTGAAATAGATATTGTCACAGTTTTGCAAAAAAATCGTAAGAAAAAGGAAGATACTGAGTCAAAAGTAGTGCTGAGTACCACATCAAGTGAGTATAAGACTCCAGGTCAAATAATACAAAATCTTTTTACTGCTGGATTACCAAACACTGAATATTTTTCCTGGACCAGGCATGAACATTCAATCACAGAGCAAACAGTGAGCAGCTTTGTGACATACGTATTCCCAATAGTCAGAGGAATCATGTATGCATGCTCCTCTGTAAATTGCACAATTTAAAAAAATACTTTCAACATCTCAATTTCTGCCTGCACATGATTATCTCGGCTCTAAATTATAGGAGAAGATGGTGAAAAAATGCATGAGACTGGGGAGAGAACAAACAAAATCCACTAACTCCAAAGAAAATCTGGATGGCAATGATGTCTTGCACAATGTATCCAGGATAGTCACTGGTCAATAGCTATATTTTATGCAAGCTGTACCCCAAAGTAGTTCTCCCCTCCTGTGGCTAGTTTAAAAAAAAATTAACTGTCAAGCACATGATTGCAAAACAATCACCGTCACATATGACTCTGGAATAAGGCAGTTTATACTACAGTGCAAAAAATTCACTTTCCAATCTCATGCACTTAGAGCAAAGATTGCAGGGCTTGATGAAGCTTTCTTAACATTAGAAATTACCTGGATATTGGCTACTACCATCAGCATTATTGTTTTTCAGTTACTGTGTTAGTTTTAAATCAATGGTGCTTAAACCAGTTTAGGATTGGTTCTTGTTTTATTTCCAGCAGCTGTACTTATAATAATTCATATTTATTGTTGCAATATTTAATTTCCAGTTATCATGACTGAAGGGAAATTAGATTTGCTCTTAGCTTTCACAGTCCTTTACAGGAACCTATACTTCTATGATTTCCTAAAGGAGTATTTCCAAGTATTTTATGAACAAGAAGAAGTTTCAACAATGTTTATTCTGTACCTACATTTACTTACTTTTGTGGTCTGGATCAGGTTTCATTTCAGCACTTTGTAGTTTTCCTTTTTTTTGGTAACGTCTATCTGTGTCTTCCCCAACCAAGCCCTACTGACTATAAGCTTCAATCTTCTGTTGTATCTTTTGCAGTTGTTATTTTTCTTTCTCTGTCCCAACTCTTTGTGCCTCACTGCATCCTCTTCTTCTTTCTTTGCTTCAACTATCTCTTTTTTGATGAGTTCTTAGTTCCTTTTTAATTTAAATGTGTTTTATTTGCAGAACAATCAAATGGATTACATTCCACATGCTATATCATGTATTCTAGGATAGTTTTGCTCTGCTCATTATTTCTACTGTCAGATGAAATGGTATGATATTTAATGATGATATAATGATATTTAGTATTAGCATACAAAATAATTTGAGTCACCACCTTAAGAAAAGGAAGTAGAGGCAAGATTAAAAAGGCCTTTATTTTTGGGAGTTGGAATTTGAGCATTTATTTGTGTCTGGTAACACTGTGTTTCATTCTCACTAAAATGAAGATTAAAATTTAGGAAGTCAAGCTCTACTCACTCTGATGAAGTACAGCAATAGAAAAGCAAACCCCAGGAATGAATTTTTGTCAGCCAAATCTTATATGGTTTACAGCAGTACAAGTAGAAACTGAATGTTATCCATCAGATGTCCAGAACAACTCTTAAATCTCATTTGTGTTATTTTCAGACTAATTTTATTCCCATTGTTGTTTTTCTCTTCTTGTCCCATTCTTTGTATGTTATTTACTTACTAAGCAAAGGAAAACATTAAGGTAGGGTTTTTGAAAATTTTCCAGAATCCAGTATTTTTATATGCTCCACAAAAATCCAAAATGTTCCTTGAAAGTTTCAGATAAAGTTGTTTGTTTGTTTATTTGTTTTAATATTGCTTGACATTTTCATTATGTTTCTAATACTAATTTGTCTAGTTTGGGGAGCATCTATATACTGATCTTTGGCAGTAGTACCTAAACACATCCTGTGTTTCTTATGTCTTCAGAAAGCACTTTGTCTTCATTCATCATCACATTTGCTGCACTGTAATGTTTTCTCAGGAAACTTTCTTTTGTCAGTAATTATAAGGAGTTCAGAGAGATATATAAAGAGCCTGCAAATTACATCAAATGCATGTTAGCATTACAGCACTTATGTGTGTTCATGTTGGAGAAAACACTTTCATTATTATGTTCTCAGTGCAAAGCAAGAGCCTTTTGTTTAAATTCAATTTCAGAACAAAATTTATTTCTGGTTCTAATATGACAGTCAGGGATGTGGTTGAAACAATTGAGAAAGGGAGGTTGCAAGGAATCAGAATATCTTAAATCTAACCAAAGACGTAGGTAGAATTGGATTTTGGGTTTAGTTTTTATAGTTAAGAAATGTCTATAATTTAGGCAATAGTCTTGTTGCATACACAGAAAACAGAGGGAGTGCTGGGGAAATTCCTGATAATGACATATAGAAGGAGGACTCTGGGAAAAAAGCTGGTCTTTTGAAGTTTCATTATTAAAAAGAAGTGCTTGGTATGCAACTTAATTAAACTTCTCACTTGATAATGGAGGTCCTAGTTGAAATTAGAATAGGAATCAAAATTTCTTGTTTAAATGAAATGGAAACCATTCGCAAATTGACTGATGTTTACAGTACTTATAATTAGTCTCAACTGCAAGTAAACCTGAAAAGCTTTTAAAGACACACCTGAGATATGTGACCCTAAATTAGATGTATGTATCTCTTACAATTTTATTGAGTGTTTCTAAATGCATTTATGCCTGTCTTGCATCTTCTATACAAGTATGTAAACCGCTTGTCCATCCATTCTATACTGGTCCACATGAACCATAGGAAGTGAAAAGGGAGTACATTGGTTGGTATGTTGTGTTACATAGCAAGAGTTTCAAACATAATAGTTGGTTGAGGAAATTGTAGCTTTTTATAAGAGCTCTAATTTGGGAAAGTCTATCAAAATGCAACTGTGGTTTCCTAGGCTTTAGATGACAGTGAAAATTTTTATCTTGTTCAGATGTTGAAAAGACCTGTGTATTCCTGGATCCTGGGTTATCTTCAGTCTTCATTTATTATTGTACCTGTGCTGGTTGATACTGTTTTGGAGTAGCAGTTGCCACCAACTTGAATAACTAAGTCATTAGGTAGCAATTACACTTGTTCTTTCTTTTGCATGGTGACTTCTATTATTCAAACATAACCTACATGCCTGATATAGGGCACACAGCAAAACAAATCAGTGAAGTACCAGATTTAAAATAACGCTTTTTGTTTAAACACCAATGTTTCACTGAAGTTCATGATCACAAAACTACAGACTCCTGGGCTGCTGACCTTTAACGTCAACTTAGGCCTAGAAGTAAATAGCTGGGGGCAAGCAAAAGGGAAGTCTTTAAGACAGCACTATCATCAAGAAAACTGTTTGTACAATTGCACCTTTGGTTCCCTCATAAGAGTTCTGACTTTATTGGCCAACGTATCATAGGTAACAGTACCTAGCTTTGAAGGTAGTGACAAACAGCATTTGTTTTGGAATATCTCTCTTGTTGTCAACAAATGTAATATTATTAAGTATATAAAATCAGAGCCAGTATAAGATGCATATACAGTCTTCCCATGCTATTGGCTCTTTCTTTAAAAGTCACTTTAAAATATGAGGATCAATATTAAATTACATTTGTTGTGTTTCTTTATTAAATGCCATGACTTCCTGTAATGTTTTTCAGGGATTATTTATATGTGTTAGATTAAACAAAAATGTTATTTTCAGCCTAGGAATCTGTTAACTTGGCTTAACAGAGTGTACTTTGCACCAGAAATAAAACTCCCTCTCTCATATTTATTATAGGACCTGACCTGTCCAAAGACTTCCATGTCATGTTGATGTACAGTAATTAGTGCTTTACCAGTTAGTGCGTCACCAAAAGTAATTGGTGATGTCAAGACAGAAGGCATCCTGGGTTGCAGTGATCATGCACTGGTGGAGTTCGCAGTCCTGAGGGATATGGGACAGGTAAAGAGTAAAGTCAGGAATCTGAATTTTAGGAAGGCAAAATTCCAGCTCTTCAAAGAGTTAGTTAGTAGGACCCCTGGGAAACTGCGTTCAGGCACAATGGAGCAGAGCAGATCTGGCAGATATTTAAGGACACTTTCCACAAAGCGCAAGAGCTCTGGATACCCAGGGGTAAGAAATCAGGAAAGGAAGGCCAGCATGGATGAGTGGAGACCTGGTCAAACTGAAGGGCAGGAAGGAAATGCACAGGCAGTGGAAGCAGGGGCAGGTAGCCTGGGAGGAGTACAGGGATGCTGCCCAGTGTGTAGGGATGGGGTCAGGAAGGCCAAGGCGCCGCTGGAGCTGATCTTGGCAAGGGCTGCAAAGAATACTGAGAAGGGCTTCTACAGGTATGTCATCCAGAAAAAGGTGGTCATATTTACATGCTGTGGTTGTCTATATCTACAGAAGAAAAGCTTTAGAGTGTGCACCTGAAAAACACATAACATGTGTAAGAAGGACTTCTACAGGTATGTCAGCCAGAAAAAGGTCAAAGAAAATGTACCCCCCATAATGAGCAAGACTGACAGACTGGTAACAATGGATGAGGCAACGACTTTGCCTCAGTCTGTGCTGGCAATCTCTCCTCCCACACCTCTCAAGTGGAGGGACTGCAAGACGGGGACTGGAGGAGCAAAGTCCCTCCCACAGTAAGAGAAGATCAGGCTCGAGAGCACCTGAGGAACCTGAACATGCACAAGTCTATGCGACCTGAGGAGATGCATGGCGGAGTCCTGAGGGAATTGGCTGATGTAGTTGCCAAGCCACTTTTCATGATATTGGAAAAGTCATGGCAATCAGGTGATCTCCCTGGAGAAAAAAGGGAAACATTGCACCCATCTTTAAAACAGGTAGCAAGGAGGACCCTGGGAAGAACTGACCCATCAGCCTCACCCCTGTGCCTGGGAAGATCATGGAGCAGATCCTCCTAGAGCTATGCTAAGGCACATAAGGGAGGTGATTTGAGGCAGCCATCATGGCTTCACCAGGGGCAAGTCCTGCCTGACCAACCTAGTCAGGTTCCGATGATGGAGTGACCACATCAGTGGACAAGGGAAAAGCTACCAATGCCATCTATCTGGACTTCTGCAAGGCCTTTGACATGGTCCCCCACAACAACCTTCTCTCTAAATTGGAGAGAGATGGATTTGATGGGTGGACTGTTGGGTGGATGTGGAATTGCTTGGATGGTTGCATCCAGAGGATAGCAGTCAATGGCTCAAAGTCCAGATAGAGATTGGTGATGAGAGGTGTCGGTATAGGGACAATTACTGTTTAGTATCTTCATCAATGACAGAGATGGTGGGGTTGAGTGCACCCTCAGCAAGTTTGCAGATGACACCAAGCTGAGTGGTGCAGTTGACACACCTGAGGGATGGAATGCCATCCAGAGGGACCTGAACAAGCTTGAGGAATGGACCCGTGAGAACCTCATGAGGTTGAACAAGGCCAAATGCAGGGTTCTGCACCTGGCTCAGGGCAACCGCTGGTGTCAATACAGGCCGAGGGATAAAGGGATAGAGAGCAGCTGTGCCGAGAAGGACTTGGTGGTACTGGTGGATGAAAAGCTGGACATGAGCCAGCAATGTGCACTCACAGACCAGAAGGCGAGACGTATCCTGGTCTGCATCCAAAGAAGC
The DNA here is from genome assembly GCF_964289735.1 of Phaethon aethereus. Classification (NCBI taxonomy): domain Eukaryota; kingdom Metazoa; phylum Chordata; class Aves; order Phaethontiformes; family Phaethontidae; genus Phaethon; species Phaethon aethereus. Next base: position 48,683,626 of record NC_138579.1, on the reverse strand, counting down.
GTGACCAACAGGTCGAGGGAGGTGATTCTACCTCTCTACTGCACTCTGGTGAGACCCCACCTGGAGTACTGCATCCAGGTCTGGAGCCCTTGGCACAGAAAAGACATGGACCTGTTGGAGAAGGTTCAGAGGAGGGCCATAAAAATTATCATAGGGCTGGAACACCCTGAAGAAAGGCTGAGGGAGTTGGGATTGTTCAGCCTGGAGAAGAGAAGTGTCCAGGGGGGAAGACCTTCTTGCAGCCTTCCAGTACTTAAAGGGGGTGTATAAGAAAGATGGGGACAGACTTTTTAGCAGGGTTTGTTGCAATATGACAAGGGGTAATGGTTTTAAACTGAAAGGACATAGATTTAGACTAGATATAAGGAAGACATTTTTCCCAATGAGCATGATGAAACACTGGCACAGGTTGCCCAGAGAGGCAACATAGGAATGAAAAAGACATACCCATTTGCTAAGCTTAAGGACACTTTATTATATAGTCTGTTTGGTCAATGCCCATAAATATTTATGTTTTGTTACACTCACCAGAAGCTTGTATTTTTTTAGATGTCACAAACTGCCATTTTACTCAAGACTTTTTTTTCCACTTGTTTCCTTGTCCTCTGAGAGAAGTGCTAGTACAAACAGATCATCAGTGAGTATCGGTGTATATGTTTTCTTGTGAAACCTATCAGGCCCCCTCTGATTGGTTGAAATACCAGCAGCCATCTGAATAGCACATTACATAGGAACAGCCAGTCAGGGTCCTGTCTGTTCTGGAATTCATGCAATTCGTCATGTAGCAAATTAATTATTTTAGTGGGAAAGGTCAAAAATATTGGGTGCAACTGCTCTCATTTTGGGCTAGTTAAAGTGGTAACTGCAAACAGTTTGGCAAATTGTGTTTGTTTTCTTAAAGGAAAAGGTTATTTAGAAGAGCTGAGCTAAGATGCTTTTGAAGTTTTTGCTTATGTGTTTAGGTGGTACTGCAAATACAAATAAAATCAGTAGACACAGTGCCTTTCTGTAAGAATGAGAAACTGATGATAAGCAAAAGGATGAACAAAATAATAAAAAAAAGGAAGAGACTTGTCCTCTTCCATTGTCTTATCCATGTGAATTCTGAAGTCGGGGGTGAGAGGAGAACAGAACAGAAGGGGAATATCCCATGTCAGTATTAAAAGTGCAGTGGGACTAAATATTGCCTCAGTCAACATTTTAAAAATATCTTTAGTTAAAATACATACAGTTATATATGATGTGACAGTGAATCTTGAGATATTAAAGTAAGTCAGTTCACCAGGGTAGTGATGATCTCACACACAATTTATAAAGAATGTTTCATACCCATACTTCCTGTATTGCTTCTTTTTATGAGGAAAAGGACAAATACATAATCTGCAAATGACGTATCATGAAAGGATGCAAAACAGTAGTAACAAAAAATAGTAGCTATTGATCTTAGAGTACATGAGCATACTTTTTTCTTTAGAAGAGCAAATTAGAAATTGAAAAAAGAAACTTATATTAAACTTGTGATAAGTACTGGTCTTATATTTCCCCAAACCTTTCAGAAGTGCATCTACATTTTGTTTACTTATCTATATTCTGCAGGTGTTTTAGGAGCCAATGCTTCCTACACTTGCTTTTTTAATGAAGCTATGTTTACTGGGCCAATGTGTATTCTTAGGTCTTGCACCAGTTCTGATTGAACTCAGTGGAAATAAATCCCATAAGTTTAAATAGACTCATGACCTTTTCAGACGATATAGCAATCACCGCAATTGCAAATGTAATGTAAGAAAACTGGGCTATCAAATTTTCCTTAGATTCAATGGCTCAGAAAATCTTCCAATTCATGGATGGCTGGGCCTTCAAAATTATGGAGAAAATAAAAAGTGCTCATTAGTTGTAGGCAAAGGCAAGAAAACCTTTTTTTTTCCAAGGTAGGAAGTGGGCTTCCCATCCTACACTTTGCAATTGTTACCTATACAGCCTTCATTTGATCTCATTCAGCTGCATCTAGAATCCAGATAGGTGTCCAAGAGCTATGTTCTAGTAGGCTGGAAGAGTATAGTCTTTATTTTTTCTATTTTTACTTGAAGATTTTATAGTATAATCCACTAATTTATGTGGAGTCTCCATGCCATTAATCAATCAGGGTGGGAGAAGTGGAGAATTATACAGTTTAGTAATATCTTTGTACTGTCCTCTATAGCTTGTTCCCTTAAAAAGACCAAGTCACTAACCACTATTTTGTCCTACATTTACAAAAAGTAATGAGCTGTTTTGCGGTCCTAACTTTTTTATGTCAAACTTGTAATGCATTCTATAGATATGACGTTCATAAAATGATTAAGAGTTAAATCCTTTAAAATTACCTTCCTGTCAGTACCTTGATACTGAACAGTGTTCATCATTTCTACTCACGTGGCAATACAGGTATATTTTTCTTGTGTTTCTATGTTATTATTTTTTTCAAGCATCATGTAGTTATATATTAGAAATTGTAGGTAAAATCCTCTCTTCCTTTAACTTACTTTAGCTTCCAGTGTATCTACAATGGACCTGTACTTTAAATATTTAGAGTGGAATCTTCTTTCAATGAGTAATAAGAGATTTGAAGTGCTTATACAGTACCTATGGTCCAAAGGCATGCATTTTAAATAATGATTCTTTCACATCTCTTGGGATGGTGATATCATTCTGGAAATGTCTCAGAAGCAACCTCTTTCATCATCTACTCCTATTTCTCCTATTATGCCTCTCAGTGTTTAAGATTTATTTGAACAATGCCATTAATAATATGCTTTTACTTTTGGTCAGGCCTGAAGTGGTCAGGCGGTTAGAATATTTCAGCTGAGCAGGCAGTTGGACTAGATGATCATTGTAGGTCCCTTCTAACTCAATTCTCTTTTATTCTGTTCTGTTCTTCTATATCAAAAAATAGAGAAAAGAGAAAGCACCATTAATTATTTTAAAATGTCAACTGAATCCTTTTCAGCAAGTGAAAATTACTTAAATTTGTTCTGATTTAGCTTGTATGTCAAACTACACCTTTCTATGGGTTTCTCTGTAGAACTGTACCTACCCTTATCACAAGCTTAAAAAGATACATGAGGCATCTGGTAAATTATGCATATAGATGTGTATGCATTTCTATGAATATGCATGTATGCATCTATTGTTATTTTCCTGAAAGGCAATCATCTGTAAGTATTTGACGTTAACTAATTATTAGAGCATGCAATGAAATACAAATCTGTGAAAAATCTCATTTCTATTGCTTCCTTGTCCTGTGGTGAAGTGTTTATGAGTAGGATGGAAAAGAGGAGATGACTGTAGTTATTAATTATAAGTAGTTCACAATTACTTCTAATAATACCATGTGTCTGTATGCACAGAGATTTTTAAAGCCACTTTCTTACTTTCAGAGTTTATAACCCATGGGAAAATGTGTTACCTAATTAGAAGCATTATGCCTGATTTTTCATTATAATATTTGATCTCACGAATAATGTCTGAGCTCACTCCAGACATGGGGGATAACCATTAGTTTGTTGCTGAGCTTTGTGGAACTGAAGCATGTGGGTTCTAGCCTAGAGTCTCTGAGCATGTACCCAATGTAAATGATAACTAAATCTGTTTTCTGAAGGATATAGGTTTATTGTAATACTTTTACATCTCTGCTCCCTTTGTTGGTGTTGATGCTTGTACTAATCATAAGATATTCCTCTAGGAATAGAAAAAATTCAGACATACTTAAATTCTCCTAGTGTGTATTCCCAAGTGTGAGATAGTGTAAAAATATTAGAGCAGTTCACTTGTTTAAAATGAAATGTTTCGGCTATTGATACTTCGATGGCACATATGTCCTAGGAAAAAATAAATCTGCTATCATTCAAAGTTTAGGTGAATATGAACAAGCATCTGTATTCACTGGTTTATATGGAAAAACACTAGACAAATGTCTACTTTGTATAAATTTAAAATAAACTCCACTACATTATATTAAATAACCAAGACAGTACACAAAGATTCATAATAAAGACATATTCAGGGATCTCAATGTAAATTTATTCTACACAAATCTTAATGTCAAACACAATTTTATTTCTTGCTTTGAAAGAAATGTAGATGAGTTTTGAATTGGGTTTGGGTAGCAACAGTGTTTTGTTACTGCTGGTGCTGTTAAAGAGACTGAAAGCCTGGACTGAGTCTGTTATTTGTGTATGTGTCTCATCCCATGAAACCCTCGATGGCTTTCTGTACATTTGATTTTAAATACCCAGCGTTTATAAAATGTATGAAATGTAATACAAAAGGAATTTCAATATTTAAGACAAACAAGCTTCATAGCTAAATTCAGGTGATGAAATTTCACATCGGGGATTGGAGGAGCAGCCTAACATAGTAATTATATGAAGTGAACTACATAGAATTCACAATTTTTAAGAGGTCAAGAAGGGAATTTAAATATTCAGCACATATATATTAGGTTGCATTTTGAATAGCTCAACTCCTGTTTAGGTATTTAGTCAGTTTTCTATAACAATTAACTAAAGGAAAAAGGTAGTGAGTGAAAAGCTGTTAGATTTTGTAAACACTTGTGTGATTTTAGAAAGTTTTATAGTATATGCCCATTTTTCTTAGGATCCTAAAAAAGGGCACCACTGGCCTAGGAATTTATCCATTTATTCCCAGAGGAATGTGCGAGAGAGGCAATGGAAAAATGGTGTCCTGAAATAGATATTTATTTCTTTAGATTTACTGAGGACAGAATAAATTACATGAGGTAATGAGGGAAAAGAAAGAAAACCTTAATGAAGCATAAAGAAGACACGGGATATGTGTGACAGACAAGAAAGGGCAAGATTATAGCAAACAACCAAACACTGCAGAGCAGACAAAATTATACAGAATTTTTTGCAAAGCTGAAAGCCCTTGAACTGGCCACTATGGCAATTTCTTTTTTTGCCTTTCAGATTGATGATCTAACTGCATTTTTACAGCTCTTCTTTTTTTCTTCTACTTTTTTTCTTCCCCATAATTTATATTTAGCATCTTGTACAAAGTAAAATAAACCTTTCACTCTGTGTTTCTTGGTAAAATACATTTCCGTCTAATTTTAAAATGAAAGACCACACTGTTTCTTACAAATGAGGTTAACAGTTTTGTGCTTGTGACATAAGTGGTAAGGTATTGCAAAGACCATTAGGTGTCACAGAGTATTAGGATCACACTGCACATTTTACCCTTGGGGCATTAGCAGCGTTTTAAAATATTTTATCCCATAAATCATAAACTGTATTTTAATTTCTACACATACTGAACATATACATTATCATATTATCCTGCTTTTCAAATAATTCTTCTATATAATGTGCAGAGTTGATGGAAACAAAAAAACTGTTGCATTTTCTATATAATCACTTTCTCAATCCTCTTCCTACTACTTTGTTTTGTCTGTTTTTCAGGTTCAAGTCTTATAGTTGCCATACTAAAACGGCTGTCTCCCTTTCTACAGCACTTCTAAAAATTTTAAGAAAACCATATTCTTTTAGTTTCCTCTGCTCTTCATTTCTGCAAAGGGCACAGAACAAGTAATCTGTTCTGCTTCCACTCAAAATGCTAAACCAGCTCTTACTCAAATTAGGTGTGAGCAGAGATATATAGCAGATATATAAATGAGAATTATGCTTCTGCACTTTGCTTTTGTAAGCATTTAAATATCTTTTCACAGAAGAGGTAACAATCTAAATTAAGGGAACACATAGGGGATCCTGCTAGAGTATAAGACAGTTGTACCTTGTCTCTGAATTAAAAAGTTCTGTTTATTTATGAAGAGCCATCCTTACTGAATCTTTGTTTTTATTTGAAGTATAAATTTTGAGGTCAGTTTCTAACCAATATAATACACAGATTCAAACTTTGGCTGGTATGAGTGGTTATTTTTATGTAGCTATTTTGTTTAGACTTTTTTTTCGTGTGTGAAAAAATATAAGTGCTCTCAACAGAGAAAGAAAACTTCATAAAATTCCTTAATGAATGTAGTGTGTATTTCATCGAAATGTACTGCTGTACTTATTAAGTGCTCTAGTTAAATGAGTGAAATATGATGGCACTCACCCTTTCATTTTAGGTACTTGGGTTTATAAAACCTGTGAAAAAAATGCAAAAACATGACGCAGTTTACTGAAATGCTTTCTGAATATCTGACTTTTAGGTTTTTATGGAATCATGATTGATATTGCTACATTGTGACTGATGCTGAAGCCCCAGTAGCACCCTGGCAAGAAATGAACTACATCCTTGTACCCAGCTAGAAGCTCTTTCCTCCTCTCAGAAAAGCTTGGCTAATATTAAAGAAGCTCTAAGTGTTTAATATTGAAGGAAAGTTGTTATATCTAAATCTTAAATTGTTAGTGTGTGTTATTAGTATGTAAAATTATCTCACACACTCTTTGTGATTTGGCCTTGTGTTAGGCTCTGTCCTGTGACAGAACAACTACCATGGATCTTGAGAAATGAGAACAGAAGTGAAAATAAGGAACTTTTCTAAATATCAATGCCAAACAGAGGAAAGTCATTGTATTGCCACTTTTTATTTTATTATTGGATTATACTTTCAGCAGTGAAATTCATTTTTTTTTCTTGTTAAGATTAGTAAGAATTTTTGGCTTAGTGTATATAAAATAAATTTTTATTTCTATCCTGAATGCATCCTGTCCAGTACATTTCCTGTGCAAATTGTATTTAGTGGTATGATTTTATGGAATGTGAATAACTCAAATTTTCTGGCTATGATGTAATTAAAGGATGGTACTCTCATGTGATTAGTATGTATAATAAAAAACATAGCTAGAGAAGTAATGTTGTTACTAGTGCTGCAAAGGGACCTGTGCAAATGGAAAATAGACAAATTTTTCTCTAAAGCTGGGGATTTATATATAATTCATGTCCTTCTAGTGTCTGAATTAAACTCCTATGGATCTTGGGTTTCTGAACAGATTCCACACAGTTAATTCTGCCCAGTCAGCAGCCATGCTGTAGCATGAGAGAGTGGTGAGTACAATGAACAGAGTCAAAACTGCTCGTCTCTACAGGGTATCTCTCCTTTCCATGTGGCTTTTTGAGACAAAAAATATAAACCCTTTGAAGTTCTTTCTTTGTTCATGTAAGATACTTTCAAACATTCTAAGTCAGCTCCCAGACAGGGCAATTCCCTTGAACACAGCCTGCTGTTTCTAGCCATCAGTAGGAGGAAGCACAAGTTAAATTTAAAATCAATGCTTTCTCTGAAAAACCATATAAATACATTTGAAACAGATAAGAAGAAAATAATAAAACCCTCTGATTGTCAGAAAAAGTAAGCAGTTTGACAGTAGGGTTTTTATGGCCAAGTAGGTAGCTGGCTTTCAAACCCTACTGCCATAAATTATGAATTATCTGAAAACTTAACCATAATGCCTCAAGAGAAAGATTGCAGCTGTGAATATGTTTTTATAAACATTGAAGGATTGTCTTTTGTTAGCTCAGTAGTTCCATTAAACTGGGGATTGTGAAACTAGAGGTACTTGCTTACCCATTTACTAACAAATTTATCAATTTTTATGCTTTTCCATAGTAAAAGGCTGCTCACTTAAATAACTCATTTACATACTTTTCAAATCTTGATTCTGCTAAACCCATAATCAGTCTGTTCTAAAAACTGTTCTAAGCCCCAAACGACATTAAGAAGCTTGTCATAGGAGAGACATATGTCATGAGCTGTATACATGGTAGCATTTCTAATAAACTTTCAGCAAAGAACATGTAGACACCATCAGTACACTACTAAAAAAAAAGAAAATGTAAGGCAGCATTTATGATTTACTCAGTGATTTAAAGACAGTTTGGTCTTTTTACTTCTTCTTCCTCTCTGCTTTGGAAAATGGGGATTTTTGGTGCATTTTAGCCTGTTTTTTTAAAGAAAATGTGCTTTTATGAATAAATGAAGGAGGCAAATAGCATGGTCTTCTCCCCCTACACCACCCTGGAACCCACAAAATAATCTTGAATCTGTTGGTGGGTCTTGACCATGTTTGTCAAAGAGATAGGAGTCAAAAATGTATATTCCTTCAAGTATTGGGAAGCTGATAGCTGGATAAAAGATATGATGGCCAGTTCATAAGTTCATACGTAACTCTTAAGTTAGCCAAAGCATATACTTCACACTTGCTTATCAAGTTGAATATGTTTGGTATGGGAAAAGATGAGGAAAAACTCATGAAGTGTATATAGGAGTAAACTGGGAGGAAGATGCTTGGAAGAACATGGGGACACAAAACTACAGGAAAACCAAGCTTTGTTCATTCTGTTAATGCAGAAGAATAACTTCTCTCTCTCTAACAATGAAGAAGTATGAATAGCCTTTCAAAATATGTATTCAGAAATGCCAGAGATGAGCCAGGCATGCATGATGCTGCTTCTAGAAGAACGTATTATGGGTAAGATTTATCCACTTTTCAGTCCAAGGTTCTTTCAACAAAAAGTTACTATACATACAATGTTTTAATATCAATATCAATGAATGGACCAAAGTTGAGCATTTTTCTCAATATGCATATATTTTGAGACAGTTTTTAATAGTGCATCTTATGTGCATAAAACTATAGATGAATGGAAAAAGACTCTTGTCTCATGACATTTCCTTCAGTTTCAAACTCATTTTAAGTCTGTCTTGTGCATTCAGAAAGATTTTAAGAAGTCCCTTATTCCAAAATAGAACTTGTGCTAATGAGAAGAGTATACATATCCAACATCTTATAAAAAATTCCAGACTTTGTGGGTTGTATCCGTGGAATGCAAGTGTGTGTGTTTTTTTTTTTTTTTAAATGTACCAACTTTACTGCATAAATACATTCCTTCATCTTTAACAACATAATAAATCAAGGAAGTCTGGTTTTGCTTGTTCTAAGTGTAAAGTGAATTTGACCTCATGGTAAAGGTAGCTTATAAATTAGTCTGCATTAATCCGTATGAATTTTCTTAAATTACTTCCCTGTTTTTTCTACCTAAGGCAAATGAATCTCAGGCAAGGGAATCTAGTAGGGTATAACTAAATCATAGATCATTTACACTTATCTTGGTAGAGCTACAATAGTATTGGAGAAAGAGATCGTGACAGGCAAAGTACCGATGAAGCTGGAGAATTAGAAGAATTTCATATGACGTGAAACAAATACTTCCTTCTTTTCTGCTCTCTACCTTCTCTTCTATTCTCTATCTTCTATCCTCTAGATGGCTTTCCTTCTTGAATATTACTGTCAGATCCCTTTTCCATTTGAGCAAGTAGGAGTATCTTGCCCTTTACAGAGAATTAGGAGGTGGTGGAGTCGCCATCTCTGGAAGTGTTCAAAAAACATGTGGATGTGGTGCTTCAAGACATGGTTTAGGGAACATGGTGGCGCTGGACTAATGGTTGGACTTGATGATCTTGAAGGTCCTTTCCAATCTTAGTGATTCTGTGATTCTGTGATAATTACTGACCAGGACCATCTATTTCATGAGATAGAATAGTACAGGCATATGTGGAAAAGAGTAGCTTAAGCATCTTTAAATGTAGTGAGGATCTTTGTTGCTCATCTAGAATTTTCAAGTTATTGGCAGAAGCCACATATTGGCCCTTGTTTCAACAATAAGTCACATTCCAGAGTATTTTTCCCACAGGCACTACCAGACCTTTTTGCGCTAATACATGAGTATAGCTCATGGCTGGCTACCCTTATATGTATGCCACCATCCTCTGGTTTACTGAGAATCATGACAAACTTTGGCATTAGATTTTTAGCTCACATGAGAGAAAGGTAAATATTTCTTTAAACAAATGTTACAGGCACCAAAATGTCTGATTTACTATGGGAAATAAGAATTTATCCAAAGGCTACTTAAAAGTGGAGGTGGGAGGAAAGAGGATTGTTTTCCTGTCATCAGTGATAAAAGAAAAAGTAGGACAAAAAAACTAGGAAAAATGAAGCATAAAACACCAAAGATTACAATCTGAACACAAACCCATTTTGTTTCCATTTCATTTTACATTATTAAGGAAAAATACAGCTATATTAAAGCAGTTATATTGTTCCTCAATAGTTTAGTTTTATTATGTCCGTTCTTCTAAGTTCTCTGTAAGAAAAAAGAAAACATTTTGGAAATGGAGAGCTATGCTGAAACATCAAACTCTTAATTATTTTTCTGCTACTTATAACCCAGTTATTCCAACGAGAATGGAAATATACTCACTAGGTCTATTGGGCTAACCCACACCTTAATCCATACATGAATTTTTAGATGGATGTGTAGTCATGGGTTTAAAAAATAATTTGAACTAATACATTTTTACAAACATAATTATTTACAGAACTTTCATAATATTTACCATTATTAATCTTGCTTTTTGAAGTGGATTTTTCTTTTTGTTAATGTCAACAAAGCGAATGAGAAAATAGTTATGAAACATAACTAGGTAGATTTTGGTTTCTTTGTGCTTAGGCAGGCACAAAAGCCGCTTTAAAAATATATAGAGACCTATTGACTCCTGAAGACAAATTTATTCGTGATAACCTTTCATGTCATGAGGGTTAAACCAAAGAATACTAGAACCTTAAGTCATAAGAAAAGCTTTTGGCTCCATTCCATATCTACTATGAAAAGGTAAATTCTCTCACAGTGCAGAGCCATTTGATACGTATACTGCCAGCATCACTTCCTGTAGAATACCATATATATACACTATACTATAATGTACTGTACTGTACTGTACTGTTACTGCAAAGGCCAAAATGGCCATTAAATCACATATTGTTGATGGACTTTGTATAGCACTAGCCCGTTATGTCTATATTACTGTGTTCAATTAGGACATCTTTGGAGGACATCTATCATCAACTTGAAACTTCAAGAACACATAATTTACTACCTTAGAAGTGATGATCAATGGTAATTTCATATCTATTTATTCATATAGCATGAGGTCACAACAGAACTACCTGAATCTTTACAGAGCTTTAAGATGTTTATTACCTTGCGTTTTGACAATACAGAGAGATATATTTGGTTTTGCTTGTTTATTGTATTGTTCAGCCTGAGTCAGAAATAAAAGTCACACAGAATATTCTGGTTTTTGTCAGCCAGGAACAAAGTAAACATGCATTTACCTGTAGAATATACAAATATGTTTATACAATCTCTGAAAGACTTGTAACTTATTAGAGAATGTAAACCTTCCATTTTGGCTTAACCATTTTTTTAAACTTAACGTTAAAACCGTAGATTTGTCTTTTTTATCTATATTTGTCTTAGTTATTGGGATTTAACTATCTTAAGGTATTTTTAATGGCAGCTTTTTGCAATTAAAGCTTAGAAAGCTAAGAACAATTTGCTCAGAGCTCAAGATAACCAGGAAGAACATCTTTTAAAAACAAAATCAGTAATTGAGCTGTGAGTGTCCCTGAACCAGATGTTTCATAATTTCTAACTACGCTTGTCCTCACCTTTGCAACATTTAATGCAGCTTGTATTTCTACAAGCAAGATACTCGAGAAGAAAATAGATGCATAAGAGCATTGAGCAAAAACTAATTTTCTTATTGAGAAACAATATCACAATATGGCGATTTCTTGTTGGCAAAAAAAATTTTGTCAAACAGTACCAAGAATTTGGAGGTGTGTTTTTTTTTTCCTTGTAATGATTTAAAAAACTACTGAAAAACTATTGTGGCTCTGTTGCATTAAGAGGCAGAGCCATTTGGCAGAAACTAAACCCCCTTGCTTTCCAGTCGATCCTCAGATATCAGAGGGACTGGGGGTGGCTGAGCTTAGATTCTGAATGATGCCAAAAGTTAGCGTTAGTAGTCCGGTCACGCCCAACTCCTTCGTTGGACTATCACAGATCCGGATGCACTACTAACATTGCACTACCTGCTCAGCCGGACACCTCCTGAACTCACACGGCCACACTCAGAGGTACGGTTGCGTTCAGGGACAACACACACACGGCTGAGTCAATCAATAGTGCGATTTATTGAAGCAACAGATACACAGGTTCTTTGGATTGCCAGTGATAAATTCACTGCCTGCAAAGCACATGCAAATGCCAAAAGTATGAGTAACACTGCTTGGCTACAAATGCGTTAAAAGATGTAAAGTGACTCTATAGAGATTTCTAAGTTTCCCGGGGAGGCACTTGGTATGACCAAGTGTTCGAATCTTACCCAACAGCGTCCCGATGGTGGGGAAGAGAGGCTCAGCCCGTCGACTGATCCCAGAAGTTAGAATAGTACACGACGATGGTATCTTCCCTAACATCCAGCTCTTAAAACACTGTTTTATAGTGTTTTACTTTGCAGGTGGAGCTTGAGTGACCCTAGTCATACATACCTTTATCAGGATTGGTTCAGCATTCTCTCGCTTCGCGTTTAAAGGTACAGACTAGGAAAAATTCAGTGCGCACACTCATTGAGGAGGGGTCGCACCTTCAGAGGTGGGTAGCTTTTGAGAGGGGTGTGCGTTTTAGTATTATAATGATATTATAATTAGCAAAGTTCACTCCAAGTACAGCATTTCATCAAAGTTGACAGGTCACTGACCCAGGGCATCGCACGTGCAGCTTATTAATGTACACACTGTGTACCTTTAAATTCCCTTGTTCACAGAGCGTGGCCGCGACGTCTCCACTCTGCTCCACCCTCCATGCAATCTCTCCCAGAGTCAGCACACCAAGTGTCCCTGATGTTGCCAACATCTAGGGTTGTCTAGGGAATCTCCATGGTACAGACTCATTGTACACTAGTGCTACGTTCCATGCGGTTTCAATGCTGTTCTTAGAGAGTAAATTTCCAAAGTGCCCCTCAGCGATTACTCCACAGGCTCAAAGAAGCAATCATGTTAAATAAAATGTTGCTTGCCCATGGAAACTCCAGCCTCGAGTCTAGATAGCATCATCTGTAGGACATGCAGAATGAAGGTATGTTGAATGAAGTACTTTGTCATTTGTGTCTCGTGGCTTCTAGAAAAGCTGACAACCTTCCAAAAATCCTAATTTTAATGGGGCAAATCTTGAGAGACACTGTGATGTTATAAAACAAAGACCCACATGTCTAATTGAGTTTGAGAGAAAAAAGTGAATAGCTGAAAGGTATCCAAATGCTGTTGAACATGTAAATTTTACAGTATTGTTGATATCTTGCTGTAGATTTCTTTGTTTAATTGTTTGAACTAGATGTTTTAATCAGAAATCCTGTTTAATCACATATTTTGTGTTCCATCATTAAGATTATTTCTTGTCTTTGTAGTGGAATTGTCAATCCCCTATAGTCCAAGATAATAAACTATAATATTCAGGAAAGACTGACTTCTGTGAAGAAAAAATAAAAAATTTTTTCAAAACTAAAGTTAGTTTTTACTGTGAAAAATAACTGAGATTTTAGTACATGTGGCATTTTTATCTAAACTCTCTTTTTCTATTCTTGTTCTGTATTGCTTTTCTTTATTCCTTTGTTAACCATTTTCACAAGAACAAAGTGAAAGCTAAAATATGCAGGGCATGCCTTCTGTGTCTGCAACTTCTTATATGGGGAGAGAAATTAAAATGTTACCCATAAAATTCTTAAAAATCATCTTGATTGTTAATACAGTGTATGAGGTATTTAAATTAGATTAGTAATAAGGAAATCATTTTACACAAAGAATCAAATACACTAGTCTTCAAAAATGGCTTTTTCCTGTTTTCTGAGATCTTACCTCCTGTCATAAAGCTACATGGTATTTTGTTGATCCTGATCCTTTATAGTCACATAGTGGGGAAAAAAATATGTTTGAAAGTTTTAGCTTGACACTTTTGATGACAGTATTTTGAAAAATAGATAGATTCTTTTTCAAATAACTATAAGTTCTTTGGCTAGGAATAAATTAGCTTAATATAAGTATACATACAAATTACTGAGGGAGATTAACAAGGATAATACATTTCAGATTATATACAGAAAAAAGAATATGATATATAATAACTCTGCTGTGCTTTTTCCCTTTCAGTGATTTAGTGATTGTAATCCATCTTAAAGCTCAATTTAAGCATCAAAGCTATAAATTAACATTTAAAAATAAATCCAGTAAAACAAAATTCAGCAAACTAAGTGAAATTACATCTCTGTTCTCTTGGTAGAGATTTTCTTTCATTTCATTACACTGTACACAAGTTGGCAGAAAAATCAAGGAATCAGGGCTTGAATTTAATTGTTCTACTTTATTTAGTTTAACCCTTAAATTAAAAAAAAAAACCCATACTTTATTTGGCTCCGATTTTTTTTGTGAAAAAGAATTCTAATAAATTTTGATTAGGTAATTCTGAACAACAGTGTTTCCAGTGATTTAACTCATTCAGTTTTCTCTGAAAATGTGAGGAAAGGAGGTTTGAAATTTTCCTGCATTGTTTTATTGATGTACTTTCTATTTTGAATGGAGGTCTTATTTCAGAACTGAATTGGATTTTTCTGTATCCTTTTTAAAGAGGTAGAGAAATGCCTGAAAATGAAAACCAAGTGTTTACTTGTACCAAGTAAATTTTTTTTCATATTTTCTTATTTTAAGCTACTGAGTGGCAAATCAACCAGCCTTCCCCCTGTCTTACCTTTGAATGTTTTGTAGTTTGCGGTACATTATTTTTCCAAAGCCTATGTAAATCCAGAAGATATCTGTAACAGCAGCTGCCCAGATCTGTATTGTAGAGGAGGGAGCAGGGAGTTCAAAAAGATAATCATTGTAAATTCAGGAAATAAAAGTAGTTCTCTATAGCATTCTATCACTAATAAGACATTTTGGTTTATACTTTGACTTTTTTAAACAATTTTTTTCTCAGATCTGTTTGTATTTTCCTTTCTCAACACAAAACACTGAATTGCTTTCAGAGTACTCTTCTTTCCCTTGTTCACTTTTTTACCTCCCTGTTGACAGGTTAATCAGGTTACTTACATTAGCTGTGTAAGAATCCCATTCCATTTGACTATATTCAGGCTTTTGCAAATATCTAAACTGGATTTTTCAAAAGTACTTAGCATTAACCTCAATCATCTTCTGAAATTAGGAAATAAATTGCAGTAGTGTCCAATGGAGCAGGCTTAGGCCAAACTTCCCAGAGTTTCTGAATAAAAGATTCTGATATTGAGCATGTTTAGAAGCCTAATACCACATTAGAATTTCTCCATTGATATAAAATTTGGTTTATATAGCTCTTTCCATGCCAGTAACACAATGTTGATTTTCATTCTATTTGCTTAAAAGCTCTTCCTCTCAAGGTCTTGCTGATGTTTTTCCTTTCTTTCCTCTTATCTATTCTTATACTTGCAGGAGCTTTTCCAGACGAGAAGAGCATGCTGTGACTGCAGCACAGCAGCAAGCCTCAGGGAGATTGACTTTCTTTGGCCATTTTCACTTTTGTGCACATCTAGCTTGTCTGTTTCCCTGTATATACAGCAAAATGAATCTTACCAAACCAAGTCAGTTTTACTTGGAATATCAGTATCTTGAAGGAGAAAGAGGTAGAAAACTTCCCAGGTAGCAAGCTGAAACAATTTTGGGCAAGAGAAGTAGGTTTGTAGAGATGTAAGAGAAAAAAGTGTTCTGTCATCTAGCTTGGTAAGTTTGCAAATTAAGATGTGAGGGTTAGAAAAGTACCCTACCTCTCATTTATCTTCCTTTCAACCTTTAAGCATTAGTATTAGTAAATGAATCTTAAACTAGACTGTAAAATGGCATCAGAGGAAAATATCCCAATAAATGAGACTCATCCTTCTTATCACTTGAGTTCCAAAAGTGTGCAAAATGTCTGAAATCACAACTCACAGGTATCATTCCAAGTACCACTTAACAATGTACTGGAAAACTTCTGCAAATATCTAGATGTTAGGTGTAAGCTATAACATAGATATTTGCTGTGACAGAAAGCCTGTGTGAGTTGTACCACGAAATTTTTCATGTTACTCTTGCCTACTCAGAGAAACCTCTTTAAAATGTGTACATTTTATTTTACAGTCCCTACAGGATTTTATTTCTGTAAAAACCCCAGAAGTGCTGGGTCATACTTAGTCTCTACTTTACTCTCAGTTTCTTTAAATTGTGAATAAATTAACCTAAAACTAAATTTATGCAAAGGAAGCATAGCTAAAATGCTATGAAATCTTGAGAAATTTAAAGAAAATGAAAACATCTCAGAAGGCAGTTGTTATATGTAAAGATGAAACAGCAAGGTGTGCAGAAGGGAAAGTCAAAAAATTGAAAATATGACATGGTATTGAATGTTGTCATATTGTATTTAGGATTACATCAGCATTATTGATGTATTTTCATAAATACTATTTAGTTGACTTTATTTCTAATAGATCCTGATAGACTATAACTTTTCTTGTTTACCATCCTTTACACAAAATTGCCTAGTAGTGCCAAAATCTGTCAACACTTTATTTTTTCCCCAAAGATGGGAAGAGGGACTGTTTTCTAGAACACAGTTAACACACTTTCTAAACTGGAGAGTTAGAATTACAATCAGTCTGTTAATGAGCATTTTGTGACAGTCTATTTATAGACCAAAATTAAGAAAAAAAATAGTCATTCTTGTCCAATTTACATTTTTATAATGCATATGCATTTATAATACCTGGAGAATCTGAGCACATTTACCATAGCAGTGGAATGCTGTAGATATGATTTACGATAATTTATTCAAATTCAGTAATTTCTTAGGAAATTTGTTTGCTTTATAAATTTGTAGGTTTGCGAGCCAGTCAATGATTTTCCTAATATCCAGCACCAAAAATTCATATGAAAAGAGAAAATAAGATTGCACTTTTTTCTTATGTAAGCAAGGACTTCATAATCTGAACATATGTGACAAGCCAGCTGGTAGCATCTGATGCAGGACAGAATCCAGTTCACTTTTCCAGGGAGTCTACATCTCCTGTTCTGTCATTAATGGAGTTCAGAGCATTTTGGAACCTAATAATTTTGAGTTCATTTCAGGTCAGCTCTTGGCATGGGTGTAGCAATCAGGTTGCATTACTTGTGGGGGGCAGGTGATATTTTCTTCAGCAGAGGCTGAAATCTGTAGGGCAGCAGTTAGTCTAAAGCAATTGTAAAGTGACATAAGTCATTTCAGAGAGTAAATATATCCCTGCTTTATGTTGGAGTAGTGATCTATGCTTGTCCTCTAGTACTGGAGGGATTAAACTTTATGGTTGAAACTTTTCAGATCTTAAAGTGCTCTTGAATTCCCAGGTAAGCTGGTATTTCAACTGTCTTATCATGGTATAGCTTGACCTTCAAGAAAATTCTATTTGATCCAATCCTACTCACTGGAATTGCCTACTATCTGTTGTGACAATTTCTACATTTTTATATTTTCCAACTATGGAATCCCCAAAAGAGAAAGAAGATCCCAAAGCTTGACTCATGGTGAATCCAATTGATGCAATTCATTCCAGAAGTGATTCATATTAATTCAGTCATGGTAATGACACCACATTTGTATACTCTTTGGCATCATGAATAGCAGTAACATCCCTTCTGAGTGATCCAGGGCTAGAAAGCTATCTTTTTAGTATAGTAGAAATGATGTCTTTCTTAAAATAGAGTTTCTTAAAATAGAACCAAAAGGTTCCACATCTAATGTATTTCATGCCACTTTCCATACAGATATTAAATTCCTTTGTTAGTTTAATCTATTAAATTTGAGGGATACTAAAGAGTATCCTTCCACAACTTTAGATTCTTCTGTCTTTAATTTTTTGTCCTGAGATTAAATAGTCTCAGTTGTGTCCATTATCTTGAAAGGGTTTCCTTTCTTTTTCTTGTCTCACAGGGACACTGTCGTGACTGAAAACATGGTCTGATCCTGGGATTAACCATCCCTCTCTTTTCTTCCCAGTACTCCCTTTGTGTAATTTCTTGACTACTTTGAATTCTTTATAACCCCAGAAGAAAATTACATTTAGTAAAATAACCACAAACTCTGCATATGCTCTTTAATTTATGAAAATGGAGATCTAGTGGTTGCTAAGTAAAGAAAAAAACACCACTATCACTGTGCACCTGAGGAATTATCAAATCATTATAAACCAGAAAAGGAGATGAATGTAAATATTTCAGTAATGTGATATGAATTTTCCACCCTTTTTTTCAAGAATGCTTTGAATATATCACTGCTGGGATTTTTAATACTGAGATGCACTTTGCCACAAAAGCATCTCTGTGATATATGTTAACCAGACTTCTGATAAATATCCATGCAGATTTATTAGAGCATTTTTTTTAATGTTAATACCAATATGGAGTACATTATGCTTCACTGTCAATTATAGAATGAAAACTCATGAATCTCCCATGAAGCAGTGGGAGGTCTATCAGAAACAATATGATGTACAACTAGAGTAAAATCTTTAGGACTGGTGGTTTTTTGCTTCTTTTCTGTCACTGCATAGGGAAATAGCCTGTTGACTATTTAGCAAGTATTAAGAGTCATTCTAATTTGTAGCTTTCTTTCAAAGGAAATTACAGGGATGCACAGCATGCTGGCTTTGTTGGGGTTTTTTTAGCTCCTAACATGCTCCATTCTTACCTGCTTCAGAAAACTCTTATTAAGAATCTGGTGATACTGAGTTTATCCTCTTAAGAGAGTTTTGGATACTATTAAACCCACTTAGCAAGGGAAAAGGCTGACTGCTAACACTGATGTACAATCCTCATTTCTCAGAAAATTGTATATAAGGGACTGATTTATGAGCTATCAGTATTATATAAGTGCACCTTTTTAAATAAACATTTATGTCAAATGAGTGAGAGACTCAGAAGAGATACCTATCTTATCAATTTTGAACACAAATTAGCCATTAATATGTTCCACTAAGTTAACATTATGAGTAACAGACTTCGTGTTCAAAGCTTTTACCTTATTTTTTTTTCCCCCTCAGTTCTTTGCTGGTATCTAACCGCTTCTACAAACCATAATTTCCAAATTAATTTTGTACCAAATTGAAACACCTAGTATTTCCTTTCTGGTATTAAAATGAAAAAGAAACAAGTCTCTTAAATATGATAAACATGCATCCAACATGCAAAACATGCCAAATAAATAAGCCTATTTCTTTCACTATACATCTGAAGGACCATGTCCCTATTATGCTAAAAAATCAAAAATTTATTTTAAGTATATCCATTGAACTAGAAAACTCTGTGTTTTGACACACTTCAGAGTGTAAATGTAATAAATACTTGTAAATAGATGAAACAGATTTTACGGCTAGACCCCAACAATTACTCTAAAACACAAAGGCCCAGTTAAAACACAGATGGGCCACAATGGACCCATCTTCTTCACAATGGGCCAAAATTTTCTTTTTAACTAGTGACAACTGATTAAGCTTAATTTTTCCAAAGTTGAAAGCTTAGTTTTGTAATTTTGTTACTTTTTTTTCCTGTTTTTACTTTGTTTTCATTTCATGTAGATGCCTCATATTTTTTTGAACAATGAAAACAAACAAAAGCTAAGTCAAAGAAAGACCTTTAAGGTGTTGCAGATTTAATAAGTGGATATACATCTTCTGTGTATGAAAAAATCAGGTAAATCTTACTGTTTTCATTTCAATATATATGAGGGGCCAAATTCTATTATCATCATCCTGTTGATGTCAGCTGAAACCCTTGTTCTCGAAGCATGTTTTGGATCTCTCAGAACAAATATGACCTAAAGGTAATCAGCTTTATCAGATAAATTCAAAATTCTGATAGAAATAATTTCTGAAAAAGGGAACAATTGATTTCTTATTTTAAAAAGAAGTCAAAACCTTGCATAATCTCAAGTTTTCCATTCTGTATCTTTTCCTTTGTGTAGAAATAATCTAAAACTCATTCCAAAGTCATAACAATCTTTATCTCTTTTTCATCTTAATCTATATTAAATAAAGGTACAAGTGGATGTTAGAATTGGTTTCCTAATGTATTCTCCTGTGCTCCATAAACATGAATACATTGAAATTCTGGGCCCAGATGGTATAATCTTAGCCAGAGAAATTCTACAAGTTGCTTACACACTGTTACATTTTTTAGACAAAAGAATTGAAATACTTTCATTTCCTTTTCTTTCTGTTTATTTATTTGAGGGCGCCTTTAAGCTTGCAATATAAACTCTAAATAATGGTCATAAATTAATAATGCATATCACATTCACTCAAAGAATCACAGTTTACTATTTTAAAATCCATCGTAGTCAATGCATAGATTTCACAATTTATTAGTTGATGAGAATCATGTAAACTGCTTCATAATTTCCCTCCACTGTTGAAATACACAGAATTCTACATGTGCCCACTTTGTTGGTTTCTATGCTATAAGTGTTGGAGACCAGCTTCATTGCTTTTGAATCTCTAGTTCAAGAATGCTGGCTGTGGCAAGATACAAGAAATGAGCTTTTCAAATCACAGCAGTAACTGAAAATGAGAACACTTAGCGTGAACTTAGCAGTTAAATGCCTTACAATACTGAGATGTCTAACAACTTTCTGGAAAAGACCCTGGTTACCCTGTAGAAATATAGCTGAAACAGTATCTCTCTTTGGAATTAATATAACAATTTTTTACATAGAAAGTACTGAAAATCTAACATCAATGTATCTATCCTCCTCTAAATTTTAGACCTTTCATCAAGGTCAAATAGAAAATGCAACTTATCAAAACACAGGATAAGGCCATGTTTTGCCTCTGCAATTATCCAAAAAGTACTTTTCACACATGGCTGAAGTAAACTAGAGATGAGCTAGATTTTCATCAGAGATGTGTATCAGATGTGTTCTACTCTCAGTAGCTTCACAGACCCACTATTAAAAAGTAATTATAAGTAGTCATTAATTAATTGAATATACCACATCTGCTCAATATTTTGTGAGTTGAATACTCATGACCTAAAGGACATTGCAAAATCATATGGGCAAAATGCTCAGAAGCCTTAATATTTTTGTACAATGATTGAGAAGATTGAAGACTATTTATCTCAAAGAGCAGATGAATAAGAATGGACAGGGTAAATGCACAATGATACATAGTATAGAGAAAGTAGGTAAAAAAAAATTGTAACATAAATAAAAAATTGAGATGGCAGCTATAAATCCTGGTAAGATATACTCTGGTCCCAAGTCATGTGAAAGTTTGTGGAACTCTTTGGTACATGCTGATTACTGAAAGTGCAATTCAGCAAGATTTAAATCAGCACTTGACATTTTGAAAGAATGTTTGGTACTATTGGGCATAAAAGGCAGAAAGGAAGGGTGCATTTTCCTATTTTTTAAGTTCCTCTGTATTCTCTGAAAGCATCTGTCTAGAGGCCAACATAATAGATGGGCAATGGATTACTACATGAACAAAACCAGAAACTTTGCAATCCAACATGCTGTTTCCAACGATGACCACCAATACATGATTCAGCAGAGATGCAAAAAATCTTATCTAATCATCAGGAGTTAATATGAGGAAAAAAGTTTTAATATGATAGTTATGTGTATATATAATATTTGAACATGCATTTGTGAAACAAATTAAATTTAAAAATAACCCATCTCCCTGTGATTTAATCCCAAGACTCTAATTGTTTTTATTCTTATGAACAGAAATCAGTTTAAACAAAAAAAAAAAGCTATTCCTTTTCATATATTTCAACACTTGATTTAACTCCCATTTTGGAACAAGTAAAGACCATGCCAAAATGTACCTAAGAAGAGAAATAAAATCCTGATACTAGAGATAGCCTGCCTGCTGGGATGGCTGGGGTAGGGGAGTGTGGGCCAGTACTTTAGAGCCTGCAAGCCCTACCTTCTCTATTTCCAAACTGCCTAGTGCTTGGCTGCTATGCCAAAAAGGAGTGTTTGGAACACACACCCCTCCCCCAGCACTTCATTGAACTGGTAAAGATTCTGTTTCAAATCAGCATATTACACACACACAAAAAACTTCATTTCAGGTACCTGCATTTATGACTGCATGTTCAGTACCTCCATATTAATGTGACTGAGTTTTCAAGTATCAACAGAACACTTTTTTTTCATTGTTCTTTCAATGAGAAAAATAGGATTTCAGGAGCAAATACAGCCGTGGTAAACCAATAAAATGTGCTACTGTGGTAATAAATTGAGATCCAATAAGGATTAGTACAGATAAGCAGTGTTTTTTCTGGTGCATGGGGACATCTGTTGCCACAACTATCCTCACCAGCATGTAGATTTCTGCTTTTAATTGATTGCCAACTGCAAGACAAATAACTACTTCCTTTGGCCCTTAAAATTACAGATTATTTGATCTGAGGAACAAAAATAATTGCTTTCAAAGAGGAAATGTTGTCTGTAATCTATGCTATTACACAGTTTTATGACAGTCTGTTTACTTCGATTTATAATCAAGATGTTCTTATTACCTTCATACTTGCTGTCTGTCACTTATGCTCCAGCTTGGTTTAAGACCAAGAGTGAAAGGAAATGATAAAATGAAAGGCTGAAGTCTGAGTTAGATTGAATTACTTAGTTTCCATGGATTGAAAAAAAAATCAATGTGCTGATAAAATGAGTGGTGGTATAAAGGGCAAATACACTGATTATTTTATTTATGATTTTATTTTTGTATTTATTTTTGTCAGTCCTAAGTTAGGAGCAATTACAGAATAAGTCTAAGGTCATGGAAAAATAATATTAGATATTAAATGGATAAACTGTAATTACCAGCAGAATCTAAAATTGTATAAATGAAAAGTCATAGTGAAATTTCTTGGTGCTGTAATGCAGAGTAATGCAGGTGAGAATGACATGCCATTTGTCTGTACTTGGTTTGTTGCAATAGGATCCTAGTATTCAATCACTGTCAGGAAGGTTTGAGACCAGATATAAAAGTGTACCATATGATGACTAAGGAGAAGTTAGGTTTCTTACTGGTGTTTAGAGAATATGCTGCTATTAATTTATTCCTCCTCAAACCTATTCCTCCTCATGCAACACTGGCGAGCTGTTAACATTGCTCTTATTCTATATGTTTCAAGGCTCATAACATTGGGGTTCACTGCAAATTATGTAAGCTATGTGCTGCAATGTACAAGGAAATGTCACAGAGCTGGGTTTTCTGAACAGAATTTATAACACCCTGCAGCACAGTGATGATCGGTGACAATCAAATATTTTCAGTCCTTTGGAAAATAGCTTTGTGTTTTAAATGTATGAAGCGATATAGAAGTATAAATCCCACTGTGTTCTCTGTACACTCTCTTATGTTGGAAATAGAAAAATGTACACAGGGGTATGGAAAGAGATAGAAACAAACCTACTATGTGTTGTAGGTCTGTATTCCATTGCATGAATTTAAGCTTAAGCAAGATTTATATATCCAAGCATCATAAATCAAAGAGGTACAAGGAACTCACGATTATGTTGACATAAGTTGTCATAGAACAGGTGTAACAAAATACATTCCTTCACATAGATTGCAGTGATTTGGTTTTTGCTCGTTTGTGGAAAGAAGGGAGTAGTGATACCCTTACAGAAATACTGTAACTTTGTATCAAAATCACAGATTGTACTCTGCAGTGTTTATCCCCAATAGGGTAGACTTCTGTTTCTTGTAGGCAGCATATATTGACATTCTTGTATTGGTACCTTGTACCTATTAAGTCAGGAAAGGCAAGCAGGTGACATTCAGGTTGACTTTCGTATTAGACAGAGATTCCTAGACTTCCAGTGATTAGACATTGAGGTATATATTTTTTCACTGTTTTTTTAATGCCCAGTTCTATGAAGATTCATGAGGATTTTTACTTTCTGATTTTAAATCTGGATGCCTATCAGTAAGTCTTTTAAAGAAATGGGTTGATTTTGAGGCGAACTAAGTATTCACAAATACAGCAAAATGAAGCAAATTGACATTTCTGAGTCCTGCTTGAATATGCTGGGCTTGGAATTATATACAAGAAGGTACATACCTTTCCTTACTATTTCATTTGAAACAAGATGCAAAAGAGACTAACAGAACAAAAGGGAAAATATAAAGATACAAACATCAGGTGATGTAACTTTTTACACAGTACATTTATATTCAATTACAGTTCAGGATAAGAAGACTACAATTAAACTAGAAGCAATAATCAAGATGATGGCTACAGTGGAGGGTTTTTTGCTCTCTACTGGGATTTGTACTGACTCCAAGTTGAATTAAATATGGAAGGGATAAAAAATGGAGTAACTTTTATGACAAGGGCTGGAAATTATATGGATTCACCAACTACTGCTTATCTTAAATACTTAATATCAGTCTCTCCAAATGGCTTACGATAATCAATGCAAGGCTATTTCAAGACACTTGTTCCAACTTTTTGAAATCATTGGCCAATAAAAGGAAAACTCAGTTAAGAAAGGTGGTTATATGTGCCTGAGGAATATAAGTAGAATTGAATACCATTATTATAAGATTCATTAATCTAAATGGCTTGGTTACCTGAATTTTAAACTGCTCTTGTCTCCACTGCGTCTGATGTCATTGGTACTGCAGGAATTTGGTATTGATGTGTAAACTGTAAAGTTGTTTTTTTTTTTAATGTTTGTTGTTTTGGGGTTTTGGTTTTTTTAATTAAAAGAAAATGCTATTTTTTTATCTGAAAAATATATATTTACCCTAGAGGCCCCAGCAGACTTGCTCTAATTCTGTCAGGAATGTGTAGAGCTAACAGTAGAAGCATTTTGAAATTATTTTTTCAATTATTCACTTTTCCTAAAAGTTTATGGATATAAGACACACACAAATAATTACTTGCATGGATGCACACTACATGAAGCCCTGTCAGCCAGGTGTTCCGTTGAAGTTTTTGGAAGCAGCTGCTAGAACTTATCTAGAACATCACATCAATGATAATAATGCAAATTGTGAATGGGAAGTAGTTTGAAATTAGAACATCAAGGCTCTTCAAGAAAGGAATAAAAGTAAAGAATGCAACTGCTGCTGAAGGGCAACTCTGTTCCAATATTCCTACTCTTTTGCTTAAGGAACAGATGAAATTTCTCATAAATCATTCCAGGAGTGTTAAGTCCAGGTGGTAAAAGAACTCTGTTCTTAAAAAATGCCATTAATTATGGGAAAATGAAAGAAGATAAACAGTTGTTTATTTTGTGAACACTGACCTGAAGATTCTTTTTCAGTGAATATTATTCAAAGGGCAACATACAGGATTTTTTTTGTTTTGTTTATCAAATTTTGAATTTTTCATGTCTGTCAAAGATCCTCTCAGGACCACTGGAGGGTAGGCAAACTTGCTGCAATCAACTGAGCTTTCCTGCTTATCTAAGGTTACGTAAGTAGAATCACCAATCACTTGGAACATCCATATTGAAAAAAACTTGGATATCTTCTGTAGAGGCATTGTATATTATCCTTTTGATAGCCAGGAATATTACATTGGGGAACTCCTCAGATTTTTTTTCTTTTTTTCATTAACTTCTGTTGTCTTTTTCAATATACCTTTGTTTTGATCACAGGTCTCTCTGCCTCTGCTTCTGTAATGCCCTTCCAGATACCAGATCCACTCCTCTCCCATATTGTTTCAGTCTCTTCTCCTTACCAGAGAATATAGCGAGCAGAGCACTCAGGACCACAGATATGTTGGGACAAAATTTTGGGGAAATGTGAAGAATCAGAAAGTAATCACTGAATACAAAGTCTGAGCGTGTTATAGAAATTAACAGGTTTTTTTAAATGTGGGCAGGTATTTTTCAACCCCAAGACCTCAGTTTTACATCTGTTCACTTTTAAGATCACCAGGAGCACACATTGGTGGACCACTACGGTTGAATAATAACTCACTGTAGGAAACTTCTATCTACTAAATTCTTTCAGTACATAGCTTCCTCCTTCCTTATACCAAAAGACCTATTATTGTAAAAAAGAAGTACATAATTACAGTCCAAATTTTTATGTCAAGTGCTGCAAAAGAAAGTAAATATTTATTAGAGATGTCTTCTTATATGCAAAATAAAATAGTATACATAATCAAATATAACCCATATATAATGGATATAATTTAGGCATGGGACCTAAAATTAGCATGGTCACTTTTGGTGCAAGAACTGTAGGTATTAAAAGTCTTCCTAAAATACAACCTGGCAAAGACAGCACACAGCTAGCTATCACATGGCACATTGTAGGGTTTGTACAGGATGGTGGGAGGCAAGTCGTCCTGAAACAATATTCAGTGTCAGTGACTCCCATCTCACTCAGATGAAGGACCAAACAAGGAAGGGCTGAAAATGAGGGTACATTTCCTTTCAGAGAGACAAACTACCACAGAAGATTACCAGCAGCAACTTGTCTATTTGAGAGGCAGCATTTCTTGGATCTGAGTTTCTGCTCATGGACACAAAACCTGTAATTTGGAACAGACAAAAGACAATCTGGCAAGTTGTCTATGAAAGTTTTTCAACCCTTATATTAAGTTGCATGCACAAAGAAGGCCTGACACACAAAAAAATCTTAGCTACCTGACTTATTTTTTGCTAAACATGTTGTATTATCTATTTTAACAATAAGAACTGCTTATGCCTCTCTTTTGTGCACAATGTTTTCTGCTGTATTATCTCCCAATTTACCTTAATTGGGACACAGAAAAATGAAATTAAATTAATTATAACCAACTAACTACTCACACTATTAAACTTCGAGTGTGTTTTCAACATATTAGAGTGGTGGTTTAACTTTTAGTGTACTCCCATCTCCAGTTTACACATGCCTACATATGTATTTTAAAGGCAGAAAATAAATTTGTTTGTTACTATCTTAAATAGTAGGAAGTGGATATATTAGGCTAATGAAAATGTTTCCTTTACATTAATGTTTCTTTTGTATCAGCATTGGTGATCACAGGAGATATTTCTCCATTGCTACCTATATTCTTTTCCTATGTTGATAATTCTATCACACCTTCATATTGCCTATTCACCTTTTTCTGTTTCATCCACTTAACTGATATCTTCTGTAATGTTCCATATTACAGAAATTCCTCTTATTTCATGCATTAAAGATTCAGTCCCAGAAACCTTCAAAATGCTTGCCTCCTCTTATGAGGATACTTGTTACTGTGAGTTTTATATGTGAAATCTAACTTCTTCTATGATGTATGACATAAAGGATGTCATTTAATGTTTCTCTTGGAAGCACATATATTTAGCCTTCCAGTAGAGAGTTTCCTAAAGCAAGAATTTATTTGTTTGGCATCTATCATTTGTGATACAGCATTGTGTAACAGACAGGTTAGATACAAAACTTGGATTATGTTCTAGATTTCAGCCCTACCACCCGTCCCAAAATTGTTGGCCAAGAGTATTGACCTCTTTTCATATTAGGAACAGAGAACAGTTACAGATTCAAGACAGACCTAAATGCTGCTGAAATTCAAGACTGTTTGTAATAAGGCACAATAAACAAGGATGATTTAATATTACTACTTTAAATTTTAATTAATATAATCATCATGAGCTCTATTGGTATACTAATTAATGTATCAGCATTTAGCATCAAGGAAATTCCATTGGGAAAATCAAAGTCTGAAAGAAGGTCAAGTTCTTCAGGCAAAAAACATCCCATTCTATTGGATTTTACATGCCATATTATTAATTATCTCGCAAGAAAAAATGTGCAATGACTTGCTATTTTAAAGGTCCTGTCCTTGTAAAACAAACAGATGTTTGTTAAAACACAAAAACTTTGAGGGTCAAGGAAATGTAACCCTGAATGACTACACACTTTTTCAAGAGAAAGTTTGTTATGTAGAAGATGACCAAAAGAGATAAATAAATGAAAAGGTTTGATGATTTGAGTAAGCCACCTGCAGTTGGCTTATATCTATGGGATGCATAAGATAGATCTCCAGTTTACACATGCCCCCGGCGAGGGAGCAGGGCAGGACAGTGTTGGGGTAGCAGCCAGCTTCAACTGAGAGCCCAGATTGCCAGGCAATTCCTTGTCAGTAAGGCAGCTCTGAGGTCAAGGCAGGAACACAAGTTAGCAAGTCAGTGTCAGGATCAGGCATTGTGAACAGTAAACGAGGTCAGGCACAGACCCATCACCAGATCACTGCAGGTCTGCAGTGATGAGGCAGGTGGGGGTCAGGCCAGGAAGTCCGCTTGTGGTTTGGGGTCCAGGTCCAGACCAGCAGGCCCAGGCCGCGGCCCAGCTGCAAGGTGGTGGGTGCGGCAGCTCCAGTGGGGCCTAGCACTAGAGCCTTGGCCTAAAGCAGCTCCCATGGGATTGGTATCAGCCTGGGCCCAGGCCTCCCCGCAGCACTGCTGAAGAGCCTCACCCAAAGGTCACCCAAAGGAAGGGGGCAGCTCTTGGAGGCACTGGCCCTGAGACCTGCTGCCAAATCCACAGGAGGGTTGTAGTGGGTTGACACTGGCTGGACACCAAGTGCCTACCAAAAGCGCTCTATCACTCCCCTTCTCAGCTGAATGGGGGAGAGAAAATGTAATGAAAAGCTTATGGGTCAAGATAAAGACAGGGAGAGATGATTCACCAATTACGCTCATGGACAGAACAGACTCAACTTGGGGAAATTAATTTAATTTATTGCTAATCAGATCAGAGTAGGGTAATGAGAACTAAAAGCCTGTGGGACCTTCCCACAGGCTGCAGTTCTTCACAAACTGCTCCAGCCTGGATCCTTTCCACAGGGTGCAGTCCTTCAGGAACAGACTACCTCAGCATTTGTACCCCACGGGGTTACAATTCCTGCCAGCAAACCTACTTCACTGTGGGCTCCTCTCTCCATGGGTCCATGGGTCCTGGCAGGAACTTGCCCACAGCCTCCTTTGGGCATCCACATTGCTCAGGCATGGGGTCCTCCATGGACTTGTCCCGATCCAGTGTTGGGGGAGGTTTTGATATGATCCCAAGAGCAAGATTAAGACACAAACGAGGTCAAATGCCATATACCCAAAACTACTTTTATTATCAAAATTAAAATAAAAAATTAGTAACAATAATTAAAAGTAAGAAATTAATAGTGATAGGACTGAATGGAATAAAAAGACAGAAATCAAGCAAGCTTTTGGGATAGAATTGCAAGGATAGTCACCACCACGGATCCGCAGCATCCCAGGGTCCAAGCTTCTCGATGTTTCAGTGCTGGGTGATCATGGCGGTGGTGGCGCGCACACACCAGCGCTTGTCTTGGCAGCCCCTTTTATTCTTATTCACGGGCTGCGATTTCCGTGACAACGACACGTACTTGCCCATTTGCACATGCGCATACGCTTCATGTGGCTCCAGCCCCAATCCTCACGTGACTATCAGGCGGCTATCGCATGACATGGTGGTGCATGATTGGGCCTTGTAGCACCAATCACAGGTCTCTGTGGCCCTGCAGCCACTCCCATTGCCAGCCGAAGGAATTCTTGCCCAGATGAATAATCTTTGAGACAAATGCCCCATGGTTTGCCTCGTGGTTCAGTTTCTCACAGGGCTGCAGGTGGATATCTACTCCATTGTTTACCTCCACGGGCTGCAGAGGCACAGCCAGCCTCACCATGGTCTTCACCACTGGCTGCAGAGGAATCTCTGCTCTGGCACCTGGAGCACCTCCTGCCCCTCCTTTTTCATTGACCTTGGTGCCCACTGAGTTATTTCACATATTCTCACTCGTCTCTCTCTGGCTACAATTGCTGTGTTCCATTTTTTTCCCCCCTTCTTAAATATGTTATCACAGAGGTGCTCCCTCTGTCACTGATTGGCTTGGCCTTGGCCAGCAGTGGGTCCATCTTGGAGGCATCTGGCATTGGCTCTATCAGACATAGAGGAAGCTTCCAGAAGCTTTTCTCAGAAGCCACCCCTGCAACCTCGCCTGCTACCAAAACCTTGCCACACAAATGCAATACACATAGGGGGGACACTCTTGGGGCACTGGTACCAGATGCTTTCAGCAAGGTTTGTCCTCACTCCTTACACATCTCTGGAGGCACTTGGTTATGAAATGCTATGGTCATGGTGAGGGCATGCATAAGGTCAGCTGGATCCCAGGCCAGGTTAAAAGTGCCCATGGGTCTATTTCAGGAACTCCTGGGTTGGAGTCGCCATGGAGTAGTCCCCAAACACCATGGGGGCCAGTCAGGTGTTTCCAGGGCTCATTGTCAGGTCATGGGGCAGGCAGAGGGCTCAAGACACCATTGAAGACTTTGCAAGGCCAAGTGGAGGGTTCAGCCTGCCCCTGAGAGGCCTCTCAGGGCAGAAGGATTCAGGTCACCACTGATATGCAATCCCAAGCTAGGCGAGCAGAGCAGGATGTTGACAGCAAGAGGTCCTACCAACAGTCCAGGTAAACACAAGATCACAATTCAGGTCCAAGGTCAGTCCAGGAAATCCAGACAATCCAAGAAAGGGACTAGAGACTGGTACTGCCATGACTAGCTTGAAAGCGACTGATGGCCTCAGCCTGAGCTGAAATGGGGCTCCTGGGGCTATTGACAGGGGTGGGTGGAGGCCCCAAGGGAGAAGGCTGCTCAGGGCTGTTGAGGCCTGTCAGTGCACCCAGGCCCTGACCCAGTATTAAACCATTATACCAATGAATACCTCTGTTCACAGATGTGTCAGACATACGTCTCTCATAGGGCAGGTACTAGACTGGACAACGGTACTGAAATACCAGGCTATTGGAGTGTAAATTTCTGACCCAATTAATGTCCCCTTATCTCAACATAAGGATTGAGTCTAGGCAACAGTATATGATCTAATTCAGAAGACAGAATAGCAGGTGCAGGTATTCAGCTGTGAAAATTACAGAAATGTGGGAGGATTGGTGAAAATCATAGAACAACAAAGGAATTGTGCTAATAGACAAAAGAGGAGATGTATGTATCAGTAGCAGGCAGAAACTCTATTTAACTGATAAAGCAGCTAAAATAATTTGCTATGGAGCAGAAAAAAGATATTTTTCTTTCATTTGTAGACAGTTCCTGAGCTGCAAGAGAAAGTTCAGGTGTCTGTGACTTGTGCCCATTGAATGCTCAAGAAAAATAATGACATAATTTGAAAATAATGACATCATAATAAAAAATAATCCTGGTTTCAGCTGGGGTAGAGTTAATTTTCTTCATAGAAGCTAGTGTGAGGTTATGTTTTGGATTTGAAGCAAAAATACATTGATAAAATAAAAATAGACTGATGTTTTCAGTTGTTCCTAAGCAGTCAAGAACTGTCCAGCTTTTCATGCTGGCCTGCCAGCAAGAAGGCTGGGGGTGTACAGGAAGCTGGGAGGGGACACAATCAGGACAGCTGACCCAAACTGGCCAAAGGAACATTCCATAACATATGATGTCATGCTTGGTAGATAAAACTAGGGAAAGAGGAAGAAGAAAGGGGAGGGGGGACATTTGGGGTTATGGCGTCTGTCTTCCCAAGTAACTATTATGTGTGATGGAACCCTGCTTTCCTGGAGATGGCTGAACTACTGCCGGCTGATGGGAAGGAGTGAATGAATTCCTTGTTTTGCTTTGCTTGCATGCACGGCTTTTGCTTTACTTATTAAACTGTCTTTATCTCAACCCATGAGTTTTCTCACTTTTACTCTTAGTAGAGTAACTTACAAAAAAATAAAAAAAAACCCCTTAATTCTTTGATTTTATCTTTGAAAAAAAAAAGGGGTCAGAATATGTTTGTATAAGGTCTAATACACTCTTTTTGCAGAATTTCTGACAAGATGATACCTAAAATACGGGTTAATAGTTGAACTAAATTTATTTCTATATCCATGAAGAATCTAATATTGAATACTTTGTAATGTATTTTGCAAAATACAGTTGAAAATCTAACCAAATTTTTTCAAGATCCAAATACTTGCAAAAATTTTAATGTTTGCTTTGATTCACAATTCATTTGTTTTACCAACTTCAAAACAAATGATAAATACGTATTTGTCTGGCATCCATGAATAAAGATACAGATATAACAAAGCATGGGAAAGTAACAGGAAAAATGCAGTTTTGTGCTGCTCTGGTATTTCTGTGGCACAGGACTTTCTGGATAGATTTCTTACAGATTATCAAGACTGGGATTATGATTCTGCAATAGCTCCATGAAAGATGAACTGAATGTGCCACTCATGTTCTTCTTTTATGAAGAAATAGTTTTAGAAATTGGAAAGAGATTTCAGCTTGGATAACGACAGATGAAATACTTATTTAAAAAATTATATGAATTGCTTGTTAATTTTGGTGGAACAGATTAAAAATGAAATTAGATTAACATTTCTCATTTTAGTATATGTGAAATAGCTGTGTGGTTCCAGATCATTTCACAAAACATGATCACAACAGACTTTTTTACCTCTTTTGCTGACGGTAACAGAAAAGATATGAAAACCTGAGACAGCAATAAAAACTGAAAAAATTCCTTGAGTCATGGGCTCTCAGTTAAGGTTCACAGTATGTTGTCAGGATGCTTCATGAAGAAACTGATGTCAAATCATATTCTAAGAATGAGAAAAAACTTCAGAGCAGGCTTTTGTCTTCTCCATAAGAATTGTTCATGAAGGAAATTTTATCCCTGAGATTGAAATATACTGTACACAGAAAATAAATAATGGTAAGTATAGATCCCAATGCCTCT
Organism: Phaethon aethereus; assembly: GCF_964289735.1. Taxonomy (NCBI): domain Eukaryota; kingdom Metazoa; phylum Chordata; class Aves; order Phaethontiformes; family Phaethontidae; genus Phaethon; species Phaethon aethereus. The sequence goes on along the minus strand of NC_138579.1, from coordinate 48,650,955 downwards.
TCCACTTAATAATTTCCAAAGCACGAAATTGGCAACAACCACAGTCACTTGTTACACATAAAAAGGGAGCCAAGTCTCTATTTTGACTTCTCTATTATCCTCGCTTTCACCATTCTCTAAGTTACAAACCTTCCCCTTCAGGTCTCCCATGTCTTCCATGCTTGCTTCTTACATGACAGTTGTTACTGGCACTCTTGTTAGTCCAAGAATATTCTTCAAAGATAGTTCCTATTTGTATACCATTATTTTATTATATTTGTAAAATCAATACTTACAGTTTTTTCAAAGGAGATAATCATGGAGAAGGTGTCTTGTTGTGCTGACTTTGCATTACATAGTGTCTCTTTTTTTACATTGAATGAATGGACAAAGGAAAAGAAAAGGAAAATGGGACAGGAGGCTAAGCCTCTTAAGGACTGAGTTGCCACATCCAGCAGCTCAGCAGCAGAGTCAGGGTTAAATATATTTTACAGTTAATGAACATTCTAATTTCTTCTCTAGAATTTTCAGCCCTACTCTTCTATTTACTTTTCAGACTAATTTTCTGTGAGCTTATGGAACTAACCAATAAAAAACATAAGGAGTCCTTTGAAAGTGCTCTAGAAACAGAATGCTGGTGCTGTACCCAGTTTATAATATATTACAATTTAAAAAAAAAAAAGTGATTCAAATTGAAACAACAGAAAACTAAAAAGGGTCAGTTGCCATATAAATTCATTAATTTCATTTTTTGTATTTCTTATATTAAACTACTCAAATATGACATCTCAAGGAAGAACATATTGTTCCAGCTCAAATATTGAATGAAAGCAAAAGACTAATTATTTATTTGCAGTGGACAAAGAAAGGTTCAAAGTAATTCATTAAATCAGTGGCTAGTCTATGAAAACATAGAGCAGGATTAATTTGTGATTTGTTATCCCAGTATAACTGAGAGGAAAATTTTAAATTAAAATCTCATTTAAAGTGCTTCATTTACTACCTCAAACAATACAGTTTAAAAATAACGTTCTGTGTAAATGTAAGTCATTCTCAAGTTCCTTATTATATGCATTTCCTTGTTTTTAGACAGTGTAGATATGCAAGAGTGGGCTGATGTTCTGAACTGGAACTACTTAAAACGGGGATTACTGAGGTAAAGCAAAATTTTTCTTCCTATGGAATGATGGATACCACAGATTTTCTTAAGCTTGACGTAACCAGGAGCTTTGTTCCTTTTCTTCTTTTAGAACAAAAATCACAACCTGGCTGTAATCATATCCTACATACTTCCGACTGGCAAAGGCTGCTGTAGGGCCTCACACTGACTACTGTTTTGCTGAAGCTTCCTTAAAAGTGTTACTCATCTGTATATGTCTAAGCAATGTAGCTTCATAGTTCTGCATGTTACTATTTTTCACATGCACATGATCAAGTGTGTTTACTTCTAAACATGAACAAGAACAATGAGAAAAAAATAGAAGTAAACTGTTGGCCTGCTGCTATGTTTTGCTTTTGACAATGGAAAATAAAACATGTCTGAATATAGCAAATACTTAGAAAAGTTCAAAAAGCAATGCAATTACATACATAAGTGCTTCAAAGGATCAAAATGTCACTGAAGGACAGATTTTGAGAAGAATAAATAAGACGACAAAAAAATGCCTGCAGTCTGCTTGATGGTATATTTTCATTTTCCAAAATACACCTGCTCAGCTCTGTTGTTCTTTTGACACAATAAAATCTAGTTTGGTGTTTATATTTTTTGAGAGACTAGGAACACTGATATTCTTAAACCAGGGTTTGTTATGAATCTATAATGATTTGCTGCTCAGGCCTCTGTTTTGATGCGTATAAGTTCACATAATCACTTCTATTGTACAAGAAATTTCATCATGGAGAGCTGGTTTTTTCAAATATGAAGCTTATAATTCAATGATTATTCAACTCATTGATAACTCAAATTAAAATAAGGTTAATAATTTTAAAAGGCCACCCTACATATCTAACTGTGTATGTCTTGGTAATAACATATATACTTGCATTATTGAAGCACAACTGTAATCCCAACAGGGTATCAGTTAAGAATAAGGGCAAATTAAATAAATATTTGCTTTGAAATATTAGTGTGTTATCTCATGGTTTTGTATGATAGCTCTATATCTAATACAGTTGTTATTTTAGCATCAGAGTTTTTTCTACGTAGTTCTGGAGGCACAAGAAGATACTATGGTGTTTGTAAATACATGCATATGTACCTGAAACGCTTTGAAAACTTTTAATATTAAAATCATTTGAAGTGCTAAAATAAGAGCTAAATGTAGAACTGTCGCTTCACTGTAGAAATTTTCATGCATTATGACTAAGGCTACTTTCATCCTCCTCCAAGTTAAAATTTCTAGGTGTTAATCTGCTTACATACCTTAAGTAATAGCATCTTTAATTTAAATGGATGTATTCTGTGGAGATCAATGTCTCCTACAACCCAATAACTTCTGAGTGTTAGGCTCTGTTTGTGCAAATAAAGGATTAAGTCCTATTCACAACTATGATAAATAGCTCATAAATAATAGTAGCTTGAAAAGAAAACCCACTGATTACACATTTTCCCCACTATAGTGAATGATTGTTGGTTTTGTTTCAGGGCAAGACAGAATTATTCTAACCAAAATTTTGCAGGTTTTAGATCTATGCTGACAAGCTTTCCCAAGCTTCATTAAAGCATAACCAAAAGCTTATTAAGACACATGAATAACAAAAATTATCTTAAGTGTGGGTTCAGGCAAGGTTCAAACTGGATTTCAATTGTAATGCCATCAAAGAAGCTGAACTGGAAGTTACCTATACTAGACATCAAAAACTTAAATGTTCTTCACAGTGTTCTATGAAATAACTACATTATTTATCATATTTAATGCATTTCAAGGTCATAGAAGAATATAGCAGCAATAAAAAGTCATAAACTGGTGAGATACAGTGCAGTATATTGTTCATAATGATTACTTACAATAAGTCATGAGAAGTAATAGGCTAAATGATCCAGAAAAATTAAGTTAGTGATGCCCATCAACTCAAGTACTTCATTCTCAGAAAAAAATGTTAAATCTTTCCAGAAGTCAATCTAAACCAAACTTTTTATAGTTCAGAAAGCTTAAATACTGAGTTGCTTGATCAATTTTTTTCTCCCTATACTCTGAGGCATAATCTTAATTCTACGCTATGATACAAAGGGTATGCCATACTCTGAGCAGGCAAACTTGAGAATTTTTTCACCTGCTCCCTATTCAGATATATGTCCTATTGCATTTGATATTCAAAAGATAGATCCTGAAAGCACAGCTGCTGCAATGCACTAAACTGCATTCATTCAAGGTTCGGGAGCCTTTAAATTGCATCACTTCTGAAAGAATGAATTGACCTACATAGTGAATTTTAAAATATACAACTCTTACTGAAGAAAAAAATGAAAATAAAACTAAAAAATGAAGGCATAATAAGCAAAAATGCCAATCCATGTAATATTTTACTATACATTCAGAAGTAAAGTCATTATGATGGTTTACACTCATGTATGGGATCACCCGACTAAGCCAGTTTCAGCACACAAAGACTAAACCCAGGGAGTTGTAATTCGGCTCAGCTTCCTCTGACTTGACAGATCCTTTTCTATGCAGAGATGACTCAGAGCGGGGCGTGGTGCTGCGTAAACGGCTCAGCCCGGGGTTGCCTGAACACTGCAACCTGGTAAGAACCGATACCGAATGGAACCTTGAATAACAAACAAAATGCCCCAAGTCCCATTCCACCACTATTCAGTACCTTTGTGTACTAGACATCACAAAATTAGCAATACAGGCCATCACACCACCAGAGATAAACATTCCAGATAGTATAATCCACTCAGGCATAATCCTGCCCACCCGTCAAATTAGGAAATAAAAAACATAAAGTTTGGGTAGAAAACTGGGAAGTCTTTTCCAATGGTACAGCTGCCTGTAGGAGCTTCTTCCCTCCTGTTCAGGATGCTGTACTCAGCCACAAAATAAACATGGAAACCTAAATCAGTTCTTTATCTTTATGAATTTGTAGTATGATTTTACCATGAGTTTTATTAAACTGTAAAATGTTCCTATAAATTAATTTCAAGATCTCTTATATTGGCTCTTGTATAAGAAGACAAGATAGAACACTAGCAAATATGTTTTAGAGGATTTGCCTGCACTGGCAAGGGGACAGATTGAATGACCTACTGAAATGTAATCATCTCTAAATTTCAATATGTTATTACATGATTAACAAAATGTTGTGAGCATATATCTTCATTTCATATTTGGAGAGAATTATAACACAATATTGTTCTGAAATCCAAAGGATAAGCAGGTATTTATGGGAATTTGTGAAGTAGTCACAACTTCGTGAACTATTCAGAAGAATCAATTCACTGAACCAGACCATAAAGAACAAGAAAAAACTAAATTAGTAAAACCATGCCTAGGGCAACTGTTTTTTTTCTTTCAACTTTGATCTATTCTAGTTTCTGTGATTAGTGACAAAAATTAACTTCTTGGGTTTTATTATATGTTCTCCTCATCTTCTCTTGACATGAAACTTCATTGTTGATTTAATTAGAAGTAAAAGGTTTTCTATTTACTATGTTAACATCTGTGTTAACTACATTTGGTATACATTTGTTAACTACATTGGCAAGCATACCAGGAAAACAACAATTTTCCTTGTATTGCTCAATACTTGGGTTTATAGGACACCTAAGGAGTGTCATTGAGGGTATATGCGCATCTGGCTCCACAAATCTGATCATACTAGAATAGATTTAATATCAGGCCCATGGATAACATGTTTTTTCATTGCTGCTACTCTTAATTAAAGCAATCTAACACAAAAATATAAATCAAGAGAATTCAAGGGTTATATTTTGCTTGGATGACTCAAAAAAAATCTAGTAAAAAATAGAGGAATACAAAGAAAGAGAAAATTTATCACTGAAAACAAATTCCACAGAGATCTAGGCTGAATTCACCTCACTGGAGAAGTGTCAGTGTGATACCTTTGAAACGAATAACATTTTTAAACTGGGCCTGTTTTATACTGGGGCTCACTATCAGGTTCACTGACAATATTTTCATTTTGTTTTATTCCACAAATTCCCAAAACTTTGGCAGCCAGTTATCTATAGCACATTTAATTTTTTCTATCCATGCTCATTTGGCTAACAAACAGCAGATAGAAACATTGTTCTTCACTGTTGGGTTGCTGCGTGCAATGTCTAAGAAGGGGTCAGGGTGCAGTGAGGTCAGAGACTCCCTGGGGGCCAGGAGTGGTGGGGGGTCCCCAGCGCAGCCGTGCAGGGCCATATCAACTGGGGACTGTCCTACTACCATAGTACAGAGAACAAGACTATCCTAGCATAAGTATTCCAACATGGATGTCCATAATAAGAATTCAGTATAGATGGCTTGTTATTAATATTTTAGTGTACTAACAATGAATTTATTAATCTATTAAATTGTGTGCAATGTTTCTTGCAGTCTATGGCAGAATTCTCTGTTGCTATGAACATGTGAGTACTCCTTTTATTAGTCGTGGTCACAAGAATTATTAAAAAACTTTGTCTTAGAAATACTATGACTGGAATGGATTTCTAATAGTTTATAATCTTAAAGAGACTTTTTCATGGAGCTTTGGACACGTCCATGTTTTCCAAAACCAAGAGATTTTTCATGGAGGAATGGAAACTGTCTAAAGCAGATTGCTTTATAAATTTTCAATATTTCTAGCATCCTCTTACAGCAGTAGTCTTAATTTTTGTGGTTCAAAATGCAGCTATGTGAATAAACAGTTCTCAGGAATAGGTCCATTTGTTGTGATTCATCACTATTGAAACCTTGATTTCAAACTACGATCATTGCTACTTCCTGACACAGTGCTAAAGCCATCCTCTTTCATTCAGTGACATTCTCTTACTTACAGATAATTTGAAAACTAGTAAATTCAGGGCATTGTTGACTTTGGTGTGTGATGATTTTTCTATTTCTGTACATTGATGGGGTCTTTTGTTTTCAGGGAAGGGGAGGAAGGGGAATGAAGTGGAAACTTATTTATATATTTAGCAAACACAGATAAAAATTTGTGGATTAAGCATCCTCACTAAAGAAAACAGAAAGCTGGTTTTCATGAAGTCCCTAATAGACATTTGCTACTTTCTGAGCCCTTATTCAGTTCGGTTGACTAACTTTATGCTGCAACTTTAAGGAGACCAGTAGGCAGCATTTCAGTTTTAGTAGTTACTCAATTAGTTTTTAGTTCCTGACAAAAGGAAACACAGTCATATGCTTACGTGTGGTTACATTTAGTGAATGTACATTCTTATTGACATCTTGTGCAAACAAGACCATTCATATTGTGTTTAAGTTGACACAAAATAATCCTATCCCTTTGGTTCCACACTCATCACATTGTGAGAACCAGTGTCAGAGAGTACACTGTTACTATCTAAGTAATGGAGTTCTTCACATGAAATGTATTAGGTGCATTGCGCTCCTTACATTATCTATCAGAGAAAAAATGTAAATATAGCAGTAAAAGGTTTCAGCATCTTCTTCCTGCTCATGTTTTGTTTTGACACAGAATTTTGCCGGAACTGGATACAAGTGGTGTGAATTTATACTCGTGCTATTTTCATAGAATCATAGAATGGTTTGGGTTGGAAGGAACCTTAAAGCTCAGCTAGTTCCAACCCACCTGCTATGGGAAGGGTCACCTTCCACTAGACCAGGTTGCTCAAAGCCCCATCCAGCCTGGCCTTGAGCACTTCCAAGAAGAATCACTTCTCTGGGCAACCTCTTCCGGTGCCTTACCACCCTCATAGTGAAAAATTTCTTCCTTATACCTAAATCTAAATTTACTCTCTTACAGTGTAAAGCCATTACCCCTTGTCCTACCACTACATGCCCTTGTACAAAAGTCTCTCTCCAGCCTTCTCGTAGTCTCCATTCAGGTACTGGAAGGCTGCTATAAGATCTCCCTGAAGCCTTATTTTCGCTAGGCTGAATAACCCAAACTCTCTCAGCCTGTCTTCATAGGAGAGGTACTCCAGCCCTTTGATCATATTCATGGCCCTCCCCTGGACTTGCTCCAACAGATCCATGTCCTTCTTATGTTGGGGGCCCCAGAGCTGAATGCAGTACTGTTTTCTTTCCTTCCACCCCAGTACACACAAATTATGCCCAGTCCTCCTATTTTGCCCAGGATGGTACTCTTAAAATGTTGCTGAAGATCTCTGAACATAATTATTCTTCAACAAATATTTAAAGCTTTCTAGAGAAGATTGTGTCCTTGCAAACTACAAACTTGGAAGCTTCTGTCAGCTTTCTCTACAAAGATCAGTAGATCCTGTGCTTTTTATTTTCCTATTTCATTCTTCTTTGTTCTGCTGGAGATGTCATCCTTCATCCACTCATCCATTTGGGTATTTTTGCATTATTCTGTTGTATTTTATTATACATTACATTACTTCCACCACCGAATCACTAAATTTTTGTTTTGTTAAAATCTGCCCTCTACCCTCCATAATTATGCTAAATTCAAGTATCAGAAGATGAGACAGTCAAAACATCTCAAATTCACCTTGTATTTATTATTTATATAAATAATGAAATAATAAGAATTGACTCAAAATTATGAATGGTGGAAGCTGATAGCCTACACAAATAGATAATACTCCTATTACCCTCATGTTGTCTTCTTTTCTCTATATTATTCTGTCTTGGATCTGGCTGACTGCGCTTTTGAAGAGGTACAAAATTGTTCTCCACAGCTTCATGTACTGAAACACAAACGTTAAAATGAAATTGTAGGGCTACTCTAAATCATGTAGTAAAGGATAGTAAGCCATGTATAATTCCAGGCAAAAACCAGCAACTTCTTAAACTTTGTTGAAATTAAATATAGTTCTGCAATAAGTTTAATGACACTTTATTTCATTTTATTTTCAGGTACCTTTTCAGAATCAGGTTTCCAGTTCAAACCAAAAAGCAGAGTATGTCTTGCGATATTGTACAGCTCATCACTGAGAACTAAATGGCAAGTTACTGAAAATAGCCATCATAGCACTCCCTTTATAGCAACCCTTTGCTCTGAATGTCATCTAGCATTCTTAGCAATAACATCCTGTATGTGTTTTGATGTAAGATAGCAGAGCTCAATTGTGCTGAATGATCTTTTGAAAATAACGGTTTGCTGCTTATTCATGGTGCCTGTTGCTCTTGAAATTGCTGGTAATCTTTGCATTGCTATCTCTGAATCTTCAATATTGCACTGACAAGTGTTTAAAGGTGTACTGAAAATAATTTTTCATGAACCATGGGACATCCCAAACTGATAGGAGATTATATAGGTAGACTTGGAAATAATGAAAAGAAGGGTGGAAAATCACCTTCCTCTTTTCACCTGCCTGCCAGAACCAGATTTTACACTCCTCTTTTTCCTGAATCATCTACTAATGCACTCAGTTGGGGGATAATGTTCAAAAGGAAGAAAATTTTCATTCTCTTTAAAGAAAACCAAGCCAGAGAGTGATAATATCCATCAACTGAGAGAACTCAATGATTTGGGGGAAAAAAAAAAACAACAAAGCAAGGATTTCCATAGGCCACTTCCGGTACATGCAAGTCTGTATTCAGGACAAAAATGGTCACTGTAAATGAAAAAAATGGACTCCTGACTCCCATTTGGCATAGCAGCATTTTTCAATAATGCAATTTTCTTCATAATGCAATAATTTTAAAATATTGTTTCTTGTTTATGTTCATTCCTATTTCTGTCATTTTTTTGCTCTTTTTTTTTCAGTAAGAAGAATTATGTTATTCATTATACAGATGGTAGGGTGAGTTAGTGAGTTAGGCATGTTTGGGATAGGAATGACTCTATTCATTCCTGTTTGCATAAAAGACTTATTCCCAAATACAAACATTTTCTTCAGTGGTCAACATCAAAGAGATATCTTCTCTTTTAATATTAATATATGCACAAAGAAGGAAAAATTATTATGTAATGCACATGACTTTGAATGGTTCTATTTAAAATTAACGTATCGTATGCCTGTGCATAACATATCATATATTTTTAAAAAATAATAATCTACTATTCTACATAATACTATTTCTATATTAGCACAAGAAATTATAAGCTTTTGAATTGCTTTTTGTACAGCATTTTCTCTTCATCTTTCTGCCATCTGTTAAGACTGCACATTAGACAACATCTAGTAGATACTCCTTGACATGGTCACTACAGAAAGTAACAGTAATTTGCTTTTAAAAGTAAAATACGTATTCAGACTTTTGGCGCTATTTATGTATAGGTTAATGGGGGAAAGTCCCTATCCTGAAACCCCTGAAACTAATTATTTCATCTGAGTCAAGATTCCATTGTAAGTCTGTCCAAATGAAGAAACTGATACCAAAAGAAATAAATATATTCAAAAAAGTGTCACAGTTGGGGTAAATTCACAGAATCACAGAATCATTAAGGTTGGAAAAGACCTTTAAGTTCATCAAGTCCAGTCATCAACCTAACATCACCATGCTCACTAAACCGTGTACCAAAGTGCCACGTCCATACGTTTCTTGAATGCTTCCAGTGATGGTGACTTCACCACATCTCTGAGCAGCCTGTTCCAATGCTTGACCACTCTTTCAGTAAAGAAATTTTTCCTAATATCCAATCTAAACCTCCCCTGGCGCAACTTGAGGCCATTTCCTCTTGTCCCATCACTAGTTACTTGGGAGAAGAGACCAACACTCACCCAAGTACAACCTCCTTTCAGGAAGTTGTACAGAGCGATGAGGTCTCCCCTCAGCCTCCTCTTCTCCAGACTAAACAACCCCAGTTCCCTCAGCCGCTCCTCAGAAGACTTGTTCTCCAGACCCCTCATCAGCTTCATTGCCCTTCTCTGGACATGCTCCAGCACCTCAGTATCCTTCTTGTAGTGATGGGCCCAAAACTGAACACGGTATTCGAGGTGTGGCCTCACCAATGCTGAGTACAGGGACACGATCATTTCCCTACTCCTGCTGGTCACACTATTTCTGATACAGGCCAGGATGCTGTTGGCCGTCTTGGCCACCTGGGCACACTGATGACTCATATTCAGCTGGGTGTCAACCAGCATCCCCAGGTCCTTTTCTGCCAGGCAGCTTTCCAGCCACTCTTCCCCAAGCCTGGAGTGTTGCACGGTGGTGTTGCGACCGAAGTGGGGGACACAGCACTTGACCTTATTAAACCTCATGCAGCTGACCTCAGCCTAGCAGTCCAGTCTGTCCAGGTACCTCTGCAAAGCCTTCATTCCCTCCAGCAGATCAACACTCCCACCCAACTTGGTGTCATTTGCAAACTTACTGAGAGAGAACTCAATCCCCTCATCCAGATCATTGATAAAGGTATTAAACAAGACTGGTCCCAAAACTGAGCCCTCGGGAACACCACTTGTAACTGGCCGCCAACTGGATTTAACTGCATTCACCACAAATCTCTGTGCTTGGCCATCCAGCCAGTTCTTTACCCAGCAAAGAGTATACCTGTCTAAGCTGCCAGTTTCTCCAGGAGAATGCTGTGGGAGACAGTGTCAAAGGCTTTACTAAAGTCCAGGTAGACAACATCCACAGCCTTTCCCTCATCCACCAGGTGGGTCACCTGGTCATAGAAAGAGATCAGGTTAGTTCAAGCAGGACCGACCTGCCTTTCATGAACCCATGCTGGCTGGGCCTGATGCCTTGGTTGTCCTGCACATGCCCTGTGAGTGCCCTCAAGATGAACCTCTCCATAATCTTCCCCAGTATCGAGGTCAGGCTGACAGGCCTGTAGTTCCTGGGGTCCTCCTTCTGGCCCTTCCTGTAGATGGGCATCACATTGGCAAGCCTCCCATCGTCTGGGACCTCCCCTGTTAACCAAGATTGCTGATAAATAATGGAGAGTGGCTTGGCAAGCTCCTCCACCAGCTCCCTCAGTACTCTTGGGTGGATCCCACCAGGCCTCATAGACTTGTCATTGTCCAGGTGGTGTAGCAGGTCGTTAGCTGCTTCCTCATGGATTATGGGGAGTTTATTCTGCTCTCCATTTCTGTGTTCTAGTTCAGGGAGCTGAATACCCTGAGGATACTTGATCTGGCCATTAAAGACTGAAGCAAAGTCGTCATTAAGTACGTCAGCCTTTTCCTCATCCTTTGTCATAATGTTCCCCCCCGCATCCAATAACGAATGGAGATTCTCCTTGGCTCTCTTTTTGTTGTTAATATATTTGTAAAAACATTTTTTGTTGTCCCTTATGATCATTGCCAGATTGAGTTCTAGCTGGGCTTTTGCCTTTCAAATTTTCTCCCTGCATGACCTAACAAGATCCCTGTACTCTTCTTGAGTTACCTGCCTCTTCTTCCCAAAGTGATAAACTCTCCTTTTTTGCCCCAAGTCCCAGCAAAAGCTTTCTGTTCGGCCAGGCTGGCCGTCTTTTCTGGCAGCTCATCTTAAGGCACATGGGGACTCCCTGTTCCTGCACCTTTAAGATTTCCTTCTTGAAGACTGTCCAGCCTTCCTGGGGCCCTTTGCCCTTCAGGACTGTCTCCCAAGGGACTCTCTCCACCAGCGTACTGAACAGGCCAAAGTCTGCCCTCTGGAATTCCATTGTAATGGTTTTGCTGACCCCCCTCCTTACTTCACTAAGAACTGAGAATTCTATCATTTCATGGTTGCTAAGCCCAAGACGGCCGCCAACCATCACCTCTCCCACCAGTCCTTCTCTGTTCATAAACAGCAGGTCAAGCAGGGCACCTCCCCAGTAAGCTCCCTTACCAGCTGTGTCAGGAAGTTATCTTCCACACACTGCAGGAACCTCCTAGACCATTTCCTCTCTGCTGTGTTATACTTCCAGCAGACGTCTGGTAAGTTGAAGTCCCCCAGAAGAATAAGGGCTAGTAATCGTGAGACTTCTGCCAGTTGCTTGTAGAATGTTTCATCTGCCTCTTCATCCTGGTTGGGTGGTCTATAACAGACACCCAGAAGGATATCTGCCTTGTGGCCTTTCCCCTCATCCTTACCCTTAGCACTCAACCTTGTCATCACAGTCATTGAGCTCTAGACAATCAAAACACTCCCTAATATACAGGGCCACCCCACCACCTCTCTTTCCTTGCCTATCCCTTCTGAAGAACTTATAGCCATCCACTGCAGCACTCCAGTCCTGTGAGTCATCCCACCATGATTCTGTGATGGCAACTAAGTCATAACTGTCCTGCTGCACAATGGCTTCCAGCTCCTCCTGTTTGCTGCCCATGTTGCATGGATTGGTCTAGATGCACTTGAGCTGGGCTACTGATTTCACCCCCAACAATGGCATGCTATCCCAGGCTCTTCTCTAGTAAGCCTGGTTTTATCCCTTTCCCCTTGGAATCTAGTTTAAATCCCTCTCAGTGAGCCCCACCAGCTCATAAGCGAGAATCCTTTTCCCCCTTGGAGATAGTTGAACTCCATCTGCTGCCAGCAGGCCCGGTGCTGTGTACATCGCCCCATGGTCAAAAAAACCTAAATTCCACTGATGGCACTAGCCTCTGAGCCACATGTTAACCTGGTGTGTTTTCCTGTTCCTTTCAGTGTTCCTTCATGCCACTGAAGGGATTGATGAAAACACTACCTGTGCTCCTGATCCTTCAACCAGTCACGCAAGGACTCTGAAGTCCCTTTTAATCGCGTTTGGACTTCTTTGCGCAACCTCCTTGCTGCCAACCTGCATAACTAACAACTGGTAGTAATCCGTGGGCTGCACCAGACCAGGGAGTTTCCCAGTAACATCTCTCACCTGGGCCCCAGGGAGGCAGCAGACTTCCCTGTGGGTTGGGTCTGGTCGGCATGTTGGGCCCTCTGTTCCCCTCAGAAGGGAGTCACCTACGACAATTACCCTCCTTTTTTTCTTAACCATGTAAGTCTTAATGCATGGGGCTGACTGACTGACCCGACACAACCCCCTGGATGGACTGGGGGTACCCCCTCTCTCCCTGCACTTTCGCCTTCACAGTTTTGCTGCTGTTTTGCTGCTTTAGGAAGGGTCCCCTGCTGTGATTCTCCGCTCCGGAGCCCTTTGCCTCAGTAGCTTTGCCACCAAATCCTGTGGCCTAATCTCTAATTTCATTGTTATTTGTTGGATGATGAGTGTCCCTTTGCTTAAACCCTCTTTAAGATCCCAGACTTAATCTATATTGCCATAAGAAACTACTCCACTTTCTATGAATGTGTAATATAAATCATGATTTTTAAACTTTGATCCAGAAGTGTGCTTTCAACACAGCATGTGTTGAAAGGGACAATCCATATATACAAATGTAGGAGCAATATTTAATATGTATTTAGAAATACACAAGAAAACAAAATGTTACCTTAACCAAGCAATGTTGCTCTGCTGCCTACCATAATGCTTTGATGTTTTGGCTAAAGGAAGAAAATATGCTTGGAATCAAATTTAGGCTTTTATCTTAGGTAACAGCACAGGTCCCAGAAGCAGCTGACAGATGCAGCAGTTTGCACAGCAGTTTCTGGGATCTGCTGCTTTGAGATTTTCTTGAGATCTTGTCAAGTTTTCTGGGCACTTTGCCTGGGATCTGGGAACTCCTGGGAGCCCTCTGAGTGTTTCTGCTCTTACAAGGTAAGGTTAGGGATAAAGTAAGGGTAGCTCTTACAGCTCCCAACAAACTCTGTCACTGTCCTTGATCAAGGCGGTCTGTAGCCTTTGTTCCAGCTAACCCCTGATTGGGTAGGGTCAAGCATTCTTAGTCTGTATAAAAGCCAGGCAGTTAATGCAGTAGGGTGCTGCCATGGGATGGGGGGAAGAATAGGAAGAGTAAAAGTGAGAAAACTCATGGGTTGAGATAAAGACAGTTTAATAGCTAAAGCAAAAGCTGTGCACCCAAGCAAAGCAAAACAATAAATTCATTCAGCACTTACCATGACCAGGCAGGTGTTCATCCATCTCCAGGGCTCCATCATATGTGATGGTTACTTGGGAAGACAAATACCATCACTCCAAACATCCCCCCTTCCTTTTTCTTTCCCCAGCTTTATATGCTGAGAATGATGTCATGTGGTATGGAATATCCCTTTGGTCAGTTGAGGTCAACTGTCCCAGCTGTGTCTCCTCCCAACTTCTTGTGCATCCTCAGCCTATTTGGTGGGGCAATGTGAGAAACAGAAAAGGCCTTGACTCTGTGTAAGCACTGTTCAACAATAATGAATACATCCTTGTATTATCAACAGTGTTTTCAGCACAAATCCAAAATCTAGCCCCACACTAGCTACTATGAAGAAATTAACTGTATCAGCATAGGTGCAAAGGAGAGACTAGCAAACTTTTCCTGTGCTGTATATACATTCTTAGATATGGTGGTCACACATCACAGTTTTTTCTTCAAGTGCTGCTAGAGTAACTGACCGTTTGCTATTGGACTCTTGGAACCACACAGAGCTTTGGAAAGAGGCTGCAGCTCTGCAGTTTCTGGCTGCAGGGAGTTCCTGGGGCTTCCTGCTGAGTTTTGGGCCTATGGTCTTTCAACCTGCAGGAGATACACAGCTGTTGAGGAGCTGTGTTGCCAAGTGAAAGATCTTTGGGTGGAGATCAACAGACCATGCAGTATCAGAAATGATAAGAAAGAGAGCAACTAGGTCTTCTCTGAGACCCTACAGCTTCAAAAGTCTGAATTTCCAACTGCAGGGGATGGACAGGAAGAGTCTGTGCCTGTGAAATCAGAAAGCGGAAACTCCCATCATGATGAAGGCTGGAAGCTGATGATTCCTCCTACCAGGAGTAAGGCTCTTGTCCTACCTCATGACCTGCAGTTACAGAATAGGTTAACTGCCCTTCCAGCGGATGAGGATCTGTGGGAGCTGTCAAATGGAGCATCTCAGATGGCTGAGCCTGAGCTACACACAACCATTAGAAGGAAGTGGTGAGTGACAGTGGTAGGAGACTCCGTACTGCAGGGGACAGAGACACCCGTCTGCTGACTTGACTTGTCGCCTTGGAAGGTTTATTGGTTTGTTACTTGCCAGGGGTTTGCAGTGGGATGTTGTGGAGAGACTACAGAGGCTCTTCTGACCTTTTGACTGCTACTTTGCTGCTTTTCCATGTGATACTTGCTGGGACGACCTGAGAAGTATCAAGTGTGACTGTAGTGTTCTGGGATCAGTGTTCAAGGGAATGGGAGCCCAGCTGGGTGTTTGATCTTGCTGGTAAAGCAGAAAGGCCTGAGGAGTACTCAGTGGATCCTCTGGGTTGGTGGTGACAGCAAGGTTTTGGTTTCTATGATCATGGTATCCTTTTTGAGGCTTAACAGCTCTTTGGAAGAGGCAGGATCCATTTGACTACATGGAGCAAAAGTATCTTCACCAGCAGGCTGGCCAACTTAATCTGAAGTGGATCCTTTTGAGGGTAGGTGTGTAAATAACTAAGTGCCTGCAGAGCATCTTCAAGGAGAAAGCTCTCAAGCATGTACTAGGGAATTAGCTCACTTGGATGTCTCTCTGAAGTGCCCTTGCATTAATGTGAGCAAAATGGGGAGCAAACAGGAGTTAGAAGTGTCTCTGTAGTTACAGGGCTATGATCTCATTGGCATAATGGAGACATGGTGGGTCCTTATACAGCAATGGTCTCTGTACTGGGTCTTTCTGGTGTGATTTCAACTATGGCACAATTTGTGCTTCCTAATATTTCTTTAATTTTTACGAGGGCCTTTAATCTTCTGACAGACTGGTAGCTATACTAGATGTAAAATCTGAGTGTTTTTTCCCTGCAATCAATGAAATGAAACACCTGTCACAATAATAAAGGCTATTTTGCAACAAGGCTCCTAGGATGATTGAATGGATTTATTACAGTCCCTCACCTTGATGTGATACAGAATATATAGCAAATGACATGTTTTTCAAGTAAAACTTTTGTGAACTAATGTTTCTTAGATACTTCTAGATGGATCAGTAAATGAACCAGAAAATAATCCAAAATTACCTGTAAGTAAGAATCTATATGTACCAACAGTGATATAACATATCTTTACTTGCAATTCCATTTCCATTGTTTTTTATGCCAATGTCACTTTGTAGACACAATCTGTATAGTGTAGACACTTTGCTACTGTACAAAATCAACACGGTGTATTATTGCAAATCAAGATGTTCAGGTCGGTTCTGGATTTTGCTTGTGACCATATATCAAAACATGGAGTGAATGGCATGATAAACTTTGGTTCTTTGCTTGTTGCACCTTTCCTCTCCCTCTTCATTTGGCTGCTACTTGAGATTATCATGTATCCTAATATCTGACAATAGCAATGTCTAGGAAAAGAATGTTAAGTAAACAAAGACTTCCATAGGTGTTTTGTCCTAGCTTTACAGCTAGCAGGAAGGTAGTTTGGGATAAAATGGAACTGTGTTAAAAAGATGAGGCTTGTGGCGTAAGACATCAGACAACTGATCTAGTAGAAAGGAGATATAAAAATATGCATTTTTCCTTATCCTTTGGCCAAAGGGAAGTAGGTCATACTAGCCATTTTAAAAAAGAGTCATAAAGTAGATAGTTAAGTGTTAAATTTCTAAACCAATTTAAGCATTTGAAATAATTTATGCCTGTTAATATTTAATTGCTAGAGGCCAAATTAGACTATTTTTAGAGTAACTTACATAAATTTGTAGTCATTTCAACAACATGCTTTGTGTATACGTCTGTGTGATACATCCATGAAGCACATCCAACTATTTTAATGAACATTTATCTTATTGCCAACATGTCTGTGCCCCTAATTTTAAGACTATGTTGTAGATATTGCTTCCAGGAATCCAAACCCCATTTTTAACCAGTGCAGTGAATGACTTCATATTTACTGAGTTGGAATTTGGCAAGCAAACCTATGTCCCTAAAATACTACCTCAATTTATAGCTACTTGGTTCTACTATGAAATGTTAAATGCATTTCCTCTGTCTTTTCAGTTCTCAATGGGCCAGCTGAGTTAGATAATGACTACAGAATTGCTTTTGAGGGCTCTGTTAGATATCATCCTGCCATTTCACATGCCATTCTTCCTGCTTGTTCAAAACAAATAAGTAAGCTTTCAAACAGAAGGGAAAAATATATACCTGAATCTATTTCAGAATAAACTATACTCCCTTCTATGAAAACAAACTTTTTATTTTATTTCTATAAATTCATATTGCTCCACAACTGTTCTCAGGAAGCCTAACTACAGTAACAATTTCTTGCTATGGTTTGGTTTGTATATTTATTCCTTCTTTTGTTCTTTGAGCTTTTTTTCTTCTTATGCCTGAAAAAAAACACTGAAAAAGAGCTCTAAGGTAAGGTTTCAAACAATTCAGAAGATATAGAATGCTTTATGTTAAAAATAGAAATATAATTGTTGTGAATGTATTTATTGAATATAATGATTAAAATAAATTATTGAGGCGTCAAACATAAAAATTAGCACAGCATTCAAGAAATCAGTCCTATATAGGGCGGGTAGATATGTGTCATTATTTAATCTTCTTTAACCCAAAGGGATTCAAATATTTATAACCTTAAGTACATAATCTAAGAGTGATTTAACACATATATTAAAATAGTTTTTAGACTTGGGTAATTATACTGTATTCCAAAACATGTTTTCAACCAAAATATCAAATACCAAGGATGAATAAAAGGTACAAACAAGATTACTCTTCCTTTCATTTTCCCTTTTAATGAAGTATTAGCTGCTTAAAAAAAATCAAAGATCAAACTCCTGGCTTAAGGTGTGCTCAGACAGAAGCCATCAAAATCAATGAGTTCCTAAGATACCTTGAGGGAGGGGGGAAGAGTTATGCTTAGATGCATCCATTCATCACATTCAGTGTAGGGAGGAAGAAGCATTCTATGGTTAAGATTCAGGGTTGGGAGTTAAGCAATCCAAGTCATCTTCTCCAAATCATTTGAATGTACTAGGTCTTCTCTTCCTCAGGAATGCAGGTTTCGTACTGATGTATTTCTAGTGGTACTGTTGCAAGGAATTGAGGTCCTAGCGTTTTCATTTTCCAACTCTTAAATAACTGAGATAATGATGTTCCTTATCTTTTTATCCTTGGTTTATGGATTTTCATTAATTCATATCCATGTAGTCTTCTCTGGGGAAAAGTTGTAAATGTACCACTACAGAATGTTGATATATTGATGAATTGAATACAAGAGGCAACATAGTTCCAGGAAGAAGGCAAGTGCAAAGTGCACAGGAGGATGGGAAATATAGGCTTCATTGCTCACTTACACTACTGTGCTGTGTAACCCTGGCAATCATTTCACCATTCTGTGCATCTTCTTTTCTGATTCCATCTCTTCTATGTAGAGAACAGACTTTTTATTACAGATATTGTATCTTGAATATTCATCTCCTTAGTATGATCTTTATTATGGTTTCTAGGGTCTTGCTTAACACAAATAACACAGAAGAAAAACACTTTTCTTAGTTCCTCTTTTCTCCAAATGTAGAGTTTTAACTCAATCAGGCATGTATTATAAAAATAAAATTAAAACAGGCCCATAATTACCCACTCTGCTAAAACAATTTCCATTGCTCCTGCTTGTAATTATTTTTTCAAAAATGGCAAAAAATGTTGAAAGTGTGAAATCTTGACTTCCAAGAAATACTAATAAATTGAGGAAAACATAAAGAACTATATTTAATTTTTAAAGTGTATTAATAAAAAATTAAACAAAATTTACTTCTACAGAATTTGCCATACTTTTTTGATTCTTAATCATAATATGTCATTAAGACAGTTATATTGAAGTTTGTTGAGACTTTGATGGTGCTAGATATTGTGCAAACAACAATAAAATTTTATTATTATCTGACACCAAAAAATATGCACACTGATGGTTGGTGAATTTTTTGAATTTTTAATTCTCTCTATATTTAGAGAGTTAAACTGGATACTTTGCTTAGCTCCTACCAATATACTTTTGGAGATGAATTTTTGTCTTCAATTTTGCACAATCATTTATCAAAGCTTGATTTCATGTCAAATGTAAGATAAACTCCATATTTTTCAAGAAAGCAGCTGGCTGTTTCTTGAAGTTGTGCCAATAAAAGATATAACTAAGGCTTTCAACTTAAGTCTCAGCTTCCAAGTTAAAATAAGTGCAGTTTAAGTTTTTATTCACATTGCATCATAAATGAGACAGGCCAACATAGAACATATTTGCTCAGGTACTACAAGTATTTTATTCATGACTCTACAGAGTATCGTATGGCATAATTTACTGTGCTTATTAGTAACTTAATTACGATTGTATTTATTTTTAAATGACTGGACTGTTAGTTTGCAATACAAATGAAAACATTACAATCTTAGCTTTCTAAAATTTAGTTGCCTTATCTAAGCTATCTGCTTAGACTTCTGCTAAAATAGGCAGCAATTTGAATGCAGGAATTTATTGCAGAAATGGTTTTCAATGTTATTATTGACTAGACAGATGATTTATAATTGTGTGAAATACTGGAAGACTACTGAAGGTAGTCCAGAGCAATTAAAAACCCTAAAGTGAACTTCTGCTCAGAATCATCCTCTAGCAGGAGGCATCTGTCTGCACAGTACTGTGGTCTAGCCAGCAACTAAGCACCACACAGCTGCTTACTTGTCTCCCCCCGGCGCCACAGGTGGGATGGGGGAGAGAATCGGGGAAAAAACTTCTGGATTGAGACAAAAATATTTTAATAAGACAACAAAGGAAGGAGAAATAATAATAATGATGATGATGATAATAACAAAGATAATAATGAAGGAATATACAAAAACAAGTGATACACAATGCAACAATTGCATACCACCTTGTAAACGATAGCCCGTCCCTGAGCAGCGATTCCCACTCCCTAGCCAACTCCAGTTTTATATACTCAGCATGACATTATATGGTAGGGAATATCCCTTTGGCCAGAATGTGTCAGCTGTCCTGGTTGTGCCCCCTCCCAGCTTCTTGGGCACCTCCCCACTGGCAGAGCATGGGAAACTGAAAAATCTAAAAAAACTAAAGACTTAGTCTAAGCACTACAACTATGTAGCAACAACTGAAAACGTCAGTGTGTTATCACCATTATTCTCATAATAAATCCAAAACACGGCACTATACCAACCATTAGGAAAAAAATTAACTCTATCCCAGCTGAAACCAGGAAAACAGACAATATGACTAGTCTTCTAATTCAAGTTAAGTGTCTAAATGTAGCAAGTATCCCTAACCAATGCTAAAACAGAATTTTGTGGATCATATGCTCTTTTACATTTTAAAATTATAACAGGAATAACAAGTCCACATTAAGCTCTCTACATAACAATAACTTCCATGTAAAAGTTAAATGTTTCCTCCAGCTATTCTCTAGTTTGTGCCCAATGATTTGCTGTCTGAATGGTGCCATTAGAAGTTGTCAGAACCTTGAAAGTAGGAGAGGAAAATCAGATGGCAGAGCAGGACGGAAAATAGGAATTGAAAATGCTTTTCTTCAAAGACAGTTGACAGACAACTTTGATCTAGTTTATACATAAATGGAGCTTTGAAGAGCTTAGATATTCCCTACCTAATTGGGTGCCAAAGTTCATTATCATACTCACAGTCCCTAACTATTCTAAAATCTGGGGGTTTTTTCTCTAATGTTGATTTTTATCTAAAAAGTGCTGCAATGACTTTCCCAGAGGCAAGTTCCACATTTTGGAGTACAAAGTATTATTTTTTATTTCTAAAAGAAGTAGGTTAAAGTATCTTTTTATTCTTTGTCATTGTAAGCTTTGGGATTGTTTTTTTCCTCTACTGAGATATCATTTGAATTATCTTTTAATTCTGAAGTGCCATGGGAAACTACTGGGATGTGATTGTGTTTGTCATGTATTTTACAGCTGAAAAAGTGGAGTGGCAAGTTTAAGCTCACAGTGTTTGGTGTGGAAAAGGACTTTAGTTCTGCTATAGTAATATTAAACTGAAATAATAATTAAAAAAAACAGCTTGCAGTTTTAGGTGTTGTATAAACTGTAAAATTTACATGAGCATGTTTGATGTATTAAGGAAGAAAAGCCCCTTCAAGTATTTGAAGCCCCTCTGATACTTACAATATATGGGAATGTGTTACATATATCACCATTAAATACATAGATAAAGAGAAATGCAGTAAAACAATTTTATAAACAATAGACTCCTATAGATGCCTATTATTGTTATGAATACTAGATGAATTAATCATTGATTACAGTCCTATTTTTTATATATAGAACTGGTTGATTTTATGAACTGAGAATAAAAATAATAATCCTAAATGACTTATTATATGAGTCTTCTGGAATTAGTTTAGTTATTTCTTTCAAGAGATTAAATTTTGAAAGCATTACAGAACTAGACATTTTTGCATGATCACTACCAGTAGTAGGAACTTAGAATGGTTTTAGTAATCACCTAGTTGCATGCAAACCTTTACTTAAGAAAACAGGTGTGCAGAAATCCGACTTTAAAATACTTTGTGCTTGTCAGTAACTGTTATCAGTGACTTGCTGCAATATTGCGTTGAGAACCCACCGCACAAGCGCGTATTGCATGTTGAGTATCTGAGGACTACAAATGACCAATTGATATTCAAATTAACTGCTTATTTAGAGGTAATGATAAACCCCAAATTTAATTTTTGCATGCCAATGTGCAAATAGAAGAGCAGAAACAAAGATACATGTCAATCAAATTGGGTTTTTTTAAATCTTGTTTTAAGAGAACAGATTGCGTTAAAACGATGAGTTACACTTCCACATGTATCTTCTTCTGGTTTTGTTCACTAGGGCAGAAGTATCACTGAGATCAGTTATGTCTATGTATCCTCAGGCTCTGAAATTATTTATTTAATGATTATGTGTGTCAACTTTTTAAAGATATTTTGAAGAGAAAGCAATGTTTTTATATTGCAAACTACTAATTCCTTTTTCTCATTAGCACACCTATATTTAAAAATAATTTAAAAAAATAATTTTAGGGGATTCAGTGGAAATGACAATGGATGCAGATCTGTCACTTTAGGTCTTTCAAATATACACTTTATATACACAAATATATTCACACTTTCAAAATACCTTTGTTTTTAATTGGAAAAATATAAGGAAAACCTTTTTTTACATACTTTTTTTCTTTATGTTTTGAAGTGTAATTCTAATATAGCCTAATATATTTTTTTCTGTTTGGATTTTCTTTTTCCCTCATTTATTTGGCAGGGAGGTGTGAATAGTGTGAAAATAGTGGAAGCTTCTTAAGCACGTTAAAGGAAGTCCCTTTGTTGTAGGCATGCAAGGAATGAAGCTGGGGGTATTGTTTAGTCTGTGTGGGCAGTTAACAAGGCGCAACCTTAAGAGAAGGAACAAGATAATCACAAAAGGAATACAACTACTGAACCTTGAGTGAACTATCCTAATTAACATAATTAACATATAATTGGCACAATAGAAACCTGCCCCTGGGCGGGGAAAGCCCCCCCCCTCACGAAAATCCCACACTGAGCATGTGCAGTAAAAAAGGACGCTGTGACTTTAAGTGGAGACGAGGCTTGCGAGAACCAGTGGGGACAAGGGTGACTGGGCCAACTTTTAAAAATACTGATAACTGTTGTTCAAAATGTATAAACATTTTCCGTGTGTTAACTGAGGTGTGCTAGCTTTGTGGACCTACCACCTAGCACCCAACTCTGCACAGAGTTGGAAGAAAAGAAAATGTCTCGACTCCGTGTTTTTATGGCTCTCTGCACACCCCTTCCACTCCTTTTCTGACCTTGGTGTTCACACTGTTGTTTCTCATACCTTTTTTTTTCCTCTCCTCTCTGTTCTCTGGCATTTTTTGACTTTTCTTAAATATGCTCTTACTGAGAGGTTTTTTACTCAGCCTCTTTGGAAGTTTCTTTATATCTTGCAGCCTGTACAACTAAAACAATTATCCTTGTCTTTGCTATTTCCTTTCTTTTGTTTTCTGACATCATCCTCTTCATTATTTATTCTCTGACCTCCACAATATTGTCCCATTCTTGTCTGTCAGAAATAGTCCATCAGCTTTATTATTTTTTCTATCCAGTCTGGCTTTATCCTTCTTCCATTGGTCTCCTTGATTAAAAATCAAATGTGTTTCCCATATTCACTTTGGAATTAAGAGCTCTTCAAGTTCTTCTATAAATTCTATTGCATCAGAAATAATATCTTCCTTTTCAAATGTGTATCCTCTTACATCTCTATGAGAGAGGATACTCTCTGTAATGTCTTATTTACTAGACTCTCGCGTTTAGTATGTTTTCTCTACATTCCACCATATAAAATGAAATGTACTTCCAGATCGAAGGCGTAGAGACAGAAGAGGAAAATAACCTCCAAAAGCTATTACCGTTATTCAGTAAAAACCTCTGCATAACCCTGTTTATTTGCAGTATATGTTAATCCTCCATTTTGATGTGCGCTTATCCTTGCTGAATAACAACATATTTAAGAAGGCAAATATAAGTCACTTGCCCAAACTCAGACAGTACTGCAATAAAAAATAAAAATCATGACCTGTATTCTCCTATAACCTGTCTATAACTGTAGACAGTACTGTAAATGAAATGTAAGTAAGTCCTATATGAAAATCTTTTAAATTTCTCATTTTGAACCAAGAAAGTTGCTGTTACCTTAGGCACTCATATCTTTTTTAAAAAAATATAAACAACTTAATTTATAAAACTTGCTTGTTTCCCTGAAGTAAATGTCAATGATTGTTTAAGGAATCTTCCATTCAGGGTAAGTGAGTAAAGAGCACCATTTCAAAACTATTCATTAGTGGTTGTGTTTAATTAGTGTGAAGAATAATGAGGTATCTGAAATGAGTGTACCAATAATTAAATTGATTGCATGAATTCTTGGATTAATAAAATCCAAATATTCTCATATGTAATTGGCACAAATTTTATTTGTATCTTCTTTTTAATAAGTTTGCTAATACCATCAGGAAGTAAACAAACCAAACTAATTGTAAATGAATACAAAGTTCAATTAAACCTCAAAACCCTGCCCAACCAGTTTTCTGTACAGTTTAGTTCAAAGTCCTTATTTATCCATTGAATGCATACAAAGCTAACGGACACAACAATACTCATTTGTGAGTAGATGATGTGGAGAAATTGGAACAGCATCTTTCCTGCCTGTGGAGACAACAAGAGGTTTCTAGGACTTGTAATGGGACAGATTTTTCAGATTGTGAGATCACAGAATTTTTACTTGTTATATGAGGAATTATACTTGCTTTTAAAGAATAGGTAAGATTGGTGCCCAGGAGCTAAAGCCAGTTTACAACATACCAAGAAAGCAGGAGGATTTCTTTATTTTGATGTCAAATGTAAATAATGTAGATATGGAAGACCAAAAAAATGTAGTCAGATGCTCAATTGGACTTACTGAACATTATTAAAAGAGTAACACTTGTTTAGGGATAATAGGATGAGTAAAAAAAAAGGAAAGGAGAATTTTCTTTATATTTTAAGGTTACTTCTATTTGATTGTGAGAAATTAATGAAAGCCTAACATGCCAGCTGTCTCTCTGTGAAGGTAATGAAGGAAAAGGAGGATATCACAGTAAGCTCTATTATAGAAACATCTGTTCAGGAAAGAGGTGAATAACGTGGTTGGGGGTTTTTCTAAACTACAAGAATCATTCACAATGTAGGACCTGGTGATAGTAGGAATCTTTAATTATTGAATATCTGTTAGAAAAGCAAGGCTCGGATAACTCAAGATCTTCTTGGAAAATCTTGGGTCAGCATTATCATAAACTGTGGGAAATTATTAAAAGATTAGTTACTTTAGATTGAATTTTGACCAAAAGTGGCAAAATAACAACAGAAATTAAATTTAGTGGTATTTCTGATTTTAAGTGAATGAAAGGAATGATAACAGTGAAATTAAGACAATGGACATGAGAAAAAGCAGACCCCGATGACCTGAGGAAAATGGTTGCTAGGGACTTGGGAGACTATTCCAATTGATAAAAGGTTGTAGCAGAGCTGACAGACACTGAAAGAAACCATATTAATTCAACAATGCCAAACAGTCCCATACCAGGAGAAAGACAAGAATCTTAGTAAAAGATCAATAGAGCTGTATCAGAAAATCTTGATTTTTCTAAAATTAAAAACTGAGAGAGTCACACACAAAGAAGGGAGAACAGGCTTTGAAGAAGTAACTCAGGCTTCTAGGAATGAAATAAAACCCCACAACACTAAGACATGAATTTACATCCAAGAAAAGACTCAAAAGAAAATAATAAGTATAGAAAATAAAGAAAATATGTCTATTCTTAGATAGGAGGATATAATTGCTGATGAAGAGAAAGCTTAAAACATTCAATTCTTTTATAATTTCAGTCTTGGCAAAATAGGCTGATTGTAACCACATAATTAATGGAATTAATTTTAGCAATGCAATGGATTACCACAGGATGAAAATGCTTCCTGTTTTTCTTACCACATTTGAAACTCAGGTTTTACTAACCAATGCCAGGAAAAAATGCAACAGCTTGATCACAGCAAGAAAGGCTCTTCCATTATGTAGTTTTATGGTATATTTTATTATATTTCTAAAAAAAACCCTATTGAATTTCTTTGTAACAGACTATAGTTTTTGTCTTATTTGAGGGTCTCCAAACTCACAAGCCACCGTGAGTCATAGTAGACACTATTATAAACTGCATTAGGAGTTACCATTTTGTTTCATGCCATATAAAATATCTATTAATACCTGATTTTTTCATTGTTCTTATTCAGTATTTGTGTAGGCATGGAGATCCATAAGGGGCCCGTTGTTACCTGTGCTATTTAGAAATATCTATAGACAGTCCATTCTCTGAAGATTTTTACTTTTACACATTTGAGAAGCTCATTGCACTCCTATGAATAAATACATATAGGTATTTATAAAACTTAGTGCTGAACAAAAAAGGTAAATTAAGAATGAAGGAAAGAAGACATATCACCTTTTTGAGAGGAAGAATATAAAGACTAAGTATAGATAGGTGGTTTTGCAGGTATTATCAATGTTTCTTTAGGCTCTTTTTTCTTTTTAATATATTGTAAGTCTGCATGTAAACATCTATGATCAAAAATACAAATATCTGCTCTAAAAAATGTCTGTTCAAACTATCTGAGACTGTTCCCAATATAATGTGATGAGCAATAACAACCACAGACATTTTGGTATGTTCTTGCTTTCTTGGTTGTTTTATTAATCCATAGATAGCACACCATGATTTTGCTGTTTGGCCACTGCTGCTGTTCAAATAAATTAATTCCTTTTTTAGATTTACTTTCTTCTATAGAAAAATAGTGAGTTTCTAAAGTTGTCACAAATACACGAGCTTAATGTCTTACTGATCACGTAGAATCCATCGCAAAAAATACATAATCCTAAATAGAGATGGTCTGATACCACGCTAGAAGATATTACTACTGTTAAGTTTAATAAAATAAGATTGACTTGCTGTCTTTATCATGACCAAGATCATATTCTTATAACAATCCAAAATGACATGCTGAAAACCACTACTGAAATGAAGAACTCGGAGAAGATACTCAGTTCAGTAAAAGCTCCTGCTGAAAGCTACTCGCTTCTGTGTTGCACTCAGACCACGTGCTCTCTTTTCTGTGCAGTCAGACTGAAGACATGTTTCTGACTCTTTGAAACAACCCCCAGCATAACTTCAGTGTCAGAGCAAGCGCCCTTGGTTTCTTCCTCTTTGAGATCATACCTTCAGTAGCTGTGGTCTCGTTTTCTTCTCCGAAGAGTCCATAGAAACAACTGTGCTAAAACTCCTAGAGTTTATGAAGTAATGTGACCAGAAGTAATTACACCGATTCATGAAACCTTTCAAAACAAAGCAGGGTTTATTAGTTAACTAGAATATACTATACAAAGTCCTGTTGTTTGCATGACCAAGTCAAATCTTAGCTGGCTCAGTAAAGTTGTCTGCCTTGCTTGACCAAAGAGTCTTCATTTCTCTGTTCTGATCTGCTGTAAATGTTAATAGCCAAGCTGTTCACACTTGGTTCCATGGCTCCCTGCTGTTAAAAGCATGATGTCCAGTCATGGTCCCACAAGGTTATTAGATAGCTTTTCAGTTCCATTCAGAGCAACAGAGGTAGCTACACGCTGTTGCTCTGTTTTTCACTTTTCTCAGTCCTCTGAGAGAAGTCCTCTTTTCAGGAAAGATTTAAGTAATTCAACTCTGGTGGGTAATATTACAAACATATGAGTACATTCAGTCAATTACCTTGTTCAGAAAAACATTACAAAACATCTCTATATTGTACATAAGAATTCTCATTTTCCCTACAGAAGGGAAGAAATAAATAACCTTTGTTGCAGAGAAAACTTAAAAATGAGAGTTCTACAAGTTCAATCATTAAAAGAGCTATAAAATTTTAAAGGCCAGACTATATGAAAACATCATAATCTTTAGCTTCTTCTTAATTCCTGGAATTGAATAATGACTTGGGGAAGTAGGCAAAATGAATTTTAATTTATGTAATTTTCAGTTAAAAATGAATTTCTAATATTAAATATGAGCACAACTTTTAAACTTACGGAAAGAAAAATATATGCTAAAGTCATTATGTGTTGATAACATTCAGCCATCATTTCTTTCGTCTTTTTTTTTTAAAGCTTACTCAGATGAGTCACACAGATGCATTCATATGAAGGTTTATTTTCACAGAATCACAGAATCACTAAGGTTGGAAAGGACCTTCAAGATCATCAAGTCCAACCGTTAATCCAACACCACCATGCACCCTAAACCATGTCCTGAAGCACCACATCCATACGTTTTTTGAACACTTCCAGAGCTGGTGACTCCACCACCTCCCTGGGCAGTCTGTTCCAATGCTTGACCACCCTCTCGGGGAAGAAATTTTCCCTAATATCTAATCTAAACATCCCCTGGTGCAACTTGAGGCCATTTCTTGTCATCCTATCACTAGTTAGTTGGGAGAAGAGACCAACACCCACGTCGCCACAACCCCCTTTCAGGTAGTTGTAGAGAGCGATGAGGTCTCCCCTCAGCCTCCTCTTCTCCAGACTGAACAACCCCAGTTCCCTCAGCCGCTTCTCAGAAGACTTGTGCTCCAGACCCCTCACCAACTTCGTTGCCCTTTGGACACACTCAAGCAGCCACCTATAACCAGATCAGTATTAACGGGACATTTGGAATACTGTACATCTGAAATACTGGTGCAGAGGATATCACAAGTTGCCATGAATTTGACAAATTCTTGGCCTTCCATTTGAGTGAGGTACAAATCACACATAAGTATATCTGATAAGTAAGTAAGTATTCAAAAGCCCAAAACATTTCTTTTTTTTTTTCTCTGTTATCTGCACTTACTAAATGGAAGCTGCTGTAGAAATATATCACTTACTAGTTTTGAAAGCTGTACAGTTCCTCTGTTTTACTCTCAGGTTGACCACATATGTACAAATTCTGCCTCCTCACTCTGCAACTGCCACTTTACCCTTCTACCTGAAAGTTTCCCTTGAAGAAAGATTTTATTTTTTTCCCTACCTAAGGTTTTGTAATAATCTGTAGTTGTCCAGAGTGTATAGAGTGAGTCATGAGAACGTTCTCTGTAAATATTCTGGTTTTGGAACATTTTCCTAGGAAATGTCAGATGTGAGTTCTAAACTTTGCTCACTAGGTGCATATGCAGTGTTTTGACACAGGATGACATTCCACTTTTCTTCCTGAAAGGGATGGTCAGTCAAAATGTAGGCATGTATGACTAAGGTATGTTCACAGGATCCTACCTTACATTTATAACTTTCAGATTCACAACCTTATTTAAAGACCCAACCCCATAAAGCAATGAACGCCTTCCTCAAGGACTGAGAACTCTCAACTCATATGTTGAAAAACAACATTCCAGCACCATGAAAAGAAACACAATATCAATGTTTTCATACATAGAGTCAGTATGCAGGAAGTTTGATGTAACTATATTAACACATATTCAGAACCTATTTCATACCTTTATGTTTATGATGGTAAAAAACACTTCACAAAGTATTTCAAACAGAACTGTTAAGATTTATGACAGGACTCTTCACAAAACATACTGAGCAATAAGATACTAAAAATATAGCCATGAAAAGATGAAGGCTTTAGCTATATGATCTGTATAGCACTAAATCTGCAATCCCCAACTCCTCTGTCTGAGAGAACAGATTCCTTTAAATCAATGAGACAAGTAAATGTGCAAACACAATGCACATTACAACACTGCCCTGGTTTCATCTGGGATAGAGTTAATTTTCTTCCTAATAGTTGGTATAGTGCTGTGTTTTGGATTTAGTATGAGAATAATGGTGATAACACACTGACGATTTCAGTTGTTGCTACATAGCTGTAGTGCTTAGACCAAGTCAAGGACTTTTCAGTTTTCCACGCTCTGCCAGTGCGGAGATGCACAAGAAGCTGGGAGGGGGCACAGCCAGGACAGCTGACCCAGACTGGCCAAAAGGATATTCCCTACCATATAAAGTCATGCTGAGTATATAAAACTGGAGTTGGCCAGGGGATGGGAATCACTGCTCAGGGACAGGCTATTGATTACAGGGTGGTGTGCAACTGTTGCATTGTTAATCTCTTGTTTTTGTATATTCATTTATCAGTAATATGATTGTTGGTGTTGTTATTAATATTATTTCCTCTTTCTTTGCTATTCTATTAAACTGTTTTTATCTTAACCCATGAGTTTTTATTTCCAATTCTCTCCCCTATCATACCCTGGGAGGGGCGAGCAAGCGGCTGCATGGTGCTTAGTTGCTGGTTCGGGCTAAACCACGACAAACACAGACAAATCCTCTCTGCTAGCTTCCCATCTTATATAAAAGGAAAAAAAAAATGTGTGAAACACAATACCTGCCATGTTCTCCTTTAGTTCTACTTCCAGCCTTTGAAACTCACATTAAAATTAAAGCCCTGATGAAACATTGATGTGTTAACTCTAGTATAAACTGTTCCTTATTAGCAGCATGGTCCCTTGTTACATTTCAATAAGCTTTCAAAATCAATAGCTGTCAGTTGCACCAGTGGATGTTATATTAAAATTTATCTGGTGTGTTTCTTTTACACACTCTGAAAGAAATCCTTTGCTTGTTTTCTTTTAAATATATATTGGTGACCTCTACAGAAGGAAAAGCTAATTTAGGGTCCAGTGACATCCATCACAGCAAATTATTGTGGGTTAGTGCACAGCTGAATACTTCAGTGGAACTTAAACCTGTCATTTTACCCTGAGTTACCCCAATATGCTAGTCTTAAAGAGATACAGACTCACAGAGGAGTACTAGGTAGAAAAGACGCATTTTTCCTCATTTAGTCCATCACAATTTCTGTAATTGCAAGGGCAAAAAGACAAGATGGCACAAAAGTTAGCATTAAAAAGCATACACAAGGTGCTCTCATTTATGCTTCTCAAAGGTGAGAGACTGCATTCAGTTTTTAGAGCCCATGAACACATCATTTAGACGAGCAGCAGAGATCATCTTGATGATTCTTTTACACCTATGCACAGCAAATTTCATTGCTCCCTGGAGAGGCTGCAGCTGAAGTGTTTCATGGTGCTTCAGAGACATAGGGTAAGGAAAAGCCATGCTGAATACTAAGGTATTACTTAAATAGGGTATACTACAGCTACATTACCAATGACACTGTGCCAGCATTTGTCTTTGAAGAGATCACGTCCTGTACTTGTGGTCAAAAATCCCTTGGATGAGAACAGTTTCAGAGCTAACTTGTGCACAACTCATGAGTTAACCATACACAAGATTTAACTAAACCACTAAATATGGTAAGCCTGCAAATTGGCTAGGCATAGTTAAAAAAATCAGGAACATGAAGACACTTGAGTCTTGCATTACTGCTGTATGTAAAGTTCTGTTAAATTCATATGGGTCCTTCTGAAAGATTTTCATAAGAATTCCGTGTGATCTTCAGCTGAAAGAAATTAGGACCTCTTTCCTGTCCTTGACTTACTATATTAATTTTTTTTTTATATTATACCATGTAGAAATGTAGCCTGAATTGGTTATAGAATATCCCTTTCCTTATTACCAAACTCTATGTGGTATTTTGCTGCCTATTCACTTACTAGTGAAGAGTGTTTCCTTTCTAGTCAATATTTGGAAGTTAAAAGATGAGGCTTATTGCTCACAGAAATCATCAATATGAGGAATATTATCATATATTGGATACCTAAGGACAAAGAAATTTCTTTTGTCCATCCTCTTCACGTGTAAATTGGAAAACTTTGTCTTGATTAAACAAGACTTCATCAAATAAAGAGCCAAGATTGACAGTTGTTTTATAGTCATTGTTGGGTTTTGTGTAGAAAGAATTGAAATGGACTGATTTTACACTTTGTTTCAAGAAGAGACTATCAGCACCTGTTCCACGCACCAAAAAAAAGCACCTAGAAAACAACAAACCTTTCATGAAGAAAGTACAGTATAGATACAAGCCAGTAGAAAATTTACTGACTACCCTGTTTCTGTCCTCTGCCATAAATTCTTGTTAGTTGCAGCAAAGTAAAGAGCATCTCATTCAATCTAATGAGAAACATTCACAGAACAATCATTACTGAAGTGTAAACAAATACAATCATATTTGATACAATATTTGGGCTTTGTAAGTCTCTCTTCCATTGTTTTCACAGTCTTAAGCAGATGGAGATTCCTAACATACAATTTGTAACACTCCTTTAAATAAAGATAATTTAAAAATTATTTATTTTAAATCACTTTATTCTGCTTTTAGTACAACATATTTGTTGATTTTAGTATCCTAAACACTACACTGTAATTTGCTTTAATATTACTTTAAAATTAATTTCTTCCTGGCTTTTTATCTACTTAGTGACAATAGTCTAAGTCTTTGAGCCAAAAAATCAATTTTTTAAATTTGTTTTTATTGATAAATTTGAATAATAAAATGGGATTAGCTCCTAGGTAGAGTATAAGGGAGAAAGGGTATGACTGTGTGCTTTGTGTTGCTGTTGTAAGTACATACAGTTGCAGTTAAAATACTTGATGTATTTTCATTGGTATGTCCTAGCCATATTATAGTATGCAAACAGAGGAGTAAAAATTTACCTGAGATAAAAAGTTCCTGTTTTCAGAGATTATGAGATTCTTCACTCCTTGTGACAATGACTGAAATTATGACTGCTCAGTAGTCTCTGAAAATCAGAGATTAAGCACAAGTGGAATAATTAATCTTTTACAGATGTCTCTAATAAAACTACTAATCCCAGAAAGAGCAGAATCTGGCTTTCCATCAGGTTTGGTCCAACTGTAAATAGTCCAATTCCTGCTGTTTGATATTTCAAATTTTAATGTTGTCACGTCCCCTTTACTACTTCAAAATAGCCTCTTAGCTAAACTGAAAGGGATTTGAAATCAGACTTTGCTTATTCTTCTTGTAATCCCTCTCCATTCAGGACTACAATGATCAGTTGCCATGTATGGCGAGACAAGGACTTTGAAAAAGATTTTGGAGGGGCTTGGATTTTCTAACCCCTTCCATAGCTTGCAGTCCACTTATGGGCACTAACCATTTTTAGTAATGTTAAATACAGGCCTGTTCTTTTATTTTCTGACAGTATTTCAGAGTCTTGATATTTTGCACTTTATACTTCTAGCTTTCTGGCCACTGGTACAGAAATTCAACATGAAAAGGAGAGGCTTTTTCAGTCCATTTAAAGTTTGCCTGTTTTCCTCATTTAATAAACCAAGGAGATATTTTCCTCTTAAACATTCTTCTTCTCATTCTGGTCACCTCACAAAAAATGTGTATGCTAACAAATCTATCCTTGCATTTAATGTCATAGTAGTCTGTACTTTGAAGATGTAGACTGAAACAAGTCTGTCAGTTCTCTGACTCTGGGCTGCTTATGATCCATATCACAACAAAATAAGAAAATAGCAAAGAGACTGTGTTATTTGGGAAGTGGACAGCATGTCTAGTTATCAGTGAAAGTGGTAAAACTAGGTAGACATTATCTCATTGAACATTTTATGTATTAAAATACCAGCTGGTAGACAGAAAGTAAAATCCCATTATTGGGATGACTGGCTGACTTCCAAAATATGATCCAATAATCAAAACAATAAAAAATAATCACAAATGTAAGATAGAATTATGACTATTCTAACACTAACTGGAGAAGGGAAGCAAGCAAGACAAAGTAAACAACTTGGCTGAGAAACCATGTATCCTTACATATTTTCTGTGTTGTAAGAATTGTCAGTAGAAACTTGGAAGTATAAGTTTTCTGGCCACTTGAGAAGGCCAGCTGGGGAAGTACATCATATGGAAGAAGTAAACTGAAGGTCTTCCTCTGGATGTAAGACTCTTACTTAAACATTAACTTAGTTCTTGATTACTGAATACAGTCCAAGGATTAATTTTCTACCCTAATTGAGTGGGAGACACAGCTTAGTTACTAAGTTAAACTGAGAATTTGTCTCAGAGAGGGCATAAAGGTACAGATCGTATAATAATCCCTAACTCTGCATAGATCTAATGGCAGAGGAATATAAGCAGCACAATTTCATTAGTGTAGAAGATTGGATAACACAATAAGAAGTGTACCGATACCAAAAATCTTGTTCCATTTATTCTAAAATCTCTAGTTTTAGAATATGAACTAAAGATTTTTGATATTGGTACATTTCTTACTGTGTCATTTACTGATTTACTGGTTTATTCTTTTCTGTGTTGTGTCCTAATAATTGGGGCATATTTTATTTTCTGAGAGAAAGAAGTAGGTGAAGAATCAGAACTTGAATATCTGTGGCGTTTTTTAAACATTAGTGTGAGAAATGTCATACGTTCAGCAAAACTCCTTTTCACCCTCTGAAGAACACTGACAAAACATACTAGTGATTGGAAGACAAACTCTACATATTGATCCATTTATTTTCTATTTAAATTTTTCTCAAAGCTTAATGTCACTGGAAGGAAAAAGAAACAATTCAAAAGAAAGATTGGTTCAAAGCAGAGAGGAAAAAAGTTGAAAAGGAATTTCCGTGTAAAAAATTAACCATCTGTGAAGTCTTTGTTTGCTACAATGTTTGGATATTAAAACTAACTTACCATCATGCATATTATCATAAACTAAAAAATAAAAATTAAAAAATATTCTTTTGGCTAAAAGAAAAAAAAAACAACACACACTGAAAAGCATGCAAATAACTGAGTCTGTACTTTGTATCACACAGGTTAAATGAGGCTACAGTTTCTTTCTCATAAGCCACTTGTACAGGTATAAGATATGTCAAGAAAAACAGAGCTATGATAATTACCATCCTCACAATCATTTTATCTCCCTTATTGCTTGATGGGAGTCAAAAGCCTGCTAAGTCATGTACTGTTCAAGTAGAAGACCAACAAAACATTCATCGATCCTAGGGCAATTTGCTCACAAGTGCTGTTGTTTGTTACTTTTCTGGCTTTTGAAAGACATTCCAAAGACATTCCAGGCTCTGGAAGTAACTGAGATTTAGCATTTATGAAGAGCACCCAGACAAACTCCTTTAGTAACCCAGAGCCAAAGAATACCAGGAGTCATATCTTTAGCATTATGGACGTTACATTGAACTAATTCAAGTGAAGAATAATCTTTAACAAAATCTTACAAATTCACAAACTGGAGTTAAAGTTTAAAAGTTAAAATCATAGGAGAAAAATACAGGTTTTCCATACATCTTGTTAGTCCTTTAGATTCCCCAAGCTGAGAGATTTTTAAAATGTAATTTTATAATATTGAAATTACTTTTGTATTGTGGTGTCATTTTCTTTGCAATATAACTTTTTCCTTTCTTTTTTATTCTTTTGTTTTGTTTTAATTTTAATTTTTGTTTGTTTGGCTTTTCTTGTTTCCAAGCTTATGGTACAAATTTCAAATTGCTCCACCATAACAAAGAATATAAAAGAAAGCAGCTTAAAACTCCAACCAACACCAAATCTAAGATGTGATTAGTAATGATTCTATAAAGTATTTTTAGGAACTGCAGCACAGTCTCACCTTTTTCTGTTGTTGCATTGGGATAGATTTTCCTCAATATTCTACCCTATAGAATTATTGATGTGCACTGTTAAACAGGTCTTCACCCAAGACAAGTCTTTTTCTCAGTGGCAGGAAAAGTGACTACAATATACCCTGTAAATTTCTCACAGTTTTCTGAAAGTGTAATACTTTTAAAAAATTTTTTAAAATCTTGATTTTTAGTTTTGTTGAAACCACAAGCTGAAGGAATGGTCCTCTGAGAACATCATGAGGTTCAACAAGGACAAGTGCAGCGTCCTGTACCTTGGTCGGGACAACCCCCGATATCAGTACAGGCTGGGGGATGGAGGGATTGAGAGCAGCCCCATGGAGAATGATTTAGGGGTACTGGTGGATGAAAAACTGAACATGAGCTGGCAATGGCCGCTCACAGCCCAGAAGGCCAACTGTGTCCTGGGCTGCGTCCAAAGAAGCATGGCCAGCAGGTCGAGGAAGGTGATTCTGCCCCACAACTCCTCTGAGACCCCAGCTGGACTACTGTGTCCACCTCTGGAGCGCTCAGCGCAGGAAAGACATGGACCTGCTGGAGTGGGTCCAGAGGAGGGCCACCAAAATGATCAGAGGGATGGAACATCTCTCCTATGAGGACAGGCTGAGAGAGTTGGGGTTGTTCAGCCAGGAGAAGAGAAGGCTCCAGGGAGACCTTATTGCAGCCTTTCAGTTCTTAAAGGGGGTTTATAAGAGAGATGAGGACAGACATTTTAGCAAGGCCTGTTGTGATAGGACAAGGGGTTATGGTTTGAAACTAAAAGAAGGCAAATTTCAACTAGATAGAAGGCAGAAATTTTTCATAATGAGGGTGATGAAACATAGGAACATGTTTACCAGAGAGGGTGGTAAATGCCCTATCCCTGGAAACAGTCAAGGTCAGGTTAGTTAGGGCTTTGAGCATCCTGACCTAGTTGAAGAAGTCCCTGCTCATTGCAGAGGGGTTGGACTAGATGACCTTTAAAGGTCCCTTCCAACCCAAACCATTTTATGATTTCATGATTCTATGATACAGCATTCTCATTGTCAGATTAAAGCTTTCATTACCTTTTTTTTTCCCCTGTGCATTCTTGATTGTTATTTACATTGGGGGGGTTTGGAATTACAAGCATTATATAAAATAACATCTATCTGTCAGCCTCTGCAACTTGATAGTAATGTTGTTACCAGCTCAGTAGAAAGCATTTAGCAAGCAACTGTGTGAAAACCTACTGTACAAATGGAGCGGAGTCCTCCCTGGCTTCAGTGTTTTTGCACAGCTGACTTCATTTACAACATTTGAGCAAGACTTGCAGCATCAGACCATATGTTTGATAACTGGAACATTTGCAGTAGGGCAAAGCCTGGGTGTATATTGATCACTTGGCTGCTGGGTCCTACATCTGCTGTAACAAAGAAAATACATGTCTAATGCTGTAACTCATCTAAAAGAAAAATTAGTACTTCTGAAATGGTAACTATCCAACAGATTGCCAGATATTTCCAGGGGTACTGCCAAAATGTGACCAGCAGAGAATCTGAAGCAAGGATCATCTTTAATGGGCTTGAAGTTTTTTGTGTAACTTTGAAGACAAAAAGGTTGCTGCCATGTATTTCTTTCAGTGTACAAAATTGCTATAATATTCTTTTGTACAAAAAGTAACTGCATAGTACATTATGAAAAAATAACAATGCTTTACCCTTGATAGCACTTTCCTTCTAAGGATTGAAGTATATTTTAATGCTGAATAATGAAATTTCACGGTACGCTTCCTAGATTCAGGTATGTGAGGAACTGAGGGACAGAAAAGTAAACATCTTTGGAAAATTGCATCAGGGACAAAGCAAAGATACTGGGAAACCTGAATCAGTGCTTTGTGGGTGTGGGGGTTTTTGTTGGTTTTGTTTTTTTTATTTTTAATTTTAAAAAGCCCTTGTCACTTAGGTTTTTTACATTTTTCATTATTAATACAAATAAGATAATAAAGTAAAAGTAAGATTTATTTTCATGCCTGTTTTTATCTCTTTCTGTTTTTTTTAAATACAAGCTTTCAATAGCTTTAAGTCTTTCCCGTTTTCCTTTTTTTTCTTTTTTAAATATGGATGCTTGATTATGAAGTAAATGAATATACACTGCATAACTGTGGCTCTTTCTTCTCTGATTTATAACAGACACAATTGTCATGTGGATTTAAGTTTTTATGATGTTCCAGAGATTCCAGAAAAAAGTTCAAGCTTATTTCAGTGTACTTTATTGTACTTAAATTTGCTGACATAATAAAAGAATAATTCTGACTAGCACTATACACTAGTGCCGAAAAGAAATAACAAATAATAGGATTCAATAATTGAAAACCTTGTTTAAAATATAAAAAGTACCAGATCATACTAAGGAAGACAGTCTTAAATCACTAGTCCACTTTGCATAAGGAATAATATAAATACAAGCATGCAAGTATTATAGATGAGGCATTATATTCTTGTCTAACACAAAGACATCCATAGCCCTTAAAAAAGTTAAGAATATTAAGTACTTGCTATTTCTGAGTGTCAGTATTAATTTTTTTCTGGAAGTGACTTTAAGGAAATTGTTAACTTAAATATGGGTTGTGAGAGAGGAAAGAAATGCCTATCCTTCTTCAGTCATAAACATGTAGAGCACTAGGCTGGAGTAGAGCTTAGAAGCCTAGCTCATTTTTCTTCCAAAGGCATATTAATTCTGTTGTTTCCATTAGATATCTGTCTACCAACTCTTAAAATACTCTAATCACAAAGAGTTTACAATTTTTCCAGAAATTTGATTCTTCATTAAAATAACTCTCCTATTAAAACCCCTGATTTGTTCTTAATGTAAGTCTCATCATATTTACTGTGAGCCACAGTTTTTCCACTCTTGGCTAACCACCCACTCAGAGCACTTCCTACATTTCTATTCAGTCTTCTCGTCCTTACACTTAGGAGCCCCACTCTTTTGATCGCTCCCTGAGCGTCATACTTACTAGACTTCTACTCACTCTCAGTCTACTCCTCTGTCCTCAGTCACCCTTCTTGAAGTGCTAGTCCAAAAACAGGACTCCAGCTGAGGTTTTGTAAATATTCATAGAAACTGTACTTTGTTTCAAATCTGTCACAATTTTTTTCTTTTCACAAGAAGCATAACCCTGTGGTCAGCTTGTGGACAACTAAATCTCCAAAACCTTCTTCTGCAAAGCAGCTGCCTATCCAGCTGTTCTTGTTTACTGCTTCCACTCAATGCATGAGTCCTTTCACTTTGTCATAGAAGGAAATGAGATGAGATTGATAGGATTTGTTCTTGGCTAGTCAGTATTTGCTATCAATCATTTCCTTGTTTGCTTTTAGGAAGTGTTTTTATTTTTAAAATGTTTGCTAATGTAATTGTAACAAGTGTAGCAACAGAGTACCAAGGAGGAGGTTTTTTTATGAGAATTTGTCTTATGTCTACATATAAAGTTCTGTAGCACATACAGAAGTACACCACTGGTGACCTTGAAGCACCTTCCCTCTTGGAGCAAAAACCAAAAAAAGGCATCAGATAGATGATACACTTGTAATATGGGCACAAGGTCCTTCAGTAGTTAACTCTCTATACATGCACATTGCTTACCCAGAACAAGCAAATCTTCAAAATTTTTTCTAGGTAAAACATGATATTCTAGAAGAACAATAGACTCATGAAACATCACTGCACATTGAAACTCAGTCTTTCCCTCTTTGTGCTGTTCCAGTAAGGAACATAGATATGCCCAGTGATAACACTGAAGGAAATTGAGGCAATTACAGCTTTTTTTCTGAGCAGCCTGTGATGGAGGTTATCAGATTCAGCTGACTTGAAAAAAAGCCAAAATATTTAAATACCTTTTAATTTTTTATTATGAGAATCTTATTTCTTTTTGTCTGATTAATTGTGCTTCCCACCTGTGTTGCTGTTTTTGTGTGAGTGGCTAATATAGAAAGATACTAAAAATATTAGCCTGCTGGAATTCATTTTGTTATAGTTTGCCTGGTGAATGGATATTTTCCTTGGGCTTTCTTTTCTTGCTAGTGTTCTACTTGATTGATTTCTATTTGATTCTTATTATTTGATTTGCTTTTTGCTTGCTGGCTATGTCTGAATTACTTGCATATGTTTTTAAAATGAGACTTAATTAAATTGAAAGTGGAATTCAGATTAGCTCAAAATATTTGAAATATGCAACAAATATACAAGAAAAACTAGAACGTAAATTGTAAGAAAACCTAAGTAGCAATTCAAAACTTGATATTAAATAAGAAACAGTAAAATTTCTGTAACTGTAGTCTTGAATCACTTAATTGTTTTAAACTACCCTGTTTCAGGAGAAAGTTAGAATGAAAGAAGACTTATTGAAAGTAAGCAAAAGCTATACAACTATGCTAGTTAGGTGGAATATATGTGACAAAAAGAAAGTGTGATTAAAAAATGTGTAACAGAACACTTAATTCCTTTCTTGAGTAATACAATGAATGCAAACTTATAGTTAATACATTTTAGAACTTCCCTGAAAACAACTTGATGCAAAATATTAAATCATAAATATAGTTTGGTCTTATTTGCTTCTGTTCTGCCGGATTAATAGTGTAACTTCTCATGTGTTCTATATCATACTGTATATGTATAAATCACAGAATCACAGAATCATTAAGTTTGGAAAGGACCTTCAAGATCATCAAGTCCAACCGTTAACCCAAAATCACCATGTTCCTTACATGTCCCAAATTGCCATATCCACACAATTTTTGAACACTTCCAGAGATGGTGACTCCACCACCTCCCTGGGCAGCCTGCTCCAATGTTTGGCCACTCTCTCAGTAAAGAAGTTTTTCCTAATATCCAATCTAAACCTCCCCTGGCGCAACTTGAGGCCATTTCCTCTTGTCCTATCACTAGTTACTTGGGAGAAGAGACCAACACCCACATCGCCACAACCCTCTTTCAGGTAACTGTAGAGAGCAATAAGGTCTCCCCTCAACCTCCTCTTCTCCAGACTGAACAACCCCAGTTCCCTCAGCCGCTCCTCAGAAGACTTGTGCTCCAGACCCCTCACCAGCTTCATTGCCCTTCTTTGGACATGCTCCACCACCTCAACATCCTTCTTGTAGTGAGAGGCCCAAAACTGAACACAGGACTCAAGGTGCGGCCTCACCAGCATTGAGGACTGGGACATGATCACTTCCCTGCTCCTGCTGGCCACACTATTTCTGATACAGGCCAGGATGTTGTTGGCTGCCTTGGCCACCTGGGCACACTGATGCCTCATGTTCAGCTGGCTGTCAACCACCAACACCCCCAGGTCCTTTTCTACCGGGCAGCTCTCCAGCCACTCCTCCCCAAGACTGGAGCGTTGCATGGGGTTGTTGTGACCCAAGTGCAGGACCTGGCACTTGGACTTGTTAAAACTCATACAGTTGACCTTGGCCCATCAATACAGCCTGTCCAGATCCCTCTGCAGAACCTTCCT
Organism: Phaethon aethereus; assembly: GCF_964289735.1. NCBI lineage: Eukaryota > Metazoa > Chordata > Aves > Phaethontiformes > Phaethontidae > Phaethon > Phaethon aethereus. The sequence continues at coordinate 48,610,277 of NC_138579.1, read as the reverse complement.
ACCCTCCAGCAGTTCATCACTCCCGCCCAGCTTGGTGTCATTTGCAAACTTACTGAGGGAGCACTCGATCCCCTCATCCAGATCATCAATAAAGATATTGAACAAGACTGGCCCCAGAACCAAGCCCTGGGGAACACCACTTGTGACTGGCCGCCAGCCGGATTTAACGCCGTTCACCACAACTCTCTGGGCTTGGCCATCCAGCCAGTTCTTTACCCAGCAAAGAGTATACCTGTCTAAGCCATGAGCCGCCATTTTCTCCAGGAGAATGCTGTGGGAGATGCTGTCAAAGGCCTTACTAAAGTCCAGGTAGACAACATCCACAGCCTTTCCCTCATCCACCAAGTGGGTCACCTGGTCATAGAAGGAGATCAGGTTGGTCAAGCAGGACCTGCCTTTCCTGCACCCTTGCTGGCTGGGCCTGATCCCTTGGTTGTCCTAAACATGCCCTGTGAGCATCCTCCAGACGAACCTCTCCATAATCTTCCATGGTATCGAGGTCAGGCTGACAGGCCTGTAGTTCCTCAGATCCTCCTTCCGCCCCTTCTTGTAGATGGGTGTCACATTGTGAAGCCTCCAGTTGCCTGGGACCTCCCCTGTTTAATGAGGACTGCTGATAAATGATGGAGAGTGGCTTGGCAAGCTCCTCCACCAGCTCCCTCAGTACTCTTGGGTGGATCCCATCTGGCCCCATAGACTTGTGATTGTCCAGGTGGTGTAGCAGGTTGTTAACTGCTTCCTCCTGAATTATGAGGAGTTTATTCTGCTCTCCATCCCTGTCTGCAAGCTCAGGGGGCTGAGTACCCTAAGGATAACTGGTCCTCCTGTGACACTGAAATTCTTATTGTGGATGTGTAACCAAGTAAGCTAAAGTCACTGTCATCTTGTTCTAGAATCTCAGAAATTATGAGATGTAAAAATTCTAGTAAGTATTTTAGTTTCAGGCATAATTACAAAGTCAGGAGCATTATTTAATTTTATCCTTGGGAAAGGCCTTTTCCGTGCTTACAATTGAGAAAAAATTAAATCCATTTCAGCACATTTTTTTGTACCTTCTGTTTCTGAGGACTAGATAGATAGTCTGTGTGTCATCCTAAATTTTAAGAAAATCACTAGATAGATAGCATAGATTTCTGTGTATCACCCTCTCCCTCATACCTATTTGCACATCCTGGGAAATGACTGTCCTATAAAGCTTGTTCTCCCCATCCTGCTCTTCCCTTTCCTTGATGTATTATTTTACCCCTTTATTCCCATGAGTCCTGTCTGAAAGGAAGTCATGGGATGCTATAATTTTTTTTTATTTTCTGTGTCATGTATCTAATCAGATCTTCGGTATCTTATTTACTATTGTACAGTTTTCTAATGAGTTACAAGTATGTACATGAGAACACACAACTTCTTTAATCTTACTTGATTCCTTCCTCCCAGATCACTTTAGAATAATAGAAGTGAGCTGCTCATTTTATATCCACTAGATGTTTCATGGTAAGCTAACACCAGGGCTTTTTAAATTTTAAATTCATTGCTGTGTCAAGCAGAAAGATGCTTTTATTTAACACAGGAAAACAATTGGATGCCTGAGGCATGTACATATTATTCTCATCTGTCATTAATTCACTATGTGTCTTAAGCAATTCACTGAGACCAAACTGTTTACATTTACTCAGCTGAATAAACAGCATGATTTTACATTTTTTAAAATTAATCTGTGGATGTTTAGTGTATCAGAAAATCATACTTCACTATTAAGTGCTTTCATATGAATTTAAATACCTAACTTTTCCAAATCTGAAAAGTTTAGACTGAAGATTTTGATTTTTCCCTTGGTTTCAATATTTGTTTCATGGATATAAAATATCCACATTTTAGACTGCTTGAAGAAATGCTTGGCCTTTTAAAGGGCTTTAACACGTTCAGATAATAAAATTCTATAAAACCAAAATATAATATTCATGGAGAGGTAAAAAATTATGGAGTGAAAGAAAAAAGAAAATAATCACTATTCTTTTTCTCCCTGTTCCACCTACCTCCCTCCTACAAAATCAGGAAGGAACTCACAACTTGTTTCCTAGTCCCTGTGATTCTCACCAACAGTCACACTCACTGACGATTTTCTGCTCAGCAAAGTTGCACATTGCATCAGAGCAACATGATCTGGATCATTTGCACCCAGTTCAGTCCTGTTATGCATTTCTCCCTTATTCGCTTTTGACCAATCCTATGAGCCTACAATCAACACAAGTTACTGAATTTTTATTGAAATGTAAAAATTTATAACCCCCTTTTTTTTGCATCAGACACACGGCTTTGGACTGGGCTCTGAAACTTTGGGTAGTACATTCAGGTTCTGTTTGCAACCTTAAAGTCTGCATGCATTTGAAAATATTTTCTATGCTAAGCTATATTTTAAATGAGGAGAGTAAAAGTCAAGAATATCTTTAAAGCTTGGATTCATTCTGCTGATGCTACAAAATAAAAACACCAAACTTGAATTACACTTTTGTCAAGAAAAGCCAATTACTAAGTGCTGATCATACAACCTGTGCTCTGGCTACCACAAACAGATGGGATTAAAAAGCCTCTATACCCCAAGGAACAGATGGATATGAGTACTCACATCCCGTTTTCTCTGACCCATCAGCAATTTCTCATCTCCTACCATGAAATTAAACTGACATGACCTTTTGGGTTTGACCCATTCATCTGCAAGTCACTATTCGTACGCTCTGCCTTGAAAATACTTTCTGGCATACTAACTAATGTTACAAAGAAATAAGTGTTTCCACAGACAGGAAACTTGAAAGCACATCCCTCTACACTTATGTAAACAATTTTAATAGTTATATCTAAGTAAATGGTAAGTCAAAATAGTCAACCAAATTCTATAAATATAAAAAACATTTTTTTCTTTTATTGCATTTTTGCATTTACTTTAACTTTAATTTTGTAAATGTTTATTACTTCTTTGAACTAGCTTATCAAGTCACCTACTCCATATAGTTTACTTACAAGATTAGATTGTCCAAGACTAACACATATTACAATTATGAAGCTGTAAATCAGATGTAGCTCCAGTGAAATGACTGTGAGAATCAAATCTCTTATACAAAATAATATATTTCCTTCTTAGCTGAACCTTGTCCAAAACCCTAATTAGGGAATTTTCTTTTTATTTTGTACCTATTTCTATTGTATCTGCCATTCCAGAGTCTGAATTATTTTATAATGAGAAGAGTAAAAATAATCTTAGCCTCCTTGTGGATTTTACAGTAGGTGTCTCATAACCTCTTTTTAAAAGTTCTTTTTCAAGCTATCTCCTGCCCACTGCCCAATATATTGCTTATTGTATCAGGAATCCCTTCAAGAAGACTTCCTGTCTTTTTTCCAAGAACGTGTCTTTTCAATCATCAGATGCAAGTGTTTCTGTTGGGTTTTTTTTAAGTCAATATTTCTCTACTTCTTGGTTTCTCTTTTCCTAAAACCTGTTTAGTCTGAATTCAGTAATCATTCTGGGTCCATAGTATTTGAAATATCATTACTGAGTGAGACAGTTCCAAATTCTTCTTAACAATATGGTATTTCCTACATCTTCATTCATTGCTTCCTCTTTCTGAAAGCCAAGTCTCCTAAAATTCCAGATATCATAAAGCTTGCCTCACACATTCAAGCCTATTCATTCCTTTGAAAATCAGAATGGATCAATTAAAAAACAACAATGGTAGCAAAGATGAAAGAAAATTACAATTTCAGCCTTTGATTACTTAATTATGTGAAGGCTTGTCTGTGATTTCTGTTAATTTCAGTGTAGACTGAGATAGAACTTCATGTACTTCTTACATAAATCATTTCTCTTTGAATTGGAGGATGAGTTTTATAGTCTGCTTCATTATGCAATCTGAAGAGCATGAAAAAGAAACATCTGAAAAACTATAAACAAAGAGTTATGGTTATATAATTACGAGATGTTCCAATAAGTTATGTCAGATAAAAGGGGCTTAAATCCTGAAGTTACGTATCTGTAAACTGGTAAAGTCTTATGGCTGAACCCAGACCATCCCCACTGAGGATTTAAAAACTTGCACAATGCCTTTCCAGGGCCAGAGGTGTGTCATCAAGATAAGCTTTAGTGGCTTTTCATACTTTTGAAATTATCTACTTCAAAATTTGTATTCTTCAAATAAATTCTACCTTTTATAACAAAGGGACACTTTTGTAGTGACTTTTCTTTTTCCCTTCTTCTGATTTATAAGCCTAGAGTTACCTGTACTCACCTGCCAACTTATAAGTTAACCAGCCAACCACTAAAGACCTAAATCTTTTTTAGAGTTGTGAATTAAACATAAGCATACAACAAAGAGTAATACAGATATATCTGTTTCTGCCTCCTGGTGGGTAAAAATGGAAAATTAACTCTTCTTTAGTTCCTAAGAAACTTAAGACAAAAAAGTTGGGGGAACTTTTCCTCCACGGAACTACCCTAGGCTAAAGTCCACCTAAAGTTAGTTATCAATCTCTTAGGGAGTAACACAAGGTATTTCATAGTTATATGCTGATGACATTTCCCACCTAATTCTAAATGTTTCAACAACTCTACAGTGATTTGCTGTATTTCTGTAATATACTGTTGAAATTGAGACAATTTCAGCTAAAAACTTTGTGTATAGAAAATGTATGTTGCCTTCGAACCTAGTGAGTTAAAGCTCAGAGCTCTAACTGGGTCAGACATGCAATCTGGAGAACGTGTGGGAAACCCAACCTAACTGAAGGCATCACTACTGAATGACTCCTTTCCTTTCTGTATTCCCAGTGAGTTCATATTTGAAGTGAATCTGCTGAAATAAAAGTGCTGATTCTCAGTATTGCTATTTTTGGTTGGTTACGACCATTTGGTTCATTTTCTAGTTGATAGTAAACCTGAAGGACAGATTCTGGCTGACGACAAAGACAGCATAGAGTCAGCTAAGGACAAGATTGGTGTCTGTACATTAAGAAGCAGTCAAGAAACATGAAGGTTCTCTAGGAATCTTCAGCAAATTTGTATCCATTATTTCTGACTTAAACTGCCTTAACCAGGAAGGTTCACATCTTTATGCTAGGATACTGATATCAAGTAAAAAAAGAATCACTGCATGTGTTAATAAGGCTGTGGAATGGTCTCACATATGTTTGTGAAAGGTACGATATATATGTGGGAGGCCTAGTGAGTTCCAGACTATTTCTGTCCACTTAATAATTTTATTTAACACACAATTATCAGCTAGTGTTTTCACTTTATAGACATGAGTTTGTTGTTTTTCCCCCCTGATTATGTACCTTATAAACTGCAGGAGAAAATGATCTTTGATAGATGATTGCAATCAGGATGTTAATATATAATTTTGATTAATCAAGGGAGTTTGATTAATTTTTATGTTGAACTTGGAATACTCTTATGCTGGGAGAAGGTGCTGTTTGCTGTCATTCAAAATGGGTAATAATATAGAGTTAGGGGAATGCTTATTCACGACTCCTCCAAACATTGAGCTGTAGTTTTCCTAAATTTTGTCTGGAAAAGATAAACAAGACACAGTACTGTAGAGTGAATTCCACATCAGTGAAATATTTATGAGTACATACATTGTATGCAATGCCTGTCTATTGCCTGAGATCTCTGGAATAATGGTCATTTATTTGTGTGTACCATTTCTTAAAAGACTTTTGTGATTATTATGTTCAGTACCTTTTCTACTTTTTTTTCCCCTGTGCTACCTATGGTGCCATTCCCACAAAAGTCACACTAAGTACAACTCTGTGCAGCCCACAGTTACATCCTCTTGACAGTTTGTTAGATACTGGATGCATAAGTGAGAGTCATTTTTAACTGCAAGTCAGCTGTCTGTATGCATTTGTGTAGATTATGCTGAATTTCCTTAGAATTGTCAAGGGACATACTGAATGTTTATTTAGGTTTTTTTTTTTGAATAATTCCATATTAGTTAACATGATCTTCTACTTTAACAAATAGGACAACAACATGTATTATGAGAGGCCAGGAGAAACAGTATTAGGTGATACACACTGCATATGATCAAAAGGGTGTATTAAAAAGATGAAAGGAACCCATAAAATTATGATGGGCCACTGACTATCACTAAAATCAAACCAGCTAATCCTGGCATTTACATTAATTTGAGGACAGCTAGCTGAATTAATGGCTATTCACACCGGACAGTAGAGGTACCCAACTTTCGAACTGACACAGATTGTGATGGAGTCAAGAAATATGATTTTAATTACAGCACATGTTAAACTCGCACTACAGATTGCATTTTTTTCTCCTGTATTCTCCTGGATTACTTCTGTGGCAAATAATCAAATTTATGTAAAAGGTATGTATTCTAGTGCCAAGCAGAATCACACCTACTGTGACAGAAAGACCCTTAAAATGCATTTCATTCTGTTTTACTGATCTAGTTGTTGTTTTCTACTGTAAATTCAAGCAGAACTTCCAGGGTTACAGAGACTAGAAGAAGTGACAAAGATACCTTTTAATTACTTTCTGTGCATGCCTGGATGAATGAAGGGCACTGAGCATCTGTTCTAAACCAGGGAGACACGAAGGCTATTATAAAAGCACAGCCTAATGCTCCCTTCTGGCCTCAGTGTTTGGTCAGGCATATAGACATTCTCATCTCTTTTACACATAGAGAAGAAAAGCACACTGAAAATATTATGGTAATATCACCATTTGCAAATATGACTTAGTGGAAAACGGCTATATGTTACACATGAAGGTTAGCATACAGTGACAAACAGAAGCATGTCTTCAATGCCATTGTTCCATGCACAGCCAAAGAACACAGAAGGTCAAATACAAGTTGAGTCACACACATGAGATATGAAATGCATTACAAGATTTATTACTATTGTAATAACAACAAGGAACATTCAAGCTATAATGGATAAGAAACACCACAAACAGTTGAGAAGATGTTCCTAGGGATAAGTACTAATTTAATTTGCTCTTAGCTTTTGGCTGCAACACCTACATACAAATACAAAAAAATGAGAAGCCCTGTCTCTGTTCCTTGGTCTTAGAAAAATTTTAAACCTAAGTAATGAATTGTCATGCTAGTTCTTCAATGTTCTTTTGAATGCCTCTTTGTGGCTTTCTCTGAGGCTTGCTTACATTAGCTGGCCTCAGGTGCATGACGTAGAATCACAGAATAAAATCATAGAATGATTAAGGTTGGAAAAGACCTCTAAGATCATCAAGTACAATTATCAACCCAATACCACCAGGCCCACTAAACCATGGCCTGAAATGCCATGTTTACACATTTTTTGAACACCTCCAGGGACGGTGACTCCACCACCTCCCTGGGCAGCCTGTTCCAATGTTTGACCACTTTCTCTGTAAAGAAATTTTTCCTAATATCCAATCTAAATCTCCCCTGGTGCAACTTGAGGCCATTTCCTCTCATCCTATTGCTAGTTATTTGGGAGAAGAGACCAAGACCCACCGCACCACAACCTCCTTTCAGGTAGTTGTAGAGAGCAATAAGGTCTCCCCTCAAACTCCTCTTCTCCAGATTGAACAAGCTCAGTTCCCTCAGCCGCTCCCCATAAGACTTGTGCTCCAGACCCCTCACCAAATTCGATGCTCTTCTCTGGACATGATCCAGCACCTCAACATCCTTCTTGTAGTGAGGGGCCCAAAACTGAACACAGGACTCAAGGTGCAGCCTCACCAGTGCTGAGTATAGGGGTACAATCACTTCCCTACTCCTGCTGGCCACACTATTTCTGATACAGGCCAGGATGTTGCTGGCTGCCTTGGCCACCTGGGCACACTGATGCCTCATGTTCAGCTGGCTGTCAACCACCAGCACCCCCAGGTCCTTTTCTACCGGGCAGCTCTCCAGCCATTCCTCCCCAAGACTGGAGCGTTGCATGGGGTTGTTGTGACCCAAGTGGGGGACACGACACTTGGCCTTATTAAACCTCATGCAGTTGACCTCAGCCCAGCAGTCCAGTCTGTCCAGATCCCTCTGCAAAGCCTTCATGCCCTCCAGCAGATCAACACTACCACCTAACTTGGTGTCATTTGCAAACTTACTGAGGGAGCACTCGATCCCCTCATCCAGATCGTCAATAAAGGTATTAAACCATACCAGGGCCCCAAAACTGAGCCATGGGGAACAATCCTTGCGACCAGCTGCCATCTGGATTTAACATCATTCACCACAAATCTCTGGGCTTGGCCATCCAGCCAGTTCTTTACCCAGCAAAGAGTACACCTGTCTAAGCCATAAGCCACCAGTTTCTCCAGGAGGATGCTGTGAGAGACAGTGTCAAAGGCTTTACTAAAGTCCAGGTAGACAACATCCACAGCCTTTCCCTCATCCACTAGGCGGGTCACTTGGTCATAGAAGGAGATCAGGTTGGTCAAGCAGGACCTGCCTTTCCATGAACCCTTGCTGGCTGGGCCTGATCCCTTGGTTGTCCTAAACATGCCCTGTGAGCATCCTCCAGACGAACCTCTCCATAATCTTCTGTGGTATCGAGGTCAGGCTGACAGGCCTGTAGTTCCCAGGATCCTCCTTCCGCCCGTTCTTGTAGATGGGCGTCACATTGGCATCCAGTTGCCTGGGACCTCCCCTGTTTAATGAGGACTGCTGATAAATGATGGAGAGTGGCTTGGCAAGCTCCTCCATCAGCTCCCTCAGTACTGTTGGGTGGATCCCATCTGGCCCCATAGACTTGTGATTGTCCAGGTGGTGTAGCAGGTCATTAACTGCTTTCTCCTGGATTATGAGGAGTTTATTCTGCTCTCCATCCCTGTCTTCTAGCACAGGGGGCTGAATACCCTGAGGATAACTGGTCTGATGTGATGATGGCTATAATCAGCATTCCCCTCAGAAATAAGATGCTTCAGATTTCAAGGTCTCAGTCAATCCACTCCTCAGAGTTATGTGGACTCTCAAAGGTGCTTTTCAAGTAGAAGTCAACAACACAGAACTCTTGACTGATTAACACAGTATACAGATAAACAGGAGAACAATTTTCTAATTTAGATGTAAGCACAAGGGTCACATTTTTGTTCTGGTTTCAAGAAAGTTCTACAGATAATTTTTCATAGTTTGCAGGAAAAAAATTATGTTATGGATCAGGCTAATTTAAATACTAAAATCAGGAGCTTAGAGACTGTGTCTAGGTTTCTTAAAAGGAAACTAGAATAATTTTAATAATTCACTACTCAGTATAACTATACATATTCTGAAAAGCAAAGTCTCAACCTTAGCTCCTTTAAAAATCAAATCAGTGAAGTTTAAGAATGAAAGTGAACTGATGGAAGAACATATTACTAGACAAACAAATATTGCCCAGTAGGAACTGTACAATGAAGTTGAACAACATGTCTCCAAAATTTGACCTGTTATAACATGGGTTTTGAATAGAGTTTTTTTAACCAGGGAATACCAATATTGCTATAACTAAAAATAGAAGTATAATTTTTTGATGACTTCATTCTCCGTAACACATTCCATATTTATACCTAGTTTAGGTATGAAATTTAAAAGCATTGCAACTATTCTTTCTCTCAACAGCTGCTGATTCATATAAAATACAAACCACCACAAACCACCATGTTGCCAGCATTTTCTGAACATTCTTTTATTGAAGGAACAGAAGGTTGCTTTGTCAAGAAAAATTTCTACTGTTTGAAGAAATTTGCACTTCTGAGTTTCTTTTATCCAAAAGCTATCAGCAAATCATGTCTCTGACTTGCCAAATAATCTCATATAAAAACTTTAAAAGAAAAGGATGAGTTGGTTTTGTGTTTTTTTTTTAAACCACCATGCTTAATCAGATTTAGGTTACTAAATTTCAAGGCAAGAGTATGTTCATTTATTCTTTCTTGCATGCTCAACAAAGTTCTAATGTTCCATTTTTGCATTATGGATTTGAATATTTTAAAGGAAAGGAAATAAGTTTTATATGACATGGCACCAAAAAGAGTCCAAGATCTCTTTGCTAACATAATGGGCTGCCTTGAAATGTACAGAATTCAACAGAAACATTTATAGAGGCCTTCTAGTCCTATAAACTACCCACAGAGCACGAAAACCTTTTCTTCTAAGAATGCCCAAATGAGTTATAAAAGAATACTTTGCTTTTACGTTGTCACAGTACATTAAGTCTTTTTTAATGCAGTATTCTTTTGAATCAATAAGTTTTGAATATACCGAAATACAATAAGCAGCAGTTTTCACTGAAAAGGGAGCTTGTTATTTAAATATGTCTGTTTTCATCATTCATTCACTAAACACTGTTAGCCTTGGTCTTAACAATGTGGACTAGGATTCTATGATTTATTCAGGTAAATAGACCTTTCAGTTTCTGGATGCAGTGTTAGCCACAATTTATCCATGCAGGCATTCCTTTACTCTTGTCATTTAATATGGTACTTGTGAATCTTTCCTCCGTTCTGCTCAATTTTTTTTATTGTGCATTCTGAAATTGACTATATTGTTTTAATTCAGTGTCTTTGTAGCACTGTTTTCAGTGAGAGATTACAAATGCAAACTCTGTTTAGGGATTAAACATTGCAGAAGGTCATGCAGAGGAAATAATTTCAATACAGACCTACTTTAAAAAAAAAACCAAAACATTTAATTTCTAAATCTGTTACTGTTGGAAGTTAATGATAAGCTGCTCCTGGCTTCCAGATCCTGCAGCACTGAGAAATCAGCATCATCTAGTTCCCACCTATTTTTGAAGTCCAAATCAGCAGTAAATGCTTCTTTATACAAAGGCATTATTTTGCCACTATGAGAGGTTGTTGCTCTGGCCAAATTCAGAAATAAATATGAACTGTAATGACCAAAATTTTCTTCCTCATATATAGCCAAGATACCTGCAATCATTTGAGAGAGCTTCTTATAGCAGTTTCTAAAAGGTGTTATAGTAGTGGCTAAAATATTATGACATGAGACTGAGAAGGGAGCTTAGATCTAAAAAGATTTATTTGAGAATGCAGAGGAGAAATAAGTATTATCATTTCTGACGTGTGCTGAATTGAAGGAAAGAGTTTTAGTTAGAACCTTTCTCAGAATGACACCTTATGCTGTAAGCTAACTTTTGTGCCAGAACTGGGATGTGCAACCAACACTCTCAAGGTCTCCTTTTGACATTTAAACTTCAAAAATAACCTTTGTTTATCCCATAGTATTGTAAAAGGATTTTATTTACTGGAAGCAAAAATCCTAGTCTCCTGTTAAGGCCTGGGGCAGCCAGTGTGGTTTCACATCACAGCAAGGGACAGCAACAGGATTTTTACAGCTGTACAAAAAGGTACACACATTTTTCTTTGTATCCAGAAACACAGTACAGCAAGACTCCTCATAGTATTACACTTCAGTTATAGCAGACATGATCTGGAAAAGAACCATGAGCGTAATTTTTGGCTTTATCTTGGTTGTCAGTTGACCATGGTCAGCAACTAAGCATCCACCAGCCACTTGCTCACTGCCTACCCACCCCTCTCCCCTGCTTCCCCCCTAGCAGGATGGGGAGAGAATTGGAAGAGCAAAAGTGAGGCAAAAATTGTAGGTCAAGATAAAGACTGTTTAATAAGTGAAGAAACAAGAAAAAAAGCAAGTGATACAAAGACATCACTTACCACCTCCTACAAACAGACTGATGTCCAGCCAATCTTGAAGCAATGGCTGCTTTAAAAATATTAACCTTCAATTTTATTGCTCTAAAGATGCAAGATGAAGATCAAACTGCCACTAACAAGCTCTGACACCTTACTTGGTTTTAAAAAAAATTTTTTTGTTTTTTATTTTTTATTATTTTCACCTGCTCTCCCTACTTGTTATCAAAATGGACATATATTAACAAATAAAATCTGACCTTATAAATTTCTTATTCAATTTTGCAGGTCATGAGGTTTGAGTTATTCAGATAATGTCAGCAGCTGTTCCTGATATTTACCCAGCCTGAACTGACTCTGAACTGTCAGTGACAAATAAAAAGTTCTAATGAGTTTATTTATTGATTTTTAAAGTTTTTCATTTTGGAATTTCTTTTCATACACATGCATGAGAATACTTTGCAATGTAATAACTCAGGATGCACAGGAGGGGTCAGTTCCTCTTCCGATAACTACTGTCATGCAAAATATTTTGTTCCAGGTCCAGGAAAAATTGGAGCAGAGAGACTTTGACTTTTGCCGTCTAGGGCTATTTGTCCTTGTTAGCTTAGCCTGCTCAGAGCATATTTTCAGAATTCTTAATAAATTAAATAACCTTTCTTGAGGATGAAAAATACGATTTTGTGTTTAGTGTTCTAGATTACTGGCAACTAACTTAACCTGAGAGTTTAAACAAGTCACTTTTTCATTGTTCATTTTCTAAAGGGCGGTAAAACCCCCTCATTTCTATTAAAATCAGATATAGCTGAATGTCTTGACAGATGCCTACCTCATGTTTTTGTGTTCCTATGCAAATATTTTTAAATTATTTCCTAAATCAATTAGGCACATTAGAATTTTCTTGGCCTAAAACTCATAAATATGACAATTTCACTTTCAGAGGTAGACGGTCATTGCTTTAAGTTGTAATAATGGCAGCTGTTTGTATACATTGCATTTTATGATACAAAACTATACATTGTATTTTAAGATACAAAACTATTATTTTATACTTACTATCCAAAAACTAAGGCAACAAAACCTATCATTTTCATTGCTTTACCTTGCAGCTTTCTGTAGGTCTCCAACAATATAAAGCACAGCACTATGAGGGCTGCTATGGGGAAAATTAACTCCGTCTCAGCCAGACCTAATACGATATTATATGATCCCTGGACATTTATACAGAAAAGTCTATCTCTGTCTTTATTTTACAAGGTTAATGTAAAATGAGTGACACCTTGAATGAGTAACTCTCCAAGCTGTCTTTTCCAACTCTTCCAAGAAGTCTTTTCTAACCATTTATTCAATTAATTCCTCTTTCTCAGATATATGTATATTATACATGTATATATAGAGATACATATACACATATATACACACATATATACATTTTATATATATTATACATATATATACATATATATGTTTATATATGTGTATATATGTGTATATATGTATATAAGTGTATATATAAATTTTTATATGTATTATATATACATATATAACATATATAATACATATATATGTATACATGTACATATATACATTTATATATTACAAATATATATACACCATTTATTTATATCTAATATATGAATATAGCGTAATTTTTATATAAACACATTTATATAAATCTATAGATAATACCTATAAAATGTATATATGTATATATAATACATATATAAATGTGTGTATATATAATATATAATATATTAAAATGTATATATATTTATAAATGCATATATTTTTTTTTTTTTAAAAAGTTGAGTACAGTATTACTTTAAAACTCCTATCAGTTCTCTATATAATGTAATTATTGACCTCCTTCCTTTGGTGGCAATATTTTACTAGAAAAAGCATGACACATCCTAGGGGACTTCAGCTCTCTTGTCTTCAAGTATTGGACTTTGAAAGCAATATCATTACATTTTTATCCTTTTTATTTGTAGTATCCTCCAGTCACCTCAAAGTTAACTATTTTTGCAGTGACAGTGTTCCTCCAGTTTTTAATATTAGAATATTTCATTAGTTCTCCTGGCCTTTGTGCAAAGACCATGAATGAAAATATGATAAAATCCAGCACTTAAGAAAGGATGTCTCTAGGTAGAAAGTAAATATAATAAAGATATTGTGGTGTAGATGGAATGGTGAGATGCTATATATGCTATGACACACGAAGTAGAAGAATTTTATGAACTGCCAGTTCAGTATATAGCCACACTGCTTCGGAAGAGACTTTACATGAGTTTTGTTTCAGCAGATAAAATGAATAGTTAACTTCAGACATTACCTTGGAAGATTATAATAAATTATACTTTCTCATGATGAATTTTTCACATTGATTTACTGTGTTGAAATGTGGAGGAGCATATACTCTTTTCTGCATATTTCTGTTATTCCATTAAGTTTTTTTAGTTCAGGTCAGGATATCAGCTTGCAGGTTATTCCTACTGTTTTCTTACATAAATTTTAACTGATGTTCTACCTAAGTTAGAGTGGGGGAAAAAATGCACTTGTCTTCTACCGGTGGAAAAAAACAACAAACCAATATACGGATGGCACGATGAGTCCTAAAAAAGTTACTATACTACTATGTAAAAATGGACGTAATACTTTTAAACTTCTATTATTATTACTTTATCATTAAAAGGGGAATATTCTGAAATTACTTTTTTTGTGCGTGTTTCAGAAAGAAAATATAATCTCTTAATGCTATGAGAGATAAATAATTGTTTGAAAAGCCTTATCTTGAGGTTCTGTGATTCAAAGAGAGTCGTTTAAGGTATTACAGATTTTTGCTGGAATGTGAGCTTCGCATGCAATGCTTAGGGGTCAAATGTATTTGTTGGAAAAAGAAACAGAAAATAGCACATAGTAGACTCCTGCTACCTCTTTTCTTAACTCTACTATAACACCAGGAGCTCCACAACTGCCAATTTGTGTGCTTCTAAAAATAAAAAAAAATTTAAAAACCCCAAAGCCCACCTTTCTTTTTCAGATATATCTGGTATAGTGCTCTTGTATACCTCAGATTAGAAGTAATGTTTCTATACATATTTTTAATAGATATTCCTTATTTATAAGCTACAAGTGTTCTAATCAGAATTGTCAACAGATATAGACAGGAAATGATAAAGTTGTGTTTACTTATGAAACCAAAAACTTGTCTTATCTTTGAATTGTTTGATGGTTACTTCTATATTTAAGAAATAGACAGCTTCCTACCCTCCTTTTTTCTGATTTAAACTTCCCCAGAAATTTATCACAACTGTCAGTGCATTTGGGCTTCTAAAGGAAGTATATTGCTTAGCAGTTCAAGGACAGGACAGGTACAAAGTGCCTCGCTCGCCACTATATTTAATGATTCACCACTGTTTCTTTCATTGTAAAGCACTTATGTATGAAAAATATCCCACTGAACCAAATTCTTGATTTAACCTTATTCAAAACAGTGCTTGGCTCAATAGATGTTCATGTTAGTCTCAAGGTACGGCAATATCACCTCAGTGCCCAGCTGGAGTAGTGGGTTTTGGTGTGTGTTTTTTGTTTGGGTTTTTTGGTGGGGTTGTTTGGTGGTTGGGGTATTTTTGCTTGTTTCTGCGCAATCCTCGAAGCAGAACACAGCAGTCTTTCTAGTATCACGTACAAGGAAAAAAAGTTAGGTTAAATGCTACACTGAGAAATACGCTGGTAATACACTGGTAAATAAAGTCTCAGCAAATTCTGTTATTTATACTTCAAATAATGCAGGATTAAAAAACAGTAGGGTTTTTTTGACACTGGGGAGAGTTCAAAAATGCTTGAACTAGCAAGTACTACTCTTTCATCTGCAAATAGCTGTGTGTAAGCTTAAGTGGTTTTGACCACTGCTTTCCATTTTCCTAATTTTCTCAACAGAATATAACTTCTGACAAAGTATATGGAACTCCTCCATACACATGATAGAGATTTTGTTACAACATAAAGGCACTCTTGCAGCTTAAGATCACCTCTTCTTTTGAACACCACCCACCTGTGAAAGTATTTTTTAATTTTTTTTAATTTCAGTGTTTTCGTGAGCTAAGGAAACATTCCATATCTCCACAAATCACAGAACTTTCATGAATTTCATTCATTTAACATTCCATGAATTTTTCAAAACCTGTCAATTTAAGCTAACATTAAAAAAGTAAGTTCAATCTATTAATAGAAAAGATGCAATAGCATTTCCATGGTAAAGCATTTGGTATTACATTTTGGTTGGCAAAAGAATGGAATAGTGTGACAATTCAAAAATGTATCTTTAGAGATTGATGTAAAGCTGATGAGTGTAGTTTACAGGATTGGGAATTTGGAACTTCATTAATGGCGCGCCCTACTTCAGATGGTATGGGGAAGCAATCAAAACAAACAAAATCAAAATAATCAGCATTATGAAGGGCTTCGATACTTGTATATATCTAAGAAATATGCTTCAGAGAGCTCACTTGCACTTAAGTTTTATTCCTATTGTCACTTCATCAAAGCTGAAGAAGCAAAAACTTTGTATGAACTTGAATTTATGGTCTGGAGTTGTTGTTATTGTTATATTTCGGTTGACCATTGTGAATACAGGAGAACTGAGAAGCCACTACAACCAAACAGATCTACAATCTACCTATACCTTAAAAAAAAAAATCCAGCATTCCTTTCTAAAAAAAAAAAGTGGTATATTTAATTGAGATCCATTAATAACTACAAAGAAGACACTTTGAGCAAGTAGTACTACATCTTGTAGGAAGGTCTGATATGAAAATTCTTAATAAAGTCTCAGTAAAAGAAAGTTTTATAATTGAAACTAACTGCTAATACCAGCCAGTATTTAATTACTTTACAGCATGAAATTTAAAGCTTATCAATATAGGAACAGAATTAAGGTTGGTTTAGAATTACTTCTACATTTTAAAACTTTTTGATGTTCACTCAGTAATATTACTGTGTTGTATTGCATGAATATTATTTCAGATTTCTAATTCTGAATTCCTTTGGAAAACTAAAGTAAACTTTTTTTTTAATTCATTTTACAACTCAAACATTACATAAATGCATCATACTATAATGGTGCTCCACAAAATCCTCCGTTCATATGTGTCTGTCTGTGTGCCAGAAAAGTCCCTTTAGGCACCTACAGATCCACCTATATGGATACCTAAAACTGTCATAATCCTGCAGGCTGTGCAGATGCCTAAAAACTTACCCTGTTGGAATCAAAAACTGTCCATTCTTCTGCTTTATGAACCTGAGAGGACTCTCATCAATGTGTAAAGGTGCTTTGAGCGCCACTGACTGTATTCCTGTGGGATTCAGCTTAGCACAAAAAATTGCCATCTAATCAATATGTGTGGTGACCTGTGTTGCATTCGAAGACGCTGACTGTGGTGATTGCATGTCTGCCTTTTTGATTGGTGTCTGCCTGTCTAATGGCTCCAAATGGCAGGCTGCTGCAGGGAGGCATAAACAGTACTAGTAGCTAGAATAAACAGCAAAAGGTTTTGAATTGATCTTTTAGATGAAACGCACCACTGAAATGTTTAAAAATTGAAAATATAATTAGTTGTTTTAATAATGAAACAATAATAATATGCATACATTATTCTGGAAATATTTTCTTAATGAAGCCCCTTTGATTTAGTTAAGTGCCTAACAAGTGCTGTTTAAGGGCCTAAATCATTAAAATGCATTACTTCTTTCTCTCCATTCAGAGGGATACTGCGGATACTGCATAGAAGGTCTGATGTTTCACCGATTCAAAAAAAAAAAGTTAGGCCAATTCATACACAATTTTTGCTCTGTGTGCATCTGGTTTAGGCTGACATCCTAATTGTAAGCAAAACCACTGATTTAATGTCTTATTTCTGAAGCACAAGCTTGCAGACAAACAATTATAGGTATTGAACAAGGAATACAATTTACAGTATTGTTTGGTTTTTTTAACCACTTGTAAAGAGTTTATCGGTGACAGAGGCCAAACATCTTCTACACTTGTAGAAACAAAGAAATATAAACAGATAACCTATGTCAGACAAAATACTTTAAGGGCAAATGAGTCAGAACTCTTTTCCAGCATGTTTTATAGTAGATTTCATTATTCAATACAAGAGTGGAAAAGATCAGCACGAGGGAAAGATTGAAGACTAAAAACATGAAGCGTATCCCATTTTTCAGCTCCAAGTTAACATACCTTGTTAAATTCTTGGCCTGCTCATGACTCTGTTGATAGAAGACAGTTTCTCTGTGGTATCCTATTTTATTTAATATGTAGTGCACTTGAAGTTATTGTTTCCTCTGCTCGACCTTATCATCCCTCACCCTCTACACCCTTCAGGTAAGAGGCAGGAATCCATTACACATAGCTGTGATACACTGTCATGCAAAGTAACATACCTTACCAGTGGAATTGCCTTCACTAGAGACGCTTCAAGGGTAACTTTTTGGGGAGTGAAGGGAGAGGAAGGGTGTGTTGCTTTGTTTGGGTATTCTAACAAACTAAGAAAACATAGTCAGATAATGTAACACACATATTTAGTATGGTAACAGCTTGCAGGAGGACTGTCATTTTCTAAAATTAGCTAATTTTATCACCGATTAAGATCTGATTGTACTTTCCTACCTGATAAGGTTTAGATGTGGTAACACCACCATTCCACCCTATTACTTATTTCATCTTATTCTTGTTTTGATTCTCAATTTCAGAGGATGGAGACTTTTGTGGCATTTAAAGTCATGTGACTTCTGGAAATGCTAATTCAGGCAACTGCTCTCTCCTCCAGCTCTTCTTTCCTGGACTGGAAGTGCATACTGAGTAATTGCTGGATGAAGGAGAAACTATCACAGCCCTCTACTGTGTTACTAGCACAATGAAATACTGGTTGCAGAGCAGCAACAGTGATGGTACTAGTCTCTAATTGCAGGCTGATGAAGCTGTTTAACTTCAAATTACAAAAAATAGGTCTGATCTCCCCAAAACTACTTTTCATTAATTTTACCATCAAGTCTCCTGAAAACAGCAGGTCTCATTCAGTGTTTAGAAAGCCAGCAACTGGCAGGGCCAGTAGACAGCATGACAGTGAGGTGTAGATTACTCTAATGAAGACACATGACTGGAGAATGAAAATGCAATCAGTTAGCAGCATCCTAACATTATGTAACACAGAAATACTGCTGTCTACTGACGAAATTGTAACGTGACATTTCAGCGTGCTGAATACAAGGTGATGATTTCAGCATGTTCCTAAAACTTAATTCTAAAATGAGAAAGAAAAAAACCTTGTTCTTTCCCAAATCTTCACATACCTGCTACTGCCTCTGAACACAAAGTAACAGAGAGGTGTGGTTTCTGAAATTCATACCTCTCATTCAGGGAAGCACAAATTCTGCTCCTGATAAACATCACAGTTGTTGTTGTCACATAACAGTAAAAACTTTGCAACACAGTTAGTGCATTTTCACTACCTTTTAATGATAATCAATGTCAATTGCCAGCTCATTACAAACCTTTTTCATGGATCATGTGAAACACAGTACCTGAGGGGATGGCCTTTCCTATTCCATTGAAAAACTGTTGTACCTGCTGTTTACTTTAAGCTATTAAATATAGTATAGAAACTAGCAGACCAAAACAATTACTCCATCACACATTAATTATTTTTGCTGGAAAATCTTACTTTTTCTGTGGACATAAAACTCCCTAATGATCCATGGCAACGTTTTGCTATGTGTGCGGTGCGGCCAGGGAACTTCAACTTACCAGACATCTGCTGGAAATATAACACAGCAGAGAGGAAACAGTCTAGGAGGTTCCTAGAGTGTGTGGAAGATAACTTCCTGACACAGCTGGTAAGGGACCCCATCAGGGGAGGTGCCCGGCTTGACCTGCTGTTTACAAACAGAGAAGGACTGGTGGGAGATGTGGTGGTCGGAGGCCGTCTTGGGCTTAGCGACCATGACATGGTAGAATTCTTGATTCTTGGTGAAGCAGGGAGGGGGGTCAGCAAAACTACTACTATGGACTTCCGGAGGGCAGACTTCAGCCTGTTAGGTCACTGGTTGAGAGAGTCTCTTGGGAGATAATCCTGAAGGGCAAAGGGGTCCAAGAAGGCTGGACAGTCTTCAAAAAGGAAATCTTAAAGGCGCAGGAGCAGGTGGTCCCCATGTGCCGCAAGACGAGCTGGTCGGGAAGACAACCAGCCTGGCTGAACAGAGAGATTTTGCTGGGACTCAGGGAAAAAAGGAGAGTTTATCACCTTTGGAAGAAGGGGAAGGCAACTCAAGAAGAGTACAGGGATCTTGTTAAGTCATGCAGAGACAAAATTAGAAAGGCAAAAGCCCAGCTAGAGCTCAGTCTGGACACAGTCGTAAAGGATAACAAAAAATGTTTTTACAAATATATTAACAACAAAAAGAGAGGCAAGGAGAATCTTCATCCCTTATTGGATGCAGGGGGAAACATTGTCACCAAAAATGAGGAAAAGGCTGAGGTACTTAATGCCTTCTTTGCCTCAGTCTTTAATAGCCAGACCAAGTATACTCAGGGTATTCAGTGCCCTGAGCTGCAGGAAAGGGATGGAGAGAAGAATAAGCCCCCCATAATCCGGGAGGAAGCAGTTAAGGACCTGCTGTGGCACCTGGACACCCACAAGTCTATGGGGCCTGATGACATCCACACAAGACTACTGAGGGACCTGGCGGAGGAGCTTGCCAAGCCCCTCTCCATCATTTATCAGCAGTCCTGGTTAACAGGGGAGGTCCCAGGTGACGGGAGGCTTGCCAGTGTGATGCCCATCTACAAGAAGGGCTGGAAGGAGGATCCTGGGAACTACAGGCCTGTCAGCCTGACCATGGTACTGGGGAAGATTATGAAGAGGTTCACCTTGAGGGTGCTCACAGGGCATGTGCAGGACAATCAAGTGATCAGGCCCAGTCAGCATGGGTTCGTGAAAGGCAGGTCCTGCTTGACCAATCTGATCTCCTCCTATGACCAGGTGGTCATGACTCACCTAGTGGATGAAGGAAAGGCTGTGGATGGTGTCTACCTGGACTTTAGCAAAGCCTTTGACAGCATGTCCCACAGCATTCTCCTGGAGAAACTGGTGGCTTGTAGCTTAGACAGGTGCACTCTGCAATGCTACAGGCTTGGGGAGGAGTGGCTGGGAGCTGCCCAACAGAAAAGGACCTGGGGGTGCTGGTGGTAGACAGCCAGCTGAACATGAGCCGGCAGCGTGCCCAGGTGGCCAAGAAGGCCAACAGCATCCTGGCCTATATCAGAAATAGTATGGCCAGAAGGAGCAGAGAAGTGATTATACCCCTGAACTCAGCACCTTGAATCCTGTGTTCAGTTTTGGGCCCCTCACTACAAGAAGAACATTGAGCTGCTGCAGCATGTCCAGAGAAGGGCAATGAAGCTGGTGAAGGGTCTAGAGCACAAGTCTTCTGAGAAGCGGCTGAGGGAACTGGGCTTGTTCAGTCTGGAGAAGAGAAGGCTTGAGGGGACACCTTATTGCTCTCTACAACTACCCGAAAGGAGGTTGTGGTGAGGTGGGTGTTGGTCTCTTCTCCCAAGTAACTAGCGATAGAATGAGATCACATGGCCTCAAGTTGCACCAGGGGAGATTTAGACAGGATATTAGGAAAAACTTCTTTACTGAGAGAGTGGCCAAACATTGGAACAGGCTGCCCAGGGAGGTGGTGGAGTCACTATCCCTGGAAGTATTCAAAAAATGTGTGGACATGTCACTTCAGGACTTCGTTTAGTGGCCATGGTTGTGTTGGGCTGGTGGTTGGACTTGATGATCTTAAAGGTCTTTTCCAACCTTAATGATTCTGTGATTCTGTGAAATGTTGTGGTTTAGCCCCAGCCGGCAACTAAGCACCACGCAGCCACTCGCTCACTCCCCCTCTCCTAGTGGGACAGGGGAGAGAATTGGGAAAAAACTCATCAGTTGAGATAAAAACAGTTCAATAGGACAGCAAGAGAGAAAGAAACAACAATTATAACAACAATAATAATACCGACAAAGGAATGTACAAGAACAAGTGATGCCCAATACAGCAATTGCTCACCACCCGGCGATCGACAGCCCGTCCCTCGAGCAGCGATTTCCGACCCCCGGCCAACTCCAGTTTATGTACTGGCCATGACGTCGTATGGTAGGTAATATCTCTTTGGCCAGCCTGGGTCAGCTGTCCTGGTTGTGTCCCCTCCCAGCTCCCCGTGCACCCCCAGCCTTCTTGCTAGCAGGCCAGCATGAGAAGCTGGACTGTCCTTGCCTGCTTAGCAACAACCCAAAGCATCAGCACATTTATCAACATTTTCTCATCCCAAATCCAAAACATATCCTCACGCTAGCTTCTGTGAAGAAAACCAGCTCTATCCTGGATGAAACCAGGACAGGAAAGAACAATTTAGCAGGGGCGGTTGCATGTAAAAGAACACCACATTTAGATCTATGGTTTTTTTGCTTTACATGACAAGCCCAAAATTAAAGGAGAACATTGCCCAGTCTTTCAAAATCACACCATCCTCAAAAATTGCAACATGACAATTGGGCATCTTTACTGAGCCTTTCACTTCATAATTATTGTGAAGATTTTTCTGCCTCATAAATTTTGCTTAGTGTTTGTTTATGGGTTTTGTTGTTGTTTTTTGTTTTGATTTGTTTATCTAGACAAAAATCGAGGTCAATTCTTTGCACTGTGTCTCTGAGCAGCCAAGAAGGTACAGATGAAGCTGGAAAAAGAAACAAAAGTCCCTGTATGAGCAGGCTAAGTGGCTGACCCCATGTTGTAAAACAAAGCAATTCTATGATTTACTCCAGCTTACACAGTCTAAACCAATTCACTGTGGAGCTGCCCAGCAGTGGAGTGCTCAGTCATGGTTACAAAATACCTGCCCCAGCCTTAGGTATTTTGGAGAGATTTAGAGATTGATAATTTAAGATTGTTCTGCTAGTTCATCAATACATGAGGAACTCAGGTGCAATGTGGGAAATTCCAAAGATAGGAGACCTAACGCTGTTAGATTTCTTTTTTTACTGCTGCAAGAACAAATCTGTGTCCCAGAAGATTTAGTATTTGCTTACTTACCACAGCAGAAGTCTGGGGTTTAGGAAGCCTGGGTTCTGAGAAAGAAAATATTCGTATTATATGACAGGCCTGTGAAACAAGCAGGTTGTCATTCATTATTACTTCAGTATGCTTTAGTTCAACATGAACATGAGAACACAAGCCACTCACTCAAATATGTCAATGGGAAGAGCTGTTGTCTTCTGACTGTTGCCCTAATTTTGGAAAAATTCCCCCTTGTTACTAAGATTCAGAAGTAGGACAGAGCTGTGCTGATAACTGGAGAAGACTATAAACAAGTATAAATAATTGTTTTAATATATTTTCCTGATTTGCTCCCTGTCCCCCACTTTGAATTTTCTCTCTTTTGAGGCAGGAGGAAAGTGAAGTCAGGTACTATTAAGCAATGGACATACTGAGTCTCACTGTTACAGGGATAAAAATCCAGCTTCTGCTTTAAATGTGAGTCATTGCATACACCAATCCTTTTTGCTCATTTTACAGTGTAAATTCATCCTTCTGATTACTTAGCACAGGTTCCTCTAGTGAGCTAGAGCTATATGTTTCTATTTTTAAGAAACAAATACATGCATATCAGTTGAAAACCATCAGTGGTGGGGGTTTATGTTTGTTTTGGTTTTAATTTTTGTTTGGATTTTTTTTAGTGGAGGGAGCTGTTGTATTTCTCTTGTTGGTGTTGTTTTGGTTTTTTAATGTGCTTTTTTTAAATTGTGCTTTTTTTAAGAAATAGTCTTAAAAACTTGATGAGAAAAAAATGGATCAACTAAAAGTTGATGATTGTACCCATATGTGCAGTATAGATGTGTATGACAGGAAAATATTGCTGAAAGATCAGCAGTTTTAGCAGAAGCTAAGTGAGAAGACTCCATGCAATTTCTTCTTACTCTTTGGTCTGTATCATGAGTGGCAATTCAATCTGTATCTTTTAACCACCAGGTTTTACATGGTTTCCATTCTCTAGCCATCTCTAAACAGTAGTTATGTCCTATAATTCCCTGTAGATTAATAATGGAGACTTTATATGACATCATAAACAAGAATTCAAGAGATAACAAAGAGCAGTTCAAAATATTTAAGGCTGATGTAAGGGAAACATGAAAGAAGTAGCATTTATTAGTTGTAGTTTTACAAAATTAAATCATATTCTATGTGATGGTAGCGACTTTTCAAAGCCTATTGCTCAAATTACCAGATAAAGTGAAAAATCTATAAAACCTCTGTAGAATTGCTCTGTTTTTAAATAGTACTTTTCAAGGGGACTCTCCCATTGCTTCAAACCCTGTAATGATTTTCTTCACAGTTCTCAGCAAATTAGTCTCTTCTTTTGATAAGTAATCAATGGTTCTTGCATTTACTGTACAAACAGAAAAAATATAGTTTGACAACTGGGAAGATGTTGGGGTTTTGGTTTTTTTTAATGTTTATTTTAGACTTCTTAAAAACACAAGAGCAGGATTCCTTTAAACTTATGAATTCGTGGAATTCTTTTTCATATCTTATCTTATGTTAAAATACCCAATATATTGTCAGCTAGTACTCTTTGGGTTATTTAATGTTGTTCTGCTTTCAGCAGCACCTTTACAGATGCGTAAAACTTTGGCTTAGCTTTTAGAATATGCTGTTAGATAGATCAACTGACCTGGTTAAGTCAAATGAAATAACTTTGGTTTTACCCATCTATGAGTTATAAATACCATGAACATTGAACAGAGATCTCTGTGAACTTGATGAATGTTTTCTGCTGTGGTGTATGTGAATTATTGGTATTGTTCATACAATGTATTTATACTGACAATTTCAGCATGAAATTGCAGATGAACTTCTGGAAAATTGAAGTTTTAGAGATGACAGAAGAAAGAGTGAAGTTAGTAAAGTAAAGAATCAAGTATGGTACACTGAGCTTCATGCAATCCATGTAATTACTTGAACTTCCTTTAAGTAAGTAAATATACATATAAATATTTTTTTTTCCAGAAGTATAACTTCCTCCTCCACCTTTTACCACCCACTCTTCTAATCTCATTGGACTGCTATGTGCCTCTCAAACATGTTCTTTTTTTTTTCCTGGTGACTGCAGTCATGGCCTCTGTCTTTGGGCAGAACTGCAAAGCAAAGCTGGGTGTGCATCTGTGATCATGGAATTGAATAAGATTCTACAGTACAAAGGTGATGGTATTTGCTTTTTTGGGTTTGATATACCTCCTAAGATATCTCTACCCTGCCTCAATTTCAGTTATTGGTTCTATGGTACTCATGAGTTAACCAAAATAAGTGGAGAAAGAGAACAATGTATTCAGGAAACAATAAAATAGTGTGAATTCTACAAGATGTTAATATACCTTTTTCATAAAGGTATATTCATATCAGGGCCTGATATTCCAACTGGGCAACTACTTGACATAAATCAAAAGAATTTTAATTACTCCAAGAAAGATGATTGATTAGAGCTACCTTTTTCTTTAATTTCATGTTTGTTCATTTAGAATCTAATACGAATGATTATTTTTAAATTATTAAACCTTTAACCAGTTTTAGAGGAAGACAATCAGAAAACAAGAAAACAGTATTTATTTTACAGGTAAATGACCTACATAGTCTTTGTGAGCAGTCCTTTAACTTTATTTTGAAGTTTTTACTACATTTCTGTTAGTTAAAATGCATTTATTCTTTAACCATAATTAATTTTTGCTTCTTCAGAGGCAACTTGAACTGGAAATTTTGGCTTCAGTGAAACAAATTGCAAAACTTAGGACAAGACCTGATGCTTCACACTCAGGTACTCCCATATGCTACAATACTGCAACTGTAGAGAGCAGAACTGTTCCTCATGCTTATGAACTGGAAAATGTGCTAAGAAAACAGGTTAAAACTAAATTAAAAGGCATAGATAGGAACTTTGGTGTTTTTAACTTTAAAATGCACCTATACACTTCAAAACGGATGTAAACACATAAAGAAGTCTCACCTGCTTCCTCCATCTCCGTTCCACCAAAAACTTCACCATGCGTAGTATGCCAAATACCACAAAAGCAAGTGTTTCCATCTCCGTAGCAATGGCTCTGAGCATAGAAAGTTTGTAATGCTTTGTATCTGCTCTAGTATGCATTACCATCTGGTGTCCAGTCGGAGAACTACAACATGTGCGTGTTCGCGTGTATGTGAATATATACACATGCACACATCTACATACACATCTACATATGTACATATAACAGTTATGCACATTTTTAACACATCACATCTGGTCTCTGATGCTAAAATTATATCATAGTGTGTGAGATTTAGACTCCTCTGAAGGGAACTCACAGTGGCAGGATCCTGCAATGTGCAGCATACTTAGTTAACTATACTTTTTTTTTTTAAATAATTTGTATCAGAATTCTTTGTTAAACCTAATATTTTGTTAATGAAATATAGTGAACATTGACCCAGAGCCACAAAGAATGGTTAAATTGT
Source organism: Phaethon aethereus (assembly GCF_964289735.1). Taxonomy (NCBI): domain Eukaryota; kingdom Metazoa; phylum Chordata; class Aves; order Phaethontiformes; family Phaethontidae; genus Phaethon; species Phaethon aethereus. The sequence goes on along the minus strand of NC_138579.1, from coordinate 48,584,035 downwards.
GGAGGTATTGAACAGGAACTTAAGAGTTTTGGGCTTTGATTTTTGGTTTCTTAATGTAATTTTCACTCCTTCTGTACTAGAGCCAGTAGCTGTGATCTTCCATATAGATAGTACTTAAGAAGGCAATTAGTTATTTTCTAATTTATATTGTAGTCCTGAAAGAATTTATATCTATTTGTGATGAGACTAAATCCCAGGTTCTGATGGTTTAAATTCACTATAAATATGACTAATGAAACTCAGGAACTTGTATTTCATATTTATAGGTATCTATCAGTTTATGTGAAGGGGTTTTTCTATTGACTTCCAAATTACATATGAGAAGATTTATTTCTTTGATGGTACTTTAGACTGAAAAAAAGAAAGTACTATTTTTCTCCAGGAGAAATCAGTCATAAGACTGTTCAACAGTGTACTAGTCAATAGGGTCAAAAAATTTTTACCAGAATTGCTAGTTGGGAACAAAACTGAAAGAAGAAAAAAATTGAATGAACCGTTGTTCTGGCAGGTATCTGCAAACATAAAAATCTATAAGGGGAAAAAACCACCATACATCATTATCAACAATAGCGTGGAGGTCCATAGTTCATGTGGAACAATGGAGAAATCAAGGTTGCTTTTGAGAGTAAAGGAGATTGAGACTGTCCTTAAAAAATGAATTTACAGGTAAATACCATTGGCAATTCATATTGCAGTCACGTTAACTCCAGATTAATCAATCTTGGTTAATGTTGTTATGATGAATATCAAAGACATTAATAATGATTAACATATTTATTGCAGCATCTTGCTGACTGGGATAATATTTTCTAAAACTGGCACTACCATTGTGGATCTGTCTTTCCTATTTATGTAGACCTACATGCAGAATAATTTATATGACAACTGCTACAGCTGTAAAAATGTAGGCTTCATGAGCTTGGCTCTTTCCATGCCTGATTACAAATTCACTGGCACATGCCAACAGGCTTAGCGAATGCCAGATGATTTTCTGTTTCTTCATTTTGTAAGCTTGTGTTGTTACATATCAATATATTTTCATTCCTGAATGTAGACTAACTACTCAAAAGTGATAGGCTTAAGTTATATATTTTAGGTGTCTTTTCTAAGAATCTTATTTAAAAAAAATGATGCACAAACCAAGAGTTCTCTTTATTCACATTGCTCACCACTGGATTTTAAAAAATACTTTAACTTATTTGAGGTTATCTAAGACACTTAACAGGACTATTAAGTATAAAGTCAGACATACTACTCTGCAAGACTGACATCTGAAACTCAAATGTACATGGTGTCTTGCATAAGAATGGAATAAATATCTATTCTAAATGATAGTGAAATTTTAACTACTTTCCAAATGCTCCACTTCTCCAGAGAAGAGTGTGCTTTTTCAATTGTAGTAATACTTAGAAAATAGCTGATTTTTTTGCATTTTCAGAGATTGTAAAAATACTAAGTACTTACTTAAACAACACATTTCTAATAGAAATTAGTCACAGATACATGATTTTTCTGAAATAAATAAACGTAGAGATCAAAATATTTTCCTCTCTGTTCTTTTAAAAGAAATTTTATAAGGATTTGACACAGAAACATACAAACCTTATTTATGAATGAAAGAATAGTTCAAGAAAAGCTAAGTAGCTGATCACTAAATACATTAAATCTAATGATAGGATTCAAATTAGTTCTGTTGGCTATCAGAAAAAGCATGACATGTAATATGGCTTGCCATTTCTATAATTAAATGTGATTTGGCAGCAAGGAAGTAGTGCAATATGGCAAAAAAAATGCCTGCTCCTTTGTATAGAGGCATAATTAGACGTGTGCTCTAGATAATTCTGAAACCTAGAGAGTTGGGCCGGGGGGGTGTTTGTTCATTTGCTTTCTTGATACAGGATTCAAAATTTGCCAAATAGATTGTTAAATTATAGGTTTTTCTTGTTTTCTTCAGCTTTAACTCAGAAGCCTAATAATAATAGACCTAAACTTACAAGCATACTAGAGCTAATGCATATTCTGTTAAACAATTTCATTATTTTTTAGAGGGAGGAGTTATAAATTCACATGTGCAATTTTAAGGATGTCTTGCTAGCTCCCTATAATTTAAAACTGCAGTCTAAGTTCCTCAGGAAAAACAAATTCTTGAAAGACAGTAAAAGAGCCCTTAAGTGTCCTTGAGTGTATCCTTCTCTGCCCTGCCTCTGTGGGATGGGGAGGAGAAGCGAACAAAAAACCAAGGTAAAACTTGTGGGTTGAGATAAAGACGGTTTAATAGGAGAGCAATAATAATAATAATAATAATAATAATAATAGAATATACAGAATAAGTGATGCACAATACAATTGCTCACTACCTGCTGACCGATGCCCATCCAGTTACCCAGCTGCAGTCACAACCCCTCAGCTAATTCCCCTCAGTTTATATACTGAGCGTGATGCTACATAGTAGGGAATATCCTTTTGGCCAGTTTGGGTCCTGGCTGTGCCCCCTCCAAGGTCCTGTTTGCGCGCCTCCTCACTGCCAGAGCATGGGAAGCTGAAAAAGTCCTTAACTTAGTATGAACACTACTTAGCAATGAGTAAAACATTGGTGCATTATCAACATTATTCTCATACTAAATCCAAAATACAGCACTATACCAGCTACTAGGAAGAAAATTAACTCTATCCCAGCCAAAACCAGGACACTGGTATGACATTGTTATCCCACTGAATGAAGCATGGAGGTAATCCATGTCTAAGCGGTGTCTCAAAGCGTTACTGTTCATGTAATTCCTCCAGTGTTTAGCTAGCCTCACCGCTTTAGGGGAGGTTTTTTTAGATAATCTAACAGTATATATACTTTTTTTTTTTGGCAATGGAACATTTAATAATGTAAAATGAAAAAATTTCCCGACCCCCTCTCAGAATCAACTGCTCAGTATGCGTTGTTTACTTGTTCAACAGCACAAGCCTTAAGTGAAAAATAAAAGATACAAAGGTTCTTTTCATTCATTTGCTTCACCCATTAGGTTGCCTTTTTGATAATTCTCACTTTGAGGAGATGGCCATAACCGAACTTCCCATTTCACTAATATTGTTCTGTAGTGGGGTAGGGAGGGGGAAGCGCTGCGAGGAGAGGTCAGAGTGAGATGGTTCAGGATTCTCTTCGTATCTCAATAGGAAAGGCCTGACAACAAATGGCTTAATAAGATAACTCCTTTAATAAAACAGAATAAGAAGGAGAACATAGATAGTGAGTCAATCTTGCATCCCTTCAGATGCTGAGCACTCCACCTTTGTGCAGCATCAGACAAAGCCTGGATGGATTTTGCCACAGTGTGCCGCAGAACGCAGATGCTGTCCGTGGAGAGAAGCTCTTCGGTGTGGACCCTAGAGATATATAATTTCCTTACAAGAAAACAACTCCATTCCTAAAGGGTGTTCTCATGAGGACTGCTTGCTCCTCTTTTAAATAAAGGTAAGACCACACAGGTGGCGTAATCTTTGGCAGTAAGTGGGAGTTGCCTACGGGCTCCTCTGTCACAAGGAGCTGGCTGAGGTTATTCTACAGCCAAGGAATTTGTGCAGCGTGACACGGGCCCGGAAGCCCCGCTGTATGTGCCGCACAGCCCCGCACAGCCCTGCCCCTGCTCGGGTTAGCTGTTAGCTGCACCACCGGCTCCCAATTGTGCCACAGTGTTCCAGTCAGGATCAATACAAGTATCCCGTTATCGTTATTAAGGGGGTTAAAACTTTGACAAAATTGTAAAAACAGTCAGAAAGTTTAAAATACGTGATCTTTGGATAACTTCACAGTTGTGCGTGTGTGCTATGAAAATCTGTAATGCTCATAGAACGCAATCTCATTCTGAATAAGCTCGCAGTCCTGTAGAGAGCTGGATGGACAACAAGGCTGAAGAACCATTGTGATAACTGAATGTGTTCTGGAGTGCTTAGAGGTGGAAGAATGAAAGAAAAGATTACCTTTCTGAGAGCAATTACTTCTACCTTCAAAAATCAAGCTGTAAAAGGTAGTAGGAAAGAGATCCACCTGCTCCATATTATATTTGTGCCATTGGACTTCATAATCCTTCATTAACATGTTCTCCTATTAAATCTTTTCCTAGTTTACTGCACGTGCTCTTTTAGCAAGCTCTTGATCATAAAAATCTGTAAGTCAAAAGGTCCCTTTCTGAGATAGATATAGCAGGGACAGGACGGAGATGCAGGGCTTTTTTCTGTTTGTATCATCTAGAGTTTTCTTTTCCAGTCACTCCTACTGGAGGGAGGGATGGATACAATAACTGTTAGTGAGAATATGGACATCTAAGGTAAAAAGGCAGTTAGAAGGGGCTTTTGCTGGGAGATAAATAAAAGTATGCACTACTTAGAACATGTCTCATTTTTTAAATCCTTTAATTAACGGAGATGCAGCCTATGCAAAGTAGTGCACTTCATTTCCTCTTAACTTCCTGACCTTTTGATGAATCTGAATTAACTCCTGTTTGAACTGATGTTTCTTTTAGGAATCACTATCGAATAAAAATGCAAAGTTACAGGAAATCCACCATAACAGCAGCTAATTTTTCTAACAGCTAGTTTACTTTTGTTAAACAGTGGGTGTTGAAATCTAGTCTATACTAATATACATTCAGTGATAACCACTGGGGAACAAAGGTAACCTTCTGATTTATGGCTACCAGATCATAAAGCCCTCTCTTACTTTTAATTTCCAAGTTTATGTTGTTTTTAGGTTGCTACAGTAGCTCCTTGAGCTTCTTATATTGTAAGACTCTCCTCACCAACATACTTTCCTTCTGATTTATGGACACCATTGTTACAGTAGTAGTCAACAAACATCAAATGAGAGGTTATATGTTCTCCTTAATCTTATTCATCTTTCTCCTTTTTACTCATCCAAGGATAACATTTTCTATTTTGGGCACAGCGCAGCGCTGAGAGTTCATTCATCATTATCCATGAGTTCTTTTTAAAATCATTGTTTCTCACAGTATATTTTACCAGGATAGTTTTTGTGATTATGACATTATTTTTTTTATTTCTGTTAATTGACCTTAAATATGGATGTATCATAACAACTTTTTATTAGTCTATTTTGTTGTGTTTAACTTTCCAAGAGATTCTGCAGAAAGCCTCTGGGAGTCAACATCCTCTAGTTTAGGATATGACCCTTGCTAATCACAGAATCACAGAATAACTAAGGTTGGAAAGGACCTTCAAGATCATCAAGTCCAACCATTAATCCAGTGCCACCATGTTCCCTAAACCATAATAAGCAAGAATGCTCTCCTGTATTTCTAAGGCATCACCCCAGAAACCTACTCTTTTGACTTCTTCAGCCAAACATGACAGCTGGACCTACTGTGACAACAGTGATGGAAGCCAGAGAATCTGTTAACCCATTTCTGTCAATAAACCCACCCCATATATTTAAAAATCTATATAGCAGGTAGAATGGCAAATTAGGAACAGATTTGTAAAGATAAAATAGCTGGTGATAAGGACCGAGTATCCACAATGCAAGCATTTGGGTGGGATTTATTTCAGATTTCCTTTAATTATTTGCAATAAATGAAGCTGACATTATTAGAGGCACCTTGTGACTCTGATAAAGACATACTATTTAAGAAAAAAAAAATCTTACACCTTTCTACTTCCTCAGTAACTCCCAGATAATTACAACCATTAAAGATTTAACATTATAATAATTTAAATCTTCCCAATAATATAAAAGACAATCAATACAATCTTATAAATATGGTATTCCAAAGGTTCTTTTTATCATCTTTAGGTGTGTAATTGGACAGCTAAATTACTTATTTTCTCCATATTTCTTGATGCTTTGATTAATTTTGTTGGTAATATCTTGGTTCTGGCCCCAAACTTGACTACTATAAGCTCTTCCCCTTTTGTCACTTTTTAGCTCTCTAGTAAAGCTTTGTAGACCATTCGAGCTTACCTGTTCCTTAAAACAATACACACTCCTTAAATTGCAGAGCAAGCTATAACTGTTTTAGACATCATTTCACAAAATCAAAACACTTTCTTTATATTTATTACCATGTCAAATATTGACCTCCTTAATCTTATAGCTTCTATCTTTCTTGTATACTGGTAAGTGTGGAACTATTGAAAAGAAAATTTTGTAATCTTCTCCTTTTCCATTTTGACAGTCAGAATTCAGTTATAATTTATGATATATCCCAATCAGAAATGTAACCAGGGACCTTTAATACATGGATTCCTAGCTACTGGCTTCAACCACATCAAATTTTAGAGTGACATCTAATATTCTATGATTTAGAAAGTAGCTGAACTATCCTTTCTTCTGGTTCTTACAGAGTGTACATTACATTATTTTTAAATATCTTGTCTGAATACTCAGAGCTCTTCGTTTAATGTGCTTGATTCCCATATGCTGTGGACTGAGTAATTGGTCCATTGATTTGCTAGTCGAATATTTTCACCAGTCTCCATTCCATTCAAGCAACTGAAATTCAAAAAATGTCTGCAGTTCTGTAATGAAACATGCTAATGGCTGGATAGCCTCTGAGTATTATATGCTCCCTGTCTTAATGTCACCTTCACATCTGTTATGCTCCTGGAAATGACTGACTGCCAGGCAATCTCCATTTCTATTTGACCTTTGAGGCTTTTCATTTTCCTTGAATCACAAATACTAAAGTTCCTCAAGCTACTTGGAGATTTCAAGGACTGGAGTTGATCAATAGAGTTATTGCTACAATCAATCTGTGCGTTATCAGATTCCTCTCCCATTGGGAAGGTGTAGGGCTTCCACTCGCCTTTCCACTGACTGGCAGAGTTGTACCTGTGGTAACCTTCAATCCTGAGTGCATGTGTGTTTGAGGTAGGAACAATCTTTCAGCACTGAATGAGGAGAGTTGGGATCTTACCGAAAGTCAGCACAGGCTTTCTGTTGTTATAAGGGGATGCACTGCATGCGTGTGACAGACACGGGTATTTGCATGCACAAAAGTGGTAAGCAAGCATTTTTTCTATCTAATTCTCCAAACATTTAAAGATTTTTTTTTCTGTATGTAATACAAATGCCAAGAAAGCACAATATGGCTTAAAAATAGCAATGTGGAAATACATTTATTCTTCATAAAATTTAAATAAGGCTGTGCCCAAGGCAGTATTTCATTTGCAGCTTTTAAAATATTCTCCGAGGGTGCAAATTTTCTAACAACTCCAAGTTGCTTTTATCTTGTCTTTCAAGTATTTAAAGGAAAACCTACATCATCTTGCATGTGCTCTTCTATAATCTTGCATGGTGTGTGGCTGTTCCTTCCCTTAACTTAATCTTTCCTTCAGAAATTCTTCTTCTGACACACTAATTACTAGACACATCTAAAACAAAACATCTCTCTAACTGCATCCATGTACATCCATGCACAGGTACACCACCTTCTTACAGCTCTGGTGCTTGATGGTGTGGTTTCATATCTCACTTCTTCTATTTCTTGCATTTTTAAAAGATGTAAAAGACAGAAATCAATAACAATGTAAAACAGAGTGGGTGGACAGAGGAGGAGGGCAGCAGTGTGCCTATCTAAGACACAGAAACCTCCTTTTTACAGCATTCTTATTTACTGAATTATCATACTGAGAACTAAAAAGGAAAGAAAAATGTTTTGTTCTTACAGTTATTGGTTATAGATTCACTGTGTTTTACTTCTAGGCAAAACAATTTTTAACTAACAGTTTATTCATTGAAGGAGTTGGAAGTGAGTAGTGGTTAAAATTATTTCTGAATACTGGTCAAATTCAGGAAAATTTTTTAAATTACAAAAGGAAGGGAGAATTCTGACCCATTTTTATTTTTGTTCTGAAAAGACCTCAAGATCAAATATATCTAAAAGAAATATAACAAGAATAAAAATAATACTCCTGCTAGTCTAAAAGACAGCATATATAATCTAACCTGAAGTTTGGGAGGGAGAGATTATTTGGAAAAGATAAATGAATTTAATTAATAGTTTTTTTGAGAACATACTGATCTTCGATCAGAAATAACAGTTTATTTGCACATTTTCAACTTGGTCACATAGCACCTTCTCCTTTTGATGGACTTCAGGGATAATAAAGCATCCCAGATTTTCCAGCTTAGTCAATGACCTCTTATTTCGTAAAAAGGACCCTTTGTTTGCTGTGCTTCTTTATTGGTGACTAATAGTAACAATACCAGCTCCATAAAGGACCTTTACCTCAAACAAATGTCGGCCTAACACATGAAACTATAGAGCTATACTGAATATGATAACTGAAAATAAATATGAATGTGAAAATGTAATAATGAAACTAAAGGACATTCCAGCTGCATGCTAAATAACCTTTTATTTCTGTCTGTTTTGACCCAGCTGGATTTCCAAGCTAACAATTTGTGTGCCTTTTGACTACCAATTCACACTGAATAGAAGTCTATTTTGATCTCTCTACATACATTGGTCCAAATTCTGAGTGCCTACTATAAGTTTAGAAACTAACAATATATGTGAACAGTGCAATTGTATTTCTTTTAGTTCACCTTTTACATTTATTGGGACCTATATGTGAGTATGTATTATCCATCCATTATTTTCATTAAATCTGTTTGAGGATTTTCAATATTCTCTCCAGCAGATCAAATTAATAGCTTCTTGTGTGCATATTTGGTGGTTGTCTTCCTCAGATCATTATTTACTCTTTTTAATTATACCACTCCAAGATGTGGAGTAGCCAATAGGCTACTATGGCTATGTGGAATAGCCAATAGGCTATTGGGCAAATTGGTGAAATTCAACCATGTGATTATATTTTTTACTTTCTGTCCTAGCCAATTTTGAAATTTCAGGATAGGAATTTGCTTTTATTATTCATGAGTATTACACAGCATAATTAATCTATTTAATATTCGGATATTTAAAAATGCGTTGTCCAAAAATAAGCCAATTATCTATACTTCTTTCATGGTCGATGGAGAGATATCTAATGATCTTGATACAGTTGGGATGAGCTATCCTCTGGAACTACTTATGTCACATCATTAATCATAAAGGGAGCCAAAGCAAACAGCTAGCACTTCTACAACTAACTTTCAGATATCTAACATCCTTTTATACTGTGAAAAGTTTTTGGCTTTTTTTTTCTTCTGAAATTCTAAATATATTGCGACCTTCATCAAGTATTTTGGAGATACATTTCAAAACTGAGAGGATTGTAATGACATTTTTCACTTAGAGATGTGATTTTCCTATTAAGTTTATAAGTGATTGAAATTTCTTTAAGTACTGTTCTAATACTTTTTTTTTCCCTGAAGACAAACAGTGTTTCAAAAATCCCCAAAACATCCTAGTGACTCTCTAGAAGAAATCTTATTCTCCTCTGGTGCAGTTGGTGATTTAAGTGTCTCAGTCTACCGTGGTCATAGAGTATTCTTTACCTCTCATTAACAGGGCAGAATTCACAAGGGCACAATGTGCAGTAATAAACTGCTGATGACTCCCTCTTAAACAGTTCAGGTAGAATGAGACAATGAAGAACTGACTTAGCCAAACATTTGGGGTCATGTGTAAAAATCAACTACTTCACTAGTTTACTACAGACTAAGCCCACTGTGTTTTCAGAAGAATGATTAAAATAAAAATACTTTGAAAGTAGTTAAAGCTTTAAGCTTAGTTTTATTTCAGTATTCACTAATTTTTCCCCAAATACAATAAGGCAAAAACTTATTTCATTCCAGTTTCTGACAAAATCAGGACGTTTCATGTTGGATGTTGTTTACCCTTTAATTTTAACATCTTTACTGAAGCTCTGCTTGATGTATGATAATGTGAGATGAGAGATCAAATTTTTTACAAAGAAAAGTTTTTATTGGGAATTGAATGTGGTGAGGTTGGCAGCTCCTCAAGTGATGCAGGAAAATATGCTGAATAAGCTCTTTTGAAGAGCTAAACGACACTTGAAATGTAGCCAAGACCTTGTTTCCTAACGCCTACTGAATGCAAAGGAGTGCTTAGTGTGGGAACTACATAAAGAATTAGCTGCAAACAAATGAAAATATGGAACTGTCCTACTGTGTTAAAACCAAAGTCTATTATTATAAGTTTCTTATACAGTATTGGAAAAAGGTTTGAAGTACAATACCTTATTCTAGTTATTATTTCTGCCTGTGATCTTTTCTATCTTCGTGAAAAAGAAAGTTTTCAGTAGCTATTATAAAACATCAAATTTTCTTGCATTATAATCTAAATATACTTCCAGAACAAGCAGCCCTATCAGCTATTCCTCTTTGTTGCAAAATGAACTTTTAGATAAATTATCTTTAGGCAGAGGACTTGAAGTCTAGAGGAAGATTTTTCAATTTTCTTATTTCTTATGTTCTAGAAGAAGCATCTTGTGTTCTACTTCTAAAATATTGCCCATAGACTACCAGTTTTGTGTCATGGACGAAAGTCCAACAGCTGTAGAAACCATTAAAGCATCCAGCTGCTTTTCATCATATATCAGATGGAAACAACAATCATGACAGAGAAAATAGAAAAAGAAGCAAGTAAGCACTCCAAACAAAACCCTATAGCACAAAGTCAGCTAGGTTAGTCAAAATGATCTTTCTCATCTCACTTGCAAAAATAACAGAAATAAAGGGGTGAGCAGTCCTCACACATTCTTTTTTCTTGACTTCCCTCTGTGTGAACTGGCAGTAATAAAACTTTTCTGCACCAAAGGAATAAGATAAATCCATTTGTCTCTATCATGGTTTCAGAAAATATTGTGACAGGGGCCATAGAAAAACTTCTAAGTAAAGGAAATTAATGACCTTATTTCTCAAAGGCCACTGAACAGCCATCGGATAGTAAAAACATGTCAGTTCTGAATTAAGTGACATCTAAACCACTGAAATTCTCTGAACAACCTCCCAGAACAAACAGCATTCATCAAACTGTACTTTTTAAAAGAGTATGAAATCTATTGCCTTAGAATGGTCATCTGTTTCTGATTTTTTGACCTTCTACTTCTTGGTGGAGGAGTTCCCCTTGTTATTCCTTTCAGATACCTATCTTTGATCTTCAAATTTATAATGCTAAGTTAAAGGTAATTTCTTCTTTCTTTAAAATGTTTTAGGCATGTTTCTTATTACTATTTTAATGTTTTCCTTGGTGGACAGTCTTTTCAAAGTCCAAACCCCAATAAATCCAATTATTATACATGCACAGCATCGGTTATTTATAATTGAAGTCCACATTTGTTTAATTTAGTCCTTTATATGTAAGGTGTTTACAATGAACACTACAGGTCAGCAGCTTCTAAAGTCAGATTCATTCTATTCAATTTTAGAACTTGTAGCCTAATCAGTGCAAAGTCTGATTCATTAGATTTGAGGGTAATGTTTTTTTCTTTAATATCCTCTTCTGCTAGAAATACAAACAGAACATAGCCTGTGAGATCTTTTAACTATTCAATTTGGATAATTTGGCAGTATACACTCAGTTTATCTGCTGTTTTGATAATAAATGAAAATTCATCATCCCAAGAATTTTGACCTGGTTAGTTAACCCACGTGCTGAATAAGAAGTGCACTTGTTAAGGACTTTGCTATAGGCTATGTTACTTGCTAATGGACTTTGGTCCATTAGCATTGCTTGGCAGACGTGCATAATAGTGTATTAATAATCCTGTTTAGATTATAAAATAGGCGAGTTGAAGAACAGTTAGAACTGCTCGAGAGCAGCATTTAAATGATTTTGGAAGTTTGGTCTTCACACCTGATGGATATATACTGATTTTCTTAAAGTTTTAAAAAATGTGTAGCAAAGTACCTCAAACGTTTGTTCAACAAAAATCATTAATTAGTAAAATCTTAAAACTGCCTACAAATGTAGACAAAATGATTTTAACTTTTTAATAAATCGGTAGACCTTAGGTACAGTGAAGGTCGATAAATTAGGCGTTTTGTTAAATTCTAGATTTCAGGCACCTCTGATAAACTAGGAATAGAAATCAAGAGACCATTTCCCTAACTATGAAATTACTAGAACTTCTTGAAATAATTGTGTAATAAAATACTACTGCTGCTGAACATGGTCTTCCAAATCTTCCAAATTTTTTTCTGAAGCTTCAGAGTGAAGGCTTTGTTTCGAAAAAAACCAAACCAAACCAAAACAAACCAAAACAAACCTTTCCATTCCACAGGCAATAAGAAACAGCTGTGATTAATATATCTCCTGCAGCTCCCTGCAGCTTCATATAGCATTCCAGGAAAAAAAAAGAAAAAAAAATCTTAATGCCTGAGGTGATGTAGTAAACAAGGTCCTTTGAGGGGGGCAAATGAGCTCGGTATTAATTGAGGAAAGCTGTGTCTGACTGGAGTGGAACAAGCAATAATGGAGAGTGCAAAGATGGGAGAAAGAATATTGAAGTTTTCAGTATTGTTTTTATTCCTCTTCTGTCTGGGTTCCACTTCTGTGTTTGCACTTCTTTCTCTCTTTTATATATATGTGTGTGTGTGTGCAGCGGGGGGGCATGTGTAAGGGGGTTTTTTTTCCTCTTTTAAGATCGGTACATTTTTATTGTGCTGTAATTTATTTTTGGCAAGCTATCAGCTTGATGCACCAACTGGTAAAGGCCAACTGTGTACTTGCTTGCCAACAGAGCTTATGTATTTCTGTCAATTTTTGCCTGCTGAAAACATTCCTTTCTGCAGCAGCCAACAACAGAGGGAACAGAAGCCAAGAATCAGTGATCAGATCTTTCTTTCCAAATTGTATCATGTTGCACGTTTAGAACCTAGAGAGGAGGCATTTTATGTATCTCTGTTTATAAAAGACAATGAGAATCAATTGAATTATTTTACTTGTATTTCTGATTATTTGAAGGCTTACAAAAAGAAGACAAATTTAATTTTTATGAGCATGATGGCAAACAAGTCACAATGTGAACATATTGAAATAATTCTTTTCCTTTGGCTCACAGCAAACCATAGAGATTAAACTGAGGTACATGCAACCTAAAAGTGAAAATATAAGATAAAGCTCTAAATCTGAATGACACATTATTTGAAAATATACAACCATGCAAAGTGCCATATTTCTAAATCCACAGAAACATTTGCACAGATTTCTGTAAATCAAGAGTTCTGCATCTGGTGTCCTCAAGAATCCATTTTGTGTCATAATACAACACCCCTTATAGATACGTTTCTTCTTAGGAAAATTGTCTTCTAAGTGTGAGATGAAGAATAAATATATGCTATTTAGTACTGTTGACAAGAAAGCTGATACATTGTCTCTCTAGTCTGCAAAGAGGGTTTTTTTTTTTACTGTGCTTTGTTTTCTGGCTGCAGCACCTATGTGACCTGCAATCAAATCTGCTCAGTTAACAGAAAAACCATTGTTTTGTTTTTTATTTGATATGACATTGAAACTCAGATCCAAAAAAGAAAAGCTAGATTTGTTCAATCCTTGTTAATAAAAGAGCTAAAGATTGTTTTTTTTCCATTTGTATACTTAAAGCTGTTCAATGACATTAATTTTGAATTCTGCCCTCTTCTGTCTCACAGAACCTATGCACCCCAGTGTTGATTAAAGAAATCAGCATTATGTTTATAACTGAAATCTTTGCTAATAATGACATAACTGCACAAATGATAACGTAGCTTACTTTTCAATGGTTTATCTGCTCAAAAGTGACTTATTTTTTAAATAAATCAAAAATGAAAATTAAATTATACATTATTCTTTTGACCTAAACAGGTTAGAATCACAGAAAAAAACCCAAACCCTCCATGTTCCAGGTCCACTTAATACAATAATACCTCTATAATAGTTTAAAGTTCATCTCTCAGTTTTCTGTGTTCTATAATTTTCTTAAGACAATAATGCATTTAGATCATAATGTATTTTTAGCTGTGTTGTGTTTTATGTTGGGTTTCACTGGTTGAGATGCAGGTGAACTTGCCTTGTGTGTTGGCAATAAGACAAGCATCTCTGGAATATACTTGTTCAGTGACAACATAGCTTTCTGGTTTTTAATCCCTCAATATCTAGATGAATTTGTGAAGTTATGAGACATATGCATATTGATAAGTCTTTACATCTTTACATTTTTTTTATCTTTACAATGAAATAATTTATATAATATTATGTTTGACCCACTCTTTGTACAATGAGAAAAGAAAGTCTTTGTAATGGAAACACATACACAATACTGTAATCAAGGAGGGAGAAAATTAAAAGAAAAAACAAATGCCAATACAATAATATGATGATATTTAACTTTTCTGGAATGTTGAAAACTATGAACTATGAGTAGTTTCAAAGACATTGCACTGTAGTCACCCGATTATTTTAATTTTTGGGAGATGAAATTCCCTAATTGCATGGTACAATGGGATTTCTAAAAAGCAAGGAATTGGGTTTTCTGTTTAAATATCATTAAACTTTATGTAAGTCAAGAATTTGGGTTTTAATGGGATATCAGACATTCCTAATTTTGAAGAATGATGTCCTCAACTGTCTTGATTTTTTTTTTAAGTGATTTGATGTACATAAAAACTCTGTTGCAACTCAGGTAGGTTTCTTAAGGCAGTTTGTCAGAAGATAATACACATTATGGGCTTTCATTTTCTATTATGTCACCTTATTTCTGACTGCATATTATTTTATTTAAGCATTAAATAAATGGTCTAAATATTTTCATGCCATGTATCACTTTAAAGTTGTCTTTGGTACCAGGACTGAGTGACTGAGAAAATGTAGATGAATAATGAAGAAAAGCTGAGTTGAGATTGAAGGTAAACAAAGGTTGTCATCTGATGAAACAAGGAATCTTAGAATGGTGTATATTTTTACTAGAATGTGGTAGAGGTGTTGAAAGAAATAAAGAGAAAGATTTTTGGGGACTAGTAGAATAGAAGACATAGATTGAATGAGGCTAAGGATGTGTCTTAAAAGTTATGCATAATGCATTTTCTAACTTTTAAGGCTCTTGTTTTAAAGACTTCATCTTTGTTTTCTAGTTCAATAAATTGGTTATAATATACATATAAATACTACTGAAATCATTGTATGATCATCTGCAAATCCAAATTGCTTAAATATCTGGCCTTGTGTATTTAATTATTTTGGTAGGATTTTCTTCTAAAATTCTCATCTACTCATTTGCAAAACTTAATATGAAATAATTTTGAGCAAAATTTAACATTGGTTCTCTTCCCAACCCTCCAAAAATTGGTAGAGTGAAGATGTTAGTTCCAAGTTGGCTTATCTTACAGATTTTTTTTGTATGTATCTGACACACTGGATTTATTTGTCATATCTAGGTATGCAATTTATAGCTTTTGGGAAAGTCTACATTGCTACTAGTCTTCCATTTCATCTTTCTATAAAGTTGGAGTTACAGCTTTAACCTCTTTTATTTCTTCCCACTTCTTGTTGTTTTTGTCTTTTTGTTTGTTTGGTTTTGCTGGTTTGGTTTATTCTGGGTTTTTTTAATATAGTTCATCTTCCCATATAACTAAAATTATTTCTGTCTCAGATAATTGTTAAGAAAATTCATTATTAAAATTATTGTATCCAGAAAAGTGACAAATTAGTTATTTTTAGGAAGTAAATCTCTGGACATAATTGTAAATTATTGTCTTAGAAAATCTGGTTTTAGTTGTAAGTCTAACAGGAAACTACTGCTTCCTTTGGATTAATTAATTTAATGCGACAAGTCATGTTCATAGAACAATTGTTTTCTCTGGTTATAATTATGCTTAATTATCTTTTAACTAAATCAACATTTTTCCAGTGTTTCTATCTGAATTAAGTGCTAAGAGAACACAAATATTTTTGTGGTAGTGGAAATACTAGATGAATATGAGAATTCTCAGTTTGAACTGAATCCTCAGCCTTGTAATACAGAGAGGAAATACTGTGGGGCAAGGAGGTAGGATCCGGTGGCTCCCACAAAGGAACTCAAATTTTTTATACTCTACCCTGTGCATGCAAACAATAGGAAAGGCTGAGATGGCGTGTTCAGCTTTCTGTGGGAGCAGAGAAGGGCAGCACTGATGCAGGCTGAGAAAGGCCAACTCCTTTAACTACTGCCCAGCAGCTGAGGTTGCTCTCCAAGCTCCAAGAGGTAACCTGCTGGTTAACCAGGTAACCGTGGTTCAGGGTAACCAGCTAGATCAAAACTAATTAAAAGCACCCACTGGCTTTTTACTAGTTGGTTGTAAATACTGCATTCTAGCTGATACATACTAACTGCATGAATGCTTCCAATTTCATGGAATCACAGAATCATTAAGGTTGGAAAAGACCTTTACGATCATCAAGTCCAACCATCAACCCAACACCATCTAACCCACTAAACACTATGCTGAAGTGCCACATCTACATGTTTTCTGAACATCTCCAGTGATGGTGACTCCACCACCTCCCTGGGCAGCCTCTTCCAATGCATGACCACTCTCTCCGTAAAGAAATTTTTCCTAATGTCTAGTCTAAACCTCCCCTGGTGCAACTTGAGGCCATTTTCTCTCATCCTATCACTAGTTACTTGGGAGAAGAGACCAACATCCACCTCACCACAACCCCCTTTCAGGTAGTTGGAGAGAGCAATAAAGTCTCCCCTCAGCTTCCTCTTCTCCAGATTGAACAATCCCAGTTCCCTAAGATGCTCCTCAGAAAACTTGTTCTCCAGACCCCTCACCAGTTTCGTTGCCCTTTTTTGGACCCGCTCAAGCACCTCAGCATCCTTCTTGTAGTGAGGGGCTCAAAACTGAACACAGGATTTGAGGTGTGGCCTCACCAGTGCCGAGTACAATCACTTCCCTACTCCTGCTGGCCACACTATTTCTGATACAAGCCAGGATGCTGTTGGCCTTCTTGGCCACCTGGGCACACTGCTGGCTCATGTTCAGCTGGCTGTCAACCACCAGCACACCCAGGTCCCTTTCTGCCAGGCAACTCTCTAGCCACTCCTCCCCGAGACTGGAGCGTTGCATGGGGTTGTTCTGACCAAAGCGTAGGACCCGGCACTTGGCCTTATTAAACCTCATACAGTTGACCTCCACCCATTGATCCAGCCTGTCCAGATCCCCCTGCAGAGCCTTCCTACCCTCCAGCAGATCAACACTCCCACCCAACTTGGTGTCATCTGCAAACTTACTGAGGGAGCACTCGATCCCCTCATCCAGATCATCGATAAAGATATTGAACAAGACCAGCCCCAGAACCGAGCCCTGGGGAACACCACTTGTGACCGGCCGCCAGCCGGATTTAACGCTATTCACCACGACTCCTTGGCTCAGCCGTCCAGCCAGTTCTTTACCCAGCCGCCCGTTTCTCCAAGAGAATGCTGTGTTAGATGCTGCCAAAGGTCTCACTAAAGTCCAAGTAGACAATATCCACAGCCTTTCCCTCATCCACTAGGCAGGTCACCTGGTCATAGAAGGAGATCAGGTTAGTCAAGCAGGACCTGCCTTTCCATGAACCCATGCTGGCTGGGCCTGATCCCTTGGTTGTCCTGCACATGTCTTGTGAGCACCCTCAAGATGAACCACTCCATAATCTTCCCCAGTACCATGGTCAGGCTGACAGGCCTGTAGTTCCTGGGGTCCTCCTTCCAGCCTTTCTTGTAGATGTGCATCACATTGGCAAGCCTCCAGTTGTCTCGGACCTCCCCTGTTAACCAGGACTGCTGATAAATAATGGAGAGTGGCTTGGCTAGCTCCTCTGCCAGCTCTCTCAGTACTCTCGGGTGGATCCCATCAGGCCCTGTAGACTTGTGAGTGTCCAGGTGGCTTAGCAGGTCGGTACCTGTTTCCTTCCTTAAATGTTTCTTTCATGAAAACATCAAGGAAGTTAGCTCAAACCTCTTTTAAATCACTGATGTTATCAGTCACTGTTCAGAGCGTATCTATTGTTGTAAGACAACTTAGATTCAAATAAATTAGTTCCATACAAAAAATAAAAAGAGGTAGTAGGAGAAGATGACTGGCACAATACTTTGTATTTGAAGCAAATTGTAGTAGAAATTGTCCAGAAAGTATGAAATACGTGTTCATCTTTCTTTTTTATCTGAGATGACTCAGACCAAAATTTGCACTTCCCATGAGAGTGTCTTCATCCCAGTGAATTAAGCTATGCTAGATCTCCATCGCTTCTGTTTAAACTGTGCTATTGGACAGTCAGGACTACAGGATTCCTGGACTCAGAATACACTGGTGGAAGCAGAACTTTGTAGTGTATTTGACTTTCCTTTGAGAGGTCTTGTCCTGTTCCCAGTTTTATGTATTTTACCTAATAACGCAAACACATAATTGAGACCCTATCATTTAGGGTAACCAACTGAGATTTTTACAGTTATGTTTTATAGCTCTGCATGATAAACCAAGCTACAATGTAGTGCTTCCCTTGGGCCCAATTAATCTTGGCTTCGTTTCTTGCAAGTGAACAGCTCCAACAAGAGAGGTGCATATAGGTTTTTTGTAATGGTCCTCTCATGGGAGGTAGGAGATGCAGGTTCAAATCTCTTAGGCAGGAAAGAAAATTAAACCTAAAAATGTGCTACGTCCTCCATACACTTGAACTGCCAAACAAATATCAAAAGACTAAAACCATCACTAACCATTTCCTTCTTAAAGAATTTATGTGGGAATTACCTGGCTTCAGGATCCTGCTCATGATTACATGTATGACTAAGATAATTAGCTAAGTCACAGCTACTGCAGTTAGAGGCAAGGTGGAGGCATAATTCTAGGTGCTTGGTAAACCTTAATAGTAAGCTTAACAAGGTTTTTCAGAATTTTATTTTAAAAATTTGATACAGCCCCTATTCTTGGCTAATCAGTGTATTTTAAATTTAGTTAATGAAATGAAATTATAAAATGATGAAATGAAATTAAAATTTAACCAACTGAACTGATTTTAAATCAGTGCACTTCATTCACACTTTAATCTTCAGAGATCTTGGATATCTATTTCATAGAATCATAGAATCGTTTGGTTTGGAAGGAACCTTTGAAGGTCAGCTAGTCCAATGCCCCTGCAATGAGCCCGGACATCTCCAATTAGATCACATTGCTCAAAGCCCCATCCAACCTGCCCTTGACTGTTTCCAGGGATGGGGCATCTACCGCCTCTCTGGGAAACATGTTCCTGTGTTTCATCACCCTCATTGTGAAATATTTCTTCCTTAGATCTAGTCAAAATGTGCCCTCTTCTAGTTTAAAACCATTATCCCTTGTCCTGTTGCAACAGGCCGTGCTAAAAAGTTTGTCCCCATCTTTCTTTCTAAAGCCCCCTTGAAGTACTGGAAGGCTGCAATAAGGTTTCCCTGAAGCCTTCTCTTCTCCTGGATGAATAACCCCAACTCTCTCAGCCTGTCCTCATAGGAGAGGTGTTCCAGCCCTCTGATCATTTTTGTGGTGCTCCTCTGGACCCTCCCCAACAGGTCCATGTCTTTCCTGTGCTGAGGGCTCCAGAGCTGGACACAGTACTCCATGTGGAGTCTCACTGGAGTGCAGTAGAGGGGCAGTATCATCTCCCTCGACCTGCTGGCCATACTTCTTCTAATGCAGCCCAGGCTACGGTTGGCCACTTGGCTGCGAGCACACATTGCTGGCTCATGTCCGTCTTTTCATCCACCAGTACCCGCAATTTGTTCTCGGCAGGGCCGCTCTCAGTCCTTTCATCCCCCAGCCTGTATTGATACTGGCGGTTGCCCTGACCCAGGTGTGGGACCCTGCACTTGGCCTTGTTGAACCTCATGAGGTTCTCACGGTTCCATTCCTCAAGCTTGTCCAGGTCCCTCTGGATGGCATCCCATTCCTCAGGTGTGTCAACAGCACCACTCAGCTTGCTGTCATCTGCAAACTTGCTGAGAGTACACTCGATCCCAGTATGTCATTAATGAAGATACTAAGTCCCAATACAGACCCCCTGAATGACATCGCTTGTCAGTGATCTCCATCTGGATATTGAGCTGTTGACCACTACCCTCTGGATGCAACCATCCAAACAATTCCTCATCCACCCAACAGTCCACCCATCAAATCCATATCTCTCCAATTTAGAGAGAAGGATGTTGTGGGGGAGTGTGTCAAAGGCCTTAACAGAAGTCCAGATAAACAACATCGGTAGCTCTTCCCTTGTCTACCGATATGGTCACTCCGTCATAGAAGGCCACTAGGTTGGTCACACAGGACTTGCCCTTGGTGAAGGGCCCTTGGCTGTCTCAAATCACCTCCCTGTCCTCCATGTGCCTTAGCGTAGCTTCTGGGAGAATCTGCTCCATGATCTTCCCAGTCACAGAGGTGAGTACTGGGTCAGTACTTCCCAGGGTCCTCCTTGCTACCTGTTTTAAAGATGGGTGCAATGTTTCCCTTTTTCCAGTCTCCAGGGGGTTCACCTGACTGCCAGGACTTTTCAAATATGATGGAGAGTGGCTTGACAACCACATCAGTCAGTTCCCTCAGGACTCTGCCATGCATCTTGTCAGGTCGCATAGATTTGTGCATGTTCAGGTTCCTCAGGTACTCTCGAGCCCTGGTCTTCTCTTACTGTAGGAGGGACTTTGCTCCTGCAGTCCCCATCTTGCAGACCATCCACTTGAGAGGTGTGGGAAGAGAGATTGACTGGGAAGACTGAAGCAAAGAAGTCATTGAGTACCTCAGCCTTCTCCTCATCTGTTGTTACCAGTCTGCCAGTCTTGCTCATCAGGGGAGTACACTTTCTTTGACCTTCCTTTTCTGGATGACATACCTATAGAAGCCCTTCTTACTATTCTTTGCATCCCTTGCCAAGTTCAGCTCTAGTCGCAGCTTAGTCTTCTTGACCCCATCCCTACACAACTGGGTGGCGTCCCTGTACTCTTCCCAGGCTACCTTAACTACTTTGCTCTTTACCTGCCCCATATCCCTGAGGACTGTGAACTCCACCAGTGCGTGATCACTGCAGTGCAGGCTGCCTTCAATCTTGATGTCACCAATTAGCTCACTCGCATTGGTGACCAACAAGTGCATCTGCCTTGTTAGGGCTGTCTGTTACCTGGCACAGGAAGTTATCCTGCATGAACTCCAAGAATCTCCTGGACTGCCTACAGCTTGCTGTGCTACTTTTACAGCAGATGTTGGGGTGGTTGAATTTCCCCAGCAGGAAGAGAGCCTGTGAGCATGATGCCTCCTGTAGCTGGGGTAAGAAGGCTTCATCAATAAACTCTTCTTGATCGGGCTGCCCGTAGTAAACGCCAACCACAAGGTTCCCTTTGTTGCCTCAGTCTCTGATTCTTACCCATAAGCTTTCACCCTGCTCATGGCTATTCTTCAGAGACAGCTCTTCACACTCTATCCATTTCTTGACACAGAGGGCAATGTCTCCGCCCCTCCTTCCTTGCCTGTCCCTTCTGAACAGCCTGTAGCTATTGATAGCTGCACTCCAGTCATAGGATTCATCCCACCAAGTTTCGGTAATGGCAACCAGGTCGTAGCTTTCTAATAGCATAGTGGCTTCCAGCTCCTCCTGTTTGTTGCCCATGCTGCGTGCATTGGTGTAGAGGCACTTAAGCTGGGTTGTCAGCCATGTCACCCTCTTTGAGGAACCCTTTAGCTCCTTTGAGTTCTTTCTCTGGTGCAACAGGCTGAGGGGCCTCACTAGCACCCTGACCCTCTAACCTTGGTGTGTCATCCCACAGTTTGTCATCGCTAAGCCTGATATAATCCCCCTCCTCCTTCGATTCTATTTTAAAACCCTGTCAATAAGCCCCGTTAGCTTGTGAGCAAAGACATTCTTTCTGCTTTGAGAAAAATTAATCCCGTCTGATGCCAGCAAGCCAGGTGCTGTGTAGGCCATCCCATTATCAAAAAACCCCAAATTGTGTCAGTGGCACCAGTCACAGAGCCATGCATTTATAGACTGGACCCGTCTGTTTCTCCCTGTGTTGCTGCTTACATCTGAAAGCAGGGAGGAAAAAATAACCTGTGCTCCAGATTCCCTTACCAACCATCCCAAGGCCCTTTGATCGCTCTTGGACTATGAGTTGCAGCTTCATCCCACCCACATGGAAGAGCAGTAGTGGGTAACAGTCCAAGGGCTGCATGAGGCTAGGAGTTTTCCTAGTGATGTACTTAACCTGGGCCCCAGGGAGGCAGCAGACTTCTCTAAGAGAAGGGACTGTCTGGCATATTGGACCTTCAGTTCTGCTCAGAAGGGTGTCGCTTACAACTATAACCCATCTTTTCTACCTCGTGGATGTGGTCATGATGCAGGGGTTAGGCTTTTCTGACCTTGGCAGCACCTCTGGTGTATCTGGACCATTGTCCACTTCATCCATGGACTGTCATTCCACATCCAGAGCCTCACACTTGTACAGAGGCATCTGGGGACGTGAGGTGGGCAAGATGGTGGGTTGCCTGCTACCCTGAGCATCGACTTCCTCCATTCACTCCTTTCCTTTAAGCTACCATCTTCAGCCTGGCAGGGGAGGATACAGGATCCCCTTGATCTTGTTTTTTTTCTCGTGGCTGTTCCTGCTTCTGTCTCAGGCAGAGCAGAGCATGGTTCCTCCAGTCAGTCTCTTCCTCCAACTCCCTGATGCTCCTTAACCTTTCTACCTCCTCTCATAGCTCTGCCACCAGGCTGAGCAGATCATCCACCTGATCACACCTCACACAGCTGTTCTTCTACTGCCATTGGTTACCAGTGAGAGACTCTGGCAGTCCCTGCAGCCTGAGGCCTGGATGGCTCCATGTTTCTGTGGGAGCTTTGCCTGGGTTGCCACATCCATTCTGGTGAGTGCAGAGGACATGACTTTCTGGTGGGTGGCTACCGTAGCTAAGCTCCTTCGAAGATGGTGATGACCAACAATTGAACACACCTTTTGAGCTGGTGGGGCCACTACGCCCTCGCTGCATGCCCTTGCATGCAAGCTGCCATGCTCTGTTTGCCTGCTCTGGTTGCTGGCACACCCCAGTCTGCTTTTTATAGGTGTGGGGATGGGCCACCATTGCTTTCGCAATGCCCTGTCCTCATCAGCCTTTCCCATGAGAGCTGCTGGCTCCTGGTGGGTCTCTCTGCTGTCCTGGTGTTTCCCTGCCTCAGGAAATCCCCTGTGTGCCAAGATCTGCTGCTCTGCTGCAGGTTGGGTTTGCTAAGGAGCAGCTCCCCTCAGTGACGAACATGAGATGATCTGCTCCATAACCTTCCCTGGCACCAAGGTCACACTGATATGCCTGTAGTTCCCCGGATCCTTCTGGCTCTCCTTGTAACTGGGTGTCACTTTGAGTGCTTGAGTGCCAGTCAATGGGGACCTCCCTGGTTAGCCACGTCTGCTGATAAATGGTGCAAAGTGGCTTGGTGAGCACTTCCATCAGCTCCCTCAGGACCCTTGGGTGGATCTGATTGGGCCCCATAGACTTGTGTGTGTCTAAGTGGTGTAGCAGGTTGCTAACCATTTCCACTTGGATTATGGGGGCTTCATTTTGCTCCCCATCCCCATCTTCCAGCTCTGGCTGGGTACCCAGAAACAACTGGTCTTACTATTAAAGCCTGAGGCAAAGGCGGCATTAGGTACCTCAGACTTTTCCTCATCCTTTGTTACTATGTTTCTCCCTGCATCCAATAAAGGATGGAGATTCTCCTTAGAATGGGGGATGGAGATTCTCCTTAGCCCTGTTTTTGTTGCTAATGTATTTATAGAAATATTTTTAATTGTCTTTTATGGCAGTAGCCAGATTAAGTTCTAGATGGACTTTGGCTTTTGCCAGATTTGCCAAATTTCTAATTCCAGGGAATCACAGCTTTTACGATTAAGAAGCTTTCTATAACATCAGCTAAATTTATTCATGGGTACTTCATATTCATTTGCTTTGTTAATATCACTCTTCTGAAACTTAAGTAACTACATCATGGTGTTTACCTACTATATCGTCTTTATGGACAGTAATATTTCCCCCCTCATTCTATCAACCTTCATTTTTCCAGGCAAAACAAACAAAATTCTTCCAGTTACCATTTCTGTAACAGCTTCTACTTTCTTCTGATCATTTTAGTAGTCATGCCCCATACCTGTTTTATTTTGAATTCACCTTTCTTTATGAGAGCTGTTCAGAGCTTAAAATGAAGTCTTATCAGTGATTTTTGCAATACTAGTAAAACTTTTGATTGAAATACTTTCACCAGTACACCCCAAATTTGTTTTAATCTTCTTCACCGTATTTTACCGGCAGCTCAACATCATCTAAATATTGAAAAGTATCATGTAGCCCTTTTCTTCTACGTGATGATATCGTAAGTAATACCAGGCATTTTATTTACCAAGTATGCTGCCTTGCTTCTGTATAACTGAATTCCACTCCATCTCTTTTACTTTCAGGTAAAATTGCTTCAGGTAAAATTCATTGCTTCTTCTATGAAATTCTTTTCCTCTCACATGAGTGATGCCACTAATACATTTTGTCAACACTATCCTATTCTTAGTGTTGTCAATTTTAAGTGAAATTATATAAAATACTGTTTCCAGGCTAATCCTCCAAGGATTAGCAGGGTATTACGCATCCTCTTCTTATATTCTGTCTCTTATGATAAATTTCCCCCTACATTTCAGTTCATCTATGATTCCAGTCTTTGGCCATCCCACAAATTTAGTATAACACTATAACCACTTCTTTACTGAAGAACTGATTGATAATATCCATATTACTGCCTCAGTATAAAAACTCAGGAGTAGGAAAACCTGTTTAGAAGTATTTTTGCTGACTCTGATAATTCAAAATAATTGCAAAACCAACCATGTCTATCCCTTTGAGTCTAGCAGAGTACATTAATGGCTGTCAACCGACATACGGACCTTTTTCATCCATTCACTCATTGTTGAAAGGAAGTGTGACACAGAATAGAAAGATGACCCCTAACTAAAAATACCTTTGAAACATGCTTCATTTAAAGAATTGCTAAACTCTTTCATTATTCAACATCACCTCTGAGAGTAGCAAAGAAACTGGCATGAGTCCAAATCTGAAAAGAGTGATTGGATACTGTATGCAAAGTTTCTATTTGAAATATTAATAATTAAAATAAATCAAGAATCTTAAAGGCAGTAATTAAGTAAATCTAAACTCCTCCAGATTTTTACTGGATGAACTCAAAGTCCTTTGTTTTAATTACTTGTACTTCATTCATATATAGTCATATACTTTATATAACACAACAAACATTTTTTTCCTTTTCAAAACCTGGACAATGTTAAACAGGTTTCTTATATTCATAATGGACTGATCCTAATATTTTTTTTCTGAAAATTCTTGCTACAATTGGCTTTCTTGAAACAAAATTAAGCTAAACACTTTGAAGCATGTCCTTTTAGAGCAAAAATTGGTTACTCTGGGCTTCTTAAAAAGCAGTTAACTCTATCCACTGGCATAAGGAGATTTGCGAATTCCATAGATTTGAACCATGGTTTCCTATATTTTAGGTGAGTGGCTTAACCATCATTGGATATTTGCTTTAAGTACATCCTGTCATATATTTTTCAGTGAAAAATATGTTCAACATGTAAAATATATTGATGCAACCCAGGAAAAATAAAGTAAGTTACCCTTGATATCCTAAAAATGTTTTATGATCAGAAAACTATTTTCTACATGTTTTCTTACCATGCTTTTTGTTATTATTCTGACTGATGCCTTAAAAGAATGTTACTTTATAACATGCAATTCAAATTGTCTGTGCATGTTTGGCATGCCTTTCTGATAGTGTAAGTACAGATGGGAAAAATGCCAGATTGCAGTGCAGGGAGTGATAGAACAGAAAAAGCAATATAAGGCCTAATATTCAGACATATAAAGTTCAGGATAATTACTGGATTGACACTCTCTTTGTAGTGTTTCTAAGCATAAAATACATAGCACCTGGAGGGGAAAAGAATGCAAGTGAATTTATCAACCTTCACCCTGGTGTCAAGAAGTAGTTTTTTCATTAAGTTTTCACAAGAACACTTTTCAATTAGTTACTTAGATCACTGGTGTCAATGAACAAAATATGAGAAACTGGAGTATTACTATGTCATTATTGGATTAGTTTAGATGTTTAATGAAAGAACTATCAATTATATTACCTTTTCACTTCCTTCCTTCCCATTTAATCTTGTCTCTAAGAACAAATAAAATAAAATAAAGTTTGTTGGCATCTCACTTCTGAAAGTAGTCTGCAAATACAATTTCTCTCTAAATAGAGTGAAATTAGATCACCCAAATGCTTCACTGAATGAGGTAATTTGATTTTAAATAGTCCTTTTTAAAATATAAATTCTTGTTTTCTATTACAATTGTATTATTAATAAATTGTAGCAAACAAGTAGTGGATGCAATTCCTGGGTCTTCTGTCTGAAAGTTCATATTCTCAATACCTAACATGTAGAATTCAGGCTGTCACCAAAGTCTTTTCCATGATCTTTTCAGGCATTCCAAAACAGAGTATCGTAGCTCTTTAACAGAGATACCATACATTCTTCATGCATTATCATGTTTACTCAACGATAACCCCATTAAAATTCCAAGCGTGCAAGATTCTTTAATCATCAGTTCAAACCTGCCTAATTAGAATGTTCTCATTAAAATAATTAGTCCCTCTCCTGAAGGGCTAATCCATTGATCTGTATTACTTCTATGTTAAGCCTTGAAGTAATGCCCTTCCCAAGATGAAGTTCTATCAATAATAAAAGACCATGAATTAAATGCTGATTAAAGAGATTTCTAGTTCTGCATGTAATTTTATTAGCAGAAGGGGGTTGTATTAATAATATTCTACTGTTATGGTATCTTTCATGCCCACAACTTGCTCTACGTCCGTAGCAAACTAATATTTAATCACGTGTCTGTTTCATATGATGCATAGAATCTAGAGGGCATGTCTTAATATAGATCTCTATCATTCTTTTTCTCCTTCCCCATGCTTTTAAAACATTTTCAGACATGACCAAACTCTTTCTGCACAACCAAAATCCCACAAACCTGAAACAGAATTTCCAAAAATGGAAATTGTCAGTGGAAAATTTCAGACTGAACAATTATTGTTTGGGAACTGAAACCTACACAACTAGTGTTTGGCAACTGTAATTAAAGACAGATCTTGCCCTTCAGCATTTGTGTATTGTGGACTGAACCATCATCTGTGGAAGACTACATTTCAACTCACTGCATGTATATTAATCAAGTAACAGTGACTGAAACAGCTGTAATATTGCAGGGGGGGTGCCTCACTCTACTTCTCCATCAATTGTTATACATGAAAGAATTCAGAAAGGAATGTTCGACCTGGTTCAGCTCTGTTCATCATTTTTATTACATATGAACATTACAAAATGCTGATCTGTGCAGGCTTAACACACTTCTAACAGCATGTTTATAAATGTTTTTATCTAAAATTCGACATTAACTCCAAAGAAACACCATTGTGATTATTAAGTCAGAGCCCTGGGAGTCTGGTATCTTACATCTTTTTTTGTCTTTCTACAGACTTGCTTGCTGTCTTGACCTCACTCCTTTGAACAAAATATTTAGAAACTTCAAGCTATATTCCTAAATCCAATGGTGAGCAACTCCCTCTAGAATTTCCAAAAAGACTTACAAGCTCTAATCATCTCTATTCAACCTAGAAAATATTCTACAATGTCTCCAAGTGTGAACACCTGAAAAGGAAGAACAGTAATTCATTCCCTTTTTTTTCCCCCTATGTTTTTCCAGGGTATCACAGGACATTCCAATTTATTAACCAACATAAAAACCACTTTTAACTTTCTTCATAAACAGCTCATTGGCCAGTCTCTTTTTTCTGATAAAATGCATTTTGCAGAATATCGCCTTCCTGGATTCCACGTTCATTTTCTATCTTTTCACTTGAATTAGACAACTAAGAAAGGTAAAAATTGAGACAAGAATTTATCAGTATACCTGAAGCAGGTTGTTTTTTTCCCTAATTAAAATTATTTGAAAGCAGAACATTTGTTATGCTATGAAATAAACCCTTTTCTTAAATTTGAGTTTAAGAATTTTTTGCAATACAGTAGTATTGCAAAAAATAATTTCTATCAGTAAGAACAGCCAGTATAATAGGACTCCACTGGAATAAAGCAACAGTTATGGAATTTGTACTGAAAAACTAAATAATAATTCTGCTGCTTGAAAAGGAACACTGCCACCCTCTGTGCACATATTAACAGCTAGAGATCCTAAGATGCAGAAAAGCTAGCGTACCTTTCCCATACACAATTAGAAATACACAGTAGCGAAAAAGTGGCAGAATGAAAGCAATTCACGTGAGTCAGAGATTGAATATAAAGAAAAGGTGAGAAAAGATTAAACTGAGAGTTCATACAGAATATTCCACCACAAGCAAGCAAAAGTTAGCTTTTATCTTTCTTTCTGGGCTTACACTGTGGATCCCCGGCCAATGATGTGAATATCATCACATGAGTATGCCATGCAAAGTTATGCAGAAGATTCAGTGTAAATGTGCAAGAGAATTCCAACAGATAGATTCAGATTATGTTCACTTACAGATGCAGGTGGTAGAATTCTCTCCTGACCCAAAGAGTCGTCAATGCTAAAAATGTTGTAACAGTTGAAACAAATTTATTCATCCTTACTGAATTCTATTTTTTAAAATGACTTGACTGTTTCAGCATTGTTATTATTGTTCTTTGTCTTGGGAGAGTAGGAAAGCATTCTGAGTGCTTTTGAAATGCATGCAAATTGCAGGTTGTGCAGAGAGACTGTCATGCTAGTGATATCTGGGCAATTAGTGAATGGCATTCTGAAATGCACTAAGTCCAATTATATATTTCTGGTTGGAAGTGAACAAAACAAACACAGACTTTTAATTCTGTGATGAAGTATTAACAAGCCTCTGAAAAGTTTAGGAGCTGAAACTTAAATTTACATGTTTGATACCTGTATTTTTTTTTAATATTTTTAACAGTGCAGTTTAGAAGAAAAATGAAAGTTACAGGTAAGAGTTATCTTAATCAGCTTGCCTGATCAACTTGTTCTCTGATATCTCAGAATCACTATTACGCCACAAATATTTAATGAGGCATCTTTAGATATGTCTTTCCTTACATTTTAATACAAGGTTTGCCAATAGCCTTGTAGAAGGAAGAAGAAAAGAAATCAAAATATCTTACGTAAGAGTGAAGATATGAAAAAAAGAATAAAATATCTCTTGTAGGAATATTTGCATGTATAGGACATGATTAAAGTCAAAGGTGAAGGAAACTTAGAAGTGTAATTCAAAATTTCTGTAGATTTGAACAGGAAAAAACCACGAATACATAATACAAATATTTTCTGTTACAGGCATTTAGAAAAAGCATTTCATGATTTCTTTTATGCATTGGTTTGATGAGTCTAGACTTGACCTTTAAAGTTACCATACGATAAAATTTAATTTAGAAACAAATGTTGTTTTGAAATGAAAAATTGAAAAAAATGTTTGAGAGACAAAACATACTGTTCTCATGGATCATTGTTTCCAAGAAATAGTTTAATTTTATTCTTACTAGAGTTTTAAAAACGTTAAAATAAAATATTTATAGACCAAAATTAGATTTTATTTAATTTTTATTGGAAAAAAATTTTCTTCACTGTCATGACAGAATTGTCACAGAAAACTTGAGAAACTTCAAGGCAGTTTTCCATATAGTACACCTAGAAAATCATATGCTTAATTCTTGCCTCATGTGAAAATAGAATTTCTCAAAGGAGACATAAATATATGTATAACATGGCATTTTTACAAGATGTGGGCCAAAGTCTCACTGCTGTTAGACTCAAGAATGAGCTGAAATTCTCTGCCTTTATGATAGTAAGACTTACAAAGATCCACTTCTGGTTCAGATGGTCTAATTTTTCAAAATTTCAGAAAAGATGCAGATGGCAGCAAGGCAATAGTGTAACCGGTAGCAGCATAAAACATAAGGCAAATACGCCTTCACTGAACTCCAGTCTGCCATAATCAGACTAAAGGTGGTATTTATGATTAGCTCTGGAATTATGCTACACAGAAATCTGTGTAGTCACACCCTTATAAATCTGCCTATTTAAACCACTATTTCTGCAGAATTTTTTTTCTGTGGTATCATAAATGTTGGAATATCCTCAACAGTATCTAGTTTTGTAATTGGGAAGTTGTTAGTTCATTAATAACTGAATTCTGTATAGTGGTGACTTTGCTGTCATTACATAGGGAAGTGGTGACCCATGGTTATCCATGATTGGGCATCTATTCTTGCAGCATGTGTTCTGCAGAATGGTAGCTCACCTCTGCTATCTGTGCACAGTCAGTTTATTACCATTTCAGCCTGATGAAGGCTACAAAAGATATGACCAGATGCCCTTTCTGCATGTGGGAGCAATATTATATAGAAGTAATGCTGTTAATAGAACAGGTTTTCCATGACTTTATTTTCTTTTTTAACCATGTAATTATATTTTAATATGTTACAATAAAAGAGAAAGAAGAATCATTTTATATGGGTAAAAGTGCAGCTTAGTCATAAATGAAAAGCATCACATTCAAAGTACAGGTAAGATAAAAGTAGTGCTTATTGCTTCCTTTGTTAAATAGCTTATCAGCTCTGCATCTTATTTATTGATTCTCAGAGCATGCAGAAGTATAAGGAATTGAAAATATTTCATGCACTTTCCTCCATTTTTATCAAATTCATGATATGTAATTGATTCATAATTTCAAATACAGGAAGCAAACAGTGCTTGTTCCTTGTTCCTGCTGGGAACACTATTGAATACGTCAATACTTTTCTTTAGGATGGCATTTTTCAGAAGACAATCAATTTTTCAGATAAGACATGGAAGTTTTATCATCTTTTAGCCTAGACATAAACTGCAGCACAGGAAGTTCCACATCAACATGAAGAAAAACTTCTTTACTGTGAGGGTGACGGAGCACTGGAACAGGCTGCCCAGAGAGGTTGTGGAGTCTCCTTCTCTGGAGACCTTCAAAACCCGACAGGACGCGTTCCTGTGCAACCTGCTCTAGGTGATCCTGCCTGGGCAGGGGGGTTGGACCAGATGATATTCAGAGGTCCCTTCCAACCCCTACCATTCTGTGATTCTGTGATTCTGTAATTCTAGTAAGTTGTCTGTAGAACTTACTGTACAATTAAGAGTTGTTCCAATACCTCACTGAGCAGACAGTTAGAAACTTTCTTCTAACTTCACCCTGGAACTCTTCATATATATATGTACTTGTGCCACTTCTGTCTTTCAACTTTAGTATTATTTCCATCCAATGCTGCTCTTAAAGATATTAATAGTATTCCTTTAATAATATGAAAAATGCTTAAAATTTCTTTTTTCATTCTGCACTCTCATTTTCAATGGGAAACAAAAAAACCCCTTCCTTTACCTCCCTATACATCTTTACCACCCTGTCACTGAAAAAACTGTATGAATGTCTAATTAGTCCTCTTTTTTCCTTGACAATAAGCTGTAAAACTAGGAATAAATATTTCATCCTCTACCAAAAATCTAGCTCCTTTAGATTACAAACAACAAGAAAATAAGCCATAGACAGCCAAAGGGATTTTCTCTTAGTACGGGCATTGTGAAGAAAAACCACAAAGCTGCCCTCCTACCCATTCCTTACTAGACAGATGTTGAAGATTGATCTGAAAACAGACAAATGGTTTTACAAGTTCTATTACAAATCATCCTTAAATTTAGATGGGTTGGCTCCTGAACTTTCCTTTTTTGTTTTTCTTTTCATTATAGCCCTTTCTATTTCATTATAGCCCTTTTAAACTTTATTGTAGTAGCACTTTTCATCTAAGTCAGTGACGATGTAGTTATTTTGAGTCAGACAAGATGCAAGACATTTAGGGGGGGTTGACAATATATCATATAGAAAATAACAGAGTAGAACTCACTACTCAAAAACAACATAACAATGTAAGTTGATCATACAGTGTTATTAAATGATTCAAGTTACTAACCATAATATTTGGGGACATACATACTTGTAAATGTGATATTTTCCATTTTAATTTGGCTTTTGTTCTACTGTCTTCCTTTTAAGGGAAAAGAATAAAAATGTACCAGATAAAAACTACCTCTATGACACCTATTGCAAAGTCACTAATGATAGTTATAGACTGAGAGCAGTAAATTTTAACTTTGAAATGGATTTTCTTTTCTGCATTCTTTCTCTAAATACATTGTACACCTGAAAAAAAAGGTTGGGAAGGAAACCACAGTTGTGTCCTTTTATTAGGGACAATCTAATTTTCTATTTAAAATTGTATGAAAAGAGAAGTAAAAGCTTCATGGCACTCAAATAATTTCACTAACCAGACTACAAGCTCATAAAATTCAATGCTCCTGACAAAGTTTTTAATGCACCTTTTCATTTTGTTTAATAAAGTTTGATTTTATAAAGCCTTCCACCTATAAAAAGTACAGGCAGTTTTTATTACTGTATCACAGGGATTTTTTTAAGTTAATGAATTCTTACAGGACTAACCTCTTCCCCAAGACTTTAATTATTCCTTTATGTCAGTATGTGTTTCTTTTCTGTTTACTTATATAGTGAATCATCAACAAATAGGAGCTTTCCCTGATAATTAAAACAAATTCAGACATGGTCATTAATTTATTTGAATCAGATTATGACTGTAAATTTTTTCTTGTGATAACATTTTGAGAAGTGCAAACCTTCTAAATGAATTTCTTAATAACTGAGAGAGAGGAAGTGCTGTGCAGGTCTCTCAGATTTGATATAAAATTGCTGACTGATCTTGAGTGGCATTTAGAACCTGTTCCTGGAAACCTTTCACCACATGACTGTTTTTTGCTCAAAACAGAAAACTTGCTGAATTAGAAACACACCTTTTACAAACTGGATTGCAACTGGCATGAGTGAAGTTGGGAAACAAACAAGATCCTTCATGTGAGCTAAACTATTTGGATCTTTGCAACACTGAAAAGACTGTATAGTTTCTGTATCTGATTTGCCCCTCAGAGATTAAATATATAAGAAGGATGAGGAGAGATGGATGTATTACTTTTAACAGCCAAAACACTGGAATAAGTTGTGTTTTGAAAATTATTGTTACTCGTTTAGTGTGTGTGTTTGTGTGTGGCAGGGAGTTCCAGAGGAAGTGAGCTGTTAGGTAATTCTGAGGACTAGGTGATTAAGGATTTGAGGATCATGGCCCAGTTTGTGGGGAAAACTGTGCAAACTGTGCCTCATTGCACAGTTGTCATAGGAATAATAACACTTACTTTCTCTGAAGAGAGAAAGTGTGTATCTAATAAATGTATGTAAAGCACTTTGAAATCGTCCAATGAGATATGATTCTGTTGTGGTCAGTAGGCAAAAATGCAATTCTCTTCACTGCTCCACTTTCTTTTTCAAGCTGCAATATTTATTGTGTAGACCATAAAATCTTTAAAACATCCAATGATTTACAGTATAGTAAAGACTGTATAGTTGTGGCAGACCAATATGCGGTTTCTATCTTAAACATTTCACGGTTCTGAGGAACCCACACCTTTTTTGGTACAATGGCTTGAACATGTCTTGATATGGTGTGGACCCCAGAGAAGACCGAGATACTGGTTCCCACAGAGCAGAGGTATGGTGCAGGCGCAGGGACCTGTTCCTGCAGAGCAGAAATATGGTGAGAGGAGACACCAAGACCTGCAGATGTGCCGTTGCCTGTTACATCAGCCTGTTGCATATGCATGAAGTTTCTTGGAATCAGCCTGTTGTATATGCATGAAGTTTCTTGGGATCAGATGGAGACTGTGGGACTCGGACTGTATAAAAATGACACCATCAGAAGCAAAAATGGGGACACTCACCACCAAGGAACATCAAGAGGAGCAACGGGATGCTGCTGGATCTACGGGTGGTGATATCTTCTTTGCTCTCTCTCTCTCCCCGTGCCCCCCCCCCCCTTTGCCCCCTCCCCTTGTCGAAGTGTAAAAGACATGTTGCACAGGACTTCTTTGTTTAGTTGACCGAGAGAGAACCTTATGGACTGAATTGCAAGAAAATGGACAGGTGTTTGGCAACAGGAGGGAAACGGGCTAACGTTCTCCCACCGAATTGAACTGTCGGGACACCGCAGCTCCCGTGGTGGTAGCTATTGCAACTAATTCTTTCTTTCTTTCCTTTCTTTTCTCTTTCTCTTGCATTTGCGAACCTGTTGTCAGGCAAATAAAGTTACCTGATGCTTGACTCTGTTTTGAGTCTTAATTCTGTTCCCAAGAATATGAACAAAACCTCACTCCAGTCTATGACCGGCACGCGACAATAGTGTACATACATTTTTCAGATCAAAATATTATCAACATATCTTAGCCTGTGTGGAACTTAACATGCCAAAAAAAGGTAATGCTTGTTACATAGTTGTGTCTAAGTAATTTTTCCTCATTGAAAAAGAAATGTCAGCTAAAGTGGAAGGTTTCAGAGTGCAATGAAATCTAGACTCAAGCAATAAATGGAGTGAATTTGAGTGTCAGATTCATCTCCGTGCTGTTACTGACATGAGACAAAGAAGATATGGCATCAGATTCTTCTTCTTCTATCCCATTTGCAACATGGGATAATTTAACAACACAGGATAAAGTTATGCTTGCTTCTCTTCCCCTGATGGGTTCCCCTGATGGGTACAGCAAGGACTCAAAACCAGGACAATAGGTTCACTGAATTCCCGTTATATCTTGGCTGTTATATACCTCAATATGGAAAACTTTTTCCCCCACTTCAGCTCTGGATCTTGCTTATTCTAGAATGTGTGCTATTTGCATATTGTGATTAGAGCCTGCATTTTTAGTTTGAGAACATATATGTTTTTCACAGAATTAATCTCAAAATGGGTGCATTACTGCAGAGAAAGATGGAGTTTCCCACTTTGGGAAGAAAGAGATTTATGACTTAGGAATAGGACCCTTAAGGAAAGGTTTATTATGAGTCAGATCTTCCAGAATATGGCATAAGTTTCCATTTTTCACAGTGAAGCAAAGATCTGAGACAAGGAAGAAGGTTTTAACATGTCTATTCAATCAAACGTGAGTTTTGTAAATTTCCTTTTGTATGCGAGGATTGTGTAAGATAAACTACTGTGGAGAACTTCTTTTATCTTAACCAAGCAACTGGCAGGAACCGGTAAGAACCAGTACAATGTTAAAATACAAGCTAAGCAAGTGGAAAGAGCCAATAGGAAAAGAGTTCCTCTGGAGGACAGACAAGTTAAGGGGACCAAGTACTGCAAAAAACCACCAGAGACCACCGGAGGACCACCAACTCATTTAGCAGCGCATGTGTCAGGGACATTTGAGTATGTTAAACATTTCTCGGAAATGTCATGAATATGCTAACAATTGCAATGAATATGAATGTATGTACTCTATATAATTCAGATGCTGGTAACACGAGGCACGCATGTTAGGAGGAGATATCCCCTGTGCATCCGGTGCTGTAATAAAGATGTCTGCTTAATAACACCTTGACGTGTTACTAAGTTTGAATTTCTTAAATTTGAATTTATTTGAATCAACAGCAATTATTGTCTCAGTAATTTCTTATTTGATATAGTTCAAGATTTGTTGGTTGCCCTTTTCATTTTGATGTGTTTTAATTATATTGTACATATTGTAATATTAGTTTAAATTAACAAACGTATTCTTTGAATGCTTTATCTTTCTTAGGCATTTGGATTTGGACTTTCAACCTTTACTCCTTTCACTAAGCCTTTGTTCATACATGATGTCCAAATATGACTTAGAATAAGGTCTGAGGCTCAAAGGACGTAATGAAAATACTTTGAGACTTGTCATTGTGAATGAAGTTTGCATTTTCAGGTCCAAAACAGCATGATGATTTGGTGGCAACTAACACATATTTCACATTAAAAAACACTGCTGGATTTTACTGTCCTCTCTGCTAACTAATCATGTGTAAATTGTCATTGTTATCTAAATTCATAGTTATAATTCATGTTCTTGCTTTAAGCAAGAAATTCGGTGCATTGGGTACTTGGAACAAAAAAACATTAAATTAGGT
Organism: Phaethon aethereus; assembly: GCF_964289735.1. NCBI lineage: Eukaryota > Metazoa > Chordata > Aves > Phaethontiformes > Phaethontidae > Phaethon > Phaethon aethereus. Next base: position 48,547,958 of record NC_138579.1, on the reverse strand, counting down.
GTTACATAATCTTTAGAAAAAAAGTCTCGTTAGTCAGATGTAAAAGTGCTTAAGCCAGCTCAGTTTCTCCTTTCAAAGCTGAAAGATCCCTATGCAGCTGCACTTCTGCTTGTGTGCATGACCAGCATAGTTTAGTTTTAAGGTTCTAGGTTATAGTCAAAGACACCCCTAAGTTTCCTGTGCAGTATTGGAATAGGAATATTAGATGTTTAGAGTATACTTTGCATTGACAGAATCAGTCCTTCACAAAAAACAGTTGTAAATGTTTACCTTCTTGAAACAAAAACAGCAAGGGTGTTACGGAGAAGAAGACAATAATGTCAGTGTATATTGTCTTCCATTCTACAAATGATGCAGAAGTGTTACTTTGTACAGAGGAACATTAGCTCTCTGATTATTAGTAGTATATATCTAAATTACCTGTCAAAGGCCGTTTTTTGAATGGAAACCATTTCCTATTGTGCAGAAGTAATTACTCTGCACAAAAATTTCTCTTTCATTCCTCTCTGCAGTGACACCATTGTGGTGGTCTAGAACTGATAAAAGCCTAGATAACAGGACAAAAAATACTTTTCTTTTGAAAGACAAAATAGGTTTAAACAGCCACTGTGAAACAGTATGAACTGCTTTCTCAGGTGTTCAGACTGAACCCTTTGTGTCTTCTTGCTTTCTTGCAGTTTGCAAATGATTTCTAACCCTTAGTGGCATCAACGAGTACCTGACAATTTGAATTTGAAGTACCTGCCCTCAACAAACAGCTATTGGATTTCAGGAAGTATTAGAAAGTGAAGGCTGAGATTAACTTTTCTTTTTATGTGAACGTGCACATATGTGTGTTTATTAGGGATTATGACGACTTGATTTTTTTTCTCTCTCAGGGAAAGCTTGTGTTGAAACTGGAAAAAAAATCAATGGTGATTGGAGAAGTACTTTTCAGCCCACATTAAATTCTTAGGAAGGACTGTCTTCCTCAGCAATCAGGTTCAACGGATTCAGCTTCTATTTTGAATATGAAAAGCTTGTTGTCTGGAGTAAATAATGTTTTTAAACTATGCAAGCAAGGTTAGAATAGTGCATCCAGGGCTAAAACATCTATTTTAAATGTAGAATTTATCACAGAAATGGAAACAGAAACATCTAGAAAACAAGGAAATAAAGTCTTACACTACTACAGCTGTAAGCTATCCTTGCAGTTGAACATATTTTGGGCATCTATACATTCCTCTGTTCCTTAAACCTGGAAAGATCTAGAGATTGAAACTGTTAGCTATAGGTAAATAGAAACAAAATTTAACATCTGGTCTTCATGAAAAACAGCTTTCCTATAGCTTTCTCATTTAAACAAGAGTGCTTTTCATTAGGGAGCATATGGTCTTGTTAATGTGACTACAGTCATGTGCTATTGTGCTCATTTTAAGTATGTTGTCATGCCAAGGTCAAAATTAACATCTTTAAATCAAAGCAAGGAGCCATCAGGCAGTCAGTAATGATCTTAGAGCAACCACAATGACAGGACAATAATTTGCTATATAATTAGTAAAACAATATAACTATGCTCAAGTATTACCACCTATTATAGAGTTGAGGAACATGGGCCTAGAAGGTTCTTAGAAAAGTTTTATATCTGACAGCTCCTCATTACAGACTTTTACTAAATCTATTAATCTTTAGTCACTCCATATTCATTTTCTGTTGATGGTCTACCTGCAGTTCTTAAAAAAAAAAACAAAAAACAATAGCTACTGGATAATATAAAAATGCTTCCTCTGGGGACATTCAGCATATCTGCTTCGGAACATAGGATACAAGTCTTAGCACAGTCTTGTGGTTCTTTTTACAAAGTGTCTAATCAAAATGATGGTGTTGATCACTATGCTAATAGTAGCAAAGTACCAGAAAATTAACAACAGAAAATCGTAGGTCACACTACTGGTTCCCAGCTTGTTGTCTTCAAATTCCCAGGTAGCATGAAGTGTTAAAATTGATGGAGTCACAATAACAGAGGAAGGAAAAATCAGGTCTATGCTGAATAACAAAATTATTGTTGCAATTCTATGTAGATTTTTTGCATAAAAATTCAGAAACATAACTTCTGATTATGATAATCTCTTGTATAAGAGAATAGTTGCTTCTAATTACTTTGTTAGTATGGCGAAACTCCCATATACCTCACTTACCTTATTCTCTAGTATTTTTATGAACATTAACCCAAGAGTAAGGCATAAGTTGATTGTCATGTGTAGGCATAATTTAAGAAGGAAATCCCTATTTACAGTGCTTCACCAGTAGCAGCATTTTTTAAAAAAACTTCCATAATTTTTCACCATCATGCTAGTTAAATTTGCTAATGTTTAGTTTTAATTAACTTAAAGGCTGTAAAGAGAAGAATCTGACAGACCTGAATCTAACTAAAGAGTGCCATTTGTCATAAGACTGATGTAGATTAGAGTTGCCCTTCACTTTGAAGAAAATGCATTGCTATCTGAATTTTCTAGTAATACTTTTTATGATTTAATTTTAATGAGTAAAATTTATAACTAAGGCTGCAGTAAGCATGCATTATGGGGGATTTTTTTTCATAAAAATTTGCAACTGCTAGTGTATTGCCTTCTCTGCTTCTATTTTGCCAACTCAAACACTAACTTGTCCCAGTGCTATCAGAGACATTCAGAGTTGTCTGAACCAAGATATATTACGATATACATATGGCACATATCCTGAAGGAATCACAAATCTGAAGTGGATGGTAAACAAAAGCAAACCTGAGATGCCAATACCAGTTTCTGACAGCACACTTAGGAAATCCTCTAGAAATCAAAGTATCAAAGTCATTTCAGTCCCTAGGCAAGTCTGGTATTTGTATTACTGGAAACATCAATTTCCTATAGAAGAGCTATTGGCTTGTGTGAAGCAGACTGAGGAAATAATCAACGTGCTCTCTCAGTGGAGGATGCAAAAGTGATGTCTTTGTTTCCTCTGTCACAAGTTAGTATGTTTTTCATAGGGATATAGTTAACACAGTGAACTTCTATACATGTGTTTTGACCAGTATTTTCTATAGAAGCTGGAATTTTTAACATTGCTACCATTGATCACAGTTGAAATCCTGCCACAATCCTATAACGTGGAAGAGATGGAGCCATGTCTGTACCCGGATGGGAGAACTCCAGCCACCACCTTCCTGTTACAATATCTGGATATCACTGACAAAGAATATAACATTCTTTTCTTTGGCTTGTTAGTGAGTGATTGCTTCTGGATGGTGCTAAAGGCCAATGTATACCTGTAAGTGCACATTTTTTGATAAGACATAAAAAGATTCTTTAAAAGATCCTGCACCACTTTTCCTTACAGGGTAGGCATTTGAAACCTGTGCTAATTTTTTTTTTATTTCTTCTTTATAAAATCTACCTGAATGTCAGTCGTTAGCACTATGGTGAAGATGCTATGTCATTTGTGGCTCTGAACTCTTGACTAATTCTTGACTCTGTGCTGTAAAAATTGCATTTCAAGTTGAAGTGGTTGTTTAATAGTAATGGTTGAAGTTATATGTAACATAGGTCTGTACATAAAATTGATTCAATTTTATATATATTAATAAATATTAAGAATGCACAGTACTTTTAGTCATTCATATTTACAACTAAATGTCAATGGAAAGAAGCTTAAGGAACAAGACACTTTAAAGAGTAAACAATGGGATAAATAAATACTCTAACTCAAATATATAGCTACTTTATTACCACAGTGTTGTTTTGTGACCTGCATGAAATGGATGTAATGTTTTCATAGTTTGGTGCCTACACCCCAGTAGAACACACTTTTCACAGGCCCAGATGGCAGCTTGGCTTTGCTTGTAAGTGGCTGAGCTATTTTCTTGACATCCATAGTAGATTCCTCTAGATCCAAGGAGGACTTGGAGTACTCCATATTGTTTTGTTCGGGGCTGCAATTTGCAGTGCTGTCATTTAATAGGTGTTGAATTAGTGAATAAACTCTTGAATGTCTGAGCAAATCATCACACCTTTCATTGGCTTTAAATATCTAAAGGATTTTAAAAATTATAATACTGAATATAATCTGCTTCATAATTTCTTTTTCCTTTACCTTTCGTAGTCATTTTAACAGTGGCAATTGCAACTAAATACTTATTTTCTGTTTATACCAAAGTTCTGTCTGTAGTCCTGCCCAAAGTCTCTGGTGTGATACATTTGACATTTTCCCATGGCTCTCATCAAGTTCCAAACTTGTTCCAAATTCATGCCCTTATGCTTCTTTTTTGGATTCCTCTTCTCAGACCTTGGTGCCAAAGAGTAATTGGCAGAGTTTATTGGTCTTCTGCACTAGTAGTTACATCATTTGGTTTCCCAAATTGCTTTATTCCTTATCTTGGCACAAGACAATGTAGAATGTATTCCTTTGGCCCTCCATACAACAGCATAAAACAGCACCAACAGCAGATGATGTGGTAATAGCAGCTGGTTTGACATCAGAAGAGGCAGCATCAGGTACCTCAGCAGGAGCAGAGAACAATTTTTGTGGCAATACCTTCTTGCTGCATCACAAAGCCAACCTGCTCTTTGCTTTCTTAGGTGAGGGAGGTTCTTCTGGTTTGATTAATTCTGCTTCAATTTCTCTCCACAGAAATTCTTATTTCAAAAATGGATCCCACACAGTTCTCTATACAGATCAACCACAGTAAATGAAATTAATAAAGGAGAACAGTACGAAACCAGAAACTGTAGATGAAAATAACAGTGTAAAATACTTAGTGCTTTCTTTTAATGCAAGAAAATATTACAGTATTTTTTCCAAGCTACTTAAAATGTGCCACATGGAACAACCCATGGAAGTTCCCTAGTGGGATTGTTCTGTTATTTCTATCTCAGTCAGGAAATGTTAGTTGATATTCACTTTACATTTTCACCCTTGATTTTACCATAACTACTGCTTTTAGAAGTCAATGGGGTTCCTATGTGGACTGCAACTATTTTAAAAATTAAAGTATTTGTCTCAGTCTTTTTAGAAAAATTATTTTATTACAGAAAAATTCTGATGGTGTACTAGGTCGGTTGAAATTCCTATTGCAATGAATTCATATGATTCGAAAAATAATGAAGGCTGCTGAAGACAGCTAGTATTCCATCTACTTGGTTAAACCAGTATTTTTTAAAAAATCAAATTATTTCTTGCATATTATTGCTATGTTATGAATTATTCATACAGTGATGTCTTAACTCTTTCACCAACTCTAGATATTTTACCTGGACCATTCTTCAAAACAGTTTCCAACAATTCTACAACCATATAATAACTATGCCTTCATATTAGTTAAAAAGCTCTGATCCCAGTGAGGAATTGCTGAAATTGTCTCCCAGTTCAGTTTCAAATCACTTCTACCTATAATTAATCACAGATCTATGGCACATGTTGCTTGTCACCATGCAATTCAGACAAATGGGATTGAGCAGTATAGTAGGATTGAGTGTCTTTGATTGTATTTGAGATTCTTTCACTATTAGTAAAATTGGAAATAAGTCTGCCATTGATTTCCTGTGTGTGCTTGTATTACTCTACAGCACTTGTAATACTAATAAAAAAGAAATTCCTTACGCTTTTAGTTGTAAGCAGAGGAAACTGGCTAAGTAGAGTAAGTCAGAAAATTAGAAAAATATGGAATTACATACATTTTACAATGTCATTTATTTTCCTGTTTTATTGTAGTATTCCTTCATTGTAGCTCAGATATGAATTGAGTAAGGTCCCATCTGAGAATTTGTAATAAAAAACTATATGTCGTCAGAACAGAATCAAAATTTACTATGAGTGAGAATAAATGAATTTTATCCTACCATCACTATAATTTCTAGAACATTACTCAAGTTGTGAAGGAGGTTTTGTTTTCTCTTACAACATAAAAAGTAGGTTGGCACCTGTGTCTCACAACATATCTGTAAATAACAGATTGCACCAATTATGTTAGTGTTTTGCTGCCTTGCATTAAAATGAAATGCAACAGTGGGAATGATTTATAGCAGAATGCATGGGTTTGGTTTTTAAAGCTGATAAGCAAGGAAGTATGAATTATTAAACTGAGTCACAGCTTTACAGAAAGGTGAGTAATCAAGTTTTGCTTTCACAAAACAAGAAAGCTGTGACTATTTGCGTAACAAAATGCTACGTCTAAAGGTCAGATTAATAGTGGAAATATGAATTCAAGGGAAAGGAGTACCTTTGCTTTGTTGAGTAATTGAACTGGCACATACACAGTAGAGTACTGAGTTTCGAGCGAAATAATGCAGAATCTTACCATTACTTCAAATAGGAGCTTAAAAAAAAAAAAAAAAAAAGAGTTCTTTATTATGTATTCTAAAGAAAAAAAAATCAACAGTTTTGGGAGGGTGACATTGCAAAGACAACAAAGACAGTAAGGTTTCAGATCACATAGAAGTCCTTGAGTGTGTCATAAAATGTTCAGTTTACAAATCATAGTAGGTCAGGATTGACTTCTGTTGAGTTCAGTTTTCAAGACAAGCTGAGATTAACTTCAGAGTGTATCTTCATTTTTTCCTGTGCTTCTGCCCCTTCCCTTTTTTTCCAGTTCATCAGAAGACAAAAACCAGAGATGAGTATATATGAAAAATTTTCTTTCTACACAACCAGAAATAAAAAAAATTTTTGTTAAGACAGACGTTTTGTCTTTAACTCAGTTCCTATGGTTACAAAATTCTTCTTTACTTTCTGTATCAAAACAGTATCAACTGTGAAAATCTCAAAATTAGAGTACTTGACTGAAAGGAAATAGCACATAAACATGCCTAGGGGCACATCTAGAGCTACAATTTTAGGTGAATAATTTCTCAAGGTTGACAAAATTAGCATGAAACCTTTAGGTACAGTTAAGAAGATAAACAAGGGGAAAAAAAATTCAGGGACTCTACACTTGCTCTAAAATGTTAACTGTTGTCCTGCATTTCATTCTGTAAGAATGCAGAGGGTTATCTTATGAAAGTAATGAAGGTCATGGTTATTTGATCTAAGACAATATTGGGTCAATCAGGAAAGTCTCTCCATTTTTGTGAAGCTAGTAATAGTCTGGTCTGTACTTCCATGCTGAACCCTGTCTTCCCCTGCTTCTTGAGGATTTCTTTACTACTGTTTTACTGTCTGGGAGCAGTAGGATTTCACCTAGTTTTCTCTGTGCTGTTCCCTTCAACATTTTATCTTTGTGAGCATCCTCACTGCTGATGTCTCTTCCTGGAAATACTCTTGCTGAATTTCTCCTGCTTAGGAAGTTTTTTTCCTTCGCTTATCTAATCTCAGCATGCTCCTTGTTAGCATAGGGGTCATTTCATCAGTTGTAAGACATCTTTAGTCAGCCTTTAATAAAAACTCTCCTTTCTATATTACCAGTTCTCAAGTTTTCCTTCAGTGCTATCATTGCTTTCCCTTACTCCTTTGTTTTCTCTAAGCATAAGACATTCAGTTCCTTTCTGCTTTACTCATAAGTTAAGAGCCTGAAGTTCAAAAAGAAAGAATACACAAAGAAATTCAGATCTGAGACACTCAGAACTGTTTCAGCACTTTCACAAAGACTGCAAACCATCTTGTAATTTAATGATGACAGCCCCAACTCTCTTTCCGATGGCCTTTCAGTACTTCCAGCATTTGCATCAACTGTTTGCAAATCTTCAGAAACAGATTTAAAATATTTAGAAGGCTTTGAGTGTTTTAAACTTACTGTCACTTTGTATCACTATTGATCTTGGATGTGGGTGCTTTCCTTGATTTAGCAACACTTAAAATGTTTAAGTTCTACCATCATTTGCTTTGCATATAACAAAATGAAAGAAAGAGTCATAGAGGAATAAAGAGTAAACTAACACACTTCTAAAGAAAAATAGTGTAGCTCATATTTGAGCTCATGAGCTCATACACTCATGAGCTCATACACTCATCACAGTGTAATAAAGGGTGTCATATAAGTCCCACTGGAAAAGCGTTTAGGATGACTTCTTGGGGACATAAATTGAGGGGCAGAAAATGAAGGAAGAATGAAGGATACTTTATGAAAGCAGAAATTCTCTTCCAAAAAGCAATGGACAAGAGATGTAAAATATAAAGGATGCTAAAAATCCTTCTTGAAGTAGTTGTGCTTTCATTAAATCACACATAGTATTTATATATCATAGTAATAGGCTTTCCTTATTGATATTATTACTAGTGCTAGTTTATAGTTATATACCAAGGATAAGATCTTCACCCCTGAAATATCTGCCAGACAGACATACAGGTCATCTCTGCACTACTGTCCATATATGAGACACACTGGGTACTAAAATCTGGGAACAGTATGTGGACTGAGCCCTTTATAATTTGCAGAATAGGATAGATGAGACTGTGTCAAGTACATTTGTCCAAAAGTTCCTTTGCTCTAAACACTGACAATAAAGGTACCAGCTGCTTCTCATTTCACTAGGAATATAGGAATAAAGGTCTCTCTATACTGAATCACACTTGAAATGTTTCATTTCAGTGTCTATATGGTTTCTAATATTGGGCATCCCTACATAATTTGGAACTTAAAACCATTTCTGCCACACCAGAGCAACTGAGATGAATAAGTACAATCTCCCTCCCTTTTCCTTTTGTGTCATGTGTAGACCTGGGATAAAAATGGTCACTGCAAACAGGCAACTGCTAGAATAGGCCTTGTGGCTGACAACAATTTAATCTATGTTACTCTAATGTTTGTCTAGTTACACAGTTTTGAATTAGTATAAAAACATATGGAACATAAGAAACAGAAGTTCAACATCCTAGTGCTAAATCACTAAGTTATTATCCAGTTGTTACATGTAATTGTAGCTATGATGTTTTTCTCTTTATTTTCTTCTGGATTTGGAAAGCTTTGTTTATTCTCATCACAAAACACAAAAATCTGGGAAGTGGCAAAAACTTTCATGAGATATCTCTCCCTCAATTTGATTTGTCAATCTATCTTCTCAGGATCCACTTGAATCTCTTAGAAAGAGATCATAATATTAAGTATGTGGTAAAAAATAGGTTATATTACTATACAGTTAGGTAGAATGAATGCCTTTTCTGTTAGTTTGTAGTCAGTTGAATCTCTATTCTTCTTTTTCCTCTAGTATTTATAAATGGTGAACTGTATCAACTACAGGTATGATCTTACATTTTATATTATAATGTGTTCAGCATATCTTTAAAAGTACAAAACTGTAATAAGACTGCTTTAAGAACATAGCTAGCTTAAAATGATTTCTACTGCTTTTAGAATGCGATAAGCACTTTGAAATTAGCTTCTATTGATATAGATGTAATAGAGACTGTTTTCCACTAACCAGTCTATCAATGTACTAATACAGCCTAGCCGAAAGTAGGTAGATTCATGTTTCCAAGTGTTCCTAAAGAAGAAGGTTTGACTAAGCCTTTGCTGCAACAGGTTTATTAATTTCAGTGTGATGATGTATCAATTAAAATTAATCCATCTTCAAAGTAGGAACAGCTGAAAGTTCTTTTATCCTCAGGAAGGGCACACATGAATCAATAATTACAAAGCATTGCTCAGCCCCTTCATTTACTTTCATCTTGTGAGGAGATTAATAGCCATCCTCAGGACACCAGCTGCTTTCTATTTATCAAAGGGATGTTAGGGGCTGGCAGTTCTGCTGGAGGACTAGGGGCAAGGTAAGGTATGAAGAGCTAGCAACGCCTTTAGAGTCAGGCAGGGGGAGGAGAAACAAATGCTAGTTTGTTTTTTTTGTTTCTTTTTAACCATTAATAAACAGTTCAAATGTGAGTAAAAGATTGAATATCTTGGGTGATATATTAAGTGATTAAGCTATGGTTCAGTCTGTTGTTTATATTTCTTCAGACTATTGAAAAGATATGTAAAAAATTAGTCTTCATTGTCTTAACAATGTCTGAATTTTAACTCTGTTCTCAACTACAGTAAGGATGGCAACATTGGACCCAATAATTTCATGATTTAAAAACAATTTTCACACTTCCAGGTTATTGAAATTACTAATGGTTTACAGTTAATGCTAATAATACAGAGACAAGATTTTAAAATTTCCATTTCCATACAGAGAAAATCCCACATAGCTTCAATATACTTCAGATTTTAATATTGAGCTTTCTATGTTTATATTCAGTAAATTGCACAAAATAATGTTTTGAATATTTTTCCAAATTTCCCAGTCAGTATTCTTTAGCTGCAGTTTAGCTGCTGGGATTGGGTACCACATAATCTTTTATATACTCCCAAAGCAGAATTTAACAAAGTGCTTATTCTGATGGTTGAAATATATCTTTTGAAGTTCATCTCAATATTTTAGTTCATTAGTGGGAAGAATAATGTGTAAGTTAATTGATACACTGTTCACAAAATATTATTTTAAAATTCTTAGAGTAAATTTTCACAGGTGTAAATTACATAGCATTACATTACATAGTCATGGTATGAAAAGTACACTTCTACACACTGTGAAAACTTATCTACTGCTTCAGCTGAAACAGAATAATTTTTAAAATGTGATTACTGAATATTTTCTGCAAGCTGATTACAGTGCAAATTATTCACAGAAATTATCTGGCACGATAGAAAAATATATAGTTTGTTTCATAAGATGAGAAATTATCATAATTAGAAGAATAAGTGAAAATAAATTGGAATTACACTTTTCAGGATTAGTCTACTCTTTCTCTGTCCTAAAGCAACTCTTCTATAATTATTTTTTTTTCTTTTGAGGTGTACTTCAGTAAAAACTGAAAACAGAGTAGTACTTCAGAATTATATCGTAAGGAAGTTTTATGAAAAACAGTAGTCCTTACTGGAGTGCGAATTAAATGGGTATCTACCATAGGGCAAGAAGCAGGGCAGAAACATTCAAACTAGTTCTTTGTTGACCTATCTCCAGGACAACAAATGAAGTAGAAGACTAGGCAGGTTGAGTCTGTGTATTCTAGGGGCTAAACAAGGAGCAATGTGGTGCTTTATCCAAGCTAATGGATGGTGGTAATTACAGGGTGGTGATTTACCCAAGCTAATGTGCCCCAATCTTCAGTACTGGTACACCTACGCTCATGTTAAATCTAAGATATTTGCACAGAGTTTCATTGTACCATTTGTTTCACAGGATCATAGGACAGTTTAATTTGGAAGGGGCCTTAAGAGTTCTCTAGTCCAACATCTTGCTCAAAATGTGGTGGACCGTGAGGCTGGCCCATGTGACTCAGCAATTTACCCAGTCTGATCTTGAAAACTTCCAGTGATGAATTTGAATGAGCTGTGTCAACACTATCTCCTGTACCAGGCTTTTGGAGAAAAGGAACTGAATTTCAGATTTATGTGGAATGGAAGAAAACACCAATATGAGAGTGGTTGAAATATATAAGGGAGAAGTTCATGATAGTCATTTTCATAGGCTGTTAAAATCTGACTTACTGGCTTACTGCAAAAATGCAACATGATTCAAAGAGTTATGTGTCATTAAATTTCTTTCAGGAACTGAATCTTAATAATAAATCTGAAAGAAAACAAAATAACACCAGAATTTTGTTTGGGTATTTGTGCTAGTTTAAAAATAAAAATCACATTCTTGGAAATCTAAGTTAGGTCTGATGGTCTGATTTACATCCAAGCTCTTCTTGGATTTCCAGAGGTCAGAAAAAGTGTTGAAGTGAAGCATTTAATGAGATAATGATGACATCTCTCCCTTGATCTCGACTGGCAAATGTTCATATTGTGAAACTTAACATGTAATAAGAGCTTAAAATAAAATCCTCCAAAATTAGTCAGTTGGGAATACTGAAGTTTTGCAAGATAATTTCTTCTCTACAAGTTATTATTGCTCCATTAAAGACTATATTCCTGTGAAAATTCCTTTTAGTCAAAAGGTGTATTTGTGGAATAATAAATCTTAGGGACTAACATGTGATCATCCATGAAGTCAACACCACCAGAAACACTCTTCTCTCTTCCAGGGCATACAAGATCATCCATATAAAGCAGTATAATAGATTGTGGGTATGTGAAATATATCTGTTTTCCTGCTTATGAATAATCAGATCATAAGCTGTAACATAGCTTTTGTTTATGTCTTTTAAATGACTCTTGGCTGTGACAGAAAACTTAGTAGTAAGAAAGAGTGATTTTGTTTCATATGTTCTGGTCATACACAATTCACTAGAGGCACAGTATAATCTTGTTAACCTTCCTCACATCAAGATTTTTCTCTTGCGTTGATGACTTACAGCATGTTTCACATAGGTTTTATTTTCTTTTATGTATCATTCTTCCTTCTTGGAAATAAAAAGATAAATTATATAATTATGTATAATTTTGTTTTTATCATTGTTCATATTACATCACAGTACATCTCTGGGCAATACAAATACTTAAGTTGTGTGGCTAATATTGCAATAGACTTGGGGGAAGTGCAGATATATATAAAATTTTCATTACAAATAGCTAAAGCATTACAACCTAATGGTTAGACCACAGAAATCTGAGATACGAGACTCCTGCTTTCTGTTAAAACAGGGCAAACCACAAATCGGCACACAACTGGTTTGGTACATTTAAATTTTTTGCTTCCCTCATACTATCTGTGAAAGATTTAATTATTTCATCTCCTACTATACACAGTTATTAACAAATATTTTGTATGAAGCTGTTCCTATGAGCTGAATGAACTAACTGCAAACAAGTTACCTGCCTTTGGCCATGTCTCTGGCAACTTTAATATCTGTACTGTGCTTACTGTGTGTCTGGGTGTTATTATTTCTTTTCCTTGTTTAACTCAGAGTTTAATATTTTCAGTTTAGGCACATTAAAATCACTGTTCCTGCCTCTCCTTACAAAGTTATTAATTATTCAGACTAATACATGTATCCCAAGCAAGCAGTCCACATGAAACTAAATGTCCCTGAAATCCTGAAATTTTGCTTGCTCATTAATGTTTGTCATATTAAAAGACAGTATTCTAGAAAAAAGACCAAAGCTTAATAAAGGGAATGGGTACTGAATAGGGATCTGGAGCTTAGATATAGAATGCCATGATCTTTTTTTATGGTTTTAATTCTGGACCATATCATTAACGATGTGATCCAGAATTTTAATTTAGGTAAACTGTTGGGTTTAAAACTGAAGAATTTTATTCACCATTACAATAGAAGTTTGAAGTGCAAGTGAAACTATTCATAGAGTTAAGCTGAATTTGCCAAATAAATTCAGCCTAAACAAAAATGACATAACTATAAAAGCAACATTGAAAAAATCAGCATGTTGCAAAATTAGTTGTTACTTGCTACCCTTTTGTTAAAGGTCATTTCTCTCAAAAGCTGAAGAAATGAGTGGTTATATCTGAAATTTTAAAGATGAGTAGAACCTAATGCACTTGATTCAATAGACTTTGAATGCTCAATAAAAATTCTGAAGACACGAGGGATATTTATTGGATATCCCTAGCGGGATTTGCAAATGGTCCTTCTCCAAAGTAGGCATCATTCCACAATATAAAAATGTATATAGTCCTTAAAATATTCATTAGGTTTCAGAAATAAACTAAGAAAAGTAATGACTCTAATATGCAGTGGTAAGGTGCTCACACTGAATAAATATGATTTTGGTTCAATCCCATTCTTTCTCAGCATAGGTGGAATTTGACTTGTCATACTTGTGCAGCTGTTCTTTTTGCCTTGTGCCAAAATTGCAACCACACTCCATGAGCAGGGTACCATACCAAACACAAGCAATAGCCTGCTAGACCAGATCCAAACAATGTAGATCTGTTTCCCTTTTTTAGTGATAAGCTAATAATTACATGTGTATGTGATACCAGTGCATATCCAGCTTAGAATAAAGGTGCTTGCCCGAATAGTAAATTTTGTTGCAGATTTATATGTCTGAAGACAGCTTGGACTACGCTATTAGTTATGGGTAGCTTTTACATGTTGTTACACAATTCTAAACAAAATCAAATAATGTGACCTCTATACAATAGTATGCTTTCCACTGATACAAGGTCCTTTTTCTTTTCAACATCTGTAAGGGTACAGCTTTCCAATACCTAACTAAAGGCTTCACTAGCACAACTGAGCCATGGATACCCTCTTGTTACAAGAATTACTTTTGTTATGCTCTAAAACCTCTAAAGCCATCTGTGTTTGTATCTGTGGGGCCTCTGGTATCATCCTGTGCCTTTACTTTCAGGGCTTCTGCTATAATCTCAGAACCCATTATAACTTCATGATTTTTTACCCTGCTAACTTAGAAAAGGTAGTAAGTTATATAGAGATATGTGTACATATAAATATTATATCTCTTTACATTAAAGAATATATATGAAATATGTGTTAAGCTTTTACATACATAATGCTTTTGCAACTACACTTTCATTAATATCTATGTAAATTTGATTTTGTTGACATTCTAACAGTCTGGCAGTTTTGAGATGTTAACTCTTTGTTTCTTTGGTTTTATTTCAAGCACTGAGTAGTGAGACTTTTCTGTGTACTGTTGCCTAAATATTTCTAGCTAAGTAATTTTTTTCAAGTCAAACATTTTATTCAGCTCAAAACACAGTGTTCAAGTTTTTTATTTGTGCAGGAAGAAAACAAGCCAAAGTGAGCAATGTGATTCGCGTTTTATAATTTAATGTTGGTCATATTTGACGTGTACAATGACTGTGCTAGTCACACAGTTTGATTTTGTTTGTGTGCTTACCAATTAATTTTTCATGAGGTTCCTTCATGAACAACTGCAATGACTTTGTCATGAACAACTACATCTACATTTTTCTCTCTGACCAAAGCAAAGAATCTTTACCCTACAGTTTAAAATTAAATGAGTTCAGAGGTAATTAATTTTTGAAAGTTTTTTCATAAATAACAGTTACTAAATATCTTTAATAACATTTATGAAGACTAATTACAAAGAAGAATGCATTCAAGTGCTGTAAAGCCTTTCTGGGGAATTTGGGGGTTGGGGAGTAATAGAGCCTGTATACACATTAGAGGTCCTTTCTGCATTAGTTACCAGCTAAAATCCTTTCCTGGATTTTCCAGTAGGAGGAAATTGTAGGTGTATGATCATCCAGACTTTTGATCACACTGCAGAATTATGCTGTGGGAGGCAAGCTGAAAACGTATATTGTAATGCTACAGAAATGGTAAGGAGAGTAAAAAGAGAATTTTTTTTTTTACATTGCCTTTGAGCAGATTCTGGCTATTGATTGTAATTACTGCATTTAAGAGAGCACAGAACCTCTTTTTGCTACTGCCCATTATTTCAATGATCATGTACTTTTTGGCACGGCAAAGCAGGTATGCACCTTCTTCTGACAGAGGCACTTAGTCTTCCTGTTTATTCACACATGTTAGACTTCATTTGAAAATACATTATCACATAAATATAAATGTTCCTGAGAACAGCTTAGGAAATGAATAGAAAAGCAGAGTATTCTACGGTGAAGAAGAGAATTTGGTGAAATGATTTACAAATCTTTCCTCCCTTATGGTTCTTAGATCCTCATGATGATAGCAACACTATTATTGATTAATGAGAAGTTGTTCAGCTCTAAATTCTCTCTTTCATAGAGAAAATCTGGTATTGTTGTATCACTTGAATTTTGATTATAAGAACACCCATTTTCTGGACTTTTTCTCTTTGTTTTTCATCTTGCTGCCTTTTGGGAAATATATTAATACATGAAGCAATGGGATTAAGCCAGTTTTCTGTCTTTTGACTTTCTGCTAACCTTCACGTCATAAAGCCCACAGAATTACAGGCTCTTATATGAGAATAAGGCCACTCTTCAGGATGAAGGATGATTAATATCTCTGCACTGCTACCCTAAGGAACTGACCTTCCCACTGGTGAAACCCGAATAAGTGGGAAATCCTTAACTCATATTTCATTAAAATTGCCCATCATGGCCACAGTGTGGCCGAGATATTGGACAGTTAAGGGAATCACAAAATGATCTTTTTTCATTAATAAGTGCAAGCTCTCCATGTATAGTTTTTACAAACAGTAGCTGTGTAGGAATTGAGGTAAAGGAAATGTGTGTATGAGGGGGAGAACAATGCATAATGCATGGGTATTTTTCCTTTCTCCTTCACGTGGCATTTCTGTTCTTAAATAGCTTGGCTGTAATATTAGCAATTACATGAATCATGCTACATGATTTTAACCTTCTCGGTTGTTATATAACAATAGCTTGGAAGTTTTAGAAATCACTTTCATGATGGCTGTGAAACTGTTCAATTTTTCTTTTTTTTTTTTTTCCCCCCCAAGAACAAACTATTTTCTGAGTGTTCTTTCTGTTGCTTTTGGCAAACTACCACAGCAACTCTATCTGGCATACTCTGGTACTTCTACATCTTAACAGTAATGCAATTAGAGCTCGTTACTTTTTTTGTGTATGTGTGTGTTATATTTATACCTTCTTCCCTAAGCATCCACCCCATGGACTGACAAATAAGCGGACTGTGCGTAAGCAGTGTCTGCTTCCAGTGTTTGCTGGAGTTGTTTGTTTCTCCTTTCATTTCTGGGAAAATGCCTATCATGTAAAGTCAATAGGAAAAAAAATTACATAAAAAAGCCTATCACGTTAAGCCAACACCAGTAAAGTCAATGGCAAAAAATATTATTGAATTTAGTGGTACAAATGCAATCCCTAAATGTAACTGTGATACTGATGAATTACTTCACGTAGAATAGACATATAGAAACGTCAGCAATCAGTAGTGAGACAATTGCTGTGGAGGAAACTTCTGGAAAAAAAAAATTCTTCTCTATACAAAAATGTCTATTTGATTAAATGGCAATATAGTTAATTTTAAATTTCCAGTTTAAAGAAGACATCAGCCCATGTATTCTTATAGATATGTGCCATAATAGAGTCAAGAATAGAAGATGAAAAAGTTCTACAGCTATGTAAGTTCTAAATACTGCTGGAAGCTTGCATTAATCTCTTGCCTCTGTTTTCAATAGTTTATTAATGTTCACAGAATCACAGAATCACTAGGTTGGAAAGGACCTTTAAGACCATCAAGTCCAACCATTAATCCAGCACCACCATGTCCCCTAAACCATGTCCTGAAGTGCCACGTCCACACGTTTTTTGAACACTTCCAGAGATGGCGACTCCACCACCTCCCTGGGCAGCCTGTTCCAATGCCTGACCACCCTCTCAGTGAAGAAATTTCTCCTAATATCCAATCTAAACCTCCCCTGGCGCAACTTGAGGCCATTTCCTCTTGTCCTATCACTAGTTACTTGGGAGAAGAGACCAACACCCTCGTCGCCACAACCCCCTTTCAGGTAGTTGTAGAGAGCGATAAGGTCTCCTCTCAGCCTCCTCTTCTCCAGACTAAACAACCCCAGTTCCCTCAGCCGCTCCTCAGAAGACTTGTGCTCCAGACCCCTCACCAGCTTCGTTGCCCTTCTCTGGACACGCTCCAGCACCTCAACATCCTTCTTGTAGTGAGGGGCCCAAAACTGAACACAGTATTCAAGGTGCGGCCTCACCAGTGCCGAGTACAGGGGCACAATCACTTCCCTACTCCTGCTGGCCACACGATTCCTGATACAGGCCAGGACGCTGTTGGCCTTCTTGGCCACCTGGGCACACTGATGGCTCATATTCAGCCGGCTGTCAACCAGCACCCCCAGGTCCCTTTCTGCCGGCTGCTCTCCAGCCACTCCTCCCCAAGCCTGTAGCATTGCATGGGGTTGTTGTGGCCAAAGTGCAGGACCCTGCACTTGGCCTTATTAAACCTCATACAGTTGGCCTCTGCCCATCGATCCAGCCTGTCCAGATCCCTCTGCAGAGCCCTCCTACCCTCCAGCAGATCAACACTCCCACCCAACTTGGTGTCATCTGCAAACTCACTGAGGGAGCACTCAATTCTCTCATCCAGATCATCAATAAAGACATTGAATAAGACCGGCCCCAGAACCGAGCCCTGGGGAACACCGCTTGTGACCGGCCGCCAGCCGGATTTAACGCCGTTCACCACAACTCTCTGGGCTCGGCCATCCAGCCAGTTCCTCACCCAGCGAAGAGTAAACCCGTCTAAGCCACGAGCCGCCAGTTTCTCCAGGAGAATGCTGTGGGAGACGCTGTCAAAGGCTTTACTAAAGTCCAGGTAGACAACGTCCACAGCCTTTCCCTCATCCACTAGGCGGGTCACCTGGTCATAGAAGGAGATCAGGTTGGTCAAGCAGGACCTGCCTTTCATGAAGACATGCCAACTGGGCCTGATCCTTTGGTTGTCCTGCAGATGCCCTGTGAGCACTCTCAAGACCAACCGCTCCATAATCTTCCCTGGTACAGAGGTCAGGCTGACAGGCCTGTAGTTCCCAGGATCCTCCTTCCGGCCTTTCTTGTAGACGGGCGTCACATTGGCAAGCCTCCAGTCTTCTGGGACCTCTCCTGTTAACCAGGACTGCTGATAGATGATGGAGAGTGGCTTGGCAAGCTCCTCCGCCAGCTCTCTCAGTACTCTCGGGTGGATCTCATCAGGCCCCATAGACTTGTGGGTGTCCAGGTGGCTTAGCGTGTCCTTGACTGCTTCCTCCTGGATTATGAGGAGTATATTGTGCTCTCCATCCCCGTCTTCCAGCTCAGGGGGCTGAATATCCTGTGGATACCTGGACTGGCTATTAAAGACTGAGGCGAAGAAGGCATTAAGTACCTCAGCCTTGTCCTCGTCCTTGGAGACAATGTTCCCCGCCATATCCAGTAGGGGATGGAGATTCTCCTTGCCTCTCTTTTTGTTGTTAATATATTTGTAAAAACATTTTTTATTATCCTTTACGACTGTGTCCAGATTGAGCTCTAGCTGGGCTTTTGCCTTTCTAATTTTGTCCCTGTTTGACCTAACGAGATCCTTGTACTCTTCGTGAGTTGCCTGCCCCTTCTTCCAGAGGTGATAAACTCTCCTCTTTTCCCTGAGTCCCAGCAAAATCTCCCTGTTCAGCCAGGCCGGTCGCCTTCCCCGCCAGCTCTCCTTACGGCACATGGAGACCGCCTGCTCCTGCGCCTTTAAGATTTCCTTCTTGAAGACTGTCCAGCCTTCCTGGACCCCTTTGTCCTTCAGGACTGTCTCCCAAGGGACTCTCTCAACCAGTGAGAGAGACTCTCCCAAGGGACTCTCTCAACCTGAACAGGCCAAAGTCTGCCCTCCGGAAGTCCATGATAGCAGTTTTGCTGACCCCTCTCCTTACTTCCCTTACAACCGAGAATTCTATCATGTCGTGGTCGCTAAGCCCAAGACGGCCTCCAACCACCACATCTCTCACCAATCCTTCTCTGTTTGTAAACAGCAGGTCCAGTAAGGCATCTCCCCTGGTGGGCTCACTCACCAGCTGTGTCAGGAAGTTATCCTCCACACACTCCAGGAACCTCCTAGACTGTTTCCTCTCTGCCGTGTTAAACTTCCAGCAGATGTCCGGTAGGTTGAAGTCCCCCACAAGAACAAGGGCCAGCAAATGTGAGACCTCCGCCAGTCGCTTATAGAATGTCTCATCCGTCTCTTCATCCTGGTTGGGTGGCCTGTAACAGACTCCCAGCAGGATATCTGCCTCATTGGCCTTCCCCCTCATCCTTACCCACAAGCACTCTACTTGGTCTTCACAATCTTCGATTTCTATGCAATCAAAACACTCCCTAACATACAGAGCCACCCCACCGCCTCTCCTTCCCTGCCTATCCCTTCGGAAGAGCTTATAGCCATCCATTGCAGCACTCCAGTCATGAGAAGCATCCCACCATGTTTCTGTGATGGCAACTACATCATAGCTGTCGCGCTGCACAATGGCTTCCAGCTCCTCCTGTTTGGTGCCCATGCTGCGTGCATTGGTGTAGATGCACCTGAGCTGGGCTATCGATTTCAACTCTGGCACGTTGAACCTATCCCTAGGTTCAACTCTAGTGAGCCCGGTTTTATCCCCTCCCCCCTCCAAATCTAGTTTAAAGCCCTCTCAATGAGGCCTGCCAGCTCATGAGCAAGAATCCTTTTGCCCCTCGATGTCAGTTGCACTCCATCAGCTGCGAGTAGGCCTGGTGCCGTATAAACCGCCCCGTGGTCAAAAAACCCAAAATTCTGACGACGGCACCAGCCCCTGAGCCACGTGTTGATTAGGTGTGCTTTCCTGTTCCTTTCAGTGTTCTTCCCCGTCACTGAAGGGATTGACGAAAACACTACCTGTGCTCCCGCTCCATTGACCAGTCGCCCCAGTGTTCTCAAGTCCTTTTTGACTGCCTTTGGGCTTCTTAGCGCAACCTCATCGTTGCCAACCTGCATGACCAACAGCAGGTAGTAATCAGTGGGCCGAACCAGACCAGGGAGTTTCCTGGTGACGTCTCTCACCCAGGCCCCAGGGAGGCAGCAGACTTCCCTGTGAGTTGGGTCTGGTCGACATATTGGGCCCTCTGTACCCCTTAGGAGGGAGTCACCTACAACAATCACCCTCCTCTTTTTCTTAACTAAGGACGTCTTGATGCGTGGGGCTCGTTGACTCACCCTAGGCACCCCCTCGGACGCACCTTCGTCAGGGTCCTCATGTTCCTGTCCCTCATGTTCCAGAGCCCCATACCTGTTGTGTAAGGGCAGCTGGGACGGTGAGGGAGGCCGGGAGGGAATTCGCCGACCTCTCCGAGGAGGGATCTGCTTCCATTTCCCCTCATCTCTTAGGTCCTCTCCTTCTGCCCGGCAGCAAGAGGACAGGGGATCTCCTGCTGCTTGTGGAGCCTCCACCAGCTGCCCCTGCCTCAGGGCCGCCAGGGTGTGGCTCCACCAATCTATCTCCCTCTCACACTCCCTAATGCTCCTCAGCCTCTCCACTTGCTCTTTCAGCTCTGCCACCAGGCTGAGCAGGTCGCTGACCTGGTCGCACCACACGCAGGGGATGTCCCCGTCGGTCTCTGGTACAACCAACAGGCTCAGGCACTCTCTGCAGCCGGATACTTGGACAGCCGCGTGCCTGAGCGGGAGCTCCGTCTGTGTCGCCACAGTCTTTCTGGCCCCGGTTTTCAGCCGAGTGGCGACCATGGCTGCGCCTCCTCTGGCTACTTGTACTGTACCCCGCCCGCACGCCTTCCCTGCACGCCCTGCCCGCGCAAACTGACGCGCTACGCCCTCCTGACGTGCCACGCCCTGTTTGCCCGCCCTGTTCGCCGCGCTCCGGGTCGTTCGCGCTCCCGGGGGCTGCTCTTGTAGGCGAGGGGTTTTGGCCGCCGCCGCCCTGGGCCCCGCCCACGCTGAGTCAGAGCTGCCGCTCGTTAGGAGCCCGCTCCGCCGGCCGGGGGTCGGGGGGGGGAAGCTGGGGCACTCTCTCGCTCCCTGTGCTGCCGCCTTCGCGGTTTGGCCGCGTCGGGAAGGGTCCCCCGGCGCGATCCTTCGCTCCGTAGCCCTTCGCCTCGGTGGCTTCGAGGCGTTCATAGCATAAGCGTTCGGTGTTCATAGCATAAGGGCAAAATAAAGGGTAAAGGATTTGCATATTTGTATTTAGGAGAATAAAAAATACAAAGTCCTTCAAACTGCATTTTGTAACCTGCTGAGTGAGATTGTGCTGTTGTTTGTGACTTACATCTGAAATTTTTATAACTTTTTACCTGATAAATATTCAGTAAGGTTTGCTTGTTTCTTTTTTAATGCTACAGAAAAGTTAGCTGCATTTTTTTCAGTACTTTTCAGTGTCATGGCCACTTGTGTTGCAAACTGCAAGTGACCTTTCTAGGGTGGCTGCAACAACTCCTTTAGATATTTTAAAATAATATAAATTAATTTAGATTAAACTGAAAAAGGGTAGATTTAGATTGGATACAAGGAAGAAATTTTTTATGATGAGGGTGGTGAGACACTGGAACAGGTTGTTCAGAGAACTTGTGGATGTCCCATCTTTGGAAGTGTTCAAAGTCACATTGGATGGGCCTTTGAGCAACCTGATTTAGTGAAAGATAACCTGGTCTGTGGCAGGGGATTGGAACAGGTGATCTTTGAAGGTCCTTTCCAAACTGAACCTTTCTATGGTTCTATGATTTTACATATGTAAAATGTTTTGAAAAGTTATTTGGGGAAATGTAAACTGTTGCATAAATTCACTGTACCAGACTGATTTTTATAGCTAACAGAACTGCAGAATAATTCCTTTTTCTTTTTTTTCTTTCTTTTTTTTTTTTTTTTTGTGAGGAAGTCCTTGGCTATTCCATTCTTTCTCTCCTTTTCTTTATCCAGAGAATTTAGAAAGTCATATGAGTGTTCTTTCTTCTTTTTCCTCTAACAGAAGGTCTAGATATTAATTTACATCATTCGAAGTTGATCATTAACACTACAGTAATGAGCTCAAGAGAAGACAGACAGACAGACATGGAAGTAATGAGACACATAGTTGTGCTGCCTTGTGGCTTAGAATTATGAGTTCAATGCCTAAACTTCTGCTCTGAACTGTTTCCAGACTTTGATTAAATGCATATGCTGTTCACTTGCTTTTCTGTAATATCCTTTTGAAAAAAGGAGCCTTTCTTTCAGAAAAATCTTTTCTTCTGACAAAATATTCTTCTTTTCCTTTTTTACATAGTAAGCACTTGTCTGCAGATCTGTTTCAGTGTCTGTGCCAGTGAGATCCATAACTGGGCAAGGGCAAGGGCAGGGTGAGGACCTCCATATAAAGCAGCTCCTGGGGAAGGAGGGTCAGCCTTGGCAGAGTTTCCTGCAGAGCTGCCTCCCAGCTGCCTCCCAGGCAGGACCACTAGCTGCACCCTCTCTCAGCTGTCTCCTCTGAGTCTCAGCAACCAAACCTTCAGGAGAGCAAGGATGTGCTTATGGCCCTGGCAGTCACTGTAAACTCTGACTGAGCTTAGCTGGATCTCTTCAGTGTTAGGTGAACACTGAAGCATGACTTCTTAGCATGTCTTTCATATCTATGAACTACAATTGTTTTAAAAACTTAGTCCTTCATCACCCCTTCTCATTCCCCTTAAGTTGAACAATTATTCCTTCTATGTTGAAAGAAGAAACAATATTCACAAAGTTAGATTTATAATTTGACAGTGGTACTGACTTTGTGTCCTCTCATTGTGGCTAATAATACTAGAGAAACTATTTAATTACTTATGAACAATAAAGCTCTCTCCTGGAACTTTACCCCCTATCAATTGCTTATAGTCACATTTATTCATACTAGTCTATGTGAAATAGACAGTCACAATAATGGTCCAAAACACAGAAAGCATATTTCCTGTTTAAATTAGTATTTCATAATTTAACAGTACTCTAAAAATGAATTTAACACTCAGGAAAAGTGTTGACAGCCTTGGCAACTGACTTATGTCGTTATCTTCAAAGGATACATCACTAGCAGAAGTACAACCTTCCATCATAATTCTCTAAAAACAAGCCAGCTGAATTATTTGCTCTGCTCCCTTACTCGGTCTTTAATTAGGAAATGATGCAGGAACAAAGTTTATGCAGCTTAAAGCTTCGTGAAAAGGGAAAGCAGAGATGGAAGGGGAGAAGGAAAGATGAGTGACAACACTAATGTGACACATCATAATTGTTTATGTTAAAATTCATGGGTTTATGAATATACACACGAGATAATAAAATAGTTTAATGAAAGACACAAAATTTAATCTTTTAAAATTTTATTTTAATAGGCCATTATTCCTGCCCCTAAATGTATTTCATTGCTAATATGGAGAATATTTCATCCACATTGTTAATTTTCTTCTCAGTCTACCTTCTTTAATATATTTTGCAGAAATGCCAACATCTGGATATTTTATGACTCCAGAGGCAGTCAGTGTAGTATTGACTATATATGGGTTCCATTGAGCTTCAGATTAGCCAACCGTTGGTTTATTTTTCAATATAAATCAGAACAGGCCATATATTACTTTAATTTGTGACAATTGCCTATGAGTTTATGTTGTTTCTGGCAAGCAGATATCCTGACATCATAACAATGGCTAAGAACCTTTTGCTCTTTCTGTAATTCTAAAACCAGTGATTTGCAGTGGGACAGTATAGTTGGCAGTAATGTAGGACTGAGCAGAACCTGAGGCTCTAGAATTTACATGCCAAAGATCTGTCCAGCAGTTGCTCAGACATACTGCTGTGGTAGGACGAAGTTTCAAATCTACAGTAATGAATCAGATATTCAAACATTTTTTTCCCAAAAGCAAATCCAAAAAACATCAGACAGTAACAGTTTTTATTCAGTTCCAAGCCAAGAGTACATGTTCTCAAAAAAACAATTAATTTATTTGTGTCTCATAATTTCTGAAATGCACTAACAAAAATGATTAACCTATTAGTGATCTCACTTTGCAATTTGAAATCTTATTCAAATTCTACAGAGATATCCAACAAATCATTTAAGTAATTATTTCAGCCTATGTAATTATTGCATAAAAGTAGGATTTATGAAAAAAAATCCCCAAGCAATTAAATTTTATTACTGTTGTATAATAAAATAATCAGTGATGATAACTGCTGCACTGAATTTTTCACTTAAAGCAAATAAAATAGAACTTTTAAAAGCATCTAGAAATACATAGCTAGCATTTATGAGCACTAATAATTAATTATAATTAAGGATTCCATAAAAATAAACATGTGCCTCCAAAATTTATTTCGGCCTTCTGTAAGCCTGCAGTGGTGCGTTGAAAAATGACCATAGCAATTCTGCAAGGTATGTGGTGTGTCATGGGAAAGTTAGGAGGATATCTGGAGTTTTGGAGAAGGTGAAATAGTAGACTGTAAAATGGGAACAGTAGTGCATCTGTATGTTTTTGTACGGTGATTATACAAGTATACATATACCAGACTCACAATTTACTGTAGAACAAAAATAGTTCCTTCCTTTTAATTGTTTTTTTCAAAATTCATCCCTCTAGACCTTCTGTGAATTCTGTTATTCTGCCCCTTCTTCAGAGCAAAGGGTTAGACGGACTCATCAGAGTTCACAGAGAATAATGTTCCAATTTACATATTGCAGGTGGCCAGCAAAGTAAATAAGTACGAACTGAATACTGTAAAGGGCTTTGCTTTGTCCAGGAGAGGTTAGGTCTTGAAAAACAACTTTATGTTTTGTATATCTATAAAAAATTTATATAGATCACAAATCCATGTGCAAATACTTGCACAGAAGAATTACTTGGTAGAAAAGCCATTCTCATATAAGTGTACATGGATGCTCTTCTGACTGATGTAGTGTAAAACAAAGCCCATCATGAGCAGCATATGCCTCATCCCTGGAAATTCATGAGATCATCCTCAAAATAAACGATGAAATATAAAGGAGCCATTTCTTATCCAATGTTCAGCTGAATGACAGCCACCAAAGCCACTGTGAAGGGTTGTTGTCTCAGGCAGTAGACGCTTACTCTCTGCAACTCTTGCAGACTTTTACAGTTTACAATTTTTCTGAGAATCACAGTGAGACCACAGTGAAACACAACTTCAGATGTGGCAATATAAGTTAAAGTTTTGTCTCTTTTATTGCATAGAACATGATTAAGTTTATATTACTCTAGTGGTAAACAATACATAAGGTTCAGTGAAAGATTGCCTCTGCTCTGCACACTGCATTGTCTATTTTGTGCTCTAAGCCAGGAATCCAACAGAAGTTATGAGCATTAGTTTAAAAATTGCTTTATTGTCACATGACATACATCAAAATGTATATACAAAGTGTAAAGCACGTTAGATTCCTTTAACATAAAAAGGTCTAAATAGTTTTAACATGCTATTATTAACTTTCACTGGGCAGTTAGACAAAAGGTGTTAAATCTACCAAATAAGAACATTAATGAAGCTATATATTTTAGGCAACTAATTAAAGGGGCGTTTTCACCTTTTCTGGTGTGTTTTCTCATTTTCTCATATTTTACCGTTTTCACACATCAGGGAAGTCAGATGACTTTACTACTAGCAATCATTTTCTTATTAATATAAAGACATTAATATCAAAGAAAATCAATACCTTTCTACTATGGTGAAGAGTTCTGTTTAAGCAAACAAACAAAAAATCTATTTAGTTATATTAATGTTTTTTGTTTGCATGTTCTGTCGTGATAATTTCTTATGTTGATAGACAAGATGCAAAGACATGCATGTCAATTAACAAATCAGCCAGAGGATGTTTCACAGAGATTTTTTCCTAAAGATAAGAAAAAAAAAAAAGGAGAAGAAAGGAGACCTAGTTACATTAGATACACAGAACATCAAGTTGGGCTTCAAATGGAAGTACACATATGTATATAAAAATAAAGTTATTGCTAATAAAGGTTGTCCCAAAAAATTGTATTGATAGAATATCAACTTAATTTGCAGTTGTACAAAGCAAAGGAAATAGCATATTGAACATAGTATGACCTCTGCAAGAGTATTTGGCCTCAATCTAGACTTCATTTACTACTTCTGCACTATAGATTATCAATAAAATTGTTTAATCTTCAAATAAAATGCATCAATACTAAAATGATGTAAAAGAAAAGACTATTCTACATTTTCTAGAGTTCTTTGAATAAAACCTCTTATAGTTAGGGAGGAGTGAAGAAACTAAATAACATATGAAACAAAATAGTGCACGCTAGTTTGCAATTCCTAGTTTCTCCTACCTTAGTTTTGTTTCTACTTTTGTATCAGGTTTGTATGGCAAGGTTTTGGTAGGGAGGGAGCTGCAGGGATAGCTTCTGTGAGAAGCTGTGAGAAGCTTCCCCCACGTCCAATAGAGCCAATGCCAGCTTCCTCCAAGATAGACCCATTGCTGGCCAAGGCTGAGCCAACCAGCAACAGTGACGGTGCCTCTGTGATAACACACTTAAGAAGGGGAAAAAAACCCCCCTGCGCAACACCAGCAGCAGTAAGAAGAGAAGATTGAGGATATGTGTCAGGAGACACCAAGATCTGTGAAGAAGGAGGTGCAGAAGGTGCTCCAGATGCCAGAGCAGAGAACCCCCTGCAGCCCGTGGTGAAGACCATGGTGAGACAGGCTCTCCTTCTGCAGCCCATGGAGGTTAACAGTGGAGCAGATATCCACCTACAGTTTTAGTTCTCATTACCCCACTCTGATTTGTTTGGCAATAAATTAAATTAATTTCATCGAGTCTGTTTTACCCATGATGGTAATTGCTGAATGATCTTGTCCTTATTTCAACCCACAAGCTTCTCATTATACTTTCTATCCCCTGTCCAGCTGCAAAGGGGAGTGAAAGAATGGCTTTGGTGGGCACCTGGGGTCCAGCCAAGGTCAACCCACCACAGCTTTGTTCTTTTATATCTCATCCCTATACATATTGTAATCCCATTTGCAAGAAAGCAAACTTAGTTGAGCTTTCTTGGTATAGGAGTAGTGCAAATAACAGTGGAACCTATAATAAATAAAATAAATATTGACAGGTGTGGAGGTTTGTTTTGTGGTTGTTTCATTATTTGTTTTTAATTTACATAATTCTCATGCCAGAGTTCCATTTCCTACTTTTATTAGAGGTGTCATACTAACATGACATCTCAACAACATTTTGCAAGGGAACAATCTTTGGTCCTGCATTTCATGCACTGAGAAAAACTCAGTGCTATTCTAATAACTGGTCTACCCCTGTACAAGGAAGGAAAATTGACAGCTCTGTTTTGTGCACTAACTTCCATCACACTTGCTGAAGTTCCTCTTCAGTCTGGAATTGAAAAAAAAAGATCTCCCTTCTAGGAAGTTCAGTGGGGAGCTAGTCTTAGATCCAAATTCTGCACCAGACTGCTTCTCTTTCCTTTGTTCAGACTGCTACAATGTTTTACTGTAAGAGTTTAATCTTCCTCTTGAATCACTTATTGACATAATTCTTATCCCCTTGATTTCATCTTGGAGAATTCAGCTGTGTACAGGTATCAGACAACTAACAACATCAGGATTCCTTTAATGATTTCCTTCCTTAGAGTTCGGCTAAAACGTTTTTAATTATGACCACAGGAAAAAAAAATAGCAGTCATACTGGTATTGCTGTACAAGAAGTGATAATATTCACAGACAGGAATGCGTCAGGAAGAGACACAGCTTTAGGAACCTTTAAATGTCACAAACCATTAAACAAAAGTTCATCATCAAAACTGTAACAAGTTGTTTATGCTAGCATCCCTCTTTAAAAATACTTCTCTGTTGGGATCACTCTGCACGGCTCAACCTTAAGGAGAAGGAGCTGCAGCATTGAGAAGCTGGTAAACAGCTAGATATCTGCACGGCTCGGCCTTGAGAAGAGGGAGCTGTGGCACTGGGAAGCTGGTAAACAGCTGGACATCTGCAGGGCTCGGCCTTGAGGAGAAGGAGCTGTGGTAAACAGCTAAGAAGCAGCACTGTATAAGAAAAACAGGATGGAACCCGGACCACGTAGCAGTAACCGCAAGTGCTGAGAATCTGTTTACAACATGCTTAGTTGGTTTGCCCTTAGGGGACTATGATTCGACAATGGTGGTAAAGAAGACCACCCCTGATCTAACCTTGTTTTTAAAAAATAACAAACACCTCTGCAGCTATGGATAAGTGGGACGGATGGATGCTTAATACTAATGCTTATTGTACCATGTTTATTGCATTGTCTACAAGGAATGGTTCAAAAGGTAGTAAAGAATGCTTGGCTAGCTAATAACTCCAACGAGTATCTTACACACCCAAGGAATGAGCTTTGTTAGATAATCACGCTCAAAACAAAAAGGGGGAGAGGCTACCACATTACCCTAAGAATGTTTGAATAAAGCCTTATATGTGTTAAATTATTTGCGGAAGGAGAAAGGACCTTTTCAACTGCTAACCAGGGGACGAGGTTGACGGTGGTGGCTGTTTTACCCATGGTTTTACCCATGGTTTTACCCACTTTGCAGGTGCCTCGAAGTGGGTGAGGCCATGGGTGCGGCAGTCGCCATCGTCATCGTTGGACACATCATGACACTATCAGGTGTCATCGCAATCTGGATGCCACCTCAGTCAAAAGAAAATGTAGGGGTAAATCACACTGAAATTTGCGGTATCATGAGATGAACGTGGAAAGCTTTTGAGGCAAAGTGTTCTATAACTACAAATGCTTTGGTAAGATATAATATTGGTCTTCATAGCCTTATACAAGTACCTTTTTTCTATCACTAGGAGTAGTTTATATCACTAGAAGTAGTACAGCTAGAATTGTTTTGCTTTGTAATATTCTGCTATTGACTTAAGCATAAGTTGATATGTGACTGCTGAGTTATGAAAAAATGCCGTGTGAACAAAGCCTACGAACCAATAGACGGGATGGCTGTGGCACATGCAGCACGTCTGGCCAGTGGGCGCATACACCATAGGCTCCCTGTGTTAAAAGGTGACAACTGAGGTGAGTTCCGACACTCGCTGGCCACGTGTGTCGAAACTCGTTCCTCTACAAATGTGTAATACTGGGATTTCCTGAAGGGCAGTGGGCCGGTGTATGGCAAGGCCACCGTTGCCTCCGTGGGGACGCCCACGTAAAGCTGGCACCTACCGACTGCTGGGCTGAATTCGCGGCACAGGACGATACAAGAATGTACAGAGGGTCCATCTTTCTCACAGTCCTCGGGTTGCGAATGATCCATCAGGTTTTGTTTATACAAAAACAAAAAGGGGGAGATGTTGGGATCACTCTGCACGGCTCGACCTTAAGGAGAAGGAGCTGCAGCATTGAGAAGCTGGTAAACAGCTAGATATCTGCACGGCTCGGCCTTGAGAAGAGGGAGCTGTGGCACTGGGAAGCTGGTAAACAGCTGGACATCTGCAGGGCTCGGCCTTGAGGAGAAGGAGCTGTGGTAAACAGCTAAGAAGCAGCACTGTATAAGAAAAACAGGATGGAACCCGGACCACGTAG
This sequence comes from Phaethon aethereus, assembly GCF_964289735.1. Taxonomy (NCBI): domain Eukaryota; kingdom Metazoa; phylum Chordata; class Aves; order Phaethontiformes; family Phaethontidae; genus Phaethon; species Phaethon aethereus. The sequence continues at coordinate 48,518,052 of NC_138579.1, read as the reverse complement.
CAGTAACCGCAAGTAGGAGGAGTATGATAATGCAATCTTTAGAGCTAAGCCAATGATTGTAAGACAAGTATGCATACGGTAGAACTTAGTGTATAAATATGTGTAAGGTTTTGCAATAAAGTTGAAGCTTGCTTTATCACTCATATTGAGTCGACTGCTTGCCTTCCCTCGCTCGTCGCACTTCTCTGCTTTCCCTTTTGTATCTAAACATGATGTTGCTGTTTGTGAAATATGCCAGATGGACCAAACTGGAGATACAGGTCTTGCTCTATTACAAAATAAATTTAGCAGAAACACCCATGTTTCAGTTACTCTGACACAGTGTAGAGTGATTATGATGTAGGATGTTCAAGACCATTATAGTGGCCTAGGCCTTCCTCATTGAAACCAAGTTGATGGGATATTTTTGTGTAGCACCATGTAGAACCATCTATTACAGATAATTTGTTTTAGAGTAGATACCTACCGATAAAGTAGTGTATTGAAGGGTCCCAACTCTACAAGCTTTCTCTCAATCTCAATTTTCACTCTAATACTGATTCCTCTAATGTCACAGTTAGTACAGAATACATCCAGAGACTGCTTTTTTTATATTTATTGCAAATGCTAATGTTGTCTATTTAAAGTAAAATTTCAGAGCAGTCTTTGCCATTTTCTTTTTCCTTCTTAGCTTTCCACTGCTAAACTACTGTTTCAAATATATGGTAACATTTTTTAAGATACCCAGAACAAAACTTTTCACTTTAGGGAAGCACAATATTCTTCATCTAGGGACTGAGTGATTGATTTGTCTTGGTGCTTTATTCATGAGCTGGAAAGGACTACACTTTTCCGTCAAAAAAATCCTTGTTTTTGCTTTTACAAGTAGCCATTAATTTGTAACAAGAGCTGTCACTGACAAAGGATGAAGACAAGAGGTGCTACAAATATTAAAGAGGAAGCAAGACCTGAAACAGGACATAAGTAGTAGGAGACAATTATATTCACAGTGGAGGTAGACTTTTCATGAGGGACCAGTTCACTTTGAGCTCCAAGTCCTCATATTTAAGAAACTCCCTTTCATTGTCACAGAGAGTGGTAGCCTGGCTGCCCAGTGCATCTGAGTAAATACGTTTACTGGGGACTTAGGTTCAAATTGATATTGAGGTTCCCACATGCCTTTGCATGGATTTAGGAGCTTTCATATATCCTGTGCTATCTATCTCCAAGGAGTGATGGCTATTCCAGGACAAGCCAGATTATCTCTATACAAGTTAATTTGGGACAGTTCTCCTTTTGGAGACCCATGTCATCACAATTTATGGACTGGGAGACAGTAGGTAAGACAAAAATTTGGTTCTGGAGGAGAAAAAAACACCCCAAGAATCCTGATAGAAAAGCAGTCTCTGCTGTAGCATACTGGGAATGTTTCACAATGAAAATAAAAACTGCTTCTGCTAATTTGTTCTGTACATATCTATCTGTACTTTTGTGCATATTGTCTGTGTGCAGTCTATTCAAAACCAGCTTGACTTGCTGGGCATTCTCTGATGGTTTTGGGGACAGAGGAAAAGCTGTTAGGGATCAGCAGGCATGAGCTCTGGCTGCGTGTAGCAGCTCCTGATAGAACTGATGGCATATGCCGAGATATGTTGGAGCACGCTGTGGTTGGCCATCATAGTCTTATTTGGTTGCTATGTGGGTTTATATTCACTGCTGGCAATAGCAATGCATGGCTTCAGGCAAAGCACATGCTTTCTTTGAGACCCAATATGAATAAGTGCCCATTCCCTTGAGCAGGTCTCTAACCCTCGTTGTTTGGGATAAGATGGCTCTGGACAAGACTGTGTGCACAATATTCTGTAGTCAGGATCTCATATACAATTCCTCTGTGTTGCTTGAGGCCTTCTGGTGTGAAAGAATAATCGGGCTTGCAGAGCAAGAAGAGGGCTAGTCCTGCCTGTCTTGAACACTTAATGAATACTGCCATTGGGAGGTTGGTTCACTGGAACTCTTACAGGTCTGAGTAGTCCCAGATGTTGTGCTATTAAAAACTTCTGGAGGAGGGAGTATGTCCCTCATTGCATATGAGGTGTTCTCCTAACACTCATGTCTGCATTCTAGTCTCACTAATGCTGTAAGAGTCACTTCCTAGTTCAAACGGGATCCATTGTATAACATTAGTAAAAAACCTTAGGCCACAAGGGGTGAACTTTCACCTAGATACTGATGAACTTACAGTGAACTCTGCCTTGGTGACATGAGAGAGGGCCTCGAAACTGGTGTAAATTAGAAAAATAAGATAGCCACATCCATCAACAGAAGATGCCTCCTTGAGAAAAGAAAAAGTATATTATACCTGGAGACAGTGAAAGGATCCAATGAGGAGCAAAGAGTCCCCAGACCCAAATACTACTACTGGACCAAGCCATCTTGAGAGGGCAGGGGAACTTAGACTGTAAGGGTATAATTGACTACAGATTCTTTTGTTTGGGGTCCCTCTCCGGAGGCACCCAGCTCGAGCTGTTCTTCACTGCTGTACCACTTAATAAATTCATGTGGTGTACGTCATGTCAGAGATTCTGCTTCAGGAAACCTAGGGTTGAGCTTGAGGGAAGAGGAAGCACCTGAGAGTACATGTGTGCGAAGAGTTGAAAGGGGCACCCGTCGGCTCACTAGAGTCATCTGCTGTGAAAGCACTCCAGTCCTAGCAGTTGAAGGCTCAAGTGGTGTGTGTGCGACTCCTTGATTGGTGTGTGAATGCTCAGACAGCAGCTTCTCCCTCAACACCAATACCAGAGGACTTACCAGAAGTGGATGTAAATCTGGGTTCATATTCTTACCTGCTGCAGGATTAGCTAGGAATATGTATCACTACCATACACAAAAAAATCCAAAAATATTTTTCTTACTATATTTACTATTTGTCTTCCTATTCCTCAATTTATTTCTGAGGTTTTAGAAGGGAGGGAGCTGTTTTTGCATTACATTCCTTAGAAGGCCACAACTGAAGATCCAATTGCAATGAACTCTTAAATGCTGAGTTGCTATTCCATTTCTTAACTGGGCAAAGGTTGAATACTTTTTGCTGAGGATTAAACATTGAAACTGCGAGTAAGCAAAGAAGAAAATGGCATGGCCAGACTGCTTGGAGAATTGTATCACTGTTTCCATGGTTTATGATTTTGTATCATGAAAAGGCATGAGAATTCCTGCTGGGTATGAAATAATAAACTGTTATAACATCAAATATGGAGTGTTTTGAGTTACTTTAGCAAATGAAATGTAAGACAGTGCTATGTACTTAATGATGAGCTCCTGGTGACAGGGATGTAGCTTTTTTTAGCTCTCGTGCTTTGTAATGCTACAGTAAGAAAAATCAATAATACTAATAAAAGCATATGCTATTCTACATGCTTACATAGTCCCATATACATAAATAATAGAATGGCATATTTTTCTTCCTCCCTGTTGTCTGTCTGAGCAGTAGTTAAACTATTCCAAACTGATATATTATGAACTGTCCAGAAGAATAGAGAAACCATATTTACAATGGTTTCTGAGGCAGCATAAATAATTTTTAAAGATAAACTTAGTGACTTATTGTCTGCCCTGGCTACCTGCTATGTTCAGTGCAGTTCTACACTATTAACTCATTTCTTGAAAAATCTATACAAGCCCAATGTTAAAATGAATTATAACCATTCTGCCACACAGAAAACTATCTTGTAAACCCCTTCTGTTCTTTCTTTTCTTTTAAATCCAGGAAGGATTTAGGAATAAAGAAATAACAAAAAATAACGCCATTAGATGAAGTGAAAAGAAACATTAAATTTAACCACAAAATATATTTTTTAAAATTTGTGAAAGAAAGATTTTACTTCTAACCTAAGAAAAAATAGTTTTAAAATAGAATTATTTTGCTTTTCATAAATAATTCTAAAAATAATTCAGTGAAAACTATGTAAGCTGAAAGAAATCTAACTGGAATTGTCATGGATTGAAAACACCAATTTTTTAGAATATGATTTATAAAATATGGCTTTAATGGTTTGCTTTATCATAAACACAAACAACTTGAAATTCTATTCATTTCTTAAAGAGGGAGACTTGGCATTCATTAGGTGAAATAGGGACAGGAACCATTGTAGTCTTTCAAATGAAAGCTGCTGAATGAAGGAGATTGTACACTTCTTGAAAGACAGAAATAACTCTGAAAATATGTTTTTGCAAGAAAGTAATATACTGTGCAGTTTCAAAATCAATGCATCTCTGATTGTAATTTTGCAGACCTCTATGCTGGTGCTAAAAAATTAAATGAAAACAGTAGAGGGAATGGTAAAATAAAAAGAATGGAGATTTCTTTTCACCCTTGTTAAGAGTGAAGACTGGAGGAGATTTGAAATTATAAGAATTTCTATAACAGCTTGACAAGATCTTGCCTAACATATAAACACCTATAGAATAAAATCCTAGGTGTTTTTTCTAGGATGGTGCAGTAGAACTAGGAAATGCGTGAAAAAGAATGGAAGGGATGAAGACAAAGCAGACTAGGTTTCTTCTTCCTGGAAGAGACATAAAGTAGGGGAGATATGATAGAAATCCTTACAAAGAACAATATGAAGAAGGTAAATAAAGGGTTTACTTTCATACTGCAAGAAATAGAAATTACTCAGTAATGTCCTATGGTTAAAAAAGAAAGAAAAAGTGCTTTTGTTTATTTCTGCCTTAGAAACTCATTGCTACAGGCTTCTTTAGGGTCCCAAGTTACAAACAGACACAAAGAAGGCTTAGACAAAGCTATGGAAGGCAGGAATATTGATTTCTGCAAAACAGAACAGTATGGATACATTCCCAGTTAAGGAAGTTTTAATCACTGATTAATGGAAAAGTATACCCAAGAAAATATGACACTGTTTATGCTTTTTTTTTAATCTATTTAACCATTTCACGTTCACTAGTATAACAATACAGAATAAGACACTGATCTATACTGAGATTTTATCTGACAAAGAGTATTAGCTATAAATTTCATGTTCCTTCTGCTATATTTTCTGGAGAGGTTAGCATGCCTCTTGAGTATGTGGGAAATTCCATGAATGTAACATTGTTTATGGGAAAAAAAGTTGTCCATCTCCATGCATTTTTCAACTAATTTCTTTTAATATAGTATTGTGTGCTCCAAATATATAAGGATTAGTTTATTCAAGGAGAATTGAAATGCCTGGGCAATGTAGCGACAGGACCTAAGCATGGAGGCTGTGCTTTTTTCATTCTCTTCACAGCCTCTTATTTGGGAATCAGTAGATTCAGAAGATCCCTTGTAGCTATCATGTCAGAGAGGAAGTTTTCTTATATCACAGTTTTTCTATAACAGATGCTGATAGCACTTAGCTAAGAAATCTATGGGATATGAAGTAAACACATATTGAAAGTGAAGGAAATCATAAGCCTTTCTTAACAGAAAAAAAGTGGTCAGATAATTTTCTGAGAACAGAATTTGAAAAGTCCTTTTCTGTGAAATACAGCCCCTGTCTGTAAGTCCTTCAGTACTGAGGACATCCAGTAATGAGTAAGAAAAAAAATGAGAGGACTTTGCTTGTAGGGTTTGTTTGTATTTCAACACTCCTTTGTAGACAACTAGGCTATTCATTGCATGTATCACCTAGAAAAAGCTGTAGCTGATATTTTGTGCTCTTTTGCACCTTTTGAGAGAAAGAGAATTTGCATATACCCATTTTGTAGATGAAGGATTTTACATGTGTGTCTTCTTCCTCAGCTTTTAAATTCTTCAGTCTGAAGAGCTCTTCTACTAGTACTGCAGTTATGAATGACAGCAGAGACACCTACATACACTCCTGTCTTAAATGACAAAGGTTCTGATGTCTCTTGCACATCAAATAGTTGTTTGTAAAGCCAAAAGATGGGTAAAATGTGGGCAGGCCATCACCTGTTGTTGCTTAGATTTGAAGGAAACATACCCCTTTAAGAAGTAAACCAGAACACATAAATAGACTTATGCTTCAGTATCTGTTTGTGAATTTTAAAGTATGCTAATTTTATACATAACAGTTGTTCCAGGCAGACTCTGTTTACAGTATTCCTATAGTTAGCAAGACATTGATACTCTCTGGCAATTACTGTTTCCATAAGAAAACCTGCTATTGTGGCGCCTCATTCCAATGCATCAGTCATATGTTATTATGGTATGGGAATATCAATTGAATACAAGAGCTGAAATTAAAACAGATTCTTGATCTTTTTCATTATTTGAAGCTAGAAATTTGCAGAAGGGCAGTATCAAAGTATGCATGGTAAAAGTAGCCGATACATAACATTCAGAACATAAAAGTTTGAATGTTTTACAATGTGGCTGACCATGACCATAAGCTAAGCTCTTTCTGCCACGTAAAAGATAAATGGATGCACTGTTCCTACAGGTCTGATCCTTTCTAATCATAACAACTGGCTAAATTAAAAGAAATCTGTAAAATTTATGCTATGATAAAGTGAAGAAGAGATGGAACTTATCTTCATAATCAAGTCCTGGATTTGATCGCATTTGGCTCCCTAAGTTTATCAGAGTCATTCTTCTGGCAGTATTTCATTACACAAAGACTTTTGTGAAGACTCCAGTCCCTGCTACTCTTATAAAGAAATTTATTAATGCATTAATAGAGGTTAGATTATGTAAATGTGGTGTGGTTGGATACGAATATGAAAATACAAAAACTCAAAAGAAAGAAATGGTCAGACCACATTGTAAGAGGAAACTATCTGAAAGCTACAAACAGATTCACCATGGCACCAAATTTTAGTTGCGTGCCTATATCAAGAATTGTTGAGGACTTAAATCTATGGGGAGAGACACTTTCAAAATTTAATTGAAAGACTGAATGAGCCAGGGAACTAAAATCATCATTCATAGCTCTCATTTTTATATGTACATCTTGGACCCTTTATAGAAACGTAGCAGAGAACATACATTTATGATCCTACATTTTGCCTGCAATTGTGGCAAATCTGGAATTCTTCATAGAAAAGTGTAACTCTGTAATATATCTTTTTTCTTATTATTACATAATGGTGTGGCCCTACTTTCTCCTCTAGTACACTGGGCTAACTTTTGTTCTTGTACTGAATGACAAATGCACTTCTTACCATTTTCTGACCATATTTCTAACTGCAATTTCAGTTTGTATTAACCACAGATTTAATAGATTTTAATTGGTAAATGGAATCGCTCATCAGGTTTCAAAAAGAAAATTTTCCTTCCATTATTTAGTTATATCCCAATACAGTTGTTCAGATTCAATCAAGAACTAGGTTTTGATCCAGAGATAAGAACACCATCAGAGGTTTCTACCCTGGATTTTATTTTTGAATGGGGTTTACAAAGCTGGGCATAGAAACACTTAAGCTTAAGGAGAATCATGTGGGATACACCCCACTAAAAGGGCTGAAAAAATTTTGAAATTTATAAGAATTATTCAGACAGATCAGAAGCTGGGGAAGGCAGTTGATGAATCAATGTCAGGATGGCTGAGAAGAATTGTATCCAGGCAGAGACTGGAAAAGGAAGGATGCCTTTCTGAAAAACTCTGTATGAGCTTATATCACTTAAGGACAGATAAACTATTGATGTAAGATGGGGCAAAAAAAGAAATAAATTTCCAAGGACACAGAGTGAAGTCAGCAGGACTGAACCATGGAGAATGACCAGAAGAATGTAATGATACAGTTAGAAAGAGTCATGCAGAGATGTAATATGTAGGTAGAGGTATCTTGTGCACAGATGTGAAGGGAAGTACCTCAGTGAATTATTCACAGGAACATAAAGTACTGCACAGCTTATCAGGCTTTGAAATGTGGGAAGTGATCCATTAACAGATCCATGGAAGTTGGAATACTTAGCAAGGTGGGACTGTGTTTCAGCATACATATAAGTTACTTGGCTTGTAAAAAATGTTTATATAGTTCCAGGTGATTATTGTATTACACCAATGTTATACATAACAGTTGTTCTAAGAAGATACTGTTCACAATATTCTTCTTTTAGTATTACAAAATATATTGTTCATTTACTATTTGTGGTAAAAATGCAATATTGTCTCAGCTTCTTTATACCAATTCAATAATCTAAAATGGTTTCCACAAGCCACTACAAAACAGTTTAAATAATCATTATCAGGGAAATGGTTAGCTCAGTTAAGACATAACCTTTCTAATCTATGGATTTGGATTTAGGGAAATGGAAGGACATAGCTGAAAATTAAAAAAAAAAAATTGCATTAATTTTCAGCAGTTTAATGAAAGTACATTTATTAATAGGAAAATATAGTGTGCAAAACACTGTCCAGTCAAACTATGAAATAGACTGAGAGAAAATTTTATGCCTAAGTTCACTTTTGAAAATTTACTCTAGTGACGAGCATAATAGAGACTCTCAGTGGCTAAGAGTAATTTTTGCTTATGGGTATTTTGTGCATTTCTACGACACAGTTTTTATTCATTTATGAATAATCTATGTTTTGTGGAAATGTTGTAAGGTACAGCCAAATAAAATTCATACTCAGCACTTATTCCAATCTTTGGAAATAACCTGGCTATATTTTATGAAGTTGGGTACTATTAAATTAATTTTAGTCCAGTACATAAATCATTTTATAAATGCAGCTTACATAATTTTCCTTTCTTGCCACAGATTGATAGAGTATCCTGTAACACCACTAAACTGTTCCGTGCCTCATTGCAGAAAATTATTTGTTCAGCAACATTATACTTGTTTCTACTTTAACTATTCAACTGTGAAGTGACTCAGAAGATTGTTTCTACTTAACATTCCTCTTGTCTGATATGGAAATCTCAGTGGATAGACAAAGGGTATAAGGTTAATCCACTTTCATCTGTGAATGGGAATTCTCCCTTTATCCTCAGTGATACTATTAAAAAGAAAAAGCACATACTTTCGACAGCTGTATTTAGATATTTCATATATACATCAAATAATTTGTAACTAACTGAAATAACTTGCTTTACATTCCATGAAAACAGCTTGACAAAGGCACCCTTTCATTAATAACAGATACATTTGTTTTCTACTATTGCATTTAAAAAAATAAGTAAAGTTATCCACAACATCAAGTAAATCTCCACTATGCTAACTTTTTACTGGGGGGGAAGGATCAATACCATGCTGTTTCTGACTATTAGTTATGCCAGGCACAGAACTTCAATAAATAACTTTTATATCATGAAAGAGTTCAAACTATATGGAAACCTTCCTTTATTTTTGTTTTGCTTTGTTTTTTAAAAATAGCCCTAAACAAGTAATATATTTTGCTTTTTAAATTTAATTTTTAAAACAACTATGAACTCTTTATCAAGTACATTCTTCTTCTTCTCACTATGTGAACACATAACTGGCATAGATGCCTTGGTTTTATTTTTAATAATATATCTATGTTTGGGGTTTTTTTGGTAAATATAAGACAACGTATCTTTTAACAAGAAATTCTTGTTTGGGTACAAAGAACATTCAGAAATAATAATCTTAACATAATTTTTTATGATATCTAAGTGGCAATGATGCTTCAGGAAGTACATGGAACACTATAAAGAAGGATCAAACTTTCGTTCTCTCACTTTTCTTGAATCATTCAATGCAGGCAACTTGACAGATGTAACTTATTTAAATTTCCCTCAAAAACCTTTTCAGAAAACCAAAACAAGAATGTGAAAAAAAATTCAGAGTAAATAAAGTGGGATGAAAAATATTGTCCAAATATATAATCAATTAAGCAATTCAAAAAAACACTTTCACCCGAAATGCTGTGACCTTCCCTTTATTCGTTTCACTTATTTCACAGCTCGGAATATACCCTTTAGATAACCTTTAACCTGTAGACAACCTACACCTGTGCTTAGTGCATGAAATATTTTGCTGACTCACCAGGCCTTGTGAGGCCTGTGAAGAACCAAGGGCAAAGGCAGGCTTGGTTTCTTATCACTTTCTGTTTTCTTCTAGGTTCTTTTTCTTCCAAGATTTTTTTTTTTCCCCTTTTCCTCTCCACTTTATTTCCTTTTTGCCTTTGCAGCTTCTGGGTTCTTTTCCTCTCTGTTCTGATCCTTTTCCTCCTGGAATGTCCTACTTTTCTGTTATATCTAATTTTGAATATCCCAGTCTCTAAAGATCACTGCCTGTATTTCTGACTTTTGACATGATAAGCTGGTCTGGATCCAGACAGGTATCTTGCTGCTGTGGTTTCCTTTTAAAAGAAAAAAAGGATGTTCTTGATAGGAGAGCAAAGCTTGCTTTCAAGGCAAGTCCCAGCTAAAATGGTCCCATAACAGATAATCTTATGATAATCTTTTCCTAATTCTCTGTTAAGTAATGCATATAAGAAAAATAACTTTGACAGTGATACGAAAATTAGGTATTACCATTTAAGAGAAAGATTTTGGAATCAGTTATTAGGTCTTTCAACCAGTGGGCTCAGTTTGTGGGAACAGTAAAAATGGTAAATAGAGTATTAGGAACTATTTGGAAGAGACCAAACAAAAGAAGGAAACATTATTATGACACTATAAAAATTTTGCTAATTCCATCTCAAAATGGGATATAATAGAACAAGAAAAGATAGAAAACAACACAAATAATTAAAGGTGCGTGGTTGCTTTTTTACAATGAGCAACTCTGTACACAAGAACACATGATATATAATATAATCTTTTCAAAAAATGAATAACAAAAAAAAATATGTAAGACTACTATTGTGGTTGTTTTTTTTAAGGATAACCCATTAGAAGCTAGCAGGTTCAACTTCAAAAATAGTAAAAAGAAAAAATTTACTGCTCACAGGCATAATATGTTGTAAAATGCATTACAAGTATTCTCAGAAGGAGTTTAGACAAATATATGCAAAAAAATATTAACTGAGAGTTTATTAAACCACTGTTACGCTAAGAGCTGATGTGGTAGTTATAACCTGTTGCTTAAACTTTTTTCCTAAACAACTGTTGCAGGTCACTAATAGAGATAAGATTCTTATCTAACTTAGTATGTCATCTGTTAAAGTCCTTACCTCTTTTCCACATGTGATTTTTAGGTGGGCAGCTTCTAAAAAGAAATGTGATAATATTAAACATTTCCCATCTTGGTGTATCTGTTCCTAGTAATCTTTGTCAGAAGCGGTATTGGATTTTCAGTTTAATTTCCAACTCAGGGAATATTTCCATTTTGAAGGAAAAAAAATCATCATAATTGATTGTATTTCTTTTAGTCAGTTATCCAAAAGTCATACATTCAGCTAGTGATATCACTGAGGCAACAAACTTCAATGATGCTTTTTAAAAAAATGTCTTTTCTATGAATGTTTAGATGCAAAATCTGCTAAGTGGTAGTTCAGTAGGGACAAACCATTTTCTTAACATTGATGCCTTCCAACACAGCCATTAATATATTTTTATGCCATTTATAGCAATAAACTTATATAACTCTTATTTCATATATAAACAAGGAACTAAAAAGGATATACCATGCTGCAGTAACATAACATTTTTCGTTCCTGAAGGTCTACTAGATGTATTGTAAGGCACTTTTGAAAAACACATTTCCTTCTCCTCATGTCTTCTGTAAGATGCTCTTGCAAACTGTTCTACTTTCAATCAACAGTTGTTTGGCTGTTACAGGATGACAGCTTGAATATCTGTACACTGGGGTTTGCCTAAGGATGCATTTCCTATTTGGTTTGAACAGTTGCACTATGGAAGCTTCAAGACTGTTTTTGGTGAACCAGTTATCTGCTGACTGTCTGGAACCTTTACAGCATCATGTGCCAGTTGAAACTTGGTAGAGTTAGTAGGATTAATAACTATTGCAGGAATGGTTTCCATATTCCTTTTTAATGGTTTACGGTGACTGGAGACTGGAATACGTACTATTTATTTAGCTGGAATCAATTAACCTGTGCAGTCATGAAAAAGCCAGTAATAACATTCACCTTTAGAGAAGGTATGTTCGTTTTGGGAACATATAATGTATGAATTCCTGCACTTTCTGAAAGAGTCCCAGTAAAAGCTCCAAGATACATTGCTATTAAACCCAAATGCAGTTAAAGGCTGAAATTCCTGTAACAGTATGTATTACATGGGAAGATCCAGGAAGCTAGATTACGCTGTAGTGGTCTTTGATTAGTCTGAAACAGACTTGCTCATGAAAGACAGATCTTCATAACTTTTTCTCCTTGCTAAGTTTTTGAGACATGATTTTTTTATAGTACTGAGCAAAACAGTCTGGGTCTTGTGATCTGCCACTGTGTTTTTGAAGGGAATGATTTCTTGGATCCTTGGTTACATTTCGTACCACCTTTTAGTGGTGTTTATTCATGAATGGTGGAGATAACATCAGTACTATGTCCTTCTGCTTTGTTGAGGAGTGCTAGCTTCCAAGTATTCTCAAGTTATTGATGTACATTCTGAGCATTATTCATTCTCCATACGTGTATTTATTGATTCAATAATATAAACAGATCACAAGGTAGCAGATTCAAATTGCCTTTTTTTGTTTGTTTTTAATTATTATTATCACCACTTAATTAAACTTTTTTTATTTGTGCTGCATAGTTTATCTCATGTTCCCAAGATCCAGGTAATAGGGCCTAAAGGCTATAACAGTGCTTCTCTAGTTGTTTTGAGCAACAATTAAGAGAAGCCAGGCTATCATACTCGGAACTCCAAGGAAACATCACAGATGGAAGGGCAGATGCAGTATGCAGTCCCCTGTCCAGAGGTATTAAGTTCATGATAATGTCCATCATATCAGGTAAGAAATCTATAACATTATTAAGCATCCATTAGCATAACCTCTGAGATAATAAGGTAGGCTTTTAAGAGAAGCATGTTTTGTCCAAAGGAGTAAATATAGAGTATACTGAAACGCCCTTTGTGATGGCATCTAATCACTGATATTGTGGTATCTTCCAAGTGGGCAATACTGTCAACATAATTATCCTTTAGGCAAGGAGGAAATTACTTCCATGTTAATCTAAGAATTATTTAATATATCTTTTGTGGAGGCCGACAACACTTTACCTCTATTACCCTTAGATAGTTCCTTGACACTTTGTGTTTAAAACTGTATATGCAGAAAAGCATTACATTGGCTAAACAAGATCTCAGCAGCAAATTTCCCAAGAAATCAATATTGTGATCTCCATCTTGGAAAAACAATATAATATGGAAAGGTTATCACACTTTAAAAAAAATAATAATTTGAATCAAGTTAGTTCTACAAATGACCATGTATGTCCCAGGCATAGTCCCCTCCCTTGACATTTTTCTTTAAATTTTCCTGTCTCAAACTAAAAGCTGGACTCACACTGAAAGACAGGACAATAAAAGCCACCCTCTAGAAGGAAACAAACAGAGATTGGGACCTTTGAAGAGCTAGCCTGAAACAAAGCTTAAAGGGAAGGATCAGGTTCTGATTTTCTTGTTGATCAAGTCAAAGTCCATGAATAAATCTGATTTATAGAAAAATCTGCATTTAGCAGCATAAATTTGTCTTTATACTTCCTGAATTTGAAACCAGATAAAAATAAATCTACAGAGATGTTAAATAGTTATGCTTCACTTACTATACAAACAGTGGTATTCTCATTCCTGATTTCTCTGTTTAATAGGTTGGAGAGGTAGAGGAAGAATGGTAGGCATATTTATGAAAACTGTGGCTTGCTTTGGTAAAGATACCTAATATCTATGTTGTGCCCATTTTGATGTTTCTCTAGGAAAGTGAGAACTAAACTGAGTTTGAGTCTGGATCTACCACTTGCTTTGAGTGAATTCTGGCTAAATTGTGGGTAAATTTGTATGAAAGTAAGATATGCTTGGCTAGCTTCTGTCCTCAGATTCTTTTAAACATGAAATTTTCACTCAATTATAAAAAAAAAAAATAGAGCACAAATAAGCGGTACTTGCAAAGTTTAATTTGATCCAAGAAGAATGAATAGCTATTTAAGAAACAAACAAAGGAAAGGCCGAATGCAAAAACCTGCTTCCTAGGTAAATGAATTATCTGGACCAAGTTTTTATTGCTTTCAAGTTCCTGATAGACATTTGGGCTCTGCTGCACTAAACTACACTTGATTTAATGAATGAACCTGACTTTCTCACATGATTTTTCCTTTTAAAACAACTTTTGGTAGAATTTACTAAATAAATTATTATAACGGCAAACTTGCTTAACTGAAGAGACCAATAGCAGTCTCCTAACTGAAAAGTAGAGTTCAGTTTGTGAATTTTAGCATCTTCATGGCTGGCTGGGTTAGCTTTGCTATGGGCTCTGGGCTTTGTTTGAAATGGAGCTAGAATTACTAGAATGGTTAATGCAAACTTTAGCTTCAGAGAGTTTTTTGTTAAGACAGAAAAAATATCTGCAACTGGCACATGGTCCATGTGAATAAATGGAATATGCTCAAAGGCATGAATACTGCAAAGAAGCATTAGAAAGGCTGGGCCAGATTGGAGAGGGTCATATTCAAGTCAAGAGTAAACTCAATAGGAATTGAATTTACCAATTAATCATGCCTGTTGCATAGTGTAACTTGTCATTTTCCAGTTAATTTGAGATCTCAAAATAATATTTATGTTCTGCTGTCTACAGCCCATTTGTCTCTGTAAATTTGTGGAATTTTAAATTGTGATAGTTTGATATGTCGTGGTTTTTCTCATATTTGATTGTGGTGTACTTCCATTAAAATGAGATAGTCTGATAGAAGTTAGAACTGAAACTTTCTTTTAAAAATGAACCAGAAGTGTCTCTATAAAGGTAAACAAAAGTAAGTATCTTCCTTTTTTGTATGTGATTAACTTTGAGATGGTTGTGTTTTTTTTGCCTTAAGTACTAATAGAATGTTTATATTTACTTTTTAAGAAGTTATTATATATACCTGCATACATATATATACCTGTAAAAAATTATGGCAAGCACCCAAAGATATTTTTTTTTTGTATAATATGCTGTTGTATAGACTTTACTGTATGTGTTACAGAATCAAATTAAAATCTTTATTCTTAACAGTACTGAATCCATGGTGGACTTCATCTGGTGAGGGGAAAAAAAAAAAAAAGGTGATTGGCTACTACAGTGGTAACACTGAGAAAGGTCAGTGACATGTACCTTAACAAATATGTCATCTAGAGTCAGTCATCATGTAGTTTGTAGACGCGTGTGCCCACTTGTATTTGTGGTTGTGTTTTCTGAGTTAAGATCTTTCATATCAATGCAAATAAACCAGTAAATAACAGTAGGCATATATTTTTGTAACTAGGAAGAAGGGAAACGTATGCAACATCTAATCATAACCTGTAGAATTAATTGCTAGAAGGACTCAGTAATTGACACTTGTATTTTTTCACAAAATAATTTTAATGGGACTGGATAATTCCAGGTCTAATACAAAATGTATTTTATGCATGATGAGAATAAGATAATCAAATTCCGTGTTTCTGGGTATAGGCAGACCAATGCAAGAGATGAAAAATGTTTATACCTCTCTCTCCTCTCATGACAGATATCTTGGAAGATACAGTCCTAGTGTTTCATTTTATTTGGACAGAAATGGGGGGCAGGAAACAGAGGGATGGATATTTCCTTCTTTCAGCATTATGTATTGTCCTAGGATTATGGGAGAATGATTCCAGGTACTGAATTAGTTGTCAAGATATTATGGAACAATTTATGTTAGTACACTAAAAAGAAAAGGAGAAAGGTATAGCTAAAATAACAAGAAGTTTGATTGGGCAAAACATTACACTCTTTCTTTGTGTTCCCCCTTTTTAAAGAAGTATTTTCACAGCTTAAAAGATTTGCAAAACCAACATTTTATGCAGACATGTGCTGGTTTTGACTAGGATAGTGTTAATTTTCTTCATAGTAGCTAGTATGGGGATATGTCTGGGATTTGTGCTGAAAACAGTGTTGATAACACAGGGATGTTTTTGCTATTGCTGAGCAGTGCTTGCACAGAGTCAAGGCCTTTTCTGCTTCTTACACCACCTCACCAGTGAGTAGGCTGGGGGTGCATGAGAAGGTGGGAGGGGACACGGCTGGGACAGCTGACCCCAACTAACCAAAGGGATATTCCATACCATGACATCATACTCAGCATATAAAGCTGGGCGAAGAAGAAAGAAGCAGGGGACTTTTGTAGTTACGTTGTTTGTCTTCCCAAGTAATGCTCTACATATGATGGACCCCTGCTTTCCTGTCAACCATCTGCTGACACCTGCCCGCCCATGGGAAGTAGTGAATGAAGTCCTTGTTTTGCTTTTCTTGCGTGCGCGGCTTTTGCTTTACTTATTAAACTGTCTTTATCTGAACCCACGAGTTTTCTCACTTTTACCCTTCTGTTTCCCTCCCCCATCCTGCTGTAGGGGGAGGGAGTGAGAGGCTGTGTGGTGCTTAGTTGCTGGCTGGGGTTAAACCATGACAAGATAATAACATAATGTGTATTTGTGAAAGCATAACTTTCAAATTCCAGTCTAGCCAGGGTTTGTATATTTTTGTATGAATGTTGACAAAATATTACGGAGCTTTATAGAAGTTGAAAGATTTTACATTTTAAGATTTAAAAAGAAAAAACTTTCTGTTATTTGCTTCTATTATACTTGGTTCATTTTTCCTTATAAAATTAGACACTAATTTTGTTTTTTTTGTAATTTGTGTCCTCTGAATCTTCTTCATATATTCCATTTTTCAAACATGTGGCCTACAAAAGTATAAATCCTCCTGACTAAAATGTCAAGAATAATGAACTGAATAGTCTTGCTCATATCTGGTATTTCCAGTCATAATCGTCTTGTATCTTAATGTTCATCTCAGTTCTTTAGCTTGACATACTTATTGTTCAAGGCATCATAGTCTTAGCCATTATTCTTAGCTTGTTATTTCCATTAATATCTGATCCAAAGTGTTCGTTACATTGGCAATCAGACTAGATGGAAATGTTCTGATCAGCAGCTCTTGCATACTGTTGGACTATGACCCACACATGAACTTTGAAGTGGTAATTGCTGATGTATCTCATGGGGCTCTTCTTGCAGTACTGTCAGTAGAGGCATACAGATTGGTTAGTATACTGCAATACCAGATAAAAATTGGTACTTTTATGAGCATAAACGAGACAAAGTAAGAATGCCGACACAAAGGTACTTTCAAGCTGGAAAGTAAGGCATAAAGCAAAACTGGCCAAGGCAAAATTACCCATCATTAATAGTTTGAGTATGATGCTCATGAAGTAACATGAAACTGAACCAAACTGACACCTGCTCATTATTAACTAGAGTGCTACACTTACACATTCCTTCCCTGGAGGAATCAGTCTTTGTAGGTCTTAAGACCAGAAAAGATTTTTATGATCATCTGGTCTTACGTCCTTACCAGACCTGTAGATTTTCAACTCCAAATTTCTATGTCTTTCATAGTGATGTACAGTAGAAATAAAACATAAAGGCATGTTTTAAATATTTTAACTACTTAAGAGTAATATTGCCTTATATCTATAATAACTTCCCTTATTTACAGCAAAAATGAGTGTGTATGTCTTTTGCAATAATTGTAAGGAAAATGCCTTCTCCTCGGATTATCATATTCTAACAGTAATGAGTGGAATGATGTTGGTGAAAAAGGATTTATTGGTCTCTCAGTTCATCTTAGTTTTCTGTTCAAATTAATGCAGTTTTGGAGGAAGTAGCTGGCTTTAAAAATACCAGCTCAAATCGCAGTCTATTGTTTCTTCCTTTGAGCCCAAATGTTTTATATGTTACTCCCCCACTTCTTGCAGCTTCAGTGATGTGAAGAAATATGTTGTCATATAGAGAATGCAGGATCCCAATTATGTCAGTCAACTTAGGTAGGATAAAGTCTTGAGTTAGTTGCAAATAACAGATAATAACACTAAAATCAGTTTATCTCATTATACCATGAAAACACCAATGCTTATAATAACATGTCTTCCTACAAAATATTCCCTGATACTTTTTAGTGGCATCCTCCTTTGACAAGATAAAACCAGAATGGTCAGAGTATCATACAGTATCTTTAGACTTTTCCCATAGTATTATAAAACTCTTCTACTGAAAAAAAAAGTTAAATGCTCCCATTTCTGTAGGTCTTACTGCTCTAATCAGATGGCAGTTCTCCAAGACTTGCGAAGCTATTACAATTAAGGTGCTGGAATTAAATTTAGGAAATTTGAGTTAATATCTAACTTTTCGAAGTGCCCTTTCTAGACTTGTCCTCAGATCATGCCTTCTTTTTTTCATTTATATGGTAGAGAATGATTACTATTCCTGATTCTTAGAGGATTCAAACTTTCATGTACTTACGCTGTTTAGACAAAAGTGGTTAAAGCCACATCATATCATCCCTCTTAAAAAGGAAGTAGTAAAAGTTTATAATTTATATGTTGTAGAGAAGATAAAACAGCCTTGGGGGGGAAGCCTCAACTGAAATCAATATTGCCCATTGTTTGTAATTCAGACCCTCTTAAATTTTCCAGGTATGTTAAGCTGTCTTCAAAATTAAGCATTTATTACATTGTTTTATCTCTCCAACTTCACAGTTTATGTCTCTAACCACAAACACAAGCCTTCCAAAACACCTAGTTGAATTATTATTTTTGTTCTGTTTAACATATGACACTGTTAGAGTTCAAACGTCACTGCAGCTATACTGATTGGGGGGATGAAGAAGGCAAAGAGGTTTTTTCTTTTTTATTATGGACATATATGATAAATATAATACAAAGTTCACAAGACAGTACTATGTAAATATTCAGTTAGAAAATATTTTTTTTTTGTCTTTTAACAATAGTTGAACAGGTTTTCTTTAAAACCACAGTGGTATATACAGGCTTTAGCACAATTGCTCAGGATCTCGGTGTCTCTGTTAAAGGCAACATTTAAAGAATGATGGTAGCGACATCCGATTGACGGCTAAGTGCCAATTTGAAAATCTTATTTTGAAAACACTCTCCACAGTTCATTTCACAGTCATAAATAGACGTGCCTCTTGCCTCTACAATTCAAAAATTTCTAGGCTGAAAAAATGGGTATTATTTTAAAAAAAAATGCTAACTTTTTTTCTTATTTTTCAAAAACTGTTGCTCTTATTGGTGCAAAAATCTCTACAGATAAAAAATTAGATTACCTTTATTCCATACAAGTCAACATGAAGTTACATTACATGTATAATACATAAAATACATTGACTTTAACTCCCTTCATTTAGAGTACTTTTTTTCCTTCTCACTTTCTTTTCTTTTTGTTCTTTGCTCTGCATTCTTTTTCTTCTTTCTTTGTTCTCTGTTTGATAGAACATGCTTAGAGTTCATAATTATGTCTATACATAGAGTTTTAACAAACAGATCAAATATTGCCAAAAAGTCTATATAGCAGTCAAGGACTTACTATAAGACAAATGCCACAGATATTCCAAATAATAATTTTAAAAATAAAAGAAATTTATTTTGATTTCCAAATATTTCAAGAAAGTTTTTTTCTATATCCATATCTTTCTGAAAGTGTCAAGAGATTCATCACACCCAGCAAAACCCAGAGCTGTTTAAATTTCTTCTTGAAATTACACTAGCTCTGAGCTTCAAAGGCACAGCTATATTTCTATAGCAGTCAATGAATGCTTAAAGTGAGGAGGAAGAACCAGGATGTCTGTGTCAGTAATTTACTAGAATTTTCTGTAGAAGGAGGAGAGGGAAATAGAGCAGGGACTTTACTTGCTTATATTCAAAGAAAATAAATAAATTTTTAAAAAGGGAAAATGGCCAAAAAGAAAGAATAAAGGTGAGCAGCTTATTCAAGAGTGAAGCTGGAAGTGCTCTTCAGTATTCACTGTTACCCTGTCTAACCTTGGTTCAGCACTGTAGGAGCTCTTCAGCTTTTACAGCCTGTGCCCAGGCTGCCAGACCAAGCTCAGTTCAGTTCTTCCTTCTACAGGTATTCCCTGGGTTTCCCCATCTCTCCATGTGGTACTTTCCAGCTGAGTTTTGCTAAGTGTAGCCTGCTTTTATTCTCTTCTGTGCACTGCCTGTGGCTGAAAAGGAGTTTAATTTATTTATTTATGTTGATAAAAAGGCAGTAGAATTAAAGATGAGCCAAAACAAAGCCCAGAGCTTTGGCTCCTATTATTAAGTGGAAATCGACTGCGTCCAACTGTCTATTTAATCCCTACATGAAGGTCGAATGAACTTCTGCATCTGAGTCCTTCTGAACTTCACTCTTGGGAGGTTAGCTCTAATAAAATCTGCTCTTTTTTTACACATAGAAGAAAAAGAATATAATCCCCTTGAATAGGGAAGCAATATCATATTAAAAGATACTCTTGCTTGACAGACATTTTTTCGTAATCGTACAGAATAGGCTGCTGTGACTACTGAAGAAACCCAGTTTCATGTGCTGTAAGTGCAACCAGTAGAGATTCTGAAATAGGATGTGCTCAATAGGGCAGTCCCACTGCACTGCATTTCTGATGTGCCACAGTGTGCATTATCAACAGGCTTAGTGGTTTCCTTTGAACAGATAGTAAACCCTGCATGGGTTTCATCACTCTCATTCTTTTACTGAAAAAATAAATCTTTTTCCTCCTGCCGCTGCAGCATACTTTAGGGAAAGAAGATGGCTCTATTTTCTTCATGCACTGCAGAGTTTATTAATGAAAGAACCAATTCCTACCACCATGGCACCTTTAAAAACTTATTAAATTACAGCAATAATTTTCTGTTATCCATGCAACTGATCCCATTTGGGTTTAAAGTTATGTCTCGTTATGTTTAACATCTGCTTTATGCACACAGCTTTCTCATTATGAATAAATCATTAAATCAATTAGGGGCATTGAGCTTTTCATAGGCTTGCAGTAGAGAAATTGAAGATTATGTTAGTTAACCCATGATGCATCAAGTAACTGTTTTCCTACTATAGGCCTATACGGAAAAGAGAGAATATTGACAGTGTCAGGATATGAAGAATAAGACAGCCCACCAAATGGGGGAAGAGTTTGGCATCCATCTGAAATAGACTTCCAGGCTATCTGCAGGCTTGAAGTAAATATGTTTAGGGTAGGGATTCTGGGATGGTTAAACCTGTCCTAAGTCCATGTTGCTTTCAGCATCTGAATGGATGAGAAATTATGTGAAGAAGATGATCTTCCCCATTTATATAGCCAACAGTGATTACCCTCACATTTGGAGAAAACTGATCTCGATTAACAGGCCACATCAAACCATAAGGTATTCACTTACCAAATTCCAATCCAACTCTGTAATTCACACTGACAAAATTGCATTGGATGTTACTTCAACTTTGCACCAACTCTTGGAGGATTTTGGCTGTTGTTAGGGATAAAATGTCTTTGATTCTAGACACCTAAGTGGAATTTCCTGGATAAAGTGGGAGTCTGTGGCTGGAGGATGATCACTGCCATAATCTAATGTGAAGTTACAGATAATACAAACAAGGAATTTTGTGTAGTATTTCTTGCAAAAAGAATACATGTAGTGTTTAAGGATTCATAAAGAAAAAATATTTTATGAAAATGACCCCAAGTATATTGAGCACGTTCAGAATTATATTTCTGGTTGTCAATAAAGAAAAAGGCACAACCTGAAATGCTGGGCAAGGGAATGAATAGACCAGTTTCTCATGTACTAGTATGCCAACTTCCAAGAAATAAATTTCTTCATTTTGCAAATATGAACAAAGAAGAAAGTAGACAAGAATGTGAGAAAATTATTCAGACAATATAAAAGTTCATCTAAATGAATAAATAAAAATCATAAACACTGCCAAAAGTATGGCAAACATGGCAAGTAGAAAGAACAGTAAAGCTGAAACCTTTTTCTTACAATAGTACAAAACAATCTGGCAAAGTGAAAAAATGAACAGGGATGTTAATCATTATTTTAATATAAGTAAAAACAGAGCATATCTAGCTCCCAAACCAAGCCAAAGGTCTTTTGTATCACTTTTGATACTGTGTTTGTTGCTGCCAAATTCTTAGGATTATTCTGGCTTCTGCAGATGCCTGTTTGATGGTAGAGAGCTGGAGTAATACCAGCAAGAATTCTTGTACATACCAGCTTTCCAGGGATACAAAATTCTCATGAAATTACAGTTTGTGGGTTGTTTCTCCCTCCTTACCTCCTTCTCCACCCAACAGAGGACATTGTTTTTTCCCCTGAAACCTATTTATGATATGAAAGAAACACACTTATAGTTTCAGGAACACTTTTAACATTCATAAAATGAAATTCTGTTTGAAATCCACATATGAAAATACCAGAATTAGTTCATTAAAAACCCTGATACTCAAAACTGAACAGTCCCCTGGGTGTTGTCTGTACTGTAATTGTCAATTTTTCCCTCTGATTGGTGACATTGTGCTTCCTTGGAGTCAAGATCAAAGCAACTTCTGACCTCAGGTAGTTTTTGTGGTTGTGAATTATGAAAATAACTGCGGGTGCCTTGGAGACTTCTACATTGCCTGGAATTTCAGTTATAAATTTAGCAGAATAGTAGGGAAGGTGGGAGTGGAGCAGAAAGGAGCACTTATGGGAAGAAGGGAGGCTATGAACAAGGTTTGGAGTGTTAATTTTTTGCTAGAATGAACAAATACATCTAATAACCTCTGAAAGCTTACCCTAATGCTAACGTTTTTCAGGTCCTTTTTATGTACAATATGATGTATTTTAATGTTCTTAACAGAATGGACAAGAAAGTGAGATGTCTAATTTCTTTTTGTTCATCTTATTCTGTCTTTCATGCATAAACCAGAAAATAAGTCTTTTGATGTTGGATTTTGGTTATCTAGAAATGTTGTTCTTCCTACAGTTTCCCTTAGGCTAATAAATACTTCTCAATTCCTAGTCTAATGAATTACATATTTTAGTGAATAATATTATTTCATTTGGAAATAATTTCTCTTTATATTTTTTTTATTCCAAACAAAAGCAAAAGTAAAGAATTGAAAGCAAAGGAGACTTCACCCATGACATCTGGCTTTGCTAGACTTTTAAGTCTTTTATCAATGACAATCTGTTATTCTAAAATATGTTAATGTTTTGCATAGTCTTTGGATGCCAACTTTCATGTTCTACAAAACATGACAAGTTCCTTTTCTAAAACAGCTTCTCTTCAAATTTCATTTACTGTCGTAAATATTTTGTGTAAGACAAATCCTTTGTATATAATATCCCTTCATTTTGATGTTTATTTAACTTTCCATCTTTTAGAGTTAACTTTTATTCAGGACTGAATTTTGGTCATGTAATCAAAAATTAAACAGAACTGCAGTTTTGGCTGTTCTGCTCCTTCTTTTCATCCAGTTTAAGAATTTTACTCCAGACCCGCTGAGTCTCTTTCTGAAAGACAATACCTGGTAAGAAAAGCACCAAACCCAACTATTTTTCACTCTGAATTTTCATTAACTACTTGCAAAATGGAACAATCAATCTACAATGTGTTAAAAAAAAGTACCCACAAGCGCATTTTTCAAATTATTTTTCACAAGAAATTTTGCACAAATTAATCTGAAAAGCTTATATAAACTTTGACATTAAAAGAGAACAGCAACTTCGAAAAAAGGTTTGTGGAGTAGTTCAGAGTGCTAGCAAAAATGTACAAAGAAATAGAATGCTACTAAACTCATCAGATAAAAGGTATATAATTTTCATACTAAGGTTATATCTCTTAATTTCTCTGAGTCACAGTAAGAGGTGGAAATCTGCTGCAAAATCTTTCTGTTATTTTTTTAAACTATTTTTTTCTTCCTGATTTTTTTTCACGCTCTTCTGCCTGTAAACAAATGACAGCCATATTTCTATCTGATTATGGCTATAAAAAGAAATTATATATCTCTCCAAGCAGTCCTTAAGTAATGAGAGACAGATGATATTATAACAACAACAATAATAATAATAAAAATTTATTTGGGTTTATAATAAATATTTACTATTTACTATTATAATTATTTAAATTATATTTAAATTCTATTTAATAATAAATATATAAATATTTTTTTAAAAATCAATATTTCTGATATGGGTCATGTTAGCATCACTGACTCTCTCTTCATTTCCGTAGTCTGAGTGATACTCATGAAATATTAATCAGCAGCTCTGACTACTGATGAATAATAATAAACTTTCCCTTAGGATATGCTCCATCATTCATTCACAGTGTCTCTATGTTGGCATGCATCACTATTTGTTTAGAAAGGAAACACACTACAGGAACCAATAATTCTAATGGTTAAGACAGACAAATTCAAATCAGAATTAGTGCGTGCACTTTTCACAAATGGCAATTAAATTTTGGAATATTTACAAAGAGAAATAGTGGATTCAGCATCTTTTCAAGTCTTCTCTGCTCTAGGTGCTTGTCTAGAAGTTTTAGTGTTAGGGTCAATTATGTGAAAACATACTGGTTTGTATAGCAGAAGAGTCCCCAGCAGGTGATTCAGAAATTTCTTCCAGCTGTTTTGGCAGAGGATGTGTTTTGTGTTATATCACGTGAGGTTTGCATTGCCCTATTTCATAGTCTAAATGGAATAATTGGTGAAATTCTGACAACATTCTAGCTTTCCTGAAGCTGAAGTCACCATATTCTTAGTATAACATTTGTTAAAGATTTGTTACATTGCTATGTAAAATCCTACTGCTGTTCCAAATTCTCTTTTGTTCTCTACATCACAAGCTCAGAGAGGAATTAGAAATTCTCAGGGAAGCTAACTTTCTACAAACTTGCTGACTTTGTAGTCACTAATATTTAACTAAATAACATGACCAGAATTTAATCTCCTTACAGTATTGTTATATATATTATTTATTTAGATTGGATATTAAGAAAAATTTCTTCACCGAGAGGGTGGTCAGGCATTGGAACAGGCTGCCCAGGGAGGTGGTCAAGTCGCCATCTCTGGAAGTGTTCAAAAAACGTGTGGATGTGGCGCTTCAAGACATGGTTTAGGGAACATGATGGTGCTGCATTGATGGTTGAACTTGATGATCTTGAAGGTCCTTTCCAACCTTAGTGATTCTGTGATTCTGTGAAACCCAAAATTTGTAAAAGCCAAAATATCTGAAGCACCAATATTTAATGTGAAACAGGACATAGACTAGTAAGTTCTGACTCTTTTCGAGCAGCAATTCCTGTATGCTTCTTGGTCACACCTGGGAATTTCAATATCCATTGTCACCTGAGGATCTGGACATTTTGGCTGAAGCTGAGTGAAAACACCACCATTATGATTTTATACATGTAACCATATTTAGTATTTTTATTAAGAAAATGTAATTTTTAGTAATATTAGCCTAAACTGACAAGAAAACTTCCTAGAATTGTTTTTTTGTTTTCTTTTTGTAAAGTGACTACCAGCATAATCTCACTCAGGATCTTTAGTACCCATTTCTTACCCTTTCTGAGATCACCATTAAATACTTCACTTTCTGGAATTATTAGGCTCTAGTCAGCCAAGCGGAGAAGGTTCCTCTCTCTGTTATTTTCATTCCTTGGAATCTGAAAACAACCTACTTACAGTTCTCTAAAATCACAATCTTTGTTGCATCTCTAAGGTAATTCCAAGTCTTTGAAATCCTCCTACCATTTCTCCTCTTCTTCAGACACCATTTGCATTTAAACAGTCCATTTATTTATAAGGCACCTCTTGACAAGAGATAAGAATCAGTTGTCTGTCATAAATCATTGGGAGTCTCTTGAGAAGCCGGGAATTGTAATAACTCATCTGTTTGGGTACAGCAAATTTGGCTCTAACACTGAGCAGCCCAGCCAGACTGTGATGACTAACATGGCTGTGCCGTCACAACCTCCCTGGTGATGGAAGCAGTGTGGATGGTGACAGCATAAGCACTCCACTAGTGATATGTAAGGGGACTGAAGTGGTAACTTCACAGTGCTGCACACAGAAGAAAAAAGCCAGGCAGACACCTTCAAACTGCTGTCTTAAGAAAAGCTCTCCCCAAGAAACAAAAGACACATAAGTGCCATTGCTACCTTGTGAATCACAGAATACTCCTCTTCTGCTCTCTGTGAAGTCAGAATATTAATCATAGAAACATAGAATTATTTGGGTTAGAAAAGACCTTTAAGATCATCAAGTCCAACTGTAAACCTAACACTGCTAAGGCCACCACTAAACCATGTCTCTAAGTGCCACATCTACATGTCTTTTAAATACGTCCAGGGATGGCGACTCAACCATTTCCCTGGGAAGCATGTTCCAATGCTTGATAACCCTTTTGGTGATGAAATTTTTCCTAACATCCAGTCTAAACCTCCTATGTTGCAACTTGAGGCCATTTCCTGTTGTTTTATCGCTGGTTACTTGGAAGAAGAGACCAACACCCACCTCACTACAACCCCCTTTCAGGTAGCTGTAGAGAGCGTTAAGGTCTCCTCTCAGCCTTCTCTTCTCCAGGCTGAATAACCCGAGTTCCCTCAGCCGCTCCTCATAAGACTTGTGCTCTAGACCCTTCACCAGCTTTGTTGCCCTTCTCTGGACATGCTCCAGATGGTCTTTCTTGTATTAAGGGTCCCAAAACTGAACACAGTATGTGAGGTGTGGCTTCACCAGTGCCGTGTACAGGGGCATGATCACTTCCTTGCTCCTGCTGGCCAGACTATTTCTAATACAGGCCAGGATGCTGTTGGCTGCCTTGGCCACCTGGGCACACTGATGGCTCATAATGTGTTGCTCTGGCCTTGGCTCAGCTCAGCCAAAGGAATTTCTCCTTTAATTCAAAGAAGTAGGGTGTCAGTATTTTTTACATTGCAGTTGGACTGCAGCAATATGAAATAGAATTAATCGTCTCTATAGAAAACATTGTAACAAGCATGAGAACAAGGTAGATTTTAAAAAAAAACAACAACCCACAACACTTTTACCCATCTGACTACTTGACAAAGCATTGCATTCCATTTTCTCAGTCACTGGATAGTAAAAGTGCAGACAGAACAAAGGATACTTAACTGAATTCATAAAACCGTAGCTCACCACTTCAGAGATACCAGTTTTATTTGTATCAGAGTTCAAAAAATACTCTGAACTTTGTTACACTCAATAGTTTTTATGGACAAAGAGGAAGTACACTTAAAGATGAGAATTTATTATATAGTATAATTAAAATCTCAGAAGGCTAATAGTTAATAATCCAGATGTAATTGTTACAGAAAAAGTAATAATAATAATGCAGTTGACATGTAACATTTCCACTCATTTTTTTCATATTATGCTGCCTCGTGTTACTGTCAACTCAGTCCACTGAACTGCTTCAGTGGAAAGTATGTTTGCTACAAGACAGCAAAGCTGTGCTTCTGTAAAGTTTTGTAGGCACTGTTTTTGTATGCTTAATATGCAAGAATTATAGTAGTATTGATGATATAATAGGGAAAGATGCTTGAGTCAATCTATAGAAACTTTTAAAACTGAGCATATACAGACAGCTCACACAAAATATTTATAAAGCTATTTGTCATAGGGGTGTTGATGTCTTTTTGGCTAAAACCTTTAGAATTATTCTTTTGTCTTTTCCTTATAAAGCTGATAATCTTGTGTTACTCCAGTCTTGGCACTTCATGCTACTGCAACAAAGCTCCTTAGTACTGACCTCCAATATAGTTCTGCTTTTCCTACTGATTGGTGAAAACCAATTGGCCTCTTCAGAAATAAAAGTTAATCTATTGTAAATGTTATTACAGGTAAATAAATAAAAAGACAGATCTGGGGGCTCATAAATTAATTAGGAAATGTGGGTAGAAATGGTTATTTGTTTATTTATTCAAGCTAAATCTTTTCCTTCCTCTTTCTATTTGAGGTCAGGCATCCCACCTAAAACAAATAAGAAATATCCACACATGAGCAGCAATATATCATTTAGATGGCTTAATGAATGTATATAGATAAATCCTTCTCCTGTGGGCATGTGTCATTGTTCTGAGAAGAAGGAATTCCTACTTAGTACCAAACCAATTTGCTGACTTTTTTTTTTTCTCTCTACCCGAGGCCCATATGATGTGCACACAGCTAGCATAAAGATGCTCCTACAAGATGAACTGTAGACTGCAGTGAAAATATCTAATCCAGTCTGCTTCAGATTCATATTTCATATTTGCAATGGGACAAATTGAAACTTGTTCAAAGCAAGAACCAAGCTGCTAGGGCAATGTTTTCAATTGAACATATATACATAACCTGTTTTCCTAAAAGTAATGACATTTCATTTGCAGAGTGAGATACTAATAGATGAGGACTCTGATGAGACTCTCTCTTTGACTGTCTCTTTGAATATTTCCAGTATTTATCTATTGTTGACATTTTACGCATATTTTTCTTGACAAATCCATTAGCCAGCTGTGTTATCAGGGAAAAAAATTCTGTCTGCATTAAAAAAAAAATCACAATATTAAGATAGATCTCATTGTTGTAAGGAATAAAAAATGAAAAAAGTGACAGTGAGGGAGTTTGTGTGAAGCTGTGTCCTATTGGAGGCTTTTTAAGAGTAGATGAATAAATGTTTTACTAAAACTTCAACAGAGAATTGCTGTGTCTTTCAGAAAGGTTGTCTAAAGCAAAGAGCCTTGTTGGTATCTCTTTAACTTTATTTTGTTTAAGATTAACTTTGTTAATATAATTCAGTCTTCGAGAATAAAGACTCATTAAATTGTTCTCATTACTTTTTGAATACTTTTGAATTAATTTTGAATAATTGCTTGGAAGTGTAAGGGGTCCTTATAAGACACCTGAAAATCTGTTTGGCTGTGGATCTTCCCTGGCTAATTTAATTGTTTCTTTTCTCTTTGAATGCACATGAAATGTAGTCTGCTGTACAGTTCTGCTTTTTGATAAAGCAAAAGAATGTGCAAAACCTGTGGCACTTACCTGCTACTTGATGAAGCTAATCTCTCTTAGATATGGTCAGATAAATTAATCAGAAAGCTTATTCAGAGCACTTGCAATGGTTTCTTCTTAGTCTTCACGATAGATGTCTTCTCTGAGGTATGTAAAAATATTACAACTGAGTTTCTATACTTTATATGATCCAGGAAGACTATAACAAGCAACATAATAACCACTTTCGTTTCAAACAGGGGGTCTTTCATCACTCACAAATCTTCATGTTGTCTGCTTTTTCCCAAAGACACCTTTCTCCTTTTTTGTTCTCTCCTTTGATTAAATTATTCTGGTTTCTGTGGTTAGAGCAACATGAATAGGTTAAATATTTGTGCTAGGCATTTTTGCAGGTTTTGAAACTAGTACTCACACAATTCAAAGGAGGAGACTAACTTTGGGGAAGAGACCAGTGATAAGTTGCAAGCTGTTTGGTTTTTTTCTAGTACAGTTGTGACGTTATCTTCACAGGGTCTAAAGTATTCTGTCTAATGGCTGTTTTGTTAGCAGTTTGTCAGCTGGACTCTACTTAGCTTCAGGCCAGTGTTCCCCAATGCACAGCATGACTATCAGCATCAATGCTGGTTTATGAAGATCCTTTGCTCAAAGCACCACCTTCAATCCACTTGTATGAGCACCACTGAGGTAGCAGTACTACTGTGAATGAAAAAGCCTGGGAAATAGGACCATTTTTAAATGGCTCTGCCATTGACATTTTATAAATAAAAGCCACTAAATATAAATTTGATGACTGTATAGTATGGAACTACCATTTTACTTTCCAAATCTATATCATCCCTGTAGGGCAGACAGCCCACATGAGGGAAATGAAGCCCTGGAAGTATATGTCTGTAGAGTTTCCTTTTCACCTGCACTTTTAAAGTGATATCATTAATTTTTTTAAATAGGAATGAAAACAGATTTTGATATATAGAGTTGTTCCTCAAAGTTAAATTCAAAGGTTCTGCTGATATTTAAAATTGAACAAGGCAGCAAATGTACTACACCAATAATTTTAATTTGGAAGATTAATGAAAGTCTTATGTATGTGATTTTCTTAAACTACTTCAGCCTAATTTAATACTGTGTGCAAATAACAATGTCTTTGGAAATATTATGCTGCTGAGGTTAAGTATCCTGCATAGTTTTTGATTTTGTTTTGGTTTGGGTTTTTTTGTGGTTTTGTTTTTTTTCCCCAAGCTATTGAATATGTAGAATAAAGTTTCAAAGTACATAATCTTTATTGATAAACCTCTGTTTAGGAGTTCCCATTCCAGTCTGTTCATTTCTGCTTACACTTCAGTTCCATGTCCCTCCAGTTGTTATGATGCAGTGATTTATGACAATGTGCTGTAGCCAAACCAATAGCAAATAAAATAATTGTCCTATTCCTTTAAATTTTTTCAGAAAGTTATTTTTACCTAGATCTTTCCACAGATCTAGCTTATGATATGGTCCCATGGAAAGTAGTCTGGGTACAACTGTAAATGGAAATCTGCAACATGTCTTCACATTCAAATGGTTGAGAGAAATTCAGTGGTTTAAAATGGTTTTTCCATCAAAGCTAGCATTGTTTGAAATTATTGTCTTCTTAATGTGGTCTTTGTGCTCGTAACATAACTCAATAGAAATGTAATGCTGATAGGAATATATATAAAAGATTTTCTGACTGTCTGTAGGAGTAATACAGATGCAGTGGTATTAGGCATGTAAGGTATTTGAGAGGCAAGTGCCAAATTGCATTTGTCATTTACCTTTATCACATTGCGAGCAGACTGTCCTCTAATCTACCTTCATTTTGACTATGACTAATGTCCGACAATTCTAAGAAGCTTCAAATGACTAGGATTTTTAACTCTAATAAATAAAATTGCCATTAAAATGTTGCTTCACCTCCTGTTGATGTAAGATCCGACCTCAAAATTACACTGAACTGGAGAAGTGATATTTTTCACAATTACATCAGGATGTTTGGATCAAAAGTTGATAATTTGATCACCGTCACTTTGCAAATAATTAACTTTTCAATTTTCTTGACAAAAAAAAGTTGAAAAAAATCAATTCAAGTTTAACAGAATTTCTTTTTTTCCTAGGAAAATAAACATTTTATAGAATGTGAGTAATTAAACAAAAATAAAACATTTGGGTTTGGTACATTCATTACTGGCAGACAGTAAAGATCTAGACTGTCAGAGAAGGAAGTCACTTCTACTTAGTGCTCCAGTTCCTCACTTCAGAAATCCAAGATCTGCCAAATATTCAGTTGTATTTATTATTATGGGAAAGTTCAGACAGCTTTTGTCATTGTCTATGGAGATTTTCTAACAAGGGACTATAGTGTATTCTTTGGAAACATGGGTGAAAATGTCAATGAAAGAGATTGAGCAGTAAAAAAACTTTCCTGTACATTTCTTCTCAAATTATTTAGAGCATTAACATTTGGTAAATAATTTAGGAAAGGCTGAGGTTTTTTAGTTAATATATTCTAGTAGGAAAAAAAAGTAGATTTGTATTTTTGACCCAGTTTCCTTAAATTTAAGAAAAGGTCACCTGGCTATAAATTTCAAGCCACATTTTTTTGGCTGCCCTGAATGTTTTTTAACAGAAATGGGACAGTTAAAGTTTCAAAGTCAGGACAATCTCTCTCTAGAACTTTTCACTGAATGAACAGAGCCTGTTTTTTTATATATGGGAAATAAATAGTCCTTTAAATGTGTGCATAATTTTCCAAATTATTTTCATGGTAATTTTTAGGTAGAGAGTTATTGTTACATTTCTAGGCTTGCCCACTTCATGTGCTTCATAATACTTTAGGTAACATTCTATTAAAATAGTTTTTTTATACTGCACTGCTGTTTATTCTTTGACTAGAGATAGACATCCCTAACTAAAAACATGTGTTCACACTCGGGGGATCTGAGTGCTCTACATCTCTTTTTTCAAGCTTGCTTGCTCTAACCATCTCTTCTTCCTATTGCTTCAAATGATTCTTATACAGCTTCCCTCTGTGCTCGTTACTTACTTTCTTCTTCTTCAAAATTTAATTAAATTATGTTTATAGGTGCATATAATGTATTTGACACCATGAATAATTCAACAACAGAATACTGAAGGGAATGCCTACATGTTTTTCTGCTTACTCTTTGAGATTGGATTTTTACCTTCCTTTCATACCAAAAAATTATTGTTCTTGAGACAACACATTTCAAGCCAGCTTCTGACACAAATACACTCTTCTTTCAGGATAAAAGACTAACAGATTTAGAAAAATATCTGATTTCAAATATTGTGATGACGATGTAGTGAATTCTATGATATCTATTTTCTCACATCAAGGATTAAAATGCAATACCACAATTCTATTAAAAGAATGTAAACCTGTAAGGAATACCAGTCTCTACCTCAAGGGACTCACTGTATAAACAGTCAAGAAAAACAGGGACAAAAAACCCCAGACAATATTATTTCTGTTTTGGCAACAAAGTTTTTGTAAGATAAAATAGTTATCAGAAGACGACAGCAGAACTGAAGTAAAAACTGCGCTTGAATTTCACGGTCTTCATTCCAGATGATCCAGCAGATCACCTGATGCACATTTACTGAACTTTAAGTCTGAATATATCTGACTAAATTGTTTCAATATTTCAGGCTTGATTCTCCTTTAACCCTTAGCTCTATCACTAATGCACATTGAGCAAACTTACTGAGAAGTGAAGCAAGTTAAAGCAAAATAGCTGCCACACTGTACGTTTGCAATATGCTTCACTTTTCTTGTGTTGATGTTGTTAAGAGAAAAATGGTTCCAACACAAATTGTGATTGGTCAGACTGATTTCCAATATTAATCAATTTTAATTTTCCCTGAAAGGATTGACTAACCAATGGAGTGATAAATGGTAGTCAACTGTTTATAAGGAGGACAAAAAAAAAAAAAAAAAGTGCTATCTCTGTTTTCATATGTTAATTTGGCCTCTGCTTGATTAAAAATTAAAATTGTGCATGGCAATTGTTTCAGTTTAGCAGATGTATAAAGAAGAACTTGAGAAATCATCAACAGTATAATACAATGACAAAACTTTCTGGAAGAGTTGTTTTATTCTGAGTCCATTGTATCAAGTCTGGTCTTACAAAACAGTGTCTGATAGCCACAGACACTGTTACTGAACCTTAAGCTTAATAAGCTCATTTAAAATGTTCATTTATTTTACTTAAGATCACCTTTATTTATTTTTTTATTTATTTTAGTCTCTCAGAATAAGAGACATCGTTACAGGTAACTAACTTATTCTGACGTTAATTTGGAAAGAAAAGATTAGGCCTCCTGCAACCAAAGACTCTCCCTCCTGATAAAGAAGCTCTGTCAGACTTCACCATGTGAGTTTTGTCAAGGAAGCATCAAGGTGCTGCAGGGAAAGGCAACCCAGAAAATTACGAGTTTAACTTATGTGTGACAGTAAACTGATTTCCACAAAAATAATTTTCCTGTAATATAACCACTGTTTAAATGGTGTTATGTGAAGATTTTTTTTTCTTTTTGCTAGGAAAGGCTATAATGAAATGCTCATTTCAGGAGCACTATACAAAGTCCTTTTATCTCTATTTTTCATGGTGCCTTCAAAGATTTTTTGACCTTCTTGTGAAAACAATTCTGAAGTTCAGGAAGTTATTAAATTAAAATAGTGCAATTGTGTAGAAATTCAAGGTAAACCTTCTCAGAAATTACATAGCCTCAGAGTGGAAAAGGAAGAAGCAGTCATCACATAGACAAACTTTGTTGGAGTTTGGAAAAGTCCTGCTGAATTTTAGCTTGTTTGTTTATATATTTCAATTTTTTTATTAAATAGAGAAACACCTATTACATTAATGACACCAGCTGAAAGCGAAAGCATTTAAGCTTCAGCTCCTCTGACATTCTGAAAATTAATGAAAGTTTCAACACATCATTTCTGCTGGTTTAGAAGTGTTTGTTTATATAACTAGTTAAATTCTGGATGAGATGCCAGACCTCTAGCATTTATCAATGCTTGTCATAAACCCCACATTTCAACACACTTCATTTGATCACTAATTTAGTTTAATTTCTGTTTCAATAGAAGTTTTATTTCATTTATGGTTTTCCTGCAGTTTGAGAAATACCATTTGAAGTTGCAAAGAAATGTGTGGAACATTTAACAAGCTTAGGCACAAGCCAGTGGGAACCTTTGTGTCATATTGCAATTCTGATCTTTCCAGTACATTTACTGAATTAAGTAAATAAGCTGTGTCTCTTTTTTCAGAGTAACTACTGAACAACATAAAAAAATTTATTACGTTACAGACTGCTCAGACCAGAAGAACTCTTGCCTACCATCTCCTTTTTAGCAGAAAATAAGAGAGTGTGGAAAAAAATCTATATTTTTAATTGTTTAAATTTTATTTTCATTCTCCTTTCACCTTTTTTATTTGATGAAGAAAGGAAACAAAAAGATGGAGGGAAAAGGGAAAAAAGGAAGATTTTACTGAAAGTAACAGAAAAATGTCAAATCTGCAAATGTTTTTTATAAATATTTTTACTTTTTCATTAAATGTTTTACTGGTCAAGTTTTTTACCAATCCTAAATGTAATTAATTTCTTAAAACATGAAGTCAAAGTGGCCAAGCCCATATTATTTGACATTCTCAAATCTTTGCATATGCCTGTGAAATCTGCACATCTTTATGTGCATATTACTATAGACATCACTGGAACTATTCATAAAATAAAGCCTTGCTGGAGCACAAGTGTTTGTTTGGTCCTTCTGTTTTTCGAATGTTGTAATCTGTCTTTTCACCACAAGGTTAAATACTTTATTACATTGAATGCTCAACAAAGCAGAAAGCTAGTGAAGTTGAAAAAGAAATGTCCTACTCTATTATGTTTGTCAAAAAATCTGTTTTGATGACAGAACTGAGTCTATAGCCCTTATTAACTGTTTAGTTGACTCAATACAGTTTTCATGTGGAAGATGGTTTATACTGAAAAATGCTGATTTGCAAAAATCAAAATACTTGGGGGAATGTGCTGATTTTGTTTGTTTGTTTGTTTGTTTGTTTGTTTGTTTGTTTGACAGGAATAGAGGGGTTTTTTTTCAAATTCTCCTGGCT
This sequence comes from Phaethon aethereus, assembly GCF_964289735.1. Lineage (NCBI taxonomy): Eukaryota > Metazoa > Chordata > Aves > Phaethontiformes > Phaethontidae > Phaethon > Phaethon aethereus. The sequence continues at coordinate 48,482,973 of NC_138579.1, read as the reverse complement.
TCTTTACTGTGTTACCCTGACAAAACTGGTCAACATAATCCCCAGCTCTCTCATGATCTGCAGCCCCAGAGAGGTAAATGACCAGACAGCGCTGAGAGCATGCTTCAGGCACATGGATCTGAAGACACTATATATACGGTGTGACCTAGGATTAAGAAATCCAGTCCTTAAAGAAATTCCACACACCCTGGTATGAAATGTAAACTTGGAAGACCTACAAACGTTAAATTTTTTCAGGTCCATACTCTTGCAAGCCTTCTGGGGAGTTCTGATATTTGGTTAGATTTCTGCAGAAGTTGGAAAGCAAACTAAGAAATCACATTCAATAAAGGATGAACAGCCTACCATGTCTCAAATGAGTATTGTTTAATGATGAAGCTTAAATAAAATCTAAACCAAACCCTTATTAATTTATTGCCAGATGAAAACCAAATTAATTTGGGGTTTTTTAACTAAATTTTTAGTTTTTTCAAACAAGACGTGGAGAACTTTATGGTCAGATGAAATCACAGATCTGATAGAGGGAGACAGAACAAGCAAGAGGTATGTCCAGAAAAAGCAAAAACCTTCCAAGGCAGTATATACAGTATTATAAGAAGCCAAAGGTACTAATAGATAAAGGGAAAAAGTAGGTTTCCAGGAGACAGGAAGTAGTTTTAGGCAGAGTAAGAAATTATGATTAAAACAACAAAATAAGTAAGAATTATTTCAGAAAGGAGGTAGGTAGATAATACTCAGGAAAAATTCTTCTATTATTTTCCTATGGGCTGTGCAGTCCATGGGATTTTATTATTTGTGAAAATGAATATAAAAGTAATCAAATGGGACACCACTTGTGTCTGATAAAAGCCTAAACCAGAACTAGTTCAGTTGCCTTCACAGTTTGTAGACCCTTCCTTTAAGACTTGAGACTCTCTGTATTAACTTTGGGAAATGTCATGAAGTTGCCACTATCATCTGTTGACATCTGAGAACAAAGCATCCTGTGTCAATTCTGGATTTGACTGGAACATACTAGAAACCTTAGTCATCTTAAGAAGAGAAAAGTTAGATTTTGTATTATTGATAATCCTCTTTGTATAATAGATACTGTCACTGCCGAATAAACAAACAGGAAATGTCTCATCTAGAAAGAAAAAGCTCCCTAACCTCCACATGAAAGGAGTTTTTAATGAATGACACTGATAGACATGTAATATAGTGATAAATAACATTTTGTTTAATCAGTTTTGCACATTTAACTCCCAAGATATAACAGCCTTTTAAAGGAAAACAAAATAGCCTGGTCCTGACTATTTTCTCACTTGATCATTTTCTTCAAGCAAAGGGAGCTCCTGGGAATTGGAGGATCCTACAGTTTATTTTACCAAAAGTCTTTGCTAAATGGTGGCTCATTTCTGAATCTATGCCACGCTTTCGTAAATTGCTGCAAGGTGATCACCTTGATTTGGCACTCGAAACTGGCATTAAGCAGTAAGGAAAAGGAAATATTTCTCTAACTTTCCAACTTTTTGGGCAAGCAACTCTTTTCTGGGGTATTTCTGAACATATATATATATATCTGTTGCAAATCAGTTAGTTCTCTGACACTATGTGACATAGGTTCCAGATCACCTGAGGAACCTGAACATACACAAGTCTATGGGACCTGACAAGATGCATCCCAGAGTCCTAAGACAATTGGCTGATGTAGTGCCAAGCCACTCCCAATCGTATTTGAAAAATCATGGCAGTCAGGGGAAGTCTCTCCATGGAGACTGGACAAAGTGAAACATTGCACCCAGTTTTAAAACAGGTAGCAAAGAAGACACTGGGAAATACTGACCTGTCAGGCTCACCTTTGTGCCTGGGAAGATCATGGAACAGATCATCTTAGAAACTATGCTAAGGCACATGGAGGAACGGGAGGTGATTCAAGGCAACCAGCATGGCTTCACCAAGGGCAAAGTCTGCCTGACCACCCTAGTGGCCTTCTACGGTGGAGTGACATCAGTGGACAAGGGAAGAGCTACCGATGTCATCTATCTGGACTTCTGCAAGGCCTTTGACATGGTCCCCCACAACAACCTTCTCTCTAAATTGGAGAGAGATGGATTTGATGGGTGGACTGTTGGGTGGATGAGGAATTGGTTGGATAGTTGCATCCAGAGGCTAGTGGTCAACGGCTCAATGTCCAGATGGAGACTGGGGACAAGTGGTGTCCCGCAGGGGTCTGTACTGGGACCAGTATTGTTTAATATCTTCATCAATGACATAGTGGGATCAAGTGCACCCTCAGCAAGTTTGCAGATGACACCAAGCTGAGTGGTGCTGTTGACACACCTGAGGGATGGGATGCCATCCAGAGGGGCCTGGCCAAGCTTGAGGAATGGAACCGTGAGAACCTCATGAGGTTCAACAAGGCCAAGTGCAGGGTCCCACGCCTGGGTCAGGGCAACCGCCGGTATCAATACAAGTGTAAGGATGAAGGGATTGAAGCAGTTGTGCCAAGAAGGACTTGGTGGTACCGGTGAATGAAAAGCTAGACCCGAGCCAGCAATGTCTGCTCACAACCCAGACGGCCAACTGTATCCTGGGCTACATGCAAAAAAGTGTGGCCAGCAGGTTGAGGGAGGTGATTCTGTCCCTCTTCTCTGCTCTGGTGAGACCCCACCTGGAGTACTGTGTCCAGCTCTGGAGCCCTCCGCACAGGAAGGACATCGACCCGTTGGAGAGTGTCCAGAGGAGGGCCACAAAAATGATCAGAGGGCTGGAACACCTCTCCCTATGAGGACAGGCTGAGAGAGTTGGGGTTGTTCAAGCTGGAGAAGAGAAGGCTCCAGGGACACCTTCTTGCAACCTTCCAGTACTTAAAGTGTGCTTATAAGACAGATGGGGACAGACTTTTTAGCAGGGCCTGTTGCAATAGGACAAGGGGTAATGGTTTTAAATTAAATGAGGATAGATTTAGACTAGGTATAAAGGAAGAAAGGAAGAAATTTTTCACAGGGTGGTGAAACACTGACACAGGTTGCCCAGAGAGGTGGTAGATGCCCCATGCCTGGAAACATTCAAGGTCAGGTTGGAGGGGGCTCTGAGCAACCTGATCTAGTTGAAGATGTCCCTGCTCACTGCAGGGGGGGTTGGACAAGATGACCTTTAATGATCCCTTCCAACCCAAAGATTCTATGATCCTATGGTTTACTGTGCATATTAAATCAGTTTTTCATCAGGAGAATGAGCAATCGAACTAAAACCGAGGAGCCAAAAAGTAGTTTTTAGAAATTAAAACCAGTAAAAATCATAACTCTCTCCACTTAACTTGAAAGCCAGTGGAGCTGTGGTTTTTATGTTATGCTGCTGTTGATCATAAACAACACTACACCAACAAACTACTGGTGCTGCCAAAGTGTCTGCTACAGTTTCAGAGCTAGAACACCTTTTGGAGTGAAAAATACAAGGCAAACCAGAAGGAAGTACCTTCTTCATTTTGTTTAGTTACTTTAGCTTTAAGTGCTATGTTAGCTTAGAAAGGCTGAAAGGGATGACCTATCTTGCTGAACTAGCTGGGAATGCATTTAGTGGTAGGCAGAAAGACCAAGCAGCAGCTGAGTGCCTTAGAAAAAAAAGAAAATAACATGTTTAAGTGTTTGGGGTTTTATCTATTGCTTTTTCTAGTGTAAACTGTTGCAAACATTCAAAATGGTCTGCAGTTTTCTGACAGAAAGAAGGTAGAAACAGAGGTTTTCTTGACAGATTTCAACTGATATTGACAACAGTTAAAACTTTTGATAGCAGGTGAGCATGAAAGAGTCTGCTGCTTTGTCCAGCATGAGAATTATCCTTTGTTTCCACTTCTCAAACACTAAGGGGAAAGTCTAGTGTTCTGGCCTCTGTAAGATAACCAAGATTTTTCAGTGGTACAATCACTGGCTCAGCTATACTGGAGGGAGCATGTTGTGTTAACATTACCCACTGTACAGTTAAAGGCTTGCAGTGTCTGCCTGACAAATGGAAAGGTTTGCCTACAATGGGCAAACAGGTAAGATTGAACTATTAGTCTGAATCGTTTTCTATTTCCTTTTAAACATACTGAAGAGGAAATCTTCTGGAAGAGACTACTGAAATCTGATCTGTAGTAACTTTTTGATTTAAAAGTACTGTTGCTGTTGGAGGTATAGCTGTATCAATATTAAGAATTCTGGGAGCCTTGCTAAAATGACATTTTCAGTATGCAAAGTTAAGGGGCAGAGGTCAGAAAACATCCAGAAGAAATAGATAACTATTTTGACTGACAGTGATGGTATTTACAAAGAGGAACTTGTATGGTAACTTCATTATATGAGTTGACACATACCTGCACTGTAAATGGCCATTATTTCAGATTTATAGAATGGAAGAGTGCAAGGCTGATGGTCCACATAATGACTAAATTCTAGCAGTACTAAATGTTGCTTCCCTGTCATAGATAAAATTAGTTGGTATTTCAAATTCAGCTAATAGTTTAAAATACAATATTACATGACTAGCAACCTGGCTGGCAGCCTCTGTAAAGAGGTCAAAACCTGAATGATTAATGGCAGATGAGCTGCCCTTACACTTCTTGAGTTTGTTTTCAAGGTAAACGTAAAGAATTTTGGACAGAAATTGTAGAAACTTGTCATTTTCTACTCCTTCCCTGTGGAGAGAAACTTTTTAGTCTACCACTTTCACAAACTCTCTTATATAAAAATATCTTACAAAGCTGCAGTCCTGAGATGTTCCTAACTTTTTGACATTGATGAAAGAAAACACTTTCTTAATTATTTATCCATATGCCAGAAATATGCAGAAAAGAACAGAATTGTCATTGTCATTGTCTATGTGTCATTGCACATAGAGCATTTTTTATTCCAGTGATCTAAAAAAAAACATTTAATACATAAATAAGAAGAGAGTTTCATCTGCTGGCACTGCAGTAAGTATAAAGACAAAGAGAGCACCTACTATGCCTTTACCAATGGCTTTCATACATTAGATGTTAGACATGAGTAAAAGGATGCTGCTGCCTGCTTGTCCAAGGACACTGAGGCAATGCATTTTTCTTTCACAATATTTTGCAATGCTCTCTTTCTTTTCTTATAACACCAGATATCAACTGGATATTAAAAACCCTATCTTAAATTTAATGATGCATTATGTCATTGAAAACATAAGATAAACCTCTTCAAGAGAACAGACAAACATGAATTGTCCAAGTGCTAGTGTTCACCTTCTGGTGCTCTGAGTATAAAACTGATTTTGGAGACCCTCCCCGCCACCGCCCCCTTCTTCTTCTCCTTCTTGTAAGCACACATTATGTTCTTCTCAGGCTAATCTACTTAAAGTGTTATCAGATTTATTCTACTCACTGTAGCTGTTTCTGCCTATTATTTGTAACATCAGTATATGTGACCATATATGGAAGTCATCTTTATTAGTTTTAAATAAATCTTCAATAATACCTTTTGGATTTTCTCCCCTTTAAGTGTTAGTGAAAGGGAAAGGAACAGAAAGACTCTGCCATCTCACTGCTCACAGAAAACTCAAGCTGCAGAGCTGGGTGCAGACCAAGATGGGTTTCCCAAGTGGCTTGATACATTATTCATCAGGGCCCCAGGGGCACCAGCATTCCCTCCAGCCTCTCCCCCTGACTCTCCAAGCTGGGCTGCCTGTGCTCCCCCAGTTCTACCCAACATAGCTGGGCAACCAACATCAGACATCTGTGATGAGCTGACTGAGGGAGAGCTTTGAAGACCCTAGTTGGGAGCAACCTCCCATTCTCTTGCATCCAGAGCAACATTTAGTTCTTGCCTGAGCTCTATGCCAGATTTGTTGTTCTTGCTTGTCTTGACGAGACCTGCTGACCTGGCTCCCCAGATAGACCTTGGACCTGACTCATCACTGCAGATTTCTTTGGCAACTACAGTCTGGCCCTGGTTACTGTCTCTGGACCTTCCTCACTCTGCTTGCGTGTGTATTGCAAGTTGGTGTCCTTGCTGGTGAGTCAGTGGTCTTGCCCACTGTCCTTGCCACCAGCTTGGGCTCTCCAGTGGAGACATCTGCTTGTCCTGCCCCAGCACCCTCCCCTAATCCTGAGACCATCTGAGGGCTGAACCAAACCACAGGTATCTGCCTGCCTCTGGCCTCAACACACTGCTCTAGAAATACGTTCCTTTCTGGCTGTTTCTTGCAGCAACACCTCCCATAGCTGAGGCCAGAAATGATGGCAAATGAATGGCTATAGTGGTGCTAGATAAGTGAGGATTCCCTTTGGCAAGGGGAATCTGTGCCTGACTGTAGGACCTCTGACTCTGTGTTTTGAATATCATTAGGAGGTTTGGGGTTTACTTATTTATTTATTTTCCCCATAGAAGTTGTATATAGTTCTGGAATAGAAGTACTCTGTGTTCACGGTAATACAAATAATAGTATAAATTGCTGTGCATAAATGATATATCGCAGTTGAATAATTGTTATTCTCTTTACTCACCTGGTGGTAATAAAAGGGCAATTTTTTTTAACATTCAGTGATAAGAAGGAATTGTTTAAATCCAGTGGCATGAATATATAGAATGGGATTTATTGTGACCAGAGACTGCTTCTGAGAAGCTGACTGTGAAGTTTGTTTTTTTATTTCTGTTCTTGCAATGTGTTGGAAAATGACTAAAATGAGAGGGACACTATTTCAAGGTCAGTGTGAGAAAAGTAAACTTAATACTAACTTTGAATCTATATTGCACACATTTGAACTGATAGGGATGCCTGGCACTAAGAACTGTATCAACCTTAACTGTTAATTCTCTTGACAACACAAACTGTAGGTTTGCTTTGCTTCTGGTTAATATTTTCATGGATTTGATGATTTAGATTAGCATAGCTAGATGTTGTGGGTCACACCTTGAGCTGACATAAGTGCTTGGACTGGCTACTGGTTGACATAACCTTTAATTGTTAACACTATCTGGTGCTTTGAAGATCTAGTCTGTGAATGTCTAACCTTCTATGAAAAAGAACATGGATTGTTTATTTTAAAAGACTGAAGGTGGCCATGGTCAGCCTTGGTTTTGGAAAACTATCTAGCTCTGAAGACCAGTAATTAGCTAAACCTCCATCTTAAGGTCAAATTTCAAGACTTTCCAAAGGCTTTAATGACAGAGCCATTATTATATGAAAATTGTTCAGTGTTTTGTATTTAATTAGCTTTAAATTGGTTTCATGTAATCTTCTGGCAAAAAAAAAAAAAAAGATTACTCAAAAGCCACCATTGTAGATGCCTATGTCAAAAGAAGTGCCAAATAATAGTGTCTCAGTGAATGAAGTATCCAAAAGTGCACACCTCATGGGGAATTATGTACACTACAAAAATATCACCATTATAATTATCAAAGCTCAGTGAAGAGGAGTTTATTAGAAACTTTAATTCCTCTTGCAATGTTCTGCAACGTTGCATTTGGAAAGTCCTTGACAAAGGTTTCTGGAGATAAAAAGATGTCTCTGTCTAAAACTACTTATATTGTACCTGGTTTGAATTCTGGTTTTACTTAATCATTTTCTTGTTTATTGCAGAGTGTTTTTCTGTTTGTTTCTAAATCAATCTTAAAAGGAAGGTGCATTAGAATTTTATAGCAAATTCTCATTTAAAGAATCAACCTAGAGCTACAGATGTGATAGTTTAATCCTAAACTTGCTATGTGTCTATGATTTCTCAGAAAGTATTCATAAAGTTCAAACTATTATCTTAGGTGTAGAAATTTCATAATCTTACTGATGCTTAATAATTTGCAGCAAAGGTCTCATTTTGGGAACTTAAAAAAAATTCACCTTTTAATCTCAGTCTAATTAACACAGATGAACTACCACCCCTCAGTTAGAACCTCAATAAAGATAGAACTCTCCAAACTTTTCTAGTTTTCTTGTGATAAAACTGAAAAATATCACTTTAAATTTGGCTTTGTTCCTCAGAATTACACATTCACATTGAAATATATATTATATATGTGTGTGTGCAAATGTATATTTGTGTATACAGATGCATATATACACATATGCAATTCACTTCTGTCAGTAACAACAAAAACATTCATTTCTGAATTTGAGAAACAGTGTGTGACCAGCAGCCTACCTGCTCAGGACAAACAATAAACATCAAAAAGATCATTACAATACTACTAAGATATATCTAAGTTAAAATATCTCATAAAATAATGTGTTTGAATTACTAGATAAATTTCCTTTGAAATATTTGTTGTTAAATATTTACTATTTTTAAAAATCATAGGTACAACAGCAACTCATAAACATATAAATTCTATTAAAATACCTGACAGAACTATCAGATTTATACATTTCATAAGATGATCAGTACAACTAATGTGGATAGAAAATCACCACAGGATTTAAGTTGGTACTGCGCAGGAAATCAATAAGATTCACAGGATATTAAACAATATTATTTTGTACCTCATGCATCAGATGCAGGCAGGTTTTTAATGAAAAAGATCTAAAAGTGGGAGGGTAGTGGGGGAAATCACTTTAGTTTTCTCAAAACTGGTGTCTTGGACTTTCTAAAACCAGTTTCTCCAAATTGTGAACACTAGGTCTTCTTCACTAAGTTAAACCATGCATTTGCCAGTGATAAATAGGAAACATAAGCTCTGTAAACTTCAAAATTCATTATCCACTTCAGACAAGTATTATATTCAATGGACTAAATCCACTGCTGGTGTAATTCAAAGTTAATGATTTACATTAGAGATTAATTTTCCTTACAGCTTCAAAGACTCTTAAACTGTATGGAAGCTGCTTGTGAATAGTTATTTCCTACAAAATGTGTAATGTGTTTAAGGTCACCGGGTGTCCACCTAGCTGCTCTATCACTCCCCCTCCTCAGCAGGACAAGAGGGGAGAAAATAAGATTAAAAAAGAACCCATGGGTCAAGATAAAGACAGTTTAGTAAAGCAAAAGCAAAGTCCCTGTGCAGAAGCAGCCCTTGTTTTTCAAAAGCAAAACAAAGTAGGGCCTTAGTATATGTAGTGGTTTTTCCAGAAGACAAACATTGTAATAACAAATGACCAACCCTCCTCCTTTCTCTTAGCTTTTATTGCTGAGCACGAATGTCGTACGGTATGGAATATCTCTTTGGTCAGCTTGGGTCAGCTGTTCCGGCTATGACCCCTCCGAACCAATTGCCCACCCCTAGCCTAGTGGCCTTTGGAGGAAGGGGCAGGGATTGGAGAGACAGCAGACAGCCTCAATGCTGTGCATGCCCTGCTCAGCAGTAGCCAAAACACTGGTGTGTTATCAACACCTTTCTAGCTACCAATACAAAGCAGAGCACTGAGGGGTGCTATGGGGAAGTTAACTCCATCCCAGCCAGACCCAATACAGTTTATTTCATACTATATTTTTATGAAACATTACACATTGCTATACATATACACATATAGATTGTGATCTCTGTGGTTTAAACCAGAGGATCAATGGAAATCAGCTGACATCTCTGGAAACTGGTTCTGTGCACAGTGATCTTTTAGTAGGCATTAAAATATTAATTTCATGTCCCAAAACAAGTGAAAAAGTTCAACAGGGAACAAATGGATGCAAGAAACCAATAACACCGAACATATTCTCTAATAAGGGGAGTTCAAAACTAGCATTTCCTGTTTTCCATTTGCAAGTAATTGTATTAGAGGTCTGGACTAACATGAGAAGCTGAGCTAATGACATGTTATTGACTAATTTGAAAATTTTCCATTTCTGTATGTATTTCAATTGATTTTTTAAAATGGAAAGATGGTGAAGCAAACCTTCCTTGATATTCAATTTAGTATTGCATTGAAGAGCACTTAGGTTTACAGTTCACAGTATCATGTCAACAATCGGTTTTAGCACTTTGTTTTAATATGGATTTCACTTGTTTGTCCAAGCTTCTGCTGTGTTTTCCGCTTTGGTTTTGGGATCGTTTATTTAGATATATTTATTTAGAAAACCTCAGGAATTTCATTAGGTTTTTTATATTATATATATCTATAGATATATAAGATCACTATTTGTGTTTAGTGTTTGTATTGTTAAGTAGTACTTCAAGACTTTGAAGTTAAACTATTACCAGTGGAGAAAAACCTAAAACATTTCTGAATGCTCCATAAAGTAAAATGCAAGATCAGAAAGTAGATCTATTGAAATTCTTTTGTTTTGATTTGTAGTATGAGATTAAAAAAAAATTAACTTAGATATTAAATTTAAAATAACTTAAATTTAAAAAATATTTAAACTCTTTATTTTAAAAAGTACCAAAATACAGCATTTTGATATTATCAAGAACACTTCCTTGCTCTTCTCATGAGAACAATTTCCTGTAAAATTTATCTGAGCTTGCAAATTTTCAGTTTTATGAATTCTGTGGTTCACAACTCTTTCGTCTGCATTTTCTGTTTTCCATGTTTTAATGATACGTGATTCATGTAAATTCACCAGCAGACTCACTCTAAGAGTTTTCATCTAAGAGTCTATGAAAGTCTTTGTCTAAGCCAATGTCAAACCTTTTTGACATATTAAGCAAGAGGTAGTGGGAATATTGACACAGATGGATAGATTTCTATCAACTAAATCATCAGTCCCTTAAAAAAGTAAAATTTGAAAGGAAGAAAGCTCTTCATAACACTAAATTCTTGTACAATGTTGAAATAGTCTGAAATGAGAAGGATGAAAAATTGTTATTTATAGGGTTTTTTTTAAATGAGAACCTACAGATCACAGAAGACGGCTTGTGTGATACTTTCTGTCCTTCTATAGAAAAAAGTTGCTCATCTGAACATAAAATTTTGAAAGTGTAACAAGAGGAAATATGAATCAAAAAATAATGAAAAGCATGACTGAACACGTTTTTATTAAACATGACCTTTCTCCAGATCATACAACAACATGTAAACACAAATAATGGAAAACAAATACAGAGAAACTGTGCAAGTATAGTGAAATTTCCATAACCAGAAATAATGGAATTAATTTTTCCTGTATGGACTGGCAGAGAGGCTGTCTTTTGACCTTTACAACGCAGTGAAAGACTTGTCTATTCTTTCAAGTACTTGTTTGAAGAAGTGGTTTATGTTTTGACGGGGGAGGGATTGTTAGCTGTTTTTTTTTTCCCTTCCTCTTCTGGAAAAGGAGACACAAGTAATGTTTGACTTAAATTGTCTACTTGTATATATACATTATACATTTTTTAATGTAAAATGTAATAATATACAACAGAGCACAAAACCCCCCTGGATATGGTTTTCAAAACTTACTTTGATACATAATCTAATTCACAGAATCAGATGTGACACCTACTGTTAGCATTTATAATGCTGCAAAGGACATATAAAAGGTTATCATTCAGCTTTTCTTCTACAAAACATTTGTATTAACATCGTACAATGATGTAAAGGATAATACATTAAAATAAACAATAAAAAGAAAACATTAATCCTGTTATGTTTGGATAGATACCTATTTTATTCCCCTAATCTATAGTCAGATGTAGGACCACATATTCTTCTTTCATACTATGTCAGATACGGAGTAAATTATGAGGAACCAGAATTTCTAATTAAATTGAATATTTAATTTTTTTTTAATGGAAAGTTTAGAAAAATGACAGTGAGAAAACAATAGAAATATAAAGCTAATTCAGCCTTCCCACAATCGCCACTGCAAGCACTGGAGCAAGTAAGAGGAAGAGAATTACCAAGTCACTATTGCTCAATAAAAATGGCTCTGAGAAAGATGTTTTACAGGAGGAGGAAAAGAATTCTCAAATGTTTAAAACAAATGAAACAATGGTGCTAACTATTATTAAGTGTTATGAAATGAGTAATCAGCCCTAGAACTTGTAGCATAGTATTTTCCTTAATAATACTCTTGTTTGCATGCATTTATTTTTAAAAAGCCCTCTTTTTACACAGCATTAAAATAACACCAGGTGTTATGAAGATACATTTTACAAAAATAACGTGTAATTGAAATCAGTGTTGACTCAACTAACTTGAGTTCATGCATATGTCAATCATAGAATGGCTCTGCCAAGCTACTACTTGCTAAAAGGAAGAGAGACACAAACGAAGAAAGGAAGGAAAGAAGAATTTCTTTAAACATTCTGCAAAAAATACTGTGACTATTTTATATTTCATTATGCAATTAATTCCTTAAGAGACAGAAATCTCCTACTGTGCTTTTGAAAGCTGTTTATTCACTACTTCTTTAAATATTCTGAATGTTTATAGACAGAAATTACAAATATTTAATCTAGATTCAGAGATTTAGAAAAGAATTGTAGTTAAGCAAAAGAACTTTAGAAACAAACTAAGTGCTCAGCTGAGAACCTGTAAAAGACTATTTATCGTTATGCCTGTGTATACTTATATTTCTCTTTCTTCCTTGTCATTTGGTTCACTTGGGTGTCAGACCTTAAGGCTTATGAGCATGGGAGAATATTCGAAGACTATTGTTCCAATCTGAACTAAATATTTAACCTCCACTAAAGGCACATCCACTTGATGCCAGCATATTTGACTAACTCTTTTCATGGCAGCTGAGCAAGTCTCTGAAAGACAGAATGGAATTGACAGAAAAGCACTAAATAAAATATGACCACAGGTAGATAGCAGCACCACAAATCATGAAGGCTTGAAACTGGTGTCTCTTAATATGGTTTTGTAACAGTAGTTCATATCTTCAGGGTTTTTTTTCTTCATACACACTTTTTCCTGCTGAGAAACTACCTCACCTTGATCCTTATCCAAGCATTATGTCTTGAAGACACAACTTCTTTGGAACACAAAGATGTGCTAGTCAGAAGGGCGGAATCACTGACTCACTTGGCTCTATGTGTGTCTCAGGTACCCCAGGTCCTTAGCAAGCCATTATGAGGTCTGACATAAGCCCGAGTTCTTTACGTCTATTTATTACTGAAGCATAAAGAGAAGTGGATTTTTTTTATCTCAAGAAGGACAAGAAAGAACAAAAGATAGATGAGTGAATGGAATTTTTTATGCCAGAAATTTTACAGATAACATTTCTACAGCAGAGAAACTGTCAAATATTTTTACCCCATTTTTTTCCCCATTATATTAACTCAGTATTTAATATGTTTTTCCTGAAAACAAAGTACAGTTCACAGCAGTTAAGAAAACTAAATATTTTCTATACTCACAATTTTTCTGGAGGAAAAACCGCTATTTCTTTAGCAACTGTTCTTAATGAAACAATATTCACTAACAGATAGAATATACTGATAGAAATCTTCATTTTTTGCAATAAAAATGTTATAGCTCTTGGTAAATGTTATTTATTGATGGAGATAATATTCCATAAGAAAGAAACCCAGAGCTTTGGAATTGCAATGGTGTTCAGAAACTAAGTATCTGAATTTTATAAATTACTCTTAACTTACCCAGAGTTCAAAAACCTGAACTAAATTCTGTGGGCTGTTTTAATAAGAGAAAGGTTTTTTCATCTACGTTGTTTTGAGTAGTTTATTTTCTTTCTTGTGTGTGGTTTTTTTCTGAAAACTACTGATAATTTTTGTTGTAATTTTGGTGTTTCTAAAATGATTTTAATAATTTGACCTGTTATCTCCTCTGATAACAACTGTAAGGCAGTTCTTACACAGAAGAAATACAGAATACATAGTCAGTTCTTTTGATCCTTTTGTTCTGGTTGATCACCAGCAGTAGTAAGGTATAGAAGATGCAATCACTATACATTAAAAAAAGAATACAATTCTATTCAGTGATACAACATTACTGAAATCAATTTTTTTCAATGTAGGCAATGCTTAAAAGATACAACACTGTAAATCCTAGAAGATAACTGTTTTAAAAGATATCACGTCCTTGTAGCTTCCTCAGCATGTTCCTAACATTTTAGATGTTGATGATATAGTATGCTGAGAAAGGCTACTTTAATGCAAAATTTATCCTAAGTACCTGCCCTGAGATCAGGAATCTCTTCCTATAGACTGCTGAAGGGAAGGAAGACTGAGCGTATGCCCACCTGGCTATACAGTCATAGTCCTGCTAGTGACTAAGTCTGCACAGCAACCACAAACCCACTGGGCCACAGGGACACCCTTAAGTGTTTTGAAAAAATATTCAGGTTTCTGTTTCCCATATTCTGATACCCATTTTTTCATGAAGCTGTTACACTTACGTCTGCTCTGAAGCGCCCCAGAATTCTCACACTCATGAATAGAGGTGCCAAGGTCAACATTTGTCCTATAAATAGATACAGAGCTGTCAGTGTGCTTGCTGATAACAGAAGGTAGGATTTTCATGACATTTATGTTTAAAAATCTCAGTGTCCTTTGAAAATGACTTTTCTATTTGAAATTTCCTTCAGCTAACAGTTTTAAATTGATAGTATGCTAAGAGGTTATTTTCTAAATTGTTTTTCTTGTGATTTTAAATCAAATTTTTTAAATCTCAGGATCAAATAATTTAATCACTACCATTACAAGATACTAGCTTGAAATAATCATAACAATAAAAGCAACAACAAAAATAAGAACTATTGACAAGGTGCTTAGTAAATACTCTACTATTTTCAAGGAGGTGAACTCGCTGTGGCTATTTCCATTGTATCCAGCTTAGAGCTTATTGGGTAGGAACTGGAATTCACACCTCTCCCACCCAACCAGTCTGGAATGTCCACATATTTTTTAAAGGTAGTCTTCTCATGATGGAAGATAGAAGAGGATCAGTCTGCTTGGCCTTAGTCTTTAGAGTTTTTGTGGAAAGTTTAATAAAACATCTTAAGGATTGTTAGAAGAGCCAGACTGAGATACTTAAAAGTCACAATTGCAATTCCAGGTTTTTATTGCTTGAAGTTTACTGTAAGTCTGTATCTAGTACATGACAATGGAGGACATGTTAGACCACATAGACCAGGTAATTTCATTCTACCAGCATAACAGCGACTGCAGTATGCCACAAGAGGTGAAATACCTACTGTGAAGCTAGGAATTGGTGGTTTTATCTTGGGAAATTAGGCAAACCAAGTCACCATCTATACTTGGGGCATATTTTCTGCAACTTGCCAGGAACTTTTAGTTTTTATTGGCGTTTTGGAGTATCATACAGAATAGAAGTCATTTGAGGAAGACATTGACTCCTAAAAAAGTTAATAACATATAATTAAAGAAATGGAAAGACCTAATGGGAAAATGGGGCATAAATTGTCAGCTGCAATATTTTCACAAATGTGAAAATGAAATGTGTAAATGAAAAGGCACCACCTGTCAGTGTGTAAGAGGCATTTGGACAGTGCCCTTAGTAATGCACTTTAACTTTTGGTTAGCCCTGAAGTGGTCAGGCAGTTGAACTAGGTGATTGTTGTTAAGTCCCTTGTGACTGAAATATTCTATTTGATTTGATTCAATTCCGTTTGATTCAATTTGGTGGGATTGGAGTCCATACTATATTTTATTCTGTAATATATACTATATTACTATATAATATATTCTATATTACTATATAATATATTATTTACATTGATAATAATTTTGAACAGTGTCATTTACACTTATCATCTTTTTGACATTTTGGTTTTCTTTAATTTCTGTGGAAAGCACACCATTCTGCATTTAACCATATGTAGATGTCATCTTGCACACAGAGCTCCTCTGTACTGACACAGCAGAATTGAAATCTAAATCTCTGTTTTATTTCAACAAAACTATATACATATATCACAGAACTGGAATGTTAGCAATAGAAACCAGTTTGGATAAAATTATGTTCCAAAATATCTTCCAGCTGGGACTCACAAATTTCAACCAATGATGTTTCCATTGATTCCCTGAAAGACAATACGACACCCTGTTAAAAATCACCATAAGAAATTATGGATTTTATATGCTTTGTAGCTTACCTTCCAAAATTGTATGTGTGTGTATCTAAATCAAAATGCAGAGTTTTCGCTACTGGTGATAATCAGATGGTTATTTTTACCTTCATCAGAGCCAAAATAAAGGTATTAATTTTAACCACCAGTTCATATGCCAACCATTTGTCAGGAAGACAGTCATTCTTTCCTTTACCACCTCATTCCCAGCAACTATTCATGGCAGTAGTGCCACACAAACTGCTGCCAGAGGCCAGCTCTCAGCAGCAGGGGAAGTCTCTAGGGCTAGGCACCACAGAATCTACATCCAACAGATACAGTCCTCCAGACTTCTCTCTAGTACTTTTGATCTTTTTTACATGAATGTAATAGGTGGCTCCTTATTTCCTTACACTTATACAGTGATTTTCAATGTTAGGATTTAAAAATATTTCATATGACCAAGGAACCCTGTTCCATTTTGAGATGCAGCAAGCAACAGAGAAACCAACTTTACATTAGTGAGCCACGTTGTGTGGCTACACCATACAGACCTAGAGTCAAAACAAAACCCAAACTTCACCTGTGAATGTTTTGTCATAGCTGAAATCCAAATAAAGTTACACATCATATTTCCTAAACTCCAATACCTCTTTCTGCTCTATCTTAGCACTTTTTCTGGTGTGGTAATGACTATTTACAGTTCAAGGATGGAAAACTGGTCTTTGGGTTAATTTTACTGAAGTGATCTATAAAGCCTAACTGGTTGTGGACATTACTGGACTGACAAAACGTGTTCTGCAGTATTAATATTCACTGAATGTACAAAATGGACACTTCAGTAATGTCCAACAATTAAGTAAATTAAAAAATACACCAGCAAAGATCAAAATGAGAAATGAATATTGGTTTATAATTATTGCTTTTTTGCAGTTAATAAAAATAGGCTAACCAATTAAAGAAATGTCTATCAAGAGCTATTAAACACAAAGATGAAGACAGAATTTTACATAAGATATTAAATTCCAAATTGTTGGAAGCTGAGAAGGTACCCAGGGAAGTCTTACAGTATAAATTTCTCTATTCTGATTCTTATTTTTCCTAAACATTCACAACTCATTATTTTCAGAAACAAGATACTAGGCTGAATGGATTGTGACCAGCTGTTCCATTATACTCTTTGGCAGAATAAATCAGTCTTAAAGACATTTCTGAAATGCATCCTTCCCCACCATTATTTGTTACACAATTTTGTACAGTAAATGAAAGCAACTGCTCAGTTTGAATCTACAGAATAATGTAAATAAGAAAGTTTTGTAATTAATTCACCCAGAGTTTTAACCAACATATTCGACTAAAAAAAATGTTCTTTGTCAAACATGAAAATACCACAAAGAGAAAATAAAAAAAGAAAAAAAAAAGGTGTTTTCTTTCCCTATCATCCCCACTTTTAAAAATAATATGAATGGTAAGTTGCAGAGTATTTTTTGTTGTCAACTTGTGGTGTGCTTGATAGTCATATTTTACAAATGAGTACATAACAGAACAGACTCAACCTCCTTCCATTAAATAGTGGTGTTATATGATGATGGAGTCTGTTCATCATCTTTCCCTTTACATTAAACCTTCTATCTTCTCTAATCTTGAGCATTGCAGGGCACATGGTCCTGGTAGACTTGCCATGCTTTCCCACATATCCTACAGCATTAATACTCTAAATATATCTGCTGTGAAGTATTTACCACAACTCAGGCACTGAACAATATAGAAGAAGTTATGGAAGAGGAGTTGAAATGTACAGATTCTTGGATATCTCTGAACAATAGTAGTTATATGAAGATCCTGTGGCACATGTCGAAAGTGTTTATTAAGTCCTGAGTACTTCTGTAACTTAAGCTGTAGTTTTGTTCCCCATTCCATAAACAAACAATTTACCTACTGATCATATGGCATTCTGTTTCTTTGCAGATTTTTTTGAAATGTCATTTAAAATTTGCATGGATTGTCTCACTTTTAGGTACTATTAACTTTTTGGATTAATTACAACAGACATTCAATTGGAAAAACCAAAGTCACTTGAAATAAAAAACTCAGTTATGCCTTCAATGTTCAAGTAATATTAAGATACCATTGCAGAACAGATTGTTATCATCTAGATATTGAAAAAAAGGGACCCTAAGTATCACATAATATGAATGCAACAAATTTTAACTAAGTAAAATGACTAATCACTTTCACTCTGTCATATGTACAGTGAAAGACCACTGTGAGAACACATAAGTAAAAACTTAGCATGAAGTGCCACTGGATTTGCCACTGATGATGATGTTTTACTAATCAGTTTCCACTATTTAACTGCTTAAGCTTTAGCAAGTCCAAACTTATTTTGTAATTGATTCAGCCCTCCTGACATGGTAATCTGCATTGTAATGGGATTTTACTTCCTTAGTGTATCTTCTAAGATATGTATCTATCTTTATTACGCCTGAAAATCTTATGCCATCGTGATTAGCTTTTGCTATAGTAAAAGCATATGGATTCATAAAAAGATAGATTTTTAAAATTATTTTTCCTCTTGTTTTATGATTTGGTGATTTGTGTTTCAACAGCCCTACAAGAACACCCCTAGTCCTTTCCCTTAACTGTTCTGCTTGTCAAAATGCACACTGTAATCCATACTTAACCTGCTTTAAAAATGTACGGACAACATTGGAATTCCTGTAAACAAAAGTGAATTTATGCTTTAAACTTTAAGCATCACAAGATCTTTCAACAAATGTTAGTTAAGAACAGCTGAATAATGTATTTCTAGACACCATTTCTCTTCATTAGTTAAGAGATAGTTTGAAAATATTTGTTAAGTATTTGGTTAACTTATGCTTGGAACAATTTAATTTTGTAGGCTATTGTTGTTTTTCTCTTATTCTGTGTTCTTTGATTCCAAACAAGCATGAAACATGGGATTTGTCTTGTCTAATTTTCAAATGTCTGAAAGATTGTTTCAGTCTGAGCTAGTTGTATAAGTTCTCTTTATTGAGAGAACTAGACACTGTAGGCAGACAATTTGTCTAAGCTGTCTTAGATGTTTATCTTCAGTGAGATGAATCACTCCCTGAAGGTGTTTATTTCTCTCCATTGAGTATAAAGACTAGATGACTAGTTTAGATGACAACTTTTAGTTGTCTAATGCTTACTGAGATGGATCCTATACAAAATGCCCAGAAGCATTCTGGTTTATGAAGCACTGGAGCATTACTGCTTTGAATACCAGATTTACAAAAAAAATAGTCTACATTTCCTGAGACAGACCTACCTCCCCCTGCAAGCCTTCAAAGTTGATCTAAAAATGTTTAGAATTTAAAAAAACTTATTAGTGGTTTGATACAAAAGGAGAATTTTGCCTGAAAGTTTGGATTCAGTGTTATAATGCCACATTGTAGAGGATGAAATAAGTTATGTAAACAGAAACAAAATGCAAAGATCATAAGAATACTTTCATCTTTTCGTGATGATTAATCCCGTTTTGGCTCAGGGATATGATAATACTGAATAGATCAAAACTGTCTTGCTGGTTGATTATTTGACACCAACTCATACTTAAGCTTAGCTTTCAGCCACCTGCAAATCACCTTGTTATATACAGCTTTTAAAGTCCACACCCTGCCTTTCTTGTGAAAGTGCTGGAAAATAATATACATCCATAGAAGTAACCATTAACCAAAATTCATTCTTTTCTGCCTGTGTTACAAGTTTCTTACCATTGAGATAATATCCTCATGGGCAATATTGGGATAGTCCACTGCCTGCATGAGGTAATTTCAACAAGTATCCCTGACAGAACATGCATTTCAAGGTGCACACAGGAAATACTGGAGACTGAGGGAACTCATAATGTTGTTGCAAAGGGCTGCTGAACTTGAATTTCAAATATAGTTTAAAAAAAAACAAAACAACAAAACCAAAGCAAACCAAACAAAAAAAACCCTAAAACTCTTGAGGGGTTAATTTTATTCTAATAGGATTTATACTATCCTATGTTTGCATTACTGCAACTTTTCAGGTATCAACTGCTGCCTTCTAGTGAGAATTAAACTCTAAACCATATGCATTGGCTAATTTGACAGAAATTACTTCATGTGTCCAGATTACAGGTCAAATCAGCTTTATGTAGTAGACCAGTAACAGGTATCAATACATTATTAATAATATCAATAATTTTAGATATCAATAAAAGTAAAACTATTACCTTAGTCTTATATTCTTACTCTGTAGAAGACTAGTCAACAGTGATGTTTGTCATTGGACAGTGTTAAAAAACATTGTAAAAAAAAATTAATATCCTATGATATGTCTTGTTTTCATCAATTTCTCACCTTTCTCAGAAAAGAAAATAAGTCAGAATAAAGTAAATTGAGGTATCACAAGCTGAAAAGCTTATCTGAACTTCTGAAATGTTTAACATTCATCTATTATCATCAAGGTTATTTATTATTCTGCTAGTAAAAAAGCATTGCACTTTGATATAATGATGGGAACCTTGATGCATGCAGTATTAGACGATTAAAAATAGTGTTCTTGTACATGAACTGTACTCTTATTCCATACCTCAATTAATTGAGTAGTAGTGATAGCACTCAGAATAGCTCATTTGTTAACAAGTTGCTAAATAGGTCATCAGCTATGATGACTATTCGGTGTGATGTCTTATGAGGCAGATTGTTACCTTAATTTGATTAATTATATAAAATTGAATTTGCAATACAAGTTTCAGTGGAGGAATTTCTGTTGTTTAGGTACTAAATGTTTAGGTACTATCATATTTTTCTCAGAACCTTGCAGACAGCAGTTCATATCAGGGCTGACCTTTAAGTTATGCATGGAAATAGAGTGGGCCCGTTGTAACTTCAAAAATGAAAGAAAGCAGCTAATATTCTCTGTTATGGAACTTTAAAACAAAAAACAGTTCAACATCTCCTTAAGTCCTTTAATAATTGCAGTTAAGTTGAAGGACTTGTTTAAGTTTAAAAATACATATCAGTACAACATACTAAACCAAATTCTACGAGCTCTATTTTCACCCAAAGCATTTTAAATGAGATCACTCATCTATTGCCCTATTGATGAAAAATGTAAGAGTTCACCATAACCCATGAAGATTATAAAATACCATCCAGAAAGTCATTTTATAAGCATGTTTTTTACATTTCTATCCTCTACAGGAAAGAAAATTGAAAATTATTGAATACAACACTAAAAATTTACTTTAAATATACCAGGGGAAAAAACATTCTGTAACCAAATGGAATAGATTTATTTTAGGCCTGTCACATGCTATATTTGGGGTATGGCCTGTCAAGTAGATGAAACCAAAATCTGGATTGATGTTAAATTGCTGTAATCTGGTGGAATATGTCCCATGTTTGCACAGAAAGATTGCTGGTTTTATTTTTAAGTATTGTTTACATGGAGATAATAACAAAATGCATGTATGCATATATGCACATAATATCAAACAACGTATATCTAGGACAAACTGTGATTCTGCATGTATTTACATGTACATGTAGCGTACTTATATGTCTATTCACACAGTACTTCAGTGAACATGTGCTAACATTATTGCAGAATTGTGATAAAAGTCAGTGCACCAGCAAATGCTCTGCTTAAGGTCCACCTTAGCCTTTCTATACATCTGCACTCTGGAGAGCTTGCTCCTATAGGCGTAGAAAGTGGACAAAGCTTTCACTTCCTTCACATGCATTTGCCTGAGGAGCCTGATCTAGTTCCCACCAGGAAACTTGCAGATGCACCAGCAGGATATGACACCTGCAAAAACACAAATAGAGCTGCTTGATATCTAAAATTGCATCACAGGAGAAGGAAGAAATGATGGTGCTTCACCGCTGTGCCTTTTCTAGTGGTCGTAGCAACCAGCCCAGTCTGAGACACTCTTGTTCATTTACTGTCGCTCCTGTTCATTTACTGTCACTCCTGTTAATTTACTGTATGTTAAGCCTCACTGATTAACTAGATGATAAAATCCCAAGATTGAGGGCTGGGACTCCTCCCTTCAAGGGAACTTAACCCTGAAGAGGGGCCTCTTGAGCCCTCTCTCCTCAATCACTATGATTTATGCACAGTGTAATACCTTCAAGAACAGAATCTAAAGCTAGCTTAGATATATATGTTTAAGCCTTTCTGTTGATCAAGCCCAACTACCCAGATTCTGATCATGCTTCTAAGAAAGAAACTCTGAAGTAGTGCGAGTGAAGTACAAAATCAGAACAAGGTGTCCCAGATAACTGTATAAAGAGGAATTTCGGTGAAGTATTCTCCAGACATAACAGAGGAGATAAAAATTGAGTAAAACTACCATCTATAGAACCGCAATTTATTTATGGTTTCTAAGATGCCTAAGATGCAGATCCCCATTATAACTGCACACTTTATAAACATTAATGCATTCAGTCAATCAACACCCTTTTGAGGTAGGGGACTATAATTATCCTAACTGCATAGGCAGAGAAATTGAAACTTGGAAAGGACAAATGATTCGTTCATGATTACATGACCAAGGCAGAGAATCACAGCCCTTGAACTATCTTCGAAATCTTTCTGCTAAAGAAAGAATCACTGGTGAGACGTTAGCTATTCTGAAGAGTGACAGTCAAAGCATTTTTCCCGATTTTCCCTATTATTCATTTTTCCTTATTGTGAGGGACATAGGACAATCTCAGTTATGGTAATACTGTGATCCTTGTATCTTCCAGAACCGTTCTTTATTCTTCCAGACCCTGACTGCTGCTTGTTGTTCTGACTTTTTTCCACTCACTAATGAAACTATCAAATTTCCAGTGAAAATTAATATGTATATTTCTTTTTGAAGAGCAACAATGTTCTTTGGAATAACCAATAACCTTGGTTCAGTACCTGGAAAAAGGGAGAAGGTCCTCTCATACCTCTTGTCATTTTTGATAGACGATAACATAATGTATAACTCACCCTGAAAGAGAGGATTGCATTATTGGTATGTATATCTCCTGCTGTCATCCTAAATTCCTCTGAGACCATCACAGACATGACATTTTAGTATGGCTGACAATACAGGAACAAAAATATTCTGGATATTGGTAGTCAGATATGGAGACTTTAATTTTGTTGTTATGTGAATAATTTCAGATAAAGTTCATAGTGATTAAAATACATTCTTACTTGTAGACAGCTCTTTCATAATGAATTTGGTGTCAATCCATTTCTTAATAGAAAAATATTAATCTCAAAAAAAAGTCACTACGATTGGTACTAAATAGCCCTTTTTTCATTAAATCTTTTTGAAGCAGAGATAACCATGGTAGAAAGATACAAGACAAATACATTTGTTCCTGGAAACAGGAAAAGTTGAGATGGTCTGACATGTCCTTAGGATACCTGGAGTTGGTAATGCACCTTTGCCAGAATGAAAGAAGAAGAAAAATAGAATATAAAGAGCCATCATGCCATCTCAACCACTCTACTTTTCATAGACACAGGCTCAATTCTCCTCTTTCCTCTCTTCAATCGTAGTCAGTTTCTTGTTAATAACATGTAAATACAGTAAATGCAGATGCTAATGTGTCATTCTTTAGTCATTTGTTGCAGCTGATTAAGGAGAGAAATGTAAAAGGTTAATTTTCTAATTACATACTCCCCCGAGGTAAATTATGCATGTTATCACATCCATTGACACTCTATAACAGGCATATTTTATTGCAGACTGATTTTCTCTGAAACTGTGTATCTTTATACAGTTCATTTTTAGTAAGCAAGAAGATGGAGGGAAGGAAAAAAGAATATCCATCCTATCAAAATTTCTTAACTCTTTCTGGAGAGCTTGCTAACAGGATATTAAAGCTTGCAAAAAAAATTTCTTCTCTTTTTATTCACGTATCTCACCTGTAATTTCCATAAAACTGTAATAAATTGAAGAGAAAGCAAAAAGACTGGGCTAAAAGACATTAATGTTCTCAGTATCTCAGTAAAAGTTTCGAAAAGCAGCTACATCTGAAATTTGTATTAAACAAGAATTTCTTTTGGACATAAATGTGGTGTTTTCCAGGAATGAGCTACCTGAACACACCAACTATAAGACCCTTTAATTGTCAGCCAGATCTTGACCACACTTAATCTGAAAGGTGCTTTTCAGGCTCCTTGTGCTTTCTGAATAAGGGTCAATGCATTCCATTGAGTAGTCCTAAAAAAAATCATAGAATCATTAAGGTTGGAAAGGACATTTATCATCAAGTCCATCCGTCAACCCAACATCACCATGCCCACTAAACCATGTCCCAAAGTGCCACGTCTACACGTTTTTTGAACACCTCCAGTGATGGTAACTCCACCACCTCCCTGGGCAGCCTGTTCCGATGTTTGACCACTTTCTCAGTGAAGAAATTTTTCCTAATATCCGATCTAAATGTCCCCAAGAGCAATTTGAGGCCATTTTCTCTTGTTCTGTTGCTAATTACTTGGGAGAAGAGACCAATGCCCCCTGCACCACAACCCCCCTTCAGGTAGTTGGAGAGAGCAATAAGGTCTCCCCTCAGCCCCCTCTTATCCAGGTTAAACAATCCCAGTTCCCTCAGACACTCCTCATAAGACTTTTTCTCCAGACCTCTTACCAGCTTCATTGTCCTTTGCTGGACACGCTCCAGCACCTCAATGTCCTTTGTGTGGTGAGGGGCCCAAAACTGAACACAGTATGTGAGGTGGGGTCTCACCAGTGCCGAGTACAGGGGCACCATCACTTCCCTACTCCTGCTGGCCACACTGTTTCTGATACAGGCCAGGACGCTGTTGGCCTTTTGGCCACCTGGGCACAATGCTGGCTCATAATCAGCCGGCTGTCAACCAGCACCCCAAGGTCCTTTTCTGCTGGGCAGCTCTCCAGCCACTCTTCCCCAAGCCTGGAGCGTTGCATGGGGTTGTTGTGACCTAAGTGCAGGACCCAGCACTTGACCTTGTTCAACCTCATACAATTGACCTCTGCCCATTGATCCAGCCTGTCCAGATCACTCTGCAGAGCCTTCCTACTCTCAAGCAGATCAACACTCCCACCCAATTTGGTGTCATTTACAAATTTACTGAGGGAGGGCCCCATCAATCAATCCCCTCATCTAAGTCATTGATAAGTGTGTTAAGTGTGTTAAGTGATAAGTGTGATAAGCTAGTTTACCTACTATAACTTTCTATTACTATCTCAAATGGTGGAACAGAAAAGCAGCATGGACACAGGTGATCACCAATCACTTAAGATGTTATCCTTCTTTCAGTCTAAAAACAGATGTTTTACATTTGATAAATTTGTCACTTATTAAAGATAATAAATTAAACTGTGGGAAAAGGAAGCCAAGAAAAGGAGAAAGATGAGGTAAAAATTGATGAGGATGTTTCCCTTAGTACCTTTCATTATCCCTGATACATATGTTAAAAAAGTAGAGCAGGGGAATATTATGCTATATGACTTTCATATCATTTGAATCAAAGTTAGTAGTACTGTCTCCCTTCTTGTTTAATGGGATATGCAGGTAAGTTTTGTGGTTTCCATTAAGTATTATTCAAGAAAACTTGAAAATACTTCAACTAAATTCCATATTTTGACAGTAATTAAATAAGTACAGCTAACACATGTATCTGCTTATTAACAAATGAAGCACCTAAAATGTGAAAAAACAAAATAGAAATAAAATTTTAATTTCTTAAAAATTTTCAATTATCAACAGAAAAATTTCAATTGTCAATAGAAATTTTTAATTATTGCTAGTCAGCGTATCAGCATAAACTAGAAATTTATTTATTGATCATATGAACTAAAATTGTATTGTACTGAAAACTTACTAAACAAGATCCAGAACACTGAGAGTAATATAAAAGTTTAAACTGGCAGATTAGACAGAGAGAAAAGCTGGGAAGGAACTTTAAATTAGTTGAGATCATGGCCTTGTTTCATTCCCTCTGACGATAATCCATTTTTCATGCAGCACTGGCACACTAGTAGTTCTTTTCTCCTTCCCAGTCCCTAATATAAAGACAGTTTATGTCCCTTTATGATTATGTAACTTTTGTATCTCTTCAAACTTTTTTATCACTATTAACTTTGTCTGGTGTAGACTGTGTATTACATCTAGTACCATGAATTTAAAGCAGAATAAACAAAGCATTTCATGTATCTGAAATGTAGCTACTGTTAATGGATACACAGAGCTCTAATGACACTCAGTTGAGCTAGGCCCAATAAAATATTTGGCCCTTCCATACTTTCAACATCATACTAAATCTGTGCTCTTTCTCTCTTTGTTCTCATTCTCCTCTTTCTCCCTTGCTTCTAAAAGGAATTCCAGAGAATAATCTCTGAAGTTTCATATTCTTTGTTTCTCCCATGTCAATTTACCATAACTGTTTATTATAAAACCAAAACAATTTCTTTCCAACTTTTGATGTTTATAGCTTATGAAAATCAGCCTGTCTCCTTCTGTCTGTCCTCCAGTACATCACCCAGAGAATTGACAACTAGTGGAAAAAAGAAGGTGATGATTCTAAGCTGGCAATGGCTGACAGATAAACTAAAAGGACAGGAGGACAAAGCTGATCTTAAGCTGAAGTGGATCAGAAGCTCAGGAGAGAAAGAAACCAAAGGGGGGTTTTTTTGTTTGTTTTTAATTAAAGTAAGGTTACATGAGATGCAAGTGCCAAAGCCTAAATTTAAGGTAAAGGGCTTAACAATAACTCTGAGGATCCTATTTAAAGGGTTATGGAATGTTTCTGCTCTATGACACTGATAATTTGCCTGATTTATCCCAGTCAGGTAACAAGTAAGAGGTTTTTACAAGTAAGTGTGGGTCTGACTCAGTCTTTCAGTATATGAGAGTTGTCTGTGATTTCAAAACATTTTCTATCAAGCTAAATACAGAAGCAATCAGAGGTCAGACTGCAGCTATTAGGTAATAGATGGCCACAGAGCACTGTCAAGACTCCAGCACACACACCTGAAGTTTTCTAAGACACCCAGATGTGGAGGCAAAGACCAGTATGGGCTGCTGATGTGTGATGAAGTTGGGAAAGGACAGCACACCAATCACCATCAGCTCCAAAATGGTACAAAAACACATATCCCAAACCTGGGCATAGTCACCAGACTAAAAAGTACCTAGGATATGCTCAAGGAATGGGTTCATATGAATGTCATAAGGTTCAACAAGGCCAAGTGCAGGGTCCTGCACCTGGGTCGGGGCAACCCCCAGTATCAATACAGGTAGAGGGATGAAGGGATTGAGAACAGCCCCATGCAGAAAGACTTGGGGGTACTGGTGGATGAAAAGCTGGACATGAGACAGCAATGGGCGCTCATAGCCCAGAAGGTCAACTGTATCCTGGGCTACATGCAAAGAAGCTTAACAGCAGGTCAAGGGAAGTGATTCTTCTCTTTTACTCTGCTCTGGTGAGACCCCATCTGGAGCCTTGCATCCAGCTCTGGAGCCCTTAGCACAAGAAAAACATGGACGTGTTGGAGAGGGTCCAGCAGAGGGCCACAGATATGATGAAAGGGGTAGAACACCTCTCCTATGAAAAAAGGCTGAGAAAGTTGGGGTTGTTCAGCCTGGAGAAGAGCGGGCTCTGGGGAGACTGTATTGCAGCCTTCCAGTGCTTAAAGTGGGTTTGTAAGAATGACGCGGGACAGAATTTTAACAGGGCTTGTAACGATAGGACAGGGGAAATGGTTTGAAACTAAAAGAGGGTAGATTTCAGCTAGATATAAGGAGGAAATTTTTCATGATGAGCGTGGTGAAACAGAGGAACAGGTTGCCCAGAGAGGTGGTAGATGCTCCGTCTCTGGAAACTTTCAAGGTCAGTTTGGACGGGGTTCTGATCAGCCTGATCTAGTTGTAGATGTCCCTGCTCATTGCAGGGGGGTTGGACTACATGACCTTTAAATGTCCCTCCCAACCCAATCTATTCTGTGATTCTATGTGAGGACAAAATAGCTGGTATCCTTTGTCCTCCTTGTCATTGTGGCAGATCCTTGACCCCACACGTGGTCACAAGCATCATGGTGCCTGACTGTGGCTGGACAGACTGAACACCCCTGCCATGGTGCCTGACAGCAGGACAGACTTCTTGGACACCACACAGAGTTCTAGTGTTTGTGAGGATGGATCCGTGAGAGAGAGTGAGAGTAAGGGAAATCTGTTTTGTTCCAGTTTTCATTTTAAATAAAATCACTGTCCCCTCCTCCAAAGTCTCGCATTGATATTTGCTATACTGTTGATAAAATGTTCCAGTAGTATTTCCTCTATATACATATGACAGAAAGTTCCTGGTATGGAAACTGCATCAAAAGGCACATGAATGTGTAGAATTATTAATTGAGTTCACAAGACTTGAGTTCAAGTTTCAGAGAAAGTTCCTTGCTTTTTAACATACCACTTTGTATGTTATAATTTAGCTAGGTTTTGTAAGTCTACTGCTGAAATTGGCTGGTAACAGGTAAACCCAATGAAGAGCACGCAAAGAAAACACTTTCATTATGGTGATAGTGTCTGTGATGATGGGTTTATTGTTCCTCTGTTGTTTGGAGAACAAAATTGATGTTGTACTTATGAATAAAAAAGGCCAAAGAGAAACGTGAATACCTACATTTGTCCAAAACAGTCCTAAAGTGAGCATCAGATGTTTTCAAGTACTAGACAATATCTAGTCAATTCTTTATAGATCAAACATCTTTTTTTTTTTTTTTTTCCTGGCCTTGGAATTTCTTTCTATTTCACATTTACAGGGAAGGAAGGTACCATAGTGATTTGCTGCCCTTGTGTACACTTATCCACCAGGAAACTACTTTGATCTCTGGTACAAGTATATCCATTTTAATGGAATTACACAAAGCATGAATTTGGTCCATGTTATTTATTCATGCAGTAAATGCTATGACTGTTCACCCATCACATCAACCCAAGTACTCACTCGCAGTTCATTCTCAGTGCAAAGGTTGCTAACAGCTGGGACAAGAAGGGTGACTGAAGGCCAAGAAGCTCTGATACATCACAGTTTATATGCAGTCTCCTGTGACTGGTATAGATTAGCTGAAAAATCCTAGAGAGCAATAATCTGCTTGCTGACAACGCCACAAGGATGGATATCAACACAGAGGAGAATGTGATGTCTTTTTTTTTTCTCTTGCCATTTTTTAAAGTAATAAAATAAAACTGATATAACACAAATGTGGATTGCACATATACAACAAGGAGGCTCTTCCCCTTTATGTTGTTGAAAAATAAATTGCTAAATTGCAATTGTGGTCATATAAAATCTTCTAATTTTCTGTCTTATTTCGAAGCTCTCAATTTTCTGTTTTCTTCTTTTGACTGATTCTAAGAATCCTTGTGCAGAATCTATTCAAATCTGCTGTGGTTTTTTCCTGTCCCAAAAGGTCAATAAATGAAGTCTGTAACATATTATTTATTTCAGTAACAAATGAAACAATATAATTTAAACTTTTCATGCCAACTGCTGAAGCTATTTTCATCATGTCTGTACTTTTAACTCTTTTGTTAAAATTTATTCTTGATGCTTGCAGTACACAAACCAAAGCTGTTTGGTACAACAAGTTTAAATATTGATGGTGAATCTTAAGATTTATAAGCTAGTTACATTGTTCTATTAGATTTCATTAATTAAAATTTATTGCTTTTATTTACTATTAAAAGTGTTTTGAAAAACAACATATCTGTATCACCTTATTTTAAATGGACTTTAATTATAATAAAGCCCATTTTATGCTGGTAGCAAAGCACATCCTATAATTTACTGTTTACAGGTGGTCCAGCTAGTTTATAATGATGCAAGACAAAAAAATCCAAACTAGAAATGGAAATATTTTAACTTAGTTAAAATTATGAGTCACAGGAAACTAAGTTTCCAATGCTATCTCTTAATTTAAGGTCCAGCATTTAGTTTTCATATCTAAAAAATGGTTGCTTTATATGATGAGGTTACACTATTATTAGCAGTGATGTTTTAATTGATACAGCCATCACTCAAAAGAATCTGAAATCAACATCCTTCAGATGTTAACTTCATCTTCCATGAATTTAAAAATAGCTGAAGATTCCAGATTTTGCCATCAAATTTCTAAATCTTCTAATAGGATTATGTTCAGCAAATATTACTGTACAGTAATGATTTACCTTTTTATCAAAACTGGCTTCAAACTTACTGCTCATCAGCCTTGTATAAACCTTCAAGTTACGTTCTCTGGGCCATCAACCAGCATAATCATTCTAATGCTCTTAATTTTAAGTGTCATCTGGAAGACTTATGGAACAGTTTTAAGGTTTGGGTTTTTTAAAAAATAAAACTACTTTTTTCATTTAGGGATTTTTGTTTTCATTATTATTTTTAGAAAGCTAATAAATATGATAAATGGATCTTAACCACTGATGGTTTCTAGATGTCTGTGTTCACAAATTAAAGAAGGATAGTACATGAGTTAACAAGCTGAACTGATGTACAGGAAACTTGGTTACTTTGAGTTAATACTTGTGACTAAACAGTGCTTCGTTTCCTCGGCAACTTTGATCACACAATCGCATGTTGGGGAAAGTCTCTAACATAGGTCACTGTAACTTTAAAAAAAAGCAGGGATAATTTCCCATATCCCTTTAGGACTCTAAAAAAAAAAGATTTTTTTTTCTGCAAACATGATCAAATCAGATTGAGAAAGTGGCAACTTCCAGGAGCAAAGAGAAGTTCATGAGAACTTTAACAGAATTCTCATAAATGTTCAGGAATGGTAAAGAAATTTAAGCTACAAGAAGTCATATTTCAAGAGAAATTTTGTTTGCAGTAATATAACACTGTGTTATGCTCATCAGCTGCTACATGTACTTTGGGAAAGAATTTTAAACTAGATTGGAACTTTATGGAAAATGTATTTAAATAGTTGGACTGTTGTGGAAAGAGCAACTCTTGGATGGACCATTTTTCAAAGGAGTCACAGGCAGCATTTGTCTAAGAAATGTTTTGGATTTGTCATGGAAAATGATGTTGAAACTTACTCAAGACTACGGTGACTTAAATGCCTAAATCCAACACAGTGGTTCCTTAAAACCTCTGCTGGTGAATGTTCACTGGATGGTGAGTCTCCTATATGTTTTCTTTGTGTTTGTTTCCAGCTACCATGAAGTTTTGTGTATTTCATTAATGCATAGTTATCCAAACTTGTTTGTCATTTTGAAACTCAGAGGGGCAACAAGGAATACATTTCTCTAATTCTGACAAGAGATACAGGCAAACATCGCTCTTTGGGATTATGTCCTGATGGTCAAGTCATTATATGAAGTTTCAGCAATATACAGCAGTACATTGTTTTGGTTTGGTTTGGGTTTTTTTGTGGTAGAGGAAGTTGGTTGTTTATTTCTGCTGTGGGTTTGGAAACAAAGCTCAGAAATGAACATCAGTTGTACTGTTTGCTGAGTGATCTATTTCAGACTTAGCCTCACTTTATTCTGGAAAGGAGTTTTGCTGAGTCAGAAGATGAAGATTTCTAAAGCTATATGTCACTCCATTTCATTTCTATTTTTAGGATAAGGTGGGAGAACACACTCACATATAATCTAATTATATGTTTGCTTTGCCTTGTAAAATGCAAGGAAAAAAATACATTGTAAATAAATTTACTATCCTTTTAAAATCCTTGAAAAACTTCAATGTTTATTTTAACTTATTTTTCAGACTCATAGATGAGTCTGAAGAACTCCACCTACTTTGAGTTTTGCATCTTCCTTCTACTCAGATGCTTCCTAAATATAGAAGTACTGTCAGGAATCTCACGGCAAAATGTACAGTGAGTCTTTAAATATAATGGAGATGTTTTTTGCTTTAGGCCTGCCAAATGGCTGATTGCTGGCAGCTGAACCAAGGGACAGATGGCCATCTAGCTCTACCTGCACCCTACTGAGATGAACAAGTGACAATCTGCAAAATACTCAAAACTAATTTAAACTGGTTTAACCTCAGGAAACCCAAGAGTCTCTTAGGTTTCTTTGGTGATGTGTAGGCAGATTTTGTGCAGTGCTCTTTGGCAGAAAGATCCCAGTATTCTCACACAAGTGGAGCCAACCTATTATGTCCAAGCACAAAGATAGCAGAACTGCCTGGGAAAAATCTGCAAGGGTATTCTGATTATTGACATGACAATTTGAGAATTCATCCATCCATCCATCCATCCAAGGGTTCTTTACCAAGCACATCTTTTTAAGATAGGCCATATATGGAACCAAACACTTTGTCCTAGGCACCTTAGCCAAAGAGATGGAAGCAGAAGACCAAGGGATGACTGAAAGAAAACCCAGTAATAGTGAGGCTAGGTCAGTCAAACTTGAACTCAGAATGGTTTAACAAACAGATTTTAACAATTATTTTATTACACTCTTGTCCTGATACAGGTCACTGTAAAATGCTTTGCAGTAGATCAGATTTTCTTTTCCATTATTATTCTTTCCTTATTCTGCTGCATTATAATTTTTTCCAATATTCTTTTCTTCAAAATTACACAGAAGATACTTAAGACAAAAGCATCTTATACATTCAGCAAGTTCTTTCCTATGTGCAACCTTTCACACTATGGTTCCAGAGTTATTAATACTAGTTTTCTACATGCTGTATTTCCCAGCAGTTTCCATATCAGATGGAGAGATATGACTGCATTTATGTTTAATTAACCAAGGCACATAATAAGGATTTCCTGCTGACATTATGCTTTCAAACTAACTTTATATTTACATAAGAGAATATGTAACAAAAAACATGGGTTTTTTTTAACAAATCTGAATTAGCAAAGAAAACATACACTACTTCTGCACTGGTGACTGCAACATTCTTATTCTGGAGTTAGTAGCCCTAAATTTGGATTCATTGTGTCTTCGAACCACATTCTCAAACTCTCTTTACTTTTTTGTTAGGAAGAGCACAAGTCATCTTGACTGGGTAGTGCAGAACAAACTAAAGTGTTCATTTGTCCAGCTTTGCCTGAAACTCATTTTGGAAACTTCTGCTGAAAATTGAATCCTTACTGTTTCATTAGCTGTCGTGAGTGGAGGAAAGCAAAAGGTTTCCTGAAGGGTATCAAATTGAACCCCCTTGTGTCAGGGGACTGTATGATAGCTCAAGTCTTATAGTACCTTAAGACAGATCTTGATGAGGTCTCTTAAAAATCAAATGAAGCAACAAATGCCTTAAATCTGGAGAGAGATGTATACTTACTGTGATTTGTAGCCCTGCATGCCGCCATAATGAGTGTGTTTGGTATTACACTTTAGTGAAACAAAAAAGTGGATGATAAACAGGCAAAGGAGAAGACACACAAACTTTTGGTTTTTTCCCCTGGAGGGGGACTGAAACCTGCTTGAGATGTAGAATTAGAATCAAAAGTTTGGAAAAAAGTTTTAGATCACTGACAACCTCTGTGTCAGAAATCAAATACTGATTTTGCTTGGACCCATAAGAGATCTGATGCAGACTACACGCATATCTACACATCTAGAGATTTTACCTTCTTATTAAATATACCTGCCACAGGCAAAAAACACCATTAGCGATACCACTGGCCTGTTTAAATACGTATAGAGAAATTATCTGTTTATATATTGGTTGATCAATAAGATATTAGTATGTCACCGAAATCGGGAATAAACCTTGTAACACCAATGTAGTGTTAAAAGGCAGGCATTCTTTATTCACGGCGCCAGGAACACGGGGGATAGCTCCTCCCAAATCGTGTTCGTCGATCAGTTCATAGGCCTATAAATGTTTGATTTTTGATTACAAGATTAATACATATTCATCAAGTTTCCATACAATGATTGGTTGAGGATTCCTCGCCTACCATGTAAATGACCACGCATGCTCACTATAATTTCTTGAGATTTTACTTCCTTAATCTTTTGAGTTGGAGGGTTTCTTGAGTGGGTGGTCTCTGAGTCGGTGGTCGCGATCTCCCCCTGCCGGAATTACCTTTCCTACAAAGTTCACTTAAGCTTGGCAACACTAAATAGATCTTCACGGGCTGTCGGTCCAATATGCAATCATTCCCCCCACAGTCCTTTGTTTTAAGACAAGACTATAGAATGAATAATTACCCACCCACCGGACCGTAGAACTGACCAAGGTGTTCCTTCTTTCTGACTACTTGTTATTAGAACAAAACGTAATACCATGATCACAATGTTACACTTAACTCCTTGATAATTAAATCAAGATGAGAAGGGTTAGGTGGGTTCTCGAGCAGCATTGCTGGTGCATAATGTTCTTATAGTTACAACTTGCTACAAATTCACAAACCTATTTTCTAACCCTATTTTATTTTAATTCCCTACCACCTTGGTTACAAGTACAGAAAAAGTCTGCTTAATACATGTAGGTTACACTATGAGAAGTCGTTAGCATCGGGCATTTCAATTAGTACAGTTGAATATTTTATAAATACAACTAAGAACAAGCACAATTCATCATCATTGCGGAAAACCATTTGGATTAAGAATCACTTATGGTTTTCTGAATATAATTTGTCCTTGAACAAGCTTGATAATCAGTTGAATTACAACCTGTTCCTGACAATCATCATTAGCACAAATAAAACCACAGGAAAATACATCTAAATGCAAGAAAAAACCTTTTTACTGTAAGGGTGGTTGAGCAGTGGAGAAGGTTGTCCAGAGAGGTTGTGGATTCCATTCCTAGATATTCAAAACTTGACTGGACACTTTGGCAACCTGCCGTATCTCACCCTGCTTGAGCAGTGGGCTGGACAAGATGAACTCAAGAGGTCCCTTCCAACCTCAACATTCTGTGATTAGTAACAAATCATGGCCTTTTCATTCTTAGTTACACAACTGAAAAGGAGTAATAATTCACTAAAAGGAATCACATTGGTTGTGAACTCTGACTACCAGGCTTAGCCCTTAACAATCCTTGGACAAGAGAAGGGCAAAACCAAATCAATAGTGACTATATTTGTAAGTATATTGCCTAGGATCTCATTTTTCATGTGGACACCTGAAACAGATTAATAAGTACAAACATTTCAGGAAGGATTCTTGTTCCGTGAGCACATCCAGTCTAAAAATTAAGGACCTTGTATAAATACATCATTAAGATTCTCTACATTCAGTGGGGAATTGCTTTTAAAGGGAAATTAATACTAATATAGATGGGGTGGGAAATAGAGATAGGATAAATCAGCCTCCAGAGGTGTTGATCTCTTCTTACTGCATAAACAGAAAAGACCAGCTTAAACTATGTCATCTTAAAATTTTAGTGCTTGTAAATGACAGATGGTGTGTCTAATACTCTCTTCCTACCCACCCCTCCAAAATTCCTGGGCTTTGCTATTTTGTTGTTGTTGTTTGGCTCGTTTTTTTACTGCATTTTAACTATTAAAAAATCAGAACTGTCCTGTTCATATTCAGGATCCATATAAATACCAAATTTTTATCAAACCCCTGCAAGAGTGTTTTCTCCCTTATGATTTCTATTTTGTCCTAATGAGTTTCTCAGTGTGATTATATAGTCTACTATTTCTAATGTGCAGAATGCCTGGGTGTATATTGAGACCAAACTATTTGATTACACAAATAGCAGTGGGAGAATATTTTATAATTCTTCAGTACTGAAATCTGCCTTGGAAGTTGCTAGCAAAGTGAGTGTGCTAAAGTTTAAGTTTAGGGGCAAGACTGCTCAAATAATGTTTTAGGTACACAGATGGATACGCATAGTTTTGAAGGTATGCAAGCCATAAAGCTGATGGTATTGTTTAGTCTCCATGAAAAGGTAGCAAGGCTCAACCTTGAGGGGTGGAACAAGATAACCACAAAAGGAACACATCTGAACTTTGAGCGAACTATCCTAATTAACCTCTAATTAACATATAATTGGCATAAATAGACACCCGCCCTCGGGTAGGGAAAATCCCCTACTCACAGAAGCCACTTCATCACCGAGCATACGCAGTAAAAAAGAAGAGTGATGTGACTTCAAGTGGGGGCAAGGATTGCGAGAACCAGTGGGAACAGGGGTGACTGAGCCAACTTGCAAAAAACACTGGTAACTGTTGCTCAAAATGTATAAATATTTTCCATCTGTTAACCAAGGTATGCTAGCTTTGTGGACCTACCACCTATCACCCACCTCTGCGCAGATTAGGAACAAAAGCAAGTATCTCGACTCTGTGTTTTTCAGCTCTCTGCACACCAGGTAGAAGAGCCCATATTTGGAACAACAATACGAAAAGTATTTTTAGTCAAGGAATTCTCATAAAGAAGGAAATATAAAAATAATTAATGCCTTCAGTTTGTTTTTTATCCAAGCATTAATGTGGAAAAGCAGAATGAAATTATAAAAGTCTTAAGTCTTATAAGTGTCAAGTTAAATGGCTAGATTCTGACTGGCGTTCAAATTATTTAAATATTGTTTTAAAACCTTCAATTTTGATTGACATGCTTTCTAATTGTGACAGTGTTGGAAATGTAAGTGAAACTTCTGTGAGGTTTTCTTTGGTTCTTATTCTTGATAAAAACATTTACTGTAGATTTTAAATAACAATGATGGTTTAAATAGACATTTCCCTGAAATAGTGAGTTTATGTGATCCCACCATCAACAACTTTACAGTAATTGTCAGCAGAGCCGAAATACTCATTATTTACATGGCTTTAGGATGCACTGGAACTTTATGGGTCCTCTGGCAAATGTTATGATGAGTTAATTGATGATTTGCAAGGAAATTATTCATGTTAAGCTTTCATTTCACTTACAACAATAACGTAAGAGATTACATTAGTATTGCTTTTAAACTATGGATAAAAGCCATACCTAGCATTGTGTGCAAGCCTATTCAGAGTAATTAACAGGTGTGAATTGTTGTTTTCTGGGATAAGCCTCCCACTGTGCAGCCCTTCTGTTGGCTGCGAGCTGCTTTCCTGCTGCATTACTGCTTCTAAATGAGTCGATCTCGCCTTAATGTAGGATTTTACATATGTTAATTCTTTGTACACTTGTTTATTTTTAAAGTAGTTGAGGCAATAACAGTGAATCTCTTCAAAAAGCTTGCATTTCTGCAAGCTTCTGAATACCTTCCACCACTCCAACCTGTTTTGTGTTTCTCTTTTCAGCAGGGTCTTATTGAATTAAAAGGAACTATTGTAGTAACTTCTAGGAGCATCAATCTGACTCTTTAACTGTAAGACCAAAGACTGTTCTGAGGCTTAGAGAATCATAAATCTGCTCCACTGGGTTCTTTACCCAGAATTATGTAAGAAAAGTACAGAGAGTACAGACAATC
The DNA here is from genome assembly GCF_964289735.1 of Phaethon aethereus. NCBI lineage: Eukaryota > Metazoa > Chordata > Aves > Phaethontiformes > Phaethontidae > Phaethon > Phaethon aethereus. The sequence continues at coordinate 48,445,742 of NC_138579.1, read as the reverse complement.
CTATGGACTTCTGTATCTACAGGCTCTGCCAGCTCTGAAATGGAATTTTTAATTTTGGCTTTGAAATTCTCATACATCTTTGCAAATCCCAATTGAGGTCATCTGTAAAAACATAAAAGAAGTCCTGAATTGTAAAAAGTTTGAGAGTTTAGAAAGTCAAATAAAAAAAAAACCACACCAAACTTTTTGCAGTGTTGGCATGAATTGTTATTTGTCTATCAATAGACTGTGTCTGAATTCCATCCAAGGATTTCCTTATATAAATCTCTGATTGAAATTTGTCCATATTTTTTTTCTATTGTTCTACAGTTGAGGAATGGCAGGTCCAGATGTAGAAATCAGATAAACTAGTATCTTTTCCCCGTGCCTCTCTTTCATATAACTGCTGTTACAGAATTGTTTAAAATGGTTTTATATTTTATAATGACATCATAATAAAAATGAAAATGTCATCCTAGTTGAGTCTGTTTTTTCACTTAATATGACCAAGACGGTCATTTGCCTTCATTTATTATAAAAATAAATACTTTACCATAATTTATATCTTTTGCCTTCCTTGTTAATATAGATCTGAGCACTTCTAAAGAGCTATATTTCATATGCTTATAACCAGAGAAACAGTTAGTCTGACCTCTTGTATAGCATCAAAAATTTCAACCACAGAGCTGAAAAGTTGGCCTAACTAGGAGAAGATGTTGTGTGTAGCCTTCAAATTTCTTTTAATGAGGCATTGGGACAGGCACTTATTCTTACACTTTCTGACTCTGCCTCATTGTGCTGATGACTTTTTCTGCCACCTTAGAAAACCCAGTTTGCAACTTACAAGTACAGATAAATTATATTGTTTGGGTTTTTTCCCCTCCAAGCTACTCTAACACCAGTAATTTAATGTGGCTGAAAGCTTGATGTTTTTGCTGATACATGGGCAGATCCCAGAGCACCTGCTTTCCAGTGCTACATCTGACATCCATGAAACATTGTCGTCTTGATTTTAAAGTGTATATGGACTTTCTGTACTCTAGTATAGTTAAAAGGCTTATTTCTTTCTCCTTTCACCACACAAGAACCTATACCACAGAAGAATTAAATGGTTCGGTCATTCTCTGAAAAATGTTAAAGCTAATTAAATGCATTGCCCTTTCCATAAATATATTTCAATTAATAAAATATTAAGTATTTTATTTTAGATGTTGTCATTTGCCAAACTATAGAAAACTATAGCCTTTCTATATGGAGAAAGAGAAACTCTGAATTGCTACTACCATCAAGTTTCGCTTTCTGGAGGGAAAACTATATTTATGACACAAGTCTTCTTTCATTTTTAATAGAGTATTGAGTACCAGTCATCATCATACGGTTTAGGCATAAATTTACTAGAAGACTGTAATCTGGATAAAGCACTCAAAGCTCTTTGGCAAGACAGTTAAAATGTTGATCTAAATGCAGCCAAAGATACTCAATTAGGGTGTTGAATTCCTCTTAAAAGAGAGAATTCTGCTTGCCTGGAAAGAAGCTTACGGTTTGTTTCGTCAGACTGGAATGTAATTGTATTGTTGGACTGTTTAAATATTTCATAATACGGAATCTAATTTAAAAATGCATATGGTATCTCTTTCCCTACCTCCTCCAGCCCAGAGTTCAGTTTAGTAACTAGCATTATTCTTTAGTTTATTCCTAACTACATCTCACAGAAATTCTTCAATACTTGTCTGAATTCTGCAGGGAATTATTTCTTATACTGTGTTTCAACAGAGAAGACTAACATGCTGTCTCAACAATTCCACACTTGCACTGTTAGAGTTGCATTATGAAAAGATGTGCTTGTTAATTTACACAGTTGCAGCAAACCACTAAATTTGTAAAATAGAAGGCAACAATTCTATCTGCAGAAGTTACCAAAACCTTCGCAGCTCTTGGGTGCCCTGCCTTGTGCTTCCTGTTTGATCACATCCTTGCTCTGTAGTGCTGCCCCAGAAGTGGGGCCATGTTCTATGGCTACCTTCTTCCCAGGGGACTGGAGACAGAGATGGATGTTCTCCATCCTTCGTCTCCTGCTAGCAGTGATGCTGTAACTTTCTCTTCTGTTCCATGTGACTCTGGTCTGTCTGCTTAAGTCTTCCCTCAGTAGACCAAAACATAGGCTAGTATTCATTAATTAAAAGTAGCAAATCTTAATCAATCTACTACATTCTTGCTCCCTGCAGTCTTCAAGCCATCAACCAGTGCTGGAGGCAGAAACTGAAGGGATACTCTGACTTCAGGATTTTTGTCATTTCTAGCTTCTGTGTTTTTTAATATGGCTATCAAGTTTGATGATGACAAGTTCATTAAAGAGAAAAGGGGAGGAGAAACTACTATCCATTCTACTAAAATCCCTTGACATTACATAGAAATATCTACTTTTCATCAAACAGCTTTGCTAATATTATTAGGCTTTGTGATATAAAGTCCTTACTCATAAGACTGTAAACACATGTGGCTGATATTACATATGTTTTCCTCACCTTTTAAAATTGATCCTGGTTACTTGTTCTAAATAAGAATACTCAATGTAGTCATTGATCCCCTGTGACTTCTGCATGCTAATATACTTTTGGAGGAAAAGGCTCTCCTTGATACCCACTGAAATGACTTCATTATAAGTTTGAGAACATATCTTACACCTTTTGCCATCTTGCTGTGAAGTGAAAGAAAAGTTAAATGCATTCTGTGTCTCTTCTTGAATACATACACTCTCTAAGCAGCTACCCACACTCTTACTTTAAGGTCTGACATTTTGAACTCCTGAAGAACTTTCATACTTGATTTTCTAATCCCTTGATACATTCTATCTTTTGAAGAATTTGAATATATATATATAGTGACTGACACTGGACAGAACTTTTGTAACTATGCCTTTACTCAACATAAAGGTTATGTATGTAGATTTATTACTATATCCTTTATTTAGGTTTAATTAGCCTCACACTTAATAACAGCTCATATATTTTTCAGACAATGTTCATGTGTTGATACTTAATTTACAAAAACTGTATTTTCTGTGTGGAAAAAACAGGAAAGCAAGCTGTTAGAAGATGTCCCCCACTTTCGTTTTCACATACCTTACTCTCTCAGCCCCTTACTTTGCTTGTTTATAAATACACATATTATAGTCCAAGTACTGCAAGAAGACATTTATCAATAACGGCTGATATGTTAAAATTGTTTTGTCTAGCTTTATCCATGTGTTGTCCTAAATATGGGTTCTTCCACCTGGTGTGCAGAGAACTAAAAAACACAGAGTCAAGATATTTGCTTTTATTCCAAATCTGCACAGAGTTGGGTGATAGGTCCACAAAGCTAGCACACCTCGGTTAACAGACAGAATGTTTTTATACACTTAGAGCAACAGCTATCAGTATTTTTTAAAAGTTGGCTACTTTACTCTTGTTCCTATTGGTTCTCGCAAGCCTTGTCTCCACTTAAAGTCACAGCATCCTACTTTTGTCCCAGGCATGCTCAGTGAGGAAGGGGCTTTTGTGAGTATGGGGCTTTCCCCGCCCAGGGGTAGGTTTCTATTATGCCAATTATATGTTAATTAGAGGTTAACTAGGGTAGTTCGCTCAAGGTTCAGTAGTTGTGTTCCTTTTGTGATTATCTTATTCCTTCCATCAAGGTCGCACCTTGTTAACTGCTCACAGAGACTAAACAATACTCCCAGCTTCATTCCTTGCATGCCTACAACACATGTGTTGGTTGGGATCACTGTCACCGAAATCGGGAATAAACCTCGTAACACCAATGCAGTGTTAAAAGGCAGGCATTCTTTATACACGGCGCCGGGAACACGGGGGATAGCTCCTCCCAAATCGTGTTCCTCGATCAGTTCAAAAATCAAACATTTATAGGCAAGATTAGTACATATTCATCAAGTTTCCATACAATGATTGGTTAAGGATTCCTCGCCTACCATGTAAATGACCACGCATGCTCACTATAATTTCTTGGGATTTTACTTCTTTAATCTTTTGAGTTGGAGGGTTTCTTGAGTGGGTGGTCTCTGAGTCGGTGGTCGCGATCTCCCCCTGCCGGAATTACCTTTCCTACAAAGTTCACTTAAGCTTGGCAACACTAAATAGATCTTCACGGGCTGTCGGTCCAATATGCAATCATTCCCCCCACAGTCCTTTGTTTTAAGACAAGACTATAGAATGAATAATTACCCACCCACCGGACTGTAGAACTGACCAAGGTGTTCCTTCTTTCTGACTACTTGTTTTTAGAACAAAACGTAATACCATGATCACAATGTTACACTTAACTCCTTGATAATTAAATCAAGATGGGAAGGGTTAGGTGGGTTCTCGAGCAGCATTGCTGGTGCATAATGTTCTTATAGTTACAACTTGCTACAAATTCACAAACCTATTTTCTAACCCTATTTTATTTTAATTCCCTACCACCTTGATTACATTCCCCCCCTTTGGAAGTTTTGAAATAATTTCTTTTCAATACTTCCATTACAAATTAATTTCCTTATTAACATTCAATCACTTTATTGTATGATGGTAGGAGCATTATTAGTTAGTCCATTTAAATTTTGGTGTTTTGTAGTCAATGCAAGTAAAATTCTGTTATCAATGGTAGCTCTTTTTGTAAATTCCTTTTTCAAACAATGATAAATGAATAATATTCCCAAAGATATTAATAATAATAATAACACAGTACCAATTAAGGACTTCACCCAAGAACTCAAGTTTCATCCCAATCCACTGAAAATTTTATCAAACCAATTTTCTTGCATGTCTTGTTGTATTTCCTGAGTATCCTTTTCTATTTTTCTCAATAAGTCCAAATCATAATCAACATCCTGGGTAACATTTGGGATATGTATGCAACAATGATCTATCCTATCCCTCAGGTATCCACAAACTCCATGTTCTTTTAGTAAGAGCATATCTAGAGCCATCCTATTTTGTAGGGTCATCTTCGAAGTGGTTTGTAACTGTAAATTTAGTTATTTAAATCCTTTCCTTGTTATTTTGGCTAATCTTCCCACTTGACCTGTCAACTTATATAACCAATCCCTATTCCTGTAAGTTGCCAAGGGAGTCAATAAGGATTCTAAGGCTCATCCAAGTTTCACTCCTGTCGAGGGTTCATTCCAATCATCATCATCAATTTGTGATCTTTTTGTCCATATTAACTTTAAATTTTCAGAATCTCCCCTAAAGGGAGCTTTCTTCCAGATTGGACATAATGTTGGCATTCCTAAAGTGATTTGTCTTACTTTCCCGTCCATCAGTAAATGGGTGGTCCAAGTTCCATCACTCATTGCCCAAACTAAATGTCCTGGGCTCTGAACTGTAGACCTTCTACAACTAAATATTGCTCCTCTTCTAATTTTATATACACTAGTCAAATTTAAATCGTTCTTGAGTCCTCTGTACCAACACCCATATTTCAATGCAGCTGCTAAGGGAGGGATTTCTTGGACTGCTCTATCAACTGTACTGCAATTACATATCTTTTTACAATTCCACCAGGGTACTATATCCTCCCTTTCCCTGGATGTGTTTCCCCTGTCATTAACTGATGGGAAAACTGTAAAGACTGTTCCGTCCCAGGCAAAACACCATGAAGTATTAGCCATATATTGAAATTGAGATAGAATAGCCATAGACCACACTGAATGCCAAGCAACCTCTGCCTCTCGTTTAGTCTGATTTTCACAATTACGGACTACTCGTCCAGCTTCCTCGGGATCATGTACAGGGAGGCCTCTACTTATTTCTTTGCATAATTGTTTATCCCTTGTGCTTACTGCACTCAAATTTGTTGTTAAGATTCTCCACGGAATTGATTCACCTACTGCTCTTGGAATTGGAAGACATGCGGTTATTTGGGTTACATTTTGTAAATTTGCAAATTCTTTTATCAATCCTACCATTAAATTTTCTTATGGAGTTCTCCTTGGAATGTATATTAGCTGCTCTGCTTCACTCTCCCTTCCAATTGATCTATTATAATCTCAAATAATGCTCCCAACATCAGCAGTTTCCAAATCAAAACCCATTTTTCCATATTTTCCAATGAGAATTTCTTAAACATGTTTTAAAGTCAACTTTGCAGTTCTCTGAATCCCTATTGATGACCTTCCATGACGGGGCTTTCTTCACTCGGGTGTAGTGTATCCCCGGTTCCACTCCTCCAACCTTGATTGCAGTATAAGTTGTTAACAGTACCTAGAATGGTCCCCTCCACTTTTCTTGCAATGGTTCAGAGTTCCAAGTTTAAACATCACCTGGCTGACACTGATGTACAGGCGTATCCAAGGCAAGTGACCTAGTCAGCACAATATATCTCTGAAGTGCTCCAAGAACTTTTCCTAAAGAAATTAGATACACTTTCAAATCAGTTTCCCCAGCTACCTTCATATCCCCTGGGATTAAAGGAGTCTGGTACAGTTTACCATACAGGACTTCATATGGACTTATACCGTCTCTTGATCTTGGTTGGATCCTGATTCTCAAGAGAGCTAGTGGTAAAGCCTGTGGCCACTTCAAAGATGTTTCCTGACAAATTTTACTTATTTGTCTTTTCAACATTTGATTCAATCTCTCAATTTTTCCACTCGAATGTGGCCTCCAAGGGGTATATAAGTCCCATTTTATACCCAAAATTTTACTGATCTGTTGAACTACATCTGCCACAAAATGTGGTCCCCTATCAGAAGACATTCCCAATGGCACTCCAAATCTTGGTATTATTTCCTTCAACAACACTTTAACTACCTCTCTAGCTTTGTTGGTGTGGTAAGGGAAGGCCTCCGGCCATCCAGAAAATGTATCAATTAGTACGAATAAATACCTGTATCCATTCTGACTGGGTAACTCAGAGAAATCAATTTGCCAGTAATCTCCTGAGGAATTTCCTTGTTTTATCATTCCTAGAGGTGGCCTCTTTTGGTTCATGGGGTTATTTTTAAGGCAGATTGGACATTTAGCTATTATTGATATAACTATTCCTGTCATTCCTACACATACTACAGATGTTTTTAAACTTGAAACCATTGCATCTACTCCCCAATGTGTTTGTTCATGTTTTTCCTCTGCGAGTTCTGTCATAATTTGCAGGGTTACTATCACCTGTTTTTTTTGTTTTACTGGTACTAGTGCAAGGATACCTCGTTCTGCGGCCTCTTTTGCAGCTTTGTCTGCCAATCTATTACCTATATTTACAGCCATCTGACCAAATTGATGAGCTTTACAATGCATTACCGCCACTTCTTTCGGTCTCTGCACATCTTTCAGGAGTTGGAGAATTTCTTCTTTATACTTTATTGATGTTCCTTGGGCTGACAGCAATCCCCTTTCTTTCCAGAGGGGAAATCTGCCATGGATCACATGAGCATGGATCACACCAAATGCATATTTAGAATCAGTCCAAATATTTACCCTTTTTCCTTCTGCTATTTGCAGAACCCGCCTCAATGCCACCAAATTCTGCTTTCTGTGCTGAGGTGCTTACAGGTAGTGTCCTTGATTCCAATACCTCAGAGGTGGTGACGACAGCATATCCAGCCATTCGTTTTCCTTCTTACACAAAGCTGTTTCCATCTGTGTATAACTCCAGATCAGGCTTTTCCAGAGGTTCATCTCTCAGGTCTGGTCTACTGGAATAAACTTGTTCAATAGTTAACAAACAATCATGTTCCAAATTTCCTGTTGGATTCTCTGTTGACAAAAATATTGCTGGATTAACAATCGATGTGGTTTTCAATTCCACATCATCTTGTTCCAATAGGACAACCTGATACTCCAGCATTCTGCTGAGCGATAGCCAGTGACCCCCCTTTTGCTCTAGAACAGTTATTACCATATGCGGTACATACACCACCATCTTTTGACCCATGGTCAATTTTCGAGCTTCTTGGATCAGCAATACCGTTGTCGCTACAGCACGTAAACATCCTGGCCATCCTTTACTCACGTTGTCAAGTTGTTTAGAGAAGTACCTCACTGGTCGTCTCCAGGGTCCCAGCCGTTGCGTCAGCACTCCAAGAGCCAGATGTTGCCTTTCATGTGCAAACAACTCAAAAGGTTTGGTCACATCAGGTAATCCCAGAGCAGGTGCCATCATTAATGTCTTTTTCAGTTCTTTGAATGATTTCTGACATTGAGGTGTCCAAGTCAGATACTAATCCTTGGATTCCTTTAAAGCCTTATACAGTGGCTTTACATACAATCCATAATCCAAAATTCAAAGTCGGCACCATCCAAACATTCCCAGAAAAGTTCTCAATGCTTTCGGGCTACTTGGTTCAGGAATTTGACAGATCGCTTCTTTTCTTTCATTTTCCAATTGTCTCTGTCCTTGGGATATTTCAAATCCCAAATAAATTACTGTTTCTTTTCCTATTTGGGCCTTATTTCTGGAGACTCTATAACCTCCTTGGCCTAGGAAATTTAGTAAACTGATAGCAGAACACTTCCCTTTTGGTCCTGTCTCTTCCATATCTCTAATTCCTTGGCCAATTGATTCCCAAATATCGTAGGGCTATTTTTGAATCCTTGTGGAAGTACAGTCCATGTCAATTGGGTCTTTCGTCCTGTGGCTGGACTTTCCCACTCAAAAGCAAATATGTTTTGGCTGCCTATATCTAGAGGTATGCAGAAGAAGGCATCCTTTAAATCTAGTACAGTAAACCATTTATGTTCCTCTTTCAAAGAAGTCAGTAAAATATATGGATTAGTCACTACTGGGTGTATATCTTGGACTATCTGATTTATAACTCTTAAATCCTGAACCAATCGGTATTCCTTGCCTCCGGATTTCCTTACTGGTAATATGGGAATGTTATATTCTGATTCACACTCTACCAATAGTCCATATTCTAAAAATTTTATAATCAATCCCTCTAATCCTTTTCGAGCCTCCCACTTAATAGTTTTTGTCTTACTGGTTTGGCTCCAGGTTTTAAAATCACCTTTACCAGCTCTGCCAATTTAGATCGTCCTGGAGTTCCACTTGCCCAGAACAAAGGAATAACTACATTTTCCACTTCTTCTGGAATCTGTTCTTCCTTGTAGGAATCCTGTAACATAAACACTCTTGCCTCTATGGCTTTTGATTCTGGTATTAACAATTTAATCTCTCCGTCTTTGAAAGTTATTTGTGCGTCTAATTTACTCAATAGATCTTGTCCCAACAAAGACAGTGGACATTCAGGCATATACAGAAACTGGTGAGTTACCCATTGTTTTCCCAATTTAAACTTTAATGCCTCTAAAAATGGCCAATTTTCCTTCCGCCCTGTTGCACCAACAACATCTACTGATTTGTGACTAAATTTCCCTTTACATGTATTCAATACTGAGTAAGTAGCTCCAGAAACTCTATTTCTTCATTCCCTAGCTTCAATGTAACCAGACGTTCAGCTAGGGTTGATTCCCCCGGTCTCCTTCATAGTTCTTCATCCAGAGTCATTAATTTAATTGCCTGGAGAGCCGGATCTAATTCTCCTGCCTTAGGACATTCTCTTTTCCAGTGCCCACGCTTCTTGCAAACAGCACATTGATCTTCTGCTAATCGGGGCTTATTTTCCTTCTCTCTCCCATATTCATTCCTCGTCCTCTCCCTCTGCCTATCCTGTTATTCCCTGCCAAAACTGCTAGTAGCTTTCCACCCCTTCAGGTTTGCCTCACCTATTTTTCTTTTTCTCTATTGTTATATACAGCCAAAGCAATTTCAAGCATTTTACCTTAGCCACCCTTTCGGGATCCTCCCGATAGGTACCTGTAGTCTCTTTCCATGATCTTAAATCAGTAACTGAAAAAGGAACTTTCACCACCATTGGACCATCATTCCCCACTGCTTCTCGGACAGGGGCTTGGAGGGAAGTTAGTCTTACTTCCCCACTCCTTCCCTGTGTTCTTCCTGAAATTGGGCTAAATCCCTCTGCTTCCCCTTCCTTGGGAGCAGTAGGAGGACTATCATCCTCCAAATTTTGGACCTCTCTTCCCCTTTCCCACCTTTGGTGAGGAGCAACCATTAATTCAATATCTTCCTCCTCAGTTCCATTTTTCCAACAATTTTCTTTAGTATTATAAGTAGAACAACCCCTTTTCGAGTTCTCATCACATTTTCCCTTTTTCACCACCTTTATCATGGGATCATACAGATGTATCCCACACTGTCTCTGCCATTCTGGATGATTTTGTAGTGTAAAGAATAGATCAACATAAGCCATTTCTTCCCATTTACCCTCCTTTTTACAAAACAACATTAAATGCAAGATGGTGTTATATTGCAATGTTCCATTTTCTGGCCATTTCTCCCCACTGTCCAACCTTGGACATACATTGGCCACCAATGATTGCAATATTCAATTAATTGCTTCCGAGTCAGAGGATCACCTCCCAGATCTTTCCAATGCCTCAAAATACATCCCAAAGGTGTTTTTTGTGGGATAGATCTTTTACTCGGAAATGTTCCCATCTTCCCAAGACTAGTGGGTGTGATTGTGCGCTATCACAGGCACTAGTCGGAGGGACCCCTACTCTCCTCGAGGGTCTCTCTGGATCTTCTAACCCCCTGCTAGAAATCCCCCAACCTCCTTACCTGGGCCCCTAGCCCAACCTTGTGAGGCTTTCACCGCGTCTTATAGGCAGGCATTTCTTGTGAGGGTCTCGTACCCTCACCCTTTCCAGAGGTACCTTTCAGCCCTACTCTGCGTAGCTTTCGCCGCGCCTTACGAGCGAGCTAGTGGGACTCGAACCCACGTTACTTCAATCCTTTAAAGAATGCCTTATTACCTTTCCAGGGGACTTGCTCAGAATTCTTCGGTCCGGGGATCAGAGGTTCTCCCCGAGAATCCCTCGGTGCCAGCTGGAGGGCCCATGATCCCACAGATCCGTTGAGATTCACAAGCAGTGTCCCACCTGGGTCACCAAAACTGTCACTGAAATCGGGAATAAACCTCGTAACACCAATGCAGTGTTAAAAGGCAGGCATTCTTTATACACGGCGCCGGGAACACGGGGGATAGCTCTTCCCAAATCGTGTTCGTCGATCAGTTCAAAAATCAAACATTTATAGGCAAGATTAATACATATTCATCAAGTGTCCATACAATGATTGGTTAAGGATTCCTCGCCTACCATGTAAATGACCACGCATGCTCACTATAATTTCTTGGGATTTTACTTCTTTAATCTTTTGAGTTGGAGGGTTTCTTGAGTGGGTGGTCTCTGAGTCGGTGGTCGCGATCTCCCCCTGCCGGAATTACCTTTCCTACAAAGTTCACTTAAGCTTGGCAACACTAAATAGATCTTCACGGGCTGTCAGTCCAATATGCAATCATTCATCCCACAGTCCTTTGTTTTAAGACAAGACTATAGAATGAATAATTACCCACCCACCGGACTGTAGAACTGACCAAGGTGTTCCTTCTTTCTGACTACTTGTTTTTAGAACAAAACGTAATACCATGATCACAATGTTACACTTAACTCCTTGATAATTAAATCAAGATGGGAAGGGTTAGGTGGGTTCTCGAGCAGCATTGCTGGTGCATAATGTTCTTATAGTTACAACTTGCTACAAATTCACAAACCTATTTTCTAACCCTATTTTATTTTAATTCCCTACCACCTTGGTTACATCACTATGAGGAAATATTTTATGAAATCATTTCACTAGTTGAAATTATCTCAGAACAAGTCATCTGTAGTCAGTGCTATACTGAATATTCCAAAATGTTTAGGCAATCAATAATTTACTCATTAGAAACTTTTTCCAATCTCATGATCTCTTTTGGGTAATTAACTTCATTAAGAAAAAATTGCCATTAGAAGTACAGGATAGATAGAGTTGTTTTCAGTAGAATAGAATGCTTTTTTATTTATTTATGTATTAATAGTAGAGCTGATTAAACATTTTGCTGCTTTTATTGATTTTGAAAAGAAAAGTATGTGTGTGTGTTGGGAAAGGGATTTTCTTTCCTATGTGTACAAAAAATATATCCTGCATAATAAAAATACTGCCACTAAGCAAAAATATCCTACATTTTATTGTCATCATATTACATTGTCCACATATACTATTTAATTTTAAATCCCATTTTCATTTTTTATTCTCATTTCCTCATCCTGTTTAAATCTCACTGCACTCTGGAAGATGGGATAAATGTTGACAAATATCAGATAAAAAGTGAAAATGGAGAGAGCAATTTTATCTTTCATAAAAAGTCTTTTCCCAATATTTGATAATGTCCTTTATAGCCATTATAACACGTAGCTACTAAGACTGGACACATCTACTGACAAGTGGTTAATAGCTGAATTTAGAATACGATATTCAGGGAGAGTGGGAATATGCTGGCTGGAAAATATCTCTGTAAAGACTGAAAATCCTTCGGAGAATCTCAGTAAGTTACCAGCTTGTTGTCATATTTGTAAATAAACAGAATTATTTTTATAATAATTCAACAGTATGTGACATTTATTTAGCTGGAGATCTAAAGAACAGCTTTAGGGCTGAACAGTGAATATATAAATTTGAACACTGAGACAAACAGGCAGATTTCTTCTCTATATCATAAAAGCACATGTTGAATCACTGACAAACTAGCAGGCATTATATACAAGAGAATAGGTTTATTTATTTATTTATTTTATTTTAAAAAGAAGGTGCTGACCTTAAGAAGTTCTGGCATTCTCTTATCTTTGATGAAGAGAAGTTTCCTATCTGGACTGCACAGAAAAAGGTTTTATGAAAAATTGCTTGGCACACCCATTCTTTAAAATTGCCATGTTGTACTGGGGTAATCAAATGTCCCATTCCAACTCAGTTTGATTTATTGGGACAATTATTGATTGTAGGAAGAGAAATATAATATTTCACAGTACCTTTACGTGAATCAATTTAATTCTAGAATGTGTTTTGAATGACATTTTGGGTTAGAGGGTTTGTTTGTTTTCTGTATTATGGCAGGGATATATTCTCCAACAAATTTATATTTCAGACATTGATTACTGTAAGAATTACTACTGAATGCTGTGGAAAAACTCTGATCTCAGTCCTGCTGCTGAATCAGTGTATTTTTTGGACCCTGGCAGAGCCAAACTGAGCTTGAGCAAATCCTGACTGAGGCATGACCTATTTCTACTGTAGGATTGATTTTATGATTACTCTTTATTAAAATATTAATGTAAGTTTTCAGAAACACAGTTGGCTTTTACTGCAATCCGTAGCCATACCAGTGTCTTGAAAAGTGGCTAGAGGAGTATATGTGTTTAACATAAAATGTTGATAAAAATAAGGGGAAAGTAGTCTAGGTGCCAAGTCTTTCATGAATCAGTTCAGAGTATACTTCATATGCAGTGGAGGTATTTAGCAAGTTCTTAAAACCCCTAGTCTGGAACACACCATATGTGTCTCTCATCTAACTGTAGAATTGCTCCAGGCACATTAGCTTCCCAGGCTTACTGCTACAAATACCTTGTCAAGGCATGTAGATACCTTTATACATTATAATGTCACAAAATGCTAGTCTTATAAGAGAACCCTGAGGGCAGAAAAGCTTGAAAATAAAATAAAAATGAAAAGGCAGGTCTAGAACTGAGATAAAAATCAACATTAATGGACCTGTAGAACTCAGAACAGAATGTTTTACTGCTCCTCCTCAATCTTGTCTTTTTCATCCAGAATGCTTACTGATGTATATCCAATGAAAAACTCTAGTACTCATATGTAGTCAATGATGGGAGTCTATATTTGACAGGATGGGCCACCATAAAACTTCTTTCTTAGACAGATTTATTGGTTTATTGCCTCAGGACTGACTTGGCTTCTTGGATGGGGGTAACTGGTTTTTAGAAAGGCTGAAGAACTATGCTCTAGTCATATCTAGACATGTGCTCTAACAGGTTATCACATATGAACCAAGATGCTTATCCCAGGCCTAGAGATATATATTTCCAAGCAGTATCCTGCAGCCAGTCTGCTCTATGCCTACATAGAGCCTAAGGACAACCCTAGGAGGAATGACTGAGTTGTGATACAAAATAGAAAGATTTAACACATGGCAAAATTTCTGTTAGTACCATCTACTAGAAATGAGCCAATAACCTGAGAATTTGCAGTAGAGTCCGACCTGTGGCTCAGGAAACTCTTTTTCCAGAGGATTCAGTGAGCTGAGCTCAGAACAGTGAAGCAGTATCAGTACAAAAATAATTAATTACAGAGCAACCTTGCTTGCCGTGCAGACCATAATTCCTGCATACGTATTGGAATAAAAATTTAACAGAAGATTGATTCTGGTGATGTATGAGTTAAACTGGTACCATCATATTTTTTGTGTGATTATAGCACTGATAAGAATGTAGGACTGCTAGTGCATGGCAATGAAACTGCAGTTTTACATTTACCATTTTGAGGTGGCAGCTAGCTACAGGGCAAAAATATCATCAGCATTAAACCTTCAGAATTTACCATAGTGACTGGCAAACCAAGTTCTTGCTACTACCAGAAAATACAGTTTTGAGGAGTCAACTGAATCAGTTCAGAAGAGAATCTGTTTAAATCGCAGTGTAGCCAAAGCAGAGGCCTGTGACATCTATCAATTATAAGTTCATTAAGCAGGGTATAGTTAATATTAATGTGCCTTAAACCTAAATATAAGCATATGTCCTGATTTCAGACAGGATAGAGTTAATTTTCTTCATAGAAGCTAGTGTGAGGCTGTGTTTTGGATTTGGGGCGAGAAAATGTTGATAATGTGCTGATGTTTTGAGTTGTTGCTAAGTAGTCAAGGACAGTCCAGCTTCTCGTGCTGGCCTGCTAGCAAGAAGGCTGGGGGTGCAGGGAAGCTGGGAGGGGACACAGCTGGGACAGCTGACCCAGACTGGCCAAAGAGATATTCCATACCATACAACATCATGTTCAGTATATAAAGCTGGGATGAAGAAGAAGGAAGGGGTGAAGGGACGTTTGGAGTTATGGCATCTGTCTTCCCAAGAAACCATTACGCATGATGCAACCCTGCTTCCCTGGAGATGGCTGAACTCCTGCCTGCCCACGGGGAGTGGTGAATGAATTCCTTGTTTTGCTTTGCTTGCATGTGCAGCTTTTGCTTTACTTATTAAACTGCCTTTATCTCAAAACATGAGTTTCCTCATTTTTACTCTTCCAGTTCTCTCCCCTGTCCCACTGTGGGAGAGTGAGCGAGTGGCTGCGTGGGGCTTAGTTGCCAGCTGGGGCTAAACCACAACAGCATACTAAAGTAGTGTTACTAACAACAGTATATAAGTACTTCATAAGACTGTCATAACATAGCCAGACACAATGGATAAATAATTTAAGTGAACGTAGGAGCAACATGATCACCGTCAAGTGCAAATCATCAAGGACCACATATCAGGTCATATAGTATTCTATACTCACAACTATTTTAGCATATAAATGTTTTGTAATGAATTAATTTAGTAAATTTTGGTTTTAATATTTTTATTATACTCATGGTGTATCAGTCCTCTACTCTTCCATCACAGTGACATCTAATTCCCTGATACATACATTACCAAACTTGTATTTGCTTGCAACAAGAATGTCAGGAGACATTTTGTTCCCTGCTTCCTTTTTAAGGCACTCAACTACATTAGTCTGTTATCCTTATTTTCACACTGGGCCATTAATGTTAACACAACCTAGAGGTGTGCTTTTTGGCCTGGCTTTCCCATTTCTTTATTAGTGATATTCCTCTTGACGAATGGCAAAAGGATATTTCCTTCCACTGCAGTAACACAGTTAACTAAAATAATGGGTTAAAGGCAGAAAAATGCAACAAAAATTGTAGCCTCTTTTCTCTCCTGTGTCATGATGATAATAGGAAGGATAAAAAAATTGTTAACTAATAACTCTTCAGTCATACATCCTCTAGGTCAGGATAGTGTTGCTGCCATATTTCTTTAAGGAAGACTGCCTTTGAGGTAATGAAGAGCTTTTATTCCTGTTAGTGACAACTGTACATGGTAAGGAAGATTGCTCTTTCTTGCCTCTCTGTGTTAGCAGCCATAAATGATCACAAAGCATGAAGGACAATAAATAGGAAAGGGACTATTTTGTAAACACTAGGGATGTGGAATGCTCTCCATCTACAGCTGTTTGAAAAATGTGTTTAATAAAGACTTACACATTTTTACACTGATTAGTATTTTAAGGCACAACTCAACAGCAAAAGTCTAAATCATTGAGGTTGCATGTTCAGCTTCTTAACTAAGTCATCAATTGCTTTAGAAGAGTTTTTGGAAGGCTGTATAAAACTAAAATGTACTATGTTTTGTGCCTCTTTGTTTTCCCTCAGAATATATGTATCCCTTTGTGTATCTCATTACCTGCTACAGAATGACCATCCTCTCGGACACATTTTACCACATGCTTCCTCATGACCACTGTTTATTGACCTTAGGCTTCTATTGAAGCTTAGACTCTGCTGAGTAAGTTTGTTACGCAATATGCAGTAATCTATGTTTTGGAAATGTTGCTTTCCAAGTTGCCAATGTTAAAAAAAAGAAAAAAAAAGAGAAGGTACTCATAATTAAAAGAGTGGCAGGAAATTTGTTCTTTCTCCTTTGATTTTCCTTACTTATGCCTGACATTTTTATGCTATTTGCTCTCTGCTTCCAAAACACGGGGTCTTCTCCCCATACTGCTTATCTTCTTTCTTGTTTCTTTAGGTAGGTGTCCCACCAACTTGCAGTCGATTGTCATTATCTTTTCCATTGTCTGTCAACTTTTGTCACTTGTATGCCCCCTGTGTGCAAATACATTTGTCTGTCTTTGCCCTTTTGGTGGTCAGATTGTTCACAGTTATGTAAAATGCTTATAGATTGCAGCTGGCTATGCCATCACAGTGTTGTAAAATACCTATATAGAGTTATTAGCAACATACCCTTAACATTTGTGTTCAAGGTTTACTAAAACCACTTTCATCCTACCTAATGCACTTAAACTTTATAGGTGTCACAAGTCTTAACTTTAGATGTGTTCCTGTTGCCTTTTCACTTCAAAAGTGATGTCTAATATCTGCTGACATATGTATTTTAAAAACATTTCTCTTGTGCTCAGATTTTCCAATATGGCTTCTTTTTTTAAGCACTAAATGAAAAAAAAAAGAAATTAACTAAATGAAAAAAGCACTACATATTTAGCTAGCTATCCCAGGTTTCCTCTGGCCTAACTTTAGCTTAGATTAGATGACTTATTTTTAGATGACTACTCCCTTATGCTTCATCCATAGTCAACAGAAAAAGAGGCACAACAAGAAGTGATTCATCTCTTCCTAAAATAGATGTCTCAAGTAGGTGGGCTTCATCACAAGTAACTACCACTTCAACTGAAAAAAATTAATCTAAATTTGATAAAAAAGGACTGAACCATCCATAAAAGGGGATTTATAACATTTTCTACCCTTCCCAGAGCAAATCAAAGTATATATAAAATTAGACTATGCGTCATATCATTCTCTATCATTTGACATGCTTGATTTTAATTTTTGCACTGAATAAATCACATGCTATGCTATCGCAAGAAGCAGATGAACAATACTGCTTTTTTAGGGCCTATAAAAAGGACCCATATTAACCCTTATGGAAGGTACAGATAACTAGTTTGATAAAAAGGGAATTACTGTCAAACTGATTCAAATTTCATATCATTGCAGAGTCTGAAGAAGTTTGATTAATTTATTGTCTTGAGAGTACCACTGTTACTACTGCTACTGGTATCTTTGATAAACCAAAATGTTTAGAAAATGTTGCACAGGGGATCTTTCACACTAAATGAGTATCATGAAATGTTGCTAATTTTGCACAGTGTGTGACAGAAAAAAATATATTAATTAGTATCCAACATAGCCTAGGACAGATGATTCAGGATGTATCAAGGTGAAAGTATTTGTGCAATCACTGTCTTCTGAAACTTGAATAAGAAAAACCTGTAGGTTCTATTATCCTATAAAGCAGTTCTGTAGTTCAGCTATTGCATTACAAAACCTGAAGAATTCTAGATTATAGCACATTTCATATTGCATTCAGCTATCAGCATAGTTTATCAGAAAGAAAAGCAAGTATTTTCTAACTTTCCTTTTCTGGGGTGATGGTACTGTTTCTCTTTTTTTCCCCTGTTTGGCTACAGGTCTTTCAAATCATGACATGAATGCTTTCTCAGGTGAGAGCAAGTGAAGGATTTTTAGGTACTACTCTGTTTCCAATTACATTGCTTATGATTTGAAACAGGACAGAATTCTTAATTTCTTTGCAACAGTTTGACATGTTTGAGTTTCTGTTCTGTTTTACTTTTTCTGATGTCAAATCCTTGGTGCATGTGAGTCTCCACTGAATCTGGTTTGTGAATTGTGCAGAATTTAGCAGGCATTTGATGAATAAGTGCAGTGATCCTTATCTACCTTCTGGGGTGATAAGAGCCTCTTTAGGATGGCAAGGTGTTCATTCTTGACTTTGATATGAATTTTGACCTTTTAGCTCATATTGACATAGAGGTTTGTAATATAAGCACGAGGAATGGTATGAACAGAGATCAAATTGGAATAGAGGGACATAAAAGCATGAGGAGGAGCGGCAGGAGGGTTTGATGGCACCCAGGCCAGCAGGGCATTAGGGGCACAGCACATCCACAGGCAGTTTCTGAAGACACGCAGATCTAAAAAAATAGGAGGGAAGCAAAAAAACAAGGGGCAACCTCTGCTGTCCCAAAAAGTGGGATCTCTCACACAGGGTCAAGATATTCTTTATATTGCAGGTTTCTGCAAAGCTGAAAGTTAGGTATTCCACAAAGCTAGTTTAGCTCAGTGTCACCGAAATCGGGAATAAACCTTGTAACACCAATGTAGTGTTAAAAGGCAGGCATTCTTTATTCACGGCACCGGGAACACGGGCGATAGCTCCTCCTAAATCGTGTTCGCTCAATCCATTCAAACATCAAGCATTTATAGGCAAGATTAATACATATTCATCAAGTTTCCATACAATGATTGGTTAAGGATTCCTCGCCTACCATGTAAATGACCACGCATGCTCACTATAATTTCTTGAGATTTTACTTCCTTAATCTTTTGAGTTGGAGGGTTTCTTGAGTGGGTGGTCTCTGAGTCGGTGGTCACGATCTCCCCCTGCCGGAATTACCTTTCCTACAAAGTTCACTTAAGCTTGGCAACACTAAACAGATCTTCACGGGCTGTCAGTCCAATATGCAATCATTCATCCCACAGTCCTTTGTTTTAAGACAAGACTATAGAATGAATAATTACCCACCCACCGGACCGTAGAACTGACCAAGGTGTTCCTTCTTTCTGACTACTTGTTATTAGAACAAAACATAATACCATGATCACAATGTTACACTTAACTCCTTGATAATTAAATCAAGATGAGAAGGGTTAGGTGGGTTCTCGAGCAGCATTGCTGGTGCATAATGTTCTTATAGTTACAACTTGCTATAAATTCACAAACCTATTTTCTAACCCTATTTTATTTTAATTCCCTACCACCTTGGTTACAGAATGAATGTGGTGGGTTGAAGTATATAAATCCTGCTTCATTTAAATTCAGTGTCTGAAGTGCCAAATGCCAAATTAGTAATGGCCTGTCAGTCACACGAATATTCATTTTATTTAGAAAGCAAGGATAGTGTCCAGTGTTGAGAAATAGTGGTGTTATGTAGCAGAAGTGGACAATGTATGAAAAGTCAAGTAGTTTGATATTAGGTTGTGCACCTACTGTTGTAGAACCTGTTGATTCCAATCCAGGTTCCTGCCTTAATTGGGCTGCAAATAAATATGGGACAGTCTCTATGACAAATACTTGAAAGGCACTGGAAGAGTATAATCAAGTAGGTATACAGCTAGAGAGGTCTGTATGAAACTGGAGAGATCAGATATCTCTCCTTGCTACCTGTTTACCTATTAGGTGCTGAGAATACCTAATGGACTTTGTAATAGAAGTTAACTTTTTCCTCAAAGCTCAGGAATTTTAATGCAGAGTTTCTAGGCTCCTATTTGAATAGGAAGATATTCTCTAAAACAGGATGGTGTGTGTGGGATTGAGAAGAGATTGACCTACAGGCACTAGAGTGAAGCGGAGACACAAATTCAGGTTATAAAAGAAGATAACTAGGTATGGGTCAAGTCTTTAAGCTGGTTTTTATACTCAGATCTCAGGAAGAAGTAGGAGAAGCAAAAATGATAAAAAGTTGGTTGTTTCTGACCAGAGCGTGATCTATTTGGTGGCTCTTCCTTTGTGTTTGCTCCAGATGTTTCAGATGAGGAGTCTGTTATGTTCTATATAGTTTCTCATAAATATAGCAACTTTGCAGTTCTTGTTAGAGCTATCTCATGTTTCTTGAACTGATGAGAGCCCATAATCTCTTCTTAGCTAGTATATATTATCAAATGTATATGTGTATATTGGACTAATCTGAACAGAACTATTGTTCTTAAAAAGATTTTAAGTGACTCAACTAGAACAGTGTGCTTTATGTCACCTTTCAGAGAGAGAACAAGTGACAGTCTTTTTTTTGTTTCATATTCTTGTAATTATGTTTTCTTGCTGTGATTTGTTCATGGAAAGGACCTTAGTTTTCACCTGTATGAGATGTAAAAAGTTATATTGTTTTACAAACATTTCTTTGATACCTACATAATTTGGCTAACATGCTAGGTCCAATATAATTGGAATGCAACAAATTAATGTAACAGTGGTAAAACCAGTGCTGTATACATCCTTATAACACTAGTTCACTTTATTTTAACTGTGAAGATAGTTACCAAATTGTTTGATTAGCAGCCAGATTGAAAGTTAATTAAGCTTTCTGCTAATTTAATTGTATGACATACTGAATCAAAGTAAAGACTTTCAGCTTACATTTGAATTTTTACATCTGAACAGATCAAAAAATAAAATAAAAAGCTCTCTGCTATTTAGTCATTAAGTAAATGTTCTTAGTGATTTAATTTTCTCATGTAAAAAAAAAGACACAAAAGAAACAAAAAACTTAATGAGACTGTTACATACAGTTACCATGGTAACAAAAATTGCTCAATCCACAGGAGCCTGTTGTAGAAACTTTTAAATATATGATTTTTAATTCTAGCCAAGGCTCTTTACATATCAATTTTAATATAAAGAGATTATTCTCTCTCCAGTACTATATCAAGAGCAGTAAACTGAGATTTACTGTTAATGTATATTGAACAACTGAACATACTATGCAAATTAAAAAAAAAAGAGTGAAAAAAAAATAAAAGAAGCTAATTTAACACAGTGTCACAGCAACTGTTGGCTATCTTACCTAGCCAGTGGTTCTAAAATAACCCATCTCCTCTCTATAAAAGAACTGTCATGTTACTTGACAGGTGTTGGAAATCCAGGCCTCATTCAGGCACCAAACCACTGACACATTACATTTCTAAATCACTGACTTTAAAATCCATATAGTACCATGGTATAGCAATTAACATACTGGTGTCTCTTTAGCATACAACAATCTTTGTGAACTTTGTCTGCATATGAGCTTCAGCATGAGTATTTATTGAATTTAGGTCAAATTTTTTTTCTAATAATGGTTTAAATTGTGGAGCTGTATAATCCACAATATGCCAGGCAGAAATCCTGTTTGAACTTCAGAGAGGAGCGAGGGTCTCCAGTGGAAACTTTCAGGTAAAAGTGAAAAGATTACAGGCTCTGCCCCACTGGTAAGGATAGATATTTGGCAGGCAGGCACAGACTGCATGCTCTAGTTCCAGGTTTTGGATAAGTTGGGCATAGAGCAATGAAATGTGGGTAATACTGGGTGTTAAGAAATGAATGATAGCATGCTCTTGAGAAACCATCTTTTGAAGCTTATTTCAAGAAAATTGTTACTGTAATTTCAAAGTCATGTGCTTTTGTTTGTGATATTCTTTTTCAGTTTTCAGTAAATCTTGATACTAGGTATATACTGTTAATAATTTTTTATATACTTGACAAATATATTTAACAAATGTTTGGTTTTCATAGTCTCATATCTCTTCTGGCATACAAAGGGAATATCAGGTAATGGAAAAATCAGTGTTAATCACCTATTAATTACAAGAATAGGGGGTTTGTTTTTTCCCTTTTTTTAGAGAAAAAAATACAGTTAAGCCATCAAAAAGTTTATTTTAGTAAGGTTGAAACTTCATTTGTTTTTACCAAAACTTCTGGCATGAAACTTGTCAAATCTGGTTCTTCAGTATTTTTATAGTAACAAATATCTGTCCTATCATGATGGGCAACTCTAACATCACACAAATGTATTCATTCTAGGAAAAATATTATATGTTGCCTCAGTTTACCTCAGCCACTGCAGTCTGGGAAACTGAGAAGAAGATTCTGATTTTGGTTTATTTCTTACAACAAATAGTTACAATATAGCTCAATTTTACATATGTACACTAAGTGTCAAGATTAGAAATATCCATGAAGTGACAGGTATCACAGATGAAGATTTGGTTACATGATAGTTTGTGCATTTAAGGAAAAGAGAAAGGAAAAAAGGAAATAATATTTCACACCATCAAAGCATAGGTAATGTTGTCCTTCATATGCTAGACTGCCTATCTGTCAAGTTTAGAGGACACCCCAAAGGAAAAAAATTAGTCTATTCAAGTAACAAGTAAAATTACTACCTATTCAAGTTAGTGCATTTGATCTCAAGTAACAGGATTTTGCCCTTCTTCATCTGAGAACGAGACACAGTTGAAAAGTTCATTATGAAATTATCATATTGATGATGTCCTTGTTCCGTGTATATTTTAAAAGCCTGAAAGACAAAACCTCTGCCAACATAACTCCATCAGAAAATGACTTAAAAGACTTTTTATCCTCCACTTACACCTCTAAGAGAATGAATCTTTCCTTACCAAAGAGGGCTTGTTCTACTCAGTAATATTATCTTTGTCCCAAGGGTAGTCTCTGACTTTCAGAGCCTGACAGCTTCATCAAAGTTTTCAAATTGCATTTTTCCTCTGTTTCAAAGCAAAAGATTTTTCCTAACCCCTAACTGGAATCAGGTCACCAGCAGTTCTCAGCCACTGAGCCCTGGTGCTGATGAAGCCCTGGTCTTACCGACCCTTTCACAACAGTATTTTGTATTGTCCTCATTTTTGAATCATATCCATTAAGATAGATGTAGGTGTTTGAGTCAAAAAGGATCACTTAAGCTTGGGTGGGATAAAAATGACAGTCATTTGGTTAAATAATGGTAAATTTAAGAGTTCACTGTTGCAAATAATGTGCTAATACACAGGAAGATGCTACTGCTACTTTAAGGGCCATCTATAAAAACTTCTGATTCCTTTGTGTGTGTGTGTCTATGGAAATCACAACAATATGACTAAGCCTTCCAATGAACTTTAGCCACTTATGTTCTACTGCATATATGAAATATTAAAAGATATGACTGAAGTAAAACTGCAGTTTTTCAGAATCATGGAAATTAGACTCACTTGCACACTGTGGCTGTTATGCCTTGCCCAGGTACACTACGAGAAATCTGGTGCAATTAAAGAAATGCGACAGGACACCCGTGGCGGAAATGAACTTGATAGTCCAGAACTTAGAACTATTCTTGTCTTGGAGCTTAACATTACTGGGGTAAAACAGGACAAGAACAGAAACACAATGTCAGACCATCTACAATACATACATGGCAGTTAATTTGTGCTAAACAAGCTACACATCATTAAAAAATTCAAGGCAAACTATTACAGTACAAACCAGACACACTTTCATTCATGAAGAATGTAGTTCTTTTGTATTTTTTTTTATTTCAAACCTCTCCCTTCACAAGTGTTTAAAAGCTACTGTTTTCTGTCACATTGACATGCAAAGCTAAGTAAGAGTGAATGCACAAAACTGATCACTTTCATATGACCATTCTCCATCTTGGATATCATTCTAACAACTTGCATGTGAAAAACAGTGAAAAGTAAGCACACACATTTGCAATACAAAACCGTATGCTCATAATAGGAAGTAAATATTTGAAAATAAAACTTCTGTCTTTGGCATTTGTAACAAACTTAGTCATCTATCAATTATGATCTATAAATTCATTCTTGTAATTCCTTTCTTTATCTCCTTCTTTGCCATCATACTAAAGTTCTCATTCTCATCTCCAAAGCTCTGCAGAATATTATGTGTCCTTATATCTCAGATCTCACTACATCCATCCTCATTTGTGCTGCTGTGGTTACCAGTGTCACTATTTCTTAATTTTGTTCTCCTATTATCATTTTTAGGCTCTCTACCATGCAGTCCCATGTATAGAAAATAATTAATAAAATTCAATCTTCCCACAGAGACACAAAGTCTACTCTATGTCAGACTGAAGATTTCTACATATGGGCATTTTATAAGAGAAATAAGAAAGAGAATTCTTAATTTTCAACTCCAAGTTGACAAATGTCCCTGTATGTTCACATTTTATTTCTTTTTGTCTTTTAGGCTGAAAAGTTTGTTGGCAAAAGACAGTAATACATACTTTAGAGCACATATGTACCAGCAGAAAGTTAAATTTCCACAGGTGAAAAATAAGGTGTTTTCACAAAAACATGAAATCCAATCATTTCCTGTACTTTATTAATACAGGATCTGGTGTTCTTGGGTTTTCACCCCATGGGAGTACAGTTATTACACATCATTGGCTTGTTCTCTGACATGACCGATTGTGAAATATATCTTATAGTTTTAAAAGCAGAGAGGTTTACATTGTATTTTAATGTGTGAAAATATGGCTATGTCAGACTGGATAGCTAACAAAGTATAGAGTGGTCACACTTAGGTAATCAGTTCTATTGTAAGGCAGCTACTATTGACTAAGCATAGGTGTTACCAAATGACCACCAGACAGACTGTATAAAACCATTTGTATTTCAATCTATATGTTAACTGACAGACGTCCACTTCGCAAATAAACCTGCAACTGAATTTGCCAACAGCTTGCAACTGGTAGTCTCAGAAGACAGGCCAAGTCTGAAAAGAAAACACCAGAAAACTTTACAATTTTTTAATCAGAAATGCAGTGCTTCAGTCAGGAATGAAATACAGTTTAGGACTTCAGTGCCCTTTACACACATATTTGATGCAGATGCATGTTTTTAAGTATATTGTTTTTGTCTCTGCATCTACAGGTTGGTCCTGATTGTACAACTGATCTTGGTTTTGTAGTCTGAATACAGGTACCAATCATGCTGTAGAGTATTCTTATGTTAAACATATCATTTAGATACCTAAATTAGGAGATTGATCTACATAAATGATCTCTGTAGTGAGTAAATGGGAGAAACTCTTCTGAACTAAATTCAGAGAATTATATCAGTCATTGGAGGGATCTGACTTTCTTTCAGCTGTAGAAGGAACCTACAGAGCTTAACAGGCTAATGTAGACTCAGTAAATTAAGAACTTAAAATTAGAGCCTCCTATTTTCCATCAAAATGGCTATTTTAGTTAATAAAGTTAATAGCTAATTTATTTTCATATTTCCTTAGAGCCAGATCCCACTAAATATAAGGATATTCAGTCTGATAACAGTGTGTCAGAAAGACTTCACTTTGGTAGCTCTAGACTGTGGACAGTAGCTTGAGTAAAACTGATATAACTGTCCCTCATGATTGTTTCAGGATTATAGGAGAGTGGAAAAGTTGGGGTAAAATTGGGTTAGGACTCAACAAGAAGCATCAATTATGCTGGCCAACAGTGTCTGTTTATAAGCTGAATATAGTTGATCAGTTTATGAGAGTTGTGTACTGTTTAGCTGGCCACAAATCAGAAATAGTAGAACAAGAACTGTCCTTCTCCTCTTTTGCAGAAATAATAATCTCTACTTCTCCATAATTGATGTTTGATAATATGCATCATGATAGAAAATACCAATACATAATAAAATAAATGCTTAGTCATTTTACTTCCTTACTCCTCATAATTTCTAGAAGATCTCAAGCACCAATCCATCACCTGAATCACAAGGTAGCTTTTTCCTTTGTAGTACTAACTCAGTAACATGAAATAGGTTCAGTGACCTGTAGCAGTACTTGTACTACTCACTTGAAAATACAAATTTCCTCATTAGTAACAATGAAATCAAGACTAAACTCAAGTTTTGTATGTATTCTGCACACAGTCCTTTGTGGTATAGTAGGTTGGTTGTTTTTAGTTATTACAAGTAATTTAAATTGTCCCTGTGGAAGTTTACATACTTTGGAAACGTACAGAAGTTTACGTACTTTGACAAGCCATTGGTGTATTAGACTCTCTTTTATACCTGACCAAATTGGCATCAGACTAGAGACCATTATTCTATCAGAGCAGACTCATAAGTGAGAGAACAATGCTGCAGCCTGCTGGTTCCTACTTCTGTAAGTCCAGTAGAAAGTGGAGGGCACGGGCATAGGAGGAAGTTATGAGGATGACGTCTGCATGATGACAGGATCTGTTTCTGTCAATCAGACTGCTGAAAACATCTGGACCTCTAGGTACAATCCTGTGCAAAACTAATAGTTTCTTATACATACTGTCTTTTCTGTATGGAATTGTGTAATTCCCTAGAGTTACTCCCTGAAAAACAAAATACATTTAAAAGAATCAATGTCTTCCCTAGTTCTCTTTTATGAACCAGTTCAGTTATCTGTTTCATGAGGAGACCATTTTCAGTACATCTCAGCTCTCACAATCTTCCCACAGTCCTGGGAACCAACAAAGAAAGGGAAGCTCTGACTTTGTAGCTGTATTTGGCTGTGCACATGGTTGCAAGAGGCAAGGTTTGTGTTCATACAGACTTGTTCTTAGAATTTTTTTTACTTTGAGGAAAAAATAGAGAAATTGCCTGAACAAATTATGCCAACTGTAGGATCAGACAAACACAGTTGATACAAAATCCTCCTTTAACAAGGATTAATCTTTTTTGCAAGGATATTAGGGTTCTGTCATGTTTGTGTATAACATTCCCTTGGGTATGGAATGCAAAGAGGAGTGACCTCAGTGAAATAGCCTCTGCATAGAAAAACACTGTGTGGTGGGAAAAAAAGCTTCTTTCCACACAAACTTTTCTGTATAAATCATATTTTGCCTGCTTCATTCATTAAATGTTTCACTGTTTCAAGGTTGCCAGGGAAAAACATACCACCAGAGGATTCTAGTATATCCTTAATATCCCAAGGGCAATCTCACATGGTATCATTCATGTTTTTCTCGCAGATGGCATCTATTCTGTGGTGGTTTTAATAATTCCCTGAGGTGAAATTGGGTGACAGAATCATCCATTCAAACTGTCAGAAGGAGAAAATTCAACACATTTATGGTAAGTGGATGAGAACTTTCTTGTTTGTTTTGCTGTTGACATTTGGTTTATTTGATAACTTCTACCATGCATCTATTGGTGGAATCAACTCATGACATTACCTGCATTGTCCTCTTGTGCCTAAAGCTGTGTCCAGTTAAGGCCTTTTGATTTACAGGGCTTTTTAACAGGATGTTTTATTGCAGTTTCTCAGTCTTCATGTCACCAAAGTTCAGTATCAAATTCATCTGAAATATAGTTCTAATGCTCTAATACTCTGGAACCAAGAAATCTGGCAATTTTTTAAGTCAAACTTTGGATTTCAAGGTTGCTAGCTTACTACAATCACAAGTGTTGGTAAGAGATTAGACTAGCCTAGGTGGAATAATAGATTAACTGAATTCAGATTAGGTTTAGGTTGTAAAAATTGTACATGTCTGCAGTATGAGCATCTCATATTTTTTAGTTATAAATGGTGCCATCATTCATCCTACATTTGTAACACATAATTTGCTTTGCTTTTTTTCCCTCTTTTTCCCCTCTGAATCACAGTATCACAGAATCATTAAGGCTGAAAAAGACCTTTAAGATCATCAAGTCCAACAATCAACCCAACACCATCATGCTCATTAAACCATATCCCAAAGGGCCATGTCTACATGTTTTTTCAACACTTTCAGTGATGGTGACTCCACCACCTCCCTGGGAAGCCTGTTCCAATGCTTGACCACTCTCTCAGTGAAGAATTTTTTCCTAATATCTAGTCTAAACCTCCCCTCGCACAGCTTGAGAACTTGAGGCCATTTCCTCTCATTCTGTTGCTAGTTACTTGGGAGAACAACACCCACCTTGCCACAACTCCCTTTCAGGTAGTTGGAGAGAGCAATGTCTCCCCTCAGCCTCCTCTTCTCCAGACTGAACAACCTCAGCAGCTCCTCAGAAGACTTGTGCTCCAGACCCCTCACCAGCTTCATTGCCCTTCTCTGGACACGCTCCAGCACCTCAACGTCCTTCTTGTAGTGAGGGGCCCAGAACTGAACACAAGATTTGAGGTGTGGCCTCACCAGTGCTGAGTACAGTGGTACAATGACTTCCCTACTCCTGTTGGCCACACCATTTCTGATACAGGCCAGGATGCTGTTGGCAGCCTTGGCCACCTGGGCACGTTGCTGGCTCATGTTCAGCTGGCTGTCAACCACCAACACCCCCAGGTCCTTTTCTGCCAGGCAGCTCTCCAGCCACTCCTCCCCAAGCCTGGAGCGTTGCGTGGGGTTGTTGTGACCGAAGTGCAGGACCTGGTACTTGGCCTTGTTAAACCTCATACAGCTGACCTCTGCCCATCAATCCAGCCTGTCCAGATCCCCCTGCAGAGCCCTCCTACCCTCCAGCAGATCAACACTCCTACCCAACTTGGTGTTGTGTGCAAACTTACTAGGGAGCACTCGATCCCCTCATCCAGGTCATCAATAACAATATTGAACAACACCAGCCCCAGAACCGAGCCCTCGGGCACATCGTTTGTGATCGGCTGCCAGCTGGATTTAACGCCATTCACCACAACTCTCTGGGCTGGGATGTCCAGCCAGTTCTTTACCCAGTGAAGAGTACACCTGTCTAAGCCACGAGCCATCACGAGCCTCTGCATTCTGTTGAACAGAGTTCCGATCAGCCAATTTGCTTTTATTTCTTTTGTGATTACTGTTATTGCTGATACTAAAAGACTCAATTGTTACTACTGAAGTTGACTCCTTCTGATTCCTTGCTTTATTTTATCCATGAGTTATGTCCTAGCTAACAGTCAATAAACGTTTTGGGGAATAGACTATTATTCTCAACCAATTTGTACATAGCCCTATACAACAGGCCTAGAATTGGTTGTGACCCCTAGTATTACTTTGATGGGAATATTAACATATTTAACATTTGTAGAGCTGTAGGAAAAGCTGATTTTTTTCAGGCTTTCTGGCTGAACAAGCCAAACAAAAAAAAAAGGGTGTGTGAGATATTTCAGGTCAAACAATGCAACTTGAGACTGAATGCTTCTTGTTTAACTTTGATCTTCTAAAAAGTCAAATGCTTTAGACTGAGAAATGTGTGCTCCATCTATAATCAATGGAAACAGGTTTATGAACACCTATATAAAGACGAAAAATATTTAGAGATAAGTCTCTCACTCTTGCTTCCTTTTCACTAGTTTCAGGGCTAGAGATAAAAAGAAGTGTTCCTAGAGATGCAGATAGACCAGATACTATTGTTTGCCTAAGCAGTATTATATATTTGGCCAAAGTTAAATGAAATTAATCCCTTTCTAAATATCTATCTTATAAGGTGTAGACATATTTTAAAAATGTAAATTTCTAAATAAAATATTCTTTAATCTAAAAAAAGTTGAAGTTGAAGAACAGCTTTATTTTCTCACTAAAGTAATTTAATAAAAATCCCGAATTCATACTTTATGTGGATTTGATAAAAATGTCACATAAAAATTTGATCCAATTATAGTTATTGTATTATTGCAAGTCTTAGTTTTATTATACCTGATTAATTGATTCTTTCAAAATAACATTCTATTTGTTCATATATCATCATACTCATGACAATTGCATGATACAGTCCAAGTATTTATATATATGTGTCAGACTACTGTAGAAACAGGCATGCTATTTGGAATGAACAATGCATATGTCTGGTATAGTGTTGAATTTTCAAGACCGTTTCATCTAGCACTGCTTGCAAGTATGTGAGCTATGTGTTGCTGAACAACAGGGGTTTTTTTAATGTCTGTCTTGTAGCATTATTGACCAGGGAGGAGAGAGAGCTTATAAGTCTTCAAAAGGATCTGGAGAAAAGTAGTGTTGGTGTCTAAGTCCCTCTATTGGCATTTTGAGCTATCAAAGCACTGCATTCTTATTTGAAAGTCCTTTTCTACCTATAACAGTAGTTGGACCAGAGGGATTTATATGCAGCCTCCTAGCATGGCAATACTTTCAACATAAGGACTTTTCAAGCCCTAAGTAAAAGACCCCGTAGAGCACTCATGGCTTGCCCAATACCACTAACTCCTCAAATACAAAGTCTTCTGTAAGACTACTGATACAGGGATTCCCAGGGTAAAAGGGAGAAAGTAAAATCAACTTTCAAGTGGACAGCCCTGTCCTCTGCCATACCCAAGGATGATGGAAAGGGTTGGCATCATTACTTTTCTAGTGACATCTACCTCTGCCTCCAAAATAGTAACACAAAGTCTGGAAGTAAAACACGGTAAGATTAGAAGCTGAAAAAATGATGGTGGAGAGATGAACACATGGTACTTACGCAATTTTCTCTGTACTTAGTAGTTGTTATGACCTACAGCAGCTACCATAGTTTGGAATTCAGCTTGGAGAATCATCCAGACCAGAAACAGCAACAAGATCTACTTAGTGCTTTTGGCATTGAGATACAGTAGAGGAACCAGACTGTTTTCTTTAAAGTGCTCACTGAACTAGTGCCTGAGCACCTAAAGATTACTTTTGTGTCAGAAAATGCCACAATAATAGAGATGGCAAAACTGACAGTACTTAAGGCAAAGCTTTAGGATCTAGAAAAAGACATTATCTCTCAAGGACATGTGCTTACACATCTCACATTTAGTCTTTGAAGGAGAAACAAATCAATAATTAGATTACAGTGTTCTGGACTGGTCTCTTATGGAGGCATCAGCATAGTTTCTGAGCTTTGGGCACTGATCTTTCCAGAGAACTACCTCCATTTTAGTATTTAGGTGGTTAGGACTACTGTGAGAGGTGACTAAGCACTAAAGAACATAACAGCTTAAGAAAATTAATTTGTGACAGCTTCCTCCTCATTACTTTTTTCCTTCTATGTTGTCAGAACACAGTGTAAACTGCAGGAATACATTTAATCACACTCCCTCTTCTCCCTGAGGTTACTGGTGGCCAGGTGGTGGTGAACATGAGGACTTTACCACACAGGCATGAAAAAAGAGCAAACAAGTGTCTTGAGAAAAATCTGCATGAAATGATTCATACCTCATGAACAGTTGCATTCTAAGTTCACAATGGAAACAAGCACATTAATGATAATTTTAAATTATATTTTTTAATGTTTTTAATATTTTTTAACGATTTTTTTTTCCCAAGGGTTTAGAATATACACTGAACAGTGACACTGTCAATAGAATCCAGGGAAAGGCACTTGCGTTGAAGCCAACTTAAGTGGCTTTCTTAAAGGTGGTTCACTAAAGGTAGGAGGGTGTCTAAATGGGAAGGTTCTTTCATGAGGCCTGAATCACAGCATCAGCAGAGTTGCTCTCAGCAATATCAGGGCTCATGATACAAGCCTAAGCATTTATTTACTTCTTATTCTTGTTAACTATGAAAAAAAAAAAAGCTCAGATAATCTTTTTCTAAAGGAAATAAAAATATCACAACATACAAAGTGTCTAACTCATAAGTTAGAAATTGTCATAGTGGTAAGGAATAGAGAAGTTTAAAAAGCAATGTGATAGCAATAATTACATAAGTCTCTATACACTACGGCAAAGACATTTAGAGAATAGTTACTGAACCATAAACGTGTGATCAGATGCTTCTGTAACACATAATGATCAGCAGTGCATACAGATTTCTTCACAAATTTACTTCTGAGCATTTTATGCCATAATGAAGAGGAACTCAGGCAAATGGTATAAGAAAAAAGTGGTGATGCTATCACCAAAACTATTTTGGTCAGCTTGTCACTGCCTTATTAGTTAAAAAAAAACCACTTTATGACATGCTGTATCCCATACACATTAAGATCAGTTAAATTATTAAAGCATA
The DNA here is from genome assembly GCF_964289735.1 of Phaethon aethereus. Lineage (NCBI taxonomy): Eukaryota > Metazoa > Chordata > Aves > Phaethontiformes > Phaethontidae > Phaethon > Phaethon aethereus. The sequence goes on along the minus strand of NC_138579.1, from coordinate 48,413,564 downwards.
AGTATTTGCTTGGTTCATATGTTTCAAGGTAGTCCTGAAAGAATTAAATAGACAAAAATAATTACAAGCAAAATAAAACGGAAAAGGGACATTCCTTATGTATGGAAATTGCCATCAACTATTCTTTCATTTTCATTGTTTTGTTGTGGTTTGAAGGAAGAAAACAAGAAAAATCTTTGTGAGCTATAATTTAAGTACAAAAGGCCTTTTTTATATCGGCCTGCATAATTTGAAAGGACAAGCCAAAGTATACACTGCTGACCTGTACAGGAGCCCTGTCAGTAATACACAGGAAAGTCAACATCCTGAATCATGTGGCTATGAATCATGTAAGATAGTCTGATGTCACTGCATTTTGACTCTGTCATTGCTCATGTACATGTTAGAGCAGAATAAAGATGGCACATTAAACTCATAAGGTGTTTTAACACTCTCAAAACCAAACTTGAACAGTTTGGTGCATTTGCTTTTTCTTGACAAGGATCTGTGCTTTCAATTTCTTTAGCTGCACAGACAGATCCCAGAGCACACAATACAACTTGGTTCCAAAGTAAATGTTGTATTTTCAAAGAGGTTGATTTCATAGCCTACAGAAAACTAGTTGAGGAACTGACACTCTTCCTATTATATGTAATATTCACTACACAGTGAACTTAAAGCCAATTTCAGCTTTCTCTCCAGCAGAGGTCAACATCCCATCTTGATTACTTTGGTGTGACGTTGAAGACAATTACAGTTAAGTTACATTTTACTTAATTAGGTATTTCCAGTATCAGAATTTGATCCTAACGTCTTCTGTGTAGGAATTGTTTCAGCAGGAAAACTTCATGAGATGAATGAAAATTCCTACATGAATGCGGGCTTGATCATGTAAATAAGAGGTTTAAGATACAGCCTCCAAACTGTAACCCCTTAGATTGCCTTCCAGAAATAAATATTTTATAGTTGATGAGCTTTCTACATTTAGAGGACATTTTTCTATCTTTTAATAAAGTTATCTCCAATGCTCTAATGAGTAAAGTATAACAAATGACATTTTAGTTGCCATAGTGACATTTTTTTCTTATATGTTCCCAGGCTGAATGCCTTTTTCTTTTCCTCTTGCTTTGTTTTAGCAGGATAAAGGCCACAGCTATAATAAATGCAACTTCACTTTTCTTTATTATAAATAAATGTAAGAAAAAGGGTATATGCCCTTTTTGTGTTTACAGTTTAGAGTGGGACTAGAGAGGTTGTTGCGGAATGAGCTGATTTCTGCCAGGAAATTCAGAAGAGAAGATTTGACCATCTAGATTATTAATAACAAACAGATTCCTTTCTTCTGCTATAATAAATGCAACTTCACTTTTCTTTATTATAAATAAATGTAAGAAAAAGGGTATATGCCCTTTTTGTGTTTACAGTTTAGAGTGGGACTAGAGAGGTTGTTGCGGAATGAGCTGATTTCTGCCAGGAAATTCAGAAGAGAAGATTTGACCATCTAGATTATTAATAACAAACAGATTCCTTTCTTCTGCTATAATAAATGCAACTTCACTTTTCTTTATTATAAATAAATGTAAGAAAAAGGGTATATGTCCTAATAATAGAATAAGTTCATACTTAATTACTGGGTGCCATTATTTTGAAGGCATACTGTTGCTGACAAACATAGTGGCTCCCTGCTCCACAGAGTAATTAATAGTGTTTTTTATTGTACTATAAGTTTTTCTCTTTTGTCACACACAATTTGTTAAGTAAATTAGATACTGAAATGCACATGGGCTGAAAAGATATTGAATAAGGTATTAGCAAGGATTTAATGATACTGAAATAGCTGGAGAGAAAAGTAGTATTCTGATGCAAACAGTTTCCATGGTAATGACTTAAAGCTTTCAGTACCAAAGGGAAAAAAAATTCATAATTTAAAACCTGTATGCTTGTATACATATTTCTAAAACAGGGATGCATCAGATATACCAGTACTCCATTTCAGACAAAATCTTTCCTCTTAGAATTCATGGCAATCTAAAGCACCATCAATGGACAGACATTTCTGTCACAGAAGATCTGTCACCTTTGCGAGAACCAGTGTGCTTTTGTTTTTCAGCGGAGCTGAGATTGTTTTACTAAATTCTTTTATATTTAAAAAAATCCACTGTAAGAATTCATTTTGTCTATATTAAATCTAATTAAATGTAATCATCTAGGTATAAACAGGTGAATTGTTTCTTCACAGGTTTGCTGTCTAAATTTATTTGCCCATCAAACCATGAGTGTGAGTCATGTGAAATACTTCTGCATCACTGAAATGTCATCCTCTTGAGGTACTTCTCAATATATCAAAACAATACAAAATAACTAATAATAAAAAAGGCAAAAATTATATACTTCAGATTCGCAAGCTAGGTCTTAAGATTTGTCTTTGAAATAGTAGAAAATGAGCACTTGCATTGTTACTGTTTTTGAGAATAAGTACGCACTTGACAAATGTTCTTTCCCACGTATGGCAAATTTAAAAGTTTAAAAACAAATTTTATATGTTTCAGTTTATAAATGGTTCTTTCCATTTATAAGGACTGTAAACATACTCTTTGCACCTTTTCTATCCCTAGTATAACTTCAGTTTTCATGTCAAAAGTGTTTGTTGTTCCAGGGTTTGTGTAAAAGGAAATACAGCATGTTAACTTAGAAGATATTGATTATAAAGATTAGTGACCTGGAATATTCTGGCTGCAATTTTGTTTCCCAAAGGGTATATGAAGATAGACATATAGTTGTTTTCACTAGAGTCAGAAAATTCCACCTAGTGGCTTCAAAAAAGCACATGTGTTCTCAGTTTTTTACAAGTCTCTGTGTACAAGAAGGGGATTGCAACACTTTATTCCATTACTTTGTGGCTTATCTTTGAAGAAGAAAGCCATCCAGAATATTAAGTTTTTGTGGGGAATCTCTAATTATTCAGCTGAAAAAGTGGTAATGCTCATTACAATTATATGCTTAAACAAATAGGAGAAAGCATCTAAAATCCTCAATGATCTTTAATTTTGTCAGTAATTTTTTTTAATCCTTTCTATTTAAACAAAAAATATATTGATCAAGTTGTTCTAAGGCTGCTCCAAGACAAACTACCCACCACCACAATAGAATCCTCACAATGGAATAGAAACATCACAAATGAAAAATTAAGTTGCAGTTTATAGACTTGGATTGGAATGGGGTTTACATCATGATCAAACCCGAAATCAAATACGTGTGAGGTTCTATAGACTGGAGATAAAGAAAAACTATTTTTCCTAAATGATATTTTTCAAATACTTTAAAATGATAGAAACAGGTAGAACTGTGAATATGATTTTGGGCAAGTCATTTGTTCATTCATTTTAGTTGATGATAGCTGTATTAAAAATAGGACTAAAAATATAGAAATGTAGATTTAAGGAGCGGGGGGCAGGGGTTTTAACTAATCTCCAAATCAGAAACAGAAGTTCAAATTTTATTGAAATTCTATTTAAAATTATTGACAGAGAGATCAGGAGTCAGAAAGAATCAGCAACTCCATAATTAAGATTTGTCATTGATACAATTATACAACATTCTTCAGCGTAAATTATCTAGTACCTATATATTACAGAACTGTTATTTTCTTATGAAGAATCACCTTTAGGAGAAAATGGACTATTTAATTATTGTATGACAGCTTTCAATCATCTCTTATGCCTTTTTAAAATGCATGAAATGGATCACAGGGCTTTCTTTTGCATGCGGCTGAATTGCTGAAAGGGACCTCAGTGTACAGAGGTTAACGATCAGAGAGAGAAAAGAACTCTAACACGGTCATCATTTTGTTATGTGAACCCTACTGCTCTACCCCTGCCTGTAATGTCCAGCTTTACTGCTTTTCGAGTCCTAGGTTAATGAACAAAAGTATATAACAGAGAATGAAAAACATCTGAAAACATCTGTATTACCTTTTACAGAGATCTCTCGATGGTTTCTAGGATGTTTTCTAAGTTTTGTTTGCAAGTATTTACTGCAAGTGTTATATTGCCATAGTACTGAAATGCTCCATTCAGTACTCCACTGATCAGTAGGTCAGCGTCTTTCATGTATGCTATAAAGGAGTCTCACCTGCGCAGAATTCAGCAGTATAGCCAGATTTGTGAAGAAATAATGAAAATCAAAATTTGCAGACACACTCTCTGATAATTGCCAAGGACGAAAGGAACACAGTTGTTTTGATGCCTATTTAACATGTGTATGTATGAAGGCATAATTGAAGTACATGCTTATCTTTTTTAAATGCCCTTTTTGTGTTTACAGTTTAGAGTGGGACTAGAGAGGTTGTTGCGGAATGAGCTGATTTCTGCCAGGAAATTCAGAAGAGAAGATTTGACCATCTAGATTATTAATAACAAACAGATTCCTTTCTTCTTTCATGTATTCTTGTAATTCTATTCATCCATACCACATACATATTTTTTGCAACAATGAAATATTTACCACTGACTGAACTCATAAAATGTCAGGTGCTGATTTATATTTCAGTTGCTCAACTAGGAAGAGTAGAAGCAAGTGTTCATATGTGCTGACTTTAGGCAACCACTGTAGTCCACTGAGTTAAATGTATAAAGCTGGGTTAGGTAAATATTCCTCCCTGATGATCCTTCAAGGCAGCTTAGTAGTAATAAAATGTACCAGAAGCAGATAACTCTGTCTTGGTTCATATAGAAGAAAATCTTTCTCTTTAGGATAGGTTTTTAATTTTGCCTGCATGAAAAGAGACACAATTTTGCTACAATAAGGAAGAAAATGGAGCTGAAAAGTTTGAAAAACAAATCAAGATATAAACTTCTTGATAATATAACTAGACAAGGTATTCTCGATTTTAGATAGCAGAGAAACAAAGACATTAGGTGCTTAAAGAATAAGTCTCAGATCTGACATTATCAGCCAGACCCTGCTGCTGCGTGGAAAAAGAAATAAGCTGTTCTTCCCTTATTCAAGCAGCATATTAAATCCTGCATCCAGATGTGTTTAAGGCCAGGAGGAACCATTAGATCACTTAGTTGAACTATTAGTGATCACTTAGTTGAACCATTAGTGATCACTTAGTGTACGTCATTCAATTTATTAAGTCTAAATTTTTTAATTAAGCTAGATTCTCATTAGACAAAATTTGAAGTAAGCACCTGGAACAGCTGTGATATTATTTCTTGTCTATGTTCGGTTGGTTTATATTAAGGAACATACATAACTATCATCAAAAAGACACACCAACATGCTATTTTTTTCATTTACCACAATGTTGGCTGTATTTTTTGACTCAGAGGTTTGTGCTTTTGTATTTCCCTCATTGATTTTGAGGGAAAAATCAGCAGAAAAAAACCTGAGATGTTCTTAAGAGATGATATCCATATGATCATAAGAAGTTCACTATATTCTGTATTTTAGAGAAAGGTTAGAAACTGAAAGCAAAACCAGCATCAGAACTTTATCAGTCTAATCCAGGAGGAAATTTCTGTTTGACTTTAAACTGAGTGAACAGTATAATCCTGAGTATATAAGTAAGGCAAATCAACCAGACACTCTAGAGAAATTTTCATAGCTCATCAAAAAACTTGTCTATCATAACATTTGATTTTCTTCTCTGATTGCTGAGACCAGTGTCTGATGCTTCACACCATGGTACAACAATATCACAAACACAACTTTATTTATTTCATCGTAGTTGCTAGCTCATTGCTCATAACTACATGTTTCATAGCCACATGTCTCATACCCAACACTCATGGCTCCCCGATGCAAATCATTATTCCAGTATATATTTGCTCTGCTCATTCAGGTTTGCTAAAAAAAAAAAAAAAAAAAATAAAAAAGCAAAGTTAACTTTGAATAACAAAACTTTATGGCAGATTTTTTATATTTATTCTGAATCCATTCTATCTTTATGGTAAATGAAGACAAAACCTACCATCTTGCTCTCTTGCACAAGATAAAGTCTGCAAAAAAAAGTAAATAAAAACCTTATATTGTACTCTGACTTTAAACTCCACAGAAATGCCATTGTATGCCTATACCACTGGTGGACTGTGTTTCGATAATCATGACATTATGCCCTAAAAAGATGTTTGGAAAAAAAAAATCTTAAAGTGCAATGTGTACAAACTTCTCAATAGTCATGAATTACCTATCCAACTAGGCTGGTTAGCCTGGAAAAGTGCATTTTGGCAGTCTTCTAGTTCTTTTTAATTTCTCCAGTTTTCTAATACGTACTAAATATTAACACTGAAGTCTCATAGAGCTTTTCAGCTAGTTAATTCTAGCTCTTCAGTTACATATTATTCATGTCTGTAGATTTAAAATTCTTTAAATTCAATATATGTTGCTGACTCTTTTGCTATAGACAATTTTCCATGCCCACTTCCTTCCCATAGGATAGTATCCAATATCCATTTCAGGTATAGAACGAGGATGCATTTGACATTTCTGTTTTTCTCAAATCACTGTCCATGCATCTTTTTAGCCTCAAGTAGCAAAGACATTGTAGCTGTTATAGGACTTTTTTCTTAAAATGTTTAGAGATCTAGTCTTATTGTTTTTAATTCCCCTGACACTGAGACTGCATTGAGGCTTCCTCTCATCAATAAATTATATGCCAGTCCTTTACCATTTTCCAATCTTTACACAGACACACAGAAATTAAAAAAAAAAAAAGAGGTAAACAGCAAAGACAAATTGTATACATAGCTATCCAAGTGATGTATATTTGAATGACTTTCCAGATATCTAATTAGCTTGTATGGCTCTTTCTCTGGCATAATTTCTGTATATGTCTGCTACACCTGTCACAAGGCAGCCACATTTATTTCCAAATTAACATGAAATTTTAGAAAGTTAACAGACTGAGCACAGGGCAAGGTTTCCAACTGAAAGTTTGCCAGCCATTTTGAAGAAGATAAGAAGGGAATGTAGTCAGGGAGATAAACAGAAAGAGCAATCCTGAATCCTAAAACCAATAATTTATTGAAATGATTAGCACAGGCTGGTACACAACAACACTATTGATTTAACTATTTTCCTACTTATTTCAGAAAAAAAATGTTGCTTATTGTAGGGTTTTTTTCCTCTTTCACACACACTAGACACACACACACATGTCCCTAGTGAGTATACATAGGTCCTACGTGACCTGTATACATAACAATGTACCTTACATTTATATAGGTTATATAATAGAAATGGCTAAAATAAATTTTGTAATAATTTTTTTTCAGTGCCCCAAACTTGAAGGCATTGCTAATTTTTTAAACAAAAAGCTATATAATTGTGGGGTTTGGTTATTGGTTTTGTCTTCCTTAGAGCATACAAAACTGGCAAAAGACTTAACTGAAATGCACTGAAGGACAGACTTAAATCTCAATTTTTTAATTTTTTGCTATTTACTAATTTTTCAAATAATTTCCATCTTTTCTGTTTTATTTCTCTTGTTTCTGTACTGTCTGTGATTGCCTAAAAGGAACAGGAAGTAAAAAATGCCTGATGTGAGTAGAGACTTGTTGAGGCAGTAATTTTTCCATGATTAATCATTGTTTTAATAACATTTAAAAGATTGTTCTTTCTATTATTAGTTATTTTCCATTTCCTTTAATATACTGATTGTAAAACTGAGATGGCTCTAGAATCAAGTTATCATTCTCATACATACAGTATATTGTTCTAATGATAAATGATGGTTCCTTTTGCTTCAGCAGTCACTCAGTATGTTGATGCATTCAACAGGAAAGGATAAATGTTAGTGGATTATCTGGTGACAAGCAGTGGTTAAATCACCTTTGATTAGAAATATTAGTTTTAAATATTTATTCCTGTTAAATAATGCATTTCAGGTCAAACTATTCAAACTACTCTTAACAAATAATGTTATGAATTTAACACCCCTGTTTTGGTGAATGAATTGTTTGAAAACCAACCTTGTTTTACCCATATTTCTTAGATATCTGTATGTAATCAATAAGCTGACTGAAAGTTGTTCATCAAAAGCTCTGAAATACTTTGTTGAATACACATTAAGTAACGTAGTATTCACTAGTTCAGATATGTTTTATTACTTGGATTATGCACCTTTATTTTGGATACTTGGAACAGATAAACACTGAGTAATGAACCTCAAGCATTACATTTCAGGGAGAAATTCTCAGACGAAAGGAGTCATCAAAAATCAAAGCTTATAGTTTCACTGTATGTATTTCTCTAGACCTTATCCAAACACTTGTCAGAAACAATTATTATTATCAAATGAAACAGCATATCACTGAATTTAGTAGTTTTACTCAGAAGAGTTCACTCAGCAGTTCTTTCCCTACATTGCAACTCAGGATTTGTACTTTTAATGTTAAAATAAAACTGATTGAGCATGAAGTGTGGGTTTATCTTAAATTTGTCCATACTTTGTATTTCTATCAAACTCAAGAGTTGAGTTTCTTGCTGTTGAAATTCACCTAGGGTTTTAATGAATACAGTCTTTTAAACATTTTTACCACCTCATCATAAAATGTACTAGAAGTATATGCTCGTACGTTACCACTGCTACATTTGAACCATATGAAGATGTTATAAATCCAGATTACTCTGCTCCAAAGTAACTATTTCAATACCAAAGGTTGCTTCTTATTAAATTTGATTTATTTTAATGTTTCTTCTTTCATTTTTTGATCCTTACTCTGAAATACTCTGTACATATCTCTACAAAATTCCAAGCCTTCATGGGTCAAGAATCTGATCTGAGGGAGCAAAGTTTTTTTCTTATGGATTCCAGGATTGATAAAATTTGTTTTCAAGATACCCTGTATTACTTACATACTAACAGGTTGCCTGTATTTTTATGTATTAGGAGAGCATGAATGGACACTATGGCTATCTTGCAAATCGTACAATACAGCAAGACAAAAAGATGGGGCTTTATGACTTCTCCATGGCAATTCAAGGACACAAAATTAATCAGGTTTGGAAATGAGACGTTACTGCTACAAAACGGGCATCCTGTCCATTGAAATTGTACATGAAACTTCTCCATGGCATCATGCAACAGAGGAAGTCACTTCTTTTAAACTCAGTAGGAAAGATTGCTAGGGGCTAAATCAAGTAACTTAGAAGTTTTTATCATGTAGTTGTTATACTACTACAGTTGTTTTTCCATGCTTCAGTCTTGCCCTGACAGTGCTGGAGGGCAGGTGTTGAAGTAGAACAGGTGTGGATTGGAGATATGAACTTAGAATAAGGATAATTTTCAAGTTTATTGCTTCTTTTTCAGCTTTTACAAGTTTAGTTCTTTGAAATATGATTAAAAGTGATAAAAGATGAAAGTGATGCATTAGCACATATAAACTCTGGACAAGAAAATGTTCCTGTAATTCTTTCCTAGGATATGGATAGCCAGGATATGGAGAGAGATAGGGGGAGAGAGAGAGAAAGTAACTCCTTTTTAGGAAAAAAAAAGAAAAGGACAGGGAAAAAAGAAACAAGGAAAGAAGGGGGGAGAGAGAGTGGGAAAGAAAAAGAAAGAAAAAAGAAGGAAAGAGAGAGAGTGAGAAAGAAAAAGCAAGAAAGAAAGAGAGAAAGAGAGAAAGAGAGAGAAAGAGGGAGAAAGAGAGAGAGAAAGGAAGAGAGAAAGGAAAGGGAGAAAGAGAGAGAGAAAGGAAGGAAGGAAGGAAGGAAGGAAGACTATTGTTATTTAATTTATATCAGAAATGAGGAGATGAAAGAAGGAAAAGAAGGGAAAAAAAAAAAGGGGAATTATAAACACATGCTATTAAAGATAGGCAAAGTCAGTGATTCAAAGCATGTTTTCCTAGAACACAATGATACATATATACAACCTCATTAGAGATGACTTCAGAATCAGATTTCAATTTTCATCTTTCAGTGTTGTTGGGGAGACAATTATTGTTAAAAGAAGGAATTAGTAGATTCTGTTCCCAGCTCTGCCTTGTACCGAGTACATCAGGAAAGATCAATACGTTTCTACTTTTCCTGCTAAAAAGTGGATCTGTCAGAAATAGAGTATGATAAAGAACTTATTTCGATATTTTAAACAGTGAATAGATCCTGTGCAAGGTTTTAGGCTGAGCAGAAGACCTATATTTTAAATGCAAAACTCAAATTTTTTAGCCTGTGGTTGTGCCGTGTGGATAGTAGTAAGTCTTAGTTTCAGCAAGTGAACATAAGAAATAGCACCACAGAACGTTTTTTATTAAACTATAGATCAGTGTCCTCAGTGTATTTTCCCTCAAACTAGGTTTAACTGATTTGGCTCTCATCCTGCAGGAATCATCTTAATCAATATACACATTGTCCAAAAAAAGTATTTTGTCAAACAACTTAATCCTCCTTGTCCAAATAATATATAATATCAAAAAACCTGAGGGCAGTGTACATTGCCAAAGATTCATTTTTTTCAACACCACTATTTTCTTGATAAATCAAGTAAAATGAATCTCAAAAAATATTTTATTCAAGTATCTTATTTCAAGTAATTTAAAGATGCAAAATAAACTGTATTAAAAAAACAAACTGATTTTCTGCCAATAACTTCAGCTGGAGTCACATGTCAAGGAATATTTCTGCCTTTCACAGGCACAAAGTTTATGTGTAATGAAATAAAAATCATTGGTGTATTTGCAATGTTTTAGTCACATGTATCTCAAACACTCAGTGAAGAGCTGTTTTTGGATACACACTTAATTCAGTCTAGTCTGCAGCTCTGCCACTTCTACTTCCAATTAGTTCAAAAGGCCATCAACAGTAGAGACTAAGAGCTAACATGATCCAGCATAGTATTTTGTGTTATAAATGTTACTCTGACATTCTGAAACGGCCTTCGTCCAATTACCTAACCTTGTTGTCCAAGTTTTCCCTTGATCTTAATGGGACAAGTAATATTTGACTACTTATCTGACATAATTATAATAATGTTGCAATTAGTAGACGATTATCTTACTGCCAACAGGAGCACATGGGCTAGACCACAGCTTGCTTCCAGAGTTAGTACTGCCAGCAGAGCATGCTTGGTTGTCTACAGAGTCAGCATTGTATGCCTCCATATCATACCAGACCATGGAGAATGGAGCCCATACGGATCCCTGAGCTACCTTCAACTGAACAGGCAAATTTATATGATACAATGTACGTTTAAACAGGAAGAACACCTTTCTTTAACTTGATAAAAATAGTATAATCTTCATAAGGACTATTTCAGCCTTTGGCTACACTACTGGTTCCAGGGTGAATCTGCCTGAGGTACCCTGCACAGTGCTCTGCTGAATAACAGAAAGCTGTTTGTCATCTGAAATTTCCTGTTGCTGAAACAAACGCAGGTCCTGAGAGATGCAGAACAATGTATTAGAATCTTAAATACGGGCCTGGAAATGTGTATAGATCACAGCTGAAACCAGTGAAAGATGTCTTTAGTATAACTGTTGGGAAAGGGAGAGTAGAAACAGTTTCTATACACCGGTGGCATCAACTAAAATACCTCCACCCAGTGCATCTCACCTTTCTCCTAAAGAATTTCAGATACATGATTACCGGACAAAACATCTGTTGTTTAAATTCTCTGTCCCTTTAACCCTTCTTTTCCCCATGCCTATATGCCAGATCTTTCCACGTGTAATGGAATAATAACATTGCATACTTAATCCAGAAGTCTAGTTGATGGGAATAAAACTCATTCTGAGGGGTTTACTTCATTAAATCCCTGTTGACTATTAAACCTTCCAGTTCTCTGAAGCCCTTCAGAACAATAATCAAAGGCAAATGGGCAGAGACAGGGTATGGGCAAGGAGGATCATTTTTTGTTTGTTTGTCTTGTCTTGTTTTTCCTTTACAGTGAGAGATTACTGAGCTGGAAAAAGCTATTAGGACCCAAACAGGGAGGTCTGATGCCTCCTACTTACTTGTTGGGGCCATGACTGTATCTCATTCATATTCTATTGGATTGGCCTTTTGTGGCCTGCTGAAAAGCCATAAAAGCAATGACAGCAAGAATGACTACTTCACAAGTGCACCCTTTCTCATTTCCATCTCTGCTCTCCTCTGAGATTGACATTATTAGAAAGTCAAATGCAATGGCTGCAGGGGTTCCTTCTTTTTTTTTCTTTCTTTTTTTTTCCCTTTTAGATTTTACTTCTTTATTTCATGCCACAATCCAGGCTCACTGCATTCTTGTTCACAGTCCAGCCACTTCCTAGTGGTCCCACATCAATGAAGTCTGTATCTCTTGCTCTCTGCTTTTTGTTTGAATTAGTTTCCTCAAAACTCAACTGTTTTTGTAATATAGAATTTAAGCTTGAGAGATATTTCTCTAATGATCTCATTCACATAAAAACATAGGTTAAAAAAAAAGTTAAACACAGAAAAACAGTTAAAAAATCCCTCACTATCCATACATTGAATTAACCACGATGATGATATTTTAAGTGTATTTACACCCTAATGCCTTCTTTGGGACTGGAGCTCAATAGAATTATAATCTTATTAAAGAAGATTGCTTGACTCAGGAAGATTATTTGACTTTAATGATAACATGCAACTGAAAACTGTGATTGTGAATAAGTGGGCAAAACATGCCAGAGAGATTTAACACTAATAGAAACATATGATCAAATGAACAGCTATGATTTGGAGATTTTGAGACAAATCTTATTTTGAACATATGAATATGAAATGTCGACATAGCTCTTTAAGTGCCACACAAGTGTTTCCCAACTTGCTTTCAATAAAAGGCATCATAGTAGAAATAGGGGGAAAAAAAGAGGAACAGAGATAGTGAACAGGCTAGTTAGTGGTCTTTGCCGACTGACTGGACATGAGCATCTTTTATAGGAAAAGAGTTCAAAAAATTCTAAAGGTATATGTGAAAGAACTAGGCAAAAGACTGATGTGGACAATTAACATGCAGACAAAAAAAAGAATCACTGCACCAGCATGCTGAATGAGGAAGTGCACTACTGGAAGGATTGTGTTTTATGCGAAGCATTTAAACAGTATATAAAGAGCAAATAAATGGAATGCCATGACATTTACTATGCATTGGTCTTTCTGTGCTGCATGGACATTAAAGAGCCTGCAGCAATTTCACTGTCAGCAGGATTTGTCCCCAAGTCCTTGACCAAAATTTGTCTTCCTCTCTCGTGCTGTGCTGCATGCTGATTTTCTCTGGTCTGTTTGTTTGCTAACATCTATCACAGAGGTGAATTTATTTCAGTGATGACTGTGGATACACATCTGTAGGACAAAATGTTGTACAGAATTGATGAATGAAAAATATTATTATTATTGTTATTACTACATCATAGACACAGAATTTGGAATTACAGCTAGCATCACTCAAGTTCTAAGATCCAACGTTTCAGTGTTCTTGTTCCACTTTCTAAAGTTACAAGTCTGAACCACCTTATTGGGAAAACCGATTAAAATCTTTTTGAATTTGAACCTATTTCTGGGCCCTTGGTCAACCTACCATTGTGCAACAGTTCTGATTTTCCTCCTCTTTAGAAGATATAATATTAAAAAGAAAAAAAGATATTATTAATTAAAACTAATACAACAGTATTTCTATAGTGCTAACATTGTTTCGCTAACATAGTAACTTAATAGGTAATATACTACCACTGAGCAAAAATTCACTAAGAGGAATATTTAGCACAAAATTTATTGACATACATCAGGCACACATTTGTGCTCAGTGTTATTAAAAAATATCGAACACAATGGATTTCTTTCTTAATTTATCTTCTATGAAGGACTTTAACCATGATCTTTTTATAAATGTGCACTTATCACTGGGCTTCTACTTCCCAGTTCAGAAAGATACCTACTAGCAGATAGTAAGAAGTTTTCATCAGTTTGCATGAGTCAGTTGGAACACAGGACTTTTACCTCCTCTGTACGTGTTTAGCTCCTTCCTCTTCTGTCAAAAGCCTGAAATGGAAAGATTCTGGCTTACACTCTGTACACTTGACTTTCATGGTGCCCCAGAGTTGACTTTTGCATCTTTGGGGATTTGTGCTAACGTAGTAAGTAGCATGAGTACGCCCTGGAGACACTGCAAACTGCAACATCTTCAGTATGGACGTTATGAGCCTGCATGTAATCTTCAACATCTTCAGTAGGAACGTACCTCTTCTCCAAGTTTTGAAAACACAGCACTCCTGGTTCTAGGGACTCATTACACCATGCACTTTTTGTCCTGAGTTGGTAGCTCCCTGCATGCACTTAGTCCCTCCACCTAATGTACAAATGCACTTCAGCACCTGTCAGCATAAACCACCCACAGCCAAAAGAAATAGCAGTGCACACAGGTACTGCAGCCAAGTGTATCTAACAGCTAGTGGCCCTTTGGGCACAGGGAGTCTCTGGTGGGTGACACAGCTGCATGTGAGCACCAGCAGGGCTGGGCGAGCAGTTCCCTGAGTAAAGGCAGCTTCCAAAACATGCAGCAGCGGTAAGATCCTGATGCTGCTGTTACCGTGGAGACAGAGAGAGACTCTGTGTGTGTGTGTGTGTATGTGTGAGGTGGGGATCTAGGAAGGCAAATTGGGGGAAACTTCAGGAACAAGCATTGTCTGGCCTATTTTACATGCAGGGTGACCACTTTGTTCTCCTTTACCCAGTCTTGCTGCAATTCCCCATCATACAAACAGTTAATGGCTACAGTTCCAACAGTAGCTCTGTACAAAAGGTCAGGCATCTTTTGACTATGTTTACTGTATTTGCCCCTTTCAAAACAAGATACCATAAGGAGTTTTTAGTACCTTGTCTTGCAGAAAGAAAAAGAGTCAAAAGACACGCTGCAGCTGAATTAGACATTACTGTTTATCAAAAGTAACTCACTCCATCCTGTTGTTTCACATTATGTAATAAATATTTCCGTATCATTCCTTTAGTATCTGCATGAACTCTCAGTGAAACTAAGAACTCTGCAAAGGTCATTGTTACTGAAGGAGGCTCAGTAGAAATTCCTTTCTGCACTGTCCTTTCATAGATCATTTCTGTTCTTTATATGTGCTGTATTCTGTCCCTGTGATGTCTTTGCCATTATGTTAAACGGGTGATCTTTGTATTCAGACCTTAGAAAAGGTTAATGGTTATTACTGCTATATGGTACAGGAGGTAGAGTTCAGAATGATAATTCAGATTCATGCCTATACTTATTTATGTAGACATTTGTCTGAATATCAGCTGAGCCTCAACTGCTTCCCCCTACGAACCCACCTCAGCCCTGATTTTCCACTCTTATTCATACACAGAACTACAATGCCACATGCCTCTGGTACCTGCTAAACCTCCCTTGCTCCTGTCTTCATTGTCCTTGATGATGAGCAGCCAATATGTCTCCGGGGCTGGGCATTCTCTCGTGAACATTTTCTATCCTACAGTTGTTTAATATGTCACATTAAACCAGGATTAGCATGCAAACATCCAAAGGAAAAAAAAAAAATCATTGCCACCCCAGTTGTTGATATACTATTTTCCAAATATGCTAACTTTGAAAGAACTTAAATGCATTTTATATTAAAGATATACATGGAAAACAAGTATACTTGCTGACTTAGCATTGCATGGCTAGCAATGAAGTTATGCACTATCCAGTCATAGTTGCTTAAAAATTTCTTTTACAAGAATCTTGTTTTCAGCTGTTGATACTTTTGCTGAGAATTTCCATTAAACATTCTGTTATCAGGTGAATTCATCTGGAAACTCATTTTAAATAAGACAAGCCGGTGTCTTATGAACGTGTATCTTGCTTTGTCCAAATAAAACATTATTCCACCTTCCCCACTTTGAACTTGTAGTGTCTCCATTCTTGCTGTAGGCTTGAGAAAAATATTTCTGGTTTTTGGGTTTTGTTTGTTTGTTTGTATTTAATCAGGGAAGTCTTCTTATGTTTAGGAAAATCACAAATACATCTGGAAAAAACCATTCCTAACAAAGTGCCAATTTGCTGGGAAAAGTAGTTCTGAAAAAAAAATCAAAACATTTTTAAGTGCAATGTTAACCAGGAGTGAAAAAGAAAGTGAAGGGGAGGGAGAAACAAAAAAGATAATGAAGGGAATTCAGACAGCTAAAACATTTCCATCTGCTGAGAACACTGACCAACAGCTTGAAATGGATTCTCTAACGTGGTTAAATAGGTTGGCTATGACCCAGTATGGTGCCTGAACATGCTGTAAACCTGGAAAGAACTATCCAGTTTTTAAAACTGTTGTTTGGTAAATTGGATATGTGAAAACTTTATATATCCCTGGAATAGATACTTTGTACACAGCTACTCCATCTTTCCAAATAAACTTCAGTCTAAATATGGAGAAATACTTTAATATTATTTGGTTATTATTCTTCCTCAATCCAGTTGAAATTCCTACTATAATTCACAGTGGAGAGTATCATGTAGGTATTAGGAGGTCAAGGAAGTCCAGGATACCTCTGTGGAAAATACAGGACTGCTGTGTTACCTGTAACACCTCAGAACATTTTACCACTTCACAAAAAAATAAAGGGTTTTCTAATTATTACATAACCATTATTTTTTATATGTTATTCTTGATAAATCTTGCTCTGATTATAGCTTGAAAAACCTTAAAATTATTGAAACAAATACCTCTCAGGATTTCTTTAATGGAAAAAGAACTTTATGATGAAAATATATACTATCCCTTAAAATAGAAAACAGTTTGTGACTCTGTCTGGATGCATTGTCTGGGGATGCATAAAGAATAAATTTGATTTATATGATCACTTGGCTTTAGATAAGAATAATTTTCTCTTGTGTTGGGTACACGTGTATGTAGTAATTTAAAAACCTTTCCTTCATAGCACAGATCAATGGATCTTTTTCATCTACCACTAGGTGTCATGCACTGATATCTGTCCCAGTAGTGTAGGCCAGGATTGCAGGCTCAGATATAGAAATATATGAAAATTCTTCCCTTTAAACCTTTTTCACTTTTTCTTGTCATTTAAAGTGTCAATGGTTGCATTATTTCAATTCTAGAAAAGGAAATGCTATGTCAGGTATCAATCACTGATGGAATGCAAAACATCCAGAAATATCAAAGGTAATGAAATAGAAATGCAAAAGTGTAGTCTGTAAACCTAAATAAAAAATAGGAGAAATATGACAACTCCTGAACATTTGTTTGTTTATTTTAGCAGATTTTTTTGTCATGTTCTCAGTGAGAATCTTATTTAAGTGATATTTAATTGTGGACTTACATTTTTCCAATATTTGAAAATAGTTTACCCAAAAGTAAATTAAGTATATGAATTCTTATTACACAATGTCTATAAATGTTTCTTCGTTGTTTTCACACTTGTATAAGCCAGAGAGAAATATTAAAACAATTTTGAAAGTGAATAGAGAAAATCTTAGAGAGCAGCTGGACCATTAACATTTTTTTTTTCTCTAGGCAGTGAACTAATTTAACAATAGCAGCTGAATTCACCTCTGGCATTATTTAGAAGGATGGGTTGTCCCATCTCACACCTGCCTGCATTTTATTTCAGGATTTTGTTTTCACCAAACAGATGAAAAACAACTCTTTTCAAAGAACAATTTCTACCAAAAAAAAAATTCATCATAAACAGCCTTGAAAAAATAGCTTTTTGCCTGTGTCTTTGCAGAAGTCTTTTAAGATAAATTTTTCTATGCCGTTTTATAATGAGGTAAAGTGATTTGCCTCGGTTCATATAATGCATTTGTGACAGAAGGATAAATAGACTCCCAGCATCCAGATTCTCAGTCTTTTGTTTTAACTGACTGTTCCATATTAAATAGCTAGCAATACAATCTTAAGGCCCCAGCTCTCTCAGGACCTGTTTGTGATTGCCTGATAGTTCCTCCTCCCAAAAATATGTATAACACACTATTTAAAAACAGACTAAGTCTGTGGAGAACAACAGAAAACCATGGAAACACGATGAGGTTAGTGGCACAAGTTCATGCACTATATATGTGTTGCATGTTGCAGTTACTTCACTAAGCAACAGCTTAATATATGATATAAAAATAAATGTTAGAACATTTTAAAATTCTAGATTAGACAAAAATGACATAAAGAGGCACAAAAGCCCAGTACAGTGGCAGTAACAATACCATCTTGATAAAAATCTATGCTGCTGACAGAATTGGCCTGATGCTGTTTATTAGATTCTGAAGTGGCTCTAAAGGTCATGAAAGCCTCTCTATATAACATGATTATAGTATAATAGAAAAAGGTAACTCACTCAATCCTCCAGTTACTGCTTGCTTTTATTGAATTTCAGTATTCATTTCTGCTTAATTAGAAACAAAATTAAATTTATTTCAATGCCAGGTTGTTGTCGCTGTTCTTTCAAACCACATTAGCAAACAGTATGAACGTTTGCAGACAATATTTATTTTTTTCCAAGAAAATATGTCTGCCTGTTTTTTGTCACATGAGAAAATGAAATAATTGTGATTGATGCCCCAGTCCACTCCTGGTGGGTAACAGTGAATGGAATAATGTACACTTAAACTGAACAGAGATACACTGTGAGTTAGAAGAGACCGTGACTTTAAATGCTATGTTACCATCTCTCACTTTATAGTGGGACAAATTTCATGTTAGTAAAAATGAAGTAATTCATAGCAATGAGTTGAGCCATATATGCCAGAACTAGTAGGAGAGCTGCTGAAAGGTCAAATGTGCCGAGTGTAGAGAAGTTTGACAGAACCTGATAGAAATTCTTCAGCTGAAAAGTCTTCTGCTGGAGAATGGAGATTCCTCAAAATCAAGTATTTACAAGAGTTTTCAACATTACTAAAGTCCTGACAGGAAGTCAGGAAAGCTCCAAAGAAATCTTGCCTGCCAAAAACCTGTCAATACCTGACTGGTAAGCACTCACCCATTTTCTTGGGAGCTATTATTAGCCAGCTGCTAAGCCGGGTCTGAGGAGGGTGGGGCTGAAGGGCTGACTCTTACCCAAGCTTTAGGCTTAGGAACCCTTGTGCCAAAAGAGTGTCCCTTTCCTTTCTGTCAAACTTCTATGCACAAGAATATTAGGGTCCCTGGCCTCTCTTGCTGAAGCCTTCAGATTTGGGAATCAGTATTTGCAGGACTTTTTACTGCTTTTAAGGTACTACCTCAGCCTGGGCTATGCTATGCTATTCCTAAAATACTGCAGGAAGAAGATGGCTTTTGCATGCAAGTGCATAAGTCGGCAAGCACCCTGGAGAAAAATTGTTTCCTACAGAAAATGCTGCCAAAACACTGCTGTCTGGTCTGCTGTATTGAGCCTGGAGTCTCACATTGCTCTGGCAATATACCTTGGTCTTACCCATAAACACTACAATCATTCACTCCTTGATGATCTCACATAAGACAATGCAGCTGTGACACATTATATGGTATTTAACTTGTCAATATTGCCTTAAGTATGCCTAACCAGACAGTTTGTACAGAAGAGAGCTAAAGTCTCCCCAAGCAAGATAAATGAAGACCCCATAACTATGCTCTTTTGAAATTTTGAGGAAGTTTACACAAACTGAATGATGCTTAAAAGATAACCAGCAGTTATTATCTGTATGATGGATGAAATTAATGTTAATCATCCCCATGCTTACCACAGTACCTTATATACGTGGTGTATACGTGGTGTATACGTAGTATACACAGAATAAAATATCTAAGCCTCTTTCTAAAAAAGAGATAAAAAAGATATTTTTGCTCTTAATCTATGACTGTCTTGAAACTCTTTAATATCTCCCCCTACTATTTCACTCCTATCTATGATCACTTTTATACCAGACTCCCTGTGGTCCTAAATGTCTCTCTCCCCAAACAAGAGCAGTCTCACAGGCTGTAAGAACTGTATAGAAAGCAAATAATAATTTGCCACAAGATGACAGGGAAGTTTTCAGTCATGTTTCTGCAACAAATGTACTTCATGAGAGTTAATATTTATAGCTACGCTCTTGTGATAATGGTAAAAGGAAATAAAAGTGCTGTAAGCTAGGCTTTCTGCTTATGCAAAAAAGCAAATCATGCCAGTAGGTTCTCAACATGCAATGGAGAATCAGAACTGGAGCATTTTTAACATAATAATCTCTGGCAAAGCCACAATTATCTCCTATTAGCATTTTAAAATTATATTAATCCAAATATAGTCCGTATATATTGAATTGTGAACATTACGAATGCCAAAAATTAGTTTTGATCCTAATTTTAGGTAGAAACAAGGAATGTTATCCCTCTATGTTTTCATCAATTAAAACAGTTTACAAAGCTATTCTTTTAAAAATTACATTCAATCTCTAAATGTTATATGATGCTAAGGAAAGTCTTAAAAAGTTATGAAATATCGTGTTTCTGCCACTGGCACTTTTCAGTGAGAAGTAGTTGGATAGTAAGCAAAACTGAAAATACCAAGCTTGGAAAAAAAATTAATTTATATTTTTATGCTAAAGTATTCCATCCATCCCCTGAAGTGCTAAATATTACTGCAGAGAAAAGACATATTTATTGATTACTTTCTCAATATATCTGACTTTGTTCTTCTGACCTTTGTGAAAATACACTGTTTCATTATGCCTTGTAGAAGAGATTTGCTAAAAGTTAGTGGGATAGTATAAAATAGACTAAGTGAGCACAGAGAATTATGGGAATAGGATATTCCAGTAAGCACTGGATGGAGTCCTACTTAACATGCCTCAGACTTATTAAGGCTTTGGTCCAGTTTCGCATGCAAAGGCTTCGTTATTGATTAAATGACATAATCTATAGGCACAGGTAGTGCAATAGCCTCTGAACTGGGAGGAGTACTGTCACAAGCACAAGAAGCTTTCATGATGTTTTTAGAAGTCACAAAGAAGCAGTGAGTGAATTCCCACATTTCAAAATTACACATTTTACACACAGTAACCTAATTACTTGTCTTATCCTGCAGTAAATAGCAGGCATACTGAATTATCTATGTCTTGTATGATTCAAGGAAGAGTCCTGACATCTGCTTCCTTCCTATCACTCTATGGGTATGTTGTTTTTTTCTTTTGCCTTTCTAAGTTCCTCCCTTAAAGGGATTCACAGCTTTGATCTATCTTCCCAAAGATATAAAGCAGGCAAAAAGAATCCAAAAACCAGCAGTTTCTCTAATAAAGAGTCACACACACCAGTCTGTTTAAAGTGCTTCAGGGAGCAACCACAGAGGATTGGGGCAACTAGAATCAAAGTCACCTTGATAGTGACGCCATTAGGACGTTGTTTTTTAACTGCATAAGAGCATATGGTCTCTGCAAACACATGAAGAGAGAAACAGTATCTCTACCTATTTCTCTAACTTTCCTTCCTCTTCAAAATTGTAGCAATGCATACTACAACTGGGCACTTTAACTTAAATTTTCAGATGTTATTGCTGCTTGCCTTTACATTCAGCTCACATGGGGTGAAGTCACCTCTGATCTCTGTGTTTCACAGTCTGGCTGTGGTACCTGCCCAACATCTTAAGACGGTGATTAACCTACATGCTCTCCAGAATGCAAGAGAATTCGAAAACTTCCCTCTCATGCTGAGTTCTGCTTCTGTCAATTTCTTTCTTGTAGGAACAGCTAGAGGAAACATTTTCCAGATGGAATGAATGCATCAGAATCAGCTTGAACTCTGTTTACCCTCTGCTAGGAAACACCTCATGTGTAATGTTCACATTGTTCTGTTTTTTTAAGTACAACCTTGAAAAAAAAGAGACCAGGTTATGAACAGAAGTTATCATCATAGCTCCATAGAAAATACTAATTTCCAGTACTGAGAATAAGACCTAAAAAATCGTCTTCTGTGGTACAGAGACAGTACGTTGCATAGAAATACAACTTCCTCTTCTTTAACCATAAAACAACCCCAACGTCATGATGTGAAGAAAAGTGATGGTGTGTATATATATATTCTTTACTCATGTTGTGATGTGTTAGCTAAGTGACAAGAACTAAGAATTTGCCTGTATGTCCCTAAAAGGCAAATATTGAACATTGCCTTCTGTCTGTGACTTTTCCTCACAGCTTCTTTACCTGAGATTAGTCTCTATGCTTGAGTAATTCCCATTGGCACAGTTACAGGCAAAGCACTACTGTCTGCCAAGCTTCTGAATTAATCATTGGTGAGTGTAGTACCCCAGGAGTGAGAACCTGGAGGCTTAAAATTAACATGAATCGTTTTTTATTTTTTGTAGCTCTGGCACTGAGCAAAGTGCTCTAGAGCACGATCCGTTGAATCAGCTGTGTTTAAAAAAAGTAAACAAAATAAACCATTTCTGGTTTTCATTTCTTTCCTACAGTGAGAATATTGTTTTTTGTTTGTGTCATTTAGTTGTGCCAATTGTTATTTTGCACCATTTTGTATGAAGTCTGCTATTTTATGTGGGCATCTTTGTCAACAGCTGTCTAAAAATAAACACTCCTAAACGAGTTCTGAAGTTTTCTCTCACTTTTATAGACAAAGATAGCAACAGAAGAAAATGTTGCAGATGAGCGCTCAGGGTGACGCATACTTCTGGTGAAAGACATGGAGGCTAAATAAACCCAGAAGCACATTTCTTCGCTTGGATCTAGTGATTAGCCAGCAAAAAGTTAAAGCAGAAGTTTGATTTGTACAAAACCTTAGGTTTCAGAAACTGATTATCTCAGAAAAAGAAGCCCCTTAGAATTGCTGATAACCTGGGCTGGAGGAAGGGACAGTTTAGGTCATCTGCCAGGGATGATTTGAAACACAGACTGTGACTATTAGCTGAGTCAGGAAGAGGTGGGATGGGGCAAAGGATAGCTCTGAATTCAGTTGAGTACTATAATCACCAATCCAGTCTGGAGTAGATCTTTTTTCCAGCTCAATTCTAAGAAACATTCACATGAAAACTTTGGCTCCTTTGTTAAATCTATTTTTTTCCTTGAAAAAATTTTCTGAAGACAAATTTCCAGTGAGTTCTATCCAGTATATTTTTGCATTAGGCACTGAGTCTTAGACAGATACCTGAGTAGTTTAGGGGAAAACCCCCCATCTTTCCTCCTTTTCATGGATGGAAAAGAGATTGAAACTTGTAGCAATAATAAGGACCAATGTTGAAACACCTGGTATCTTATTTACATTATGTTTTTTAATTTGTAATTGGAATAATGGAAGAATTGAGATGCATAGTCAGGCTGTACATCATCTGGCATACACTCTCAACTGCTCTCAGATGAAGCCAGACAGATCTTATATTGCCAGCTTCTCAGCACCTTAGATTCTTTTGACTTTACCATATTCAGTATTGCTCCAGACCAATCCAGCACCCTGCAGAAAAAAAAGTTTTATGTTTTTTTTAGTATTTAAAGTAAGTTCCCTAGCACTTTTTTCATAAGCTGTATTCTTCAATTATTGACTTCTTCTAGTTGGCTTTGCTGGAATGTCCTCTAATTTTTCCAACGTCATTTATGTAATGAGGGAACCATTATTTGTATGAGAATTACAATCATCTGTCTTATTAAAAGCTCATTCACTTACATGTACTCCATTTCCCATAGGTTTCCATGAAGTTATTAACTATCCCAGCCTTCATTGCTGAAAATATTGTATTTGGAAAATGTTCCAACTATTCCTCCTTGTGTATTCCCAATCGTTCCTCTTTATTCTCTCTAATGGACTTCCTTAACAACTCTGTTGAACATTAGCAGTACCTTTTAAAAAGATTTTATATGCTTCTACCAATTCTTGCACATGGGAAATGATCATGTTGCATGGGCTTCCTAATTACTTCCAAAGATGAAATTGCTTTCCAATAATCTACCTCTAGGAACTCCCACTTTCCAACACATGCAAAATAGCATGTCACCTATTGTGACATATGAAGAAAATAACAAACTGGCTTGCCAAGGAGTTTTACTGAAAGTGTTATGCATCAGTAATTCAAAGCCCCAAATTTTAAAAGTATACATTAGCACTATCACATTCATTTTTTCATGTTTCTTTGTACCTGTTATCAGATAATTATCATATATAGGAAGAACATCACTTATTTTAAAAAGCATTATTGGCATTTCATCAATATTAGTCAGAAATAACTTTTTAAACTATAAAGATTTTTGCTACCCTGTTAGTCTGGTTTGGAGCACCAATATAAAATTTTATTTTAACGTGTCCTATTTCAAAAGGCAGTCCTTGCCCCACTGTAAATATAAAAGGCAGACAGGCCATGTCCCTTCTGCAAATGTGAAGATGGCAAGATCTTCCTGTCACAAGGTAGGTAGATGTATAAGACACAAATGTGAGAAAAGTTTTGTTTAAAATCAGATAGGAAATAAACAGCAAGTAAGACATGGAGTATTTCAATAGCCTGTTCTTACCATTAGGCAGTTGTTGCTTTTGATCCCTTTGCCATCCTTAGTTTATATGCTGTAGAAAGAAATCTTACCTTCATTCCATTAGCACCTTGCTCTTTCTTAATTTATTCGAGTGCCTTGATTTTCCTTTTGAGAATTTATTTTCAGTGAAAAGAGTATTTGACCTTTAGGCCATCGATCCAATTCTAGCCTCTTCTGGTAAAGTTAGTAATGCACTCAGAAGAGGAAAAGTGCTATGTATAACTGCTAAGTGCTATATTATTAGAGAAATTTTTTTATCATTTAATAGTGCTTCAGTTGTTTATAAACTGATGGTTTCATTTCGGTGGTAAGGAATGGGTCAGATAACAAGAACTATCATGCTAATTGGCAGTCCTGATATTGGTGTCAGTGGCTGCTGACATTTGAGTGCATGTCTTGCTCTTTGCTCTTGATGTTCTGGTGCAGATTGCAGGTGACCTGCACAGTTTCTGTTGGGGTCACTCTGCACGGCTCGACCTTAAGGAGAAGGAGCTGTGGCATTGAGAAGATGGTAAACAGCTGGACACCTGCAGGGCTTGGCCTTGAGGAGAAGGAGCTGTGGTAAACAACTAAGAGGAAGCAAAGGAGCGCATGGACACCTGCAGGCAGCGAATCCTGACTGTGTGAGAGGTACATGGACAGCGCGTGGTATTTTGTATATAGCCAATTGCAATAATGTGTGTAACAAGCTGTAACCAATCATGAGTGTGTGCGCAGTGACTAAACAAAAATTATGACATATATTGGAGTCAGATAAGACAATAAACGGCTTTGGGGTATAACTCTCATAGAGTTGTGAAGTCCATCTTTCTCCCACAAGTTTCAGTGTGGACACAGTCAGTTTCCCTTTTGAAGGGAAACTATGCTTTAAAAGAGCATAGTTTTTTAGAGTTTACAGATCTTAATAATTTATACAAAAGTGAAATTTACTGGAATTTTTATGTATGTATGGGGTTTTGTGTTTTAAAAAAGCAAAAGGCAATGCTGAAGTTTTGTCAACATTCCCTCACAGTGAAGGAAAGCATAGTTCATTAAAATAAGGAAATTATTAATAATAATCAATGCAATTACTGTGTTAGAATTATACTCCAAAATCATAATGCCATGAGATTCAAGGTTGATTGGCTGAAATCAATGGAAAAAAGTCCTTACCATTTGGTCTCGCCAAAGAAACATCTTTATACACAATATTAATTTTTTAACGTGTTAGATTATTTGTTTGGTGGGGATACATGTTATTTAGATCTTAATTCTTCAATAATAGGGTTTTCCATAAGTGCTAAATTAAGCAAGATCTACTTGTCTTTTTAGTGTCCCCGTAAATCAAAGGAAATAATACTTCTAACGTAACTCAGGTGATCTGAGGATAAATCCGCTGCTGGTTATAAGAGCTCAGACACTAATATGATGAACACTGCTGTTAAATAAAGAAATTAATTTACAGTTAATGAGTTGTCAGCTCGCTACCACAACAGTGATTGCTTCTCTTCCTTCAGTTTCAGACCCTGCCACAAAACTCTCTCAACTACTCATGTAGCCTAACCTTTAACTTGGTGTTTCTCAAAAGTTTCAGTGGTATTTGTTCTGTTATTGACATTGCGTCCCATCTCCTATTTCTATTCATACACTATTATCACCAACAGACAAAGTAAACAGCAGTCACGACTATCCGTTAGGCTGCCTGTGATAGGCATTATTACAGTTGCTTAGCAGCCAAGAAGACAAGCTAATACGTAACTTTCATACAGGGAATGAAAGAGAAAGCAAATTTAGGCAGTTGGAATATTAATAACCAGCTAAGACCCTGGTATGAAAAGTCTGATTCATGAATTATCCCAAGAGATCAGCATCAAAGCTTTGGTTTCAAGTTGCAGGTTTGAAATATCTGTACATTCTGTATGATTTTTTTTCCTGCAAATACATCGTAGTTTCACAAAGGGCTTTAGCATTATGACACCATGCTTTCAAGCTCTGTCCCTCCATGGCCTCCTAGGCTCTTTAACTAATCTACAGATGAGTAAACTTGGTATCTTTACCATGTAAATTGATAAAGTCCTTTCTAAAAATGAAATTTAGGAGCTACATGGCTTAAAATCATATATTGGCAAAGAATCAGCATGATTTCTTAAAGGGCAATCATGTCACACAAATCTAGTCAAATTCATTGAAGGAGTCGATAGGCATACTGGCAAGAGACATCTAGCTGGCGTAATCTGCTTTGATTTTCAAAAAACATTTTGCAGTCTTTCACCAATGCCTCTTAAGAAAATTAAGCTGTCAGAATAAGAAGGAATATTTTCACATGAATAAAGAAATCTATAACATAAAGCATACAGTCAGCCTTTAAAGTGGAGAGAGATCTCATGTGTGTTTCTGCATTGGTATCTGTGTTGTTTCATAGAATCACAAATGAATCAGAAAAGAAGATGAAATGAGGGAGTTGGCCGAGTTATTCATGGTAACAAATAAATTATTGCAGGTAAGAAAGATGATGGTCTGTAGCAAAGGAGGAGTTCACAAAACTGAATAACTTGGTAATAAAAGGGCAGACAAAGTTAAATATGAATAAATGTTAAGTGATGCATATAAGGAAAAAGATATTCTTACTTTACTTATATAGAAAAGGGATCTAAACTGATTATTGTCATTCATGATTGACCTTTGGATTTATAATAATGAATTCCAGTGTCAAGTTAATTATCAATAGCTATCAAGAAAGTAAATAGAAGGCCAGGAACTATTTCAAGAGGAATAGAAGTCAAAAGAGGAAGTCTTGTTATGCCATAGTTAAATCCATGGTACATCTGAATCTTGAATACTTGTTCAGTTCTGGTCTTTCTATTTCAAAAAGAGTATGATAAAATGGAAAAGGTAAAGAAAAGGCTGGAAGTGATGTTCAAAAATAAAGTATGGCTTTCGTATGATGAAAAAGTAGGGAATTTAATAGTTTTCAACCTGGAAAAGAGAAATATGAGCAGGGAATATGATGAAGGTCTGTAAAATTTAAGTGGCATGGAAAAAGCAAATAGGAGTAGTGTCCAAAAGAAAAAGTAGAAAACATCAAATAAAACTAACATAAGGGTCAAAATAAATGAACAGAAATACTCCTTGATACAGTACCTGTATCCAGTTTAATCTGTGAAATAGTTTACCAGTGAATGTTTTAGACTGCTGAAACCCTTCAGAGGTTTAAAAAAAAGATTGGAAGAAAAAATATCCATCAAGAATTATTGAATACAAAACATTATTAAATTCAGGAAGTCTCTGAACCTCAGATCGCTGAGGAACTGTAATATTCACTTCTCTAATGCTTACAGGATCTCCTAGGCATCCTTGATCAGTCACAGCTGAAGACAGAGTGGTTAACCTCTAAATAAGACAGAAGAATGAATGTTTAACTGAATAAGCAGACTAGATATATACAGATATTGTGTGCCAAATCACTCACCTTGCCCTGAGCTTTGGACAGTCTAACGAGATTTATCAGTCGGAATGAAAACTACACAAATTTTGGTTTCTCCTTTGCAGAACAGAAGCTTCAGATGAATTCTGCTTTGAGATCTTTTTTTAATTCAGACCTGAAATTCAAGTTAACAGTACAAGGAAGGAACTAACAGACAGAAACAAAAAACGTGCTTCCTTGAATTATTTTCCCTGCCTTACTCATTTCTACCAAGACTATTATCTGGAGTGTCTTCTATGCTGCCTAATGGGAAAGATGTTTAAGACTCTCTTGGTGGCCATATAAAACACTAACTGGGGAAAAGGGAAACTCTGCCATTAGTATTCCATATGTCTCTTTTGGCACCAACGTCACCAGATCTCTATGTTCTTTTATATCATCACAGATGCATCTCATTATTAGTTTTAATTGAACAAATACTGCATCACAGCTCAGCAATTTGGTCTTCTGGAGCACTGATAAAAAACCTTTTGGGGCTTTTGTGCCAAAGGATTAAATTTTTATTGGATGTTCTCTGCCAGCTTCAGCAGTGTGCCTGCTGTCCCTCCGTTCCACATCTAGCTTGTGTTTCCTTTATTCTGCTTTTTCCCTACCCTAGATGACACAAAGCTCTGTTCAGTGATGTCAGTTCTCTGCTACAGTTGCCTAAGTCCTAGTACTTTCAGGAATCACTTTTCAAGAAAAATTAGCACAAACTTCATAGCAAAGTTTAAGGGATTTCCATTACTTTTGAAATAACATTGTTTTGTAATTTTATTTCTGGATGTGATGATGTTTGGATGCAATGTAAAAATTTCACAGTTCTATTTCCCCATGGGTCTGGCTGGAAGAAAAACATTGCTACAAAAGTACATAATTTTATTTATTCATTTAAAAGAGCAAACAATTATAGAGTTGTTTGCATTTCGGAGACACTGAAAGCTCTAATCAAATAAAGTCTTTGTTTTTTAAAAATGGCGTTAATAAGCTCAAAAAGTATCTGCAGGTAGGAAAAATGAAACATCATGCTTTTTTTTTTGTTTCAGAAAGTGGTGAATTCTTTTCAGTGATAATACACAAAATTTAACATTACAAGTGGCAGCCTCTCACCTGATGGAACACAAGTAGAAGAGAGTGAAATGCTTTCCAATGACTTTGAAAGATGTTGCTGTATATTTACTCAACACATTTTTTGTAAGAAAATCAACTTTACAAATTACTAGTAATCTTACCCCCAACTGTTCACTCCTATCCCAGTAGCACTTTAGTGCTCCTTCAGCTGTTTTGATACAACAGTTTTCAGAGCCTTAGTATAAACCAGATGATTGAAATCGTGATCAGAATTAAATAAACAAACACATGTCTGGAGGATTTTTTTTTAAACCTGGATCATTTCGTAAATCTGCTTTATGACACAATCCCAGAAACAGTTATGCTGACACAACCATATAGGCTGCAAATCGCGCTGAAGGACCAGAAATAATCAACCAGGCATAAGAACTTTGGTTCCCAAAGCACTTTTTTAAAACAAGCAATTAAATTCCATGTGAACTAAGACTCACAGAAAATAAGTTGGCCTCCCACTGGCAGATCTATCAATGAAACTCTGGAGTCCTAATTTCCACTTTCCTACTTAACTAAATAATATGTCTGAAAAGAAATGCTGCAAAACTTTTCTAAAGGACTTTGTATCTGTATGGACAATGGAGCTATTTTTTCTACCCTGAGGATTTAGATCTGAATTTAGGTACACTTTGCAGTGAAACTCTCTGGACTACGTAAAGTCTGTAATAAATTCTTTTTACAGTATTTTCCCTTCCAAGGAACATAACAAGAAAGAAATATGTATATTTATATTTGTTTAAATATGTATCCCAAAGCTCAGCAGAAATATTGCTTGTTATTGCATAGTTGTCCCACATCACCATTACAAGCTCCAAACTTCAAGCTCAGGGGGAGTTTCAATGTGATCTTACCATTTGTATGTTCTGATTGGCATTAACTGCACTCAGCCAAAAATTTGGATTATTGTAGGGATGTTTTTTTCTATTTTTCATGGTGTCTTCCTTCTGATGTATTTTCACATTGACCTAATTTTAAGTAATTTTTAATTTCTTCATTGATTCTAATTAAGCTGCTTCTAGGCCTAATGAGCTTCATTTAATAAAATTAATTATGGTATTTATTTATATAATAAAAGATAACCAACTCACCAAGCTTGCTTTCCCAAACTCCCACAGCTCTAATAGAAAAACAAAGGCACCTATTTGAAAGTTATGTGCCTAGAGCATAGTAGCATTGTAATAAAGTATCAGAAACCTGGCTAGCCAAGTACTTCAAGATATTTTTGTGGTTTTAACACTTTTCTGCATTCCTTGAGTGTTTAGAATATAACATTTTCAATGATGATATATTAGGAAAGTCATCTGCTCTAAAATGAAAGTTCTTAACCACAAAAGCTTGGAGGAACTTATTTTTTTCATCCTCAGGGTTTATGATGTTTAGTGAGAATTTCTGTTACAATTGTCTCAGATTCATATAACATGAGGAATCATGTAACACATTAAGGACTGTAGAAATAATTTCATTTTCTTATGTAATTATATGATAACAAAGAAAATGCCTAGGACACACCGATGTGAAATCTGATCCAAGCGCTTTGTTCAGTGAAAGATACCCAGTTCACAGAATCATAGGATCATTAAAGTTGAAAAAGACCTTTAAGATCATCAAGTACAACTGTCAACCCAACACCACTATGCCCACTAAAACATGTCCTGAAGTGCCGTGTCTACACATTTTTTGAACACCTCCAGGGATAGTGACTCCACCACCTCCCTGGGAAGCCTGTTCCAGTTTGACCATTCTCTCAGTAAAGAAATTTTTCCTAATATCCAATCTAAACCTCCCCTGGCACAACTTGAGGCCATTTCCTCTCATTCTATCGCTAGTTACCTGGGAGAAGAGACCAACACCAGCCTCACCACAGCCCCCTTTCAGGTAGTTGGAGAGAGTAATAAGGTCTCCCCCCAGCTTCCTCTTCTCCAGGCTAAACAACCCCAATTCCCTCAGACGCTCCTCAGAAGACTTGTGCTCCAGACCCCTCACCAGCTTCGTTGCCCTTCTCTGGACAAGCTCCAACAACTCAGTGTCCTTCTTGTAGTGAGGGGCCCAGAACTGAACACAGGATTCAAGGTGCGACCTCACCTGTGCCAAGTACAGGGGCACGATCACTTCCCTACTCCTACTGGCCACACTATTCCTGATACAGGCCAGGATGCTGTTGGCTGCCTTGGCCACCTGGGCACACTGCTGGCTCATGTTCAGCCGGCTGTCAACCAGCACCCCCAGGTCCCTTTCCGCCGGGCTGCTCTCCAGCCACTCCTCCCTAAGCCTGGAGCGTTGCATGGGGTTGTTGTGACCGAAGTGCAGGACCTGGCACTTGGCCTTGTAAAACCTCATACAACTGACCTTGGTCCATCAATCCAGCCTGTCCAGATCCCTCTGCGGAGACTTCCTGCCCTCCAGCAGATCAACACTCCCACCCAACTTGGTGTCAGCTGCAAATTTACTAGAGGGAGCACTCGATCTCCTCATCCAGATCATTGATTGAGATATTAAACAAGACCAGCCTCAAAACTGAGCCGTGGGGAACACCACTTGTGACCGGCTGCCAGCTGGATTTAGCTCTGTTCACCACAACTCTCTGATCTCAGCTGTCCAACCAGTTCCTCACCCAGCAAAGAGTAAACCCGTCTAAGCCACGAGCCGCCAGTTTCTCCAGGAGAATGCTGTGGGAGACAGTGTCAAAGGTCTTACTAAAGTCCAGATAAACAACATCCACAGCCTTTCCCTCATCCACTAGACATGTCACCTGGTCATGGAAGGAGATCAGGTTGGTCAAGCAGGACCTGCCTTTCATGAACCCATGCTGGCTGGGCCTGATCCCTTGTTTGTCCTGCACATGCCCTGTGATTGCCCTCAAGACAAACTGCTGCATAATCTTCCCCGGTACCGAGGTCAGGCTGACAGGCCTGTAGTTCCCAGGATCCTCCTTCCAGCCCTTCATGTAGACAGGTGTCACCTTGGCAATTCTCCAGTCATCTGGGACCTCCTCTGTTAACCAGGACTGCTGATAAATGATGGAGAGGGGCTTGGCAAGTGCCTCTGCCAGCTTCCTCAGTAGTCTTGGGTGGATCCCATCAAGCCGCAGAGACTTATGAGTGTCCAGGTGATGTAACAGGTCATTAACTGCTTCCTCCTGGATTAAGGGGATTTTATTGTGCTCTCCATCCCGGTCTTCCAGCTCAGGGAGCTGGATTCCCTGAGGATATTTCACCTGATTATTAAAGAGTGAAGCAAAGAAGGCATTAAGTACCTCAGCCTTTTCCTCATCCTTGGTGACAATGTTTCCCCCCGCATCCAATAAGGAATGGAGATTCTCCTTGCCTCTCTTTTTGTTGTTAATATATTTGTAAAAACATTTTTTGTTATACCTTATAACCGTGGCCAGATTGAGTTCTCTCTGGGCTTTTGCCTTTCTAATTTTCTCTCTGCATAACCTTACGAGATCCTTGTACCCTTCTTGAGTTGCCTGACCCTTCTTCCAAAGGTGACAAACTCTCCTTTTTTCCCTCAGTCCTGCAAGATCTCCCTGTTCAGCCAGGCTGGTCGTCTTCTCCGTCAGCTCATCTTACTGCACATGGGGACCTACTGCTCCTGTGCCTTTAAGACTTCCTGGGCCCCTTTGTCCTTCAGGACTGTCTCCCAAGGGACTCTGTCAACCAATGTCCTGAACAGGCTGAAGTCTGCCCTCTGGAAGTCCATGGTAGTGCTTTTGCTGACCCCCCTCCCTGCTTCACCAAGAATCTATAATTCTACAATTTCATGGTCACTTAGCCCAAGACGGCCTCCGACTACCACATCTCCCACCAGTCCTTCTCTGTTCATAAACAGCAAGTCAAGCGGGGCACCTCCCCTGGCAGGTTCACTTACCAGCTGTGAACCAGGAACCTCCTAGACTGTTTCCTCTCTGCTGTGTTGTACTTCCAGCAGATGTCCGGTAAATTGAAGTCCTCCACAAGAACAAGGGCTAGCAATTGTGAGACTTCTGCCAGCTGCTTGTAGAATGCTTTGTCTGCCTCTTCATCCTGGCTGGGTGGTCTATAACAGACACCCAGCAGGATATCTGCTTTGTTGGCCTTCCCCCTCATCCTTACCTGTAAGCACTCTATGTTGTCATCACAATTGTTGAGCTCTATACAAAATCAAAACACTCCCTAATATACAGGGCCACCCCACCACCTCTCCTCCCCTGCCTATTCCTTCAGAAGAGCTTATAGCCATCCACTGCACCACTCCAGTCCTGTGAGTCATCCCACCATGATTCTGTGATGGTAACTAAGTCATAGCTGTCCTGCTGCACAATGGCTTCCAGCTCCTCCTGTTTGCTGCCCATGCTGCATGGATTGGTGTAGATGCACTTGAGCTGGGCTACTGATTTCACCCGCAACATTGGCATGCCACCCCTAGGCTCATTTCTAGTAAGCTTCGTTTTATCCCCTTCCTCCTTCAAATCTAGTTTTAGCACTGTGTATTATCTCAGAGTTTGCAGGCATCAGTTCTATGACAAAACTTGAGAACTTTAATTTCACTGTGCTCTGCAGTTCTACTTCCTTGCAGTCAGGACATATTCTACTGCTTCAGAAACAAAAAGACACTTCCTAAATATGCCTTTCTTGGTTAGAGACATCCTACAGTCAGATCTGCATTAATCATTTCCATCAACACAACAAAAAGTTATTAAGTGTTTGCCATAAAAACAAGATTTAATTTCTCCAGCTGGATGCTGCCAACAGCATACTGTTCTTGACACAGTGGTTGGACCGAGTTCTAAAATACATTTACTTTAGCCTCAGGCTAGTGTGAAGCCTTTTTGCTTCTTTGCTTTTCTTTCTCTCTTTCTCTCTCCCAATATTGTGAAATCAAGGTCCTGATAGGGAAGGCCTTGATGAGCCATGTAAAGCCAGGATAAAGAGTAAAGAGTATTGATAAGAAATGATTCATCTTTCCAATCAATTTATTTATAAGAAATAAGGTCTTTTTTTTTTTTTTTTTCTTCCCTCTTTTTTGCTTTCAAAGTCTCTCAGACAAATAACTTTTTTAACTGGACACATACTGGGCCATGAAAATAGCTGTGCAGACTGATCCTGGATTTCCACGTAACCCCCTCCCCAAAGCCTCCCCATACCTCCTTCCAACAAAACTATTGCCTGCAGCATAATGTCATTATGGACCAAATCATTGCTATCTATTCTGGATAATAATTGAATCTTGAATACAGGCAGATAATAATGCCCAACTCTATCTAGTAACACATAGTATTAGCTCTGACAATGGTACTAAATTTAAGATATTACATTAAAAATATTTCTATGAAAAGGGAAGATGAGGGAGTTATAGTACAGTTTCTGACAACAGGAAGGCTATCTCAAAAATTATGCAGTATAGTAGTTTCTGATACATGTACCATAGTAGTTATAATGGTTTCTGATAGATGTTTTCTTACTATAGGTACAATCTCATGGAAATCAGTAGGACTATTTTCAGAGTAAGGCAATAAATAAGGATTTTTGAATATTACCTTGTGCTGCAATTTAAAGCTGAGATAAATTAGTCAAAAACTCACTCACAAGCTCAGAGACCATGATGAGCAGCTGGAAGCATTCTCTCACTTCAGAGAGTGACTAAAGACTGATCCATTAATTCTTCTTTTTCTGATCTAGTTCATCCATACTTGCTTATTTCCATTAAGTATAGTTTTAATCACAAATCATGGCCCAGCTCAGCTCTTCATTGTGTATTTAGCCATACTACCCTGGGCAGTGTTTTCATGAGATAATAAAAAGCTCAAAGGGTCTCACTGAGAACCTCTGTTTATAGGGTCGGGAGATGATTGACTTTAGGCATCCATAAATTTCCATCCTTGTCACAATCTATTGTATTCTAAAGAATTACCACAAGCTGGTAATTCTTGAAATTCCAGTGATGTTGACACTGATCCATCTGTGTCATGATTAGATAAAATATGTTCTGGGGCTATCAGGGGAGGGTTAGTTAATCCCACAACTGATAGTCCTAGGATGGTCAGTACCATTCCTCTCCTTAGCTATGCAAGAGTGCTTGGTGTGGTCAAGGGGCTCTTAATCACCAAATTCGTTACACCAAGGCCAAGGCTTGACAAGAGTTTCAAGAGCAAGGGCAGGGGGAAAATGCACCACCACACACGGTCTGTATCTGTGCTTGACAGAAATTGGCCCTGGTTCTGCTGTGGCTTTCAGTTACAGTCCTATTTTACTCTTCTAGTCTAGCAGGTGTAGTAACATAAGGGCACTGTTGCTGTGCATTAGAATGTTTTTTAATAGCATGAGCCTAAGGCTAAATGCTGCTTGCCACTGGTTGTAGTATGAAGGCTTATAATGTTAGCTGGAGAAAAACGTCCAATAACATTGAATAAAAATGGAAGCAAATTAATAACAAAGTGAGCAAAACTTGTGGGAATACTGTTCAGAATGCTTTGTCCTCTCAGACATACAAAGGTATTGCCTTGAAGAGCACCATTTCATACATGGCAAAACTAAACAGGGAAGACACTAATAACTAGTGAGGAGAACAGCTTGCTAGTATTGTGCCCTAGCCTTGCTTAAATTTTTTTTATACATATATATATGTGTGTGTGTATATATATCCTGTTATGCTACATAAGTACAGTTCTGGAAAAATACAGTAATTATTTGAAAATAACTATTTCCCATGAAGACCTTTTAAAATATGACTATTATGAAGAATCTTAAGAAGTACATACATGGATTTGCACAGTGTCATGTCTCCTTTAAATAGCTGCATTCAAACTGCCAAATATTTTTATGAAAATACTTTTTGTCTGGTTGTATGTTTGAGCTATGGCTACAAGCTTTTTTCTATCAAATGTCTCCTCAATACAAATACAAACAAATATCATTTACCATCTTTATCAAATAATTTTCATGCAAATTTTTGCTCACGTGAATAACAGTTGTTGGGTTTGGTTAATAATTGCCATGTCTCTAAAATAAATTAATGTCCCTGCAATTAGATCATAACACAATTTTTTTCCTATAAAGTGGAGACAGGATTAAAACCATTAAAATATTTTATAGAAATTAACCAAAAGAATATTTCTGATCTTAATTATGTTGTTTTACAATTACAAGAAAATAAATGATATTGGAACTTCTTTTTTAGATTTATAAATGTAATGGTTGTGATCCCAGTCTGGCCTATAACCTGAAGATGGGATTCTTTGTTGCATAATGCAGAGTTGCAGACCTGTAGTACGCAAAGATATTTCACGGCCATCTGAGCTGGTAACAGGGAATTAATAGATGTCACAGGATCACAACAGTGGGTGTGATGGCATCTCCTTCAAGATGGCATTATAGACAAGTTGTCAGATAAAAGAAGATATGAACAGGAGGACTTTGCATACTGATGATCCTTAAGTCCTTTGGAGCTATAAAAATTGTGTGCAAAATTGTAGGCATCCTGGGAACCAGGTGGAAACTGAATCAAGGCTAGATGGGAACCAGTTAAGCTTCAGGATGAGATAACCGGAAGAAACTTAAAGCCAACCAGTACAATTTTTCATCTCAAAGAGCATTTTGGCTGCAGCCAGGGGTCTGAGCTTGTTGATGTCTCCCATCAATAAAAACAAGAATGGATGTTTAAACACCTGTCTCTATGCTCTTCCACATACAAAAGCCAGAAGCTGTTGTAACTACAAGTTGACCTGCAAAATTAGAAATAATGTATGTAGCTGCCTTTTGAGAAATATATCTAGCACCCATTGATGATGTTTCAGCAGTCATCACTAAGCAGTCATAATGCACTGTCACAAACAATGCTGACTAAATCTTCTCAACAGCTATGAAAGGAAAAGACACAGTGAGTATTCTAGTCTCTAGTTCTTAAGCTGCTAATGTAATAGTTACAGAACAAATACAAGACATGGTTCTAAAAAATTCTGAAGTTTAGAAACTGCTATTTTATCTCTCTGAGATTAAAGCATTAAAAATAATGCTAACACTTGTTTTCCTCATAAGGTTATTATAAAAGATAACTCTTCTTTCACGCACTACAAAAACATTAACTCTATAAATTTCGCAACACCTTTTTCACAGATGTCCTATGCACATCTACCTGTCTATAGCAGAGAAACTAAAATGCAGACTTTCCAGAATGGACTGAAATTTTATTACAGTAATGCCCAAATTTGTGTTCCTGTATTCTTTGCATATGCATAAGTGATGTTCTAGGACAATGCAAAAATAAGACACAAAGAAATGCATTCACCTATTCTGTCTATGATTTTTTTTTTTTAATGTGACACGGATTCCACTCTCTTTACCTGTCTCAGGAGGCAGGCAAAGAAAAAAGAAGTGGTGGATAATAACAGGAAAGAAAAACAATAACATTGGAAATAGTAAAAGTAGCTGTTAGCAAACAGTCCCAAGTTTCTCGTTTGTGGTTATGCAACATGTCTTGTTTATTAAAAAGATTCTCAGTGTCCATACATTTACCAGCTGCTGCATATATTGCTACTTGGACTATCATAACCAGGAAAGATCATGCTGCCTTGACAAAATTTTGTACTCGTTATCCAACCTGTGCTGATGTGTGGAGAAGCACAGACATCAACTTCTGTGCCATGGTGTGTTCCCTGCCGCAGCCTAGCCGTGCTTTGATTGGTGGCCTGCTGCGTGTCCCACCTGAAGCAATTTTCAAATCTTAAGCCCACAGTCCTTTAAACCCCTTAAAAGCCAAGGGTGTAGGTATTGCAGAATCAGGACCTTTGAGCATTTGGGTTTGATGGTGAAAATGAACGAAACATCAATAAACCCCCAAAAACAGCTGATCAGTCAGGGCACAACATATCCCAGAAGCCCAAGACTGTTACCACTGATGTATTATCTAGTGAGGAGGAAACCAAGCTTCACTCATATCACAGGAAGGCGCAAGAAATTACAAATTAATGTTCTGAGGTTAATGAATTTATCTGATTTCAAGCTCAATAAGGGAGTTAAGGCTGGCATTCAAACAAGGAGAGAGTTACTTAAATTTAGCTACCATTAACAGGCATGTTACATTCACCACATACCAGGACTTTTCACTTTCACTGTATGTGGTGAGGCCACTTGAAACCTTTTAGACTCCTATTTCCTTCAGCTGAATGGGGAAAAGACTCATCATTTTCAGACAGGTTAACAAATTATAAATATAAGACTTCAAATTTTAGTAAATAGAGGGGACTGCCCTCAATGGAAGCTTATGGCATTGGTTAAGTTTAGAAGGTTGAACAATGTATTATGGCAAATCCTGTTCTTTTAAAAATATTAGTATTGTCAGATTCCAATCCTGAAAAAAAAACTTCTGATACATAACATTCTTTAGCAGATGCACTGTTTACTGGTAGCATCACACAGCTCTGCAGGTAGGATTAAACTGAATGAGCAAAGCAAACTGTTTTACAGGTAAAAAAGAGAAAGAACATAAAGAAATTAAAAGGCAGGAGAAAAGTCCTATGATAAACAGGTGCTATTTCATATTCTTTCCTGCCATCATTTTAATGATTGAACATCATTCTATGTTTTCCATCTTAGACATAAAAGACTAGATAACCATATTGATTTCTTAATACAGTAATCAAATGCAAGTTCTTTTTTTCTTAATACCACTCTGAGCTTTCTACTACTGTATTTAAATGAAGATGGAGTATGACAAGATTTGTATATAAAAATCTTGCTTGATATTCATTAACACTAAAACAAACAAACAAAAAATTGAAGCTGTACAAATCATACAGCTATATAACATGTCAAAAATCAATACAGGGCGGTAACTAAAGGACATCTCTCA
This sequence comes from Phaethon aethereus, assembly GCF_964289735.1. Lineage (NCBI taxonomy): Eukaryota > Metazoa > Chordata > Aves > Phaethontiformes > Phaethontidae > Phaethon > Phaethon aethereus. Next base: position 48,374,787 of record NC_138579.1, on the reverse strand, counting down.
TTCCATAGTCAAGTTAGTGTTCATGAATTAACTTGTTTCACATTCTGAATTACATAAGTTATGATTAAAAGTATAATAAAAATAGCAACAATATCAATAATAGTATTAATAGAGAACTTACATTTTATTGAAGAGAAGTTTAGGACTAACGATTTACATCATTAGATTCCAGTGTTAATAAGTTACAGATTTGCTGTGAAAACTGTACAAATATAAGATAAATATGTGGGATAATTTAAATAGCAATGATTCTCTGCCTTACACAGCATGTTGGAGATCCAGTGCTTTAATGTTTGTAAAATATTTAAAACTAATGAGAAAAATTTACTTTGTAAGTGCAGGATATTCTTCTTGATATTCAAGCACCACGTGGCAGGTATGAGACAGATTTTCAAATACCATAGAGTAATACTGAAGGTATATAAAACTTTAAGGAATACAAATTTATGCTCTGAAACATACTTGCTTACTGTTTATGTCTTTACCTATGAGCATTTGTGCAAATTATGTTTCTCTGGGTGAACTTTTGGGAACAGGTTTTTTCTCACTTCAGTCTGTAGCATTCACATGCACGCATCTGCATATGCATGTGGCATCTGTTATTTCTTCAGGAAATGCCACAATCAACTTACAAAATATTCATCATCTGGTCTTAGATTCCTTGTAATATTATCAATGATAGATATTAGAGATATTATCAATGTCTATAAATATCTGAAGGGTGGCTGTCAGGAGGATGGAGCCCGTCTCTTTTCAGTAGTGCCCAGTGATAGGATGAGGGGCGATAGGCATAAACTGCAGCACAGGACGTTCCACCTCAACATGAGGAAAATCTTCTTTACTGTGAGGGTGACGGAGCACTGGAACAGGCTGCCCAGAGAAGTTGTGGAGCCTCCTTCTCTGGAGACCTTCAAAATCTGACTGGACGTGTTCCTGTGCAACCTGCCCTAGGTGATCCTGCCTTGGCTGGGGAGTTGGAGCAGATGAACTTCAGAGGTCCCTTCCAACCCCTACCATTCTGTGATTCTGTGATTTTTAAAATGTAGTGGTGGCTACAAGATCACATGGTAAGACCTGATTCGATGTCACTCATATAAACACATAACAAATGTTGTTCCTGATCCATGGGGCTTAAAATTAAAGCATAAGTTCAAAGACAGAAGATGAATACCAACACCTAGATGAGAACTTAAGGGCAACAACATAGAAGTAAACAGCTGAAGATACAGCTCTAACGTAGTTTATCTACAACTCTATTTCTAGGGTAACTCCACATAAGGTTTTGTGGCAAATTTCAGCAAGTCATGCAAGTATAAGTATCATTCAAACACTGAAGTCTGTCTGAGAATAAGTCAATGAGTATGTCCATACTAGTCATACCAGAAGGAATGTCCAAAGTAAGGACAGAATGATTTAGCCTTTAAATACGTGTTCTTCTGCCTGCAGAGCCTGTGGCTTCATGGCTCTCACTGTAAATCAGAATACCTCAAATACACAAAGGCATGTTCACTAGCAGATGAAAGCTGCCTGCTAAAGAAAACTGCAAAATTTTAACCTACTTTTACTTTTGGTTTTAGGATTCTAACTTTATTTGAACTCAAAAGGGATTGACAGTTTCTACATATCCACTTTCATTGACATATTTCCTGCAAAATACTTGGAAACTGCTTTTCTTTTAGTTGTGAATCTAATATAATATCCTTCCCAGTGATTCCAAAGAAGTGATTGAATATGTTATACAGTGTGATAAATTTAGAGGTTGTCAACTTGTCAGAAAAATAATAAAAATGTCACAGAATCACAGAAATCACAGCCTCTAGTTAGGGTGCTAGAGGAAAGGACAGGACATCTTAATGTCTGATTAGATTCATCGAAGTATTTACCAACCCCCAGTTTTGCACATCTTTAAAAAAACTATGAAAAAAAACGCCCGAAGTTATTTTAGTGCAGATATACAGTATTCAGGCAAAAGATACATCGACATCAGTCCATTGAAACTAGTTAGCAGGGAAAACATCGAAGAAAAAAATGTAGTCAAACTCAGCAGAATGAAGAGCAATGGAAATAGTGTCAAAAAGTTACAGATCAGGTATATATGTGAATCATACTCATTGTCTCTTTTCAGCTTTATTGAAGATATCAACCCTTACAATAAGTGGTAAATCATTATTAATTCCTTTGATAACCATAGAAATCATGTTAAGCACAAAAAAATGTTTTTGGAGCTGGTAGAACTGTCATGTGTAATTCCATGCATCATATACCAAATAGTGTATGACTTGGGCAGATGAGGATGAGGAGATGATCATAACTTACTGACCAACATGACCACCCTGATACCACAGCAGCAATTAAACACTGTGTCTTCTCTTTTTAAAATAAAGCTTTATTTTTCCCCATTTAATATATATTTCTGTCTGCTAGGGCTTATGCACCGGTAGGGTGTACTTTAATGCAATTTTTTAAATGAATGATTTGTAGTGGCAATTGTGAAATGACATATGTAAACTAACAAATTTATGTGCCTTATTTTGAAAACAACTTACAAATATTTATTTATCAAGCTAATAGATAACTTTTATACCTAAATAATAATGATTCTAAAATATTATTTCTAGTGCAGTCTTCTAAGGTTGTGTGTTAGAAAAAAATTGATCCACAGTTTATGCCTAACACAGATTTTCTAAGGCAGACTATACAAGATAGACCATGTCAGTGTCTAAATATGGTCTTGGCCTCTGAAGTTAAAATGGGAGATGAAAACTCATGGAATTGAGGGATGGTATGTTATTGTATCCTCTGCAAACTGATCAGGAAAATAGTTTTATCATATGCAGTAACCCTGGCCACCACTGTGTCAATATTTACCTCTGACAGGAAGTTCTCCAATAAGGTATATTGGAGAGTATAATTCTCCATTATTCTCTTAATTCTCTGTTTTTTTGCATCTCTATGCATCTATCTTAGGCCAGCAAAGCCTCACACTGAAAATCTTATCATAGATATAAAAAGACTACAAGTCTAGGAACTCTACAACCTGTATGGTATTAATAAAGTATGGGTTTGGTTTTACATTAATTAGTGAACCCCTCAGTGATGTTCTGCAATTATGCAATTTTCTGCAAAGATAATATTTGTGCCTAATGTGCTGGAAAGAATTACAATGACCATCTCAGAATAAAGTGGTCTTGATCCTTGCCCTTTGTCTCGGGTGCCTGGTGGAAGGGACTGAGCTGATCACATCAGTAGCATCCTAAAGGAAATAGACTGGAAATACTTTCCAACCCTTACCACTGATTTCTTAAAGGCACATTATGAAAGGCACATTCAAAGAGCCTGCTCAGTCCAGCTGTTTCAAAAGTAAACAAATAGATATGGGGGATGGTATTTGGGTTTCCTGTTCCATTCCCTGTTCCATTACCACTTTCAGCTCTCGGAAATTATACTCTGTATTTATTTTAGCTTCTGTTGCTCTTCCTACCACCACGGACTAGAACACAAGTCAGGACTGAGCCTCCTTCCCTGCCATGTGACACGACAGCGACATTCAACAACATTTGTGTACAGGGTGGGTGTGTGCTCCTGGGATCACCCAGTCCTTGGAATGCCTCTGAATCATCCCATGTAGAGCTGCCTGGCAAAGGGGCAGCTCCCCTTTGAACTTGTAGGGCTGGGGAGCTGAGGGTTGATGAACAACTCACACTTAGCCCCACTGGGTCTGCCTTCTGCCTTTTCAAATCCAATAAAACCTTGCCTTCTCTACTTGTCTGTTTTGTGATTCTTTTTTATTTTCCTGCCATTATTTATGGAATTTATATCTTCCTCTTGTGCTAGTCCATTCATTGTCTTCTGCATACATAAGTTTAATACATTTGAGTGGGAATAGATTTATATATTAATCTGTAATATCAGTTTATACCATTTAATTTTGACTAAGCTTTATTTTTATCATGGAAGTTTAGGGTAGTTTGTCACCATGCTATCATTACTTCCTTCCTCAAGGTTCTCTTACTGAAAGGAAAGAAAGATTAAAATTATTAATTTATTTATTATTTAATATATTTTCATTCTTTACATTGGATTTTACCTTTTTTTTTTTGAGTATTTTGTTTGATAAATACTTTTTAAGGTAATTGCATTTTCCTGGATACTTCCCAGGGAATGTTACTTCTTTGCTATAGGAAACATGAGTGAAGACCTAATTTGTCTTTGTTGGTATTAGATTTTTTTTTCCCTCTAGATGTCTCATGATTTTAATTTCTTTCTCTTTTTTCAGATCTTTCAGCTAGTATGACTGCCGTAATTTCAGAAAAGTAGATTTAAATCATGCAGAACTGGACCTTAGTTGTGAAGATGAAGAAGTGTCCTGGAAAAAATAAACTTACAGTTTCTTTAGGAAAATATATGAAAAATTCTAACAGACCTTTACTTGTTTTTGATTTAATAAAAGGAACTCATATGAGCTTGCTTTTACAAGGCATGAATGATCAGCAGTTCAGATGTACAAAATCCTTTAAGTACGTAAAACTCCTGCTGGCAAAAAAAAAAGTCAGCATGAAGGGCATGTACTGCTGCCTATCCCACTGTCACTGTTTTCTTAAGAATGTATTGATAGTCTTGCTTCACTTCTTACTCCTACTGTCAATGTTGCAGTAGCATCCTCCTGCTCATATTTCCCTCTAATACATTTACTCCTGTAACTAAGTGTCCTGGTTTCATCTGGTATAGTGCTGCCTTTTGGATTTAGTATGAGAATAATGTTGATAACACACTGACGTTTTTAGCTGTTGCTACGTAGCTGTAGTGCTTATACTAAGTCAAAGACTTTTCAGCTTCCCATGCTCTGCCAGTGGGGAGATGCACAAGAAGCTGGGAGGGGGCACAGCCAGGACAGCTGACCCAGGCTGGCCAAAGGGATATTCCCTACCATATAACATCATGCTCATTATGTAACACTAGAGTTTGCCTAGTGTTAGGAACACTTAGTTCCCCTAGGATGGGAATTGCTGCTTGGGTATGGGCTATCGATCAGCAGGTGGTGAGCAACTGTTGTATTGTGCATCACTTGTTTTTGTATATTGCTTTATCAATATTGTTGTTGTTGTTATTTCCTCTTTCTCTGCTGTCCTATTAAACTTTTATTTCCCATTCTCTCCCCCATCCCATTCTGGGCAGAGCGGGGTGAGTGAGCAGCTTAATGGTGCTTAGTTGCTGTCTGGAGCTAAATTGCGACAGTTAGATAGATAGACAGCTCTTTGCAGTATTTGTTTTCATGTATTCCTTCATTATGGAAATAATTTCAGCTGGACCATTAAATAAGTTCTAAGCTGCAAGAAAGAGGTAGTATATCTATCACATAGTGAATGTGAAGCATTTAATGCAGATCTCAAGTTGATCCTTTTCTTCAAATACTAATTTTTATTTATTTTCCCTCCCCAAGTGGCTTAGCAAATAGACTATGATATTCATGCCAGTGTTGATTTATAACACCAGGAGGGAGATGAAATAAGAGAGTTGAGCATACCGTATTAGCTATTATTCATAAACTATTTCTACTTGTCAGATATTTGCTGTGATGCTGAGAGTGCAGTACTTCCCCTCTCTCTCAGTTTGACCAAAGGTGATAATTTGCCTCAAGTTCACACATCACTGCAACTCAGAACAAATTCCATGACTAAAGTGACTCATTCCTGTTTCTTGGCACACTCACTTTATACCTTCTTCCTAAAGAAAACTTAGTCAATATTTCAAAGGCTGAAACACAGACTATGTCTTCATAAGCATAGAAATTTTCAAAGGCAAAAAGAATACCCCTTTCTGGGATTTTGATCTTGGTTCTTTTTCTGACATTGTTGCTATTGAGAGGAAAGAAAGATCGGGCCTAGGGAGACTTCAGTCTCAGTTTAGATTTCTCAGATCTTTTCTTTAGTGAAGTCCTTTTATATTACCAAATTGATTTAATGTCAATACACTGTCTAAAGTTCAAGTCAGGAAAAAGTGATGTACTATTTCTAAACATTTTATAGCAGGTATACTTTCTTCATTTCAAGTAACAGACTTTCTCCACCACCTTGTCTCGCTTCTCCTCCTCCAAGCTCTCTATCCCCATAAAACCTCATCAAAGAATTTGGCTCATGATAGTTCTCAGCTTTTGCCCACAAATAGACCTACACATGGTCTTATGTGTTATTTTTTGCAGACATAATTGTTTTAAAATACCAAAGCCTGATAGCTTTTAGCAACCTCATACCCTTTTTCCTTTGTGTTTCTCATTCTACATATTTAAGCATCTAAAAAAATACAGATAAAATTTACTTTACATATGACAAAGTCAAAAGAAAGGAAAGAATTTTAAATTGTTTTTGAAGTAATGATAAATGAAATGTGTGGACCATTTGACAATTTTCACTCTGTGAATGTGTAACAAGATGACATTTTGAGTTAAAAATGAAGACAGATATGTTCATATGTTTTCATTGCTCCTCCACGGGTGTTATTAACATTTTCAGTAAATATTCATACCAGTTGAATCTTGAAAATATCTATCCAACAGCATCCAGAGATGTTTTGATTTTTTAAAAAGAAATTCATTAATACATGCCACAATTAAAATGAGATATCAGGAAATTTGCCACTGGTAAGAATCTTTTATGTTAGTAATTTGGCATGAAATGATACAGTTTTAGAACTTCTTATGTTAGTGGAAGACAAACATCAGCTAAGCAGGCTCCAAAAAGTAAATCTGTGGATGGATTTTGACACATCCATCTTCCACTTTCAGGTTTTCCATAGAGCATGGTATAAGTGACCTGAAGAAAACATATGATTTGGGGAAAAGTGTGTGCCAGGACTGTATATCAATTATTAACAATAAAAATCCTCACTGATTATTACTGTTCGTTCGTACATGTGCTTTGGAATCATAGAATCATAGAATAGTTTGGGATGGAAGAGACCTTTCAAGGTCATCTAGTCCAACTCCCCTGCAATGAGCAGGGACTTCTTCAAGTAGACCAGGTTGCTCAGAGCCTTGTCCAACCTGTCCAACCTGACCTTGAATGTTTACAGGGATAATACCTCTCTTCAGCTTTGAAATTGCAGATACAGAGAGTAATCTCTTGACTTGCTCTACCCATTTTACCTAATATTGCGGGACAATATTCTACAAACCACTCCAAGGCTCCTAATGCTTCTGAGAGCCAAATATAAGTGCAATCTGCTTTTAAAGTTTATACCTATTTTGGTGTTCATAGATATATAACCAGCAAGACCAGAAAAACGTGTTGGGGATTACAGGTGAATAGCACTGGGTCAGTGAAGGATATCGCCCCCGGCCTGTTATTGAAACTGGCCTGTCTGTGAAGGATGGGGTATAAAGTTTTGGATTTGGAGGGAAAAGCACACTTTGCACAAAAACAGCAGGCATGCTACTAACAGTGTCAGACTGAATTTCTCTTGTCATCAACAAATTTGTTGGCAGCATCAGCCATCATGCTTTGCCACTTAACATTACTGTACAGCTCCCATAAGCCAGGGTTGCACCATGAAGATAACATTTCCACTGAAAATTTCTTGATTACCTCAGTTGTCCCTTGCTTCAGTTCTGTTCACTTCCTGTCATGTTTCTGTTTGTGTCAGGAGACTTAGGCATAAAACTTCGAGCCCATATCTTTAGCAAAAATACTGGCAACACAGAAATCTGTCAGGGGAACTTAATTTGATCCCAGTCTCAAAACACCCTGGGGATATAAAATTTTATGTCCTGAGTATTACTGTGTTTGTAACAGTATATACTCCTCACAGAAGCGTCACTATGCACCACCTCTACTTCTTCATACCTTGCTTCAGTATTTTTCTCCTTTTTTCCTCTAGAATGCGTAGAGATTTAAATCTCACAGTATGTTGTCTAGAAGGAATATTCTCTTAGGACTAACCTGCACTACAGAATAGCTCAGGTTTTGTGGTTTTGTTTTTTAGTGGGTTTTGTTGGGTTTTTTTTTTAAGTTAGCTTTCTGAAATTCAGCATGGTTAATCATCATTACCACTACTGCATTTAGTACTGGCTTGCTAGTGGCAAATGCCTACAGCAGTTTTTTGGGGTCTGGGGTTTTTTTTTATGCTCCCCAACTTCACATTTTGCCTGAGAGCAATAATGGAAGGAGACTGGTCTTTGCACTTTCTAAGATACTGTAACTTCCACAATAAATCAGAAAAAAGCAGAACTGCTTCAGATTGATATAGTTCAGACTCTGTGAGGACCTTTTTCTCCAGACCATAGTCTATGCACAATGGAATCCATTCTCATTTTGTAGTGGGAAAACTTATTGCCATGAGATTGAATAAGGACCTTAGCTTTTATAACGGGACTCTCTATTTCCCATACTCCCAAGATGGACACCGGAGGGCTGGGGTTTGGGAGGCTCAGTGAAACTTGTATAGTATCTTCTGGATGAACGTTTTGCGAAAAAAATTAAGCAGCTCCACAATCCACAATATCACTTGCAAGCCTTTGTAAGTTCTCAAAGTTTCTCTCACTTTCTGAATATGTCACCTCACTGACATGAAGGTGGCTTGCCCCATTTATTCTGCAAGATAATCCTTCTCCTGAGGAGCTGGCAATCTCCCAGCAAATCTCTTTGTTACTTTGCACTGTGTGAAGATTGAAAGCATGTCTCTACGATTCGTCCTATCACTGTAAGACAGGAAATATTAAGTGCTAGAAGGGATGAAATGCATATATCTATCATGATTTTGACAACTTTCCTCATTTTATCTTCCTAGGTAAGAAAATTCTGCATTTTCATACTAGAAAAAAAAGAAATGTCCTCAGGGAAAGAAGTAGCTTTCACTCTTTTTTATGCCTGAATGTTTTTGCGCAGCTTAGTACTAGACTACAACAATATAGGGTTAATCAATTCTATAGTTTTAGTATTCTTAAGGATAAAACATCTTTGTAGTATCTATCCCTTCTCTTGGGCATAGGATAATCTTCTTTGTTCCTTCTCTTTTTCCAAACAAAATGCTGCATAATCCTAATAAACATAGATTAATTAGTGAGGAGAAAAGTGTTAGATTTACCCCAAATGATATAGTTTTGCCTCTGTGTATCACAATTCATTGGCACTCCTGCTTCCTAGAGTGTTTGTACTCAACAGTCAGTTGGAAGCATTGCCTGACAAGAGGGTAACTGTTGTGGGTTTTGTAATACAATGTTATTTTTTTAAAATAAGAAATTATTTTAATGCACAACAACTTTTTCATAACAAATATTTCACATTTTATGATCTGTCTCTGAAAACTACTTCAAATCTTCATGCTTTCAAGCCTGATCTCATGTGATAGACGTCTAGGAAGTATGGGATTCTACCATCTTCTGGGACAGTAACATCAAGAGGGGGGCTGTGGAGTAATCGCTGAGGGGTACTTTGGAAATTTACCCTCTAAGAACAGCCTTGAAACCAGGTGGAACGTAGCACTCATGTACAACGGGTCTGTGCCATGGAGACTCCCTGAACGGCCTTGGATGTTGGCAACATCAGGGGCGCCTGGTGTGCTGACTCTGGGAGAGATTACATGGAGGGTGGAGCGGAGTGGAGACCTCGCGGCCACGCTCTGTGAACAGGGGAGTTTAGGGATGCACAGGATGTACATTGATAAGCTGCGCTTACAATGTCCTGGGCCAAAGACCTGTCAACTTTGATGAAGTGCTGTACTTAGAGTGAACTTTGCTAGTTATAATATCATTATAATACTAAAACGCACACCCCTCTCAAAAGTTACCACGTTCCCAAGGTGCGACCCCTCCTCAATGAGTGTGCACACTGAATTTTTCCTAGTCTGTACCTTTAAACGCGAAGCGAGAGAATTCTGCACCAATCCTGATAAAGGTATGTATGACTAGAGTCACTCAAGCTCCACCTGCAAAGTAAAACACTATAAAATAATGTTTTAAGAGCTGGATGTTAGGGAAGATACCATCGTCGTGTACCACTCTAACTTCTGGAATCAGTCGATGGGCTGAGCCTCTCTTCCACCCCATCGGGACGCCGTTGGGTAAGATTCGAACCCTTGGTCATACCAAGTGCCTCCCCGGGAAACTTAGAAATCTCTATATAGAGTCACTTTGCATCTTTTAACGTGTTTATAGCCAAGTAGTGTCCCTCGTAGTTTTAGCATTTGCATGTGCTTTATAGGTAGTGAATTTATCACCGGCAATCCAAAGAACCTGTATATCTGTTGCCTCAATAAATTGCACTATTGATTGACTCAGCCGTGTGTGGTCCCTGAACGTGACCGTACCTCTGAGTGCGGCCATGTTAGTTCAGGAGGTGTCCGGCTGAGCAGGTAGTGTGATGTTAGTAGTGCATCCGGACCCGTGATAGTCCAACGAAGGTGTTGGGCGCGACCGGACTACTAACGCTGACTTTGGGCATCACTCAGAACCTAAGCTCAGCCACCCCCAGTCCCTCTGATATCTGAGGATCGACTGGAAAGCAAGGGGGTTTAGTTTCTGCCAAATTGCTCTGCCTCTTAACGCAACAGGGGCCAGGGACTAGACAATCTATAAGAGCTGCTTGAGCATGGGCTAGTTCAGGGTAACAGCCTTCTGGCTGGGAGACAGCCAAGGAACATATTGGTCTTAGTTTCTGGGGGCTTCCAGTAGTACATGCATCTTTTTGCATGTGAGTGTCTGACCAGGTGCTTTCAAGGCTCCTCCTGCTCCAGCTCCTCCAACTCAGAAAGACAGTCTCAGAGTTTCCAGAATTCCTCTCCCTCATAGAAATTTACCTGGTTTTCTAGGACTTCCTGATCTGGATTTCCAGAATCTTTACTTTATCTTGTCCTTCATCATCCTGGATCTCCTAGAAGTATTTTAAAGCCTTGTACAGCCCAGGATGTTTGTGTAGTTCACTATAAAGTAGTGGGTGATTAGAAATGATACCAACTCTGATGGTGCTTGACAAATGACTTATTTCATATTGAAAAAAATTAAACACAAACAATATAGTTGTTTTCCTCTACAGCACTAAATCATCTATAGTTGTAAACATAGGTGCCTATTGGTATTAGAGATGGAGGAAAGAAGGACTATGAGAAAATCCATATAACTCTATTCATCTGTTCGCATAACTCAGACCCCCAATACTGAAAACTTATCCCAGTCTCTCAGTGCTCTCACACATGTAAGTCTGTATTTCCCTTGCCATGTAAGGAAAGGATTAAAAAACTGGCCACGCCATTCAGCATGATCTCTCTCAAGTTAACTCAAATGTTTACTCAGAGTTCCCCTCTATTCTCAGACTGGTAATTTCAATCACCATAGATGCTTCGCTCACTTGAGAGTTATAATCAAGGGATGAAGTGAACTGAAGAGCAAGAAGTAGATGTGTGCCTCTAAACAACAACGCTGCTAAATACAGTTGGCATGAGCCATTTTGTAAAGAAAGCAGGGTTAATGGATGACCTTGTAAGAGCCCTGGAAATATGGGACCACATAATCTGGCAGTGGTTTTACAACACCTAAATAGGTTATGCTCATACAAGTAATATTCTTAGGTTGCTTTTCCCCTTATTCCAAATGTGCTTTTATGTATTTTTAGCCAAGCTTTCTGTCTCCTCATGCTGAAAAATTGCTGATGTTTTCACTCTGCAGAAATTGAGGACATTTCTGATCTCTATGCCATATGAATCAGCAAATCTTCCTCTTAAAAAAAATTCAACACTTTCAGAACAAAGGAGGAATAAATAATAAACTTGCATTTTTTTTCTTCTGTTGCTGCTTCTTAGAAAAGGAGAGGAGGAATTAGTCCAAGAATCTTATCTAGATCTTCTTTTCATAGCTCAGGTGGGATTTTTCTTTCTACAGCTTATTCTCACTCAATTGTTTGCATGTTTGGATTTTGTCCTATTAACATTTTTGAGATGAATGATCATTTATACAGGGGATCAGTACAGAAATCCACATCTCAGCTTCTGGAGAAAAAAGCATAAATTTCAGATCCAAAGTTTTTCTATTGGAAAATATTAGGAGTTTATTTTGAGCATGCTTTTTCACATGCTTTCAACATGCTTTTTCAGCTCATTTTCTTCACAGCACACATTTTGGTATTCTGCCCAGTTTGGTATAACATGTCATACATAAAAATTTCCCTTTAATTTCTTAGTTTTATATATAACTATATAGAATGAAAATAACTACTATTTGCCTATTACTGGTGCAACCTTTCACTAGTTTGGGTTGGTTCGTCAAGCCAGTAAATATAAAAAAATAGGGTGATTTATATTTTTTCACATATGTATGTCACTATTTATTTTCCAGTAATTACATAAAGCACACCGATGTATAATTTGTAAGCAAACAAAGTACTGAGAAGAGAAGAGAACAACAACTGCAACAAAAAAACTGTTTGTGGCTTGCATCCCTCAATGTTTGGGCAAGAGTCTTACAGGTGATGGGCTTCTGGAGAGTTGACAATCAGTACTTTTCTTAAATCATGCTCCTTTACTGTGTTTCTAACTGGTCATCAAAAACTTGCGTTAACAAAATGTCAATATTTCATTTGAAAAGAAGGAATCTTAAGATTTCAACAACAAAACCAAATAAAAGTCTTGGAAAAGACTACAAATCAAACCTATGGAAAACTGATTTTTGCTTTAGTGGAAAACAGCATTCTTACTCAGACTTTAAAAGTTTAGTGACTTACAGAAGGGAAGGTGGTAGCTGAGGACTGCACAAGGAGCAAGGCTATACAAGAGCATTGCTGCATCCTGAAATTTACAAAGCTTTAACCCAAAATTCACATCTCCATTGTGAATTTTCTGTTCTTTTCGTCCCATATTCTGCTGACCAAAGCAGGAAGAAGTTAGGAAGCAGTATATGTTTATATTTTCCCATACATATACTAATTTATACTCAACCTAACATATTCTGTAGAATGGGGAATATTTTTTTTAAAAGATGGTATGGTGATGTGTAGCCAGTCTACAATGGCTTCTGAGAGCAGACAAGTAATTTAGCAAGAAGTGTGAAAGAAATTTCTTTTACCTTATGTGAGAACTTGTTTCAAGAATTCAAGTTTCTGGGATCAATGACCTAATTTAGGAAAATCACACAACAAAAGAGTGAAGAATATACCTAAAAAATGCCAACTATATTTGTGCTTCTGGGTATGAGTTCTGTTCTTTGTCCACCTCAGTTTCCAATTCACAGAAAAAAACTGTAAAGGCCCTATAGTGTCCATTGTTGTAAGGTCAAACTCAGTGGTTTCCTGAATACCCCCCGTATCCCCTAGAAATTTAGCCTATCCATTTATATCAGACCTACCACCAGTGTTTGTTTAAGGGTCAACACAAGAACCAGGGCTTATATTGTATTGAAACATGGGGATGATAACTACTCCTTACTTGGAAAGTGAGATGTTAAATAATCTGTGATCCTCCCTGCTGGCGTGTTGTATTTCCCCCTGCCTTCATTGAGCACACGCCAGCACACAACAATAACAGTGCCTGAAAGCATCTAAGCACATAACAGCCAGATAGGATTCTCACCAACAGCTCATCGGTCTCCTAATTCTTACAGATTCTCCAGATTTGATTCTTCCTTCATCTACACTGCAATTAATCTGCAATTAATTCCATTGACAGTATGACCATTGCACTGGTGCTCTATGTGGGTAACTGAGTGGAAAATATGGCCTTTTGCAGCAACAAACTATAAAATGCGCCTCCAAGTCATTAACTTAAACTTTGTTTCTTTTTTGTAGGTGACAACAATGGTAAGAACATTACCTAAGGAAGTATGAATGCAAAAACAAGTCTTTCTGCTTATAAGATATTAGAAGAGCAGACATAAAAAGATGGTTGTAATAGGAAAGAAAGTGAATATTTGAAATTGTTTTATGCTTCTTTTATCTTTTTTCTCCTCTGTCAAAACAACATGGCAGAGAAGATATTAGGACTATATTTTCTGGAATTGAAGAAAAAGTGAATCGTCAGAAAGAATTTCAGTAAGACTAGAAACTGAATGTGAGGAAGTGTTAAATACATTCCAGACAAAGGGGAATAAGCAGTCAGAAGAGACTGAGCAGACGACAAGAAGCAGATGTCACACAGTATTCACAGGTGGTGATTAATGTGTATTCAATATGCTGTTATTTTACGATGAGTCTTTAGTATAACAGGTAGACTAACAAATGTTTTCAAGAGTTTGTGTTAGGGACATATGAATTCAAGCTGTTCATGTCATTAGTCTTACTCAGAACAGTTCAGAGTATGTAACTTTGTCCAAAGACTTGTAATGGTGAGTACTTTCCATCTTTTATTTTCTAAAGGAAAATATTCGTAATACATAATTCACAGACAGTCTCTCATCTGGTCTCTAAGTCAACTCATGGGATTAGCATTCTATTTTACGCAGGTTTTGTGTAGTTTTGTAGTAGCAGGCCTGCTAATTTGTTTTTATTTTGTGCTATTTAATCTATTGATTTCCCCTGTTTAGTTTAAGCATTTGAGGGCTTGATAATTTTCTTTTTTTTCCCCTTTCTTCCTACTGTAGGAAAAGATTTCAGCTCCTTTCTAGGTCTGTTCTCATTTAGCAGAGACCCTGCTAATCCTAACCCTAACCCTAACCCATTTTCCAGGAGCAAAGAATAATTTCACATGAATATTCTGCTTCTTTCACTGTTAGTCATCCTGCACTCACATTATTTTGCTGCTGCAAAGGGTCACACATGGTGTTTATCATATTATATTTTCTCTTTGACCATTTTCTACTATTCATATGAATTTAGAGTATCCTTGTTTATACCTTTGGTGGTTACACAGTCAGGTAGTGTCCTTTTAACACTGTCGAACAGTGTTAGCCAGTGATAATCCCAGGCTCAAGAGCATTGCCACATAAATTTGTTTTGGCAATTAGTCCCCCAATATTTAATAGATTTTTTTAGTAAGTATTATACTATTTTCTATGAGACCATTAGACTGCAGATACAGTTTTAGAGTTTTAGAGTTTTTTGTTTAGATTTGTACTCTTCTAAAAAACATATAAATGCACAAAATCAAATTATGATTGATTGTCTACCATTACTATAGTTGGCTTCCCACAGTTCTTATATCTGATACATGGCCTGCAACTGTATTCTTTAATAACATTATTTCTGTTTAGTGTGATAATAATACAGAGCAAACATACATTCTTGCATTTGCTTTTGTTGTTTCATTAGCTTCTCTAGTTACTTTAAAAATATATTTTCATGGGCTCAAGCTCTTTATCATTATCTTTCTCTCAAAAAGGATACATCATTTGACATACCAACTTCAGCTTACATCCTCTATTTTCTAAAATAATAACAAACTTTTTCAAGGTTATTTTACTTAAACACACATTTTGCATAATATGGTAAAAAATTATTTTCCCAGACATAATCAGTTCTCTTTGTCTATGTTAGATTTTTTTTTTTTCTCATTATTTTAACTCAGATATTTAACATGTTGTCTGATACACTAGTGTCCTGCTTATATGTCCTGCTCAGTTGGAGGTCTGATTCCACTCACAAACTGCCTCTTGAACAATTCCTAGTAGTTACACATTCCTAAAAATAGTTCCTCTTGCTCTTCTCCTCATAAACTCTTCTCTTCTGGATTTTTTTTTTCTTTCTCTAGATGTTGTAAAATGTTTTTCCTTCTAACAAACATACCAGTTTTGTACAAAGCCAGGACATTTTTTAGGCTTCATGAAGAGACAAAAATCTTGTTTGAACATTTTCCATTGCTCCTTTCACTTCTAGGAAGTTCAGCCTGTATTTGAGTAGTATATTCTCCTCTTGCTACCTTCCTTCATGTGTTGAATTTCAAAGGATGGGATTAATATCACACAGTCTTGATGTTTACAGTGTAAGTCCTTCTCTCCAAGGCAGTTGTTGAACCTCTCACTGTAGTCAATGCAGACTTGATATAGTCAATGTAATCTAAAAAATTATTCACATTGTCTTAAGGGAGACACCAAAACTTGATCCAATTAAACTCCCTCCAAGTGATACTAACTGTTCTGTTTTTCTCACCTTTTGTAACATTTCAAAGTTGCTAAGGGAATATCTTCATAAACAGGAAAAATTATTAATATGCTAAGTGATTGCACTGTAAGATTGTTCAATTGCCCATCTGAAATGTTCCATCAGCTTAGAAAATTTTGATTGCTCTATTAAGTTTGAGACAGTAACTTCCATATACCCTTATCTCAGTTGCAGACTTTCAATCATAATCTAGTCTTGAATTAGGAATCCTCTAGATGAATGGCCTCAAAATTATGTAAAACATTTCAACAAGTTATCTTCTTTTTTATTCTTAAAAAGGAGTAGCTTTCTGGCAGTGAAGTGTTTTCCAAACTTCTGTGTATCAGTTTGATAACTGACCTGTTCTTTCTCTTTGGCTATTAAAAAATACTATAGTTTTCATTCCACAGATATTAACAGAATGACGTACTGCATTTTTTCAGTAGTTTCACTTAACTTCATGAAGTGATATGATGCTTATTTGAATCTCTTCATAAATTGCTTTATTTTTAGCAATTTAAGCCTTATTAGAGATTGATGCACTTAATTCAGGACATTTTCTTTGTGTCTGACATGAAACTCTTCTGGTTTTATGCATTTTTCCTACATCTAAGCCCGTGTCTTTAGCTTCTTACTGGATCTGTTTTCCATATAGACAAGATGACATCCGGAAGAACACAAATGAGAGCACAAATCAACAGGAAGAAGTAGAGTTTTCAGGACCTGCTGATGAAGACAGAAAACAAGAGACATCTTATTGCCAGATTATATTGCAAATTGTATACAAATATCTTTTCAGATCAAGGCACTGTAACGTAACTGCCTCAAGAGAGTCTTATTGACTGGGATCCGTTCTTACGGGAAAAGTTTGGTGCCACAAGTGTGATAGGTGTTATTAACTTATAGATAAACCATGAGCATATAGGTGTATATTTTCCTGCTTACCACACTTTCAGCTTGCAGCACAGGTAAAAGCCAGATTCATAGGATTGATACTATTGTTTTCCTCTCAAAAACTGATAAGTGATGAGCTAGTCCAGCTTGTTACTTCTATGGAGATTTATGTAAAAATTAACATTAATTATTTTAATAATTTGAGAGAGTGTCAGCAGAAACTCAGTGGGACCACAGCTAGTTATTTAGGCTATGTGTAGCCAGATCTAAAAAGCAAAATTTATCCGTTGGAACTACAGAGCTACGGGGTACAGAGGGTCATTCTGGAGTTCCTTCCCTTTTTAAGCTTTGAATGTTCAAAAGACTGCAGTCATTGAAGATTGCTGTTTTTCTGCTTATTTGCAAACAGAACTTGGGAGCAAGGTTTCCATTTCAGCTGTAGACCATAAAAATCTCCTAACTGTTTCTTCCACATGCAATTATAAAACTACTCCCAGTAATGGAGTTATTTTAAACTTCAGACTATGACTTTTTAAAAGTCATTAAGCCAAATCACACTTTCCAACAAACCACTATAAGAATTCTGTGAAAACTGCGGAGGAAGAAAAGCAAAAAATTGTTTTGGTTTTAAGTGGTTTATTTTTAATCAAGCATTTTGATATTATTCACTGCTCTGGAATACTCTTGAGTCTAGAGCACAGTAAATATAAAACATTGAACACTGGAGAACCTTTAAATGCTCATAAACACAATGTTGCAATGTTTTATATATAAAAAAAAAACCACCCTCAAAAGTATAGGTCTCAGAATCACAGAATCATTAAGGTTGGAAATTACCTTTAAGATCAAGTCCAACTGTCAACTCAACATCACCATGGCTACTAAACCATGTTTTGAAATGCCACATCCACAAGTTTTTTGAACACCTCCAGGATGGTGACTCCATCACCTCCCTGGGAAGCCTGTTCCAATGTTTGACCACTCTCTCCATAAAGAAATTTTTGAGTACTGTGTTATTGGTGCCATTTCTGCAAACTTTGAAAATTACAGGGGTGTAAGTTTGTCATAAAATTTAATATATTCAGAAGCTGGAAACTCAAAGACGTTTCCAAAGTTATACATGTATGAAAAGCACAGGTTAGCCCTGCTGGAATTCTGGTGTTGCTAGAAAGCCCAGTGAAGCCTACATATCCCAGGCATACAGATGGGCCATTAAATATTTTGCTCTTCTATATGGAACACTTCTGCCAGTAGGTACTCTTATAATTTTCCATGTAAAATTTGAAATGGCAAAATCACATGTTGACTATTTTTGGCAGTTTTACAATAACATAAAATGTAAATTAACCTGAACTTATTTCATAAAGGATTGTGGTCTCATCAGTTTTCATAAATGAAGTTATGCTACGTCATTACTTTCTTAGGAAGAAGAGACATGTGCTTCAGGGAAAAAAGACCTGAAAAAGAATTCAATTCTCAGTGTGACACAGATTTTTTTTTTGTTTGTTCTCAGGCAAGATATAAAGAATTTAGGAAGGTTAAGGTAGATCCTAGTAGCTTCTGAGAGCTTCTCGCTCCCACCCATATTACTCTCCTGTTTCTCTGAAGTAGAGCACAGAAAGCTATATTAGGCATGTAATTCTCCCTCCATTATGCAAAACACCTCAAAACAAAATAAAAAATCAACAGAATACTGAAATGAGACACATTTACACCTCAAAACAAAATCAAAAATCAACAGAATACTGAAATGAGACACATTTAGACCTAGCTGAGTAAAAACTGAACAATGGCCACCTTGGAAAACAAAAACCATCTGACATTCCTCCCCAAACCATGGCCTCTTAAAGCTAAAACCATTCAAAGATACATGAAAATTCTTCTTGCTATTTGGAGCATAGAGTATAAGCTGAGACAAAAGCAGAGGAAAGACGAACAAGTACTGATTTTTAACCCTTATTCCTAGGCTTGATTCTGTATTTCACATCCATATAAAATTGATTTTTTTGCAAAACTTTGGTGAGTAGTTATTAGAAGAAAAGTTTTACCCATTTCTAGATAAACGTGTCAACCACAGGAGTCAACAACTTCATTTTGTGCATCCACTCTGTTGAATTGTTTTCCAGCAGTGACACCACTTCAACAAGAGAGGAGACGTGCATGCCTTAGCAGCCTGCCATTGCTGAGCTGGCTTTGAATATTGCCTTAGTTTTGCTAGCCCAACACAGACTGTAGAGTGGCAAATCCCCAAGAAAGAAGAATAGCAGCAAGTTAACATTGACTAACTTTGGGAAAAATCTGTGGGTTTAAGAGAACTGACCAAATCACTGACAGCACAGGCAAAACCTATTAGTGTGCCTCTTGCATTATTTGAATATAATATTCAGAAAACAAACAATCAAACAAAAAACCCAACTAACAGCTACAGGTACAGGCTACTTACCACAACAGAATATTTCCTTAAGTATTGCACTGTAAGCTTGGCCCTACACAGGGTTATCAGCTGAATGAAGCTTATTACTGTAACACTGAGGTAGCTAAGGAAGCCAAATTATTTAAAGCCTATGCATTTAATTGCTGAGAAAAATCAACTAAATGTTGAAGGTAATTTTTAAATGAGAAAGGAATAAGAAATGCCAGTAGTAAACTTCTTGTCTTCATGACAGCATCTAATTGCTGACCCTATAATCCTATTGCACTGAATGACAGCGGATCTTACTGATGAATTTCCTGATTCTGGGGAGTAGAAATGAAATTAAAATCTTGGATCAGACTGCTTACTCTCAGATCAGTGTGCTTACTAACTTTGATGGGCTTCATCCTGGAAGATGCTGAGTGCTGCTATGAAGCATGGATTGTGTGCATCTTCCAGTGAAGAGCTGAGAGCCTCCAGCATCTTTCCACAGACCCCCAAGACCCTGCAGAATGGAGCTTCCCATCCAGGACTTAGAAAACAGCTTTGGGACTAATTACTGTGTATTGTTTCCTACCTCAGCATCTAGCATTGACATCATCTGTCTATAAACATTGTCAGATCAGCTTGATTTCAAACCAAAATCCTGACAAAACCAAACTCAAAGTGATCTTTTTTTTTCTTTCTACTGTTACCTTAAATTCCTCACCTATATATCACTTGAATATCATATGGCTTATATACAGTGTGATGTAAAAGCACATACAGGTTAAATCAACCTTTGTTTATGTACTCATATATTCTGCTTCTGAAATAGTATGTTATCACACTGTACAATACACCGTACAATAACACTTTTCTGTGTTAATACATATGAATTAGTTAAAAATAGAAAAAAATATTTACAGGGTTAGTAAGTCAACTCATTAAAGTTAAATCTCCCTTTACCTTAATTTAGCCAATGGAAATCAGTGATTCCCACCTGCTTAGCCTAAAATTAATTAAAGGCGTTAATTAATGAGAGACAAATGTCATCTATACTTTAATATAGCAGGAAGAAAACAGAAAAGTGAACACTGCTTTTGAGACTGTCTGATTTTGCTTATTCTCCAACAGAGTGTGTTCCTGTGAATAGACAGAACAACAGCGACATCTGTAAATGACCTGAGATTTTATTAATTATACATTAGGCATACATTAGATTATTCAAACTGTCTTCTTTCTTGGCATTTTTGTCAGGACAAAACCTGGTATGTAATGCAACACAGTTCAGTGATTTATTCATGTGCTTCAATTTCCCTGGTAAGTACATTCCTTCTGCATTTCTTTCCTTGATCTCGAATGGGACACTGAACTGAAATTTTGCAAATATTTGGGAACTAAACATTTGATCAATTAAAATCTCATCAGTCTAAACTTTTTAATTTAATGCTTTTAAAATGCTTAATTTAGCTTTTTAAATTATTAATTAACACTCAAATGAAAAGTTATTACCAAAATATGTGGAAATCTTGTTGAAGTGTGTGGGGTTTGTCTGCTTCAGAACTCTGTCAGAATGTTTTCTAAATGGAAAATTTATCAAAACAGATTCTTGGTTTTGATCAATCTGTGTGTTCCATAAAAAAGGTGATCAAAATATTCCTGAGCAGCTCCACTGTGAAGCTTTATTAATGTTTGATCAGCACTTTGAGAGACCAGCTATAGAAGTGTAAATCGCTCTGAACATGTTCATTAAAATCTCGCAGCACAACAAGGAGACAGAAACAAAAGTTAAATAAAAGCAAGGAGGTGACAGTAAAGATGAAATTATTCAAAGTTACTCAAGAGTCTTGAAATAACTTTGTTCACAAGGTAGAATTTTGACCCATCATGCTCAACAGGACAAAAAGAAAACATGGTCAGAATGACTATAAATATAAAAATTAAAAGTAAATTATACTTCTTCAAATAATGCTGGTAAACACATGCAACATGATTTTAAAAGATCAAGCAGCTGTTATAAAACACATTGTTTCTAATATGAAATAAATGAATGTCTCAAGGAACTATTAATGGTATGTGTGGATTTCACACGTAGTTCTCATTAAACTAGAACATATCTAGTTATTTCATATAGACCTGTCATTTGTAGCTCTAGAGAAATTCATTGTGCCAGGCACTTGAGTTAAGTAAAGGTTTCCTTATACCAGAGGCATGAAACTAAGCCAGTACAGACAGAAAGTGTAATACCAAAACTGTAAAGTTCTCCCTCACACACAAACAATCAGATCCCAAAGATGTTGCACTTTAAAACCCATAAATACTATAATCCACTGTCCTGGTTTCAGCCAAGGTAGAGTTGTTTTTTTTCACAGAAACTAGTGTGAGGCTACGTTTTGGGTTTGGGATGACAAAATGCTGATAACGTGCTGATGTTTCAGGTTGTTGCTAAGCAGTCAAGGACAGTCCAGCTTCTCTTGCTGGCCTGCCAGCAAGAAGGCTGGGGGTGCACAGGAAGCTGGGAGGGGACACAGCCAGGACAACTGACCCAGGCTGGCCAAAGAGATATTCCCCACCATATAACGTCATGCCTAGTACATAAACTAGAGTTAGCCGGGGGGCAGGAATCACTGCTTGGGGACGGGCTATCAATCACCGGGTGGTGAGCAATCGCTGTATTGGGCATCACTTGTTCTTGTACATTCCTTTGTCGGTATTATTATTGTTGTTAACATTGTTGTTTCCTTCTTTCTTCCTGTCCTATTAAACTGTTTTTATCTCAACCAATGAGTTTTTTCCTAATTTTCTCCCCTGTCCCAGTGGGACGGGGGGGAAGTGAGCGAGCGTCTGAATGGTGCTTAGTTGCCAGCTGGGGCTAAACCACGACATCCACCTAAGGCTGGCTGTGATTGCTGCTTTGCAGGTGTGTAGAACACTACTAAGATGAGAAATTAAGCACAGGTCCCTTTTGTTAATGGAGATGGACTGGTGGTAAGAGCTAACAACTTTGTTCCAGAGTAGCAACCTAGTTCTCCTAGTACCAAGGTCAATTGACTTTTCGTACCTGACACCAGTCAGGAAAGGTTCAAGTTTTGGTCCTAGCTACACCAAATATTTTCCACCTCCATGCCAAATTTAAACCACAGCAGAGAGACAGTGCCTTCAAACAACCACAGCTCCTCTGTGCACTAAAATGTGCACTATCAAAATGAAAACTAGGCAGTAATTTCACTAGTCACAGGAATGCAGCTTCTTCAGGAATACAATGGTATTTACCCTAACAGAAGTCATACAAACAGTGTATTGTATTATAATAGTATACAGACTACTGGCTGGTTTGATAGGGATTGTCAGGGAGATACTGCAGACTGATTTACCTTTCTGCTTGTCCAAATATTTGGGGACTTTGTAATGACCAGAGCAGACTTTTTATGTCTAATATCTGTGATTTATCCAGCATTTTATTATACATACAGCAAACCACTGACAAATCAGCCTCCCTCTGAGCACTGGTGTTCCACTAAATAATCGCACATTTAAAACTAAATTGGAGAAACATCTCTTGAAAATAACTAGTTTAAAGAATTCCCAGCTCAGTTCATTTATTCTTCATTTTCTCTGTTGCCAAAGAAAGACAGCAGACAAAACGCTGGAGGATTTACTAACTGACTTTCCAGTAAGAATGACAGTTTGTCCAGAAATGGCAAGTGCCCCAGTTTATACTGTAGCTGCCAACCCTCTTTAATATTCAGAGTCTAATGTTTGCACAGTTATCAAAGGCAGACACTTGTATCTCTTCATTCAGGCAAAGGAATATTCCAACTAAGAGTACAGACTATTTCCCCTGAGTTTTTTAAAATTCTTCCAAATAAATATGTGTTATGTAATAAATAATTAAATAAATAACAAAAAAATTAAAAGTTTTTCTATTTTTTCTATCAGACAATGCTAGATTAATGAGCTGCTTCATGTTTTTGACATGACCAAAACGATCCAAACCTATCCTCCAACATCCGTTTCTTTTCTGTGAAAAATAAATACCTACTCCTCATCAAACACCTGACATTTTGACCAGTGGAGGAAGAAATAAGTAAAGATACAAGTCCACAGAAATGAAGAAAATAGATTTGATGTTATCCCCATGGACCAGTAGGATTGAAATTTTCATCTTTTATTCAAATAATATGAATCCCAAATTTGCAAAAAGCTCATGTCCTGATTAAAAAAAACAAAAAGAAGGCCTAAAAATCTGACTTCTGTTGAACTCCTTATGTGATGTCTTAACTTTAGTTTCTACAGTGTAAAATGCAATGATTATAGCTGGCCTCAGTGTTTCAGCACATATTTACCCACAGAATTCTGCAGTAGCTCTCTTGAAAATTTCTCCACAAGATAGGAATTCCTCAGCTGGTGTTCATTGCCTCTAATTTTGTGCTAGCAATGCAACATTGATTTTGATTAGCTAGAAATGTAAATATGAAAAATGCAGGTATTCCAGCACAACCTTCGTATAGATATTCAAAAAATGGGAAAAATTAAATTATTTAAAATCTGAATATAAAACACTACTTTATTTCAGAGATAACTGAGGTAAAATAGTTCATTTTTATTTATTTGTTTAGTAATTCATTAGGTAAGAATTAATTTAGTAAGATAGAAAAAACATTAAATTCCTTCAAGACTCCACTAAGACAGTCAATTAGCTAGGTGCTAAATTCTACCCTGAATACATTCTAAAATGTTCAGCTTTAATGTTTTTACTGAATTAGAGTACAGTGCCTTACTGAAACAAAGCTATCTGTGTTCTCTGGAACACAAAGGATTCAGGGCACCAAGCACGAATAAGATCCAGACATGTTAATTAAAAATGATGAAGCATCAATGAAGTTCATTAATAATTGAAGAAAAAAAAAAAACCTGCAACAGCCCTATGTGGTCTTGTCTTTATTGCCCAGGCAATTCCATGATGTGTTATGTTCCTTTCTAGAACTGGGTAAATACCTGTATCGATTTTACTGGTATTTCAGTGCTTAAAGTTTGAAGACAAGCTAACACTTATCAGGCTCCAATATCTGTGATCAATCCTTTTTCCCACTACTCACATTTTCCTGTGGGGAAACTGCTGGGATCGAACTAGGCCTTACATGTGGACAAATGCTATTCATTTTCAGTAAGATTCTAGTCTCAATAAAAAGAAAATAGCTGAAGATTTAGCTTGTAAAGGTGGGGCTTGTAATGTCTCAGGATTGGCCCCAAATGTATGATCACTTGAGAAGTAAATTTATTTTTTCCTTCAGATGATCTCATTAGGTCAAGCAGAGACAAAATTAGAAAGGCAAAAGCCCAGCTAGAACTCAATCTGGCCACGGTCATAAAGGATAACAAAAGATGTTTTTACAAATATATTAAATATATATACAAAAAGAGAGCCAAGGAAAATCTCCATCCCTTATTGGATGTGGGGGGAACATTGTCACCAAGGATGCGGAAAAGTCTGAGGTACTTAATGCCTTCTTTATCTCAGTCTTTAATAGCCAGATGAAGTATCCTCAGGGTATTCAGGCACTTGAGCTAGAAGACAGGGATGCAGAGCAGAATAAACTCCCCATAAACCAGCAGGAAACAGTTAAGGACCTGCTATGCTACCTGGATACCCACAAGTCTATGGGGCCTGATGTGATCCACTGGAGAGTACGGAGGGAGCTGGCAGAGGAGCTTGCCAAGCCACTCTCCATCATTTATCAGCAGTCCTGGTTAACAGGGGAGGTCTCATATTACTGGAGGCTTGCTAATGTGACGATCATCTACAAGAAGGGGCGGAAGGAGGATCCTGGGAACTACAAGCCTGTCAGCCTGACCTCTGTACTGGGGAAGATTATGGAGGGGTTCATCTGGAAGGCATTAACAGGGTATGTGCAGGACAGCCAAGGGATCAGGACCAGCCAGCATGGGTTCATGAAAGGCAGGTCCTGCTTGACCAGCCTGATTTCCTTCCATGACCAGGTAACATGTCTAGTGGATGAGGGAAAGACTGTGGACATTGTCTACCTGGACTTCAGTAAAGCCTTTGACACTGTCTCCCACAGCATTCTCCTAGAGAAACTGGTGGCTCGTGGCTTAGACAGGTTTACTCTTTGCTGGGTAAAGAACTGGCTGGAAGGTCGAGCTCAGAGAGTCATGGTGAATGGCATTAAATCCAGCTGGCGGCTGGTCAAAAGTGGTGTTCCCCAGCGCTCAGTTTTGGGTCCGGTCTTGTTCAATACCTTTATTGATGACCTGGATAAGGGGATCGAGTGCTCCCTCAGGAAGCTTGCAGACAACACCAAGCTGGGTGGGAATGTTGATCTGATGGAGGGTAGGAGGGCTCTGCAGAGGGATCTGGACAGGCTGGATCGATGGGCAGAGGTCAATTGTATGAGGTTTAATAAGGCCAAGTGCCGGGTCCTACGCTTTGGTCACAAAAACCCCATGCAACGTTACAGGCTTGGGGAGGAGTGGCTGGAGATCTGTCTGGCGGAAAGGGACCTCGCAGAAAGGGACCTTGGGGTGCTGGTTGACAGCTGACTGAATATGAGCCAGCAGTGTGCCCAGGTCACCAAGATGACCAGCAGTGTCCTGGTCTGTATCAGAAATAGTGTGACCAGCAGGAGTACAGAGGTGATTGTACCCCTGTACTTGGCACTGGTGAGGCCACACCTCGAATCCTGTGTTCAGTTTTGGGCCCCTCACTACAAGAAAGGGGGAGTATGCTGGAGTGTGTCCAGAGAAGGGCAATAGAGCTGGTGAGGGTTCTGGAGCACAAGTCTTCTGAGGAGCGTCTGAGGGAACTGGAGTTGTTCAGTCTGGAGAAGAGGAGGCTGAGGGGAGACCTTATTGCTCTCTACAACTAACTGAAAGGGGGTTGTGGTGAGGCTGGTGTTGGTTTCTTCTCCCAAGTAACTAGTGATAGGACAAGAGGAAATGGCCTCAAGTTGCGCCAGGGGAGGTTTAGATTGGATATTAAGAAAAATTTCTTCACCAAGAGTGTGGTCAAGCATTGGAACAGGCTGCCCAGGGAGGTAGTGGAGTCACCATCCCTGGAGGTGTTCAAAAAACTTGTGGACATGGCACTTCGGGACATGGTTTTAGGTGCTTGGTGGTGTTGGGTTAATGGTTGGACTTGATGATCTTGAAGGTCTTTTCCTACCTTAATGATTCTGTGATTTGTAAAAAAATACTAAGTAGTAGTAAGCTGAGAAGAGACACCGAAGGAGTTTAAATAGAAAAATAACCATCAATAATGATTCCCCATTAGAAAGTACATTTTGAGAGCTATTTGGCAATCACTTCTTAATTTGTTGAATATGAGCTATTCAGTGCATTTTTCCATAAGGTGTTTGAGTTGAGACTTTCACTTATGCCTAGTGTTTCCTCTGAAGTTGATTCACTTTTACACAATTTTCTTATAACCATGCAAGAGTAGGGGGAAAAATATTTAGTCTCATTTTTTGAGCCTAGTCCTTAATTTTAGATCAACAGCAAGATAAATCAAGTAAACTGCAGCTAATGTTCAGCCAGCTTTGAACACAAAAACACACAGCCCCACAGAGAACTCTTAGAATTTATTGTTCTCTGTCTCCCTCCCAAATGAAGATGCTTGTCAAAGCTTCATTAATGCATGTCATAACTGAAAAAAACCCTGAAAGTTTTATAGAATACTCACTATAACCATAAGCTGATTTTTCAATATTCTATGAAACTTTGAGATTATATTGATTTAATCCAAATCTTTATTCAGTTCTTTCCAGGAATAAGAGAGTTCTTGTCTAAGAGCTGTGTCCGTATGGCACTGGACATGAATGGATCAGTGGCAAGACTTGTGAGGAAACTGCTTAGGAAATCTCTTAGGAAAATTTAGATGGAAATTAACAATTTACTGGCATTTAAGAGATGACAACACAAGAATGAAATTCCAGTGTATCAAATTTCTTGTGTTATAGCTATTCATACCTTCACTTTTCTAAGAGAAATAAGGGTAAGAAAGCAACTTCAAAGTCTGTGTCCCAGAAATGGAACATAATTTCTCCCTTTTCAATGAGCCTTATAACAAAGCTACATATACTACTTACTGTAATTGTAGAAGTGAAAATGGGAACTGGAACTCCTGCTAACTTAGGTTAGTGAAAATTTTATTGCTTGTAATACCCTTTACCATAAGATAGGAAGCCATTGCCCTTCAGTACTTTTATTCACTGAAAACTAGGACACATGCTGACTGAATTTCATTCAAACATTTGGAGAAGTAGGGCTCATATTGTATCTTGCAACATTCATATTATATAAGAACAATGACAAAATGCAGAGAAATGGACATGTCTAACAAAATATTCAAGAATCCCCTAGAAGATAACCGTAAATGGCAAAATCTGTGACAAGGCATATAAAGATAATCATTCTCTTGGGTATCTTAGTTTATTGACTGCTTGCTATATCTATCATACTTCAATTCAAGCTGCAAGTTATCAAATTTGAGAGAAACAAGCTTCTTGGCAAGTCTCTTCTATTTAAGAGGTGAACTACTGAATCCTTTAGGTGTTTTTCAGAGGCATCCATATAAGGAGTTATTTCTTTTCAGAACTGCAGAAAAGTAGGGATTGATTGGATGTACTCCAACCCAAGCTGCAAATACCTGTAGTTGCAGAAGGCATTTTCCCAACATTTCCCATATTTGGAAATAGCAAAATCATCTCTTTGTGGGGATGCACTTATGCTTAAAAAGCATACAATACTCTTCCTTTTGTACTCAAACCTCAGGAATACCTTCTGCCAGACAAAGCCAATCCAAATAGAGAGCAGCATAAAACTGAGCAGAGTTGCATGGTGCATTGCACTGGCATCACAAAAGCCATCATACTTTGCTGTGTGGCACATGAGTGGCATTACCAAATGTTAATAACTGTAGGTTTTTCCTCTTTGATTTGAAAGATGGCTTTTGCTTTCCAGATCAGGTGATCCTCCTGATGTTCTTTAGGTTGGGAAAGAAAAAATTGATCTGATTCTGATATCAGCTACATGCAAGTAAGATAATAAATCCATGTAAGTTAAATAATTTTATTCAGGTTTAAACAGCTTGAAGTCATGGGAACCCTTGCAAATTTGATCTTCCAAATATCTACTCAGATACTTTGCACAAACAAGTTTTCTTGTCACAAACACTTGAAATTTCCTTGTTATAAAAGTTGTGTGCATAAGAGTTTGTAGAAGGAAGCTACTAAACTACTCACAACTCACCTAAGGACTAAACATTTTATAGGAGAGATCTAAGAAATACTGTGTGTACACTTTGTTTTGGTTTACATCATGGCTCCACGTTTGTATTACCTTTAAAAAAACCCTCTTAACCCAAAACAGCAAATACAGAATCCACCTGGTTTCCATAACATTAAAACACCTCAGTGATACCCATTTCAGTTCGCCTTGACTCCTTTTTAAAATTAAAAACAGAAAACAGAAATGGAAAAATAATTAAAAAGCTGATTCAAGGTCAGCTCAGTGAATGCATTTCCATTGAACTGCATGAGATACTTGCATTGAATTGGTAACCTTTGAGAATGGAGGGAAGGTAAATACCAATAAGGAATTACTGTACTTGATTTTATGAACTGTTTTTTATTCCATGTCATGAATGTCTAGTGCTCTGTAAAATTTCCTGAAGACGTCAGTTGCTGTTCAGTTTATAAATCATTGGATTTTGACCTTATGAGGCAGTTTCAGAGTCTCATTCTATTTTACATTGACACAATACATTTCACCCTGAAAGATTCCTAAACTTTCAAGATTCAATTTGCCCTCAAGTGAAATGAAGGTTGATGTAAGGTGGAAAACAGTAATTCATTTAACTGCTTTAAAGTGCTTTTTAGGACAAAACATGTAGAAACTCATGATAACCAGACAAAGCTACAGAGTTTAGCTATGTATAACACTGGGGCTAACTCATCTTTTAAAGATATATAAATAAGCTTGTGGAATAATTCCAATGCTTACTCAAACATCTCCACAATGCGCTACTTTTAAAGCATAAGAACCACAGCCCCCCTAAAAATTACTAACTCTTTGAAAACCTTCCTCTGCTGTCAGACCCTCATTTCACTGGTAGGTTGAAAAAGAGGGGAAAAAAAAAAGCAAAACCCAAGGGAAAAAAAACAACAAAAAATTGTGACTTCTGCTCACAAAACATACTTAATTGGTCTTTTTCCCCTGCTTGTTACAACCTGTCTGACACATAGATTGTGAGCTGACTGACACTATGATTGTATCTTCTGCTGCTTGTTTATATAATGCTTAACAGTAAGAGGAGATGCAGGATGCTGATGTTGTGCTTTGTTCCTACACCACAATAAACAGCACTACATCCTGGTCAACACCCTTTGTTTTTAAAAGGATACAGTTGGTAGCACTTAGAGTAGAACACAAAGTCTAAAGATTTTTATCTTTATTTCAGGCTATTATTTCAACAAACCCACTGACTAAATTGTTGGTATTGCTTCCTGCAATTCATTGACTTTTCCTGTGGGTGTTGCATTCAAATAACAACAGTGTCCAGTCTTGAGGTTCTGAATGAATTCTAGCTTTATGTAAATTGACTGATTATCCTACCACAAGAGTCCTGCTTTATACAGATTAAATTTTCAAATTTTTGCTAAGGGTGAAAACTTCAGTACTTCAGTAGTCTTTTCTGCTATCTTTGCTAGAGGAAGTAAAAAAAAAATATTTAAGACCTTGAGAATTCTTGCTATTTATGCTTAGAGATTCATTACTTTCTTCAGTCTCAGAAAAAGACAAACATCTGTTTGCCTTGGTACATGGCAGTAGTTTTCACCCTGAAAATGACAAACTTCTTTTGCAAATTTATGATTGAGCGATTGAGCTTTTGTCATTTCAGTGGTGGCTCAACTATAATATTGAGCTGACTGGAATAAAAAGTTCTAAAAATTATTTACTGCAAAATACTTTTGTTGCAGTCCATGCTGCCTTTTTTCCATCTTTTTCTCCTACATTTACTAGACTAATTCAAAGTTTGTTTCAGTTTTTAAGTCTTCTGAACTAGTGGTAAAACAATATGTGAATCTGGAAATACTAACAGAGTGAAGTGAAAAAGCTAACAGTGGCAAAGAAAACCTTTTCTCCAATGGGGAAATCACAAATAAAAAAAAAGTAGATTAAATGCTCTGTTTTCCAAAACAGAAGCAGGTAAGGACTATACTTGTCCTGCTTTAACTTATGTGACACATTGATGATGTGATCCTAAAAACTAACCTATGCAAATCAGCATAGCCATATTGTGTACTAAAACTTCACAGCTGTCCAAACTGGAGACACAAAATGTATATTTTTACAGTAGGTAGAGATACTTACACTTCCTGAAGGTTCCATGGCCTTTGTGAGGAGAAGATATGAATAACAATGAGAAGGACAATTTTACATTTTTCTGAGATCTTGGTTACATCCATTTGATAATTTAATCTAGATTTTGATGACTAAATTTTGTAGCATTTATGCTTAGTGAAGAGTAGAAGTAGTTGCATCTTAGATAGCTTCTAATACTAAGATACCCACCTTACAAAACACTGCTTCACTAGTATACTACTTAGGCCTCTGCCACTGATTGACAGAATGACATTTGGCAAGAAACTTGTCTCTATTGCACTATTTCACCCTTTAAAATAGCTATGAATAAAGCTTTTAAAGAACAGGCTTGAAATTCACAAATAGTACTTTAAAGGAAAGATTTTTTTTTTTATTTTTTTGCCAACTCCACTGAAAGAATAAGGCTTTAATATATAGTTGAGCTGTCCTAGCACCTGGAAGGCCAAAGCTACAGTTTCTGCAAGCAGTATACTGACCCATCACAGGGCTGGGACAGTTGGAAAGTGCAGAATGGCCAGCCCTGGGGCAGGCGTGCATGGCAGGTTCACACTATAGCTGAGAAAGCTGGGGGCCTGCTGAAGTTTTGAAATAAACTTTGGAGCTGCAAGGTCAGGTAAACTGATTTAACTGTGTTCTGAAAAATATGT
Organism: Phaethon aethereus; assembly: GCF_964289735.1. Classification (NCBI taxonomy): domain Eukaryota; kingdom Metazoa; phylum Chordata; class Aves; order Phaethontiformes; family Phaethontidae; genus Phaethon; species Phaethon aethereus. The sequence continues at coordinate 48,343,399 of NC_138579.1, read as the reverse complement.
TAGTTTCAGTTCACACTGCTCTAACTGAAACCTGCATTTTCAGAGAGCTCTCATGAAGTGTTTTTAATCCATGTTTGAAAAAAAATTGTAGGTATGATTTTTTTCACTTGCAAAAAATACCATATCTTAACATACCTGTACCATTTTGGACACAAGCCTTCTAGATCAATGCCAATGAGTAATTCAATGTCCCTATAAAAATTATAATCAATTGTTATGGGAAACAGAAAAGTACTCTATTTCAAAAGCAAAAGCTCATGACGCTGAGTTTTCAGATAACACCTACTTACGGAAACAGATAATCTTGAGACAGCCTATGTATACCTCTGCAATCTTATCTCATATTGTAGGACATCTAAATAACAGAACTATCTTATTTACTGTTCAGTGATGTCAGAAAATTGTTATTTAACAAAACAAGATAAGTAGCACTTCTTTTTTCACAACAATCAGGAACTTCTGAACTGTTGATCTCTTCATGTATGCCTCTTGGAGATATAATGGTTATTAAGTTAGATGATGATTTTATTTCCTCTATATCCAAGCTGGGTCTGGTAAAGAGCTCTGTCAGGTGAACTTAGTGACTTAAATCTTCATTAGCATTGGAGTATTCCTTTGCACAGTATAACCATTCCTTCATTTCCAGCATTAAAATTCCTTATTTGACAATCTAGGTTGATGCAGAATAATTTTGGACCTGTTTTTAGGTAAACTTTTTAATTATTCCTCCTCTTCTCCAGAGCTAGCTCTTACAGCCCTTTTCCAAGGGTCCAGTAATACTATCTGTAGAAGAAGCATATACCTACACATCATAGTTTGGAATTGAGTGATGAAAACAAGTTGCATCTATGCTGTCTAGTTTTGGATTTGGATTAAGTTTTGGATTAAACATCAATTCTACATATAGGGAAAACACTTAAGTGTACATCAGCTCTTCTACTTCTCTCACCAAAGGAATTTCCTATGTATCAGGGAGACTCTCAGCCTCTCAGCATTTATGCCAATATGTAAACAGTGGGGACAGTTAAAGGACAAAACAAAGGAACATAGCTCTATGACATATAGCTGCACTAAGATGTATCATCTAATAGATTTTGCTATTATTTTTGGTATTATTTTGGTAATAGATTTTGCTATTGTGTCTTTTGCAAAGACCTAATAGGTAAGTCTTTACACCAAAAGGATTTTTAAAATGTATTTATTAAATCTAGCACAGGAAAAAGAGTTGCTCAAGACACAGACTTATGCTACATTGTTTTGGCTGCTTGAAGTCACTGATTCACAGTTCAGGTGATTGCTTCAAATTTGTAAACTTCCAAGGTGCTCTGCCTCAGAGCACATGTGCACTGCTCTCCCAGTTAAAGAAATTCATGTTATTCATCAGCTCATTAAATATGAAGGGCACAAGAAAAGAAGTCTTATTCTGTATTTTAGAAGATTCAAGGGTCTTGAGAAAAGTAATCGAAGTTTCAATATAACTGCTTGCTCTTTTATATTAATTTCTTGGGAATTTATACCTCTTATCCAAGGGTTCTTCCCATTAGAATAACATAGGCAGAGCGCATCATCTTCAACAACATCTTCTGCTTCAGATCTCCTTACAACTTATAGTTACAGCTGATTACTGAAAGCTGGAAGTTCAAATACTTTCAGAGAGAGCGAGCAGAATATGGGTTTACTGGCCTATGCGTGAGTGTTCCACCCTCACAGCTTCTGCTGTCTTCCATAAAAGAAAGTAATCTCAATACAAAAGTTCGTTAGTGGAATTAGCAACTGACTTGCAAACCAGAATTAAATCCTATATCCCAGAGAGAGACAAGATTCCTGTTGGTATTTCCTTAGTGACTACATTTTTTGTGATTCTTATGCTTAGATATCTACCGCAACACATGTGGCTTCATTATTGTGAGTGTGTACGGAAAAGTAGGTGTTATAGTACTTAATGTTGTGAAATACTTTCATAGATAAAATTTTTGAGTTATCAGAGAATATTATTGTCTTCAAAAATATCATATATTTCTTGTTGTTCTTACTGTTTGAGCAGCAACATATACAATGTATTGCCAATATAACTCATAAAGAAAATCTGAACATTTATGCACTGACTATGCATGATTCGGATTAGACTCCAGTGAAACACTAATAATGAACTACAGCTGCTATCAAAGATGCTATGGAAATGTTCTAGTTTTCAATAATATAACATGAAGTATCTTATGCAATAGATAAGCAATAATCCAAAAAGTCCCTTCACAGCATTTTGATGCATATATAGTCCTTATTTTCCAGAGAATCATCTATCTCAAAGTCAAATTTATTTCTAGGTAGATAGGTAGCATAAGACCTATGAAGTACTTATTATAACTCACCTACAATGCTAAATTAGCATTTAATTAGAATGTAAACAGTCTACTGGTCTTCTGCTGGTTCCAAGAATAATGGTAAGTCTCGCACTTTTAACGGTTTCATAAGTGTACAGAAAGATTCTTCAGGTAATTTGACTTAGATTGTTCCCCATTTATGTCCTCTCATCTGCTACATTTAGGGGTCAACAGAAAAAATTGTGAGCTGTTGAAGACAGCAATTCAGAAAACAGAAATAAGTTTTTTAGTACCATGCCAATTCTGCCATCGTGAACATTAGCAATCAAGAATCATCAGTGCCAGAGCCTGCAATGGATTCAGTCCAGGTCTCCAGATCCCAAACGAGGCTGTCGTTGACTCTTTGTTAACATATAAATCATTTACTGAGGCATAGACAGTCAAAACAGAATACCATTTGTGTGCACATGAAGATCTGGCTGTTCCTGCCAAGAGTGACTCATGTTTAAGGGGTACAAAGTAAAACAGGGCTCAAATTGGATATTTAAGATCTGATTTTTTTGTTGCTTGTAGCTTGTACCAGCATTCTACCTGGGAAAAACACTGCTCAATTGTTCAGAAAGTTTAATGCTTGCTTACATTGAAGTAAAAGACAGTACAAATTGTTAAGGAATGGAAGCTCACGTTCACAGAATATGCCCTGTGTATAACAAAAGACTGTATAAAAAAGATAAGGATATATGGATGAGCTAAGATTGAATGGTTTTCATTATATTTTCTGCATTTTATTGCAGAAAAAAATAGGTTTTATAAATTGACTTGTAACACTGATTGTTTTTCCTAGCTGATATATTAACATAAATAGAAGAGAGCAGAACAGAACTGTTTTCTGTGATAATCACTTAAACATTGGCAAATGCAACTACTGTTCTGTTCATTACATATAGTACTGTAGAGGGCAAAGGTATCTCTCAGGATTAAAGACATATTTGTGATAGCAGCTGTACATGCATAACAAAGATATAGACTCTCTCTGTCTGAAAGCTTACCATCTAAATTCCTCATCACCATGGAAAAGTTCATCACTTACATTCCTTTATTATACCCCTTTAGAGACTACTCTTTTCTTGGAATGCAAATGACTACTCAAGTTTAGCTGAAACTATTTCCCAGGCAACATAAAGTAATCAGAAAAGGTGTTTTAATGTTGTTTTTTTTTTTTTTTAACCACAGTGTAAATGGACTATTCACATATCACTACATTAAACTGCATTAGTTTAAGTCAATGTCTTAGCTTCTGACAGCACCTCTCACTTTGTCATATAGACAAGCAACAACAGATGAGAAACAGATAGAGGAACCCACCAGATAAAATGGTCAGCATAACAATCTGTGGTCACAGCAAATCAGGATCTTGATCCAGAGTCATTACATTCAATGAGATTGACATTGGTTTCAACAGAAGCAGGATGAATTTCTGCTGCCTATTCTTGCCAGTAATTTGAATGCTGAATGATAATTGACTCGTATCAAAGTCCCTGTGTGTTGGAATACAAATATAGAAACTCCTGAAATACTGAGAAAAGGATTAGATATTTAAGTCTCCACTCAAACTGAGTGTCTATACTACAATTCTATGAGAATAAGTTAAAATTTTAGTCTGATTTCTTTGATCCAATGATTCCTGTGCAAGACTACATATCAGAGTAGGTTTGTGTTTGACATTCCTCAGTTAAAGCCATTCCTTACTCTTGGCAAGACCATTGTAGACATGTACCTGAGGACATTATATGCATGATTCCATTCTTGTGAGAGATTTGAAATAGTACCTGTTATTGAAATTCATCATCATTTCTTACTAACTAAAAACCTGAGGGGAGAGAAAAAAGATTATAAGCTTTGGCTCTTCCTGACAGCTGACCTTTCAGGATTAAAAAAAGATGATTAATAACAATGCAAAATAAGTCTTGAGATGGTCAAAACACTATCCACCACATCAGCCAAGACCCTGCTTAGAATGTCAGTGTTTAAAGCTCTTTGTTCAGGCTCTGTAAAGCCAAATCATGTTTTCGTACATGTATGTGAGAATGAGTTTAGTGCCTACCAGAGAGTAACTGGTCAGACTATCTCGACTGGGTTAAAAATGAGAACATGAATAATTTTCCATACAATATTCTTTGATAATAAAAACTTCATGATACCCTGCAATACTCCTGACAATCCAGTCCTGAACTCCACTGCTCAATCCCGACATACAGTTCTTCCTCACTGGTCTAAGTCATATGACTATCTAAACTGGCAGACTCTCCTGGGAGCCCAGAAAAAACACTACTTTCCCTCTTTCATTTACCTGAACTTTATATGTCTTGTTTCAAAAGATGCAATGAAATCAACTATAACAATCCTTTAATAAACGACAATCTATGACTATGTGGATACCTATATGTACAAAACAAAATCCCAGAAAGATGCTTCATAAAGTACCATAATTGAGGCTGTATATTAGTCACTTCTCTACATGGCTAGGTCTGCCTTATGGTTTCAGCTTCAGTTGATTTTCTTCTAGCCCTTTGTTACTTTCAATAAAACTGTCAATGTTTTGAATTCAACCAGTAATGGGTGAACCAGTAATTGAACTAGGATGACTGTTTTGGAAAGTGAACTCTTTAGTAATTATTTAATAGGAGTGAAATATTTTTTCAGTCTGTACCAATCAATGTAATGAAATGACAATGCACTACTTAACATGGTATTTTCCAACACAGGTCTTTAACAGCTAACCTCATTGGATACACTGAGGGTGGGCTGAAGGACATTGTTTTAAAGTCCTGTGTTATATCTCTGCCAGCTTGACTGCAGTGTTTAAGTGGTCTCACAGAAAATTAATTCTTAAGGACACAATTTTACTGTATAGTAACATATGGATTGTATAGAAAACATACTGTTTAATATCTTCATCAGTGAGTCAGTGGGACTGAGTGCACCCTCTGCAAGTTTGCAGTCAACACCATGCTGAGTGGTGCAGTTGACACACCTGAGGCATGGGATCCATCCAGATGGACCTGGACAAACTCGAGGAATGGTCCTGTGTGAACCTCATGAGGTTCAACAAGGCCAAGTGCAGGGTCCTGCACATGGGTCAGTGCAACTGCTGGTATCAATACAATGGGGGAAGAAAGGATTGAGAGCAGCCCCATGGAGAAAGACTTGGGGTACTGGTGGATGAAAAGCGGGATATGAGCCGGCAGTGGGCGCTTGCAGCTCAGAAGGCCAGCCATATCCTGGGCTGCACCAAAACAAGCATGATTAGCAGATCGAGGGAGGTGATTCTGTCCCTCTACTCTGCTCTGGTGAGAGCCCACCTGGATTACTACATCCAGCTCTGGAGCCCTCAGCGCGGGAAGGACATGGGCCTGTTGGAGCGGGTCCAGAGGAGGGCCATGAAAATGATCAGAGAACTGGATCACCTCTCCTATGAGGACAAGCTGAGAGAGTTGGCGTTGTTCAGCCTGGAGAAGAGTGGGCCCCAAGGACACCTTCTTGCACACTTCCAGTAGTTAAAGGGAGCTGATAAGAAAGATGGGGACAGACTTTTTAGCAGGGCTTGTTGCAATAGGACAACAGGTAATGGTTTTGAACTAAAAGAGAGTAGATTTAGACTAGATCTAAGGAAGAAATTTTTCCCAATGAGCGTGATGAAACACTGGCACAGGTTGCCCAGAGAAGTGGTAGATGCCCCATCTCTGGAAACATTCAAGGTCAGGTTGGACATGGCTCTGAGCAACTGATCTACTTGTAGGTGTCCCCGCTCATTGCCAAGGGGTTGAACTAGGTGACCTTGGAAGGTCCCTTCCAGCTGAAACTTTTTTAAACTTCTATGATTCCATTTTCAGTATTGGGATAGACATATTTTCTCATTCAGTTGGGACTCAAAACAGAAGACATGAAAACTTTGTAGGTAGTGGAAAACAGATGGAATTTTCACAGTTCTGGATATAGAGCAACAAATCAATCATTCAGCCACATTTCCAACTATTTTTCAATTTGGCGTGCAAACAACATACCATTCTTCCTTGATAAATAAAAGAACCACTGAGAAGTCTTTACTATATGTCTTTTGTGGTTTTCAAACTACAGTTCTGTAACAAAAAATTCAATTTGCCATCATTAAATAAATAAAATTAACACTGATTTAATATAGATATGCATCAAATATTAAAATAAAACCCAAATAGAACCCAACCTCAAGAAACCATAGCTGTAGTTAGCACCACTGCTGTGTGATTTCTTTTCTGTATGAGGATCTTCTCCTCATTTGCAATTTTCTTTCTTTGCAGTTGCCTTGCAGAAATATATTCCTTTGCTTCACTGGCTGACAAAAGTATGTCTTTACAATATTCTTTTTTTTTTTCACCTTCTCTCCTTCCTCTCTTCTTTTAGTGAATTTCGGTCTCCCAGGGTTTAGACTGGAATTTTAATCTTAAAAAGACAACTTTGGATTTCTACAGCTTTAGAGTATTTCACTGTACAGTGCTTTCCACTAAGATGTCTTTAGGACCGAGGTACTATGTACCATGTGAAGGATGCTGAGGATACGGTCCAAAAATAACAATTTTTTTTTAATGCTTATTGCTTACATGTTCTTACTTGCAGAATGAATGTAGACATACATTGCAAACGAACATCCTTAGTGGCAGATAGTTACAAACAATCTTTATGTGTGTTTGTAAATCATCAATACTGTTGCAGCACTGAGAACATTATGGGTACTGAAGATGATTGTAAGGTTACTGTGAATACTTCAATAACATTCAAAGGTCACAAAGCAAAACTGCACACTTTTCAGCCATGACCCTGTATGCTGAGAAAAATGCAGTTCTGATGCTCTGGTAGTGAAGGGCCTGTTGTGCTCCACTGCAGCCTCAGTGGCATTTCATTAGGGCACAGCAGCACAGATGACAGACTAGAGACCCAGCAGAGAATGGTCAATAAAAGCACCACTGTATTTCAAGATGCCATCAGTAAATGTCATCAAGATGCCTTCTGTCTAGGCTATGCTTTACATTAAGCCAGAGGAATTCTATTTCTGAGTTGTAAAGAGCAAAATCAAAGATGAAACCTGACATGACTCCTTATGTTGCACTGACACAAGTCTTTCTTGTGCCTGCGCTATCAAATGACCATACTGTGGCTGTTCTGTAAACCTGAAATATGAATGGGACCTACTTGTCTTGTCAGCAAGTATATTGACTCATACTGACATTGATTCATAGCCTTTTCCAAGAACTAAAGAGGCAGAACTGTTTTGCAATTAGGTGGCTACACTATCTACAGTATTCAGTCTTCATTTTTATCTTGAATGAAGCTCTATTTAATTGTAAATTCAAACTTATGAAGCTTTCAACCAGCATTATGAATTTTCTCCAAAGAAAAATGCAACTCTTACATTTACAATCTCATTCAGGTTCTTCTTTTTAGGAAGAAGAATTAATAAGATTGTTATTCTTTATCCACTTAATCTTGAGCAAATATTTTATCACACCTCAGTAAAGTTCATAAAGTGTTACAATAACATGGAGACACAAACACTGGTAGATTGAGATATAAGAAAAGAAAAAAATATAGAATTAGTCAAAACTAGTAAAGTTTTACTTCAGTTTGGGCAGTGCAATGAGGACCGAAATCAGTAGAAATCAGGAAGATACAGTAAAATAATAGTATGAAAAGATTTTTTTTTAATTTAGTGAAGTCAAATCAAAGGATAGAATCCATTAATCCAAAGTCCTCATTTTGAGTCTAAAAAGACTGTCAAACCCAACAGAGCAGATGATACATATAAAAGATGTCCTGAGAAAGACAGGCAACTGCTACCTTAGTCCAAAGGTTCAGTTGTGTTTCTGTCCTCAGTCATTAGAATTGAGACTCCTTCTCTTGGATTTAGATAGAGAATGACCAATGAAAACAAGATATGGTTTACTTTTAGATTTGTAGGGAAACACCTCTTGACAACATGTAATGATTTTTCTGTCAAGTATCCTCAAACACTCATATAGATTTCAATTTAATTTTATATGACTGATATATATCAAGCTAATCCAACTGTTTTATTAAAAAACTTTTTTAATGTTTATAACTGAAATTAACTTAATATGAAATTCAGAAGACTGAAAAACTAAATTTGCTGATTTTCTATAACCTGTCCAAATCTGATTACATACAAACAATATACATATTTGTAATGATGCCATGGTTTTAAGGTAGAAAGTAATTTAATATATTTCATGGCCTCTGAGAAACTGAGACAACCTGTATTGATTATAAAACATTGGGCCTTAACACAGAACTCCCAAAGAACATTTAAAGATTATATTGACTCATTAAACAGCTCTTTATACAAATAACTCACATTACCCAATCTGTTTCAAAACCTAGTCTCTGAATAAAACATAATGTTCCTGAAAAAAGATTTTTTTTTCTTTTTTTCCTGAAAAAAAAATAATTCCAACATTCAATTCAGGCATATAACACTGAAAAATATTGTTTTACTTTGTTTAGCATTACTATTTTAAAAATAGTTTAATAATAAAGAATTTTCCATATAATGTTGTTGTGGTTTAGCCCCAGCCAGCAACTAAGCCCCACACAGCTGCTTGCTCACTCCCCCACAGTGGGATGGGGGAGAGAATTGGAAGAGTAGAAGTGAGGAAATTCATGGTTTGAGATAAAGACAGTTTAATAGGTAAAGCAAAAGTCGTGCACGCAAGCAAAACGAAACAAGGAATCCATTCACCACTCCCCATGGGCAGGCAGGAGTTCAGCCATCTCCAGGGAAGCAGGGCTGCATCACGCATAATGGTTTCTTGGGAAGACAGATGCCCTAACTCCAAATGTCCCTCCATCTCTTCCTTCTTCTTCAACCCAGCTTTATATACTGAGCATGACGTTATATGGTATGGAGTATTTCTTTGGTCAGCCTGGGTCAGCTGTCCCAGCTGTGTCCCCTCCCAGCTTCCCATGCACTCCCAGCCTTCTTGCTAGCAGGCCAGCACGAGAAGCTGGACCGTCCTTGACTGCTTAGCAACAGCTCAAAACATCAGCATGTTATGAATATTTTCTCATCCCAAATCCAAAACACAGCCTCACACTAGCTTCTATGAAGAAAATTAACTCTACACTGGCTGAAACCAGGACATTATCCACCCCTTATTCCATATCATTTACGTTCTGCTCAGGTACCACACTATCCAATACAACCTCATTGACCACCACACCCTTTCCCATCCTTTAGTATAATACACAGATAATCATCCCCTTAGTTCATAGACCTCCCTGCAAAGTGTCCGTGAAATGTCCACAAATGTCCATGAAATGTCCATTGAGTTCACTTAGTCCATGACTTTGGGCTCCATCCCTTACGGTGGTCACTCAGGACAGGCGAGGTGGGGTGTTGCATGGAGTTACTGGGCACCAAAGCCAGCTCAGGTCAGGTCACTGCTGCACTTGCACTGCTTCTTTTAAGGCTTGTCCTCCATTGGTTCAGGTAGTTCCTGCTATAGTAGTTCCTATAACATGCAACTCAAATCATGGGTTACAACAATTTAAAGGTATTTCCATTACAATCTTCACCCCTGGGCCCTTTGGACTGGGCCATAGGGTTTAACGTTGCAATGAACTCCTCCCCTTGCCCCTGCTCTGGCTTGGACTTACCCATAGACCGCAATGCCTTCCATGAGCCACAGCCTCTCCAAGGGTATATTTGCTGTGGCATAGACTTATCCACAGTTGCAGTCACTCTGAGGTGCACCTGCTCCAAAATGGCCTCCTCCATGGGCCACAATACCCCCAGAGATAAATCTGCTCCAGCGTGGCCTTACCCATACTTCCAGTCCCTCCAGGAATATACCTGCACTGTCAAGGGTTTCTCTATGGCCACACACTTTGAGGAGCATGACCTCATGCACAACCACTGATGCTACAAGGTGTACTTGTTGCAACATGGATTTATCCACAGCCACAGAAGCTTCAAGATGTACCTTCTCCAGCGTGGACTTATCCTTGTGCCACAATCCCATCAGAGTTATACCCACTGCGGCACAGACACAACCATGGCCACAGGTGCTTTGAGATGTACCTGTTCTGGCATGGGCTTAATCATGGCCACGGACACTTCAGGGTGTCCTGCTCCCACATGGACTCACCCACAGATCACAGTCCCTTTGACTGAAGTTCACACTGGAGTTCCAGCCTGTCCAGTACAGCAGCACAGAAAAAGCAGCGATGCCCTGGCCATCTGCCAGCCCAGGCGCATCGTCATTGCTGTTATCAAAATCTTCCCAGGCACAGCAGAGTCAGATGATCAGCAGTACAGCAGCACGGCAGCAGCGAAAGCAAAAAGCAGGCACTAACAAGCACTAGACTCTAATATACATAAGGAGAGAAAACCCATGGCAAGCACAGGGGCCTGGCAATTAATAGCTAAACAGCAATAACAGCTGTAAGTTCTATCTAGCACATTCCAATCAAACCTGTCGTTATCGCAAACCCTTCATGCCCCACGTTGGGTGCCAAAAAAGGAATGTCATGGTTTAGCCCCAGCAGGCAACTAACCCCCACGCAGCCGCTCGCTTACTCCCCCCAAGTGGGATGGGGGAGAGAATCGGAAGAGTAAAAGTGAGAAAACTCATGGTTTGAGATAAAGACAGTTTAATAGGCAAAGCAAAAGCCGCACACGCAAGCAAAGCAAAACAAAGAATTCACTCACTACTCCCCATGGGCAGGCAGGTGTTCAGCCATCTCCAGGGAAGCAGGGCTGCATCATGCATAATGGTTTCTTGGGAAGACAGATGCCCTAACTCCAAACGTCCCTCCGTCCCTTCCTTCTTCTTCATCCCAGCTTTATATACTGTGCATGACATCATATGGTATGGAATATTTCTTTGGTCAGCCTGGGTCAGCTGTCCCAGCTGTGTCCCCTCCCAGCTTCCCATGCACTCCCAGTCTTCTTGCTAGCAGGCCAGCACGAGAAGTTGGACTGTCCTTGACTGCGCTAAGTAACAACTCAAAACATCAGCACATAATCATACTAGCTTCTGTGGAGAAAATTAACTCTGCCCTGGCTGAAACCAGGACAACTGTTTTTTGAAATGTAACCTTCAATGAACGCATTCTAGGATTAAGTGTATCATTAAGTATAACTCATGTACAGTGAGATTGTGTTAGTTGAAAGCTATATTAAAAGACATTTTTAGGACATTGTGAAATAACATTTTGACAGATGAAAAGTGATTGAGAATGTTAGCTATGCAGTCTTGAGAGTCAAGTCATAATTACATGTACTGTGCTTTGTTCTGTTGTACCACATGTTAACTGGACAATTAGGTAGGTGAAAAAATTCATTTTCCTTTCTCCTTGCTATATAAAGAGTGGTATTGCCTAAAGTTAGAGGTACCATTAACAGCTTCATATGGTGATTCACTGTCAATTTTCAAACCATTTGACAGTAATTCATGTCTCTAACGCCATTTAATTTCTTATTTGAAAATACAGGAATAGACAACGGGTTATTTCTCTTTCATGACTGGTAACAAGCAGCCATTGAAAATATTTTGCTATTTCCATGGATTGAAGGAGGAGGGCTTGCAGACAAAATACATTAATTTTAAAATAAGAAAGAATTTTTTAAAAAGCCCTAAAACCACACCCCCCAAACTGTTAATTGTTTTCTTCACTGAAAGAAAGATATTGATTACATTGGAAATTCACAAAAGAGTTGTATTAGCTACCAAGATGCTGGAAAAATGCAAATCAAGATATCTAAATGGATGATGTATGATAAAATTATAGTAATTTTTTGTTGCTTCTGCATTGGCCATCACATTTTCCAGATTTCTAAATTATCTCATTTTTAATAATTAACATTTTTTAATTATTACTATGACTAGAATAGAATATTCTTAAGACCATTCCCAGAATATTCTTAAGACCAAATGCAGTTTTAGCCTTCAGGCAAGTGACAATTCATAAAAATTCTTTAATCTGTTCCCTGTTCTTTGACTCATTGTGGTTCTCGAGGATTTTGTCAGTGGCAAGATCTGTTGGAAATACTACTCATGTTTTATAAGAATACATCTAAAGTTTCTTTCTTTCCCCAGATTCCTCACCTAGGCCATAAGAAACTCACACCTCTTTTTTTCCAGCTCCACCACAACTTCCAAGGCTGCATCCTGAAATCTCACTGGCAACTGAGAACAGACAGCAGTGCAATATAGTCAAGTCTTCAGCAACTGTAATGCTTCTTCAGCACAAACTCCTCACCATGGGTAAATGTTTCCAGGTGCTTCTGGTAAGCCACTGAGATCATATCAGAACGAGATTATTTCTATTATTGTTTGTAAAGTACTCATTACATAAAGCATTCCCTGTTGATTTTTTCTTTTCTTTTTTTCCCACAACTAAAAATGTTATCGGTGTGTTGAAGAAAATAATAATTACCTTGGTTATTAATGAACACCACTAGAAGCTTTCTTCCTCTGTTGTTTTGCTGTTCTTTTTTTAATACTAAAATATAAAATTCTAAATTCCAGTATAGTTTTTTAACAAGTAAGTCAGTGTAGATTTAACTCTTTCAAAGCTCTGAGATTATCTTTGTTTAAAGACTGTGTTGCTTCAGGCTTAATTTGACACTGAAATAAAGATTACCACTTACTGGAGTCATACTATGCTCTCAGCAATTATACTATTGCTCTGCAGAGACGTACTGAGTGGATTCAGCCTTCCCTTTATTCATATAGCAAATGAATAAAATGAGCAATACACCTTTAATAAAAGGTAGGTTATCAGCATGTTTGGAGCATAGTAAGCATAGCTGGTGTTCAATCTTGACCTGTTATGAATGCAATTTGGCACACATGGAACAGTCACAGAATCATTAAGGTTGGAAAAGACCTTTAAGATCATCAAGTCCAACCATCAACCTGGCACCACCATGCCCACTAAACCATGTCCTGAAATGCCATGTCCACACGTTTTTTGAATACTTGTCCTCTTGACCTTCCCAGTTTCACTCCTGCTCTATTTCCTTTTTTCTGTAAGTTAATTCCTTTCCTGAGGGGAAAATAATGACAGAAAAAAAAAAAATTACTTAGGCCATGCAGAAGTCTTTTCTAGAAAAAAAGCAGTCAGCCTGAATTTATTCACAGTTTCTATCTAGGATTTATTAGCATATCATAGGATAAGTAGTTGTCTTTTCCTGCTTGTTTTGCTTGAAACCTTGACCTCATTTTCTGCATTGTACAGTAACAGGCTTGCATAAACATTTATGACCCTTTGGTCCACTAAAAAATTAGCTTTTAGACTTCAGTTGTCTAGCTAAATTTAACAACTAACACACTTTACCAGCTTTTATTATGTGAACAGACAGCTACTGCCTGCATGTTGGTATTATTAATGTAGCAAATTGCACAGTTATGTGATGCATCACCTTCTTCACACCTTCTGCACTTTGTGCATACTCTATACGACTTCAAATATGTCTGCCATTTCTTTAAAACATTTTGAAAACTCTTGCCTCTTTTGTCATATGTTAGCCTCCAAATGACCATGGTTCATTACAAACATTAAATACATTACCAGTTATTGTGGTTTAGCCCCAGCTGGCAATTAAGCACCATATAGATCCTTGGTCGCTGCCTCCCACCCAGGGTAGGATGGAGAAGAGAATCAGAAATAAAAACTTGTGGGCTGACATAAAAACAATTTAATAGGACAGCAAAGAAAGAGGAAATAACAACAACAACAACAACAATAATAAGGGAATATACAAAAACAAATTATGCACAATGCAACAATTATTCACCATCTGGTGATTGATAGCCCATCCCTGAGCAGCGATTCCCACTCCCTAGCCAACTCCAGTTTTATATACAGAGCATGATGTTATATGGTAGGGAATATCCCTTTGGTCAGCCTGGGTCAGCTGTCCTGGCTGTGCCCCCTCCCAGCTTCTTGTGCATCTCCCCACTGGCAGACCATGGGAAACTGAAAACTCCTTGACTTAGTATAAGCACTACAGCTTCGTAGCAACAGCTAAAAACATCATTGTGTTATCAACATTATTCTCATGTTAAATCCAAAACATAGCACTGTATAAGCTATTAGGAAGAAAATTAACTCTATCCCAGGTGAAACCAAGACAGTATCCACCCCTTATTCCATACCATCGATGTCATGCCCAGGTCCTACACTTTCCAATACATTCCAGTTAATCACCACCACTTTCCTGTTTTTTGATATACATACACAGATGTCATTTCCTTAATCCATGGGACATGCCTGTAAAATGTCCATTGAGTTCATTTGGCCCATGACTTTGGGCTCCACCTGCCATAACAGTCTCCCAGGGCAGGGGAGATGGTGTATAGTGTTGGTTTGTTGTATGGCCAGGCCCACGGTGTGCAGTTTGAAGATGTTGATAAAACACTGTAACAGGTTGCCCAGAGAGGCAGTAGATGCCCCACCCCTGGAAACATTGAAGGTCATGCTGGATGGGACCCGGAGCAAGCTGGTCTAGCCAAAGATGTCCCCGCTCATTGCAGGTGAGTTGGACTAGATGACCTTAAAAAGTCCCTTTCAACCCAAAGACTCTGTGATTCTATGATCTTGAGGAAGTTGCTGGGTGCAAGTTGTGGAAGCCAGTTCTGGTGCCATCACCGATGCACTTTGCTCGGTTTTCATTAAAGTTCATTCCTCATTAATCTGGTTGATTCTTACCATTGATACGGCATATAGCAACTATAGTAGGGATGACATACTGTCACACAACAGCTATTGTGTAGCTATTAACACACCATGCAATTCAAATCATTGGCTATTCTCACCCAAAATCAAATCCCTTTGTGGTACAAGAGCCCTTTGAGGGTTTCTATAGGTATGCCAGACAGGAAAGGGAGATCAAAAAAAGCGTACCCCCAATGGTGAGCAAGACTGGCAAACTGGTAACACCAGGTGAGGAGAAGGCTAAGGGGATGGCCTGCAAGATGGGTACTGGAGGAGCAAAGTCCCTCCCACCGTAGGAGAAGATGAGGTTTGAGACCACCTGAGGAACCTGAACATACACAAGTCTATGGGACCTGACAAGATGCATCCCAGAGTCCTGAGGGAACTGGCTGATGTAGTTGCCAAGCCACTCTCCAATGATATTGGAAAAGTCCTGGCAGTCAGGGGAAGTCCCTGGAGACTGGAGAAAGGGAAACATTGCACCCATCTTTAAAACAGGTAGCAAGGAGGACTCTGGGAACTACCAACCTATCAGCCTCACCTCTGTGACTGGGAAGGGCATGGAGCAGATCCTCCTAGAAGCTATGCTGAGGCACATGGAGGACAGGGAGGTGATTCGAGGCAGTCATCATGGCTTCACCAAGGGCAAGTCCTGCATGACCAACCTAGTGGCCTTCTATGATGGAGTGACCACATCACTGGACAAAGGAAGAGCTGCTGATGTTGTCTATCTGGACTTCTGTTAAGACCTTTGACACACTCCCCCACGACATCCTTCTCTCTAAATTGGAGAGAGATGGATTTGATGGGCGAACTGTTGGGTGGGTGAGGAATTGGTTGGATGGTCGCATCCAGAGGGTAGCGGTCAATGGCTCAAGCTCTAGATGGAGATTGGTGACGAGTGACGAGTGGTGTCCCTCAGCAGTTTGTATTGGGACCATAGACAGTGGGATCAAGTGCGCCCTCAGCAAATTTGCAGACGACACCAAGCTGAGTGATGCTGTTGACACACCTGAGGAATGGAATGCCTTCCAGAGGGACCTGGACAAGCCTGAGGAATGGGCCTGTGGGAATGAGCCCATGGTTTAATGGTTGACTTGGCAGTGTTAGGTTTACAGTTAGACTTGATGATCTTAAGGGTCTTTTCCAACCTAAATGATTTGATTCTATGATTTGCTCTTGCAATCACAGAATCCATGCTGTGACTGTGTAGGACTTTGAGACCTAGAAATTAATGTTGTGTTCACATAAACACAGAAGCACCTTGAAAAGTTAATTTCTTAACATAGCTTTCATTAGATTTTGGACTGTAACAGTGAAATCCTGCAACAATGAAAGCCACGGGAAATGACAGTGTTGGGTTACAAAACATGTCACACAGCCCTGGAAGGGCAAAACATTTCTCTTTCCGTTCATAGGCATGCACTGTCCATGTTTTAGCCCTGTAGTAATTCATAATTAAAGTACATAGCATATGTCTTCATATGAGTATTTATGTAATGTTTATATTTGTCTTAATTTTTGCAGAACTAATATTTGGTAGATTGGAGTTTATTCCAAATAAATGCAAACCAAACAATTTCCTACCACCACTCAATGCACTTTAAGCAATTAATATAAACATTTAATCATAGAAGAAAATTATGTTGTTTCATATTCGAAGGGAAGTGAGGGAGGGGAAAAATGTAAACCTGTATGTACATCTTAATGCTTTCAGTAGATTTAACTAAATTTTGCAGGATTTTAAGCTTTATATCTATGGTTAAGTAGCACCTCTGGTAAAGATAAAATTCTGCAAACATATCTATTTCTTAAAAAAGGTATTTATCTAACCACTCAGTGCAAATATCTGAAATGCTAAGCTCTCTCAGTTACCTTCCATGAAATTGAAGGTTACTCAGCACCTCAGAGAATCAAGCTTCAAGCTAGTACAATTGATCAGCCATTTCCACTTATATTTCAATGTAATTCTTTAGATAAAATAAAAAGAAAGAAAATCTTTAAGAAAACAGTGAGTTGATGGTCTATTGCATATATGTGTGTTAAGTTTTTCAGGTATCCAAAGATATCTGTTCCTCACCTGTTCTTATTTGAAAAGACTACAGTTAATTAATGATATTACATATAGCTTTCCAAAATATATTTATGTTTATGAAAACAAGAATTACCTGAAAAAAGTGGGAAAACTCAGCATCAAGCTTAAACCTTTCCATATTAAATGATGTATTCATCCAAGTGTCATATTTTCCAGTGTCATTATAAAAAAACAAACAAACAAACAACAAAAACATGTATAGGATATAATTTTACAGAAAAGAAGGTTGGCAGCAATTTTTATAACCCAATAGCCCAAATCTAGGGAGAGCAGAGAGTAATATTTAAAATGAACTTGAAGTAGTCTCAGAATTATTGATTTGATTCCACTACAGCACATTTCCAGCACTGCTATTCTCTGTGAGTCTTATGGGTATAATTATTCTGTCCTTCAGGAACTATACTGACAAAAATAACAACACTGAATACATTTTGTCTTATATTTTTTTAGTACCATATTGCCCTTTAATACTGTGTAGGAAGGATTTTTTTTTATTTTTCATTTTTTACACACTTAAGAAAGAAGGAATGATTGAAAGTGGGTAGCTCTTGACAATTTTCAGGTAGGCTTACTCTTTCATAAGCTGTGCATCCAATATTCTTACATAAACCTAGGATGCTTTCTGTTGTCAGGACATCCCCAAAAATAAAAACAATGACTTCTTTTTCTCCTGTCAGCTTTCCTACTTATAAAAGAGGATAAAAATTACATTTACCAGCTAACAAGCCTACCACACAGGGTATATGGGAGGATGAACTTGTTGACAAGCTACATTCTGGAAATTTAGTAAAGATCAAACATCTATTTAAATGTGCAATGTATGTGGATTTCTATGAAATTGTATATGTCAGAAGTCCTTAGTTATGTTTTAGAAATAAATAGTTGCTCAAAGTTGACAGTCTCAATCTTACCTAACCACAAATGTAGAGATTTATATTTCAGAGCTGCTGAACACCTATGAAAATCAGGACAGCCTGAGTGTGCAAGTCTGCTGCTCTGTGCAGTACTAGCATGCATTCACAGAATGCGCAACAGCAGTCAGGACATTGCTCATTATACTGCTGATGGAGAAGATTCTGCTGGAAATTATTACCTTAGGTGTAGGATACTCATCCAAAGAGTGGGAGAGTGGGTTTAATTCTTTCCTTAGACTGAACAGTATCCAGCTCACATATTTTATTTTGTCTGCCGATGCTCTAACCACGAAAGTTTATGCAAGATGCTTTAGTTAATACACTTTCCTATGAAGGATATGACTGATCAGGCTGGTAACAGAAAATGCAAGACACCTTATGACTATATCATCTCCTAAGGACCTACACATAAGTCCTAATTAGTATTTACAAATGTTGCAGTGTTACCCAGGGTTTCCAATGGATCTTTAGATTCCTTTGAGCTACACAGTGTATATGAGAAGTCATGGCCCATACTCACGGCCCAAGCACAGATACAGTGTCACATCATCAATTTTATGTATTGGAAGTTCTCTGTTTTTTAATGATTTATCCCTTGTTGTACCCCCTGGTGCTTCTTATGGAATTCTTTGCACTGTTTGACGTGCTGTATACTACATTTGTAAGTATTAAAGCACAAAATACAACTTCAGATCAAGGCAAAAACTTGGATATGTCCATTTTGGACTCCGAGGTGCGATCTACCTGAACTAAAATATTCATCTCCATGTGAAACCATCTTAAAAACCTGGTCTGGAATTTTATTCAGCTTGAAATTGAAAAGGATTTTCAAAACAATGTAGCAGAAGTGCAGCATGCATTCTCCTTAAGCAAAAGGTGCATATCTCCAACAAAGTAGACTGCTCAAACATAAGTCACTATGCAAGGTTAATTTTTACAGAACCAATTTCTGTATTTTTCTATGTATGTGCCAAGAAGACTGCATGCATCTTGATATGCACATATTCATAAACACATACATGTGTATATATTACAAGACTTAAAAATCTCACAAAGATTATATGAAGTACACTACTGTTAGGCAGGTATTCTCTCTAAAAGAGAGATTCTATATTTGAATTACACCCAATGACTACATCATCCACATATAAATATATTCCAGTTTCCAGATTGTAATGTTTCTAATCAGCATGATTTTATATTCTGCTCCATTATAAAAATTAGCTCAGCCTGTACAATGTTTTCAATGCATTTTAGTTTCACATTTGTAATTATACATGTAAGTATACCACTGTGATAGTAAGACTGTTCAAGCTGGCTCTGCCAGTAGAGATCACTTATGGCATACATTCCCACTATGCTGGTCCCCAATAATGAAAATACTTGACTCTGACTTGCTATTAAATTTTCTACCAATAAAAATCATTCCTTCATCTGGAAATATTTATATCTTAAATGTCCTCATTTGTTCATAAGATCTACCAAGTAATATTTTTTATTATATTATTTTCCTATTATTCCCACTGTACAATCTCCATTCCACCTTACCTTACCCAAGAATAATTAATCAATATTTCAAGCAGGTTTTACTGAAAGACAGCTATCCACTGGAAAGCTCTGGCTTGCAAATATTGCAAGCACCTACACACTTGTATCACCTGATTAGGAAAGATTACATTTCTGCTGTACCCCATAAGGGCATATAAAATTATTCTACTAACAGCTCAAATGAGTTTTAGTTTAATGATTCTAGAGACCTAGTTTTCTTCTGTATGGTCTATACTACCATAAATCACAGGAATAAAATTCCCTTTCTCATTTAACTCTCTAGATTATAAAGTCAGTAAATTGGAGTAGCCTGAAAGAAGAATTTGGCCTGGCTTTTTAAAGATGATTGAAAAGGGCTCATATACATCAGGTTTCTTTTTTGAATGCAGCATGAAAAACAAAAACTTTTTTGCAGGCACACCCTTTCAAGATTAATAAGAACATTACATTTCAAATAATTTAATGGTATGATGTATAAAGGCTTGAAACCTAGTATTTTACATTAATATTGACAGTACTCCCTTAACAAGTAGTCATATATCACAAAACTTTTATTACAAAATGCTTTGAAGTTTAGTATACATATAAACTTTTATCAGAAATTACATATCACTGTAAAGGAATTAAGGCTTTGATGCAAAGTCCCGTGAAACCAATGCAATCTTTACACCCATAATGTACATGTGATGCTTATTTGAATATAAAAGACTGAAGGAAACTCTCTTCCTAAATTGGTTTAAATTTGCTAAAATTAAATAGAAAGTAGCTAACGGAGATTATTGTGAAAAAGAATGTAATTAACATATTCTATCAGACTTCACCTCTTTGAGCAGTTAAAGAAACTGGATAAAGAGATTTTATCTAAACTCAGTAACAATGTATATGAGACAAAAAGCAACCATGTAGACAACATTAAGGAAATTATAGTTCAGAACAGGAAAATTAAACATTGAGAATTTGAGGTCTGATTTCATCGTGAGAAAAAAGTTCTTTTACATGTTTTTTTCCCAATATAAGCTTATGAACTAAACTTTTAGGGTCTATAGCCTCCTCTCAGGCTGGTAGGAAATATTAGCATGCAAATATAATTAAACTGTCTGCATATTTTAAGGTTTGCCTCTGTGTGTGACTCCCTCTCTGTGCCTCTCCTTGTGTTTCTCATGTGTAGAAAAAATAAACACACCCACGTAGATGGCCCTATTTGCTTCTGCCTCTTACCGCTAAAACAGTTGAATACATCCTTTACAATTTCCACCTAAGCTAATTTTGCCCTGGATTTTCTAGCTTCTTTAAACCGGACTCAAATAAAACTACCTGCATAAAGCCTTCTAGTTAAACCTCTGCTTACTCATTGCAGTAGTCTTGACCACTGTCTAGATCCCATTCTTTGCCCTTTCCTAATTCTTCCTGTTCCCTTCTCTTTACAGGTCCTGGATTCTGTCCTCACTGCTGTGTACTCTCCTCTGGCTTTCTCTCTGATTCTGCTTGGAGGGCATTAATGTTCATCATCTCTTTTCTGCATATGTTTGGTCTTGCTGGGATGAAGTTACAAAGTCCACTTTCTTCATGGCAGCCTATATGGAGCTGTGCTCTGCGTTTATGGCTAAAACACAGTTGATATAGCACAACACTGTACTGCTGAGCAGTGCTGGCACAGCAGCAAAGCCGCCTTCTGTTTCTCTCTTCACTTGCCCCTGCCTCCACCAGTGAGTAGGCTTGGGGAGCACAAGAAGCTGGGAGGGGTCACAGCCAAGACAGCTGACTCTGACTGACCAAAGGGAAATCCCATACCATATGACATTGTGCTCAGCAGTAAAAGCTGGCGGGAAGAAGGAGGAAGAGAGGGACATTCATAGTTACGACATTTGTCTTCCCAAGCAGCCAGTAGGAGTGCTAAGGCCCTGGTTCCCAGGAAGCAGCTAGACATCTGCCTGCCGATGGCAAGCAGTGAATGAATTGTTTATTTTGCTTCATCTGCACACACAGCTTTTGCCTTCCCTATTAAACTGTCATTATCTCAACCCACAAGTCTCTTTGCATTCCTTTATTTTTTTTTTCTTCCCGTTTCCCAGCATAGAAGAGTGAGCAAAAGACACGGTGGGAGTTTAGCTGTTGGCCAGGGTCAAGGTACCACATGGTCTGTTGTTTTTCCAGTCTGGATTTGTGCCACCTATTGACACAAATTTATCTTCCGTTTCTATATGAGTTACTCCCAAATGTCCCAGTCTTGTCTTTTCTGTCCAAAAAGTCTGAAGACTGTAACCGTAATTTTTCATCATGGATGTCTATTTGAACACAGCTAAAACAATTCTCTGACTCCTCCCTTCCATGAGACATTACTTGTTATCCTCTTCCTTGATAACTGTGAATACCTGTGATATCCTGCCCGTCCCTCAGCTCCATTAGAAGAACATCGTCTTTGACTCTGCAGTGGTTCATGGATAAGCTATGCCAAAATCCTGAAAATTGTTTTTCTCTGAGTAACAAAACATAACCCTTTTTATCCATTGCAACATCCATCCAAGTTGTTATTACACTTCAGCTACCATCACATTCATTCTCCAGGCAAATTGTCTTGACCCAGTTGTATCCATGCTGATGGAAGAAACCATTTTCCAAGAAACTTTAGTGGCCACTGTTTAAACACCTACAGTCTAATCTATCCAAAATACATAATTAGCCAGATTATCGGAACTATGATAGACATGCATTTAGACCTTCATTCAGCAAAGTACATATAGTCAGAAAAGTATTTAAGCATATGCTTAAACAGACGGCAAGATAGCATTTAATAGCTACTGAAGCATAAACAGGGCCTAAGAGAGTATTTTCATGATATTTCTTCAGCTGCCTTTAATGCACACTTTCATAAATAGTGAATCAGACAGCCATTATCAGTTACTGTGATTTTTCTGGAAAGATTGCAAGGTTTTAAAAAATGTCTTGCATCTTCTTCATGGTTCATTGTGATATGGGAGCACAAAGTACAACTCTAGACCCATTAGGTTATATGTTATACGCAGTGAGATAAATCAAGCAGCGTATTCATCATGATGAATACATGAGAGTGCAGCAGATACTTTGGTTCAACCACATTCTTTCTTATTAAGTCCTATTCATGCACATTTGTGCAGGTGTTAAGGTATGCGAGGAATGAAGCTGGGGGTATTGTTTAGTCTGTGAGCAGTTAAGAAGGCAGAGGGCATATTGTTTAGTCTCCGTTAGAGCAGTTAACAAGGTGCAACCTTGAGGGAAGGAAGAAGATAACCACAAAGGGAATGCAATTACTGAACTTTGAGTGAAGTATCCTGCTAAACCTCTAATTAACATAAAATTGCCATAATAGAAATCTGCCCTTGGGTGGGGAAAGCCCCCTACCCACAGAAGCCCCTTCATCACTGAGCATGCGCAGTAAAAAAGGATGCTGTGACTTTAAGCGGAGATGAGGCTTGTGAGAACCAATAAGAACAAGGGTGACTGAGCCAACTTGCAAAAATAATCTTAACTGTTGCTCAAAATTTATAACTATTTTCTGTGCGTTAACCGAGGTGTGCTAGCTTTGTGGACCTGCCATCTAGCACCCAGCTCTGCACAGAGTTGGAATAAAAGCAAATATCTTGACCCTGTGTGTTTTTTGGCTCTCTGCACACCAAGTGGAAGAACCCATATTTGGGACAACAGTTATTTTGTTGTCTGAGACAAGTGAAAGATTCTAGGGGGCAGGTCAGTAGAAGGCAACACAATTAAAAAAAGATTAATGAATCCAGAAGTGGTCAAAAAGATTACCTAAGAAGTAAACCATGAAGACTGAGTTGTTCCTGCATTCTTGAAAAATGTAATTGCCATGAGGTCAGCAGAATCCACAGTAACTTGGGTAAAGGTAAAGGTGGCAGGGGGAGATCGCGACCACTGACTAAATTGAGGGACTATGTAAAATTACCCCTCCACACACACTCTTTCTAGGACCATGGGTGATAATTTAAATAATAAGTAATTTAAATAATAAGCAATGTGGTAATTACTTGCCAATTAATGTAAATTTGGGAGGGTTCTCCATTGTTTTTGTTAATCATGGAATAAGATAAATACGTGGTGATTCCTTTGTGTGGTGTGCTAACTTTGTGGAATACAACCTAGCACCCATAACTGCACAAATATGCTATAAATAAAACACCTCTACTCTGTATATTGGTGTGTTGCACACCGGGTATATGATCCCCCTTTTGGGACACTGATTTGTGATAACACAGTGAATCTTTAATTCTCATAAATCCTGATGAAAGGTTGTCCAGTACATCAGGTCTTATATTCATAGGTGACTAAAAGCGTCTGTGTAAGAAAAATTCTTCTCTTTATTAAAAATTCTCAGTTATCTGTACAGTCAGCAACCATAGTATAACAACCATCTAGGAAAAGATGCAGGAAAGTGCCCAACAATCTTTAACATTTAAATAGCATTTCTAGAGAAGAACATACATCACACATCTAGGTTCCGGATAACAAATGATCTGAATGTCCACCTACATACAGTTTCATGATTCTTCCAGACATGTAGAAGAAACATGAAACAACTTACTATGGTCCTCCTTTTGTACAAGTTCAAATTGCTACATCAGCTGAAATTAGTGAATAAGTATGTTCTCAAAGGAGAAAAAAAAGAGCTCAATTCATGTTGAATATTCACTATGCCTATTTAGTTAGCTCCAATCTGAAAGATATTAGTCTAACACCTTTTCAGTATTCACCACTTGGTCTTGTCTGTTGCAAACCATTATGGAGACACAACTCTAACAATAATGGAAAAAGCAAGCTCGTATATAATATGACACATGTAGTCTACACTAGGTATCTTTCCTGACTACAGTGAATTGCTGTTAAATACAATTCAAGCCCAGTAAGACAGAAGGTACTCACCACTTTTCTGAATCAAAGGAACAGAAAAGGGAAATAAATTAATTACCTGTAAAAGTCCTACTTAATTTGATTTTCTCACAGTATCTTTGCTTTGTTTTAGATATCTAAATGAGTTAAGATTTGAAAAATCATTTAGAATGAGCAGGAATTGCATCTGTGTCTTGAGAGAAGAATAGGCCCCTACTGTTTAAAATTTATTCATTAATGATGGGCAAAGTATTGTGGGCAGATCTTTAATTGCATTACGTTCTGATGAGAGTCTCTGCCATCATTTCTCACAGTGTTTACATTTTTTCTTCAGATGGCAATTTTATGGTGTGCTTAGGTATGCTTTATGTGCTTGTGGAAGAACATTTCAAGCTCAAAAGGGTATTCTCTCCTGTCACATCTGTATTCTTCAAACTAGAAAAGAGAAGACTTTTACCTCCTATTTCTCACCTGCCCTGTTGGGGTATTCACACTTCCGAAATGTGCCTTCAAGATGTCCATATAATACATGGAGTGTCTTAATGGAAAAGAAAAACAAAAAAGAAAGAAAAAAAGAAAAAAAAAAAGAGGATTTCTACAAGCCAGGTAGTCACAGAACTGTTCCCTAGTACAAAATGCCAACAAGAAGGACAATGCTTTGCCTCACTTTCTCACACTAAGGTACCTTCTGCCAGTTAGTACTCATCCTCATACCTTTTTACTGGAGCTAGAAATCTAAGCTACACCTATGTAAAGACAGCAATACTGCTGCTTCCTAAATGCTCAGAATATTAGCAGACTGAGATATAAACCTTTATACTTACTGAGATGTGTCACTTCCATTGAAACTCTTCCACTTTCTAAAAAATATTTAAATATTCACTGAGCAAAGGAGAATGTGGAAATTACTCTGCAGCCAATGAAGCAGCATACTTTGTTGGAAGACTGTCATTCTGCTCCCTGCATCAGTGAATACCTATGTATAGCATAATCACTGTGCTGTTTGCCAATTGTTTTTTCACAGCTGAACTTCTATTACAATTAAACAACTTACTTTTTCTCATTTACAATCCAAACAAACCATCCTAGGCCTTTTCCATTTATTCCTAGTATAAAACTCACCAGGATTGCTTGCACTACTCAGCAGCTTTCCAGAATAAGAAACACAGAACAAGCTATTTCTAAGACAAAACCAAATTTTATTAGTTATTTTTTACAGAATAATTTTCCAGATGTTATGAAGACCACAATCCTAAACACCTATTGGTGAACATTCAAAGGTTCATTCTGAGTCACAGATCAGATATTTATAGTTAAGTACATCAGTTTTCTAAATTGTGTCAGCTAACACAGATCACATGCAACTATCATGTTATCGCACATTCTGAAAGCATAAATATATAGAGAGGAAAAAAGCCCACATTATAATTTCGGAAAGTAAGTTGAGCTAGCAATTAAAAATAAATACTCGAACAACTTTTTTATAATTCTTCCTTGATACAAACATCCATTTTACTTAAGAAATAGTTTTTTGTTAGCAGAAATGGGGAAAAGACAGGAATTTGGCCTTTGGAGACATCTGCACAGCTCAGCCTTGAGAAGAAGGAGCTGTGGCATTGAGAAGATGGTAAACAGCTGGACACCTGCAGGGCTTAGCCTTGAGGAGAAGGAGCTGTGGTAAACAACTAAGAGGAAGCAAAGGAGCGCATAGACACCTGCAGGCAGTAAATCCTGACTGTGTGAGAGGCACGTGGACAGCGCGTGATATTTTGTATATAGCCGATTGCAATAATGTGTGTAACAACCTGTAACCAATCATGAGTGTGTGCGCGGTGACTAAACAAAAATTATGATATATATTGGAGTCAGATAAGACAATAAACAGCTTTGGAGTATAACTCTCATAGAGTTGTGAACTCCATCTTTCCCCCGCAACCACCCTCTCGGTGAAGAAATTTTTCCTAATATCCAATCTAAACCTCCCCTGTCGCAACTTGAGGCCATTTCCTCTCGTCCTATCACTAGTTAGTTGGGAGAAGAGACCAACACCCACGTCACCACAAGCCCCTTTCAGGGAGTTGTAGAGAGTTATAAGGTCTCCTCTCAGCCTCCTCTTCTCCAGACTGAACAACCTCAGTTCCCTCAGACGGTCCTCGTAAGACTTGTTCTCCAGATCCTTCAGCAGCTTTGTTGCCCTTCCTTGGACAAGCTCCAGCAACTCAACATCCTTCTTGTAGTTAGGCGCCCAAAACTCAACATAGGATTTGAGGTGTGGCCTCACCAGTGCTCACTACAGGGGCATGATCACTTCCCTACTCCTGTTGGCCACATGATTTCTGATACAGGCCAGGATGCTGCTGGCAGCCTTGGCCACCTGGGCACACTGCTGGCACATATTCAGTTGGCTGTCAACCAGCACCCCCAGGTCCTTTTCCACCAGGCAGCTTTCCAGCCACTCTTCCCCAAGCCTGTAGTATTGCATGGGGTTGTTGGTTGTTGTGACTGAAGTGCAGGACCCAGCACTCGGCCTTATTAAACCTCACACAGTTGATCTCAGCCCATCGATCCAGCCTGTCCAGATCCTTCTGCAAGGGAGGAGGGAAAAAAACCCTTGAAAACCACAAGGTTTTCTGTTATGTTAGGTGTAGATAGCTAGGGTCTGGCGGCCGGAAGATATCGCGCTGTACGGAAAGTTAGGGTCCCTCTCTTGAAAGCCAATAGCTAATTTATGATGCAATTTATGATGCAATATACCACTCGATCTGTATGTACATTTCATGGAGGTAGGGGGAGTAGGGGCACTAGCCCAGGGACCTCCTGAAAAAGCTCAACCAATACAATGGATAGTCCTGGGAAAACCGTCACGTGCATTCTCTCCAGGAGTCGAGTGCCTCGGTAGCCTCATTATGAAAGGCAGAAAACTCACCCTCAGACACCTAGGCATCGAACCCGCCAGGATATACCTGCCCTTCCGCAAACAGCTCCCAACGCTATCAGTGGCGATGTCAGAGTATCTAGCTATAGCTCTCGTCGGATTTGGCGGAGAAGTCCGGTATGCTACAAAACCCCCCTGGGCTCAAATGCTGGCAATTGTCAACATCGACCTCCCAAGGAAGATCATGGATCGGCCCCAACAGGGACCAACGGTCTTCACAGACGCATCCTCAGCGACCTCAACCGCAGCGGCAGTATGGCAATCGGGAGGAGAATGGCACTGCATTAGAAAGACCGATCGTGCACTTTCAGTCCAGCAGCTAGAAGCGATGGCCGTAGTACTAGCGTGTGGACTGTTCCCAATGGAACAACTCAACATAGTGACCGATTCGATGTTCGTGGCTAAGCTTTGCTTAGCCATGTCGGCACCCGGCGTGTCAACATCCACAACAGCTATCATGCTGGAAGAAGCACTTTTTTCCAGAAAGGGCACCATATCGGTCATCCACGTCAACAGCCATGACCCAATCAAAGGGTTTTTCCAAACCAGCAACAATAAGGCAGACGCTGCTGCAAAAGGGGTGTGGACGCTAAGAGAAGCCCGCCAGCTACACGAGTCTCTCCACATCAGAGCTAAAGCGCTAGCAAAGAAATGCGGGATCTCGGTCACTGATGCGAAACACATAGTAGCCACATGTCCCCATTGCCAGAAAGCACCACTGTGGTCCAGTGGAGTCAACCCCAGATGCCTTAAAGCCTCCAAAGTGTGGCAGACGGATTTTACGCTCTGTCAGTTGCTGAAACCTCGAGCGTGGCTAGCAGTAACCGTAGATACATATAGCAGAATGATCGTAGCCACACACCACCTCAAAACCGACTCCAAAGCGACCATCCAACATTGGTTGACGGTCATGGTGTGGCTTGGCATCCCTAATCAGATCAAAACAGACAACGGCCCGAACTTCGCCTCCAAATCAGTCCAGGCATTTGCTTTGAAATGGGGTATCACCTTAACACACGGTATTCCATATAACAGCACAGGTCAAGCTATAGTTGAACGAGCAAATCAAACTCTGAAATCTAAATTAGAGGTGTTGGCAAAAACAGAAGGTTTTGCCAACGCCGTTCCCCCGGGAGACCAAGCACGCCTGCTAGCGACCGCTCTTTTAGCACTAAATCAATTCCCCAGGGGAGGAGAGGTGAATAGCCCCACCCAAAAACATTGGGCCGCTTGAGCGCTAGAAGAAGGCCCGTTAGTTATAATCAAAAATGAGCTGGGAGAATGGGAACAAGGGTGGAGGCTAGTCCTTACAGGGCGAGGGTATGCTGCAGTTAAAAAAGATGGGAAAGTTAAGTGGTGTCCGCTTAAGTCTATTAAACCGGACCTTCAGAATAAAGCTAATGAAAACTGAGTTTTTGTCCACAGGACCGGATTATCGGACGTCCTTGTAACCCGTACACCCCGGTGGCGAGAGAGGATGACAAGCCGACAAGCATCCTGTCCGCACCTGGGAGCTCCACACTGGTGGAATCCAAACAGCAGCGACCTAACCTCCAAAAGGGGAGACTACAATGTCTTTGTGTGATCTTGATTTTAGGGCTCGTCACTATAGGGCAAGCAGTATCAGAACACCATCCCCATCAGCCATTTAAATGGTCCCTCCTTCGATTCGATGATCAGCAAGTTATCGCAACCCAAATTACATCAGATGCGCCAAGTTTTAATGCCTCTCTGTGTCAGCTTGTCCTGAGAGACCGATGCTGGAGATACCTAGGATTTTATATGTGTCCCAGCTCGAACCCGGGGAAGAGTTATTGCAACTGCCCTAACCAATATTACTGTAGCTACTGGGGGTGTGAGACCATAGCCCCTGCTTGGATACCAGGTAGTGGTAAGAGACAAATACCTAAAAGTCCAGTGGGGTCCATATAAGTGCATTCCACCACAAGCATGGCGAGGACGCGGAAATTGTCAGTATCTCTTCTTAAATGTTACTGAGCCCCAAGAAGACAGTTGGTTACTTGGGAAAATGTGGGGGATAAGGTACACAGAACCAGGGACAGACAAAGGTGGTTTAATCCTCATAAAAAAGGAGATTATCCCGAATGATCCACTGCCAGTAGGCCCCAACCAAGCAATCGGTCCTAACCCAGTTCTTATCCCGAAAATACCTGACCCAACAATACCTACACCATTACCACATAATATTGTAGCTAGTACCAAAGTTACCGCACCCAGAGCAACACACACCACCGAAACTCCCAATCAAAATTCTCTCTGGAAAATGATGCAAGCTAGCTATCAACTACTGAACAAAACTAACCCAAATCTTACGGAGCATTGTTGGCTGTGCTACGGAATAAGACCACCCTTTTATGAGGCTGTAGGAGTAAGTGACATACCCAGACGAGTAAATGGCTCAAATCTGGCCCAGTGTATATGGGACACAGAAAAGCAAGGAATTACATTAGCGCGGGTGGTGGGAAGTGGCGTGTGCGTAGGTAAAGTCCCAAAGCACAAAAAACAACTATGTGCTAGCAAGACACAAGATAAAACCCCTGCAAAGTGGTTAATACCGGCCAGCAATACCAAGTGGGTTTGTTCCACTATGGGAGTTACACCTTGTCTATCGTTGGAAAAATTTGATAAATCCTCAGAATATTGTGTCCAGGTAACTATAGTCCCCAAAATCTTTTACCATACCGAAGACTTTGTCTACGACTCACAGATTACCCCGGAACATCACCTGTCAAAACGAGAACCCCTTACAGCACTAACAATAGCTACTCTAATGATCGTAGGAGGTGCGGGAATAGATACAGGAGTAGCATCCTTGGTGCAACAGAACAAAGAACTTAGTGCCCTGAGGGTGGCAGTAGATGAGGACTTGGCTAGAATCGAACAATCAATAAGTGCATTGGAACAATCAATTAGATCACTATCTGAGGTAGTGTTGCAAAATCGAAGAGGGTTAGACTAGATGTTCTTGCAACAAGGGGGAGTGTGCACTGCACTAAGGGAAGAATGTTGTGTATATGCGGACCACACCGGAATAGTGAGGGACACTATGACCAAATTACGAGAGGGATTAGAGAAACGAAAAAGGGAACGAGAGGCACAACAAGATTGGCTTACATCGTGGTTTAACTATTCACCATGGCTGACCACTCTGATATCTACCTTGACAGGGCCGATCGTAATTATCATGATAGCATTGATCTTTGGACCCTGCATATTGAACAGACTCGCATCGTTTGTTAAGAGCCGACTAGAGAAGGTCAACATCATGTTGATAGAACGCCAACAGCTGCTTTAAGAATGTTCTTCTTCAAAATTTCCTTTAACTATCCCCAGTTATACCCTGTTGCTCCCAGCTACCCCACAGTCACCTCTTGACGTGCCTTGTGTTTTCTATTCAAGTTTGTAATATGTATATATTTTTTAACATTATTATAATGCACAGAGTAAGAGTAGGATGCATTTAGTATGTTTCCTATCCAAGGTTACGAGATATATATTCTTTAAGATTGCTATATTTTAACCAATTTAATTTATTAATTAAATAGTAATTTAATTACTGTTACTATTAATTAATATAATTAATAATAATGTATTTATTATCATAAATTAATAAATTAATTAAATTAATTTAATTACGCATAGGGAGGGGGGAAATGTAGATAGCTAGGGTCTGGCGGCCGGAAGATATCGCGCTGTACGGAAAGTTAGGGCCCCTCTCCTGAAAGCCAATAGCGTTTAATTTATGATGCAAGCAGACGGAAGTGAGGTTATAAACCTAAGCTATATAATGCCGTGTCACACACTAATAAACGCCATTTGCCGTCTACCACATTGGTGTCAGCGAGCTGATGGCCCGAGCGGCCTGGGGTTGGTCGCCGTGCCGTTCCTGAACCAGGTCACCACGCCTGCGAAGGCAACAGTTAGGAAGAAGGTCATCATTGTACAAAGTGCTAGCACAAAGCAAAGAACTGAATTCCACTCACAGGTAGTAGTGATGATTTCAGGCACACATCATTACTTAATATCCTGTGTTAAACTCCTGAGTCACATTGATTCTAATGTTTTCTCAGGGTGCCCATAATTATACTTTGCTCTAGATACGTATACTCTAGAGTTACAGACTGACTTCCTTTCCTTTGACTTTATTTTGAACGTTAATTTACCCTTTATTTGATCACCTGCAGTGAACAGGTACATATTTTATGTAAGAAAAAAAGTACAAATATCATCAATCACTTTTCCAAAGTGATATTATTCTGTTCTGCCCAAACACAATAGTAAGGGGTGAAATATTCATTGATTGCAATGAGACCAGGATTCCCATCCTCTCCCTTCATTTTGTGTGAGGTGAGAATTTTTTCCTTGAAAATATTCAGGAATTCATTTTGTCTTGCTTCAGATACAGAACCACATCACTAAAAGAGAGATACATCATTTCTGGAAAACAGTAAAAGTGGAATGAGCCATATGTGGCCAATGCTACAGTGATTTGATGTTAAAATAGTTTGACCTCAGTGGCAGATTTGCCTAGTTAAGGCAAGAAGTATGTAAGGTTATTGTTTATATCTGTTCATCTCCTATCACATATTTTAATTTTGTGTTTAGGTATTTTTCTTGGCTCTTTTATTATCTTTCTCATTATCAAAGCTTTTCATACATCTATAAAAAGAAATAATTGTGTTTGCCATTGGATGTAGCCATCAACAAACACCTGAAAGAAATAGAGACTTTTGTGCATCTTATGTAGACATGTATCATAAAAGAGAACAGAGGTATTGTTTTGGCCATTCAGCACCTTCAAAATCTACTCTTTGTCCTGTGTGAAGCAACTCATGGTTGTTTGACTTCCTGTGAGAGGTTTTGGGGACTGAAGCAGCAATGACAGAGCCTGCTACATTCCAGGTTCCAGGATTACTGTTGGCCCAGACGAGGTTTGAAGGTGTTTTTCTCTACAAAATATTCCAAAGGGGATTATTGTTGACTGAGATTAACCTGGAGATGCTCTCTACAAAGTACTTCTCTAACATGACTTGATAAATGTCTTAAAGCTTCAAATGTTAATAGTCTAAAAACATTGAAATGAATTATTACTGAAGCATGAAATTTCAATTATTTGGGTCATTGATGTTTTTTTGTGACATCTAAGTCATTCAAGAGTAGTGATTTTACAGGAAGAAAAATTTGATGACAGGAGTATAAAATAATATTCCTGAAGATGAGGTATAAAATAGCCCTGATAGGAGTCATAGAATGATAGAATAGTTTGGGTTGGAAGGGACATTTTAACGTCATCTAGTCCAACTGCCCTGTGATGAGCAGGGACATCTTCAGCTAAACCGGGTTGCTCAGAGCCCTGTCCAACCCAACCATGAATGTTTCCAGGGCTAGGACATCTACCACTGCTCTGTGCAACCTGTGCCAGTGTTTCAACACCCTTACTGTGAAAAATTTCTTCCTTATATCTAGTTGAAATCTACTCTCTTTTAGTTTCAAACCATTACCCCTTGTCCTATCGCTACAGGCCCTGCTAAAAAGTCTGTCTCCATCTTTCTTATAAGCCTCCTTCAAGTACTGGAAGGCTGTAAGAAGGTCTCCCTGGAGCCTTCTCTTCTCCAGGCTGAACAACCCCAACTCTTTCAGCCTGTCCTCCTAGGAGAGATGTTCCAGTTCTCTGATAATTTTTGTGGTCCTCCTCTGGACCCGCTCCAACAGGCCCATGTCTTTCCTGTGCTGAGGGCTCCAGAGCTGGATGTAGTACTCCAGGTGGGCTCTCACCAGAGTGGAGAAGAGAGGCAGAATCACCTCCCTCGATCTGCTGGCCATGCTTGTTTTGATGCAGTCTAGGATACAGTTCTTCTGGGCTACAAGCACATGTTGCCGGCTTATAGAATCATAGAATAGTTTGGTTTGGAAGTGACCTTTAAAGGTCATGTAGTCTAATCCCCCTGCAATGAGCATGGACATCTACAACTAGATCAGGTAGCTTAGAGCCCCATCCAAGTCCAACTTTTCATCCACCAGTACCCCCCAAGTCCTTCTTGGCAGGACTACTCTCGATCCGTTCATTTTCCAGCCTGTATTGATAGCAGGGGTTGCCCCGACCCTGCACTTCGCCATGTTGAATCTCACGAGGTTCACGCAGGCCCATTCCTCAAGCATGTCCAGGTACTTCTGGGTGGCTTTCCATCGTCCGCTATGTCAACTGCACCACTCACCTTGGTGTTGTCTGCAAATTTGCTGAGGGTGCACTCGATCCCACTAAGATAGTGATGAAGATATTAAAGAGTACTGATCCCAGTACAGACCCCTGAGGGACACCACTCATCACCAGTCTCCATCTGGACATTGAGTCATTGACCACTACCCTCTGGATGCGACCATCCAACCAATTCCTCACCCACCCAACAGTTCGCCCATCAAATCCATCTCTCTCCAATTTAGAGAGAAGGATGTCGTGGGGGAGTGTGTCAAAGGTCTTAACAGAAGTCCAGATAGACAACATCAGCAGCTCTTCCTTTGTCCAGTGATGTGGTCACTCCATCATAGAAGGCCACTAGGTTGGTCATGCAGGACTTGCCCTTGGTGAAGCCATGATGACTGCCTCGAATCACCTCCCTGTCCTCCATGTGCCTCAGCATAGCTTCTAGGAGGATCTGCTCCATGCCCTTCCCAGTCACAGAGGTGAGGCTGATAGGTTGGTAGTTCCCAGAGTCCTCCTTGCTACCTGTTTTAAAGATGGGTGCAATGTTTCCCTTTCTCCAGTCTCCAGGGACTTCCCCTGACTGCCAGGATTTTTCCAGTATCATGGAGAGTGGCTTGGCAACTACATCAGCCAGTTCCCTCAGGACTCTGGGATGCATCTTGTCAGGTCCCATAGACTTGTGTATGTTCAGGTTCCTCAGGTGGTCTCAAACCTCATCTTCTATTACCATGGGAGGAACTTTGTTCCTCCAGTCCCCAACTTGCAGTCCATCCCCTTGAGAGGTGTCATACGAGACAATGCCCATGAAGACTGAGGCAAAGAAGTCATTGAGTACCTCAGTCTTCTCCTCACCTGTTGTTACCAGTTTGCCAGTCTTGCTCATCAATGGGGGTACACTTCTGTTTCTGGCTGACATACCTATAGAAGCCCTTCTTATTATTCTTTGCATCCCTTGCCAAGTTCAGCTCCAGCTGAGCCTTGGCCCTCCTGACCTCATGTCTGCACAACTGGGCAGCATCCCTGTATTCATCCCAGGATACTGGTCCCTGCTTCTGTTGTCTGTGCATTTCCTTCTCACCTTTTAGGTTGACTAACAGGTCTCTACTCGTCCATGCCAGATGCCTTCTTTTCCTGATTTCTTACACCTAGAGATCGAGAGTTCTTGCGCTGTATGGCAAGCATCCTTAAAAATCTGCCAACTCTGTTCTCTTTGTCCCTGAGGGACAGTTTCCCAGGGGGTCCTGTTAACTAACTCCCTGAAGAGCTGTAAGTTTTCTTTCGTAAAATTTAGGGTCCTGACTTTACTCTTCACCCGCCCCCTATCCCTCAGGACTTAGAACTCCACCAGTGCATGATCAGTACAGCCCAGTCTGCCTTGACATCGACATTTAGCTCACATGCGTTGGTGGCCAACAGGTCCAGTATTGCATCCCCTCTGGTAGGGCTGTGTATTACCTGTCACAGGAAGTTATCCTCCATGCACTTCAAGAGTCTCTTGGATTGCCTACAATTCACCATGTTATTTTCCAGCAGATGTTAGGGTGGTTGAAGACCCCCAGCAAGACAAGAGTCAGCAAACATGATGCTTCCTGTAGCTGGAGTGAGAAAGCTTTGTCAATAAACTCCCCTTGATTGGGTGGCCTGTAGTAGACACCAACCACAAGGTTCCCTTTGTTACGTTGGTCTCTGCATCTTACCCATAAGCTTTCGACCTCCTCATGGGTGTTCTTCAGAGATAGCTCTTCACACTCTATCCATTTCTTGATGTAGAGGGCAATGCCTCTGCCCTTCCTTCCTTCCTCACCTGTCCCTTCTGAACAGCCTGTAGCCATCAATAGCTGCACTTCAGTCATGGGATTCATGCCACCAAGTTTCAGTAATGGCGACCAGGTCATAGCTTTCTAGTAGCATGGTGGCTTCCAGCTCCTCCTGTTTGTTGCCCATGCTGTGTGCATTGGTGTAGAGGCACTTCAGCTTGATTGTCAGCCATGTCACCCTCTTAGAGGAACACTCTTTAGTTCCTCTGGGGTCTTTCGCTGGTGCAACAGGCTGAGGGGCCTCACTAGCACCCTGACCCTCTAACCTTGGTGTGTCACCCCACAGCTTGTCGTGAGTGAGCCTGATATTTCCCCTCTCCCACTTCCAGTCCAGTTTAAAGATTTGTCAATAAGCCCCACTGGCTTGTGAGCAAAGACCCTCTTCTCCCTTTGAGAAAGGTTAATCCCATCTGATGCCAGCAGGCTGGGTGCCATGTAGGCCATCCCATTATCAAAACACCTGAAATTGTGGCGGTGGCAACAGTCACGGATTGCATTAATAGACTGGACCCGTCTTTTCCTCCCTGTGTTGCTGCTTACATCTGGAAGGAGGGAGGAAAAAATAACCTGTGCTCCAGATTCCCTTACCAACCATCCCAAGGCCCTGAAGTCTCTTTTGATCGCTCTTGGACTATGAGTTACAGCTTCATCTCCACCCACATGGAAGAGCAGTAGTGGGTAATAGTCCGAGGGCTGCATGAGTCTGGGAAGTTTCCTAGTGATGTTCTTAACCTGGGCCCCAGGGAGGCAACAAACTTCTCTAAGAGAAGGGTCTGTCTGGCATATTGGATCTTAGTTCCGCTCAGAAGGGAGTCACCTACAACTATAACATGTCTTTTCTTCCTCATGGGAGCAGTCACCATGTGGAGGCCTTTCTAACCTTGGCAGCACCTCTGATGTATCTGGACCATAGTCCACTTCATCCATGGACTGTCATTCCACATCCAGAGCCTCACACTTGTTATACAGAGGCATCTGGGGAGGTAAGGTGGGCAAGATGGTGGTTTGCCTGCTACCCTGAGCATGGACTTCCTTCATTCACTCCTTTCCTTTAAGCTACCATCTTCAGCCTGGCAGGGGAGGATAAAGGACCCCCTTGATCTTGTTTTTCTCTCGTGGCTGTTCCGGCTTCTGTCTCAGGCAGGGCAGAGCATAGTTCCTCCAGTCGGTCTCTTCCTCCAACTCCCTGATGCTCCTTAACCATTCTACCTCCTCTCATAGCTCTGCCACCAGGCTGAGCAGATCATCCACCTGATCACACCTCACACAGCTGTTCTTCTACTGCCATCAGTTACCAGTGAGAGGCTCTGGCACTCCCTGCAGCCTGAGACCTGGCTGGCTGCATGTTTCTGTGGGAGCTCTGCCTGGGTTGCCACATCTGTTCTGGTGAGTGCAGAGGACATGGCTTTCTGGTGGGTGGCTACCACAGCTAAGCTCCTTCGAAGATTATGATGACCACCGATTGAATGCACCTCTTGAGCTGGTGGGGCCACTACGCCCTCGCTGCATGCCCTTCCATGCGAACTGTCACACAGGAAGATGTATTTAATTCAACAATATGTATGACTGATGTTATTGCTTAACAGATACATAGTTTCTGAAAGAGAAATTGCTGGTATCAAGAAACAAAAAAAATTAAACTGCTTCTCGGTTTCTGAAGAATAAATAAGATATAGAATAGTAGTGAAGTAGACAGCTTTCAAGACCTTTAATTTCTTTGAGTGTTGTAAGCAATAAATACAAGACACATAAAAAGATCATATACAATGTCTAGTCCGCTTGCAGCAATCATTCCCATAGGATATCGCTAAGGCCAAAATCCAAGCTTTAAGAAAAGATTAAAGGCTTCTATAGTTAAGTAAGACATCATTTTCAAGGGAACATGTAGAAGTTAAATGTTTAATTCCCACTAAAATCTGAGCTCCAGGTTTATATATGTTTTGTACAGATAGACATTAAAACTATGAAAACCCTTACAAAAAATGGAAATTAAACACCCTTGAAATCAAATGACATTTTGGCATGGTGCACAATGCATTAGTAATCTACAACATGAGACCACTTCAAGCATGTATGAAAAAAGAATGAAGCTGAATTGGAGTTGTCACCTCTGAAACACCAAGAAAACCAACTAGGGTGAAATAATTTCCATTATTTCTTTTCTTATTTCTTATCAGCTTTATTCACAATTAATAATTTCCGTTGATCTAAAAGTTAGTTTCATCTGTTTCTACATCTGTAGATAAGATTTACAAAGATTCATAGTTAGGAAAAAGATTGCTATGTTCAGACAGAAAAAATAGACTTGAATTTGTTGCTAAACAGCTCATACTTGTGAGCAGTAAACGGCTCGCATTTAAACTTTGAAGTATAAATATGTACCCGTAATTACATTCATTAACATTCAGATCTGAAAAATGTAACCCATTGATATATGATACGAAAGGAGGGAAAGAGGAAGGGGACAGGCTGTAAACACAATTATACACAGTTTGGGAAATGTATCTGGATGACCACTTTGTGAATGGGGGGAAGCACTCTGATATTGGGGAGTGGGGCTTCCTTTTTTTTTTTTCCCTCAAATAAAAATGTCCATTTGATAGCTCTGCTTTATCTTTTTTCAAGAATCAGCAGGTAAGTCCCAAATTTTGTAATTATTCTGATCTTCTTTTGTTGAATAATGTAACTCCTGATGTTATCAACCACAAAGAATTACAGTTATGAATGCAGAAAGAATATATGTAAGTTTTGTGTTCTTTGGAGAGCAAAAATTAATAAGAAATCATCTCAACAAACAGAGAAAAAGGTTAAAAGCTGTTAAGAGTTCATTCCATGAATCAAGACTAAAGGAAAATTTTTGGCTCTCTGAAACATGAATAGCAATTTTGTGGTACTGCTGCACTTGGAAATGAAGGTTTGTTACATCTAAGTGACCGTGGTTTTGGTCAAATCAGAAATGCATTTTAAGAAGACGGAGCAGAAGTGGGAAAGCAGCATAAAATTATACATTCTAGGGATCTGGAAAAAAAAGAAACAAACATAAATATAAACTGAGAACAGGTTATTTGGAAACACATGGAAGCTAAGTAATTAGTGTAGAACATTGTTTCATACAGAAGCCATGTCTAAAAGTAGACTTTAACTAGTTCTGTTCTTGTTGTCACAATAAGGTCCTCAATAATGAAGTTGAAGACTAGGAAGAAATTAAAATCCTCGAGGTCATATTTTAGCCAAGATTGAAAATTACTGACAGGTTTCTACTTGGACCTTTATGTTACATAGAAAACTTAGGCCTGTAGAGAAGAATTGTGAGGTAAATACTAACATGTAGGATCACTTTTCTGTTCTAGGATATTTAGTTGCAAATCATTCCAGTATCATTTTTGCAGAACACATACCATTACCTGCTTCTTTTTTTTTGCAGTGAAGTTAGCATCAGTGAATTGGAATCCAACAGGCTGAAGCTATTCACCATTATTGACAAATCTAGTATAAAAATAAAAATACTGTCCTATTCTCTTTCCCAAATTTATTCTTTGTTTCAGAGAAATAAACCTTCTGATTAGAATTTTTCACATATTTTCTAAGATCAGAAAAAGAAGGCAAATTCATGCTAATTTTAATATTGGTCAAGGTATGTGTGGTTTTTAGGTCTGTTTATCAGGTTTTATGACCTTCATCCTGCTTTTGTAGCCATTGTGAATATATGAAAATTCACCCATTGATCTAGTTAGAGGGTTCGAGCCTACATAAGGATCGTTAGTGACATTTTCAAGAGGTCTGAAGAAGAGGTGTTCAGTACTAGTGACCTGGAAATGGACATTTATTCAGTAACACAGTTAAGCACACAATAATGTTTAATTACAGTAAGTACATACATTCCACTCTGCTGTTAATGTAACTTTGTATACGACATAAATAAAATATGTGCTTAAATTTTTCGCTGGATCATAAAGTTCAGCTGAAAAAATATCAATTTCAATATCCTACACTGACCCCGTGACACCACTATTTCAGTTTCTTCACAGTAATTAAATTGTTGTGTGTTGTCATGAAAAACATGTTCTCTGTAAGCAAGTCTTTTAGGTCTGCCCTCAGTATAAGAGATACTGTATTTGCATATACCCATTGCAATTTGGGAGAGAAAATCACATTCTTACAACCCTGAAAAAGGCAAATAAAAAGGATGTAAAAGTTTAGTCAGGATCACCTCCAATTACAGAGTTTATCCTTTCCAACACTTTCAAATTAATTGGAACCATGTTTTGAATCATCCTGTCATCCCTGTGGTATTAATACAGGTTTAGCTACCCAGGGTGCCTTTTTTATTAATGCTTTCAAATTTCCCTTTGATTTGAGGAGCAACACAAATATTTTCTCTTCATTCATTGTTCTTTCCATTCCTTAGATGTTGGAAAGTATATTCCTGTCTTAAGTACCTTTGAAGAGAGATTCTCTTCAACATCAGAAATGAAGCAGCCTACAAGCACAAGCAAGCTTTGACAAACAAAGGAAATTTTCCTTTTTATTACCTATTTGATAAGCGTTTCCTGCAACTGTGAGTTTCACTTTTTTTGTCCTACTGTGTGAACATTATTTCCCCAGTTAAAAATATCATCATGTTCACTTGGCTCACCACTTCTCCTGTGTTATGTGTGGCTTGTATTATCATTCAAACACAAAAATGAACAAGCCCTGTCACCAGCTCAACAAAGTGTGCTCACTGCTCCTGAGGAAAGACTGAGGGTGCTGTCTTGAAATTATAGAAAACTTGAGCATGAGGAATTAAAAAGC
This sequence comes from Phaethon aethereus, assembly GCF_964289735.1. Taxonomy (NCBI): domain Eukaryota; kingdom Metazoa; phylum Chordata; class Aves; order Phaethontiformes; family Phaethontidae; genus Phaethon; species Phaethon aethereus. The sequence continues at coordinate 48,303,097 of NC_138579.1, read as the reverse complement.
AGAACACTGAAGCCTTGGCTTTACACATATGAGTAGTCTAAATGACTTGTGAGGTTTTGGTGGGTTGAGTAACTGTTCCCAGTTTCACTGCTTCTACAGTCAGAAGGCTTAGATCTTCTCACATATCACACACAACAAAACCAATGAGGTTCACCCAATAATTCCTGTACAAGGCATGAAATACCAGGCCCTGAGTGAAGAATACAAGTTTACATTCTTCCATTTCAACAGTTAGAAAATATAGACCTCACTCCCTCTCTAAACTCATATCGTTTAGACTTCACCTTCTAGAGGGGCCATTTCTTGGTATGTTAGAAAGCCATGAGTTATTAGGCAGTTCTTTCTGATCACTTTGACTTTTATTTCCGATAAATAGAAAAGAGCTTCTTAACACTTTCCAGAATTTAAAACTTTCTGTAACTGCTCATCATGTGCATACCAAAAGCGATGTTTTAGTTTTAGTCACAGATACAACAGTTCATGATGGAATCACAGAAATGGGACTCTATACAAATAAGCATTTTAGCACATGCCTGAAAGGTTTTTAAAGAAGTATTGAACCAATGAATGAGGGCCATAATGTCTCAAGATGTGTTTTTCTCTACCATGATAAATTGTACTGTGGTCTGACAGTGACAACCAAATGACAACCAAATCTGCAAGTCATTCAAATGTAAATACAAACTCATATGCATACTTGTAGAATGTTAAAATTGGCTTACAGAAATGATGATGGAATTAAAGAGAGGTTTGCAAAGTGAATTCATTGCTTAAGTGAGAATGAATGTTCCCAAATACTTCTCTGATATATTTGTCCAGCACCAGTTACTACTGCCTAATTTTGATTCAGCAGTAGATTGCATCTTGATGCAGCATTATCCTGTTCAACTCAAATCTTAGTTACGAGTTTTGCTTTTTTGCTTTGTTACAAAGAAATATTTGATTATGTCATATAACTTGAAGAAATAAATGTTTTGTTCTATTTTAAACATTGGAGAAGAAAGTAATTCCTCGATTACACTGTTGCAGATGTCCCAGGTGGTTTTGTGGTGTTTTGTTTTGCTCCCAACTTCTACTTTTTAGTCAACAATGCTTCATTTGGAAAAAGCTTATCTCCCTTTTATGTGTGTCATTGCCTTGGAATGAGCCATCAAAACAACTTAGATCAGGCTCACTTTTGGGATTTATATCAAAACAACCTATATCAGTCTCACTTTTGGGATTTATTTTTGCTTATCAAAGTATCTGGTTATTTTAATATACAGTCTAGTGTTTTAAGCATCAGTCAGTTTCTGCATGTATTCATAATGAAACAAAGATAGTTCAAAAATGCTAACAGGACTACAAGCAAAACTTAATTTCCGAACAAGTTGAAAATTTGGGAGAAGTTGTGAAATTTCTTTTTGTGGTGAAGACAGAGTAGGAGGAGAGCTGGGAGGGGTGAGCAAAGTGTGAGGGAACAGGGAGACACCATAGGAAAAACATATGGGAAAGGCTTTTCTTCCTTTTATCTTTCTTTTCTTCCCTTCCTTGGTTATGTTTTCCTCTTGGCCAAGCAGCCCACCTCCTCTTCTTCTGGCAGCCTTTTCTCTCCTTATACAACTCTGTGCAGCACTGGTGGAGAACAGGAAGGAAAAGACTGTCAAACTTGCATCAGCTGAGGGGAAGAGAAGGGACAGGGTTGTAGAGGCAAGAGGTTGTACTCAGCTGCAAGCTCCAGGACACTGGCTCTGGAGCATAGTTCCCTGCCTCTGCTGGGCAGGGAGAAGCGGGGACAGAAACTGCAGTTGGTGTCAGGGATGTCACCTTTCCTCCCTACTTCTGCTTCCCCTCCTGAGGCAAGAGTGGCACAGCCACAAGTGCATCCACACTGCTATTCTACTTTCTGACCTCACCTCACAGTTAAACCATGTGGGTTTAAGAATTGACATAAGAAGTGACATTTCTTCCACATGTTCATGCTGTACAAGGGATGAAGGAACTTCTGTATCAATTTCAAATAATAGAGGATTATTCGTTGCATTTAAATGGTACTTTCAGCTTTCCAGTGCATATACTATATTGATTTTTATATATCCTTAAATAAAATCTGTTGTTGTCACTGTTGGAGGAAGAACACTGGGCTAGATAGACCTTTAGTGTCATCTAACAGAGCATTTATTACGTTCTTGGACTAGATGACCTTAAAAGGTCCCTTTCAACCCAAGCATTCTATTATTTTATTCTTATATTCTTCTCACTAGAAATTTAAGAAATGAAAAATTTCCTGGTTAGCATGGTAATCAGGGAGAAATGCATACCTTTCAAACACATTTGATCTACTTAGATAAGTGTGTTCAAAGATAGGCATCAAACTACAATAAAAAAAAGTAAAATTAGCAGTCACAATGAATGATTTACACAAATGCCAACCTATTCCCGCAATCACATTTTAACCATACAATCTATGTTACCATGACTGTTTGTAGTCATCTCTGGTGTCTGATGCAAGAATATAATGGCTGAGAAAACAGGCTAAGTAAAGTAAGAAGGAAGTCAATAGCAAATCCTAAACTAGAATTAGCACACTTCAAGACACCAGTCCCTAAAAGACTATTTCCTAGCCAGCAATGGCATAACATGTAGGTTTTAATTGAACTTTCTCCATTTTTCATTATTATTCTCAGCTGTGAATACAAAAATTGGATAAAGTATTCCAACAGCAGTCATGGCAGCAACACACACAAGTATAAACTTTTTGTACTTACTTTATCTAAACATACTGATATTTCACTAGTCCTTCTGAGCACTGTTTTGAAGGAAGACCTGGGAGTCTCAGTTTAGTGTCTCCTGCCTGGAAAACTCTCCTTACATTCCTGTTCTTTATAAATTGCTTTCTGTTTGGTAATAATAAAATATTTCATTTAGTTATGCCAGCTAACCAAGGATCCATATGGTTTCATACCAGGGACCTGTCTTTCTTACTATTACTTCACAAACGTCTGTATCACCTTCAGCCATCATCAGCTATGACTTGGTATGCTTCTTCCAAGCCATGCGTATTAAATAGCACGTAGGCCAAGGAGTAAATTACTTTGTGTCCTCTCTAGAAATACAGCAACTCAGTTTATGATATTTTTTCAGACCTATTACCTTGCTATTTAATGTGCATTACATTGATTTTGTGTTACTCTTCTCTCTGAATCAAAATGTTGTGAGGCAAAAGATAATACCTTATGGAAATGTAACATTGATCCTTCTGTCTTTTTCAAGCAAACCCATAATCTTCCAAAACAGGATATGTAGCTTCTGACTTCACAGCGGGTTAGTATATTTAGCAATCACAAATTTTTCAGCCACAACTCTTTTCTGTTAATCCTTATGGATTCTATATACTACCTTACTTTAACTTTTCAGTTATTATGTTCAGAAGCAGGCATCTGCTGGAGTTGGTTCTGACATACCTTCCTCCCAAATACAAAATAGGTATAGTTACTGAATATTTTAGCTTTCTGTATGTTATTATTGCCATTCTTCTATTTCCATTCAGTGCTGTATTATAGTAAGATTGTATTATACTAGTACTACTGTGAAACTTCTTTACTCTTACCCAGTTTCTTAAAGATCTCTGAGGTTTTTTTCCTTCCTTTATCCATTTTCTATAATCTAGTTCTTTTCTATTATATTCAATACTATAATTTTCCTTTTTTCTCTTGGTTTGTAATGAATTTTCTTCCATTTTTACTCTTAACCAATATATAGTTTATATGAGTGTTGTCAACTTTTTCCTTTTATATAGTAAAATGGTCTTAATGTGATTCCCAAAAGTCATTTACATTTGCCTCTTCAGTACTCTCTTGTTATTTACCTTATAGTTCTTTTTCATAATGAAACCATAACTAATATATAATTTTCCTATGCCTTGAGCTACCTCTTTTGACTGATGAAGATATAAACTATAATTTTTAGAAATTCTAGTGATATTTAACTATTGGCAAAATTTCTAGCAAGTCTTTCTTTCATGTAAGCATGTATTAATCCTTTTTCTGTGTTACTTAAGCATATGCCAATCAATGTATCCTTCAAGGTTATTAAATACTCTGAATTATGTGTGGAAACTTGTCACCAGTGAATGCATATTAACTCAAAACGGTTCATCTTAAAAGCATTTAAAAACCCTGACCCTGATACTCCAGAGATGCTTGGATTTTTTTAGCCAGCTTATTTTACCTACTCTAGGCTATATTTGAAATAAAGCAAGCTGAATGTCCATATTCTGTATCTTACTAAAACATATCACAGTGTGTTACAGGCTAAATGAAGCCAAAATGACTCAGACAAGTTTTGTGTTTAGGACACTGCAGAAATGTGCAATTTCTCTTTTTTGCCAGTTTGCCTGCTTTATCTTAACTGACAGTGGTTAAGTGGCTCCACAATGCCCTCTGTACTTTGTTGTGAACTTTCACATATTTACAATCCTTGTTTTAATAGATTGCTAGATTGTTTTAATAGGTTAATAGATGTGGAGACTCGCTGAACTTTTTACTGTTTTCAGGAGCTCAGAAGAGAAACATTTCCGTGTGAATTTTGACTCTATTAACAAAAAGACATTTAGAAAGCTTCCAGCTATGTGTTCAGTACTACATTGCCTGACTTTTCCAAGATCACTGTTGAAGGTTTTAGAATTGGTACCATAGATTCATCAAGTATTCATTCTACTAGAGGAATATTATTTTCCTCTATTTTCATGTGAATTTAACTATTGAGAAAAGTATTTGTTTGAGTGTTTGGAGATTACAGCCTTTTTTCCAATAGACAAAAAGAACAATATGAGTAACAGCAGTTGAAACACCCCATTCTTAATACTCCTCATCAGTATTACTGTAGCCTACACAGTAGGCTAATATTTGTGACTTTCCCCCCACTTTCAGGAGAATAACTAGATTTGCACAGACATCATGGAAACAGAATTTGGCCACCAAATCTTAATGACCAATGAGTGTGAAAGACAAAATATTTCATGTGACTAGCAGACCACAAATTGCATTTGTAACCTTTACACTCAAGAAAAACGCCCAACTATAACTACTAAAGAACTAAACTAAAAAAACAACAGACCCCTTCTTCCCTAAATATTCTTCTGAAGAATATTGAAGAAGACATTTGATCTGCAGCCTTTGGAAAAAACCCGTAAGTTTCCAGTAGCTGTTTTTACATCTTTACAGAATTAATCTCCCTTAGTGTGCAAAACTACTGATTACCTCTGACACTGATTTCCACTAGAACGTGAGAAAATATCCAACCAAATATGGACTCAGTCTTTCCTGCAACGATGTCACATAAAATGCTGCAGAGTTATAAAAAGAATGTAACTACCCCAGAGATACATTCACCCTGCATTGACAGCCACAAAATGCCTTTCTAGGACTCTTGTTAAAATAAGTTAGGAGGCATAGCTTACATTTTTCACTCACACTATTGTTTGATAAATACCATAATGGATCCTATTCCAGTGTTTATGAAAAACCTGTCACACACCAAGGGTGTCTTACAGTTTTGGTTGCATAAAATGCAACTATGAGTTTTTAGTGTGAGCTATACAGAATAACCTCATGGAGTTAGATCGTTTAGTTTAAAAATTAAATTCTTTATGTGTAAGAAATACTTCCTTAATATTGAGGAACTGCTAATAATAAGATGGAAAAATATTTAGTGGGGCAAATGCATTATATTAATATGAAACAATCTTCTAAACTTAGCTCCTTGAAAAGGTTGTAATTTCCAATAGCCGATCAAACCAAATTTACTTCAAGATATATTATTCAGCCTTCTTGAAAGCCTATAATTAGTGAGCCATTAGTTAGGTCATCATTTTCATATGCAAAATCTGATGCTAAATAGTTTGTATTTCTTACATTTATTTTTTTTCTAAGTCATCCCAGGGAACATGAAATTAAATAAAGCAGTGTATGTGAAATAGAAGGCTCACTAAAGTTTCAGCTCATTATTTTCAGTGCCAAGAGACAAAAACACAGAGGATGTAATTTCCAAATGGACATGTGTATATCTATTTAGGAAGAAGGACATGAATTCACAGGGTGGCAGTGTCAGCCAATAAAACATAAGAAGAAAATCCTATTTATTCTCTTCCAGTTCAACCACAGTCCAGAATTCTGTGAACCATTCACTTCAATGTGCACCACTAATAGCTGCAGAACAGAGATCTGATATCAAAGTCACTGCAGGTTAAAAGATGGTAATTAGCTCTGAGGTGAGCATAAAAAAAGAGGGCAATGCAAGGTGTGTAAGGAGAGTTATTGTCAATAAAGAGCCAATGTGAATTTGTTTAGGCTCTATAACTTTAAAAAATGTAGGTCTTAACATTCTTCATTTGTGCTGTTGTCTTTGATAAATCCAGTGAGGAAGCCTGACAGCCTCATAGCAAGGTAATGGACTGAAGTGCTGTCCACTAAAGACAGCACAAATGAAAAAAGAAAGCAAAGTAAAAAATCCAAATAAAGAATGATGACTTCTTCAACTTTATGTTAAAAAATATATCTGGGAGTCAATCAGAAGTTGAATCTTCAGTGTTAAATCCCTGCTAGACTATATTATCCTTGTCAATTTATTATCAAGAACACAGCACCAAAGGCAGGCACTCATCTACTAGTAAATATTACAAAAGATAAAGGAACTTTGCTATTATCATTATAACTTGTAAACCTGTGGGGAAATGGCATATTGGTTGGGCATTTCATAAACTGATAGGCCCATATCAGAGAAAATAATTCTTATGTGCATTCTTAACCTAGGGTAGACCAGTAACCTCTACCTGTGCCCAGTTTCAAAGGTCCATGTTTCTTCAAGTTCCATTTCTGACCCTGTAGAGAAAGGCTCCAAGCTAAGTGGCTCACACCTTTGTCTAGAAAGGCCACATCTACTTAACTGTTAGCAAATGCTCTCCCTTGATAATGCCCAAGAAACGTTTGACCTCGATGGCACAGATCAAATCCCCCTCAGAGAATGTATTGATGCCTGTTTCCAGTTAGCACTTTGCATGCAGAAACATCATTTTGGGAACATCAGGAAAGTTTAAGAATGTAGACAAGATGAGCCATGTCACTTGACTCAGGGCCAACAAACACTTTCTGGACTAAGTTCAAGAAGAGTCTTCAAATTTAAAGCATAGTGATTCCTATGAATCCAATTCCTATGAATGCGTTATACTCTTAGACACATTCACGTTTGAATAGGTTCAAAGCGTTATGAGTCATCTTGCTTAAAGCTGAGGTTTAGTATCAGTATATACAGAGGCACTTAATTCTCTCCATTTACTGTACTGAGAGTGGAGGTATATTTCTAACCTTGGACTCCAAAAAATCCCTAGGAGAGATTAGGCCTGAGTGCCGCTTTACCGGGAGTCCGGTACAAAGTATTGCAATTGCATTGAATCTTTACTAAATACTGGATTAGCTTTGAATTTGATTGTGTAGGAATTCACTCATTCAAATCCACTTATTCAAATTCACTCATTTTGCAGCCAGTATAAATTCTTTTGTAAAAAAAGCATAAAATCTATAGATGTAACAGAGGAAAAAGAATAACATACTTTGAGTTTTTAATTAATATTAGCCTAATCTTGGAAGGTAGCTGTTATGAATTCATTTTAGATTTATAAAAGGCACACACTGGACACAGTGACATAATTTATGTAACTGAGAAACAAACTTAACATAAAGACCACCCCAAGCCTTGTCCTCTCCCTGTTACCTCTGGTACAGGAAGAAGATGTAAATTATATATAAGATTTACACCATGTAGTGAATGTGAGCATTAATACACTTGGGTTTCCTTGGACCAACTAGAAAAGCTAATTCCAGCATTAGTGACCCTAAAGCAGGATACTTATCAATTCCCACGTACTTTCTCAGGATTAACTCATAGATTTATTCTGTCACTATGTAGGAAAGAAGCAAATAAATTATGCTTTAGTGAAATTGGGTTGGCATAAGCAAAACATGAGCAAGAGCCAGAACATACCTTGTTTTCCACTTGCAATTTAAGACTACAGGCCCTCAAACTTTGCAGTCCATGGAATATCTTTCTGCATTATCTGTATCTCTGCATTAGCTGTCTCCAGAGATGCTTATAAATGTGATATATGAGCTCATAAGGTGGTTGCCTCAGATCCTGTGCAGTTTAGGATCAGTAGAAATGTTGCATAAAGCATACATAGCAAGAATTTGGCAGTCACACGCATGTGAATAATTTTTGAAATGAGGGTCAGAGGTGTAAAGTAGAACAAAGTTATTAGATCATATTCTCCAATTTAATGAGTTCTCTGTCCCTGTAACCTTCAGCCCTCAGATTGCTGAACTGCATGAAGAGCAGTGTTTCTGTAAGGCAAAACAAAATCTTTTAATACAAATAAAATACATGCAAGTTATTTCAGCATAACTAAATTTAACACCACAGGGCATGTTGGCAAACACAGAGCACCAGCTGTCAGCACTCAGAGCTGAAATGGTTATTTGTTCAGTTAATTATCTAGGTTGGTTCATTGATATATTGGAGTCTAATTATAGTAGAAGTTATATGATCACTTTTTCACTGATCATTTGGCTCTATGGATCAAAACTTACTTTCAAAACCAAAATTCTCTCACTGGGATAAATTTGGAGCTTTAGGTTACAGAGATGAGCACTGGGACTATTCTCATTTTTGTTCATAATTTTAATGGCAGAAGGGTTTTTTTAACTCTTAAGACTATCACTTAGTTTCAAGTAAACAATATTATATGTGGTAGAAGTGTAAATTACACTTTAGACTGCCTCCTAGAGCTCTGAATGCTCTGAGACACTTAGGTTCTGGGAAGAGAGAGATTTTGTAATTTCTTTTTTGAGTGTAGGATCTGTGTAGCTCCACATACAGCAATCACAAAAGGGAGAGCCTCAAAACACTTGTCTAAGGGTTTGTTCACAACTGGCATCGTATGTAACAGGCTCTTGAAATTTGACAGGGATCAGAAAGTTTTGACTCAACAGGCTCAAATGTCTTTTTGTGTTATCAATAAGCAACCCAACTCACACAGACCATTCCTCTGTTCCTACTGAGAAGCAATGAAAATTTCATGAGAGACTCTATTAATGAAGCAAGACAATAGCAAATGCTACTTGTGAAGAAAAAACAAGTTCTCACAAAAGCCAGTTGTAGCCATATACTTTGAATGGAGAGTCCTGTCATACATGTTGATAACATGGAACCATTAAACTGAAAGACACAGTTCTTTCTTAGAATCTTTGGGCTTTAAGTAATTACTTTGCAGCTTCAGATTTCTGCCGTTTTGTATGAATTGCAAAGTATCAGTTACGTTATTTAGTCTGGGAAGTACTGGGAAGCACTGGGAATATACTGTATCACAACTTTAAAGAAAAGTTCTTACAGCTTATTTTATAAAATAATTATAAAAATCTGAATGTTCAACACAGAATCACAGAATCACAGAAACATTAAGGTTGGAAAGGACCTTCAAGATTATCAAGTCCAGCTGTTAACCTAATGCCACCGTGCCCACTAAACCATGTCCCGAAGCACCTCTTCCACATGTTTTTTGAACACTTCCAGAGATGGTGACTCTACAACCTCCTTGGGAAGCCTGTTCCCAGGCTTGACCACTCTCTCGGTGAAGAAATTTTTCCTAATATCCAATCTAAGCCTCCCCTGGCGCAACTTGAGGCCATTTCCCCTCATTCTATCGTTAGTTACCTGGGAGAAGAGACCAACAGCCACGTCGCCACAACCCCCTTTCAGGGAGTTTGTAGAGAACAATAAGGTCTCCCCTCAGCCTCCTCTTCTCCAGACTGAACAAACTCAGTTCCCTCAGCCGGTCCTCATAAGACATGTGCTCCAGACCCTTCACCAGCTTTGTTGCCCTTATTTGGACACGCTCAAGCACCTCAGCATCCTTCTTATAGTGAGGGGCCCAAAACTGAACACAAGATTTAAGGTGCAGTCTCACCAGTGCTGAGTACAGGGACATGATCACTTCCCTACTCCTGCTGGCCACACTAATTTTTGTTACAGGCCAGGATGCTGCTGGCAGCCTTGGCCACCTGGGCACGTTGCTGGCTCATGTTCAGCCGGCTGTCAACCAGCACCCCCAGGTCCCTTTCCACCAGGCAGCTCTCCAGCCACTCCTCCCCAAGCCTGGAGCATTGCATGGGGTTGTTGTGACCGAAGTGCAGGACCCTGCACTTGGCTTTGTTAAACCTCATACAACTGACCTCTGCCCATCGATCCAGCCTGTCCAGATCCCTCTGCAGAGCCCTCCTACCCTCCAGCAGATCAACAATCCCACCCAGCTTGGTGTCATCTGCAAACTTACTGAGGGAACACTTGATCCCCTCATCCAGATCATCAATAAAGACATTGAATAAGACCAGCCCCAGAACCGAGCTCTGGGAACACCGCTTGTGACCGGCCGCCAGCCGGATTTAACGCCATTCACCACAACTCTCTGGTCTCAGCTGTCCAGCCAGTTCTTCACCCAGCAAAGAGGAAACCTGTCTAAGCCACAAGCCGCTTTCTCCAGGAGAATGCTGTGGGAGACGCTGTCAAAGGCTTTACTGAAGTCCAGGTAGACAACATCCACAGCCTTTCCCTCATCCACTAGACGAGTCATCTGGTCATAGAAGGAAATCAGGTTGGTCAAGCAGGACCTGCCTTTCATGAACCCATGCTGGCTGGGTTGTCTTGCACATGCCCCATGAGCACCCTCAAGATGAACCTCTCCATGATCTTCCCCGGCACAGAGGTCAGGCTGACAGGCTTGTAGTTCCCGGGATCCTCCTTTCTGCCATTCTTGTAGATGAGCAGACAGGTTACTGTTTGCATCTGGTTTTGCACATGCAAATAGATGCTACTGAGGTATCATGAAAGCTTGTGTTTGTCCTTAATAATCTAAGAAAAGGCTTTGCTCTGTACACTTGTACTGAACTTCTCTCTAATGTGGCACTGCATCCCATATCAAGTTTTTATCTTTTCAATTTATAACATAAAATTCCATTTATAACACAGAATAATGGGCATATTTTATTTCCAATTAAGATTACTAATCTGTTCACAGCCCCCAAGATTTCTACTGTGCTTTTAATTTATCATTGCTTACTTTAATGCATCCAGTTTAATCACAGTAGCACCAGGAATCAGATCATTATAACCAGAGCTGTACTGAACTAATTTAATCTTCTTGGGGGAAAAAAAAAAGAGGGTGAGAGAACATTTTAGATTCAAAGTACTTGGGTTTTTTTTTTACAACATTACTTACCATCTCCCATTTTATTTCGAAACTGCTTAAAACGATGAGGCTGACATACCAGTTTCACTACCCTGACTCCAAAAACATGTTAACTCTCCACCCAGAACCATACAACATTGAGATAGATGTTACAAAGTGAAAGAGTTGGTTTGATGTAGCACTAATCAACAACAACAACAAAAAGAATGTAAAAGCAGTGCTCTTTTAAATCTCAGCTCAGGACTAAAGTTTATTAAAATTCCTTAGAATGGTCATATTTTTTTTTCACATTTTTGCACATTTCAAAAGCACTATATAAATTTTCCACTGTCTGTGTATTTCTGTGCAAGAGAGACCCAGGTCCAGGGGATACAGAAGATCAGGACTGAGGTGTTCTGACAAAGCTGCCCAAGGAGTATTAGGAAAGTTATCTTAGAAACTGCTCCAAGCCAAGATCAAAATGGTATGCTGAAATAGTAGAGAACTACAGATACAAATTACTGCTGCTTGTGATATACAGGAGAGATGAGGGAGTGAGAGTCATGACATTGCAAATACATGAGGAGTTAGGATTGCAGCGAATCACAGTAACAGCTGAAGGATCCTCTCACAAACTTCTGCTACAAAGGCATTTCCAGGTCTGAAATGTCACTTTTGAAATATATCATTTTATAAGTAAACAATATTTAGCGTTAAAAGTTGGCTGTTTGTTCTATTAGCTCCAAATCTTTAACTCAAGGAAACAGAGGGCACTGGCTTGTTTTATTAGTAAAAATTATTTTGCACCATATAGTAGAGATTTCTTATTACCAGCTGCAAAAGCTAAAGGCATTTTCAGCTCTACAATGCAGCAATGCAGCTCATCAGTGGAAGTTTTTAAAGCTAGTAAATATATTTATTTTTGTCATTAGGAAAAAAAATCATTACTGTTGCATAAAGGTAGTTGAATTTATTTTATTTTCTAAGTATGTACTTCTAAACTCAAGTCAACATCAATATCAGAGTCACTTGACAAGCTTCCTTATGAAGCAGTCAGCAAGAACTTCAATCAGTAGAGAAGCAAGAAGCCCAAAGGTCATCTTCCAAAGTGAATGTTTTACGATGTGAATACCCACTGGCCTATGAGTTGCTCTGTTTATTGTCATCAAAAACATCTTAACTGTCTACAGTGTTTCAGGGAAGCCCAGGCAAGGAGCACAGAGCAGGGAAATGCTACTATACTGACACTTGACCCCTTCAAACTGCAGCCAGCATAAACAATCAACCTTCAGGATCTGAGACTAACCAGAGTAAAAATAACCACTGAAGAAGAGAAAGGTCATTGCAAACTGGGATGGGATGATATGCACATCTCCAGCAGTAGTGAAACTGTGAAACCTTAATACCAATACCAGCTTTAAATATATGCATTTCTGTTGAAGAAACTCCTAGCAAAGGAAGAAAGACAATGAAAGACTAACATGCATCAGCAGGGTGTCTCAAAGGCACAGAAATAAAATTTCAGGAAGTGCTTCAAGTCAACAAAATCCAGTGTTAGAAGAGGAGTTGGATAGAGTAAAAGCTAAGGTATGCCACAAGATACAGAAATGTCTAACCTTAAATACTTTCAGAAGCCAGAGATAAAACAATGTGCACAATGTTGCAGCTCATGTCAGGAAATAAGATATAAGTGCACATAAGCAATTTTCATTAGAAGGAACTACACTGTCTTTTTCTTACAGACTTTGAGGCACTAATTGCTTGCTATACATCAGCTTGTTGCCGTACTGGCAATGAGGTTTTTCCTATCAAACCCAGTCAGCCTTCATTACTTATGGTAATGAGTGACTTAGTTCTTTTGCTCATCTCTTCTTCATTTCAAATGTTACTGTATAGGAACGGATATGCTTCTTTCTGTAAAGCCCAGCTTGAAATATGTTTTTTTTTGTTCAGCTGAAATAGATTAAATTGATCTTATTTTTTTTCTTGCAGGTACTCTACAAATAGAAATCTATTTACAGGTAAAAGTTATTGTGGGAATATTGACAAATAAATCTGTCACCCCTACAGATAACACTAATGATATACAAAATATCCATATCGGTCCTCATATTATTTGTGTATGGATTTTGGAAGATTCCAGGGAACCCTAGACCAGATATGCAAGTGAATGCACTTTCAGATATTTTGTATAAATATGTCCACCCTTTTAGCAAATGCATGTTAGGAAAGATTTTTTAGCCTTCTTTGCTGCAAGGAAGGTAGAGCCATCATGGTCTTTTGAATCTTATATGCACTGCAAGGGTTGAATAGTATCTTCCCGCACTCCAAGACCACCATTAGTCTCACAAAGGAGTTGCGACTTGAACCTTCAGAGATAATGTGGAAAGGTGAATCTTATCCAAATACCCGGGAAAGACTTGTTCTAGAGAAAAAAATAAATGGGATAGGGAAACAAATTATGGCTCATAAAGACTGTAGAAATCAAAAGACTTCGGAAGAAAAAAAAAGAACTAGAAAATAACATAAACATTAGCTGCATGAATTTGAAAAATTAAATTCAAGACAATTCAGCATTCTACAGGAAATTGATCCTTCTAAACTAATTCTGCTTGAGGTTGGAGCACACTGGTAAGCAGAAGGGAGTTATATGAATCAAGGTGGGAGTCAATTCAATGCTGAATAGTGCTATGAATAAAGAATACTTGATTCTGCAAAATTGTCAGTCTGGCCTTTTCACACAACATTAAATTAATTAAATAAGAAGACCAAAGCATTTCTTTGCCTGAATTACTCCATTTTCCCCTGAAAGTGATAGGATATAATTATGCTCACATATGTAAGAGGCTCCTGTGAAAAGCAAAATCTGTTAATCAATTAATCAGGTCACACTTCAATAAAACCTATAATCCTGTGCATCCAGTGCTGCTCCACCAAAAGGTAAGTTAGAAACTCAATTAATTATTAATTATTTTAATAAATTACTTATAAACCTGGATTTAAAGGAACTATACATTTGTCAACATAGCAAACTAACATGGGTATGGATACCCCAAAGCTAGGATAAATTGCAGCTGGAAACATCACAAATAGATGAGACTAAAGATTGGTTTAATCTGAATCAAGAATAAATTTGAAAGCTACTGAATTTTGAAGATCCTAACAGAAATCTAACCCTGCAGGTCAAAGAGGAAGAAGTATAACATACTAACCTTGCAAACTTTCTAGTGGTTACCAGTATGCTAGATACTTTCTAAGTGCCAAAACTTAAGATAAGCAAAAATTGGTTTTAATGGATCTGATAAAGAAAAGCTTACTATAGGATTGAAGCTAAGTAGGTCACTTGATACATGTTGTGATATAAACACAGACTGAAGTCAAGAACAAGATTGAACATCAAACCACGCCTGCATTTTCCATTTTAGGTACCTAATAACTGTGGAATATTGGCATACTCAAAATGTGAAGTTGCTGCAGTACCATATTAATGTGCAGGACCAATGCAGAAGTTCTAATGGTGCCTACAGAATTAATAACAATTTGGTTTTATATAAGAATATTGTATTGTCTTTACCATCATTTAAAGAATCATTGATAGCTTTCTATTGCTTAAACACTTATAGCTTACTAGGAGATTTGTTCAGCTTATACAAAGGGAAAAGAAAATTTGTAAACTTCAGTCTCCCTAATTCCCTGAACTACTCAGAGATCCATACAGTCAAAGCAATAAAATGTCGTACAATATCATTGCTTATATGAGAAAGGAAAGAATTTTACAACACATGGTACGTGGGTATCATCAGCTTTCTGTCTTTTGGTTATGTTGGCTCCCGTGGCAGCATACAGTTTCACTCCTAGCAGCCCTGTTTCTACCCCTTAATGTCTCCTCACTCTTTCCAAGAGACTGAGCACGCACTTACAAACAGCTCTGATACCTTCCCAGTGCTTTACTTTGATAAGCAGGTGAAAGACTCCCCAAGCATGTGACCAGACTTTCAGAAAACAGAAAAGGATGACTTGGGAGATAGCACACCATCTTTAATGGGAAAACATGTAGAATGCAGAAGGAAAAGAGCTGACCAGAAGATAGGACAACTTAATATTTAGCTAGATACCCAGGCATAGAGCTGTTTGAATAATTCTCATCTAAAAGGTTTTCAAGTGGAAAATTCTTACAACAGTTGATATGAAAATATCACTCTGTCATCTTTTTTTGTAGACTGTAGACTGAAGTGAAAAACCATTACAACTACCTCTGTTAAGAAAAAAAGGAGGGTAATTGTCATAGGTGATTCTCTTCTGAGGGGAAGAGAGGGCCCAAAATGCTGACCAGACCCAACTCACAGGGAAGTCTGCTGCCTCCCTGGGGCCCAGGTGAGAGATGTTACTGGGAAACTCCCTGGTCTGGTTCGGCCCACTGATTACTACCAGCTGTTGGTTATGCAGGTGGGCAGTGACGAGGTTGCGCAAAGAAGTTGAAAAGCAATTTAAGAGCGACTTCAGAGTGCTGGGTCTATTGGTTGAAGGATCAGGAGCACAGGTAGTGTTTTTGTCAATCCTTTCTGTGCCATGGAGGAACAGTGAAAGGAACAGGAAAACATGCCTGATTAACTCATGGCTCAGAGGCTGGTGCTGTTGGCAGAATTTTGGGGTTTTTTGACCATGGGATGGTGTACATGGCACCAGGCCTGCTGGTAGCAGATGGAGTTCAACTATCTCCAAGGGGGAAAAGGATTTTTGCATATGAGTTGGCGGGTCTCATCAAGAGGGCTTTAAACTAGATTCAAAGGGGGAAAAGGATGAAACCAGGATCACTAGAGATGAGTCTAGGGATAGCATGCCAATGCTGGAGGCAGAATCGATAGCCCAGCTCAAGTGCATCTACACCAATGCACGCAGCATGGGCAGCAAACAGGAGGAGCTGGAAGCCATTGTGCAGCAGGACAGCTATGACTTAGTTACCATCACAGAATCATGGTGGGATGACTCACAGGACTGGTGTGCTGCAATGGATGGCTATAAGTTCTTCAGAAGGGATAGGCAAGGAAGGAGAGGCAGTGGGGTGGCTCTGTATGTTAGGGAGTGTTTTGATTTTTTATAGAGCTCAACGATTGTGATGACAACATAGAGTGCTTATGGGTAAGGATGAGGGGGAAGGCCAACAAGGCAGATATCCCACTGGGAGTCTGTTATAGACTACCCAATGAGGATGAAGAGGCAGACGAAGGAGTCTCACAATAGCTGGCCCTTGTTCTTGTGGGGGACTTCAACTTACCAGGTATCTGCTGGAAATATAACACAGCAGAGAGGAAACAGTCTAGGAGGTTCCTGGAGTGTGTGGAAGATAACTTCCTGACACAGCTGGTAAGTGAGCCTACCAGGGGAGGTGCCTCACTTGACCTGGTCTTTACAAACAGAGAAGGACTGGTGAGAGATGTGACAGTTGGAGGCTGTCTTGTGCTTAGTGGCCATGAAACGATGAATTCTCAATTCTTGGTGAAGTAAGGAGTGGGTCAGCAAAACCACTACGATGGACTTCTGGATGGTAGACTTTGACCTGTTCAGGACACTTGGTTGAGAGAGTCTCTTGGCAGACAGTCCTGAAGGGCAAAAGGGTCCAGGAAGGCTGGAGAGCCTTCAAGAAGGAAATCTTAAAGATGCAGGAGCAGGCGGTCCCCATGTGCAGTAAGATGAGTTGGCTGCAAAGAGGACAGCCCTGGCTGAACAGGGAGCTTTTGCTGAGTGTCAGGAAAAAAAGGAGAGTTTATCACCTTTGGAAGAAGTGGCAGGCAACTCAAGATTCATTAGGTCATGCAGAGAGAAACTTAGAAAGTCAAAGCCCAGCTAGAACTTAATCTGGCCATCGTTGTAAGGAAGAACAAAAAATGTTTTCACAAATACATTAACAACAAGAAGAGAGCCAAAGAGAATATCTATGGATGTGGGGGGAAACATAGTGACAAAGGATGAAGAAAAGGCTGAGGTACTTAAAGCCTTCTTTGCCTCAGTCTTTAATAGTCAGACCAGTTATCCTCCAGGTACTCAGACCCCTGAGCTGGAAGACAGGGGTGGAGAGCAGAAAAATGCCCAATAATCCATGAGGAAGCAGTTAATGACCTGTTAAACCACCTGGATACCCATAAGTCTTTGGGACTGGACGGGATACACCCAAGAGTACTGAGAGAGCTGGCAAAGGAGCTTGCCAAGCCACTCTCCATCATTTATCAGCAGTCCTGGTTAACAGGGGAGATTCCAGATGACTGGAGGCTTGCCAATGTGATGCCCATCTACAAGAAGGACCAGAAAGAGGACCCCGGGAACTACAAGCCTGTCAGCCTGACCTCCGTACCGGGGAAGATGTTCCACATGGAGTGGTTCATCTGGAAGGCGCTCACAGGGCATGTGCAGGAAAACCAAGGGAACAGGCCCAGCCAGCATGGGTTCATGAAAGGCAGGTCCTGCTTGACCAACCTGATTTCCTTCTATGACCAGATGACTCGTCTAGTGGATGAGGGAAAGGCTGTGGATGTTGTCTACCTGGTCTTCAGTAAAGCCTTTGACAGCGTCTCCCACAGCATTCTCCTGGAGAAAGCGGCTTGTGGCTTAGACAGGTTTCCTCTTTGCTGGGTGAAGAACTGGCTGGACAGCTGAGACCAGAGAGATGTAGTGAATGGCGTTAAATCTGGCTGGCAGCCAGTCACAAGTGGTGTTCCCCAGGGCTCAGTACTGGGGCCAGTCTTCTTCAATATCTTTATTGCTGATGTGGATGAGGGGATCAAGTGCTCCCTCAGTAAGTTTGCAGATGACACCAAGCTGGGTGGGATTGTTGATCTGCTGGAGGGTAGGAGGCTCTGCAGAGGGATCTGGACAGGCTGGTTGTATGAGGTTTAACAAAGCCAAGTGCTGGGTCCTGCACTTCGGTCACAACAACCCCATGCAACGCTACAGGCTTGGGGAGGAGTGGCTGGAGAGCTGCCTGGTGGAAAGGGACCTGGGGGTGCTGATTGACAGCCGGCTGAACATGAGCCAGCAACGTGCCCAGGTGGCCAAGGCTGCCAGCAGCATCCTGGCCTGTAACAAAAATTAGTGTGGCCAGCAGGAGTAGGGAAGTGATCATGTCCCTGTACTCAGCACTGGTGAGACTGCACCTTAAATCTTGTGTTCAGTTTTGGGCCCCTCACTATAAGAAGGATGCTGAGGTGCTTGAGCGTGTCCAAAGAAGGGCAATGAAGCTGGTGAGGGGTCTGGAGAACAAGTCTTACGAGGAGCGGCTGAGGGAACTGGGGTGGTTCAGTCTGGAGAAGAGGAAGCTGAGGGGAGACCTTATTGCTCTCTACAACTCCCTGAAAGGGGGTTGTGGCAACGTGGGTGTTGGTCTCTTCTCATCCCTAGCAATAGAACGAGAGGAAATGGCTTCAGGTTGCACCAGGGGAGGTTTAAATTTGATATCAGGAAAAATTTCTGTACTTAAATGGTTGTCAAGCATTGGAACAGGCTGCCCAGGAAGGTGGTGGGTTCACTACTGTTGGAGGTGTTCAAAAAATGTGTAGACATGGCACTTTGGGACATGGATTAGTGGGCATGGTCATATTGGGTTGATGGTTGGACTTGATGATCTTAAAGGTCTTTTCCAACCTTAATGATTCTGTGATTCTCTGATCATATATTAACCCACATTTTTTCCATTTTTTCTGGAGAATATTTTCCCAAAAAGTTTTTTTTTTTTTTTGTTTTATCTCATGATGTACCACAGTGCTCAACAGAAAGTTTTCAAATATTTGCCAAAATTTCTTATTGTAATAATTCTGCTACCCCCTGGTTGCATATGAAACATATTTATCCTTTCTACTTGCATTCATCTGACATATTTTTTTTTTATTGAGCACCTTACCAAAGGTACTTAAACTCCAGTTTCCTCATTATTTAGATTTTTATCACCAAAATTGTTCTTGGAATACAAAGTGAAAAAATTGAGTGACTTATGACCAAAAATCAGACATTTGTAGCAGGCTTTGCTGAAACAAACAGCAGTTGTAGAATTCGTGGTATCTTGGTGCCAGACTGTGAGAGATTTTTTGCGTTGCTGGAACAATTCAAGGATTCAAGGGTAGGGAGAGAAAAAGCAAAATGCTATAGAGTGTAGAAAGAAAACAGGTTTAGGGAAAACAGAGAGCAAGTTACATTTGGAATTTATCTTACACAGCTGGAAGAGGCTAAGGAAGAACCTGTCTAAGTAGGCTTGAGCATTATCATAGCCTCATTTACAGGGCCATTAAAGGTTCAATTTACCTCAGGCAATGCTTTGTTTAATTGGAAATTGGAAAAAGGCACTGATGTTTTAAATTTGTCACATTGCTTTGCACTCATCAAAGGTGGTATTACATCTCCTGAGTCCTTTGCACCATACAAATGCCACCATTTTCACAGGCTATTTTTCAGAAGCATACATGTATTTCTCGTTTGCACCTGAGGATATGAGAGGTATGCATGATACGAAATTTAAACACAAAGGTGGGCTTCATGTAAATATGAGTCTAGCCCCAAAATTTGTAGTAAGAATGATCATCCACCATTTTATGCATTCAAACCTGGAGCTAATGCTTATAATAAGAACCAGACTTCATAATGTATACATTATATCAAAGCACAAAGGCATTCAACAGTATTGCCCAAAACCAAAAACTCATCAAGTTTGCTCTTTTGAAGACCAACTTTGCCAAAGTTTCAACACATGATAAATAGTATTTATTCCACCTTAGTCATATAGTCAGGACATATCATTTAAGTAAATAACAATTATAAAAGCAAGTTCTGGTTTCAGCTGAGATAAAGTTAATTTTCTTCCTAGTAGCTGGTATAGTACTGTGTTTTGCATTTGGGATGAGAATAATCATGATAGCACACTGATGTTTTAGTTGTTGCTAAACAGTGCTCACACTAAGTCAAGGACTTTGCAGCATTGTACCCTGCCAGTGAGAAGGCTGAGGTGCAGAAGAAGCTGGGAGGGGACACAATCAGAACTGCCAGCCCAAACTGGCCAAAGGGATATCCCGTATCATGTGATGTCATGCTGAACATATAAACTGGGGGGGAGCTGGCCAGGGTGTGGCGGTCACTGCTCAGGGATTGCCTGGGCATCAGTCAGTGGGTGGTGAGAAATTACATTGTGCATCACTTGTTTTCTATATTTTTCTAGTAGTAGTAGTAGTGGTATTGGTATTAGTATTAGTATTAGTATTATTTTCCTTTCCTTTTCTGTCCTATTAAACTGTCTTCATCTCAACCCACGAGTTTTACCTTTTTCCAGTTCTCTCCCCCATCTCACTGGGGAGGGGAGTGAGCAAATGACTATGTGGTGTTTAGCTGCCTGCTGGGTTAAACCGCAACAGAGCACAAAAGCAGTTCATAGTTTTATATACAGTTCTGTATGTAAACTGCTGCCTTTCCACCATAACACCGACCTTAAAGGCCTGTGTTCAGCTGTTTTCTAGAAGCATCCACAACCCTTTGGTATTTACAACTTTCCATCACTGAGGTCCCCAGATGCTGAGACCTACACCCATGCTAGAATGGTCAGCAGAGCCAGGACACTGGAACATGATCAGAGAATCATAGAATAGTTGGGGCTGGAAGGGACATTTTAAGGTCATCTAGTCCAACTTGCCTGCAACGAGCAAGGACATCTTCAACTAGATCAGGCTGCTCAGAGCCCCATCCAGCCTGACTTTCAATGTTTCCAGGGATGGGGCATCTACCACCTCTCTGTGCAACCTGTGCCAGGGCTTCACCAGCCTCACTGTGAAAATTCTTTTCCTTATATCTAGTCTAAGTCTACCCTCTTTTAGTTTAAAACCATTACCCCTTGTCCTACTGCAACAGGCCCTGACAATCAATGATTATTGATAGGTTGATTTCTGGATGCCTAATCATTTTGAAAGCACCTGAATTTCAGAGTTCTGAAATACCTGTTTATCTTTTCTACAACTTCTGAAACTGGAAACTGAAAAATACTATTCACTTCAGAAAACTGTCTGCCCTGAATAATGATTTCCACATCAGTACTCCATTGTAAAGCAGAAAGATTTCTATGATTTATTTTTTTTTTAATGTGTAGATGTTTCTTGCTTAGTTCTAGAGTTGCTGAGGTTGCTGTGAGGAACTGGAAGAAACTGCAAGAAGCAGGCAGTGGACAGATTGAACCGCTCGTGGGTGGCCAGCTGAGATCCTATCTGTGAATGAAGGATGAGGTGTCTTGATAAATTATATGATCTACCGTTTTAGGGAGAATAACCTCAAAAACACATTTTCTTCCAAATTTCTAGTCTGTTTTCATTATTATTTTTATATTAAAACCAGATGATATTAGGCCTCTTGAAATCTTTAATCTTACTCTGCTACATTTTTTTTTCAACTCAAGTATAATTAATTATTCTAAAATAAAATAATGTTAAACTCTTGACTGATATTAAGGTATTAAAAATGTCAAATAATTCACTAATTGTTTGATATTCTTTATTATTTCTTTCTGGAAAGATTAAAGTAACTTTTTTCTTTTCCTATTAGAGATACATTTTCCTCTTCTAGTGTCAGACAGAAAGCAGTGGTCTAACTTGTCATATATCAGCTTACAGATCGATTTACCTCACATCCCTGCATGTGAGAGTCATTGGAATTTACATTCACACTGATATCTAGCAGTGTCAAGCAGCGATTTCACTTCAGATTACCCTCTATGAATAATATTAACCATCAACTAATGTCTCCAAACATTAAGCACGTTTGCAATGAATTAGAAATATGCACACACATGCACATACGCACCTATATGCTGAGACAGGGAAAAATATAGTTTAGATAGTTTTCAGAGGCTAAAGGTAAAATTGCAGTTTTCTCCCTTTACAAGTTAAGTTGAAAACATCAGATGACTTCTACTGGGCAAGAAGAGCCTCAGAAGGTGCCTTTAAAAGGACATATAGAATAGCAATATGTAGTGGACACCAAAGGGGACAGAAATAATGAATAAACAAACATCTCCAAAAGTCACTTCAAATAAATAAATTCTAAGTGTAGGTAATAAAAGATATGCATTAGAATCACACTACCTGTTATACCAAATTAATAGACAGCAATGAATAAAAAATCATGCTTGAAGCCATCTACTACGCATTACCTCACTCATTGTAAGATCATTGCTCTAGAAAATAATCAGGAAAAAATTTTTTGGTCCCCAGGGTGCTAGCAAAATAAAAGACATTTTGATTTTCTTACTTCTAAGGCACTACTTACAAGTAAAGCAAATAAAGATTAGTAAAGCACAGTCAGTAGGTACTTCCTTACTCAGAAACAATAGATAGCCTAAAGCGTAATGCTGTTGCATCATTGCTATCATTTCCTTCATGTGCTTCAGGAATTTTGTTTCCTGTCATTCAGCTGTGTAAATTGTTCATCCTGCTTTTCAAATGAAGTTCATCCTGAATTTTCCTGAAATTCTGTGAGTTCAGTGCTTGGCCTTAGGAAGTGTTTGGAACTACAAGCATTAATACAAATGGAAATTATGATTATACTCTAGTAGTTATATCTGAAATACAGAAACAAAGTTCTTTGGTTCTGCCTTGTCCATGGTACCTTCAAACCAGATACCTTTCCCTTAAGACAAAAATTAATACTTGCAATGAATATTGCCTATAATTCTGTGAAAACAATAATTCTTTTTTTATTCCACCCCCACTTTATTTGTGTGGAAAAAAAATCCTTCAGAAGGGCCTAACTAGTATAAAATCAATGAACTATAAAGCTGGATTTGTTTTTCTAGTTTATCATTGAATGTGAGAACATAAGTTCACAGTCTATTCTTTATTTTGCAGGCATAAAGTCCTTGGCAATCAACAAGAAATTATTGGAGATTGCTCAATTTTTTTAAGAAATATATCAGCTTGTAAGACTAAACATACTTCAATATTCACTAAATGTCAAAGGTATTTGATTTTTTTAAGTTACTAATACCCCACAACTTTCTAATGGGAAATAATTCAATCATTGTACAAGACTCCACTACCATTTCAGGGAAAATCATATCTAATCCTTTGGCTAACTGATATTTTTTCAATTTTTAGCTAATTTTCATTCAGATGTGTGTTCTTCCCCACTAGAAGCAAAATAATGAAATTTTCAAATGTCATCTTAATAGAATAATAAAAATGAAAGGAAGAAGAAACAGGAAATGTCCTTTAACTATCCATGGTAAAAAAGTGAGGTAAAGGTGAGGAAGGACCTCTCCAGGCACAATTATTACACAGCTTGTTTTTCAGCAATTTGATCTTATGGTGCAGCTTTTCCAGAAGGTAAAAAGGAAAGGAAATGCATATTCCAAAAAAAAGTGCTTTTGACTATCAATGATAATGAAAATTTATGAAAACTAGAACTTTTTAAAATCAGTAGTTGAGCTGAACTCCAATCTAGATCTGAGTAAATATAAACTAGTACAATCCTGACTACTTAATGCCATTTAATTCAATTAAATTTTACATAATTAATTTTTAACTGATCTAAGATGTATTGAAATTGAGTAATTGACTCTGAAACACATTTTGCTCTTGATTATGCTAGTATAAATCAAGATCAACTTTACTGAAATCAATGTCAAGATCAACTGTAGAGAAGTCAACATCAAATTTATTAAGTTGTTATTAAGAACAGAATTCTTTACATTTGCTGCCATCATTCCCCATTTAATATTTTGATATCATCTACATGCAGAAATGAGATGCTAGGAAGATATTCATCACCTTCTTTTTATTATTACATATTTGATTACCTTTGCTGAGAGTTCCAGATGAGTATTATGGGCAGTACATGGTTGAATTAAAATTCTTTATAAATGAGATGGAAATGTTTAATACCCTAAAAAGTTTAATGTCATCTATCATTTATTGTCAAAATACATGTCCACATTTAAGTTCAATCATATTATTTTCCAGTTTATACATAGCTTTCAGAATCTTTTTGAATTCTGAATAAATCCTTTACTGCTCTATGAGGCTGCAAGCAATCTGGTACAAATGTTTACAGAAAAAAATATACACAAGGAAAGTTCTGTAAAGTTCGTGTATCCTAAGACTGTCCTTATCCTCTAAAGTACGAAGATGGAAAATTGAAGGTCTGTTTAGGGTCATTTAACTTGGGTTCGTCCTTTGACGGGTGACTTTTGTGGTTTCTCATTCATAAATAATTTAAGCTCTGTCTTTAAATACACTACATTGTTTTCTCTGCTTCTCCTTTCCAAATGCAAGAAAGCCTCATTCCAACCTCCTTATGGGCTGAATTCCCTCCTAGCCAGTTTATCTCCATTTATTCTAGTGCTGAAATTGTCCTTTAGCTTAAACAGCTTTCTTCACCTCTGATGTTTATCTTCTGAGACATTCATAGAGCAATCATCTCCCCTCTCAGCCTTAGTTTTATTAGGTTAAACATCATGCTCTTCTAGTCCATAAAACAGGGTCTTTGTTCTCTTGATCATTTTATTTGCCCTTGTCTTTACCTGTTGTTCTTTGAATTTAGCAGTCACGGACACTTGCTCTGGATGCATTCTTATTAGTGATTTGTACAGTGGTATCAATACTTCTCTACCAGTTCTGAAACTACTTCGCCTGCTGCAGTCTGAAATTGTATGTGATTCTTCAATAGCTGCTTCACCTTGACAGGCTACAGTTTTTTCTAACTGCATTCCGTCATGTTGGAATACACTTTATAGAACAATCTAGTCTGGCTATGATTAAAAAGTAATAGGTTTGAAGCTGTATTAGCATGTGTTTAAACAACTTACATAATATATAAAACTGTTAAGCAGCTTCTTTTCAGTAGAACAATAATGTACCTAAATCAAGTTGTTTAATTATTGGTGTCTGAGAAAAACAATGCATGCTCAGCAAATTTGGCACAATGTACAGTGTGCAGCTTCAGACCAAATGTAGAATGGATTCACTCTATTATTTAAAAAAAAAAATTATATTGCTTTTGTCAGTATGGTTTCAGCACTTCTGTTAGCTACAGTGCTTTGGATCAAAGTACTGCAACACTTTTTAATAATGAACTGTTATCTTTAAAGAAAACTTGGGATATTCATGTTGATTTTCATTGCCTCAAGTATTGTTCATGTCAGAAGATTTTTTATTACTCAAAAACCTGTTTAAAACCTTATGTTAATGTCCCACTGTGTGTGATCTCATTAGGGCTCTTAGGCTATGCTGGCAAGAGGAGCAGACTCTGTAGAGCAAATCAGTTGGTGCTGAGGACTCAGGACATTACAAATGGGATTTCCTTTAGACTGACTCTAGCCTTGTCCAGGGACTGAGCATCCATCAGCAGTGGGAGTTACTGGTTTCCTCCTAGAGAACATCTTTTGACTAAGTTTACTCTGAAATTGGGACTGACTGAGAGACTGTCTTCAAAATCACATTCATGAACCAGATTGAAATGTCACGGTAGACACATACTTAAGCTAAAGCCAAAGGAGCACACAGAGTTTATTCACAATACATTTGAGGATGAAATTTCAGCTGGAATTTTGCCTACCTTCCTAAGGTAAATGAAATTGTGACAGCTAAGAAGTTGGTCCTAACATGCGAGTCAATCATACCTGCAGTGGCTCAGGACATAGATAACAAAATCCAAATCCTTCCTGAGCAGGAATTGTATGTATCTTCTTTACAATATAAAGCATGTTATTGTTTTTTTAGTGACATAAATCCTTTGGTTTCCAATAAGAATTGTTCCCACCTTACCTGTAATTTCAAAACACAATATATTAGGATGCCTTAGAAAGTCAAGCACATACTCAAAAAGAGCATAACATGTTGAAATATGCATGCGATTCTTGGGACAGCTTTAATATTGTGCTGTCATAGAGGTTAATGAGCAAATAAGAATGACTTCAATGAGCTGCATAGGAAAACCTGCTGTCTCCTCTCCACAGCACAAGCCCCAGTGAAACTTTGATGATGAACAGTGATTGGCTCTAAAGTAGTTAAAGTATCTGCGTATGTACTGCAGAAACACTCATATGACCTTCTTTGAATTGATTAAAGATACCACTGACTCAAACAGCTCAGGATCTATATCCTTTTGCCTTACATTTGCAGAAGAAAACAGACCTTCCTAGGGAGCCGTAAAGCAGGCAAACCAGAGGCAGGCTTCCCCTTACAAAGCATTTACTTAATTTAAATCTAGGGTGAAAATAAGTTTAATTATCATTATGCCAGTATTTTGTTTATATGTAGCTACACAAACAGACTGTGGTGTTTAATTGCACTATACCTAATTTATTAGAAGATTATGTAATAGAGGAACATAGGAGTTTTCTTTCTTTTTCATAGAATGGTTCTTATTTCAGGAGAGACTGCCTTATGTATAAATTCATATGTACATATTTGTGAGTGTGTGTACCTACTTACAGTGTGTATATATATGTGCACACATGTGCATCTGTATTCACAATGTAGAAGAACTCATCATAACCTTTTTTTTTACCTTATTTCAGCTTGAACTAAGAATACATGTTGTCTAGTCACTGACTTATTCTCCAGTTCATTTAACCTCCCAAACCTTAATCTGTCTGTCTGTAAAACTGCATTGCAGATAGACATTGTTTGTCCATAACAACTTATGGAGTACTTGACATCTATTTTAGAATCTGTGTACTACTACCTATAAAACTCAGTACATGTATTTGAGGACATGCTTTTGGGAGAGAAAATATTTACAAAATTAGACTGATGCATTTACTGTAATAAAAATATATGGCAGTGAAATGGTAGATTGTTACAGCCTCCTAGTTTTAACACTGATTAAGAACAACCTCTGATGAATGACAGAAAACACAATAAAAAATATTAAACACTTTCCTGCCACATGAAGCCTGAGTACAGGGACACTGACTATTCATGGGCTCAAGCAGCTACAGGCAAGGATATTTTTGACAGTGTTGAGAAAACCAAAGTACTTTAAGCCACTGTGTTAACACAGAGTAAAAGTTCACAGACTTCCAATTGTATTGCAAATTATCACTGTTGGTATCCCTGTGATAACTCTCAAGACTGACTGAAAGATGTCAACTATAAAAGGAATTCCAGAATTTTGTCCAAGACTTCCTTTCCTCCCAGATAGACAGGGAAATTATGGTAAAACCCTAGAGCTCAATTAACAAACTTTTACTTGGAGCGTGGGAAGCAGAATAAGCTGGCAGGGTTTGTTAAGAATGTAGCTCTCCATTGCATGTCTCCAGTGGTTGCCACTGCCATGTGGGTGTTTCTGTGCTACACGATGCCACTGACTCTAACTCTACTACCACAGTAAAGCTTGCAAATGTAAAAAGGGGCCAGTTTATTCATCACAAATCTGAAGAAAACATTAACCAGAAAAAAAATTCTGGTGCCACTTCTCAAAAGTATTAGACTGTGTCCATTTTATTCTACTTTTTCACATCAATTATGAAGCAGTCATTATGTAAAAGGTTTGGAATGAGCTAACTTGCCCTACTTCCCATTTATCTCAGTGGGATGCATTTACTTTGAGAATGGTTGACAACAAATAGATAAACCTGAAACTATAAAAGAAAATACTGTGGCTTTGTTTTAAACACATATTTTACTTTTTTGCATTTCTAGATACCTGTTTCTTAATGATTTCCACCTTCCTTGAGTATGAATTTCCTTAAGCAATTTACAAGTGTACACTGTATGTGGTATAATAAACCTTTATTATTCTAAATGGTCATGTTGAGTGTAGATAATATGAAACTTATTGAAACAGAAAAACTGTGAGAGAAAAGAAAGACAATTTTTACCAATCAAAGATGCTGAAGATTAGAAGACAAGTCCAGTCCCTATACAGTAGAATCTCTGAATTCACCTGAAGGAGCCTTTGGGCTTTACAGAAGCCATTCATAATGAAAAGATGACTGATCACTTACATAAGTGTTTGCAAGACTGAATTACTTGCTTGATCTGATCTTTACTATTTATCTACAGTATCAGGTACAGATCTGATCTCATTCTCAGTTCCTATTTAAGTTACTTGTGGAACTCACATCAACTTCAGCGAGAATGTTTACCACCTGCTTAAAGTTTCAGCTCTGCTGACCGAAGGTTGGCTGACCAGTAACACCAAGTTACTTGATCCATTTTGTGCTTTACTACGATGTATACTCCATCTCTCCCAGCTTCGAGCCTGGGCTGGAGGACAGTCATCCCAGGGTTGTGATTTCAGAAGCTTTGGACTTAGTCACAGTAGTAGTCCTGGACCACAGTTATGTTTCTTGATATTTTACACTGCTTCAGATTAGCAGCGGAAGTGGAAGAAGATACTACTTCCCTGCCACAGACACTATTCAAATGCTGTGATATGTTTGGTTACTATAATGATTAACACCAGGAAGATAGATAATTTCACCTCAAGGAGGAGGTGGTAGACTTATTTTTGCTACAGGATGAACTCAGTACTCTGGAGAATGGTGCCTAGTGTAGAGGGACTTCAAAATTCTGACATGAGTGCTTTAAAAGCAGATAAAGAAGGAGCAAATGCATAATTCATTTTAAGAGGTACTTACATGTTAAACAGTGGCAGTATATTATTCTGAGACAGAGCTTTGAATTTATAAATTCTTTGGATTTATGTATTTTTAAAGCCTTTTGATCTTACTTTTTATAATTAAAGCAATGCAGCCTAAATGCACATAATATAAAGTGGCAGAACATGCCAAAACACCTTTGGGAACATGATTGTGTGCTACTTCTTGCAGCTTTGTTTAGTCTCAGAAAATTACTACTAACATTGATAAGTAACAGTCATCATAAATTCAGGTCAGATAGTGCTTCTTTGCCTCATTCAGAGAGTAAAAATCATTTCAAAGACTTACGTCTCCTGTGTTGTGCTCAGAGGGTTGAATAACACCCAAGGCACTCAGACACCTGCCAACAGGTTTTCATAATGGAACATCAAATTAAGCTTTCTTTTAATACTAATATACATCTGTACAAGAAGTTATGGTGAGAAATGAGTACAGTTTCACTTGAATCTTTGGAGTCTGTAAATAACAAATGGGTTTGTTTTTTGACATCAGGATTGATGACTTTTTAAAAAAATTATCTTCCTTTAGAACTCAGGTGGAAACAAAGAAGTATTAATTTCTTATTTGTTTTCAGTTTTATAAGAATCAGAACACATCTTTCAAGATAAGTAAATTTTGAATCACAAATGGAATTGACGGGGTAAACTGCAGGGACTTGTAACAAGATACAGTGCATTTCACTCCTATGACATTGGTTTGAAATTAGCCCAGGTGAACTGAGAGCAGGAGTCATTTTCATCTAATGTCTGTTCAGCAGCCTACACAAAATGAGTTGCTGGGGTTTAATGCATGCATCTCCTTGGGGTCACACAGCCACTTTATAGAAACCAACATTAATCAGTAGTCAGCCTGAATTATGAATATGCACAGACAAACTAGCAGTAGCATGCAAAGTAATCCATATGGGGAAGGAACTATTCTAACTAAACATATGCAGTAACAGAATCCAAAGGATCTGCTGCTATTCAGAAGAAAATTTTTGACGTCAGTATTGGTAGTTCTTTGAAATCATCAGCTCAAAGCATGCAGCTCAACAGCAATCAAAAAAGCAAACAGATCTTCAAAGTCACTAGGAAATACACAGAGAAAACAGGAAGCACCGTTGTTCCACTGTATGAATCTGTGTTAGATCTACACCTGGAATATTATTTTCTTTTTTCATTGTCTCATCTTAAGAGTACTGGAGATCTAGAACAGTTCCGAGAAAAGGTCCTAGAAAAGGCAAGGGAGCAATGATGATCTGATGTATGGCAATGACTGAAAACAGAGAAAAATTAATTAGACAATTCTTCAGTTTTAAGGAGGGTGAATGAAGAAGATATATGAAAAATTAGTGAAATAATGAATGGCATGAAAAGGGAGAATTGGCATGTTTATTCACTTTTTCCACATAAGAGAAAAATTAAGAGGTGTTAAATTAAATTATTAGGCAGCAGGTAGAAAATAAACATGTATTTTTTCATACTATACATAATTAAATTGTGGAACTCATTGCCACTGGATGTTACAAAATCCAAATGTGTTTAGAAAGTGGTTAGAAAGGTTCATGGAAGTAAGACACAAGGATAACTAACACAAAGCAGTTGCAGCTTCTGGTGCTGGGATACCCAAGCTGCCAATTACAAATAGCTTAGAATATAAGCTTTGGGGAAGCATTTTTCTATGCTGCCATTATTTCTCTGGTTTACAACAGTATTTTTCTCCCAGACATCTACTATTAGCTCTGTCAAGAGAGGCTACTACGTTAAATAGCATGGCCATTTCTACAATGGTCTAAACAGTCATACTTGCCTATTGTTTTTGTGAATATATTCAAAACAAAATCCCAGTTGTTTATTGTGGCAAATGTATTTAAAAAATACCCAACATCTGATCAAAATGAACATAGGAAGCAAATTATTCTCAAAGGGCAAAGGACCTGTTAGAGATTATTTTTGTTGGTTGGGGGGTGGGTGCTAAATGCCGCTGCTTTTTTATCATTAATTCAAAAGTTTGGATCTCTGGATCTCTGAATAAGTGCACTGAGAAATATTTAGCAAATTTGTTAGAGCAATGCCATCAAATTCAGGGAAAAAATCTGTTTAATACTTAAAAAAAAAGGAAAACAATATTCAACATCTTTGTACTTTATGCAAAAATTATTTGCTTCAAATTTAACTTTCTGAATGCTGATATTTTACAGAAGCTTAAAGAATGTGAGGCATTATTTCAAATTATCTCCTGTAGTATCCAGTATACTGTAATTTAGAGATGGATATGAAGTTCTATTCACACTGAGATTGTCCTGTTCTTGGTATAAATTGAATTTGTTCATTATAACTTTTTTTTTTTGCACTGCATTTTCAAAATGAGAGTTGTTTCCCATATTTGTTATAGAGGAATTTGCCATTTTCTGACTTTTTGGAACTGGCTATGTACATACACATTATATATTTGTTCTGTATTTATTTTCCCTTGACTTTTTAGTTTCTCAGTATAAAGAAACCTAACAGGTAATTTTACTTCTTTGTGTGCTTTTGCATGTAAGTCTATCACATATAAACACCTAGCATTTTCTTCTTTTCAATCAATAGGTTGTGTTTTCAAATAGTTTTCAAGCTTCTGATGTAGAAGTGTCTGCATTTTGCTTGGAAGCAAGCAAATAGTCCACAAAAAGGACATCGTAATAAGAGTTGCATGTGGGTCAAGGCAATGGCTGCAGGAGCAAACGCAACCAGTTCTGTAATTCAATGGATTCTTCAGCACCCTTCTGCATGAAAGCCATAGACATTCATATATAACACCTGCATTTTTTCTCAAAATCTTAACAAATATAAAATAACAGGTCACATTGAACTGTCATAGCCAAATGAATATTTAACTTTGTATATGCAGAATTTTCAAAGGAAAAGAAATAAAAAATACAGCAGTTTTACATGAAGGCACTAGTAAAAGCAATAGAACTTGCCATTATTGTAGTAATCAAATTTGAATGTCTCGATCCTTATCACATGTAATGGATGGAAGATTTTTTTTTAATTGTTATTTCTTTCTATTTAATTTGAAGAACTTTTATGCATCATGAGAAATAATTTTTGAACCTGATCTCTGAACTCATCAGACACTGTGAGCTGTTCATCAAGGCTATTAAGACATTTATTTAAAATACATTCCTGGTTAAATTCTAAGCTAACATGGAGCTTTTAAATCTCCTAGCTGTCAAGAAACAAAGGACCTTAACTGTATTTATGAAAGCACAGAAAAAGTAGACAATCAGTACCAAAATGAAGGCTTTTCCTATAACAATGGAAAGCCACTGACAACTGACAAAAACCAGTTTGAGGTTGTTTCCAAAGATCTCTTCCACACAGGCTACTGAAGTCCTAGCTCAAGGGAAGGAGGTAGAAACCTTATGCTGATCCCAAATAGCTTAGTGAGCAAATACCAACACATTAGAGAATTTAAACAGTACTATTTCTTCTAAATCATGCACATAACTTCAATTAGCTTCCAAACAACTACTGAGATTAAATTGTTTTAGAAAATGATAAGCTATACTTGGAAATTTCTCACAATCATTAAGGAAAAATATTCAATCAGCTTGACTGTAGTGTGAAACTTAACTTCTACAGAAACACTCACCAGAGGCTGCAGATCTTAGAAAAGAGAATACAGATATTAATGATTATTAAGGATTAATTATCTATCTCCAGCAAATATATCTATATTTGGCAACAAATCCCATTATGTTATCACTTGCATTGAATAAAATTGTATTTTCACTTTTGATAGGCTAAACTTTTCTGGGCCTTCTATTATATTTATATTTATTTAACAGAGTAGCTGAATAATTCAAATAAATTTTCACCTTCTTTCTCACTTTTATCTTTATATTTTGTGAGACAAAAATCTCACCTCACAGATTTTAAGAAATTATGATGATAGCAAAATGAAATAGATAAAAATAACAGAGGTCTCCTCAACATATTCTCCTTGCTGTGGTGCAGGGACAGTGCAGCTCTGGTTTTGGGACCCACTTCTGAAAATGAAAAATGCAGCCCAATGTCAGCACGTGTGACTATGGAACAGGAAAACAGGTTGCATCAGTATGCAAGCCCTCCTGTATTTCCATATTTTTTTTCCTTTGGTTAATTAAGTTCTCCCTTGAATGCCTGACTAAAGCAAGATAATCTCTACTTTGCTGAGATCAACCCCATTAATACTATTTAACACATAACAAAGACGGCTTTTAATGTTTTACAGCAACAGGTTAAGGAGGATGGTACAGAGGAGGATTAGAGGGGATCACTTGTATCTTTATGACAACTCATTGAATAATTTATAATAACTGTCAAACATTTTATATTGAAGAAGTTGTAAATGTTTAAGCAGTAGGATCCATTAATTGCAGTGGAGAAATTTCTCACATATTGTTTAATATGTGGTAGAGCTGAGGTCCTAAGGAAAACAAAGACTCAAAGATTGTACCTCCAGCATGTGGAGATGCTGGTCACTCTTCCACTACTGTGAAAAACAGTAATAACAGCTTATATCTTGTGTTTATAGTAAAGAAAAGCAATTCAAGACCATATTCAGGCAGCAGCTACATCACCTTGGACAGACATTGCGATCAGCCATTGTTTAAAGTGTTTTGCATTCACTCTTGTCTTCCGCAGATAACACTGTCACACTAGTGCCATACCAGCTCCCTGCTAGGCCAAATTGTTCTATGATAAAGATACAGTACAGCTACTCTTACCGATAGGAGAATAGGTCATCCTGATAGAACTTTCTTGATATTAGACTAAAGAATTCCCCTAGAAAGCCACACTTGTAACCAGAGGAGTTTATACTGAAATCCACCTTTGCTTCCTTGTTTATAGAAAAAACAACATAGAAAGAAAAAAACGCCACACCACCTCCCCCCTTAAAGCATTCTGAGTTCAATGGGCAAATTATCTTTTTTCTGACTATGGATAATGAGTATACTAGTCAGTTTCTTCGCATTTAACCCTAATTCTCCTGAAGACAATCTCTGACCAATGTCAGTAAATTGATAAGTTTTTCAGAATCAGAACTTCAAGTATACTACATTTTTTATTTAAACAAACAAGTGTATATTTTTAAATAAAATTAAGATTTTATTTTCAAATTAAAATAATTACATTCTTCCTAGCGCTCAAATAAATTCTTTCAAGCTTCTACTTAACTGAGAATAGGGTCTTCCTGGGCTAAGGATCTCTACAACAATAAATATGAAGAACCCTTGTCCTGAGACCTTTACAAGTGACACCAGAAAAGCAGACATTAAAAAGAAATATTATTATCCTACATTTACAGAATGAACTTATGAACATGAAAATTTAATATAATTTTTTTTTCCAAACAGAATCATAACTGTTTCCCTCTGCCCTTTCTAATGGGTATGCTCAAACACTCAGAGGAAAATAATTTTATTTGACACATTAACATCAGAATTTATTTTATAAGCAACCACTGAATTTCTAGTTTGTGTTATTTTTCCCTTTCAGACACAGAAGTCAGAAAATTTTGAATGGTTGAATACATACTGAAGTCCTTGGAAATGTATTTAATGTTTTTAGTGTAGACATAAACTGTAAAAGGAATTTTCTTCCTTTGTACAAGACATTACCTTTAAAAGGCATGAAAAAAATAGATCCTTGCATATTTGTTAAGAGCCAATTAATCTCCAGTCAAATGCTCTGTTCTGTTCTTCAGTTTTGTCACCCTCATCTGCTGTTATTTTATTCTTCTTCTAAAAATCTGAGAATATATTGGGCATAGAAGCTGCCACTCTGGGGAGTTCATGTAAGGAGATGCTAGTGTCAGACCATGAAACACCTGCAGTTATTGCATTTCAGTAACTATATTAATTTTATAAAGCTACATATATAAATACAGCGACCTATATAAAGTCTGCTTTGCTGGACTGACACTGCAGTTGCTGTGTATTGACTCAGAGGCCTCCCGCTCCCCCACATCCTTCCTGCTTGTTGCTAGGGAACCAGGAGGATTTTGTAAGCCAGCCCAAAACTGGCTTTTGGAGTTGGGCACGAACTTCTGTAATTTGTTAACTAACAAATACAGAAATCAGAATCCATTATCTGATGGCAAAATTACATCTTGAGGGTGTGTGTATGTGTGTATTTGTGTGTGTGCATTGCTGTCCACAGAAGCAGAGTCTTTTTGTCAGAACAAAGCCATCATGCCTTTTCTGTATATTCCACAGGGATATGAAATGTAGCCATCTGCTGAAAAATTGCATTATCTTCTATCTGAACATTATGTACTTCCTCAGAATTTCAAGAGACCATTATGAACAATGTGCTATTCAATAGCTGGTATGTCAAACATGCTTTAAAACTTCAGATGTAGTAACAGAACACAGATAAGTACCAATGTTTGTGTATATGTGTTCACCATACTTTATTTAAGAATACCTCAAAGTATTGTGAAAATACAGAAATAATGCATGTGTATGTAATTTTTCACTTCTAGCAGGATTCAGCAGCACATTTGAGAAAAAGAAAAAGATAAAATATGTACTTGTGTTTAAAGACATCAACCTTCCACAACAAATTTGGTCACAGCATATTTTTGCCCTTATGATACAGCCACGAAGCGTTATAATAGGATTGTCAAAGTTTATTAATCTCTCTACCACCCTTTCTATAGTGATAGAAAGGGATATTTTACACCAATTTCATTACTCAATTAGAGAAGTTGTACATGAATCAAGTTCATCATCTTTCCTTTCCTTTCCACTGAAGTACTCTCTTCAAAACTAATTTCTGACTTTCCTACTATATCACTTGCCACTGAACTTTCTAATTCACAGGATCTGAAAGCCTGGAGATCTTGTCTTCCATGCTCTACTTCCGGTATTTCCTTAAAAAGATTCATTTTCCAGAAGACTTATCGCCCAAAGTTACCCCCTTGCTCTCTCACAGAGAAACATTAGGAAATCATATGACGGTGCAAATTAGACATCTGCCTGTAAATCACAGAATTTCTAAGAGGTGTACTAACATAACATTGTTCACTTAGTCACCTGGCTTTTGTTACATCCCATCACTTCATCAGTAAAACAACACATCTCTTTATAACAAATTCCCTTTGACTCCATTAAACCTTTTTTCCCTGCTCATTGAGAAGACCAACAGTGACAGAATTCTTCCAATCCACAAACCTGGACTCAACATGTGGCACAACCTGAAATCAAGCAAAAAAAAAAAAAAAAAAATTATATTCCTCCTGAATCCTCTATGTTGTTTGTACCACAAATATTAATGATTCCAAGCAATATGTAAATGTTATGTAAGCCCCATGTTCAGGATTACGATTGCCTCCTAGATGTTGAAGACACTATAAGCAGCTAAAATAATATTCCTGCACAACTGACAACAGCAAACATTTTCAAACCCAAGAGATCTGATCACACATGATTTAGTAGAAGAACCTAATATTCAACATACTGTGTTTTAAAAATGGCATGGCATGTACGATTTTATTGACCCTATTATCTTGCAGTCTTCAATGTCTTTAGGAACAGAATTCTCTGTTTACCTAGGAAAACAAATAAACAAGCCAAAAAAACTCTCTATATTTTCTGGTATCTTCCATCCTTGACTGTCATTTGAATTGTTTCTCTGTGCTTCAGATATGACCCTGAGTAGCAAATTCTGTTTTGGGAATGATGTAAACTATGCACTGTCTGGATGATTGCAGTTGCCAAGGGGATTGTGATGCAGAGTTCTTTTACCCTGGAGGTGTATAATTGCAGGTACTCAGAATAGACATGAATGCTTATCCAGCTTTTGATGATGCTCCATGATCTGCTTTATTACTTCATAGAAAAGGAGGAACAGGGCAAAATTTAAAATGAAAATATACAATGGATAAAGAGTGGATGGTAATTTATTTAGCATCACATATGATGAGATATTGGATTAGATCCTCAAGTAGTGTAACTCCTGTGAGGTCAATAGACATATTCAACTCAGACATTCTGAGAATCTGCACACAGAATCTGCATCGCCATTAAAATATCAAATAGAGAGTAACAACAAAACGTTTAGAAAGTTCTTATGCCAAAATGTAAGCACCCGCTGTTTCTTTGTGTGCAGACTAGCTCTTCAACTGGTATTGCCTGGCTGGCTTCAGCACAGACAAACCATCAAGTACTGAAAAAAACTTAAGCAATCCCCAGGGGAAGGTTTTGCCCAAGTGGCAATGTGAAGAGCAAGGTAAATATGGAAAGTATGACTTATTTATGCAACACAGCACTCTGATGTTTGGGACTCCACACCAGCACAGGTGTTTCTAACTCCAGTGCAGAAACTTGTCAAGATGTTTTGAGAAGCACTGTGTCAACGTGGTGATTTCACTTCGTCTCATTCTGAGTTTCCGTTTAAACTTTTCCTTTAATTGAAGAAAACTGATCCAAACAATACACCACTGATTCTTGTTTCCAGAAAATCCGTAAAGTAATGTGAATGAATGTAAGGCCCAGCCCAGGTTCTTCCAAAACTTATGATGAGAAAAACCCAGAATATTACACAGTTCCTCATCTGGATCAACTGAAAAAAAGCCTGTATCTCTTTGAGCACAATCCCTATGTTATTCTCCTTAGCAGATTTCTGGAGTGAAAGTACCATGTGTGATGCATGAACATTGCTATGTCCATGTACTTAAACTGATATATTCTGGAGGTGGAATTCACCATTATGTACTGTAAGATAGCTAAGGGATAAATTTCACATAAAATACTGGCCAAAGTCATTGCTCTTAAATGATAACATAATTCTTAGAGAACAAAAATTGCCTCCAAGAGTACATTTACCAAATCAAAAGAAAGCAGCATTTTATTTGCATGGTAAAACATTGTAAAACCTACAAAATGGTCAAACCCTACCATAATCAACAAAAAACTTCCAGCAAGATTCAGTAAACCACTCACAGTACCTGCTATAGCTAGGAGTCAAGATTGAAAAATACTGCATACTCAATTACATTTTCTGAAAATGCATTTATGTGACAATATTTTGCATTTCACATTAAGGGTTAAGGGTGAATAATATGTTCCTTTAAATTGAAGCCATTTACTAGTAGAATCCTGTAGAAGAAAATAATAGGATTTGATTTCATGACTTCTGATAAGAAAAGCTTGAAAACAGTTCAGTGGATTGTTCAAAGTTGGATATTTATTTGGAGCTCAGTGGAAATGACTTTAAATAGTAGCTGAATTTGCCATCAAAAATAAATACCCTGGGAAGACTATTTCATATGCCTTTTTTAACTCTTTTCCGGTGTTTGCTCAACTGAAAAACTGTAAGAAAAATTAAATTACATTGACAACAAAGAAATTGAACCAAAACAATAAAAAAAAAGCGAAACAAGCATATTGCTAAAAATTCCTGATAAGCTTTAAGAGTCAACATGGAATGAATTTTGCATGGGGCTTAATGCCTTCCTTTATGATATATGAAAGTGTTAGCACATCCCTCAGCATGATTCAGATCTCTCATCAAGCCATTAAAATACATAAATATTATATCTATTTCATTGCTTCTCTGATCATATTTGAAGGTACTTGCTATCTCCCAAGAGTATATTTTTAAAAAGAACAAATAACAAATAAGCCCAAGTTGTTTGTTGTTTTTTTTAACTTACACTTAGAAGTTTGAGCTCACTCAGTGATAAAAGGCTTACAGATTTGCCCCAAGAGCTTTAGAATCTTATTAAATGGAAACTGTTTTCCAGTGCACACACTGCATATGAGAAAGAAGGATGTTGATAAGACTGTATTTGGTTTCATTGAAGACATATATGAATGCAATTTCTCACATACATCTACACACTCACACTCAGCCTCCTCCCAAAGAGGTTCAATCATCAACCTCAAATCAAATAAGCATATATGATAATAAACTTAATCTCTGTGAGTGAGTGCTCTTCATGGTAGTGCTCTTCATTAGAAATCTCTAGTATTAATAATTTTACTCACAAACTGACAACTGAGAACAAACATCTTACATTTTGAGAAGTTTGGAAAGTCCAGTTTTCTGAGAGGCAAATTTATTTTGGCAATGAAAATCACCCTGTAATTTACCTTCATTATGAAGCCAAACATCCTAATAAGTTATCTAATACATTATATTAAACGAAAAGTAATGTTTTTAGACCCCCGTGACCGTTTTAATGAGCTATATCTAAGGTATCTCTCTCTTCTAGAAACACTTGACTTTGGTGTGCCTCTCCATGTTTTGGTTGCTTGTTTCATGGAAGAAGTTGGACCACAGACATGATTTCATGCTGCTGGATCTAATCACCTCTATGAATCTACCTATACTTTCCCATATCCTAACTTCGTACTACCAATAAAATTATTATATGCCCTTAAGATCAATTCTTTTAATTCTTTGGAGGTAGTATCCCCATGCCAAGTTGAACTTTTGTAACCCTCCTGTAGACTAAGCAACACCTGTGGAATTGCACAACATCCCTCATCACAGACCTGGTCTGGCACTATTCCCCTTCAAATTCCAATTGCAAACTCCTTGCAGCCCTGGGAGGAAAAGTAAATTGAACACTCTTAAAAAGATTAGGGAGAAACGTTTCCAATATATGAGGCATGCATAACTAATACAGTTCTTATATCTTGCTATCTGGACTACAAAGTCACCCTGGTTTATTACTGGAAGTCATTGTGCATCCATTACAAAAGAGAAAGTATAACACATTTATGTAGTCAAATAAATGTATGGATTTAATTTACTGGATTTCAATCAAGGGTGAATGTGGCTCTTTGGAGCACAATTCAGTTACAGCATAATTCAACTCTTTCTGGTTACAAACATTCTCTGATAGGTGAGCTATGCTCTTTCTTCTACTTTGCAACTAGATTGATTCATTGGCAAATAGGTGCAATTTAATCGCTTCTACACTATAAGGCCCACCTCACGAAATAGGGTTAATAATCTTCTAAGCTTGAATGCATTCTAAGTGCTGACTATTTATTCAGAAG
Source organism: Phaethon aethereus (assembly GCF_964289735.1). Classification (NCBI taxonomy): domain Eukaryota; kingdom Metazoa; phylum Chordata; class Aves; order Phaethontiformes; family Phaethontidae; genus Phaethon; species Phaethon aethereus. The sequence goes on along the minus strand of NC_138579.1, from coordinate 48,263,194 downwards.
TGAGATTTCAAGTCTCCTGGGTACTGCCTCACAATTCCTGTTTGTATCCTCAAATAATTATAATCCAAAACGTACTTAAAACAAGCTCAATCTATTTCTTTATCGACTCTTTGTGACAGCCATTTCATTGAGGAATGCAACATAACTGTGTTATTTCAGGCAATAAAATGGTCATGCCTCACAGAAAAATAATCAAACAGTTTAAAATGTAGTTATGGTTGCCTGAGCAGCCAGATTCTGATTTCAAAAGACCTAACTACATAAACCTGAGTAAGTATTGCTTTTTAAGGGAAAATCATTGGCATTGCTTGTTTTTCCGAGCATCTTTGATCTCTGGACACAATAGCATGAGAAATTCCTAAAGGAAATTCTAGGAATTTTAGGAAATTTCAGAGTTTTGCTTCCCCTATACACTTACACTTTTCTGTCTCATTTTCACATACACACATAAGCTTTTTTTTTTTTTTTAATCTAAGTCCTTAAGCTGTGGACTTTTTTGTTAATTTACTATGATACTGTGAGAAGTACGTGAAGCAGTTAAGTCCTACAAAAAAGAAAGCAGCTGCAGAAGGTTGAAAGACAGACGATAGTTATATCAAGAAGAGCATTTTCTTCATAGCATAAAACTTATTTATATAGACTTCACAGCCTGGCCTGAGGCACTGAATCCAAATGAAATTGATTGACATCACATACACCAGCCATTAAGTTAGAATCTGCAACTTCATCTACCAAGTATTTAATGTTCTTTGGTTCAGACTTGACTTATTCTTCTTAAAAGTGTTTATGCCACAGCCAGCTGTAACAGTAACAGGTGATAACAGCTGAATCTGGACTCTTTTAAATGAAGTATCACTCTCATATCAGGTAGCACAACTCCATTGAGATTTTTAGAACATAGGATCCATATGAGAAAGGAGGAAAGTGCAGATCTCTTCTTTCTCCTTCACTAATTTCCTTTTGATCATCAAATCTGATTTTCTGCAGGCCTTCACTCCACAGAGTATCATATTTTCCAGCTCCCTAAGATGTGCTCCCCACTCCACTGCAGGATCTGCTCTTCCTTTCCTTCCTCCATTAGACACAGAATCTGCCTCAGGACATGCAGAGCTTCATTTACCTTCATGAACAGCACCTGTGGCTCCAAGTGGAAAGAAAAGGAAAATTAGAACAAAATCTCTCTGTTTGTCTGTCTGTCTTCACATCCACTTAGTCATGATTGCCAGAGCTAGGAGCCTTGGTCAGGGGACCCCAATTCTGATGAGAGAAATGGGGCAGAAGGCAAAAACAATCTAACCCAGCATCGCAGGACTAGGCAACAACCAATGAAATAAAAAAACCCAGGATCTAAAGCATGCACTGAACAGCTTTGGTATTGTTAGATATCATGTACCTCAAAACTGAGATTCTATTGAAGTACAAACACCCTGTCCAGCACCAAACAATAAACCAGCATGAGCAGCATGATTACATCAGATTGGTACTTAATGAGACCACCTATCCTAGTATGTCCACTGCCTGCATCACAGTGACAGCTCTCTCCTCTCTCCTTTGCATCATGCCAAGCACATGACTTGTTCTCAATCCTTTTATAATCTATTCTCTGTAGCTGGCTCCAAGCTAAGGCTTTCTTCTCATATTTTACAGTTGTAATGAAGGCTTCTTTTCTCACAGTTCAGTTAACCACAGAACTCTGACAACTACTCAGTCTCGTTCATGGAAGAGTCCTACACTGGGACCTTTTTTCATTAAAAGGTTTTGTTCATTAAAAAAATAATTATATCAGAATACTCTAAGTCAGCAAGCTCCCCTTACCAATTCCCAGAACGCATAACTATAATGAAAATAAGCTTCTCTCAGGTATTTCATAAAGCCACATGGAATTTTTCATTTTTCCTTAAAAAGAAATACAGTGAAAGTAAGTCCTATTCTTCCCCACAGAACTTTGTCATTGTCATTTTGTCTTAACTCTCATGGACAATGACAACAACAAAACCATACTTGCTCATACATTATTTTTCTAAATTATTATTGGGGAAAAAAAGTGTTTTTTAACCATACAACCCATTTCTCCTGACTTAAGAGTCAGAACACTGATGCAAATACTTTGTTAGTGACTTTTAATCTGTTCTAAAATTATTTTTCTATGCTGAAACTCTTATACTTCCCCTTGGAAAAATAATTTTGAGAGCCAGACAAACTTGTGGCACCACAGAGATCATCACTATCCCCCAGATTTTTCCATGGGTTTGGCTGGGACTTTTTTTTTAGCGAAACAAGGAGCTACAGAATATACTTCCCACACCAGAAACAAACAACTGAGCCAGTATTAGAATACAAAAAGTCAAATTTTTCACTGGTAATCACATCAGTTTTTTATCATAAGTTAGTCAGAGAGAATAAAGTATTTTACTGTTTTCATATATAAATTTGCCTCATTATACTTCCTTGACATTATAACTATTTTTTAGTAGTAATGATAGCAACACGACAAGTTTAAATGTCAGGCAAAGAAATACATTTGAGTGTTTAAGCTATGCTGGTTATGAGTGATTTACTTGGTGGCTGTACCTCCTAATAATTATTTATCACTAAATCAAACATTTTTAAAGATTTTAAATACATATACTTTTCATAATCATATATACTCTTCAATGTTTGTACATCTTTTTTATCCTTAGTCTTGCTATTTAAAAAAAAAAAAAAGAAAACATACAGTTTCTTATTAGCTTTGTTCTTCAGTTCTCATAAACTGGAAGAATGCAACAATGTTTGGGTTGCTAACTTTGGCAAAAGAGTACATCTTTACATTTGAATGCTAGATTTAGGAAATATTTGGTTTGCTTCTGTGCTCTTTATTAATTGACAGAACAGCACTGAATTTTAGAAATACTGATTCTACAGCACAGTGCTGTTATGTGCTATGTTACAACAGACTGTTGAGGAAGCAGGCTGCTTGGATAAATTTATTATAGAAATGTATTCAACCTCGATTAAAGGAGTTAGACACTAGGCATTCAAAGAATTATGTTCAGCCTTGAAGAGTAAAATAGAGTAATAAATAAACAATAAAAACAACTTTTTGATCACATGATTTATTAATGATGAGAACTTGCAGATTTAGTGTCAAGAATAAAGACACAGGCTTGGATATTAAATCTTCCAACTTTTTCTTAGGAAAAAACACTAATGTTAATGAAACAATAATCATACATTGTAGGATCCAGAAGGAAGTATAGCATTCACACAGTGAAAAGGAAAAGAAGAAAGATTACTTTTTACCTGTGACACAATGTAATTTAAATGATCTTTGTCCCACATTGCTCCATTATAAAATAGATATCATGCTTCAGTAATGGGAACCAAAGGCAGTCTGAACTTTCACATGAATATAACAAGACCACTTCCCACACTAAGACCAAAGATGGTAAAAAATTATTGTAAACACAAAAGCCAGAGACTTTTAAATATATGTATACACACTAAAATAATTTGTTTTCTAATTAGATGAATGAAAACAAAATTGAAATTAGAATTATTTATAAATCAATCTCCCTCACCTTGTTCACTGCGCCCTTAACTCACTGCTAGCTGCAAACTCTGCAGAATCTCTGAGTTCCTAGCAAATTTCTTTTTTCATGACAGAAGGGCAAAGCTCAGTGCTACATCCCTTCAGGCTCTTGGCAAGCTTGTTTCTCTTTCCACCTATGGGCTGCAAAAGCCTCCCCTCCCCAAACGTGCCCGACTGCATCCTGGCTAAAAGCCCTTCCTCTGGCCTCGAAAGCTTCCCCTGCCCCAGGCCCTCATTGCACTCACATATTGGGAAGAAACAACTCAGACACCTTTTATCTCAATTTCCCACATCTAACAGATGATGAGGAAGGGGATTGTGAATAAGTGTTTGTAAACTGCCTGAAAGACCCTGATGGAAAGATTTGGTGAAGCAATAAATGACATCAAATTCCTCCTTACACCTATCAGCATGAATATCCACTCTGTTTATTTACACAGAGTTAAGACCAAGTTCTCTAATGTTTTGTTTCCTTTCCATAAGTGCTTTCTGCCCTTTAGTTGAATCAATCTTCCTGAAGACAGAACACTTTACAGTTCCATATTTAAGATAAGGCTGAATGTGCTCCTAAAAGGAAAAAACCCACAAAATCTACAAAAGCTTACTTGCTCAATAGAGTCCTTTCTCTGAGAGGAAGATCATAGAATCATAGAATCGTTTAGGTTGTAAAAGATCATTAAGATCATCAAGTCCAACTGTCAACCTAGCACTTCCAAATCCACCACTAAAACATGTCCCTAAGCACCACACCTACATGTCTTTTAAATACCTCCAGGGATGGTGACTCAACCACTTCCCCAGGAAGCCTGTTCCAATGCTTGACAACCCTTTCAGCGAAGAAATTTTTCCTAATATCCAATCTAAACTTCCCCTGGTGCAACTTGAGGCCATTCCTTCTCATCTTACTGCTAGTTACTTGGGAGAAGAGACCAACACCCACCTCACTACAACCTCCTTCCAGGTAGTTGTAGAGAGCAAAGAGGTCTCCCCTCAGCCTCCTCTTCTCCAGACTGAACAATCCCAGTTCCCTCAGCCGCTCCTCATAAGATTTGTGCTCCAGACCCCTCACCAGCTTCGTTGTCCTTCTTTGGACACGTTCCAGCAACTCAATGTCCTTCTTGTAGTGAGGGCCCCAAAACTGAACACAGTATTTAAGGTGCTGCCTCACCACCGCTGCGATGGAGACAATCACTTCCCTTACATTGTTGGCCACACTATTTCTGATTTAGGCCAGGATGCTTCTTGGCCACCTGAGCACACTGCTGGCTCATATTTAGGCAATTATTGACCAATAAGCCCAGGTCCTTTTTTGCCTGGCAGCTTTCCAGCCACTCCTCCCCAAGCCTGTAACATTGCATGAGGTTGTTGTGACCGAAGTGCAGAATCCAACACTTAGCCTTGTTGAACTTCATACAATTGACCTCAGCCCATTGGTCCAGCCTACCCAGATTCCTCTGTAGACCCTTCCTCCCCTCAAGCAAATCAATACTCACACCCAACTTGGTGTCATCTGCAGACTTACTGAGGTTGTGCTCAGGTCCCTCGTCCAGATCATTGATAAAGATATTAAACAGAACTGGCCCCTGTACTGAGCCCCATGGAACACCACCTGTGACCAGCCACCAGCTGGATTTAACTCCTTTCACCACCAACAACAACCATCCAGCCAGTTTTTTACTCAGCGAAGAGTATGCACATCCAAGCCATGAGCAACCAGTTTCTCCAGGAGAATGTTGTGTGAAACAGTGTCAAAGTTTTTACAAAAGTGTTTTGCGTTTTCTCCAAAAGCTAAAGTTTGAGAAAGATACAAAAGAAACAAGGGGTGTGTTGCATTATTTGGTCACATTTCACACCATCTGAATATGCTGTCAGTGGCCACAGACCTTGTCAGTGCTGTCACAGATGTGCAAAGGCACAAAACATGACATGACCATCAAGTAACACCATAAAATCAGGTATTTGTTTTACTTGGAGATCATGACTTGTTGACTCTTCTATTTGAAATTCTCAAAGAGAAGCATTGAACGCTTGAGAAACACAAATGAAAAAAAGTCCAACCTCACCAAAAAGAGCAACAGCAGTAATGACCAGTATTCGCACTGCTTGTTCTGTTTGTGTTTCCTAACACATTCTGTAAACGGTGAAACTGCATCAAAAAGTCACATAAAGAGATTTTTACATGGCAATATATAGACCAGTAACAAAACCAGAATTACTACAGACACATTCACTATCTCCTACTTTCAAATAGGAGATTTAAAGTAGATATCTTTTTTTGATATTTGATATTTGAAGATATCTCCTACTCCAAATTGCCTGGCGGAGAGTCTCACCTTTTTCCCCTGTTTATACATATGGAAACATATTCTCCGGTCATATAGCAGATGCTCCAGACTCGCTGCATTGTATGCATGGGGTCAGCTCTAACCTCAGGGGTAGTGAGGTCCTGAGCACACCAGAAATTTTACCTTTGGTGAAAGCTTTTTCTGTCTTACCGTCCTCCTCTGCCATGCATGCCAGTGGGCAGCTAGCCACCCAATGAGAAGTGCACTGCATCTCCACTGCATCTGCACTGCTTTCCAGAGCAGACCTGTGGAAAAGCATCAGAGCCACAAGACAGTGTATATATATATAGATAGATATAGGTATATAGAGAGATATATATCTCTGTGTGTGTGTGTATACACTAGAGGAAAGAATGGATTTTCTATTTGGTTTTAATCTTTTGTGTCTTGACTGATCCATTTCTTCTAATAGCTTTTTTCATGGGCTTTTTACATTATCTGTATTCATGCATGTCCTGGAAACAAATTCACCAACTTCTTTCTTCTTGCCATTACTTGTGCCATTCCCTGAGAAATGAAATGGAATAAAGATAATTAATTTTATCGATTAAGATTGCAGAGAAACATGACTATTGGAAGTTTCTGTAAGGCATTGACGGAGTGCAGTTTGTATCTGAACAACACACATATAGCAATGACTCATTTACTTTTGCATAACTTACCTTCCAAAGACAGGCTTTTAGCTATCAAATGCTTTGCAGTTGCACTAAGATAGAGCACTTGATGGAAACTTGAATGAAGATATAGAAAGCTAACAACAAGGCCAAACTCAGGAGGAAGAGATATTATATTTATTACCCCATGATGAATATACTGTGGTCTATTTGCAACGTGTCTGATAGAGTTTGTATCTTAGAGTAAATGTTCTTACAGACAACTGCATTTGTCACAGAATACTGGTTGCAAGAGAGCAGATATGGAAACTGAGCACTTCTCATACACTTCTGGTGCACCCGTGAAGTCAAAGCTGCAACACTGTCACAGAGAAGCAATATGATGGACTTGGTTCTCAGCCCAACAATTCTCTTAGAACTTAAATAACATTTTAAAAGAACTAAATAATTTCCCTTACTGAACTATTATAGAAGCAAATGTCAGATCACAACTTTAAAATTAAACTAGAGCAACAGACCATTACCAGTGGATTAGATGCCACAATTCGCACAACAAAAATTTGGCATTATTCCTAGTAATGTGCTTCTATAACCATGCTATCAGTACTTAACAGTCATTTAAAAAAAGACCCATAATTAACTGGGATCAGCAGAAGGAAAATCCATTTAAAAACAGGCTGATCCAATCCTTCAGTGATGTTGACTGAATGCCAGTCTTGCAGCACCTCCATCAGCCATGCATGAAATATGATTGCAGAAATCTAAACCACCAATAGATTTCAGAAATTTTAAATAAGAAAACAGCTTACTAAAAAAATCATCTTCCTTTTTACTAAAATTGCCAAACAAACTGGAGAAGGCAAAGTATTCTTCTCCTATTCAGAAATAACATCTTCCCATGTTAAGATACACACAGGAGATGAATTACCTCACACCAGTCAGGCTGTTCTGCTGATTTTCTGCAGCCAAACCCTAACTGCCACGGAAGTCTAAAAAGTTTGAGTTTACACTGTTTTGCTGTTAAGCCTTGAAACAAGTGCTGGACAGTCATACTCTTCCATACTTCCATTTATTAGCAACACTTTGGGTTTTTTTGTGGAGGAAAGATACCTAATGAGTTTACAGACCGACTCTCAGAGTCAGACACAAAGATTGATACAACCAAATAATGCTATGAGTATAGTGGATGAGAGCAGATACTGCCATGAAGTTAGGGAGCATACATAGCAGGCCAATGCAGACTTAGGTCCTAAAACTGTGTATTATGGAGAAGATGTATAATTAAAAGAGATTCAGCTTTTGACAAAATACGTTGAGTGAAAATTAAAGGTACAGAAAAAAGCTGAAATTGTAAATAGAGACTAGGAAAAAGGCTTCCAATCTGAAACATAGTAAAATCCATAGAATATTTACTTGACCCGTGGAGGAAAAAAAGTATCCAGAACATATCCAAATCCTTCTTCTTTGTAATATTTTTTTTTTTTCCCTGTAATGTTTAGTTATCTTCTCAGGACTCTTTTCTCCCCATTACCACTGCATTTTATTTTATTCTTCCTTGCCTGGTTTAGTCCTTTATTATTTCATTGTTGTGTTAGATGGGCCAAAGCTTCCCTTTCAGTACAGAATTGATTGCTTCCCCACAGGAGTGCCAGAAATCAGCAGGGAGCTGAAAAGATAAACACCCAGAGCCAATGTTTCTCCAGGTAGAAACAAGAGGTGACAATATTTCCAACAATAATTACTCATATCCACCCTGATGGAAACATTGCTGACATAGGAGATAGAATTTATATATAAAAAAAAAAAGCAGAACAATATAATCTCTGTCATGGAAGTCTTAGCAAAAGTCATGGAACTTGTCAGTGCCCCTGCTTTATTTAGTCTGATAAGGCCTTGATGACTTTGCTGAGTCAAATAGAGCACCTGTTCTTAACCAAAAAAAATATGCCGAAAGACTGTTTGTTTAGGCATTTGCTTTCTAGGAATCTGAAAGCATGGTTATTTACCATCTCTTTTTTTTAAGTGTAATTTTATACAATTTGGAATCATTTTATAGTCTGAATATCCAAAGACACTGAAATTTTGTCTCCAACTCTTTAGAATTTGATCAAATACTTCATTACAAAGAAAGGTATGTTCCAACAGGGAAAAAAAAAAAGACTGTTTAAACCTGAATGATAGTTAATTATCACATGTCAGGTGATCAACAACCCTAATCTTATATGCAATATTAAAAAGCATATAAATGATTTATGAAACTGTCTTGCAGTATCAAACAGGAACTAGTTGTTTAGGATTTAGTGGACTTAAATGCCAAATACCCAGATCTGCATAGGCTTTACTTAGTAACACAACACTGACCTATCTTCTGTCCCACTGACCACTGGAATTCAGTCCCTAGATAGGCTGGAGAGATGGATGCCTCAGGAAGACAGTTCCAGAAAATGATACTTAAACAGCTAGACAGAAATGGCAAGCCAAAGAGGACAGAGAAAAGAGCGAGCTGCTTGATATCATGTGGGTACTGTCAAAAACAGAACTCAGATTTCTACCTCCTTGGTCAGACTACTAACTGTCCTTTTGAGGAATTAAATGAGACAATTAAATCAAATTGAATTACATGTTACAGAATTAAATTAGTCTTAGGGGCTGGATTAATTCTGTGGTTCACTAACTCCAGTTCCATTTTACTAGATTCTCTCTGAGCTCGTTTATTCCATCATTCTCTTTTTTATATATTTTTTCTTTTCTTTCTTTAATCTCACCCACAGAACCACCTTTTTAAAAATACACATATACAGACACATATGGAAATGCATAACATTCCAAAATGTAGTTTCCCATTTTTATTTTTTAATTTAGTTGTGTTTAACTGACCTACTGTGAAAGGAGAAGTATTTTTCAAGTCAACGGAATTCAAAATTTTTTACTAAAAAAAGTACGATTTCAATTTATATTTCAAATTTTATGAAAATATAATCCATGGAAAATCATCTTCTCCAGACTAGGATATGAATAATATATTGTTATTGTAGTAGAGGATCAGAGAAATTAAGGAATCTTTCACTGCACAAGCCATTTCAAGTAGATTGAAAAAAGCCCCACAGACTATTAAACATGAATGTGCAATGGGTGGAGTTTGGATGACTTAGTAGAGAATTCCCTTGCATGCTTTGCCTGGGAAACTGTTCCAGAGCTGAAAGCCCAGATTACATGATACATGTACTGCAAAATTTAAGAAGAAAACAGAAAACTATAGATAGGGCAGCTAGAATCTTTGCACAAGCTGAATGATAAACAGAAAAATAACTCAAATTTTTGAGTTTACAGGTCGTATTGGTAGAAAAGATTATCTGGTATATATGACTCCCAATTCTTGATTTAATCATTACATCTTACTGCTACTTTCAAGTCCAATAATGTTCTAATTTCTTCTATTTTATTTTACTTAAGTTTCCTATTTTTACATAAGATTTGTTTTTCAAAGTTCTCAAAAATGACAGTCTTTATTTTCCTCTTCCTTATTTTACAAAAGATAAACATATAATCATCTGATGATGTCATCATTTCAATGTCTCCTCCTCATTCCAAAATTCCATACTTCATTGAAGTTACAGTATAGGAAAGCTTTCTCTCTTACGGAAGTCAGTCAGGGTTCACCAATTCAACGCTTGAGAGAGAATTCCGATTAACAGACAGTCTAGTTGTAAATTATAAATGTATGAAAGCAAGGACTAAAACCAAGACAAATTAAACACAATATGTTGTTTAACAGATCTCGCCTAAGAAAATCATAACTTACTCTTATTGAAGCAAATAGCATGTAGCTATTGAAGTGCAGATCTCATTTGTCTTAATAGAGTTCTTAAAACCGAAAAAACTTTCCCAGATTCCGTCAAACCAGCATTAGCATTTTGTCAAAATATAACTTTGACATTTCTGTAATACTTACACTGTAGACGTTATTTTTTTATTCTTCAAGTTTTCAATTGTTTAGAGTGCACTAAGCCTTATAATCTACTTGTGATTAAATGTGATAAGCAAAAAAATAATTCCCCCACTTCTAGTCATACGCTGCATGTCTGAAGCTGAGCTATTTCACCCTGATTACCTCTGCATTTATGATCTTAAGTGGGGAGCAGCCAATTAAGTTGTTCCCAACCCAACACCTCTTCTGCCCTGCTGTGTTCTTGCAGCTGCAAACTATACACAACCACAGTGTTTCAATGGGGCACTACTACAGGCTGAGGCTGCAGGGCCAACAGAAACTGCAGATTTACTGGGTAGGATTCTCAGAATCTCCTCAGGTCCATCCCCTGCTCATGAACCCTTGGTATCTCAGTCACGATGGCTCTGGGTGTTAGTTTACTACAACACTAATATATAATAACACCTCCACAACAAAATGTCCACCACTACCTTCAGACTAACTGTAGATTAGATTTCAGATCCAAGTTTGAAATGAGATTTTATTTGGCATCACATGCACAAATGAGAAAAAGTTGTATTAAAGAGTTCTACTAAGAAAAAGAGAAACCCAGACTCCGAAGTCTAACTCTTATTATATCTTGAAGATAAGGGTAAATTATTTCTTCATTTACTTCTTTTGGTGTGAAATTGCAAGGTAGCTCCTAACATTTCCTAGATCTTCACTGCCTGGACTTAGAAAAAAAAGTGAAAATTTCAAAAATGCTGTACTTAACTCATGTAAAAAATGGAATATAAACTTTAGAGAAGGGTGAATAGATTGAAAAGGTTTTCCATTCTGTTCATTGAAAAGACTACAGTAATGGTCATGTCTGACATATAAAAGCTTATAACAGCTGTTATGAAATATTTTCACAGGAGTATGAAGCTAGTAGAACTAAGTACAATATTAATTTAGTTCTCTCTTCTCTGATGCTGTGATCAACCTATAATGCCATCAGTGGGGACAGGGAATTTTTAAATAATTACATGTAATTTTTAATGCATTAGAATACTTCAGCAAAAACCACAATTACTGTAATAATTTTTATACATTTAGCCCTTTTCAAAGTAAAATAAAATGTCCTTCTTGGACATTTAAAGTGTCCCACTTGGCAATAACTATACCTTTTTTCTTTAAAGTTCTCCTATGCATAAACTTTAGGAGTTAGTAAAAACTACCTGTTTATAAAACCATGGTGACTATAAATGCTTTCACAAATACTGGTTGGAGAGTAGCCATAATTTTCTAACATAAACCTGTTGATTACAGATGGCCCACATTTAGGTTTTCTGGAAATTTTTTTTCAATATTCAGATAAGCATTGGTCATACTCACAATGTTACTAGCCAGACGGGCAAAGTACAAATAGCAACGTGTAATTGCAGTGTTTCTGTATATACTTTATCACAATGCTTAAAAGAAATTACCAATGAAATGCTCTAATGCAATTTGAAGAAACAGGCAAAGCTAGGAATCACAACTGCAACATTTTACATTCAGGTCCATCTTTGTCCTCTATTCAAATTCCCTTAGAGTAGGTATTTTTTTTCATGTAGTACATCAAAGGATAATGTCTTGCTAAAGGTTTCTTTGAGATTTTTATAGAACTTTGGGTTTCATTCTGTATTATACTTATCAGACTCCTTACAGGGTGTGATTCATTGTCACCTATCTATCTCCACTGTGTCATCTTTAAATCAGGCCTTCTTACTACAATATTCACTTGCAACCTTGAGAACTGTGCATCCAACAAGAGCTATTTACCCTCTCAACCTAGCAGAAATTCCTTCTTAAATTTACAGATTAGAGGTATACTATTCAGTAGGGTCTTCATCCTGCATGCTATTGCATACTAGAAAACTCCAAAGAGATTTTGATAAGAACTAAGAACATTATTTATCTGGCACAGGACCATGAAAACTCACAGTAAGGGTGGTTAATGAAGAAAATAGGTGAAAAGATATCCAGAGATTATATATATGGGTTTTTTTGGTAATGTAAATTGTCTTAAAATGCCTCTTTCTCTTGCCAATGCATAAAGTAGTTTAATTTGGCAGAACTTCTACCTGGAAGAACACAATGTCCTGAAACTGATTTTCTTATGCAAAGCCTTCCTTCTAGCTTTCAGCATGCAAGGTATACACCAGTTCTATAACAATAAGTTAAATCCAGAGAACATATATAAATACAAAGGAAAAGGGTGTACATTTCCTATTGGTAAATGAGTCTGAGTTTAAATTAATATAAACCGGTTACTCTACAGGGAGTCTAATTGTCATGCAAATTACAGTAACCTAGACTCTCCTGTGATTTGAGTGACTTTGTTCTTTCTGTTTTTTTTAAACCAACATCCTCAGACTTTTTCCTGTGAGTTACTCCATTAACAGCATTTTGATTTCATTTTGCACACAGGGATACAGCTCAGATTATAGGTATTATAGATAGTTAAACATATTTCATATTTATGTCTAGGAGTGCCAGAACAATTGAACTGGAAACCACTAGCTTCGATATATAGATTAATTTTCTTATTGACAGTTATAAATGACAAAAAACAGAACAAAATTTTCAGCTTTGTCTAATAAATTCTGACAACTGAAACTCCTTGCAAAACTTTTCCTGGCATTGTGAAATACATCTTGCAATATAATAGAGATAATTAAAAAAAAACATTAGAAGGAATGATCTTAATTTTGCGTTAAAAGTCAAACACCCTTGTTTGCTTCATAAACTAAAATGAAAACTATGCTGTTCTTCAGTAATGAACCAAAATGGTTTAATTCTTCTCTTTGAAGTGATTGTATTTTGGACCATCACAGCAGAATATTATAAGAATTTTAACAAACTTTTTATGTTTCAAGCCACACTAAAAATGAGCTATATCCAAGTACAGAAAAAAACAATATTTTATTTATAATCTTAGTTTAGTGTTTGAACTACAAATTCTGGTTCTAGAATTGTTTAAAAGATCATGGTTTTTATAGGTTTTCACAAGTAAATTAATTTCTCAGGGTTTGTGGTTTTTTTTTTTACTTTTCCATTTTTTCACAGAATGGTTCTTTCAGTAAATACAGAGCAAATCATTACATGGAAAAAAACCGTTTTGATTGTTTGTTTTTCTTACTTGTAAAGTTGCTGTTATCATTCCATTCTCTATTGAATAATTTCAAAAAGGGCATGAGAAAACAAAAGAAATGAAGAGAAAAAGTGACAAAATAGACCGAATCTCACCACTAGAATTCACCATAAAAATTCCCAAAGTGTAACAGAATTCTTACAAAATTTCCTAGACCAGTTCTTTTAGGGAATCAAGATATCCTATGAAAAATATGGCAAATGGGAATCAGGATAGATTGGGGAGGAAAAAGGGAACGAGGACAGTAAATAAGTGCAGCAAAAACAGGTTCTGAGGAACACACATAATTTTGTCTGCTTTAGATCACAATAGAATTTTTAATAAATAAATTTCTTTTTCTTTGTAAAGACACTTTTTTGAAACAGTAGATTTAGCCCAGTCATTTGTGTCATTTGTTTTATAAACCATCTTCTGTTGTCCCCACCCCCACCCCATAATGTCAGAAATGTTTTAGATTTGAGTCTCTTGTACATTGTCTTTTGAGTTCATTCGGATCAATAACGGTTCATGCACTGAACTGTGTATTGAATTTATGGTGTTAACTGTTGTTGTGTGGTTGAAAGGAGACTTATAAGAGTTATAATGATTTAGGTGCTCATGCTCTATTGCTGGCATGGGCAAGTGACTCTCTATGGGTGTGTCACCTGTAAGCTCATCATCCACATTAATGATCTCTACAGTCCGTGTTGGAGCATGATGGTTCTGCCGGTGATGCTGTTTCCTCATTTTGTAGAAAATTACCAGCATCACAGCAGCCATGAGAGTGATAGCCACAAAACAACCAATTATGATTTTGGTAGTCTTCATAACCTCATCTATTCCTGGGATCCCGTTGTTTGTGTCCGTCACAGGAATGGTGAATGTTTTTTCTGTTGATCTTGTGCTCTGTGGAGTGAGTGAGGTTGTCATGTTAGTGGTCTCCCAGCTAGTAACTGGTGTGGGCCCAACCTGCTCTGTGGTCTGCGCCTCATCCTGAGAAGGTTCCACAGTCTCAACTGTGACGGTTGAAAAGTACGTGTAACCAGGGTTATCCAGGGCAGTCACATTCAGTATGGCAGAAGCTGTGGTATTCCCAACAGAGTTACTCACCATGCATGTATACAAACCCGTGTCTTGCACAGTTACCTTTGTAAAATTTAATGTGCCATCACTGAGCACAGCAATCCGAACTCTGTATGCCCCATGCGTCATAACAGATCCATTTGGAGTAATCCAAGATACAGAGGTCAGGGAGGTTGATGCCCGGCATTTCATCTCTGCAGCCATGCCTTCTGTGACATTGAGGTCTGCTGGTGGCTCCACTATGACTGGAGCATAACACGTGAAGTAATTCAGATCCAGCTCCCCAATGTACCTTCCTTTTAAACTGGGAGGTGTGTGGCAACGGGCACAGCATGCAGTATTGGAGGGTGCCTTGTCTTTAATCCACCAGCTGAGCCAAAGGATATCACAATTGCAGTTCCAAGGGTTGTGATGCAAGTGGATCCTTTCTAGGCGGAGTGGTGTGAACAGGTCATGAGGCAGTAGTGTTAGATTGTTGTGTGCCAGATTGATCTCTACAAGTGACTGAAGGTTATCGAAAGCATTCCTTTCTATCACTTGAATCTGGGACTGTATCATCCACAATTTCTGAAGATGCATTAACCCTTGGAAAGATCCTGGCCGGATGGCAGTCAGGTGATTTCCAGAAAGATCTAACTCATCCAGTTTTACAAGCGGGGTGAGGTTAGGAATCTCTCGAAGATTGCACATGGCAAGATTCAAATACCTCAAGTTGGACAGACCTTCAAAGGCACCTTCTGAGATGTATGAAAGCCTTTTCAGTTCCCCCAAATCCAACCTCCGGAGAGAAGGGATTCTGTTAAAAGCATAAGAAGGGATACTCTCAATGGGGTTGTTTCTCAACCACAGTTCCTTCAGTTTTGACAGGTATACAAAAGCCCCATTTGGGATAGTGGTCAGACGATTGTCAAAGAGTTCCAAAGTGTTGAGATTGGCCAGACCATTGAAAGCCCCTATTTCAATTGTTCTGATGTGATTCCTGCTGAGCTGCAAAATTTCCAGGTGCCTCAGATGCTTGAAGCTATTAACTTTAATGATTTGAATCTGGTTCTCATGGAGATTGAGTAACCGGGTGTTGGTGGAGATGCCGTCTGGCACGTCTCTCAGATTTTTCCGTACACAAATCACTTTACTGAACTGGTTGCTGCAGGAGCAGACAGAAGGGCAAGTCTGAGCCCTCACTAAACCAGCAACCACAAGAAGCTGAAGAGCCAACAGCACCACAAGCAGGGGGTCAAATAGGGCCCTGTTAAACCTAGGACCTAGCATTATCTGCTGTGGATGTAAGGTCATCTTGTTCAACATTCATAATTTATTTGGTGTTGGTCCTTCTGGAGTTTGAATAGCCTGAAAGAAAGAAAGAAGGGAGAAGGAGAACATTAAATTAATCTCAAATATTTAAATGTGCTCTCTAAACAAAGACTTCTCAAGTCCTTTCAGTCAACTCTACCAATGTTATGAAAGTCTGTAGCTAGAATAGCTATAGAAATACTAATAATTTGTTTCCTGTACAGCTATGTATGTCAGCTGTAATTAGCAATGAGATAAGAAAAAGCCAGCCACTAGCTTTTCCTGATCATTCCAATGTATAACACATTTGGCTGGATGGCAGATAACAAGTTCAACCACAGTGGATACCTAAAAGAAATGTTCTAACTCAGGGGGAGAGTTGAAGGAAGTGACAAGGGCCTCAAACATCAAAAATAAGTAAAATAGGAATCAGCAGAATTTTCAAGGTGTTAACCTTCTTGCCACATTGTAAGACAGGATAACAGATAACGTGAGGAGCAAGTCGAGACTCCTGTTTTGTATGGGTGAAAATCTTTGTCTATACAAATGTGATTCCTGCATTGGAGTTTAACTAGAAGTAAAGCCTTTAATACTGAATATAGCAGGTCATGCAAATGTCAGGGCAAGATCTTGCCTATTTCAAAAAAATTAAAAAATTAAAAAATTAAAAAATAAAATACAAAAGAAACATGCTGAGCATCAATTCTTCCCTACCATGAAACAACATCATCCAATTTCATTATATTTCCTCCTCAATTCTTTTGTTTGGCACCAGCAGCAGGGAAACACTCATTAGTAAATGTGTGCTGAACACAGAAATAAGAATAGCCATTTAAATGTTGAAAAATATCTCTGTAGCTTCAGGGTTGGCAGTTTCACTGGCACCTCTAAAAAAATCCTACAGATCTTACCATAAGGGGAAAAAAGACCTTTACAGTACAAACGATCATTAGCATTTTAAAAATTGCAGTACTGATTCAGTACTGATTGTGGTAGTTCTTAAAGCCCCCAGCCCATGGTTCATTTTCAATCTGCTGCTCAGTGCAAGGTCCCTCTGCTGTAGAGATTAATGAAATGTCCTGTAAATCAGCCAAAAGTGAAGTCTTATAAATTAGAGCAAGCTTAAAGCATATTTATAACCTAGAGCACCCAGATGCATAATACATGTATTCAGTAAACCAAAATACTATAGGGCAATGGTTTTCCACTCCAGGCTCTGAATTGTTTCATTTTGTGTAAAAAAAAGCTATCTTCCTTTAAAAAAAAAAAATACAGGAAAAAAATATATTAACTTACATCTCACAGCAATTCATTTAATGAAATACTTTTTTTCTAGTTATATATTCAGACAATGTGTTTTTGAGAATTCATTTTTACAATTTTAAAAAAGTTGTTATAATGGTTCACAGCTAGCAAGTGTTCTCATCTCACTTTTAATAATTTACTGCAGAGAAAGCCAATATAATTGTTAAGAACTTGCGAATGGTAATTGGAAAGTCTAGGCTGTATCTGTTTATTTGATCTGCTCTGTAAGTGCTATTTATAAAACACCATTCTTGTTGTGAAAGATTATTGAAACTAATGTGTTTTGCAACCTTGAGCAAGTCACTCAACTTCTCTCTGTGTGCCTTACATTTGTGTCATATGATTCTGGAGAACCCTGTGACTGTAGTGTTAGATGTTACTGCTCCCACCTCTTCATCCCTTCCCTCTGCCAACAACTGTATTTCTGATCATTGGCTTCATGGGTTTAGGATAATGTACTAGACTAGATGAGTAGTGGCTGCTGTACACACCTTCCTTTTTATTGCAGGCTTACAAGGTCACTTATCTCCTCAGAGGTGCTGAACACAATATATGGAGAAATTCTCAAAGTAATCACTAAAATTCAAGTTCCGTCACATCAAATATCCAACTGTAGTAAAACTATCTGCAAAAAGGTGGTGAAAAGGTCCTGGTTCCCATCTTTCTTACACTGTCATGAAGAAGAATCCGCCCATTGTGGTGAAAAGAATTATATCGATGAGTCTAATAGCAATTTCAGGCTCCTTAGTTAAGATTTGTGATCCATGAATTTTGCTGTTGAATAGTAATTAACCATCTTCTGTGATAGTTAATGTGATTGTACTAGCATTTCTGTTTGTCACTGGGGTTTTTTTTAATTCAGTCTTTTCTTTCCGTTCTCATTTTTTAAAATTTTCTAAAACGTATTCCCTAAGGACTTGGACTGAATAATGAATTCCATTAACAAGTAATAAAACAGAAACACACCAAACCAATTATTTTACCATTGCACTGGTGTAATGTTATTGTCTTCACTGGAACTGAGATGAGAACTCAGCCCATTAAGTCCAGCTTCAGAGCTGCCAGTTATCCCTGTATGGCTGGTGTAGCACCAGGAGTACATGTGGCTTGTAGAGATACAGGAATCTTGTGTGTTTTATCTCAGACCCATTCACCATTAAAGGCCAGTTTTGCAAGATGCAGAATAGTTTCTCTACCTCTCTTTTTGCTAATTTTCGCTGTCATTTCTGTATCATGGATGCCCTGAACGACCAGGAAAACTATGGGATTTGTAGACCAAGAAAGTATAGGAAAAATAAGAAAGGTCATGAGAGAGCAAGTGCCCTCAACATCAGCCAGTGTATACATAAACTCCCTTCAATTGCTTCTTTGCCAGCCTCCGTAAAGCTGATGATGCCAAACCATGCTGCAAGCACTCCAAGGCACTTCCCTCCTGTTCTGACTTCTTACATCTGATGGTATCTCCCACCATTACCTTCACCTACTCCTTTATCCAGCAAATCTTCCCTTTCCATCACTCCATGCACGTATGGGTAAGAAAAAGATTAAAACATTTTACTTGAATACAGTACTTCATTATAACAAATAAATTATCCAGTTATGAGGATGATTAGCAAAAAATGTTTGACCCAAAACAAAATGATTCCATGTCTCAGTTGTAAAAACATTTTTAAAAGAAATATTTTGATTTTATCTTCTTAAAATAAATTCCCTATATTCCTCCTGATTTTAATTATTGACTCAAACAATGAATCAGTCACATAGAACAGCTCTTTCTTTGTGTTGAAGGCCACAATTGTTCTTGGTTTTTACGTTTACCTTTTTCCCCAGTCCTGTGCTAGGGATGTCTCAATCAAACATACGCCTCAGAACTATGGTCTATCAAAGACCCTCAGGGAATTCTGCAACCATCAGGCTTCTGCAAAATTCGAATCTGTATATAGTTCAAATACAAGCTTGGTCACTGACTAGTTATTAGCTGCTCTGAATGTATAATTTTGAAGACAGGATCACCATTTTGTGAGATGTGGATGGAAAGTTCTAGATATGTTTTCATATGTGTTGGTGTGTTTGATTTTTCTGTGTCTAAGCTGTACCTTGTTTAAAATATAAGTACAGAAGATCTATATTGCCATTCCTCTGGAACATTTTCTGGGAGGCAGTGAGAGCAAATCCTAGCTTTTGTAGCCACCATTTAATTTAACTTTGGATTTATTTACTTACTAAACTTTTTTCCCTTTTCTTTGGCAATACAGGAAGAAAAATGCAGTATTTAGCATAAGACCACACTATCCAGGCTTGGTGCCACTTAAGTACAGGAGAGGTGATGATTCAAAAAAACCACCATGACCAGCAGAAAATATGCTAGGCAATGCCTTGCAAGTCCTCACTTTCACCTGGTGAGCTTTGCGTGAGGCTAACATACTGCAGTGAGATTCCTAGTGGCAGTAGGAACGTATTAAGCAAGTCCTTTGTTTTATACTGGTGGTTTTACACAGCTCAGAGTTTAATGTTCAGGAAATCTTGGTGCAGTCATTTCACATCAGGGTAATTTTAAATCATAAATACCCTGGAAATACCCTGGCAAAAAATTAGCCAGCACAAAAAAACATTGGAAAATTCATTTAAAGCCTTGAAGAACATTATGGAAATATTTTAATGGGCTTTACATAAAGATCCATCTGGAACTCTCTACTAGATTAATTTGCTATTCAATATCTGTCTGTTATGCTAGAGACACATGAAGGTTTAGCTTTATAAATCCATGGAACACAGACCATCAACCAGCTTCTTCAGTCTCTGTCAACAACTCTTTGTCTTCTAAGCGAATTTTATTTTTTCTTCATTTTTCTAGTACCAAAATATCAACTCTATGGTCAATTCAATAACACTAGTGCCCTCTGCTGTATAGATGTAAAATGTAGTTTAAAATGTTAAGAATTTCCTTACTGCAGTCAGCTCCTCAGACACCATAGAATTATTATATTTCCAAGCATGTCTGTCTGGGGCATTGCTGTAATGACCAAAGCATATATTATCTGTCATTTTAGTACAACAATGTATGTGGCCATGGAGACATACACATAAAATATATAGAGATCTATTTGTTTTGTTTTCTGTTTCCACAGAACTCAAAAAAATCTTTTTTCAAATTGACATTTGATATGCATGTTCTCCTCTTCATAGCTTATCTGATACTTAATCTCGATGTACTACCTGTTTTCCTTTGAGCAAAAAGCATTGCCCTCTTAAGGTCCAATGCAGAAAATGAAGCAAGGAATGACAAGCTGATCTACCTCTGCAGATATGCACAGGGCAGCTTTCCTTAGGGACAGCTTGAAGGATGCAGTATTTATTCTATTGAAAGGTAACTTTGCCAATCATTTATGCAGAGACGTCTTCCTTACGGGCATTGCAATGGAACCTACAATTGGCTTTTCTATTTTTCTGTAATTAGGTCTTAGGCCTGATGTTCTTTAACCTCTCTTTGTTATTTTATCAGGAGAAAGTGACTATACTCATTCTGATCTCTGAAGGATTTTCCGGTAATGGTGGGCTTTTATTACAAAAAGAACTTCTACACCATTCCGAAAGACCTGCCTAATGAGGTATGGCAGGTGGCAAAGATATTTTCCCAAGCTCCAGTGATCCTTAGCTGGATCACTGGCAGTTTAGTTGCTGTTGGCAACTCATGCTTAGCTTTCTGTCTAGTCTGTGGGTCTATGAATAACTGTCACAGCAGTGGAGTGGTGCAGTGCAAAGGCCATGGCTTTATCCCAATATATGTTTTATAATATAGTATGACCTAACACACTTTGGTTGGTGCTGTGCATCTGCCATTAAAAATGAGATGTGATGCTATATGTCACTGCATTGAAAATATAGACAGAATCTATCAGATATCAGGTGATTAAACGATCACAGTAAAATTAAATCATCACAAGTATATCACAGTTAAATCTCAACTAAAGCACAGTTAAATCATCACAACTCTCCTTCAGCCATTTGCCAGAAAATTTCAGGATGAGAAGCATTCAGATAACTTTTTGCAACTTTTTTCAAGTTGACAAATATATGGATTCATTCAGAAAATGCACCTTTGCTTCACTTTGTATAGCACAGTTATATATGCTGTAAATCACACCCTTTTAAAGAGGTTTTTGAGAGAAAAATGCTTTGCAAAGATACCTGCATTTTTTTAGTAAACAAGCTACTCTACAGCTGCAAATTAAATGGCAGATTTCCAAACATATGAAGAGGAGCTAGGTGCGTCAAGCAGCTAATTATGCTGGGAAGTGTCTTCCAGTAGTATCAGCACCAGAGAACTGAAAATAGTTTCGGTATGAAACAGAGCATGGAGTACAGCAATAAAAATAGGTCTAAATCCCAGGATGACCTGATGCAGAAGTGACTCTTGACTCTCTTTTCAGGAGCTCTGAAAGCTCTCAGGGCCTGACACTGATCCCTTTTTGGCAGCAATGCCAGCGGAGAAAGCCAAGGGAATTTCAGTGTAGATACCAGGAGACAAGCACACAATCTGTTTTAGCTTCACAAAATACCGAAACACATGAGCGTGAATCCTCGTCCCAGAACAGAGACTGAACTGTGGGCAGGGAGTTCCACCAGGGTCAGAAATCCTCTACCAACATCTGCTCTGCAAATGCTCCTGCAGCCTCAAATGCATGTCCCCATATGGCTGTGAAGCGTTGGGCTGATGGAACCACATTGCTAGGGATTCACTCATCATACCCTCCTGCTCGCCTTCCTGCCTGTTCTGTCCTGAAATTCATTTCCACCTGGCTGAACCCTGGAGAACTAGAGCTTTCAGTTCAAGATAAGTACTTTGCATGCTGTTCCCTGCCCATATACAGTACAATGACACCATTCTTTTTCTCCATTGAATGTCTTTGCCACCCACAAAGGAATACATGCTATGTTCTTAATAGAGCATTACAATAATCATCATGCAAATCAGTAAACTGAGTTACAGTAGATCTTGTATTTTTCTCTTCCTAATCTTATTTTTTATTTTTCTTGCAGATTGGCTCCTGTCTGAGGTGTTTGGTGTTTTATAAACAGACTGTTTTGCAGTGAAAACCCATCACTGCAACTATGTAGCTGTGTATCTTCCATTCTTAAATATCAGTTTTTTCTTTTCACTGCTATATGACTTTAAAACTCTCAATGACAGTTTAGGGAGCCATTGCAGTAATGCCTAAAAACCTGGGAGGTTTCAAAGCCTAGAAGCTTTTATCTATTTGGTTTTTATTTTATTTTCAGTTAAATACAGTGGAGGCCAAAGAGGGCTAGATAGACAGCCCTGCACTGCAAACTGATTACTCATGAGACCAGATAAATCAAAACACTCACAATGTAAATTATTCTCCTCTTTGCATGTTTCAGTGTTTTGCTCTGGGACATAGTCTGGATTGTCTATGGCCCCTTGAAGCATTAAGTGTAGGAGGCAGAGTGGATATTGCTGTACCACAGATACTCTCTCGTTCTCTTCT
Source organism: Phaethon aethereus (assembly GCF_964289735.1). Classification (NCBI taxonomy): domain Eukaryota; kingdom Metazoa; phylum Chordata; class Aves; order Phaethontiformes; family Phaethontidae; genus Phaethon; species Phaethon aethereus. The sequence goes on along the minus strand of NC_138579.1, from coordinate 48,240,391 downwards.
GTAAGCCTTTTAAGACTCAGCTGAATCACTAAGACACTGACCTGAAAGACCTAAATGTGATTGGACGCATTCAATCCTCCTGAATCACCATTGATTTCAGGGGAGTTCAATCAAGGATGAATTTGATCCAGTCTGCTTTTTCTTCTTTTCTTTCATTTTGTTATACAGAAAACAGCTCTATTTCATACCCCTCATTTTTGAGCATGATTTCATGTTCCTTCTCTCACGCCTCCCCAAGGTTTAAAATCTTCTCCTTAACTTCAGGTAACAGAAATGAACATGAAATAGACATTTTTAAAATGAGAACTTTAGTGCATGTTGGTCCAGAAAAAAATATGTGCATTTAGCTGGAAATTAAGAGATTTCACACTGTTTTAAACTGAATCAGTCTGGTATGTCCCTTTATTTATTAATATCCTCTTACTCCCAAGCATCATTTGCACTTTGTATTGTCAGTACAACTCATAAAATCTGTTAACTTCATAGAAAAATCATAGGAAACATCAGACAATATGTAATGGATATTTCTTTAGGGCATACTCATTTTTACTAAGAGGAATTATTTGGCTTCTTCACTGACCTTGACCTGGATGTCACCCAAAGGGTGAAGAGGACAAAACAGTCCTAATCTCTCTGTTCAGACGGCTCACAGTGGTATGAATAGGAGGAATCTATGAACTATTCATGAAGAACTAACTTCTTAAATTATTTCATAAAAGCCACCACAACACAGCTGGGTACTAGTCCACCCAGAAACATTCTAGAAATTTAATTTGAATTAACTTTTAAAGTGGGTTAATTATATTGCATTAAATCTTTGTGTGGACACTCTTATTTAGAATTTAATTTAAGCTACATTGAATCAAGGCCACTGTAATTTCAATTAAGAGTGTCCATAAAAGAATGTAATGTAGTTTAGCTAGTCACTTTTCAAAGTTAATTTGGATTCATTTTCTTCAGACCTCATGTAAACCTTAGGAACTTTTGTTCTGTATTGACTTGGGCTTGATTCAAACCAATTACATAAAGGTAAAAAGGTTTTCTACATCATCACTGATCCCTTATGTTACTCAAGTCCCGTTTTGCTCTTCTCACTTCACTAATTCAGTTAACTGATAAAATTAACTGAATTGATATCAATTAACAAATTGATAAAACACAGTTTCTCTGAACCTTTTTTTTTGTTTCATCTTCAATATTTTTCTGGACAGATATTTATGTAGGGAGAAAAAGGCAACTGTACAGAAGAAATTTTGCAACAACCTGATAACAAAATTCTCTTAGTTACAGCACCATGACACTACATCTCATGTGCCAATTATGATATGAAGGAAAGTCACACAAGCACCTTTGGGATTTCATTATCTTGTGCCAGAAATACCTCAGTGAGCAACAATTAAACTGTGGTATATCTATAACTATTGAAAAGGTGCTTTCTTAATCCCTTTTGGTTTATTATCAAAGCAAAATCACAGATCCCTATTTGGAAGGCATCTATGAACCACAACAAAATTAGTATTAAAACAACCCTTAATAAAAAAATATATAATCTTCTAAAGCACTGCTCCAAAACAATGTGATTTTCACTTCTGTCACACTGGGTCATTATTTTGAAACACCATAGTATTTGTTTGGTTTTAGCAGACTAGTAGTAATTTAAGACAACATCTATTTAAAGATACTAGAGTAATACTTCATTTTAAACAAACTAGTTTTGGTCTGGCAGACTATTATCCGTTTTATTATAGGGAAGCATTAAATTGTATAAATTAACACCTTTTTCAACAACATACTACAGGATTTCAAACCAGCAGGCAAAATCTGCAGGTTAAGTATATGAAATATGAAAATGTTGTGTCTTTTAAAAGATGCAAAGGCAAAAAAGTGCAAGGCTGATGAAATCCAAGATGTCAGCTCTGATTCCTTCTAAAATTTTCTCCATATTCACAAAATATAAAAACAGATGTAGAAAATGTCAGATCAGAACAGCACATAGTCAAAGAATGCATATACGAATGAAACCAGTACAATGAAGAGCAATAAAAAAAACCCTGGCAATTAGAGTATATATTTGCCTTTAAGACAGTTTCATACTAATCTTGGAAAAATTGGAGTCCAGTTTTTAAAGCCCAAAACATCCTTTCCTAAATTACAACGTGCTGAATGCGCTAATGCTGAATATCCTTGTTACCCATAAATATCATCCTTTGAGCCTTGCTCTCTTGACCTCAGTAAATAATACAAACTAGAAGACAGAAATTTTTAGTGTGATAAAGATATAATGCACTTGTGGATCAGCAGTAGTTTCTATACCTAGTCAACAGAGATGCTCTAGTAAAATTTGAAGTAATTTAGGAAGATTTTAAGATTATTTTGAGATTAGCAAATCAGAGCAGATCAGAAGATTGTCCATTTCAGTGGCATAAAAAATCAAGTTTGTGCTCTAACAAATGCAGTTTTTCCAAATACATTTTGTAATATGTAAAACAGGAAACTGAGGGATGAAAGGGAATTATATTAAATCAGCCATGCAAAATCTGCACCATTTCTTTTTAGGATATGAATTAAAATAGGTATCTGCCTAAATATTTTTATACCATAATTCTGTGTCAAGAAAAGTGTTTTCCTTTTTTATGGTCTGAATTATTTGATGTTGAATTGGAGAAGTGCTTCATAGGTATTTCATAACCTTGGTAACTATAGGCTGTATTGACAGTATGCATTATTCTAAAATATCTTCAGGGAGAAACATACACAGCTAATAACACACTAAAACACCAGAGTCCATTTTACATCATTGCATTTGTAGTGGCTGAGTCCAAATTACTCCCTCCTTCTGTTAATAAACAAAGAGACAAAGGGAAAAAGAGATGTGAGATAAAAAGTTAAGGCTGCAAATAGCCTCGAGTCTGGCAAACGATGGTTAAACTTCTTGTCCTTGGTAACTATGGAAACCCCTTAAGGTAAGAGTGAAACACAGGCATTTTGTGGTCTGCAATTTACAAGCTGTTTATTTAATTATGAAGGAATATGAAACTGTTAGGGGCAATGCAATTATCATACTGTGATGGTGTTTTGAGAGAAAAAATAGGTACAGAGAAATAGAAGAAGTTAATTTTTTGGAAAATTACTTGTTTTCGGACTTCTATGAAACTGCAGCACTTTGTATTTACTGAGATTTGTGATTTTTTTTTCCAGAAGTGTGTGAGGAGCCAAAATTAGTAATACGACATTTTGCCATAATATCCCTCAGTAGATTCATAGTAATTATGTCCATTCTATGCCTCATGAACAAAACCAAGGTCAGGGTGTATTTCAATTAAACCTTAGGTGTAAGCAAAGTGCAGCACAGCCAGAATAGCAAGCACATTATTACCAGATCTATCACTGCTGGGCAACAAATAGGTCACAGGTGTTCTTGCATACAGTATTTGTACATCTTTAAATATTACAAGTGGGAAAATGTTTTGATTCAATTTAGGAGGAAGCTAGTGAAATAAAATTAAGAGCAAAACTATGTGATGACTCAGGGAGACTATAACAACTACTTTACAAGTATTTTTCTGCATCTGAACAACAAACTTTGACCTGATACTTCTATTGTTGGGAGTTTCATGAACGTAGGAACCCCAGGGTCCTTTGCATACAATGGGAGTTTTGGCAACAGTCCAGCCTTGATTGGATCACTTTAATAAGATGTCAAACATAAGCACATCCTAGCAAGGCCTCTGGAAAGGGGGTAGGTAATATTACTCTAGTTTATGGCTAAAGAAACTGAGGCAATAATGGATTATATCAGTTGTCAAAATTTAACATGTGTCTACATGATACTTTGCAAACATGAGCTTCACACTGCATGCTGACTGGATGCAATGTGTGTTGTTCCAAACGATAACCATGTAGCAACCATTAACTTATTGCTGACCCCAAGCTAATGTGCCTCGCAGTGTGGCTCCAGCCTGGCCCAATGAACACAAAGACACAGTCTGCATCTGAGTAGAGCATGGATAAATCTTGCTCACAGCAGTCATAGTATCATAGAGTCATGGAATAGTTTAGGTTGGAAGGGACCTTTAAAGGTCATCTTGTCCAAACCTCTCTGCCATGAATGGGGACATCTACAACTAGGTCAGGTTGCTCAGGGCCCCTTCCAGCCTGACCTTGAAAGTTTCCAGGGATGGGGCATCTGCCACCTCTGGACAACCTGGGCCATGGTTTCACCACCTTCTTACTTACATCTAGTCTAAATCTACCCTCTTTTAGTTTAAAATCATTACCCCTTGCCGTATCACTACAGGCCCTGTTAAAATTCTGTCCCGCGTCTTTCTTAACAAACCCACTTTAAGCACTGGAAGGCTGCAATACAGTCTCCCCAGAGCCCGCTCTTCTCCAGGCTGAACAACCCCAACTCTCTCAGCTTGTCCTCATAGGAGAGGTGTTCCATCCCGCTGGTCATTTTTGTGGCCCTTCTCTGGACCCTCTCCAACAGGTCCGCGTCTTCCCTGTGTCAGTCCACAAAAGCCCAAGTGGATATGCCATGATGAAAGGTGTCAGCAACAGAGGCAGGGCAGGGACCCTCCTGAATCACAGTTCCACCTGAATGCGAACTTTATGTACATACTAAGGGGTGTGGTCATCAAGTTTTAGCAGACCAACATACCATGACATTTAAAACTTAATTTGACTAAATATTACAAAATATTCTGTCCTATTCTACAGATTCCTGTATTACTCTTCTTATCATAGTATTTGTATACCTTCCAGAAATGCATTAAATATCTTAAATTTGTCATTTCATCTATGTATTCTTTCTCTTATTCCTTATTCTACAGGACTGTGTTCAGACATTGTTCTGGTTTGGTAGGTATTATCAATTATCTTCCACAAGCTGTTGATGCTATAGATAGCAAGATTGAAGAAATACATTGTGAGTTTGAAAGTACAATTTATGGTGTTCACTTGAAACTCATTGGACATAAGAATTATTCCTTTCTTCCACCCAGAGAACAGGCCACAGACACCAGTATAGATCACCTGGGACCCAGTCCAATCCTTTCTACAATAGGAATGGACAGAAACTCTTGGAGACCTACTGTCACCTTTTCCCTGCAAACTGTTCTCAAAGCTTCCTCTTGGCAAGGCTCTCCAATATATGTTCTATGGTCTTCTGATCCTTTGCCACAAGAAAGCTTTTATACAAGCCTCATGTCATAGAATCACATAATCATAGAATCATTAATGTTGGAAAAGACCTACAAGATCATCAAGTCCAACCATCAACCCAACACCACTATGCCCACTAAACCGTGTCCCAAAGTGCCATGTCTACACGTATTTTTGAACACCTCCAGAGATGATGACTCCACCACCTCCCTGGACAGCCTGTTCCAATGCTTGACCACTCTCTCAGTAAAGAAAATTTTCCTAATATCCAATCTAAATCTCCCCTGGAGCAACTTGAGGCCATTTCCTCTCATCCTATTGCTAGTTACTTGGGAGAAGAGACCAACACCCACCTCACTACAACCTCCTTCCAGGTAGTTGTAGAGAGTGATAAGGTCTCCCCTCAGCCTTCTATTCTCCAGACTGAGCAACCCCAGTTCCCTCAGCTGCTCCTCATAAGACTTGTGCTCCAGACCCCTCACCAGCTTCGTTGCCCTTCTCTGGACAGGCTCCAGCAACCCAATGTCCTTCTTGTAGGGAGGACCCCAAAACTGAACACAGTCAGACAAGGTCTTGGTAAGCCCTGATCTGATTTTTAAATATAAAAGTTTTTAAAACAACCTGAAAGAAAATTCCTACCATAGAACTGTACAAATGGCAAAATGTGACATTTCAAAATCATTATCATTTGGGGCTACCCAACCAGGAAGATGTAAATCACTTGAGAAAGAACAACAGTTCACATTCAGGGAACTGTCCTTACTAGCTGAAGAAGAAAAAGGGAGAGGGTAATAGTTAAGAGGTTCATAACTGTTTCATATGCAGCCAGGCAAAGTATCTTCTGGCACCACTGCACCAGTCCAGGATAACGTGAACTCCACCTTTCCCATCTGCAATAACCATATCCTCTCAAGTGTCAGTTCTTCTGCCACAAACATTTGTTTCTGACCTAGTTGAGAACTGATGATGTTTCATGAACCACAGCACTTTTGAAAGATAGTATGCTGCAAAACCAGTTTCACTCTAAAGTGACTAATTACTAATGTTTTAATTACTAAATTCCAATAATAAACTGCATTAACTCCTGAATATGTTTGTATAATGCATAGCCATAGGATCACACATGTACATATAAGACTACATTTGAATTTTATCTTAACAAGTAATAAACATTCTTTCCCTTGACAGCTTAGTCAAGCACTGGGAGCAAAACCAGAGAGACATAACTAAGTTAGATCTTGTAACTGTGTCATCTACTTTGAACATTGCAAACAAAAATAATTGCATATTTTTACTTTAACCTGTTTTAATTTTATTCAAATATTAAATTAATTCTGAAGCAACTTGTTAATACTGGAGCATTCTATTTCTATATGTGCTGAAATGAGGCACTAGCACAACCCCATATCATCCATCCCAATGTGTTATCCTAAGATATCCAAAACATAGTGCATATCTTCGCAAAATATACGGACTGATTCAAGGATTGATAATGTAGATCTGCCTGGAAAAGTTATCACTAACAAAGAAAGCTTTGAATGCTGCTTAGTGAAAATCAAAGGCTCCAAAGGATTTTGCTAGAAACAGTGGTAAATGATATGAGTTATTCTCTTTCTGTCTAGACCATCTATAAATCCAAGAATCATAAATGATAAAGATAGAGAAAAGGTTTTCTCTCTGAAACTTTACACTGTGATAGGTCTTGTAGAGAAAAATAATAAATTACTTCTTATTTTCATATAAACATCGTTTTTAAATTGATGAATATACATTTATGCAATGGAATATCTTCTCTATGTAGGCTGCTTATTGAAATCACTGGCCAAATGCAAAGTATTATTACATCAGTATGAAATTCATATCAGATCCAGGAAAGCTGACATATATTTCTTTAACAAATGATCATTTCCACTGAAGTGCTGTTTGTCTGCTTCAAGTTAACCAACAGGATACAACACCCAGTATCAGCGGTGCTCCCTGCTTGTTCAGCTGTTCAGACTCTGAAGTGCTGAATACAGTATTCCATGTTCATGAGCCCACCACAGAATTCCATTTTTAACTAGATCCATGAGAGAAAACCATGAGTAAAAACTGACTCCTACAGAAACCAATGGGAGTTTTGTGTTTGATTTCAGTGGAGTCAGGACTCCATCTCATATGTCAATAAGAATTTACTATACCAAGTCAACTGCAGATTATTGTTGATGTAAGCACTACGGCTTTGATGCCACTCTTTTAGAATAGTTGTCAGGGAGATAGACATTTAAGTTTCATTTAATTAAAACTTTCACATAACATATAAAGAAAAGTAGTAACTGAGACAGCTAAAAAGACAGAGTTCATGTTTGTGAAAGCATGCTATAAAATAAAAGTATTGTAATATTTTAAAATGTCAAGATAGTAACATATTGAATTCTTAAAAGATTACAAGAAATTACTTTGCTACTTTAAAAATGCATAGCAAGAAAGTGAATGCAAGGTTCAAAACAAATTTGAAAATTGTCTGTCCAAAATAGAATAAATTTGATAGCTGATGATATTCAAGGATCTAAATATGCCTGTTTGCAGTAAAGCTTTCCATTACTATGCTGTCTTGTATAGCAATACAATACATTTATGACTGACAGCAGTGATACCACCTATTATTAAGGAGATCCAACATCTGCCATTGTGAAAGGCTGTTTTCAATTTCTTACAACTTTGTAAAATTTTAACCATTTACAGATTAAACGTTCCATGCTAGGGATATACCTATAGTATATTCACGGAAAGTTGTATAGACACACTCAATACAGCTTTAAAGCAACTGTCATACCTTATGGTAACAAACAGTTACAAGAAAAGGAGAATGTTACTGATAAAAGCCCAAGTACTGAATTCAGGTTGTTTTTTTCATTCTGTACATTGAAGGACAGAGTTACTGTGGGAAAAAAACATGATCTGGTCATATAGTTAAAGATAATATCGAAACACAGAGCAGCCACTTCATTGTATTTATGCATGCATAGGTATACCTAATACACTTTGTAAAATATAGTTCAAGACTATTCCTAAAAAAACCTAGTTGTTTCCTATCAGAAAAATATTTTCTGAATTTTTAAATTCTAACTATTGCTCCACCGTGAGCGCATCAAAAATACAGTTGAATGACAAAAGCGTTAATGTGTCCAGATCTCTCTGCCTGAGAACTTTTTTCTGGATCTTTATCTATGCTCTTTACTCCAGAATGATGCATGAGGATAATTACAGTATATATTTTCAGGCAGTCATTAACAGGGAGCCATGTAAGTAGTTAAAGTGGGCAAATACATTGATAACACAGCCCTCCCATGAAGTATGCATCTGAAGACATTTGGCATCATCACGCACTCTCTTACGAGTTCTTTCACACCAGTTCCATGTGGTTGTGGACTGCTAAGAACAACGATAAATCTAAGTGCTAATGTTGCATTTAAATACCAACACTGAATAACATATGTACCCCCAGTACTGCTCTGCCTTACAGAGCTACATCACATAGTGGGCCGTTTATCCTGGAAGATTATATAATGAATTTTAGAGTAGATTTTGCTATTTGGCTGATAGTTCTAGCTATATCCAATTGTGCAAGCATGCCTAATGGCAGCTATTAGCAAGTAATTGGCTGTCAATGTCTGCTTTTCATGTGCAAGAATGATTTTAAAACCTGGGTTCAAGCATCTTGGGAAAAACACCTTAATTTCTTTACTCATATTGGTGTCCATATGCTCAATACTTAAGAAAGCTCGGGAAATGGCAGCAGCTAGAACCAGTGAACATACAGGAAGTAATGTCTCACATTCTTCACACAGAAGGACCTGATTACTAGACCTGATTTCTGGACTGGGATCTAAATCTCAGAAGGATTTCATGGAAGACAGGAGAGCTGCTGGGTATCAGAGATAAGTAGCATGTACAGATTTAAGAACTTCCTTTAATATTGCAGCCATAGATCTAAACCTAAACTATCGCTGTCAGGGAGGGGATGATGGAAAAAAAAAAGAATTGTTTTTATATGTGAGCTCCTCTATGGTTCTGAGAAGGGAAAAAAAAGTGATATACCTAGTACATTCCTGTGGCTTCTTCTCTTTATAATTCTTTCCATTCCAGAAGTGTGAAAGCAATCTTTTTCTCTGTAATTCTACAGAGATTGGCCAAATTTAGTCTAGTTCTCAGATGGGATAAACTGGCATTGCTCCATTCAAGTCAATGAAACCAGGATGATTTTTATTCCAGCTGAAGTTTGTGATCCTTGTTAACCTCTAAACTAGATTCATCCACTCTTGAGGAATATCAGGATGTTCAGATAGACAATTGCTATGAAAATGCAGCTTTTATAAAATAGGTTTCAAATGGTAAAGATAAGACAAATTCTTTTGTTTTAACTGCATTATAAAGATGTCTCATTGCTGAAATACTGATAAGATTAGTAATCATACATTAAGAATGGATTTAGTTTTAGTTCCTAAAAATAAACATTCCTTTTTCTAAATAATGTTATCTCCTTTGTTTTTCTCTTTTTTCTTCTTTAGTACCATGAAATATAGGGTTGCAATGGTGGCTATGGAATAAAAACAGCAGACATACCCCACAATGAATGAAGAGAGGTCCTTATCTCCAGCCTCTGTAATTTGTTATGTCTGGTGTGTGTAGGTTTTAGGAGGTTTTCCATTGACCAATAGATGGTAATAGCTTACAGTTATATACTGACTTTTATCTAGAGGATTCCCTGTGAGTTTTAAATCTTACATTGACAAACAACATACATATATATGAATCACCTTCTTCTCCACTGAAAACTCGCTATTGCTGGAGAGGAACATAGCAGATTTTTTATAATTTACCATGTTCCATCAAGAAATACTGAAGACTGCAATCTTCTACTGAAATACAAGGCAAACTTTAGTAATGTGAGGTATATATCTATGTTCAAATTTGACGTACAACAATTAGTGTAAACTTCCCTATCATTTTGGAAAGTGCATTTTCAAAAGAAGGCTTGACTCCAGAACAATATTTCTATCAGAACAACACTAGAGCAATACTGTAGGAGTAGCTTGGAAGAACAGTCTGCTTTTATGGAACTGTTAAAATAGCTTCTTGCAACTTTCTCTATTGTTCAGCAGATACAACTGTTCTTTTTCAGGACAGACAGAAAGCTAGGTATCCAAGGTGATTCTGCCCCTCTGCTCTGCTCCGATGAGACCCCAGCTGGAGACCTGTGTCCAGTTCTGGAGCCCTCAGCACAGGAAAGACATGGACCTGTTGGAGTGGGTCCAGAGGAGGGTCACAAAAATGATCAGAGGGATGGAACACCTCCCTTATGAAGAAAGGCTAAGAGAGTTGGGGTTGATCAGCCTGGAGAAGAGAAGGCTCCAAGGGAGACCTTCTTGCAGCCTTCCAGTACTTCAAGGGGGCCTGTAAGAAAGATGGGGACACACTTTTTAGCAGAGCCTGTAGTGACAGGGCAAGGGGTAATGATTTTAAACTAAAAGAGGGTAGATTCAGACTAGATGTAAGTAAGAAATTTTTCACAATGAGTGTGGTGAAACCCTGGCACAGGTTGTCCAGAGAGGTGGTAGATGCCCCATCCCTGGAAATATTCAAGGTCAGACTAGAAGGGGCCCTGAGCAACCTGACCTAGTTGTAGATGTCCCTGCTTATTGCAGAGGGGTTTGGACAAAATGACCTTTAAAGGTGCCTTCCAACCCAAACTATTCTATGATTCTGTGATTCTACAATTTGATGATCCTTTAGTCAACTGTAACACATGCATACTGATAATCTATCTATCAGTATTTTCAGAAGCATGTGCTCAACAGTCACTTATCCCTGACATTTGTCTTGAGTGAGCCAGGGCATAAGAGATTACTTATAAAAGAGTTAGCCATGAATTATCTTACCTCTTCTTAAATTGTAGACGAATACTGCAAGAGAGTAGACATCGTTTGGTGGGATCTATAAACAATCAGTATCAGCTGTTTAGACTGCCTTCAGCAAGTGCTGCTTCTTTTTTTACTGAAAACAGGTAACAAATTAATGCTCAGTGGCAAATACTGGGATTTAAAGCCCTCTCTATAGGTATCCACAAGAACAAGAGAGAAAAGCTGTATTAAAATTTTACCATAATTCTTTACAGGTGTTCAGGGGGGAACATTTTTCTGATGCTTGACAAAGCAGCCCAGCAATGTAACCTGCAAGAGTGCAGTATACTGCACTCAGCAAAACATCCTTAATAGTTTCTCCTTAATGTATAAAAGTAACATATCAAAACACCTTTCAATTTAATTAAGGGTCTGCCAGGAACTTACAAACTTAATTTTTACTTCTTAAAGAGTACTAAATCCTCCTTTTAAAATTTCATTTTAATGAAAATGCAGCCTGGTGTCCAAGTTGTCAGCAATTTTTTTTTTTCTTAAGTATAGTACAAATTGCTAAGTCATTTCAAAATTATACAGCAGCAAAAAGAACATATTTTTTCTTTTAATGGTTTGCGGTGCTTTTCTTCTCACCAGGATCCCTCACATTAATACCAAATACAGCTTCATTTTTCAAAATTAAATTTAACAAGCAGTACTTAAGAGTGAGAAAGGCACTTACTAGACCGTATTCAATTGCTCTTCACTGCTATTCTTTATCTCCCAATTTTTACTGAAAGGCAAAGTAAGAATATACTAGGGAGCGAGAGGAATAATTCCATTAGTGATTGCTGAATAGACAATGCAGACACAGCAGACAGTACACCTGAAAGTTGGTATAGGGCTACTACTGTCCTTTTCTTGACATTCTCATTCTTAGACTATAGATTCAAGGGTTTTGAACAGGGGTTTTCTGCAACTTCCTTGCAGACTGCAAGGAATAATGGTTGATTCCATTTGCAGCAACAACACTTTCACCTACTTTCTGTTTATGTATTGTGGATGCAAGGTCTATAAATGGACACAAATTTCAAAGGGATTGCTACTGATTAGTTTGGGCATGCAATCTTTCCTTTCTCTCATACATTAGTATGAACTAGCAAATGTAGCCCAGGGAGTAGCCTTGGGAAGACCTTGTGCCTTATGAAGGTCGTTGGCCATGCCACTCTGCCCGTTACATGTTGCCGCAATCATCAATAACCTGAATAAAATTCCAAGATCCAGACTACATACTTCAACTAAAGTGACCTGACTCTTCATCCCCGATAAAAAAGTTCTCTTTTCTGAAGGCACACTAAATTTTGCTATCTTGGAATGTTCTTTTAATGGGAAGTTTCCATTTCAATTCAGTGCATGAAGATCAAGCCATTCCACACAAAATACGGTCATGGCTGCTGAGCCAATGCTTTATAACATGAAAAATGCTTGTAGAAAATCTTGACTGTGTTGTGTTTACCATCAAAAATAAAATTCACAGGCCAGATTAACACCTAGTATAAAACAATGTAGCTTCACTGGCACAGGATCTGGCTCACTGCATCTATTTAAATAGTTTCTCAAACTCCTGATTTTCATCCATTTTTATCCAAGTGTTGGTAACAGACAACTGAGGACAAATGGACTTACACTTAAGAAAAACAACAACAAAAGGATACCACCTGTCTTTGTTCATTGTTACTGAACAAAAATGAAGATTGGTTTTTAATATATGTCTGGTAATTAGTTCCTTATATTCTTATGAAAATTATATTTCATGCAGTATTTCTCAAAAATGTTTGAACTTAATCAACAGCAGGGTCAAAAAAATCCCCTATAACTTTTTGTGTCACAAGAAATAAACAAAGGGATGTTCTAGGAGGTGTGGATGATGGTTATGAGAAATTCAGTGTTTGATATGCATGACAGTCTTCTCTTCAGAATGAAGACATTAAAGAGTGCAGAGTATAAGTTTTTAAATTCCATTTTTTACTCCTCTCCTGATGAATTATGACTTTCCAAAGCCATACTGTAATTAACAAATTCAGCATCGGTATTCGAATGTCCCAAGTTTAAGCTTTTTTCTTTTTCCTTTGTCTAACAGAAGTTGTCTTCTCTATAGTACTAAATCCACCTTAGCTTTACTTTCATGATCAGGTACTAAATGATCTGTTGTTTGGAACTGTAGAAATCAAATTAATCACCTTATCTCCCCTATTTGCCCAGTCAGCTCACTCAACAATAACTCATGTACCATTGATCAAGAGGATTTCAAAAGGGAAATTGGGATGATTGCTTCTACATTTTTCTATTACACTGCTGTTTGCCACTTGTCCCTTCAGGCAAATGTCATACCCCTTACCAGTATCACATTCTCTTATGCAATATGCAGAAATCTTGCCTTTTTTTTTAAAGTTACAGATCTATTTTAAACATGAGTTAACAATGTATATTGGAGAAGATCACAGCCTTCCATTATCTTGAACGTTTGATCTTAATGAGGACTGATAGCACTTCAACTGAGTTAGAACAAAGTGTACAAAACTATCAGGACTATATTAGAAAACAGTACCCATAACCTTTGATGTTTGATTCCTTTCTTACTCATACAAAGACAAGTATGACCTAATAGAATTTTTCTTGTTACTCAAAGCAGCTGGTCGCAAAACGTGGAAACTGCAAAAAAGCATTGCCAAGAGATTGCACCTCAAAAATTATTCTATAGCTGGTTGAAGACCTGAGGTTTATTGTTCAAAATGCATTTAAAAATGAAACATAGATGTAGTTTACAGTATAACTTAAAATGTCAGGAAGAAAATTATTCATACCCATTTACTAGGGTAGAACTCTAAGTTTTCTGGACATGCAAATGGTGTTTGTCCAAACAAGCCACTCTTTCAGGGATTTTTTTTTCCCTATACTTGCTTACATGCAGTATCAGATACCTATGATACCTGAACAATGTTAAAGCTCAAACTTCACAAGTTAAACTTAAACAGTTTATGGAAAAAACAGAATTAAAACATGGCTTTTGTAAGCAGTTTAGGGATTATTTACCTTATCACTTGTTCACTCACAGCAAAGCTGAGTGGTGTGTGTGTCATTTGCCATTAGTTTCAGCTCTTAGGTGAAAAAAATAGTCCTGTGCCACAGCTGTTGGATCTATTCCTGTAATACATGTAGCAGAACTTTTGTGCTGCAATACTGAAGATTATAAATTTACACCCTGCTGCTGAAAGATGCTGGGGGGGATCATTATTCAGTCTGACCTGAAGCTGATTTGATCTTGAAACTCAGCAGAGTAGCTTCCTGTCTCAAGATCATAGAGTTATATAGTCTTTATCAATAAAGTGTCAGATTTAAAAAAAAAAAAAAAAAGAAAAAAAAGCTCATCTCAGTTAATTACTACAATCATATCTGGCTCATTAGTGCCATTGACTCATGTGGACCTGAAAAGGTTGCACCCCAGCAAACTAAACATACTCTCTTGTAATTTCGGATGAAACAGAATCATTGATTTATGGTTAATTATTCCTTTGACCATATGATATATCTACAACTTAAGCCGTAAATAGGTACACAATGCAAAAAACATAGCATTTGCCAGAAAAAAAAATTAAAGTTTATTTAGTAGCCATATTTTCCTTTTACGTTGCCTTGTTTTTATTATTCTTTTCTTTTTTCTTCAACTCCTCCCTCCTTCCAAAGCCACTGCCAATAGAATTTACTGAACAATAGCCTGTTATGAAATACACTGGAATGTACACAGTGGTTTTGATGATAATAAACTATTCAGAAGCCTGGAAATACTTTTTTGTAGAGCCTGGGGAAAAAACTCGAAAGAATTTAATTTCTACAGTCCTTATAAGAGAGTTTTATCCATCCCACAAGATAACCCCAAACTACTATCTAAAAGAAAAAATTTTTAATTTGGTTCTGAGAAGGAAATGCTGGCCCCAGTAAAATCATTAGAAAAACACTTTCTTTCCACAAGAGGTTCATTATACTCCATATGTTTTTAGAAGAAAAGAAATGCAGTCCTGTTCAATTTTTACAAGATCTCTATTCTTTTCAGTCCTGTTAAAAACTACATCTTGATCCCTTCTCATTCATATGGTTTTATTGTAGGTCAGATAACCATAGATACTTGGAGACTTGAAGAACTGAAGCCAGCAAACTTCCTGATAATCAAATCCTTAATTCCTGAAGTAGGAGTGAGGTATCTACCTAGTTTTGAATGTCTGAGCCAGAGCTACTCTTTGTGGCTTGTTATTGCGTTGCTTATTGTAATTTTCCTGGGTTTTTAAAGTCTTTTTATATTGGGTTCAGTTGAGTAATATATACATCACCTATTTCTAAGTTAGAAAAAGCACCATGTTGCGATGTCCTCTATCCCTAATTTAGTCTCACACCTGTTTAAGTTCTTACTAGCACTGCACTCCAGAGAGAAATAAGAAAAATTATGGAGCTGAGAAAATGCAGAATTATAGTGTGCAATGGATGTTTATGCAGAGGGTCTGAAACTATTACCAGTCCTTTGAGAAAGTCCTCAGAGACTAGGATTCAACAACTTGAATATTGTGCCATGCAAACAAAACAGAATTGCTTTTGGGGGGGGGTAATGAAATGGGAAGATGAGTGTCTTTGTTACTATTTTCTATTTCATAGTATAATCATGCCTTAAAGCTGCTAAGACCAGCTCCTCAGATACTTGTTTGCAGTGTGGGATTCCAGACAAATAATGACATTTACAAATGCAATTTCATCCTGCCAAGGACATTAGCCCAACTGACTATCTATTCTGTTGTTAGCTGAGAGATGAATACATATATGTACAAACATACAAAGCTCACTATTTCACAGCTGCACATGCTTAAAAAAGAGGTAGGGACTCGAATTAAGGTTTCAAAAGAGGAAATTAACACTTGCCTACTGACTCACTCTAGCCTAGCCTTGTTTGAGGGTAGTCATGTGATCCATTAATTTGAAATCTAATTATGCTCTACTACTAAGCACAAATGCAGGGAACTGCATGTACCCAAGTATGCTGGTTTTGGCTGGGATAAAGTTAATTTTCTTCATAGTAGCTAGTATGGGACTACATTTGGGATTTGTGCCAAAAACAGTGTTGACAATACAGGGATGTTTTTGTTATTGTTGAGCAGTTTTTACACAGAGTCTAGTCCTTTTCTGCTTCTCACGCCACCTCACCAATCAGTAGGCTGGGAGTGCACAAAAAGTTGAGAGGTGACACAGCCAGGACAGCTGACCCCAAATGACTAAAGGGATATTCCATACCATATGACATCATGCTCAGCATATAAAGCTGGGCAAACAAGAAGGAAGGGGGAGACATTCGGAGTTACAGCATTTTGTCTTCCCAAGGAATCATTATGCATGATGGAGCCCTGCGTTCCTGGAGATGGCTGAACACCTGTCTGCCAAGGGGAAGTGGTGAATGAATTCCTTGTTTTGCTTTGCATTGCATGCAAGGCCTTTTGGTTTTGTCTTTATCTCAACCCATATGTTTTCTTACTTTTACTCTTCCAATTCTCTCCTCCATCCCACCAGAGGGGAGCGAGAGAGTGACTGTGTGGTGCTTAGTTGCCAGCTGGGGTTAAACCACGACACCAAGGAGACATTTCAAAGAGCTTTCCTCTGTGAAACATCTGCAATACCTATTTTTAAATCAGGACCCACGATTTTGCCTTCACTGAAATGAAGCTAATCTCTGCACAGTGAACCAAAAGAGCATTTTCCTAATTAGTGGTGTCTGTATTGTGCCAGACACAAACATGAGAGAATTCCATTCTAGTCCCCAGAAACAATCAAAATCTCCTTCAAATGTGTCTTGTGGCAGTCTTTAATAGCCACTCCAGGTATCCACAGGATATTCAGCCCCCTGAGCTGGAAGACGGGGATGGAGAGCACAATGTACTCCTCATAATCCAGGAGGAAGCAGTCAAGGACATGCTAAGCCACCTGGACATCCACAAGTCTATGGGGCCTGATGGGATCCACCCGAGAGTACTGAGAGAGCTGGCGGAGGAGCTTGCCAAGCCACTCTCCATCGTTTATCAGCAGTCCTGGTTAACAGGGGAGGTCCCAGAAAACTGGAGGCTTGCCAATGTGACGCCCGTCTACAAGAAAGGCCGGAAGGAGGATCCTGGGAACTACAGGCCTGTCAGCCTGACCTCTGTTCCAGGGAAGATTATGGAGCGGTTGGTTTTGAGAGTGCTCACAGGGCATCTGCAGAACAGCCAAAGGATCAGGCCCAGCCAGCATGGGTTCATGAAAGGCAGGTCCTGCTTGACCAACCTGATCTCCTTCTATGACCAGGTGACCCGCCTAGTGGATGAGGGAAAGGCTGTGGACGTTGTCTACCTGGACTTTAGTAAAGCCTTTGACAGCGTCTCCCACAGCATTCTCCTGGAGAAACTGGCGGCTCGAGGCTTAGACGGGTTTACTCTTCGCTGGGTGAGGAACTGGCTGGATGGCCGAGGCCAGAGAGTTGTGGTGAATGGCGTTAAATCCGGCTGGCGGCCGGTCACGAGTGGTGTTCCCCAGGGCTCGGTTCTGGGACCAGTCTTGTTCAATATCTTTATAGATGATCTGGATGAGGGAATTGAGTGCTCCCTCAGTAAGTTTGCAGATGACACCAAGCTGAGTGGGAGTGTTGATCTGCTGGAGGGTAGGAGGGCTCTGCAGAGGGATCTGGACAGGCTGGATCGATGGGCAGAGGCCAACTGTATGAGGTTTAATAAGGCCAAGTGCAGGGTGCTGCACTTTGGCCACAACAACCCCATGCAATGCTACAGGCTTGGGGAGGAGTGGCTGGAGAGCAGCCCGGCGGAAAGGGACCTGGGGGTGCTGGTTGACAGCCGGCTGAATATGAGCCGGCAGTGTGCCCAGGTGGCCAAGAAGGCCAACAGCGTCCTGGCCTGTATCAGGAATAGTGTGGCCAGCAGGAGCAGGGAAGTGATTGTGCCCCTGTACTCGGCACTGGTGAGGCCGCACCTTGAATACTGTGTTCAGTTTTGGGCCCCTCACTACAAGAAGGATGTTGAGGTGCTGGAGCGTGTCCAGAGAAGGGCAACGAAGCTGGTGAGGGGTCTGGAGCACATGTCATATGAGGAGCGGCTGAGGGAACTGGGGTTGTTTAGTCTGGAGAAGAGGAGGCTGAGGGGAGACCTTATCGCTCTCTACAACTACCTGAAAGGGGGTTGTGGCGATGAGGGTGTTGGTCTCTTCTCCCAAGTAACTAGTGATAGGACAAGAGGAAATGGCCTCAAGTTGCGCCAGGGGAGGTTGAGATTGGATATTAGGAAAAATTTCTTCACTGAGAGGGTGGTCAGGCATTGGAACAGGCTGCCCAGGGAGGTGGTGGAGTCGCCATCCCTGGAAGTGTTCAAAAAACGTGTGGATGTGGCGCTTCAGGACATGGTTTAGGGGACATGGTGGTTCTGGATTAATGGTTGGACTTGATGATCTTAAAGGTCCTTTCCAACCTAGTGATTCTGTGATTCTGTGATTCTGTGATTCTGTGATTCTGTGATTGGCAAATATGTTCCTATGTGACAAAAAAACACACGTTATAAAAAAAAGAGGTTGTTAGCTCATTGTTTTAATTACAATAGCTGAAGAAACTTTTGAGTTCTAGTTCATGCTTTGGACTGAGCATCATTGTGAAACAAATATACCAACAAAGGAACAAGGATCTGTATAGTTGTGATGTGATCACCCTGACTTTTCTAAGATTGAATCACTTTGAAAATATTTCTTTGTTGAATATCTGTTTCTTTTTAAAAAACAGTTCTTATAATTAGCATCCTTACGTCCACAAAACACTATATATTCTCGATTTAGTGTTTTATTTTAAAAGATACCCAGCAGCGTAACAAATATGTATAGCTTACTGTGGTTGGGATTCAGAATGCACTAAGATGACCTCCTGAAACTCCCCATCATCAAAGATTTAATCTAAAAATCTGTTACCCATGTTTTTGTTCCATCTGAAACCTTGAAAATCAAATTGCATTAAATACAGTACATTTTAGTCTTATTATCACCACCAGCATACAAAATTTAATCAAAATTATCACAGCCAATAAAAATCAGCAAAGATCACTGTTTTTAAAATTACACGATCACTAGAACATGGAAATCACTATCAGTTTCTAAGAACAGCTGTAGATGGACGGTGTTTTTATAACCCATTAAAGGTTTCTTAATTTGTACATCCTTATCAGGGTTCCTCTATTTCAACAAATCTGTGCTTCAGAGGAGCTTTATCTGAACACTCAATGTTCCATACTAAGGGCCCTGCAATCAGCAATAAAATATAATGCAACAACATTAACAGCACAATGTACTAGCTTGAGCAGCCTGTGATTCAATGAGTTTTGTTAGTTTGCCCAGGACAACTCCAACCTGTCTGTAATTTCAGAAACAAAGACATTTTTCACCAACTCTAAGTTACATATGTCCTCTCTGGCTCTCACCATGTTTTTTTCCCAGACCAATTAAAGACAATCTACCATTGTTACTGCAATGTTCCTAAGTTCAACTGCAGACACAGAAGGGGTTCACAGCTCTATGGTTTATAGAAGTAGCTGTGCTTTCATTTCATAGGCACGCTGAGACAGTAAAATAAACTCTCCTCTTCTGCCGCACACAATTCTCCAGCTACATTGCTAGGTGCTTTCAGCTTCATTTGAAACACCAGGTATTGCTCATTGCATAAAGCAAGATACTGGACTTCATGGTCATGTGACCTGATCCAGTATAGTAAAACTTCTCCTTGTAGGCAGCAGACTGCTAGGTCTCCCTAACCACAGCTGCTGCCTTAGTGATCACACTGTGCGCAATGGCATGTCTGCTGGGGGGAATTTATGGGTATGCACTCCAGGCAAAGGAGGCTGGGCAGCTGGGGGCAGAGCAGCCAGGGTGAGGAAACATTGTGGATGCATGGCAGTGCCCGCCAGGCTGTACTGCAGAAAAAAATGAGAGAGCGAGGGAGTTTCTGATGGCCCACACAGTGGTAATCGGTTTCTTTCTGAAATAAGGAAAGTAAAACAACACTCAGCAGTGATGAAAAGAAGTAAAAGAGCAGCCCTGAACTATCACTTCTCTCAGCATTGCAGAGGCTGGCTCCATGCCCAAGGCAAAATTACATCTAAACTCTAACACGCAGCTGAGCAGCTGAGAGAGAAATGTTGGATTGTGCAGGGACTATCTGAGTTAAGTTCCCTTTTCTACTTGATCCTAAAAGCAGCTGAAGATTCCAACCTCAGGATTCATCCTAAATGTTATAAATGGGGTTTTTTTGCAGTATTGTGCAGCCAAATACAGTCTTGTTAAGTGATGCAGGAGTGCCCCTATAGGAGACTTAAAACTCCTTATTCAGGAAAGCTGCAGCTCACAGAAACAGTTCCCCAGTGCTGTGCTCACACATCTGTGTTCCAGTAAAACCAAGGAACCTCTATAAGCACTGACACACTCGCCAAAAAAGCAGCCGGTCAATGCTATTCACCACTAAGAGGTACCACCAAGGGTAGGGGCTTACCTAGATTTAAGTGTGGGTGTCAGGAGTTGGTTGTTGGTATTGTGAACACCTGAAGTGGCTTAAAACCACAACTTTACTGAACTGAATTAAAAAGCTACAAAACCCTCCATTTCTAAGCAGGCATTGATATACAATTAGATTAACTTAAAGAAAACTCCTTTATCCTTATAACTGCCATCTGTGCAGGAATCCTATACTTTTCACTGAAGCACTCTGTACTGCCCACTCTCAGGGATGGGAAAATGGATGAGAATAATCCCAAGGCTGAGCTAGTAAGGCAGTTCCTCAAGTGTCTCCCCATGTATGAGGGGACATACAAGTTAAGCTATGTATCAGCTAGCTTCAAGACAGACGGGTATTTCATTTTCTAAGATGATGAACATTGCCAGCCGTCTAAAGCCATGTTGTTAGCTCTTCTTTATGCTGAGTTAGGGTCACTGTTTGTGAGCTCAGCTTGCCTGAGAATAATCAGTGTACTGTACTCAACTCTTGCCAGGGAAAAGAAAGCTGGTTTTGTTTCCTCCCATTTCAAGTTTAATTTTCTCTCCTTAATCTGAGTTTTAAAGGGTCTCACAGAAGTCTCACCTCTGTAGTACTTAATGATGGAATTTCATTAGTCTAAGGTGACACTTTAGGTTTTGTTTTAATCCTTTCTAGTGTTATTGCTTCCTGCAGGGAAGGTTTCCTTTAAATCACTGACACATTGCTGTGCACAGTAGAGATCTCCCTTGGCAAGATATGAGAGAAAAATCATGTACTGATAGCTATTCATACCCCAAAAGTGGGCAGAGAGGAAAGAGGAATAAAGCAGTCAGAGAAAGTCTGAGCATGGCCATTTTTTGCAAAAAGAGTAATTAGAGGACAAGGCATGTTCTAAAGTTGTTGAAGAAAAACTTTTGGTGTAGAGAAGCAATTCTGAGTCATGTGACCCTAGTAAAAAAAAAAATCTATGGCATTTCCTTCTGCAGCAAACTTAAAAGTATATATATGCATATAGAGAAAACATGTATGAATACAGAAACATAATCACAGAATCATTAAGGTTGGAAAAGACCTTTAAGATCATCAAGTACAACCATCAACCCAACACCACCATGCCCACTAAAACATGTCCTGAAGCGCCACATCCACAAGTTTTTTGAATACTTCCAGAGATTGTGACTCCACCACCTCCCTAGGCAGCCTGTTCCAATGCTTGACCACCCATTCGGTGAAGAAATTTTTCCTAATATCCAGTCTCAACCTCCCCTGGCACAACTTGAGGCCATTTCTGCTCGTCCTATCACTAGTTACTTGGGAGAAGAGGCCAACACCCACATCGCCACAATCCCTTTTTAGGGAGTTGTAGAGAGCAATAAGGTCTCCCCTCAGACTCCTCTTCTGCAGACTGAACAACCCCAGTTCCCTCAGACGCTCCTCAGAAGACTTGTGCTCCAGACCCTTCACCAGCTTCGTTGCCCTTCTCTGGACAAGCTCCAGCAACGCAGTGTCCTTCTTGTAGTGAGGGGCCCAAAACTGAACACAGGATTCGAGGTGTGGCCTCACCAGTGCCAAGTACAGGGGCACAATCACTTCCCTACTCCTGCTGGCCACACCATTTCTGATACAGGCCAGGATGCTGTTGGCAGCCTTGGCCACTTGGGCACACTCCTGGCTCATGTTCAGCCGGCTGTCAACCAGCACCCCCAGGTATTTTTCTGCCAGGCAGCTCTCCAGCCACTCTTCTCCAAGCCTGTAGCACTGCATGGGGTTGTTGTGACCAAAGTGCAGGACCCAGCACTTGGCCTTATTCAACCTTATATAGCTGAGCTTGGCCCATCGATCCACCTTGTCCAGATTCCTCTGCAGAACCTTCGTTCCCTCAAGCAGACCAACACTCCCACCCAACTTGTTGTCATCTGCAAACTTACTGAGGGAGCTCTCAGTCCCCTCATCCAGATCAACGATAAAGATATTGAACAAGATCATCCCCAAAACCGAACCCTGGGAAACACCACTTGTGACTGGCCGCCAGCCGGATTTAACACCATTCACAACTCTCTGGGCTCGGCTGTCCAGCCAGTTTTTTTACCTAGTGAAGAGTACATCTGTCTAAGCCACGAGCCGCCAGTTGCTCCAGGAGAATGCTGTGGGAATGGAAATGGTGTCAAAGGCTTTACTAAAGTCCAGGTAGACAACACCCACAGCCTTTCCCTCATCCACTAGATGTGTCACCTGGTCATAGAAGGAGATCAGGTTGGTCAAGCACGACTTGCTTTTCACGAACCCGTGCTGGCTGGGCCTGATCCCTTGGCTGTCCTGCACATGCTCTGTGAGCACCTTCCAGATAAACTTCTCCATAATCTTCCCCAGTACCGAGGTCAGGCTGACAGGCCTGTAGTTCCCGGGATCCTCCTTCCAGCCGTTCTTGTAGATGGGCATCACACTGGCAAGCCTCCAGTCATCTGGAACCTCCCCTGTTAACCAGGACTGCTGATACATGATGGAAAGTGGCTTGGCAAGCTCCTCTGCCAGTTCTCTCAGGTGGATCCCATCAAGCCCCACAGACTTGTGGGTATCCAGGTGGCATAGCAGGTCCTTAACTGTTTCCTGCTGGATTATGGGGAGTTTATTCTGCTCTCCATCCCTGTCTTCTATCTCAAGGAGCTGAATACCCTGAGGATACTTCGTCTGGCTATTAAAGACAGAGGCAAAGAAGGCATTAAGTACCTCAGCCTTATCCTCATCCTTGATGACAATGTTCCCCCCCACATCCAATAAGGGATGGAGATTCTCCTTGGCTCTCTTTTTGTTGTTAATATATTTGTAAAAATATATTAACATATAATATTTTATTAAATATATTATTTGTAAAAACATCTTTTGTTATCCTTTAAGACCATGGCCAGATTGAGTTCTAGCTAGTCCTTTGCCTTTCTAACTTTGTCTCTGCTAATATATAATAAAATATAAAATATAAAATATATTATAATATATAACATAATAATACATTGCTACTTATTTGTATCAGCAATATCCTTTAAACAGATCTAGAAATATCCAGCAAAATATGATACATAAGAATTGTTGAAAACTGTAACAAATTTGTCTAGACCACAGCTATCGAAGTCTGGTTCTAAGGTGCCTAGCATTTCTACAAATGTACACTTACCCTAGCCAGCTGATTTCATTAAAATCATTGCCCAGCTCCCAGATGCTATTCTATTAATTGTGATAAAGAAAGTTAGCACTTAGAATGCAAGCTCAAGTGCCTGAACACAGCATGAACAAAATTTATTTTGAAGTTGTGTTTTATTGATGATGCATATAAATAGGATTGAAGCATTCAAAAATTTAGTAAGATATAGAAATGACTGACAAAATTATTTTTATATCTGTTAATTCCCTCCTTTTGAGCTCAGACAAAAGCAAACCATTTTTTTAATCACTTGTTTTCATAAATCTCTCTAGAGCTTAAGATCTCAGTTTAAAAATACGGCTTTTTCCTATATACAAACAAAAATGAATTTTTTTTTATTAGAAAGATCATGAAGAGCAGTGTCAATCATAATTCTGAGATTATCAAAGCTATTAAATTTTGCATTGTTTAGATATCTATATTTTCCTTTAAAGAAAGGAATATTACAAGATTGTACTGTCAACAGAAAATTTAATTTAAACCCCAGAGATTATTTACCTGCTATAATACCTTTTCTTCTTTATATTTTAACATTTTTCTGCAGTGCTATGTTCACAAGTAACAGCATCGTGTTGGCACATGAACTGCAGAACCAAAACCTGATTGGTGTTTACTCATTGTCCAAGCTGAAGAAAGTGCAGAGTGCAAAGAGCACATGCATTAGCTATAAAAATTCTGTCAGCTTTAATAATTTACATTATTATTAGTAACACTGTGTGAGCAGGCATGTTTCCCGGGATTCTCTATACAGAAAGGCAGAGTCCAAAATTCATGCTTTTCCTGTGGTTAGGCTTTATTATTGCATGAAAAATAACAAAATAGCTTAACATTGAAAAATATGAATGTTTCTATATGGACTTCCTCAAACGTAGATGCTGGTAGTTTTCCTCCCTCAGGATGCCTTAATCTCTCCTCTTCAACAGAGCCATTCCTACTCACATTTAGGTCATGATGATGTGTTACCTGCCTCAGTGAGTCACTGTGCTGCTATTGACAATTCTTATGATTTTATAATGAGATATTATTTTAAGTGTCAAATTATATTACATCCTGCAGTCAGCCATGATGCTTTCTGTACTTTGAAATGACTACTGGCCACATTTCTATACTGGGATTTGCTGCAGAAGCAGCTACGGTCCATGTGTAAATATCCACTGCTTTTTTCTGTTTTTAATAAAATAAAGCCAGGCTTCCCTGAGAATTAATGGTCACCTCCTAGATTTGATTTTATGCTTAGTGGGCTGAATAATAAGACTGGTCAGGAATTTTACAAGACTTTTTTTTCACAAAATCCTTGGCAATAAGACAAATTTGTCAGGGCTTCCAGTGGAGTGGGAAGCCCAGAAAGCATGTCAGCCTTATTTAGAGACAATTATCTGAGACCACCCATCTGCCTGAAGTGGAGTGAGGGACCTGGTGGCCCTGGAGCATGTTCCTTTGAAGCTCTGTAAGTCTGGTTTAAGTTGATTCTTCAAGAGGTTCTTGTTTCTGATCTTTGAACCAAGGCTTATCTAAGAAGGAATGCTGGATTCCTCAGAAGCTCAGGAATCTTCATTTTTTTTTTTTTTCTCACTGTACTTTGCTTGAAACAGTATCTCAGACTTCCTAGGTCACATGGAATTTATAAGGTTCATTATACAATTAATATTTTTTTGCTCTTAGTTTTATTTCTACAGTAATGAGTTTCAGCATCCAGATAGTTTTACTGCATAAAACGATGGACACACGTAGGAATAATGGTTGAGGATAATGCAAACAAATACATTCCATAATAATGCAGGGGAAAAGCTGTTGCAAAGAACAATTGTGAAGTTATAATGGATAACTCTATGAAAACAATTTTATAGCAGTCAAAAAAGAATATTAACATCAGGAGTTATTAGAGAAAGAATAGAAAAGAAAAACATTGCCATTCTTTCTTTAAATGCTTGACAATCCCACTTCTTGAACACCGTGCCACATTTTAGAAAGGATACAGTGGAACAGAAGAAAGTTTACAGAACAGCAGCTGAGGTGATGAAAGACATGGAACAGATTCTATATAGAGCATGAGAAAATGGACTAGAATTCTATAAATGAAACAAAGGAGGGAAAAATAATGGAAGTCTCTAAAACAACACATGATATATTTCTTCACTATGAGGCTGATGAGGCACTGGAACAGGTTGCCCAGAGAGGTAATAGATGCCGCATCCCTGGAAGTATTCAAGGCCAGGTTGGATGGAGCTTTGAGTAACTTGGTCTAGTGGAAGGTGTCTTTGCCCATGGCAGGGGATTGGAACCAGATGATCTTTAAGGTCCCTTCCAATTCAAACCATTCTATGATTCTATGATTCCATGATTCTCTCAGTCTATGAAATAATGAATAGAAACTGACCACTTTCACCGCTTAGAAAGTAAAAAGTGAATGTATCAGGACAGAAAAAGGAAATGCTTTTACAGAAAGCATGTAGCTAAACGAATGGATGCTGGACAAGTATTTGGAAGAGCAGCCCAACAAGAGTTATTAAATATAAATCAAATTCAGGCTCAGGAATTCATCTGCAGTGAAAACAGTCACAGATCTAGCTAAGGAAGAAGCATAAAGAGGTGACCAGCTCTAGGTCTTTAGGTGTGTTCATCTCACAGAATCATAGATTTGTTTGGGTTGGAAGGGACCCTAAAGATCACTTACTTCCAACCCCCCTGCGATGACCAGGGACATATTCAACAAGATCACGTTGCTCAGAGCCCCATCCAACCTGACCTCTGAATGCAACCATCCAACCAAATCCTCATCCAGCCAACAGTTCACCCATCAAATCCATCTCTCTCCAATTTAGAGAGAAGGATATTGTGGCAGACCATGTCAAAGGCCTTACAGAAGTCCAGACAGACGGCATTGGTAGCTCTTCCCTTGTCCACTGATGTAGTCACTCCATCATAGAAGGCCACTAGGTTGGTCAGGCAGGACTTGCCCTTGGTGAAGCCATGATGACTGTCTCAGGTCACCTCCCTGTCCTCCATGTGCCTTAGCATAGCTTCTAGGAGGATCTGTTCTATGATCTTCCCAGGCACAGAGGTGAGGCTGACAGGTCAGTAGTTCCTAGGGTCCTCCTTGCTACGTGTTTTAAAGATGGGTGCAATTGTTTCCCTTTTTCCAGTTTCCAGGGAGTTCACCTGACTGCCAGGACTTTTCAAATATGAAGGAAAGTGGCTTGACAACAAGATCAGCCAACTCCCTCAGGACTCTACGATGCATCTCATCAGGTCCCATAGACTTGTATATGTTCAGGTTCCTCTGGTGGTCTCAAACCTGATCTTCTCTTACAGTGGGAGGGACTTTGCTCCTCCAGTCCTCATCTTGGCCATTCACTCAAGAAGTGTAGGAAGACAGATTTCCAGTGAAGACTGAGGCAAAGAAATCACTAAGTACCTCAGCTGCCTTCTCATCTGTTGTTACCAATCTACCAGTCTTGCTCATTATGCGGTGTACACTTTCTTTAAACTTCCTTTTCTGTCTGACATGCTTGTAGAAGCCCTTCTTACTATTCTTTGCATCCCTTTCCAAGTTCAGCTCTAGCTGCACCTTAGTCTTCCTGACTCCATCCCTACACAACCGGGCAGCATTCCTGTACTCTTCCCAGGATACCTGTCCCTGCTTCCACTGCCTGTGCATTTCCTTCTTGCCCTCTAGTTTGACGAGCAGGTCTTGACTCAGCCATGCTGTTCCCTTGCCTTCCTTTCCTGATTTCTTACACCTGGGCATCGAGAGCTCTTGCACTCTATGGAAGGCATCCTTAAAGATCTGACAGCTCTATTCTGCTCCCTTGTCCCTGAGGACAGTTTCCTATGGGGTCCTGTTGACTAACTCCTTGAAGAGCTGGAAGTTTACTTTCCTAAAATTCAGGGTCCTGACTTTACTCTTGGCTTGCCTCATATCCCTCAGCACTGCAAACTCCACCAGTGCATGATCACTGCAATCCAGTTTGCCTCTAATCTTGACATCACCAATTAACTCACTTGTTTTGGTGACCAATAGGTCCAGTATCGCATCCCTTCTAGTAGGGTTGTCTGTTACCTGGCTTAAGAAGTTATCCTCAATGCATTCCAGGAGTCTCCTGGATAGCCTACAGCTCACTATGCTACTTTTCCAGGACATGTTGGTGTGGCTGAAATACCCCAGAAGGACGAGAACCTGTCTCCTGTAGCTGGAGTGAGAAGTCTTTGTCAATAAGCTCCCCATGATTAGGTGGCCTGTAGTACAGACCAACCTCAAGGTTCCCTTTTTCGCCTCTGTCTCTGATTCTTACCCATAAGCTATGAACTTGCTCATGGCTATTCCTCAGCTCTTCACACTCCATCAATTTCTTGATGTAGAGAGCAACATCTCCACCCTTCCTTCCTCACCTGTCCTTTCTGAGCAGCCTGTAGCCATCAATCAATAGCTGCACTCCAGTCATGGGTTTCATCCCAGTTTCTTGGGAAGTTTCTTTCTAGAAAGCTTGTAGCTTTCTAGCAGA
The DNA here is from genome assembly GCF_964289735.1 of Phaethon aethereus. NCBI lineage: Eukaryota > Metazoa > Chordata > Aves > Phaethontiformes > Phaethontidae > Phaethon > Phaethon aethereus. Next base: position 48,212,071 of record NC_138579.1, on the reverse strand, counting down.
ACGGTGGCTTCCAACTCCTCCTGTTTGTTGCCCATGCTGCACACATTGATGTAGAGGCACTTCAGCTGGGCTTTCAGCCGTGTCACCTTCTTGGAAGAACGCCGCTTAATTCCTTTGAGGTATTTCCCTGGTATTTCCCTGCTGGCTCCTATTACCTCAGGAGCCCCTGGCTCATCTCTGTAAAACATCAGGTGCACTGCAATGTAATCAGGACATCTCAGAGCAACAGATTGAGGGCCCTTGCTAGCACTCCATTGGCGTGTCATCCCACAGCTTGTCATGGGCAAGCCTGATATTATCCCCTTCCCCCTTCAAGTCTAGCTTAAAGCCCTGTCAATGAGCCCTGCTAGCTTGTGAGCAAAGACCTTCTTCTCCCTTTGAGAAAGGTGAATCCCATCTGATGCCAGCAAGCCTGGTGCTGTGTAGGCCATCCCATTATCCAAAAACCCAAAACTGTGGTGGTGACACAGTTAATATAATTCCTTCTGGAAACAGAATACCACCACAGGCAATCTTGTGGTGATACTGAACCAGCATCACCACCCTTACATTAAGAGGCATCTTGACATCATGACAAAAGCAGTTACCTGGGCAATCCTGCATCAAAAACTGAGGAGACAAGCTAATAGAATGAAGAACTATCAAGAGTTCTTCAAAAAATACCACAAAAATAACATCCCAAAGAAGTCTCAAGTTGAAAACACTGTGGAGTAAATCAATAACTTATTATGCTTTTGTTCTTTTCCTATATTCCTTCCTACATATCTACTCTGTGCTACTACAGGAGAAACATACTGAACTACATGGATCTATGGTCTGACTTGGAAAGACCATTCTTATGTTCCTCTTGTTAAGAAAGGATATCAAAGACCAGAAATATTAGCAATATCATACATTATAGGGAACTTGTTGATGAGATCTGCCAAAGGACTAATCTTCCTAAGTGAGAGATCTCCTAGTGAAATGAAAAAGGAGGTAGCACAGTGATATGAGAAGAAAATTGAAAGAGCAAATACAATACTGACTTTGCCAGGTATGAGATGGTTCACCTTTTTGATTTTGCATTTCTGCATGAATTTGGGACTTCAATCTGAAAACAAGTGTGTGACTAAAGCAGAAAAAGAAAATGGAGAACACATCCCACAGTTTGTGAATAATGTTCAAGTCAAAACTCTTCCATACTTAATGTTGATGGTGGTGGAGTCAAGAGAACATAATTAACCCTGTCCTAGCTGGACTCGTGTCTGCATACCGAGAGGGTTGTTTTAATATTTCTGGTACCAGCAAGTCACATGAATAATTTCCTTTTTACAAATCCAGTATCCTTTTTTTAATAAACCCACAGCTCAAGAAATCTCTCTTGATTCAATCAGTGTAGAAAGAAATGTTGAGTCAATGGGAATGTTTTCCAATAACAGAAAAAAATAATAAACAATTCTACTGGTGGTCTAGGATGCTCTATCTAGTATCTCTAGTGAAACTCTACCAGACAGTACACCATTCACTACTATAGTACAAACAAAATATCTAATAATAGGATTCCACACTATTCACCACTAGTGCAGGCAGAAATAATTTCTTTTCCTGTTGTTGAACAGCTTACATCCTATCAATTCTACACAGTAACATAAGAAGAAAAAGAGAAAACAGTGGATTTCTTTCTCCACAAAACATGTTTGAAAGTTAACCTTCATGAAAAGATAATACAATGAACAGAAATATTTGACATGAGAGTACTATAGACACATATATTCAAACACATATACACATAGGCACCCACACATGATGTGCACACATACAAATATTTATATCTCATTCCCACCCCTTCTGGACAAAGTTTCCACCTCTTAAATCACTTTAAACAGCTGAAAAAAAAAAAGTTTACTTTGATCCTTGTTTATGTATTTGGCCAAAGTTTACATGCCAGCAGGGTAATTATCTCAGTGTTTGAATCCTTGATTTAGTGACTATAGCTATTGAAAAATGGACATGTTAATTGCCACTGCAACTTATTTTACATTAAATACTAATTCTTTACTATATCACAAGATTCATCATAGGGGAACAACCTCTAGATTGCCTAACTGAAACTGCAGAGCACATATACAGAAGCAGAGCAAAATATAAAGGTAGGGAGAAAAGCCAGCTCCTCAAAAAATACTTTTTTCCTAGTATTTTTTTTTATGTCATAGCACAGTGTGGTGTTCTCATAATCTCGCAAGCCATGATGAACTTTGACCCATCCTTGTTCCCAGTTCAACTAATTGAACAAGGTTGGGGCAATTTCTGATTACCTCAAGGGGAACTTCCATTTATTTCCATCCCAACGTTTCAGAATTTTTCTGGCAAGTGTTTTCTAGTAAGTGCTCATGGTTGGTTTGGGGTTTTTTTCTTGTTTTTGCTTTTTACCTATTGCTATGCATCAAAGAGTTAGGAGCATTTTATGACAGTGCCACATAGGCACTAGACAACATTATATTTCCACTTAGCATTAGCCTAACTCTGGTGCTAGAGAAATCATTGAAGTGGGAGCAAAGATGATTCAACATCAAATGTTTTCAAATATCTCTCTCCTATTCATCATAGACTTATATATAAGCAAATGATAATTCAAAGGAAAACTTCAGAGTTTTCATCCACTGAACTCTATGTCTTCTGTTTTAGAGTTCAAAATATTTTTAGTTTTATGCTGCAGAGTCACATGGGCACTTTTGTGCACTCACATCTTAATCACATTGGTTTCTCCCCATTTCTTTCAAGAGGAGTTGTCACTAAGATTAAAATTGTTGTTCAAAGCACATCTAAGCAAGAAGGTGACTTTAGAGTTCATTATCTAATTGATCAAACAACCTGCTAATTAAATGTACCTGGGCCTAATCAAAGTAGAGACATAATGCAGAAACACAGTGAAACCGTCAGTTAGGTGTATGAGACTCAAACCATCAAGGCCACTGGAGCTCACTATGTTGCTTAATTACATTAAAGCTAAGATTTTCAAAGGAGCCTAGCAGAGAGAATTGGCTGTGTATCTTACGTTGCCCTGGATATGCAAGACCATGGTTTGGGAGTGCCTGCATCTTAACAATAAGCTCTGTTTCACATGACTGCTCTTGCCAAGTTTGCTCAGCTCTTACAGTCTTGATTCAACACATGTGAGGCTAGTGTAAAATCTGAATTTTACTGAATTATCTAGGTGAATGGTCATCTTCAGGTTTCCATAGTCAAAGTCAGACATACAGATCTGGTATATCTCTAGTGTTCAATAAAAAACCTCTTGTTTCTATTGTTTAAAAGCAATGATCTGCAACAAGGTATATGCAAAACTGCCTTATGCTCTCTCCTAACTCTACAGCTAGTAGAATTTTCTTTTTCATTAAGACCTATCCCCATTCTGAAAATACAAACAAGCAGCTTGCTCATGTCTATGACTGATCTAAAAAGAAAAGATAGGTGTGAAGCTACTGTATTCCCCACATGAATAGAACTTTTTCCATACTCAAATGGTAAGACAAAGAGAGCGACTGTATCATATGAGAACAGATTTAACAGTCTATGATGGATAGCATGGGTTGGAGCCAGAGGTAATATATGCTTAGGTCTAGCTGAACAATTACAGGTTGGTCTTACCAATTCAAGATGAATTTATTCAATCGAGGATAACATATACTTTGCACTCATGTTTCTTATGCAAAGGTGAACTACATTCTTTTTCATTACAGTTATTACATATATTGCAGTACCATCTGGAAATCCAAATAATGATGGCAATGCTGAAAGAATTCTACCCCAAAATTGACCTTAAAAGTGAGGACAGGTGCAAGATGATTTGTTTAATGCCATGCAATAAATCAGGAGCACAACTATGACCTAAAGTCACTGGCATCAGTCTTTTGCTCTAACTTGTGGGCAAAATTCCAGTTGTTTAATGATGTGGATAAAAACTCTAAGGCATGGCTCTGCTTGGTGTCATTCCTGGTTAGTGACCAACTGTACATTGCCACAGTGTACATTGCCCTGGAGCCCAGCATGGTTTCTCCCTTATTTTATAGCGTGGCATCTACCAAATGGAAGAAATTAGCTCCTAATGCTGTTCACAAACAGTTTGCCACAATATCCACTAATTGATTGAATGTTTTCAAACTTCTGATTACTGCAAAAGATATGTAGCAGTAACCTCCAATAGAGGGAAACATCTTCTCTTAAAGAGGTGATTTGCAGCCATTTATCTGGGTACAGTAGAGATCTCCAGTAATAATTCATATGGAAGTATTTCCATAAGTCAAAGTAGAATGGATCTCACACTGTGCCTCTTAAACAGAAAACTGAAATAGATAGTATGGTTTTATAAATTTGATCTAAATAAGAGTAGGTTCCAAAGTAATCATGTAATGAAATTCACTTCAATGTAAATAAAATAAGAGGTAGGAACAGGAAGGAAGAACATGTAAAACCTATGTTTTTACACAGACTTTGCAGTCAAGCCAGATCTTAGAGGCTCTACCTTTAATTATGTTCTTAAACATGGTAATTGTTCTTTTATAGGAAGCATCAGCTGGTTTTAAACCAACTTGCTTCTGAGATTAGTTCAATATATTTACTACCAGCTCCCCAAACATGACTGACATACCGTGATTTGAGTCTCAAATATCATGGGAATATCTCGCCACTGGATCTGAGTTTCCTGTCAAATTCAGTGTCATTTCCTATGCTCCAAAGGCTGCTACAGCACCAGAAATTACAACATAACACCTTGTACTGGGCCTGGCTGAAATGGAGTTAATTTTCCCCATAGCAGCCCTCATAGTGCTGTGCTTTGTATTGGTAACTAGAAAGGAGTTGACAACATACACGTGTTTTGGTTACTGCTGAGCAGTGCTCGCACAGCATCAGGGCTGTCCCTCCAACATTCCCCCTTCACCAGTAGACTGAGGGTGGGCAAGGTCTTGGGAGGGGACACAGCCAGGACAGCTGACCCAAACTGGTCAAACTGACCATACCACATGAGGTCAGCTCAGCAACAGAAGAGAAAGGGGGGGAAGTGGGGCATTTTTTTTAATTATGTTTGTCTTCCAGACCAACTGCTACAGGTACTGCTTCCCAGGAAGTAGCTGGACATCACCTGCTGATGGTAAGTAGAGAATAAATCTTTTGTTTTCCTTTGCTTCCGCACATGGCCTTTGCTTTAGCTTTATTACACTGCCTTTATCTTGACCCATGTGTTTTTTTTCCAGTTTATTTTCTCCTCCCCATCCTGCAGAGGAGTGGACTGATAGAGCAGCTTCATGGCACCTGGCATCCAGGCAAGGTCAATCCACCATAGTCCTTTTTGATGCTCAACATGGGGCATGAGGAATTTGAGATAAGGATAATAATTGGGAGAGATAACGGGCAAAACATGGACTGAATAATGTTAGAAAACAGAATGATCATGTGGAATTTTGGTTGTTATAATTGTGGTGAAGGGACGAGGGGTGTATTGTGTGTGTAAATTTTCCACTTCAGTGTTGTGATGATGTTACTTTGATTTTGGTGTGGGGAATTCTTTTTTGTTGATGTGAGTGAAATTTGTGAAGATTGTGAAGATTGTGTGATGAATGTGGATTTTAATTATAATTGCCCCATCCCTGGAAACATTCAAGGTCAGTTTGGATGGGGCTCTGAGCTCTGATCCAGCTGAAGATGTCCCTGCTCATTGCAGGTGGGCTGGACTACATGACCTTTAAAGGTCCTTTCAAACCCACAGATTCTATGATTGTATGATTCTTAAATATATGATTCACAGAGGTGAGGGGTGGAAGGTATTGGGTTTGTGTGGCAAGATTTTGGTAGTGGGGTGAGTGCTGCAGGGGTGGTTTCTGTGAGAAGCTGCTAGAAGCTTCCCTTATGTCCAACAGAGCCAATGCCAGCCAGCTCCAAGATGGACCCACTGCTGGGCAAGGCCAAGCTAATCAGCAACGTTTGTAGCACCTCTGTGATAAAATATTTAAGACAGAGGGAGAAAAAAACCAAACTTGTTGAACACCAGAAGCAGTGAGAAGAGAGGTTTGAGAATATGTGAGAGAAACAACTATGTAGACACCCAGGTCAGTGAAGAAGGAGGGGGAGGAGGTGCTCCAGGCACTGGAGCAGAGATTGCCCTGCAGCCCATGGTGAAGACCATGGCGAGGGAGGCTGTCCTCCTGCAGCCCATGGAGCTCCACGGTGGTGCAGATATCCACCTGCAGCCCGTGGAGGACCCCACACCAAAGCAGGTGGGTGTCTGAAGGAGGCTGTGACCCCATGGGAAGCCCCCACTGGAGCAATCTCCTAGCAAGACCTATGGACCCATGGAGAGAGAGGAGCCCACACTGGAGTAGGTTTGCTGGAAGGACTTGTGACCCTGTTGGGGGACCCTCGCTGGAACAGTCTGTTCCTGAAGGATTGCACCCCATGGAAGGGACCGACGTTGGAGCAGTTTGTGAAGAACTGCAGTCTATGGGAAGAACTCAAGTTGGAGAAGTTCATGGAGAACTGTCTCCTGTGAGAGAGACTCCATGCTGGAGCAGGGGAACAGTGTGAGGGGTCCTCCCCCTAAGGAGGAAGGAGTGGCAGAAACATGTGATGAACTGACCACAACCCCCATTCCCTGTCATGCTGTGCTGCCGTGGGGGGAGTAGGTAGAGAAAATTGGGAATGAAGTTGATCCTGGGAAGAAGGGAGGAGCAGGGGGAAGGTGTTTTAAGATTTGCTTTTAATCTCATTATCCTACTCTGATTTGAGTGGTAATAAATTAAACAAATTTCCTCAAGTTGAGTATGTTTTGCACATGATGGGAATTGCTGAATAATCTCTCCCTGTCCTTATCCTAACCCACAAGTTTTTTGTTATACTTTCTCTTCCATGTCCAGAAGAGAAGGGGTGTGATAGAGTGGTTTTGGTGGGCACTTGGCATCCAGTCAGGGTCAACCCACCACACTCCTTTAATAGAAAACATTTCAGCACTCAAAAAAAAATTCCATGGAAAGTTCACATGTATGTCAGGCAGAAAGCATGTGTGTATAGTAATGCATGTGTGTATATGTATATGAACTAAAATATGAAATTCCAGTTATGTTATCAAAGAAATTTCATATCTGACTTGCAGTTTTCAGAGGCAACAGGTCATTAATCATCAGTGCTACTCAATTCCCGGAAGTCTTTTCAGTTCTTTAGTTTTACTTTTGAGTTATTTTTACAAGGAAATAAACTGAATTATTTTGTCTGAAGTTAAAAAATAAAAATAAAACATATCTTAACAAGTATGTTTAAAAAAACTTCTGAAAAACACCTTGCAGCCTTTCTCTAGTTAATATAAGCCTAGCAAAAAGAAGCATTAGTTCAGAGACAGATGTTGCCTGCTGTTCCAAAAGTTTGTCACAGATAGCAATTTCTGTCTACTGGATGGAGTCGATGACACAGATTTGGGGAAGGAGCTTCATCTGCTAAATCTATAAAGCTCTGAAGTATTGAGACTGGCAGAAGCTGAGGGACCTTACCCAGATTCAGCCAAAAGAATTTTTCTTTACTGCAGAACTTAGGACAGTCAAGGAAAGTTCAAGGAATTGGAAGGGCAGGTGAAATAGCCAACAGCAGCAACATTAAGAGTCAAACAATAGTCTTCACCCCATAGAGCCTTAACTACTACTTTAGCAAGAGCAATGGCTTCACTTTTTAATGTTTTGCTGTACATAAATGAGACAGAAAGAGCATTGCTGTTTTTCTATCTTCACCAGTGTGTTCCATTAGGCAGCTGCCAACCTTGTTTGTTCCAGGATCCCCTTTTGCAATGTTGAAAATCTCAAGAGCTCATTAGAAAGAAGCCTGAGACAAAAATATTTTTTCTTCATTTCAGTGACAAGGGATTCAAGGGATTGCCATTTTGGAGTTTCCATCTCCCTAGAGGTTTTTAGAATTGCATTTTATAGCTTTCCCTCCAGAAGTTTTGCAAGAGAAAGACATTTAAATCCTTGAGTACTCCATAAAAATGTTATTCACATATCTTATGTAGAGTGAGAAAGTTTAAAAAAAAAAAATTAGTATAGACACAGGGATGGTACCTAACAATGATGAAGCCTGAGCAGTTTTACTGAAGCAAACAGTTTACCCCAAAAAAATCATTACTCACAAAAACTGAAAAGGATTTTGGAGTTGACTTTGTCTAGACTTTAAAAACATGCAGGAAATCAAGGAGGCAGGAACAGAAGACTTGTCTCTTGCTCCACTCCATGTCTTTGCCAGAATGTCACCTTCCTTACTTTTGCAAAAAGAAACATCCAGCCCCAAAATTCCTGTTTTATTAGATTTTACAGCAATCAAGTGAGTGCAGGTATTTATTGCATTGAGATAGCAAATGTCTAGCAGCCTGTCCCTCTTTGAAAATACACAGAAAGGGTACAAATACAGTAGCAAAGCATTCTCCCTTATGCTCTTCTACTTCAACTGAAATGTTGTCATTGCAGCAAAACATTAATGGTCATATTTTATAACATACTGAGGATGTTAGGAAGGGAAAAAACAACAGGAGTTCCTGTAGGGTGGAAATATAACTTACAGGGCAGAAATAACACCTTTTTGTCATTTTTGTCATTGCCTCTCCTCTTTCTAGCCAAAGGGGAACTGAAGCAGGAAAGTTGGGGTGCCTTGTCACAGGCACATCAGTGGTAGAGCAGAGAGATGAATTCAGATTTCTGATTTCCAGCTCACTTTATTTCCTCCACAGCAGATTCATTATCTACTAAAGGGAGAATGGGTTCATCCAGATCAGTGAGTAACTGGCCTTGTATTTATTCAGCAGTCTGCATTTTACATTTCTTCACAGTTCTAAAAAACATAGTGCAAGATGCCCAGACAAATGAAAACACTGTTTTCTCTCCTTCTGAAAAGCAAATGATCCTTGCATGATTTGCAGTTACTGTATTAATTATGAAAACATCTATTTAATTATGATTTTTCTAAACCACTCTAAAAGTAAAACCATTTAAACGTTGATTCAGTTTCAGTGCCCAAGTGAACTGCCCCCAAGGAATCCCAGCCAGTGAATCACTTGAAAATGCCCTTGTAAATTAGCAAGCATTGCACAAACACTGATGGCAAATTCAATCATTTCTGTGTCGTGCTGCATTGTTATCTCCAGCTCACTTAAAGAGCTGAAGTTCATTCTTCCTTAATTCCATGTAGGCTAGTGAGATGATACAAATGACTTTGCTTAAGTGGCAGTGACTCTATTAATATTTAACTACAGAGAATAATAAAAACAGAACAAAAGGGCTTAGGAATTAAACTACCACTTGCATGGCATTTCCTCATGCTCTGTGTTTTTTAAATATCTATTATTTCTTCAACAGTATTTTCCATTTTAAAAAATCCTGTGTACAGCAATTATGTTTAATGTAGAGCTATTAGAATAAAGAAATGTAAAAGATCAAGGTTCAGGCTACAGTAAATCTAATGTCTCTCTGTCCCTGTGGGCTTTCACAGAATTGACCAGGGCCAGGATTTTCCAAACAGATGCCTATGCCTAGGCTCAGTCATTGGCACAAGTTAGAGATGTTTCTGTGTGAGCACTTTCAGAAATCAGAGCCTTGGCAGATCTTAAATAAAGTCAAATCAATCTCTTATTTGTTCTTTCATTGTTTTCTTCCCAAGTTACTGGGAATGAACCTGAGAAAAATATTCAACACTAACATCACATATATTTTTTCAACAAAGGTAACAACAGCATGTGAAACTATCATGTGAACTTCATGTCAAAAATAGATAATTTTATTCCTACTATAAACCTGCATTACACCTGCAAGCAGCCATTTGTGAGTGCAAACTACATAGCTAAAGCGTAAAGAGTTAGATTTGAAAATTTATTCTCATCTTTTAGAAAATGTTTCTTAAATTTTAGACTTCATGTCTTCGTAATTCTTTTGATCATGATATAAACATATCTCAGGGATTAATATGATTACATAAGTAAATAAATGCCTGAGGCACTGCTATAAGTTAAATATAAATGTAAGTATAAATATAAGTATAAATATAAATATGAATATAAAATAAAGGCTGTGTTAATTTTTTTTCCATTTTCAAGATTAGGACACAGTTTCTAATTCCATAAAAGATATACTACTACACAGCTTTTCAGGGCTTCAGGGTTAAAAATATTAACTCTCAGTGGAGCAGTGAGGATTTAATTACAGTGTGCAAATGCTGTGTTTCCAATATTTGTAAAGGAGCATGAAATATATGCAGAATAATTCTTACTATAGTATTACAAGTGTTATTCTCTGACAATCTATTAATATTTTCCTCATTTATTTCCCCATTTTAAACTCAAATAATTCTAATATTGTTCTCAGACATATTACAAAATTTCTGTCTCTTCTGTTCATAAAGTCACAGCAACTGGTGATGTCTATATTTGTATAGATAAGTGAATGTTCTTTAATTCCAGAGCAATCCTTTCTAGACTGATAAATAGAAATGATTAAGCAACAGTTGAGTAGAGAACTATAGCCTCAGTTGGCTGCCCCTCCTGTAGCTAATATTTTAGCCTTAACAAAGTTAGTCATCTTACATTAGATATAATGGTGCCAGGCAAATTGTGAATGATGCCAATAACTTGTGCAATTTTCTGAAAAGCCACTTCAGCTGTTAAATTGTACTACTTCTTCATTCTCGTGATCTTGCTAATGGAATAATTCAAGATTAAGGCAAGCTAAAAGTACAAGTAAGATATAAATAAAATGGAGCAGTTTGCTATAACACAGGAGGAGGATGCCATTCCTGGGTCCTGATCTTACAAGCACTTAATACAGCAATTTTTTTTTTTTCTTATACATGAGATTTACTTACATTGTGAGTCTAAGGGTTGTTCAGCTTGGAGAAGAGAAGGCTCTAGGGAGACATTATTGCAGCCTTCCAGTACTTAAATGGGGATTATAAGAAAAACGGGGACAGACTTTTTAGCAGGGTCTGTTTCAACAGGATAAGGGGTAATAGTTTTAAACTAAAAGAGGGTAGATTTAGACTAGGTATAAAGGAAGAAATTTTTCACAGTGAGGGTGGTGAAACTCTGGGACAGGTTGCCCAGAGAGGTGGTAGATGCCCCATCCATGGAAAAATTCAAGGTCAGGTTGGACGGGGTTCTGATCAACCTGATCTAGTTGTAGATGTCCCTGCTCATTGCTGGGGGGTTGGACTAGATGGCCTTGAAATGTCCCTTCCAACTGAAACTATTCTATGATTCTATGATTCTACAAATTCTTCATTTATGACATTTAAGTAATCTCTAATTTTCAGCAGAACAGGAACGTTGCCTTCAAATTCAGAAACCTGTTGAAATGGAACTACAATTATAGTTGGATTTAAATGTTCTTCAGTAGTTCCTGTCACAATTTTGTATTCTTCACTGTTACATGGTTTCCCTAGATTTAGTTGTGTATCAGAGACAATGGCACATATAGAGCACTTGTGTGGTATGGGGTTTTTTTCTCCCCACCAAAAAGCATGAAGCTAAGGTCAAAAAGTAAGTTGAGATTTTTGTACCCTCTTTGAAATATGTCACAGTACCAAAAGTATTAATAATACTCCTCATGTTTTGTCCCATTTATGACTCTCACTCCAGGAATTATGCCTCACCTGCAAAGAGCATATTTTCACTGCATGCTTCTAAACTGCAGACAACGTTGAAAGGAAAATTATCTACATTTTTTAAAAGTGTTATTTTATAATGAAGGAGTGCACTGGTTCACATGGAATATAAATAATGAATCTTTAAAATTCTCTTTGATACATGTATGCACAAGAAACAATCGTTACTTAGAGGTAAAACTGAGATGTGAAATAACTTCGTTATGACCCACAAAATTAAACACTATGCGTGGGGACAATAAAACAAAACAGAAGTCCCAAATCAATATGATATTGGGCTGAAACCCAGGAAATTAAGTGAAGTTATTGCTACGAGTATTACATATTTATAAAGCACCATACAAATAAGAACTTCAAAGGATTTTTCAAAGGATTCATTAATTAGATCACAACCATACAGTGGATTAAGTGTTATGGTGTTAATATTAAAGACCATTAAATTTAGGCATGGACATCTTAAGTGTGTATAATATAAAACAGTGGTAAAAGAAAAAGTCGGGCATCTTAGTTCCTTGAAAACTAATAGATGAGTTTTTTATTTTCTTTTATTAAGGAAATAGTAAGGAAAAATGTATGTTCTATGCATGGAGGAGGGATTTTGACCATCATAGATTTAAATGAAAGTGCAGTAAAAATTAAAACTCAGTGAGGAGTAATGAGCAGACCGAGCCTCGGAAACATGGAGAGCAAATAACAAGTTTTATCCGTGGACTGCCATTTAGTTATTAACTGAGACAAGAGCCTAATATGAACTGGAGGTGGCATAGAATCATCACAGGAAATTACATGCAATATTTGGATTATTTTGATAGTAGACATTTGCTAGATACCCACATGATCAGAAGAGGCAAAATGAGGTGGTGATGATGATTGAAATGCAAGACAGGCAAATGAAAAGGTGACATAGGTTGCAGTCAATGGGAGGTTTCAACAGCTGCCCAGACAAGTACTGGAATCCATTAAACTGGATTAGAAAATGCCACCAGTGCAGCAGCCAGTCAGATTCAGTTTCTAGTAATTTGGCACAGCAGAGAGGTCATGAGTCATTAGGATTAGTCCTGTTTCTTTTTAACATAGTTCCCGGAATATCATGCAAGAAGCAATATAGTTCAAATTTCCACAACTTGTCAGGTTTCTTGTAAGCACTACTGTAATTTTAAATACTGTCTACAGCATATATTTTTGCTGTAGCTATGCTTGCAGCAGCGTAATTGCAACTCCCACACTACATATATCACTTAAACAAGCAGTTAAAATTTTAAAATTCAAAATGTCTAAACCTAGATTATCACAGAACTCTTTAAGAAACCGTATAGATGCTTATCTTGTTTTCTTATACTTGCAGTCTTTCCCATTCTATTCAATTCTGGATACTCACCATTGATCACTTGCTGCTTAGTGTCAATGTAAGTCTGGTCACCATCGTCATAGTTCCTATTCAGAACCCTACATTTTCTGAACACATACATTAAAGCAGGCCACCATTAAGCTACCTATACCAAATCAAATAGCGTCCATATTTGTTTTTCTTCTCCATCCAAAAGAAAAAAGGTAAAACACAGTATTTTTAATATTACCTCTCATTTTCTCATCATTTGTCTTAGAGGCACTAGCTCCCTCATAGCCAGTTCTTTGCATGTAAGAGTCATGAATAAAGCAGCATTAGTGGTTAACTTGTCAATCAAGTACACATCCAAGCGCTTTATGAGTTCAGAGTGTAACAGGCACTATAACAGGAGAGAATGAAATGTATATGATAGATTATTTCAAAATAATTTTCTACAATCTTGGTTTCAAAATGCAGCCAATTTTTTCTCTTACATATATGCTATGCCAAATATCTGAGCCTTCAGACACAAAAAGTTATGAAATGCAGGACTAAGCTAGAGGTCTGAATTTTGGAAAGTACTGATCACCCAAAAGCCTCATAACTTGAAACTGAACATAAGAATACTGAGGCCCTCACAGTATCAGATGTTATTATTGCTTGAAGTGGTACAACAAAACTCATGTGAATGCTCTGGGGCTCATAAAAATTAGCTATTTAGTGGAATGGTACATGGGCTGTTGTCCAAAGATGAGGGATGTGTTGGAGTGGTACAAAGCCCTGCAGGAGCTGACTTTGGTCTAAGGTTTAATCTTTCTGTCTGATTTTCTTGAGGTTTTCTCCTGTTCCCTCGAAGTTATATCTGAACACCTTCCACATCATATGGGTTATAATAACAGAAATTAATCATCAAATTCATTTGTCATTTGAACATATTATGTGACTGAACACACTGTCAGAAAATAAATCAGGAAGTAAAACATAGGAGAAGAAAAATCCTTCCCATTCTCTAGAAAGGTGAAGGCAAATACTGCATGACTGAACCAGCCATTTATTGGCTCATATCAAATCATAGTCAATTCATGTAAGTATCAAATTTTACCTTGCTACAAACTTGAAAAAAAAAATCAGTGAATATACCTTATTTTATTTTATCATACTAAGCTCACAATCTGATATTGAGGGATGTCTTGCAGCATTGGAAACAGCTCAGAATTTCTAATGGGAATCATTTACTGTGATAAGCAATAACAGCAAGAACATTTGAGATGAAGCCAGTTTGGGATCAGCTCCAGAGAAATGCTGAGAAAGAATCTAAGCATGCATTTTAGGTTTGACCCACTGTTCCCCAAATATAGGATGTCTTGGGAAACAAGACAATTTTAAGGAGATGGAACAGCTATTCCCCAGGACAATAGTACTCTACAGAATAAGCTGTGTGTGAAGTAAATTTTTAGTGTTTGTTTACCAATTAATAACTTATGCCACTATATTTAAGTACAATGATGTAAAAATGTATGGACAGCACAAGGCCATGCAGATCTCAAATACTTAGAGTAATAGCCAAATGTAATAATTGCTGTTTAATTTAAAAGTGTGAGATTAGCAAAATTAATCACACAGTGCAGAAAGAATTCATAAGTAGATAAGAAAAAATATATAGGGAAAGGGGATGAGGCTGCACTGCCATTAGCTGCTCTGCGTGGTAGCTCATTAGGTTAGCTTTTACCAAAGAAGTCAAACCTAAGTATGTGTGTGTAGTAGCTGAAACACAAAAAGCAAGCAGGAAACTCCTGCTGGGAACGTGGGGAGAAGAGCTCTTAGATTTCTCTGGATGAGGTTAGAGAAATGTTTGGGAATATGTTGCCCTGTGGAGTTCAATAGCAAAGTAGCCATTAAACAGACAAAAAGCATGACACCAGCAAGGAAGAGAGAGAAAAGGCAAAAAGCCTCCACAATAACAGATGTACTGTGCTACCAACAAAAATGATAGCACTGGATCTACTGGTCATTACTGGTGTGTTGCCATCGCACTGAGGTAGATAGCAAAGTATTAAAAATGAACATAGGCCCAAAGTGAAGACAGGGACATTTTGTTGATGACATGCAGAATTATTAAAATAAAGACAGAAAATTTGTCTGTATAGGTATGACTGAAAGGCAAGAGAAGGGAATGAAAATTTCCTGTTGCTGGAAAGCAAGTGTAAGGAAGAAAAGTAAAAAAAAAAAACAAACAGAAAATTAGAGGAGAAACTGCAGTCTTGTTTGTCCACCAATGGGGAAGAATACCCATGCCTTGTCAGTAACAGGATCACAAATTCTACATTGGAAAGACAGCCAACATCTTATTTTCTGCACCTTACATCATCCCCACCAAAAATAAAATCCCTGACAAGTCACAATGCTTACAATGGAACAGAAGCCAGCTCCTCCTATAGCAACACTGATTTGGCATAATTTTATAAAACACATATCTCTGTCAGGAAAACAGACTGTAAAGATCAACTAAGAGCAAACACTGGGTAAGAAAGTGCCATCTTTAATTTATCCCTTGTCATCCTTGGTCCTGAGGTTCTGTCCAATCAGATCTTACATCCTGGGCTTCTATCTACTGGTTTTTTGTGCCTAGTTAACTTGAACTGCTTAACAAGCCTTATGTATAGCTTTATATTCCTGCCATAAACGAGTAATATCAATACTGCATGTTGCATTTCTCCTAAAAATGAAGGTGTTCCAAAAGAGAAGAGTCATAAGAGAAGGGCATATGACACATTTTTTTCACAGAAAGGTGGCATCTGAGACCAGGAAGGGCACTAGATCAGCATTGTTTTCTCTGTGTGTCATAAATCCCTTGGAGGTCATACAAAGGTTATAAAAAGAGAGCTGTCAGTGAGCAACAGCTCAAATGTTGCAGAGTTGGGAAATAAGAGGTACTATTATTACTTACTCAAATTTTTACACTTCCCAGAAAACTTCAAATTGCCTCTAATTGCTGGAAACAGTTCAGATCCTTCAAAATGAGGAAGTCAATAAGCACAGTTGTTTTTCACTCTCCTGTCCTGGAGGGACTGGTTAATACTGACTGGTGGAGATCACGCAGAAACAGATGAGCTGAAAGGGGCTCTAACTTTCAGAAAGTTGGCTAAATGTAATCATTAAAGTAAAAGATCTGGGGAGAGGTGACAAGCAAAATAGACCATTGCTCCACAGCCATTTCTCTTGGCAACTGTCTTTCTCGGGAAGCTCCTGCCTCCTGTGTCCCCAGTCACATGTTTCCATCCCCTGAACACGCATTTGATTGTGCTGGTATAATTCCACTCACTGCACAGATCTCCAGGGAACCAGGTTATAACTCCCAGGTTAATAACAAACCTCCCCATAAAAGCAGAACATTTTTAAAATAAATCAGTAATCTACTTGTTTCATTATGCAACCACGTAAACAGTCTTAGGGGCAAACAACAGGGACAGAATCAACTTAAGCAGAATGAGCTACTGAATCACTGCCTCAAAACAGAGTGGGAATAGAGCTGTGGTACACAAGGACAAGGACTAATTACTAACTAGAACACCAATCTGTAAGACAGAATGACACAGTGTGTCAGGAAACCACTGAATGTATCTGGGGTAGAGAAAGACAGGGTGAGTCAGCAACTAGAGAAACAAAAAAATCTTGATCTGATGTAAATGAAATCAATGAGAAGGCAGAATCGTTTCCAAGAAGAATGTTTTCCAGTGTTTTCCATGAGGTCTTTAGCAGGACCAAGTATGAAGCTTGCAAGGACACAACTAGAAGCCCAAGAGAATACAGAAGCATTGATTAAATGCAGGGGGAGGAGATAAGAGTACATCAAAAGACACCAAAAAGAACTCTTCAGAGTTCAGGGAAGAAAAAACTGGAAAGCTAATCAATTCTCCTTTTAACTTATACAAACAATACCAAGTTAAAATAAACCAAAACAAAAGTTATGTTATAAATGTACATATGTTTCTTGTGGAGAGAAACTGAAGGAGTGTTAAATATGCAAATGACAGCACAAGTCAGGACATCTGGAATATTAAGTCCTTAACATCCCTCCCTCTTTATACTACCTACTGCCAGAAGAAAAAAAAAGGTGAAGGTAAGCACCCTCCTTTCTCATATGCACTGCTGAGCTCAACTCGGTAGTCTGCTTCCCCTCCATGTACAGATGTCCAGCTGTTTTTATTGGGAGTTTCGAATACTTACTGACAGAGCTCAAACTTCCTAATAATAGCAGGGAAAAAAATGTATATGTATTACATTTAAAACACAAACACATTACTCAAAAAAAAGGTAAGTTCTTTCAGTTGCAAAGGCAAGCATTCAAAAAGTACTCAAGACCTACTTTATCTTCAATTCCTTTTTTAAGTCATCCTGTGCAATGAATGAGGCAAGATCTCAATGGATGGTGGATATAAGGGAAGGAAAGGCTAAAATATGATCATGCACTTGAAGATAGCATAATAACATTTATGTAGATGTATACAGTATAACCATTCCATCTCTCACATTTTACTGGAAATAAAAAAGATTTTCTACCATACCAATCCTTACATATGAACTACATTCATTTTGAAGTGGGGAAAAGCTTGAGGAATGGACCTATGTGAACATCATGAGGTTGAACAAGGCCAAGTGCAGGGTCCCGCACCTGGGTCGCAGCAACCTCTGGTATTAATACAGGCTGGGGGATGAAGGGATTGAAAGCAGTCCCATGGAAAAGGACTTGGGGGTACTGATGGACGAAAAGCTGGACATGAGCTGGCAATGTGTGCTCACGGCCCAGAAGTCCAACTGTATCCTGGGCTGCATCCAAAGAAGCTTGGCCAGCAAGTTGAGGGAGGTGATTCTGCCCATCTACTCTGCTCTGGTGAGACCCCACCTGGAGTCCTGTGTGCAGCTCTGGAGCCCTCAGCACAGGAAAGATATCCACCTGTTGGAGCAGGTCCAGGAGAGGGCCACCAAAATTATCAGAAGGATGGAACACCTACCCTAAGAAGAAAGGTTGAGAGAGTTGGGGTTGTTCAGCCTGGAGAAGAGAAAGCTCCAGAGAGACCTTATTGCAGTCTTCCAGTATTTAAAGGGGGCTTTTAAGAAAGATGGGGACAGACTTTTTAGCAGGGCCTGTAGCAATAAGACAAGGGGTAACGGTCTTAAATTAAATGAGAGTAGATTTAGATTAGGTCTAAAGGAAGAAACTTTTCACAATGAGGGTTGTGAAACTCTGGAACAGATTGTCCAGAGAGGCGGTAGATGCCCCATCCCTGGAAACATGAGTCCATGATTCTATGATTCTATGAATACTGTGGCTTTTTTCAAGAAGTCATTTCTGAGCATGATGGAAGAAAGAGACCCTGTTTTATTTCATTCTGCAGACAGCATATCTTACAGTTTAATTCTGAGTTCTCACCGAATTCCACATTAAGCTCTCCTACAGATATTTTTTTTTCACCATTGGCTCAGGATTATATGAAACTTTGGCAAGTAAGGTAAGTAATGTCTAACATTCCTCCTTCACCACATCCATAAGTGAAGGAAACTGATGAACAGATTCAGTAAACTGGAATTTGAAAATGCATGCCAGTGAGTTCAAGCAAAGCACTCCTAAATAGATTACGTTTACATTTCCCACACATCACATTAAATCTCCTGAAAATCAGATTTCACTTTTCGTGCTCTAAAATGTTATTCATATTGTGTTTTTATCAATCAGAAATAGGAAATAAAAAGAGAAAAAATAAAACTATTGTAAATTGTTGTACATCTGTTTTTTTCAGATTTTCTTATAAATATTCATCTGTTATTTGAATCTCATCAGCCTGTTAACTGGACCAGTGGAAAGGTCATTAGAAATACATTTCTGGTGGCATTCTGTTTGAAACAGAACCATGAGAAGAAAAAAAGTCTGGGAATATTACAGAACAAAGTAGCAAGGAAGACAAATTTCCCAAACACAGAGTAAAGGAAAGGTGCAAGCTATCATTTGATCTTGGATTAACATTCAAGTAGTTCTTTAGCTAACACTGCCTGATCACCTGACTCTGACATAGCAGAGTATGGCAAGTACAGCAATGGCATCATTACTTTTACACAAATTCCTAAACCCAGCATACACGTTCTACTTTTTTGCTACTAATCATGTTAGTTATGATTTTTATTATAAGTGCAAGTGAATAATCATTAATTTCACTCTGCAACCATGCAGGGTGCATAAAGTTTGTATGCAGCTTGAATTTGTTATTGCTAACACAAATCAATCTGATTTGGTGTGCAAACCTCATTTTTCATTTTCTTCAATTTGGACCATGACACTTTTTTCTTTTTGAATCTCCATTTTTAAACAATTACAAAATCAGTATCAAATTACATTTTCTACTAAAAGAACACTTTTTCATGCTGGTAATTTCAAATTCAACTTTTAGCTGCAGTAAAGGAATGGATTATGGTCGCTCTCAGATCTGTCACTAGTGGATATTTGCCAACATTACTCATTATTGTGGAACTCAGCAACTAGTTGCAATCTTTAATATTTACTTAGAGGAGCCCAAGACAGGAGAAATAGGAAGATCTGTTGCTTACAGCTCAAAACAGACAGTCTGTGCAGTGTTGAAATCTTAGTATTCCTAGCAAAACTAAATAGGGATACTTGTGCAAGTATGCACAAGATTGTCTAGTTTTGCTGTTAACCCCTTCCTATAAAAAGTGCTACTTTATCTTTAAGAAAGTGTACAGGACTGAAGAGAGGACCATCATTACCAAGCCTATATTTAACTCCCATGACTAAATGAGCTTTTCTCTGTTTAGACATGTTAGGATGATTTTCAATTGTGGTATCTTGGATACTCAAAGAGCAATAAAGATATGTGATAATGAATTTAAATAGATGAAGCGGCACTTTCTGTGGGGAAAAAATGTTCAAATTTCCAGATCAAAATCAGTAGGAAAGAGGTTTTAACTTCTAACTTTCTTAATGCTTCGTCTCTCTGCCTCAGCTTTGTAAAATTGGAGTAATGATCAAACAACATTAGTTGCAATGATAAAAAAATGACCTACTCACTTTTAGAATCTACTGCTTCTAAACGTGAAGACTTGCTAAAGAAACCCATTTCTGAGTGCAATATTCAGAGAAGTTGAGCACTTGGTTCTGCTTGGTTATTTAATGCATTAGGCAGCGTACTGCCATTTTCTTTATGATGTACTGTATTTTTAACTATTGATCAGAGGCTCACTGAATTCAGAGAGGCATCACTTGTTACTTTATTCACCTAAAGGAGTTAATCACTGTGAAGTTGTCAAATACTCTTGTAATCAGCCCAGTAAAAAAAAAAAAAATCATAGTTATAAATCAAGGGGATTAAAGACATTGCTTCCCTCACTGCAGCATCTGAATGATGCAGAGCTCTATTTTATTCTGTGCTCATATAGCTCTTTTCATAAACTATCATAGTCATTGCCATAATGTAACAATGTTAGAAAACTATTGGAAATAATATTATGACAATATATAATACCCTACTTGGTCAATATAAAACAATGCTTTAACATATTAGAAATACATTCACAGTTTAGCTTTAGTTCACCTACATTAGCTACTATGTTTTATGTTGCATAAAATCAGCCTTGTTTGTACTGCTCACTTGCTTTATAGAAAAAATGCAGGGATTACCCCCAAAATAATTTTTATTTTACTTTAAGTCAGTTCAAATATCTGTATGACTGAAATGAACAACGATTTACTGGATTAAAGTAATCTTCAGCCTAAAGAGGCACAGCATATCCAGGTCTGCCTGCTTGATGTGGGTTGCCTCTTTGCCATCTGCTTCTAAGCAGGAAGAACAGAGGGCTGTTCTGCCTGAGGGAATTCCTTCCCAAAGGCTGATATTTGGCAGCCACAGTCTCCATACTGATGCTTAACAGAGCAGTAGGAAGCACTCTCAGCACCTGTGTCTCAAGGTGCAGCTCCTTTTCTTCTGGCTTTTTACCTCTATCAATGTAGACAACTGTTTCACTGTGATGCACCTTGTTCCCCAACACAAGGCAGGCTTAAAACTAAAAAAGAAAGCTATACCTAGCAAGACCTGAGATTCAGGTTTTACATAGTGCAAGCAAAAAATAACAAACAAACAAACCCCATAAAATGTTGTCCTAATATATGCTTACAACTATGTTTCATTCACATCCCCCATGCAAATTTCTTTCAGTGTGCTCTTGCTCAAAGGCCAGAGTCATGAATTCCACCCCTTACGCCCACTTCATGAGGCTCCACATGAATAACTTCCATCTCCAGCTACTTTGATACAGGTTTAAATGCCCTGGGGAGTTCTAGCTGCAGTCAGACGCCTTGTGTATGTAAGTTGTTTTCACTTTCCTTTTTTAATAATCATGTTGCCTAATCCAGGCTGTTCATTTGGTAATCTTCAGTTCTTGTTACAGATTTCAATATCTTCATGATAAATATTATATCAGACACTGGATATAAACAAAAGCTGTTATGCATCTAATCTCTGTTATATTAACAACTTCTCACAGAGACCTCACCTGCTACAACAGGTACAAGTGTCACATCAGTAAAAGGTGATTTGCTTGATGAATCTGAGACTAAATTCTTCCCCTCCCCTTTACCCTTCTCCAACATGGTTTATTTTTTCAGAAGAGGTTTAAAGTAGTTTGGAGCTGAATTTTTTTTATTTATCAATTATATGTTGCCAAATCAACAGCTAATCCTTTGCAATTCCCCAAGATGCCAAAGGAATTAAGGAAAGAAATTTTACAGTTTGATATTCAGATCAACTCTTCTGTCACCAGTTTTGTTCTACTGCAGTCAAAGCAAAATTTTGGCTAAAGTAAGTGTTAAAAATAGCAGGACAAGATCCTGGAATAGTACAGGAACCAGAGCATTCAGAGGAAGGTGCCTGAACATTCAGTCATACAAAGAGTAAATATCCCAAACTGTTCTTCAGTATCAGATGACCAATTTTCTGCCACTTATCATAATAGACCTTGAGGAATTAAATGGAAAATCAGGAAGAGGGGCATAACTGGTAAGAAATTAAATAATAATGGTGAAATAACAATAGAAAACAAAAGTGGCTGATGAACAAAAACCGACTCTAGAGAGAGTAAGAAAAAAAAGTAAATTGAGACACTGAATCATTAGCACCCTGACAGGGGGACAACTTTTCTACCAGTTTTTAATGAAGGAGGAAATTCACACAGTAAGTTTAAACAAAAAGAATATACCACTTTTCCCCACAAAACATACCAAAAATATTATAAACAGTGTTAACAGCTGTGGTGAGAGCAATGTATATGACATTGAGTAATGCAGGTGAAGGCTACCTGGTAACTCATCTCTTTCATATTTGATTTCTCAGATCATTTCAGAGATCCAATGGCCTATTATCATGTCACAGTCTTTAGCCTTTTGTGAAATACTGAAGGAATTGCTGCTAAGTTCTCCTGTCTCCATTTGTCTCTTGAGGGTTATTGGCTTTGGTTCTGTCTAAGGGTTCTTTCTTCTAAGATAAAACCCTAGAGGTCTCTTGGGGGGGGGGGGGAGGGGGAAAAAAGACCGAACAGAAGTTTCCCAATTTTCATTTATACATATAAAGAATATAAAAAAAATTACTTAGTTGAGCATTCTCTTTGCCTGCTAACGATGGGCACTGCCTACACAGTTTTGCATGCATGTGTTTTGTGACTCTAGTTTTCTCAATTATCAGCTGTGTGGAGCTAATTGTGCACACACAGGTCAATATCTATAGCCATTCAAAATAAAAGCCCTGTTCTAGACAGGGTTATGTGAATTGTTATTATGTGAAAAGAACTTCTGGTTTGATTCTAATATCTCATTTCTTCTGTTCCCTTCCAAACTCTAGGACATGCCTCATTCTCAAATGGAAATTTTCATTATGCTTAAGAGCATAATTCATTCTGAAGCTGTATACCCTTCACTTAATTTGAAAGGTTTGAACTCTTCCATAAATCATGGAACACAACTGGTTTCTTAGCTGCTAGAAGAGAAAAAATAAAACCAAACCCAGCATAGAGCACTATGACTTTGCTATAAATACCTCTGAAGGGGCACAGCAATTGCCACAAATATAAAATCAGGAACGATTCATCTTAAAATGGATTAAAAGAAGTATTTATCACATAGAACAGCAAAATGCAGCCACTTGTAAACTGATCAGCCAAAAAATGCACAGAAAGAACTTCATTTTCTGGAACAATGTGACACATTTGTGGTTCCCACCAGAAGCAGAATCTAGTCAGAATTCAAGAATATATACTTAGTAGTGATATCTCATCAATATCATTAGACTCCAATGAAGATGAAAGTCTCTTACCGAAAATATAAATTACTTTTTACCATCAAGATTTTAAGTTATATTAAAACAGCATTCTTATCTTCCCCTTCTTTCAGTGAAAGTGGCATTTCCAACAATAGTTCACATGAAACACAGTTTAAGCAGTGAATCAGAGACTGAAACATCAATCCATTAAGCTTCCTGTTTCTCATTGAGTGTAGAGGTGGAGAAGTTCAAACTTGATTTAGTGTGATGCAGATGAAGATATCACAATGTCATCTCATCTAATTTCAGTTTCTTTCCATATTTGCCCTGAAGGATTGTAACTTCTTTTCCCGATATAAAGCCTCAAATCCCACCTGTTCTCTATCATATTGGGATTAGATTCATAGACCTTTAGAATCATAGAATATCTCAAGTTGGAAGGGACCCATAAGGATTATCAAGTCCAACTCCCTCCTTCTCACAGGACTACCTAAAACTAAACTGTATGACTAAGACTGTTGTCCAGATGCTCCTTGAGCTCTAACAGGCTTGGTGCTGTGACCACTTCCCTGGGGAGCCTGTTCCAGTGACCAACTACTCTCCCAGTGAAGAACCTTTTCCTAATGTCCAAGCTGAACTTCCCCTGATGCAGCCTCATTCCATTTTATTGTGTCCTGTTGCAGGTCACCAGAGAGGGTCAGCATCTCCCCCTCTGCTGCTGCTCCCCTTCAGGAAGTTGTAGACTGTGATGAGGTCACCCCTCAGCTTTCTCTTTTCCAAGCTGAACAAGTCAAGTGGCCTCAGCTGCTCCTCATAATTCTTGCCCTCAAAATCTTTCACCATCTTGATCACTTTCCTCTGGACACACTCTAACAGTTTGATGTCCTTCTTATACTGAGGTGCCCAAAACTGCACACAGTACTTGAGGTGACTCTGCACCAGTGCAGTGTATAATGGGACAATCACCTCCCTTGACTGGCTAACTCTGCTGTGCTTGATGCACCCCAGGACATGGTTGGCCCTTTTTGCTGCCAGGGCACACTGTTGACTCATATTCAACTTGCCATCAATGCAAACCCCCAGATTTCTTCCTGTGGGGATGCCCTCTAACCTCTCATGCCCTAATTTGTATGTAAAGCCAGGATTACACTGTGCCAGGTGGAGAATCCAGCACTTGCTCTTGTTAAATTGCATACGGTTGGTGATCGCCCAGCTCTCTAGACTATCCAGATGTCTCTGTAAGGTCTCTCTACACTCAAGGGAGTTCACAGTTTCTCCTAGTTTAGTATCATTGGCAAACTTACTTAATGTACACTTGATTCCTGCGTCCAGGTCGTTTATAAAAGACACCAAAGAGTACTGGCCCTAAAACTGAGCCCTGGGGAACTCCACTGGTTACTGTCTGCTAGCCTGATATAACCCCATTTACTTAACTCTCTGAGCCCAACCCATCAGCTCACCCAGTGTGTTATGGACTTGTCTAGCTGTATGCTGGACATTTTGTCCAGAAGGATACTGTGAGAGACAGTATCAAAAGCTTTGCTAAAATAAAAAACCCTACATCTACTAGCTTCCCTTGGTCAACTAGATGGGTGACTTTGTCATAAGAGGAAATTAAGTTAGTTAGACAAGACTTTTCCCTCATGAACCCATGTTGGCTACGACCAATGACTGCATTGTCTCTCAAGTGTTTTTCAATAACTCCCAGAATAACGTTCTCCATAATTTTACCAGGCACTGAAGTGAGACTGACAGGCCTGTAATTACCAGGGTCTTCCTTCTTACTGTTCTTGAAAATTGGGACATTTGCCAGCTTCCAGTCAACTGGGACCTCTCCAGACTCCCAAGACTGCCGAAAAATAGTGGAGAAAGGTCCCATGATAACGTTGGCAAGCTCCATCTGTAACTTGGAATAAATCCCATCAGGCCCCACAGATTTACGCACATCCAGCTGGAGCACCAAGTTTAGAGTCAGCTGGGAGTTTATCATCCCTTTGGTCACAGTCTTCCAACACAGGGCTCCAGAGGTCCCAGGACCCATCATTGGTGCTAAAGACAGAGGCAAGAAAGGCATAAAAATCCTCTGCTTTGTCTACATCCCTCTTTGCAAGGTGATCGACCTCATCAGGTAACAGACCAATGTTATCTCTGATTCTCCTTTTGCTTTTAACATACTTTTGTTGTCCTTCACAGTGCTGGCCAGCGCAAACTCTAATCACACTTTGGCTGCATGAATTTTCTCCTTACATTGGCAAACAGCATCTCTCTGTAGTCCTCCTGTGTCACTTGTCCTTGCTCCCAATGTCCATGCACCTTCCTTTTCCGCCTAAGTTCTAGAAGATCCCTGTTCAGCCAAGCCAGCCTTCTGCCCCACTTGCTTAACTTCCAATACTTTGGAATTGCCTGCTCCTGTACTCTTAAGAGATGGCTCTTAAAAAGTGACCAGCATTCATGGATCCCAATACCTTCAAAAGCAGATTCCCAGGGGACCATACTA
This sequence comes from Phaethon aethereus, assembly GCF_964289735.1. NCBI lineage: Eukaryota > Metazoa > Chordata > Aves > Phaethontiformes > Phaethontidae > Phaethon > Phaethon aethereus. The sequence goes on along the minus strand of NC_138579.1, from coordinate 48,186,273 downwards.
ATTAGTTCCTTCAGCAGCCCGCAGTATGCTCTCCCCATATCCAGGGTTGAAGTTTTGCTGTCAGTTTTTCTCCTATCGCCAATGATTGAAACTCAGCTACTTCATGGTCACTGTGACCAAAACAGCCACCAATCACCACTTCTACCCATGAGTCCCTCTTTGTTTACAAACAACCAATCTGGGAGGGCATCTTTCCTAGTTGGTTCCCTTAATACTTAATCCCTTAATTTCTGCACCAAATTAATCCCTTAATTTCTGCACCAAGAAGTTATATTCAATGTGTTTCAGAAATTTCCTGGACCTGTTTGTGTCCACTGTATGATATTCCCAGTTGATGTCTGGGAAGTTAAGAACACCCATAAGGACAAGGGCAGTTGATCTAGAGATATCCCTTAATTCCTTGCAGAATAATTCATTGCTGTCATCGTCCTGGCTGGGTGGTTGATGGTAGCCTCCCACAACAGCATCCACTTTATTTGCTTTCCCCTTCATGCTTACCCAGACACTTTCAACCATGTCATTTCCAACTGTAAGTGCCATACAATCCAACCCCTTCCTTACACACAGTGCCACCCCCCTGCCTCACCTGCCCTACGTATCCCTCCTGGAGAGCTTATAACTGTCCATCACGGCACAGCAGCCACAGGACTCATCCTACCAGATTTTACTTATGCCAATGATGTTGTAGCTCTGGGAGTGGGCCAAAGCTGCTAGCTCCTCTTGTTTATTCCTGGTGCTGCATGCATTTCAAATGTGCTCCAGTGTACTCAGCACATTGTGGAGCAGACTTAAGGAACTTGCTAGCACACCATCCCCCAAATATTGGTGTGCCATTCCCAGGCTTATCTCTAGCAAGCCTAGTTTTATCCCTTTCCCCTGTCAAATCTAAATTAAAGCTCTTTCAATGAGGCCTGCTAAGTCTTGAGCAAAGATCCTTTCCCCGCTTTGAGAAAGGATTATCACAAATCCATCAACAATGGAACATTACAGAACTTCCATGAGAGTCTACCCATTTCATCATAGATAGAAAAAATGCACTCAAGAAGACACCTGAAACACAGCTAGGGACTTATGCCAGTTCCTCTGGATCTCAGACCAGTTCCAACTGTAAGTAAGATATTCTTGTATTTTTTTTTTTACAGTAAATTACCTAAAAAAAATTGGTGCAATTTTTTGTAAAGACTACTGGACCCTCATTAACAAAAAGCTATGTTAACTCATTTCTTCTACATAACAGAAAAGCAAATTAGGTCTGGAGAACCTAGGTTGAATTGATTAGCAACACCTTTGAGTGGAAGACTCTTGAAAGGTAGATTATAAACTGAAAACTATCACCATTTGTACAAATGCAGGAGGCAAGACCTATGCTTACCACTTTCCTATATCAAAACTTTCTTCTGTCACAAATGCATTTGTAACTTCTCCCAGGTAATAAAGGAGTTTCCATTCATTCCAGAGGGGATGGCTTTAGACTCTCTGACACAGCTACAGGTTATACAAAGACATAACTCTCAGAAATGTTATATGAGTGCAGATTGGTCTGTTTTCTGGCAGCTGCCAAGCCTGGTGAAGCATGGAAGCAATTTGTGAATTGCAGCAGTGGAATATCTGAGTGGTTTGAACTAATGAATGCCAGGGAGCTAAACGGAGCTCACCAGCAACAAAAAGGAAGGTATTTCCCAGAGACATTTGAAAGCCTAACCTTAGTACTCAACCACCCAAACCACCCATACTCCTGAGCAAAGAAAAATGTTTTCCTTTATATATTAAGGCACATTAACAAATGAAAGCAGCAAGTCAGCCTGTCAGATATTTTATAAAGTACCATGGGAAATGATTGGTTTAGGATGAGTGGACAAAACCTGCAAACTTGATTTTAGCTAAGGACCAATAAATGTGTGCATAGCATGGACATACTGACAGTTAACTGAGCTCAGAAATACACCATATAGCCGAGCTTTTGGGACAGCAGAGAAACTTAATGTTCTGGTACTTCATGGCTCTACCTCTTAACATGAAGGAAGAAGCATTGCGGTTATGCTGAGGGAAGATAGATCTTTAGTTTGCACATTCTCTTGGACTTCTGAAATGCTAGCAATAAAACATCCATGCTTAAGGCTTCAGAGGAGAAAGAGAGTTTCCACAAACACCACGGCTAAGCCTGGAAGGTGAGATTGAAATAAGACAACCAAACAAGATTATGTACAGTTAAAAATGAAGTCATTAACTCTCCCTGTGAAACTTTATTATACTAAATTTTTATATGGCTGATAAGCTTGCATTTTCATGAGTTTTAAGTCCTATAAGAAATTTATTGGAAAGTTATTGTAAACTTGTGATTTGTATTCTCTGAAGGTCCACAAGAAGACAAGAATACCCCTGTAAGATATAGCCTCCAAATTTTCCCTCACACAGGGAAGGGAGTTGAAACTCAGTGTGGTTTAAGAAGCTTTTGAAAGATTTTCAGCAGACTCTGTATGAACACTAGACAGCATCAACAGTATGTGCTCTGATTCACTACCAGTTTTCTGCCACGCATTCCAGCCATGATACCCCTGGAGCCTGAAAAGCTGACTGCATAACAATATCCTAGCATGAATTACCTTTTCGGTAGGTTTTACCGTCTTGGGAGGTGATGTTTCTCCTTGTTTCCCAAACTACCCCTGGACCTTCTCATCCTACTAGCCCATTGGAGACTGTTCCACAGAGCTGCCTGGACCCCCCCACAGCATCCACCCTGTGAAAGAAACAAATATTGAAAAACTGTGATGCAGCAATTAAATCTTCTAGAGACATAATTTGAAGACATTGGGAGGGAATAACTAAAGTAAATTAAAACATGATATAGAGCTGTCATTACACTACCTGAGAAGGGAGAGGAGTTGTAGGATTATAGTATTCGCTCGATGTACTTGTATGTATAATAGAGCTGCGGAAGGCACAGGTAATTCCAAGAGGACTTTAAGACACCAATATAAGCAGAGGTTTCAAAGGCAGCAATTAGTCAATAATGTGATCACCTAATCTTGCGTATGAAAACCTTGCCTATTGGAAATGCCTGTATTTTTGCATGCTTAGCAGTAACAGGAAGGGGGTGTGTGTTACTGCTGTATTTCTGTAATGAGTAAAGTACATCGTACATGGTATGGTGGCAGAAATTAAGTCTTTCCCTGTCATTAGTGACAGTGAAACACAAAAACCTCTTGAGGGGCAAGTATATATTCCAGCATTGGAAACTTCCTTCATTTAGAGTCTTACATGCACATTGTGGTAAAAATGAAATTTGTACAAAAGTTTAAAAATTAATTACTCTGCTAAATAACTTTCAAGTTATAGCCTAGATATACTGCACCAAATTCCTGGTTCAGTCAATGAATAAATAAACATTAGAAATAATAATCTTACATATAATTTCATAGCTTGAGATCACTGGTAGGAATGAGGTATAAACAGGACTTTTATTTCCAGTCTTTTAAAAACATTGCTCATTTACTAAAGAAAAATAAATTCTACTGTCTCTTGTTTATGACAAAAGACAATTGAGTAAATGGTGACCCCAGATAACCCATAAGTAACTGATCATGTTTTTTAAAGACCTGACTGCTTTCTATTCCTTTGACCTTGGCTGCCTAGCAACATCCACAGAGCTTTCTTAGTTTATACTAATTCTGGAGAGCTTTCATTTATGTATTTATCTATGAGAATGTCTATAAGGAGGATACAGAAACAAAGAGCTGTTTGTTCCTTCTTTCTAATGCTGGATGCAAAACATGTCATCTCAGTGTCTCAGTGAAGGACACGGTTCTTGGTTTTACAAACAGAGGTACCTACCTCCTTGAAATTGCTTGGGAACTAAGCAAATCCCACCTTCCATGAGACAGAAGCTGAGCCTGTAGGAAACTCCTGATGTAATAGGTACTGATATTTCTGCCCTCCCTGTTAATTTGACTATTTGATAAGATTTTTCTCCCTGAAATACTAGGTGTTTATGTAAGGCTCCTGTTTTCATGCAACCTGGAGCTTTTACTTAACATGAAGACAGAGTTTGTGCTACTGTACTAGATCACCAGCATTTCCTGTATCATCCAAGCACTGGAGAGAAATGGTGACTAAAACTGATCTCCTGCTGTGTCTGTGACTCAAAATGGGACAATTTGTAAGTTATGTATGTGACTACTTATTATAATAAGTAGTTTGAAACTTAATATGGACTGTTCTGCCCTGAACCAGCTATCAGTTTTTCATGGAAGAGCTTATTTATTCTTTCTTTTTTCTTCTTTTATTATTAGTGCAAAATTGAGGATGCCACAGAAAATATCACTATGCTACATAAAAAAATATTTATTTTCTTGCCAATTCTATTCAAACAGAACTTTGCAAATCCTTTATGCCTGGATCAATGCAGCTCTCTCCTCCAATCAGAAAGAAAAAAAAAAGAGAGAGAAAAAGAGATGGTCAAAGATGTTTCCTGAAGAGCCTAACAGGCTCTTCCAAATTATATAGTAAAGACATGCCAAGTGTTCATAGCTTGTGGTCACATGCTGGTAATGTGCTTTTTGTGTCTCTCTACTTCTGACTTCTGAACTCATATTGAAAATTTTCCATTTACTTCTGGATCAAAAAGAAGCCTGAAACATAACAAACCAATGCGTCTTGAGACACAGCAATATGCCTTGATCACTCCATTACATTTCTTTCTGATTAAGTTGATCTGTAGTTGTGTTTTGTCATTAAGGAACATACAGGGAATCTGTGACAGAACATGAACCTGAAACAAGACCTCCTAATTTCCACATTCTGTTTCTTACTGACAGAGCTATATACATAAAGATCAGATTGTTTTAAACATGACAACAATTGTAGGATTATGTAATCATTTGTAAATCTTGGTGTTTACATACACTTAGGCATCAATGTTTGTTTAACCCAAATTTAGTAGTATGAAATAAGTATATTAAAAAAAATCTCCTTAATATTGTACCAGGAAACAAAAAATATATTGGATGGTGTATCAGTGTCTAATGAAATAAAATATAAGCAACACCACAAATGATAGAAAATTACTCAAAAATAAACTGCTGGTTAAAAGAATTTTTCAGAGGTACTTACGAACAGTGGAAACATTCATGGAAACTGAAATAGGCAAAATGATTCATTAAACAGAAGGAAGAACGTTTCTGGTAGTAAACAGAGATCTGGGATTTCTTTTTCTATTCATGGACTCAGTATAAAAAAATTTCTAAGTGGTTTTATCTCTGTCATTCTACATAATGACATAAGTTTGTAGTTCCCAGCAAATCTCTCAATTTGTACTCCTGAGAGTTACTGTAATACAAATAAATTCCAAGTATAATTCAAAATTAAGTAGTTTCTTATTGAGAAGCAGTTTCCCCATACATATGTTCATTTTTCATACAGTATCATTATTAAAGCAAAAATTGAGTGCGTGGTGTTTCCCTCCCTTGCAAAGTATGATCATGATTTCATTTGCTCTTCAATGTTAAGCCGAAATTTCTGAAAATAAACCTAATGAAGTGTACCAGAAGCATAGACTTACCTGTCTGTTTTCTCATTTACTTTTGTGAGAAGTCTCTTTTTAATAAGTTCAAGAACATGTAAACAGACAACAGAAGATAGAGAATTTTTTTTGCACACTTTTATACAAAATTGTTATAATAAGCTTTCCTAACGAATGTATAAAATGCAAATTATGCCAAAGCAGCTACTGAAGGAAAACCTTTGTAAACAAGCAAAAACTAGCGAAAATGAAGTCTCTCAAGATATAGGGAAAAATAAGTTGCAAGCAGTCTCACCCTAAATTTCAAAGACTATAATTAGGTATTAAATCTACTACATTTATGCTGGAAAATCTCACCTGACATGCACTTATGCTTAAAAAAGAAGAGGTATACAAAAATACTGATTTTGGCCATCTTCTTCCCCTCCTCTATTCCTCAAAAGAAAAGAGATGCAAAATGGCTTAGTTTTCTGCTATGGACTACAACAAAAAGATATGTTAAAGAAGATTTGGACGAAGGACATTACAAGGAAAATTAAGTCTTAGTAGCAACAATATGAAAGGAACATTATTGTTAATATAAAAGTGTAATCTTTGCTTGAATAACTCATCAAGGAGAACTGCAAGAAATCTTTTGAGAACAATTGATAGTATTAATCCAATGCTCAGCTCCTCATCTCAAGTGCACTGGTTTTACTTCAGACATGTCAGTAACTGAATAAAATTTGGTCTAAAATCTTTAAATATTTTCTAAAAATTTATTATGGTAATAAGTAGCACAAATTCCTTGAAGTTATAATTAGGCTTTAGTAATTATTCTCAAAGCAGTTATTTTTTATGGATTGCAAAGGAATGAAAAAAGCTGCAGTAAAAAGAAGACTTATTAAAGAAAAAATAAACACAGCAGCATGTGCTACCATGATGACATAGTAAATAAAATAAATAAGCAGAAGAGGACAAACGGCTACACAGTTCCTGCTATTTTTAATAAATATCACTAACAGTAGTATTCAACTGCCGAAAGAAAGGCTATTTCAAATACTCTGTGTTACTCTGTCCTGCCCTGAGTTGCCATACCAGAAGAGCACAGGTTTCTTGTAGATCCTGTGTCTCATCTGCCTGTTCCTGTGGAAGTCTTAGATACCCTAGGACATGTGAAATAGCATTACCTGCTTTTATTTATGAATCCGAATCATTTGCAAGATGTTAGTAAAAATGTGTGTGAGCTCTGGGTATTTACATGTTAGGTAACAGGTAAGGTTAAAGTTAATAAAACAGGAAAATCACAGTGTGTTATGTCCACATAAGGCACTTGAGAGTCCCAGAGCGTATGGAAAGAAAATGTTGCTCCAGACAGTTTCTTAAACAAAGACAGGCATCTTTATACAAATTCTGTACTATCAGTAAATATGAAGTTAAATCTTACCTCTGAATAACTGCTGACTCACTGTGCAGTAAAACTAGCTACCAGTGTTTTCTAGGTGATTTGAAAAGGCGTTCTTGCCAGTTTTCATTCCCTTCAGTTGTTGACATATTCTGCTTTTTTTGAGCTCTATTTTATTTTATATGCTTATCAGGATATAACTTTTTTACACTAAGGAATTGGCCAAATGTCCATAAAACTGATGACTTATTGCAAGATCATAACTATATTTTTTCATGATCTTTTAGCTTAGTGAATTCCTGAGTAAGGATTATTCTCCTGCATGAGACCTATAATTTCTGGGTATACTACATCTCATATTTCTTCTTTCAAGAATGACAGATAGAAACAAAACAAAACACAGTTGCATATCCGATATGCTAATATTTTCTTACTTCTGCATTTGAGTTAAGCAGATTGAGATTGGAAATTCTGCATGGCTATCTCTCCAAAACATGTTGAGTTAAGGTATAAATACCAATTTCTAAAATCATATTCTCAGCATTTCTGTGTGATCTGCTACAGCAGAAGAAATTCACTCATATATTATTGATTGGAAATGTTTTTGTACATCTAATCCATAAATGAGTTAATCCATGTTGAACCAATCTTCTAGACCATTTGTCTTATTCAGCCTAACTGGTACAAAGCTGTGAGTGATTCATTTCAGAGCAACAGTACAGTGTGAAAAAACAGTCTAGTGTCTTTTTAATGTGTCTCTGTGTGTGTTTATAAACACAAAATGTCATTAAAAATATTTCCCCCTGCCAATATTCCCCCCATTTTATGATCAGTCTTATTGGTTACTAATAATAGTCTCCAGATTCTTTTCTGACAAATGGCTGTTTAATTTTTTTTTTACACAAAGATTTGACCTGCTTTGTTCATCTATAAATACATATTTTTGTGCTGTAGACACAAATATGCATTTGTGTCAGCTTTCATCCCTGCTGTGTTTGTACAACACAGTGTGACACCCACAAACAGAAAGAAATGAAACTGAAGTGAAGTACATTTGATAGTGTCACCTAGCATTTTAAATACAGCAAAATAAATAAATTAGTGCCAACTTCATCAGTTGCTAAATTCAGTGTGGCTGAAATGAAACAGAGAGTGGGCCAGAGAGAAAGAACTGAATGTTAGGTGAAAAACCAATTCCTCGTCTACAAAGCAATAGGACAAGTGCTACTGAATTCTTAAGTTTTAGACTTAGATTTTCCCTCCCTACTAGGGTATCTGGTATAGTTTCATCTTAGCAACAATTATAAGGGATTTTGCCATAGCATAATCTAGCGTTGTCAAAGAAGTAGACAAGGATCATTATATCTACAAAAAAGGAAGATTACAATCTTAAAAGACAGAGAGCAACATAAAAATTTAGAAAGTAATTTTGAGATCAAGAGCCTTATTTTAATCACAGAAAGACACAAATTCATTTTTTTTATAAGCACCTAAAAAATGTTGAGGTTTCTTTTAAAAACTAAAACTAAAATTCTATTAATAATCATATTAAAATAATTATCATCAAGTTAATTATTCCTACTTTCTATGAAATACTATTTTTCTGCTGGTTTATATGTTACTTATCTCATCATTTTAGGAATCTTTTACCTACTTAATGCCCAGTTCCTAGAGTTTTCAGTCATTAATTGAAAATTAATTTATAAAAATCAGCTTCAAAAACAAAACACAGAAGCCAACAGCTTGAAAGGAGCTACAGGATGCCCCTACTCACTCGTTTGTGTGGACACTTCCTAGTCACAATGCATTTCCCAAGTCAGCGAGTTTCCAAATACAGAGAGTTTCAAAAATATTAATAATGCAAAAGACTTACTGCATTATTTAATCTATTTTCTGCCCTTTGTACCTTCAAGGTATTGCAAAAGAAGGTAATACCACTTGCTGGTGTTACACATTGGAAAAAAATTCTTCCCTGAGGTATCAAAAAGAAAGATTTTCAAAGATGCCTGCTTTTTAGCTGACAGATTTCCTTCAGAAAGGTATGAAGAATATGATTTGTCTTACACTGATGAAGAAAATTATTTGTCTTACACTATATGTGCATAGTTACACATCATTTTTATACCTGTGAGAATAATTCTAGGGAAGAGAAATCTTCTCAGAAATTCACAAGATCTCATAGTCTTAAAGCAAGGAGATAATGATGAACTGCATTCAATAGGTACTCCATAGAAATAACTAAATATTCCTGCTTTTGCCAACTCAAAATAAACGGTGGAGCCCTCTTTATCAAGAATAATATATTTGGTTGATAGCTTACTGTTTAACTGAATGAATCATTTGGCCATCCAAGGATTAAATGATAATAATTTTTCTGGACAAATGACTATTATTAAATTAACAGGTGAGGCAAACTAGAATTCAGTTATACTCTGGAAGTAAATAAGGCTTCATTTACCTGGTGGAACCAGTGTGTGACATCTTTTGAGTAGTTCAAGTTCCACCCAACAGAGGGAGTGATGTTCATACCACAACTGTATATCTCATAAAACACACACCTACACAGTCATTATGATGATATGAATTCTTGCTAAATTGATTGAATGATTGCCATAGAGCAACACACAAAACAGTTTACTTTGAAGACATTGCACATATTGTCCAGCAGTCATGCAAGAAGCATATTGTTTTCTGAATTTGTGGCGAAATACACGTTTTAAGAAGAATATTAATGAAGCTTTAAGCTGTACTTAGTAATATCAAGCTCAGATAGCAAAATCCTCAGATACTGGTTTTGAATAAGATTTGTATTTGGTCTAATAGAACTAAAGTTTCATTTTCAACCTATATCAATTTACCATACTATCATTATATGTGATACAAAAAATGCTGTCTCCTTATGAAATGTGCACAATGTTGAATTCATAAATCATATAAAGATATATATGACTTGGATTTCAAAGCGGGTTTTATATACTTTTTTTTAAACCAGAACTTGTTGCCTTTTTCTAATAAGCAAGTAGGAAAATACAAGAGTGTGCTAAGTAGAAGCATTGATAAGAATGTCAACAGCGTGTCACTAGCTATATGCTTGTATTACATCTAAACTAATTTCTACGTTCATGTGAAAAAAGTGAATATGAAGTAGAGACTGACGAGCAGGGGACCGATGCATAACTCATACTCCCTGCAACAGAATTGATTGAGTAGAAATCACTGAAGGTTGTGTTACTGGGAGGTGAAATGCACTGCTATCTGCAAAGGAATAGGGAACAATCCTGAAATTGTTACTGAAAACTGAAAAAACCCCCACAAAAACTAAGTCTAGAGCTATTAGAGACTAAAGATCAAAAGATTTTCATTGAGTGCTATTGCAACAGTGTAGTCTATTAGTATAGAGCAAAGCAGTTAAAAATATCAGTTGCCTTCCTGTCTGTAAATTTTTCATAAGATGATGACTTATTACCCTTCTAATAATGATGTTTTCAATAATTTTCAAAAAATAAATATAATTAAAAATAATGCAAATCTATACATTGACATATTGACTATGTGTGATTGGTCATATAGGTCACATAGTATGATGTTCGTGGTTCGGAATGGATGATCTAGCTTTAACAGATGGAAACAGGCCAGAAAAGTCTCTGAATGTCTTTGGGAAAAGAAACTGGTTCTTTAGACTTTGAAAGGACATAAAAATTATTTTCTTTCCTCTAAAAAGAACATGATTTGGAAATGTCCTCCAGTTTAAAATTAGTTCTATTCTCTCAGAAGGGTGAAAAGGGAATAGTTACCACATCTCTACAAGGGACATTTGCTTCCTTCCTGTTATACTGATCATGATGTGAAAAATGCTATCAGTTCCACCTCCACATCCCTTTTCCAAAATTGCCAAAACCACATTCATGCAAAAGAAGTATGGCACACAAGTGTAATTAAACAAACTGATAGAAAATAGCACAAACATAACCAAAGGCATAGCTGACATTTTCAAAAATACTATCTTCCCTATCATCCCAGCTTTATGAGTCCTCATTAAGATATACGGACTCAACTTGTAAATTTTTCTCTCCAGCAATGCAGTGCCCTGAAATATAGGCATTTTCAGATTGTTAATTTGGAAACAAGTAAAGTTAGCATCTAGTAGGCCTTATAAAGTCTCATAGCAGACTTAGACTTTGCAAGCAGGTTATCTGGTTCAGCCTTTTAGAAACATTTGCAAGCAGAATTTTGCCATCTAGAGTATTAATTTAAATTGTCTGTGAATGACAGTTGTACCTGAATTATCTATACATTAATGCCCCTTTTTTGTTTGCAAATGAAGGACTGCAATATTTGCAGGACTGTCTTTATTTTTTTCTTCCTGTTTTTATTCTACACTTATAAATAGTCTACATTTTTAGATCCAGTGCAATGCATGTGTAATAATCCATGAAAATTCTGTTTAAGATAATTAAAAGTCTGGGGTACCCGCACATCCTAGGGAACAAAGCTGGTTATTTAAAGGACCAGGAGTGCAAGCATTCTTTTGCATATAATCTAGCAGTTAGAGTATTTGCAAGGAAATAGGGGAACTCAGTTTAATTACTGCTTCAGCTTGGTGGGCTGAACTTTAGCTCTTCCAGAAAAAAAGTCTATTTGCTAGGCTTCATGGACCTGAAGGAGACCCACATTTGCTAGCTATGTAAAACTTCTAGGGCTAGAAGGAAAAGAAGGAGCACACAAATTGACAATCCGGCTCTGAAAAGGTAGTGCTGGGTTCCAATCCCTGTATTCGGGATTAATACTTTTGTAACCGGACCATATAAAAGGTACAAGCCCTTCAAGATCAGTAATCCAAAGCTGGTCTGGAAATCAATTCTAGTCTTTAAAGTAGTCTATGTTAGACATTGTTCATGAGAGTATTTCAAAGACCTGAAAGTATCTATGGATACTAGACATAATATATTGATTATTATCCTTGAATACACCCCAGAAAACAATATTTATGTTCTACCTCACAACCTACTCAAAGCATGAATACCTTTTCAACAGAGTTCAAGTAGAGATTCAAGCTCAATTGTACAGTAAACAAAACCCCTGCTTTTTATTCTTGATTACCTAGTCGTACTTTGAGAAGGATGAAGAGAAGACCTCACTAAGCTCTACCGTATCTTCAGTGTTTTTAACCTCCTGAAAAGCCTGTTATAAATATTACCTAAATGACTACAGGCTATAAACTTCATCATTTTTTCAATTTCTGTCTGAACTTGCATAACATTTCCTATGAAAGGGTATTTTTATCCAAGATTAGGGAAAGTAAATAAGAAAGAAAAGATAAGCACACCTTGTGTGACTGCAATTGTACAGGACTGTACCATACAGGAACTCATGGGTCAATCTCTCCACGGAACAGGTAATTGTGCTGTAAACCTGCTTAAGTTGGCTGGCAGCAATGAACACAGGACCAGGAGACAGAGTTCAGAACACATGGTATTAAATAAAATCTGGACCATATTTTACTCTCACATTCAGTAACATAAGGAAATCCACAATAACTGAAGTCCTGAGTGCAAAGAATAAAATAATGCACCTGGGAACAAAAAGTTATGGAACTTTCCAAACCTTCAAACCACTAATTCAAATGACAATCTACATGCAGCAAAATTTCAGCAAGGTATCAAAGTATTAAAGAAGGAACCCGATTTTTGCTATAAAAATCTCTCTATAACTGTGAAACTTAAAAATAAAAAAATCCATGATTGTCACCCTTTCTTGAAGTGCTTTCCAGAAATAAAATTTGTTCCTTGGCTGACAGCCAGCATAATGAGGCCTAGATTCAACTTGGGAAGTAAATTTTAGTACCCAAGCAATTAAAACCCCCTAAAAAACATAAACCAAACAAATTATGCTGCTATCAGACTTCAGAAATGGAAGTTCAGAGAAAATGACGTTTGTGACACATCTTTGTCTAAGAGTAGTTTTTGTGGTTTAAGAGAACTGTTAAATCCTCTCAGGAAGAATTTCAGATCATTCTCCACATTTTCCCTAATATATTTCCATCAAACTCTGGCCCAGGAATCACAGCTGGTAAGTTACAGCAACAGAGCTTCTGATACAACCACGTGGGAAGAGTGATTCCAACATATCCAGCTCTCCATCTATTCTCTTGGCAAATGTTACATGATATTATCTACAAAGTCTGCATTTTCCTAAATCTAGATCATGCAATCCATTCATGAGGTGAAAACCGATATTCTGCTGACTTGCTAGTTGAGAGAGTAGCTGGAATACTTGAAACACATATCCCTAAACTATGACACAATCCTAATTTTAAATGACATTCAGGATTATTATTTTTTTGTTGCTGCCAAGAAGTTTAACACAATTTGTGAAAGTTTGGAAATAGCAATACTGTTGCCTTTTTATTTATATTTAGTCATTAGAAAATCAACATTAAGCAAAGTAAAGAAAATGGATATATGGTTCTGGAAATCAGTTCTAGAATGAGCCAGAAACTTGCAATCACCTTAATTTCTATGCTAAAAGAGTAAGCAGTGCAGAGAAGAATACCTCATTTACAAATATTCATTCAATTCTTCCCTTATCAGCTAAGGTAGTCAAGAGAAATGCCATTATATAAAACTGATGTTTGTTCCAGTAGCAAAGGGAATGAGAACAGAACATTTTATAAACACATCCAGGGAATTGATAAGGAATGACTGTAGTTATCTGCATCAGAGGCATAGACGAGAAGATTCTCACCCATTGCTAATGCCAGAAGCTACGCAATCACTCCTATAATGACACCCATAGGAAAATATTTTGGGGCTAAACCTTTTTCTTTTTCTTTCTTTTTTTTTTTGACATATGCCATACTCTACATACTTCCAATACTCCACATATACCATTGATAGTTTCTTCCTCCTAAATATATGCTGTAAAATATTTTCTAAGGAACTACCAAATAAATGTATATATTCGTAATTCAATTGATTCCTGACTGTTTACATTTTTCAAAGGCTTAGAGGTGCTATTATCTAGAAAATTTATTTTACTTTAGGTGAAAAAGTTCTCTGCTTTTGTAAATGGAGGATGCAAGTTATACATTGTTATAAGTCAAGTTATAATCCTTAAATTCCAGGTGATCACAGGCAGCAGGGCAGTGGCACAGCAACAAATGTAACTTTCCTGAGTAGTCACAAATACGCTGAAAAATACAGTATACCTGGAGTGTTACCTTGACTGACTTTTTCTATGTGTGAATTACATTTTCAGAAATGAAATAATTATTTAGCTAGTCCACGGGCTTATTGCTTTTTTGTATCACACAGGAAATGGCTCCTATTCCCATCCTAAGAAATATGCATAGCATATGCATATGGAAAGATTTTGCTGTACTGCAGCCATCGCAGTGATGGCTTCAGTAAGCAAATAAAAATGTCTCCTTAAGAACTGGTTTCTTTCTGTGCTCATTCGCATCAGAGAGAAATAGAGCTAACGCTACGGTCTTATGAGTGCTTTATGCATTCTGACAAACCAAACAAGGTTTGTCAGGGGAGGCTCCAGGCAGCATAGAACTGCTGCAATTTTACATCTCATTGATTACCACAATGGGAATTGAAAACTGTTCTCTGCTTTCCACATGATATCAAAAATACTGTTGCAGACCTCAGAAAAATATGCAGGTCCTGTAGTAGAGAGAAAATGAGGGAAAACAACTTTGTACAGCATTGTTTCCTCATGAATTTCAGTCAGGCCCATCTGACCTTTACGAAGGCTAATAATAAAGCAATAAGGTGACATGCAGTAAAGCATGTCATTCTGTGAGTAGTTCTGCAATAGGTTACATGGAACAGAAAGGGCAGTTCAATGCCCTGAGGCTTTGGGGATACGCTTTTTTTGTGGTAAGTGCATCCTGTATACTGTTGGCATTACACAGACAGAGTATGTGGGAATGCACACGTCACAACAAACAATATTAAAAGAACAAGGACCTAACAAAGCTGGTAAGAAAATTAAGTTTTATTATTACTGTCACACTGCCTCAGTCATTGACTGGTTTGATGTTCTGGAGAGGTTTTCTATGAAATGTTCAGAGGACTAATTATTTGTATTGCTATTATACAAAAATTTCAAGTCTTTCCTCTTCCCACATCTTCAGTGTCTTGTTTTGCTGGGTCCAGCAGTTCACACCCACAGAATGTTAACGTTTTATAAGGGATGAACTCACATTCTAAGCACAGCAAACCAACTCCAAAATCACACAAAGTAATCTATAGTGACAGCAGTAGAAGACTGTTCTACTAAGAGATTGCAAGTGACATACGTAGTACCATGCACTAAGCAAGCTGTGATAGTCACTAACCCTTTGAGGTGCCTAGCAACCTTCAGTAGCATTCAGTGGGAAGAGATTTGCAGCACTCTGCAGAATTAAATTCCTAATAAAAGTCTTTACTCAGAATCAATCCTAGCAGCCCTCAATGGTCCTTAAAATCAGGTAGGCAAAAGCATACTTAACACAAAAGAAGAGCAAGTCCTTAGCTACTTGCTGCAATCACAGTGTCAAAACATTTTAATTTAAAATTGAAATCTCTGTATTAAAAATGTCAGTTTTATAGGAGTTCTGGTGGACTGGTCACCAAAGTGGAAATCAGAAGATTAAAGTTCTGAATTTCCTCATGCCTTTCTGATATTTTAACTATATTATATCCATATAAGAATACCTATACCAATTCTATACATGTACATCGGATTCAGATGCATTTTCAACTCATATACCATATAAGCAACTATTAGTATAACAGGCAAACATAATCAACAGAGTTTGAAACAATACAAAAATTGAAAACCAAGTTTCAGCATGTTAATAACATCTGTGTTACTCCCACCAGAAATATCCAGTCACAGGAAGCTGGATGCAAAATTAAACAGAAGTACTCCCAATGACTCCCATTAGAACATACAGGGATTTATGTATCAGGTAAAACTAGATCCGCATGACAAAGAAACATGCCAATCAAAGAAAGAAGCAAAACTCAAATGACACTCAAATACTACCAAGCAGCCAATAAGAACTAAGCTATTGGATATGTGAGGGTAACTGGTAGTTTGATCAGTAGCAGAATAGAGAAATCTAGGAAAAGAAGACCCTCTCCCACCCCAAAGGCAGCTTTTAAGAATTTACAGGTGTCTGTTCCGTGCCTGAGAAGGCTATGATAAAAGCAACAGTCCACTTAGAAATGCAGTAATTAATCTCATCCATCATCTTAAGGACACAAAAATGCAAGTATAAAGGGAGGAAAAATACAAAGATAGTCACTTAATATCCTAATACTGTATTTTCCCTCAATAGCCACTAATATTTAATTTCTCCACTAAAGATATCCCTCTTGAATCTCTTACATAATGTTTATACTATTTTTTCAATACAAAAATCATTATCTACTTTCAGCAACTCTTGCAACAAGTGTCTGAAATAGAAGAGTTTTGTATCTAGTCCTCTAACACTCTTACTATTACACTCAATCTTAACAAACGGGAATTTCATGTCACCCAGCAAAACACCAAAGATTTTGTTCCCAACAAAAAAAATGAAAAATAATATTAAAAATTATTTTCACATTTTATTCAGTTTGTCTAACTTGCATTTTACTTGTGGTCTGTAATAAAATAGTTAATTAGGGGGTTATTTAAGAGCATCTACTGTCTTTTGGTGGGGTATAAGCAACAGAAATATTTCTATATACATAGAAACCAGCTGTTTAACTGACTAGGTGGTGTTTGGTGTGTAAGAGCAAGCTCTTTTAAAGGATGTAAATCTGTTCACATTTGTTTCTGCACACACAATAAAATATAAGGCAGAATTTAATAATTTTTTAAAAAATTCTCCAGAGCTCTTATCATCCCTCCCATTTCAACTCCAGGAAATTAATATTTTTTGATTGATAATCTGAAAGTATGATTTAAACTGATCTATTTCACTCTCTGTCTCTCCCACACTTAACTAAATTCATCTTAACTGCTGTGTAATCTGGTGAAAATCAACAATGGGCAGACTGCACTCAAGACACGCTTAAGAAGGGAATTGCAGGGGTTTTGCATATCTGGGACCGAGATGCATAGTATACATGTGGGAAACAAGATGTGATAGAAAGGGTTTACAGTAGTAAGAGAGTAAAAAATAAATAACATGTAGTGCTACAAACTCACGGCTGACTGACACTTTGTGTCATCGGAACCTGCATGGAGCAGTAACTCCAGAGGGAAGAACTTACAAAAAATACTTGGAATCAAATTTATGTGTGTATCCCTGAAAAGTTGTATGTACTGAACTAAGTTTGGAAAAAGCATCACACAGAACACTGTCAAAGTATTGCTAGTCCCCACTAACCACTAATCTTGTTTGAATTCTAATTTAGAGTTTGCATTTGCTTATTTGTAATACAAGGAAAGGAAACTTTGAAATTAAAAGTCATTTCAAGTAGGAAAAGAACCAACCACAATATTTGTGTTTCTTTCTCATACATGTGAAGAAATGTTTCTTAAAAATTTGAACTAGTCATAGAATTTGACATGAAATTAGTAAATGTTTTATTTAGCTCTGATCTGTATATTTTTTTCTGTTGGGGGAGGAAGGGAGAAACAGTCAAATAATATTGTCTAGCTGTAGCACACACCTACTAATGACATTGCAACCAAAGCAGAAGCATTCACTTACTATTTCAAAAATACATTGTGGCATATTAGGCTAGATGAGCTATTCTGTCATTTGATAAACTTTGCGGTTTTTTGTTTCTTCCAGTGCAGCCCAGAGCCCTTCCGAAAAACTGCAAGTCAAAAGCTTGAAGAAAATACAGTAATCTTTAGAGATGCTAGTTATCTTTCCTGCTACTTTCCATGCCTAACACAACAACAAAACTTGACGCATCTACAAGACAGAATTTTGTGGAAAGTACACCAAGACAGAACTAACGTGAGAGTTCATATTTAGAGTTAGAAACCATACTTTACCTGAGGATGCAAAGAATGGGTAAGATAAAGCAGTCTACTGTAGTCAAGTAGAATTGGTGGTTTTCTTTTCCTGGTAATTCACATTCACAAAAACCTTACCACCTCTTGGGATATGTATTATGAGATAAGTGAATGATTGCCTCAGAAAAACAAATTATTTAGCCTGAATTGTCTCAAACGCTCAGTCATTGGTCAGGCACAGTTATATAAGAAATTATTCACTCCACCCAGGCTCATGTTAGGGTAATTATAGGGAGCATAATGCACAGTGATATGTTATGCCTATTATGTATGGATCAAGGAAGAATTTTTCTGAAAATGCCATGTTTTATTCTAGGAAGAAGTTTTTTTGCTCTCTTTACAGAATATGAGCACTTCAAAAGGCTGTTTTACAATACGTACTCTTGCCAAGAGTTGAAGGACATCAACAACAATTGTCATTGATGGTATGCTTACTGTTAGAATGGACAGACATATCAAAATACTGAATAGATTTATCTTTATCATACATCTGTAAAACAGAGAAATTATGTGCTTCTGCTAAGGAACATAGAGAAACTAATATATTAAAAAATCACAGTTTTTTTTTTCTTTAGTGAAAAAGAGAAGTGAACTCTAATTTATTGAATCTAGAAAGAAGCAATCTAGACCCAGAACCATATCTTCAAATACTTATTTCACCTCCTGGAAGAAGAGGATTCTGAGAAACTTAAGGACTGAGTCAACAGAAATATCCTGAAGTTCAACAAATGTAAATGTCTGCAACCACCGTGGCTCAATACAGGCTGAGATATGACAGGCTGAGTAGCAACCATGAGGGAAAGTACCTGGAGGTCATACTGGATGCCAGGTTGAACACAAGCTCTTTCACTGAGCACTGCCTACTGTTAGTGCAAGTTTGTCGTACCACATACTGGATTGTTAGGAGCACAATGGCCAGCATATGAAGGGAAGTTATTAAATGTCCTTCTCTGCCTGGCACTAGTGAGGCTGCACTTAAAATACTGGATCAAGTTTTGGGCCCCCAATTTCAAGAAGGATGTGGAGAAACTGAAGACGGCTCAGCGTAAGGCTACCAAGCATGTCAGGGTCTAGAACTCATTTCCAG
The DNA here is from genome assembly GCF_964289735.1 of Phaethon aethereus. Lineage (NCBI taxonomy): Eukaryota > Metazoa > Chordata > Aves > Phaethontiformes > Phaethontidae > Phaethon > Phaethon aethereus. The sequence goes on along the minus strand of NC_138579.1, from coordinate 48,167,271 downwards.
GAGGAGAGGTTGAGGCAGTAGGGCTGGTTTATGACAGAGGGGAGGCTAAGGGGTCCTGCTCTGCTGGCAGCCTACAGTCATTTAAGACGATTTACAAAGATGACCACAGCAAACTCTTTTCAGGATTGACAGATCAAAAAAGGGGCAACAGCCAAAAATTGCAGGATAGTATTTAAGTCTGGACATCAGGAAAAAATTCTCCATTAGAAGGGTGATGCAGCACAGGAGCAAGAGGGGCTGTAGAGCACCTGTTCTTGAAAGATTTTACACCTAAACTAGACAAAGCAAGGCCTAATTAGATGCAGTGCTGGTGATAGCCCCACTTTGGGTGGACAAATGGTCTTGATGATTTCCAGTGGTCCTTTCCAACCAATATTTTCCCGATTCTATGAAGTTGTAACAATAGAAACACTTGCATAGACACATTCACAAATATTTTATCTTAAGTACACAATAAAATCAATTAATAACTTAAAATATGCAAAAATTATATAAGTAGAAATGTAACATTATTAAGTAGTTTGAAGGGTCTTTTTAGGCACTCTGGTTTGAAAAAAGATCCAGAAATCTTAGAAAAAAAGGAGAAAAAATAAGCTTTTGGGTATCTAAACTTCCAACTTACAGAAACAGACATGGGGGGGGAAAATCATGGTTTAATGCTTTTACATAGGCATAGATCTACTTTTATAAATGTCATAAACTAAATTTTATATGTAATATAATCCAGTATTATGCACAATAATTAGAAGTTAAAAATAATAACCACTATTTGGAAAGAACAGAGTGCTTAGTTCTAAAACCGTTTTCATTTGTTTAATAATCTTTCCCAAGGGCCTAAAAGGTGCTGAACAACTACAGCCTCTAATGACTTTGTAATCCAATTTTGCACTTGGCTTATTATAGCAACTTGCATTTCTCTTCTATGTCTCAATACTGCATGGTAGAGAGATCTAGTCCTTATCCAGGAAAGCATCCTGATTCCTGCAGGTTGCATCCAGATTACAGAGTCTCTAAATATTTCATTTTCAGTAAGGATAATAAAAGGTGAGTAGAAGAGTCTTAACACTGCTTCCTAAAACAAAAGGAAGCTGAAAAAGGCTTATGTAAAGAAGCTAGTAAGATGAACAGATTGCAATAAATTGTTTTCCTTATGGATCAAGGCATTGTATGAGTTGGAACTGTAACTAAATCACAACTCCCTTCCTGGGATTCTTCTTGGATATTCCTTCCCCTACTAAAGGAGTTGAAAAACTGTTCAATCGAGCTTTTAATTTACTCTCATCTGCATTGTCAATTTGTGCACAATAAAATAGAGCTGAATTGTCAAGCTGGGCTATTCACATGGGTATGAGTTTTATGGTCATGAACTAATCATACTTTTTAATACACTTTTTAACTTTTATAAATATATTTAAGTTACCATAATTTTAAGTATATTTTTTGGTTTCTACCTCATTTGTTATTAATTAACAATAGGTTTCTAGCCAAATAATGATATATCATATTGACAATTCATATAAGAGCAGTACTAAATTTTGCTGCACTTATACTGCCCTACACAGAAGCAAGCATGAAATGTTTGCCTTTTAGGAAAAAGGCACCATTTAACATTAGTATCTCTGGGTTACTGCATCTTGATGACTCTGGAACTTCTTCATTCTGTTTCACCTGTACAACCACTCAGAACAGTAGTAAAAGCTATGGGGGAAAAAAAATTTAAAAATCACAAAAAATGACAACTTTTTCTAAGAATTAGCACTGTATTAAATGCCTTTAGAGGAGGAGGGAGGAAAGGGGGAAATGATTCTTTTAATGAATCAGGGCTCTGTTTGGACTTAGGATCTAATGCATCCATATGAACAATGAGAACAATTACTCAATGACTTTTGATTTAACTTTCTTGGCCAGCTCCAGGACACTGCAAAAGAAACCCAGCTGTTCCTTGATTGCACATGTAGTATTAAATGATATCTTTTGCTCAGTCCAAAGCAGAGAGTTACTAACACAGCAAGCCAGTTACTATGTATGTTCTCTGTAATAGCCTGATCTTAGCAAAATTAAAGTAGATTTTATAAAAGAATCAGGTAATGAATAAAGATAATGCACACCATGGAAATACTGTGCATGTCAATTTAATATATTCTTATAGAGCAGGTCTGGACTTAGGGTACATGTGTTTATATAGATTTGATCTAGCAACAAATGCAATTGCACAGTTAAGCTAAACTACATTTATCACTTCTACTTAATAAGTGTTTGCATAGCTTGTACCATAGGACTACAAAGCGATCATTCATCTTCTAGTCTATCCAAGCATACTGACATATAATCTAGCAAAATAATATTTGAAAAGGCAAATATAAAACCAAACTACATTAATTCTATTTTATTTGAAAGACAGGACTGATGAAATATATGATTTACTTTATATTAGGAGTCAACATTTTTTAATGGTGTTCCAGGAGCTGAAGTTCATGAGGACAGCAGCTCTTGAGATTCTTTGACAAAGGCAGACTATGTATGCAAATATGTTCAGATATAGGTTTATTTGTCTTACGCAAAGAACTGAGGTTTGAGTGTTTCAGTTTATACCCTCTGCTATCACAGATAATGGTGGTAGCTAATTCCCATGCCTTCTGGAATACTAGTGATAAAGAAACTAGAAATACAATGTCCATAAAATTTAAATTGAGGATTCTTTGTCCCAAAGCATTAATACTGTGTATCTTTGTTATTTGAAGAGAATTGAACCTGGACCATCACTTTTTGCTTTTAGTCATGGTGTATAACAACTGCCTGTCATTTACTCACATCTCATTTACATTTATTCAAGAAGAATTAAACTAACTAGGAATAGCAACTGTTTGGGTAAGTTTATTGGTAGCATGATGCAAAATACAATGATCTTTAAAAGGAAATTTATATTTAAAGAAAATAGTCATTTTTTAATTGCAGCCCTTTCAAAACATTGTATGTTAAGATTTTTAAAATATGTATACATTTCTACTTTGTCAACAACATTTTGAGGGACAAGAAATGTTCAACTTAACTTAATTTATTTTCCACCTAGTAACAGGAGCTTACTCCCTTCTAAATAAAACTGATGTGCTGATCACGTTTCAATGCAAGAATGTATCACTAATTAGGGCCAGTATTTTCCATTCACTTCTGTCGTATTTAGACAATACTTGCTCCAAAGAATGTTCCAGCTTTTCACCCATATTTAGAAAAAGTATTGTGTATCATGGTGAGATAGTCTGATTCCTGCCAGATATGAACAAAAAGGCAATACAACATTAGATAATATTAGTCATAATGATACCATTCAGTGGAATCACAGTTATGCAATGCTATGTTTTCACAGCATTCTGGAGTTGTGGTAGGATATTAATTTCTTGGCATTGCAGCACAATTATTTTCATTTATGGACCCAGAGGGTGGAGGGAAACCTGCCATGCTAAAACTCAAAGCAGTCCTTTAGCCTTCTACTTTCAGTCCACTGTTGCGCATACACTATTACCATAATAGTGGAACAACTCTGTTATTACAAAAGAGGCAAATCAAACAGATTTGAAAAATTGATGAACACTGTCAGGGATTTTTGGATGAAGAGTAAAGGAAGGGAGTATAAAGTATAGGAGAGTCATGTCTGAAGCAGATCTGTTTTGTGGAATGCAAAACAAAGCAAAATGCAAAAAAGACTACCATCTTTTTCTCTTCATGAACTGGAGTTTATGCAGACATCTCTTAACCTAACACCCACCACAAAAATAAAGATACAGTATGTTTGGGAGAGAGTATGTCAATTATTTTCTTTAAATTCCTAGACAGTCATGTCTCTGATTCGTCCAATTTACTCAGTCTAATAAAATATGACGCTGTGGGAGTAGCCTATTGCAAAATTCACCATAACTGTGTTCTGCCTCCAACATGAGAAATCAATTCTGAACATGTGGACAATTTCTCCTTTATTTGGTTCATTAACTGTTGAAGTACCTCTATATAACTTCTATCCTTACCACTCAGGCAACATGATATTTAAGCAATGCACAAAACTTTGATAAAGAACTCTGAATTAATATAAAGTTTTTCCAGGACTTTTGAAAGAGGATGAAGTAATGCTAAGGGGGGGAAAAAAAAAAGCAATAACAAATGGAACAATTATAAAATCAATAAAAAATTAAGCAATTTGCCAAAGCTATTCAAAGCACCTTTCAAAACAAAAGACAAAGACTCCATGTTAAACACAATTCTTAAAAGATACTTAATATGCCAAGCAAGGCAAGTACTCTAGTGATATCGATTTAGGTGTCTTACTTGTATTGTTACATCCACATACAGCTCTAAGGAAAAAAAAGAAAAATAAAAGAGAAAAAAAAAGGAAAAAAAAGGAAGGAACCTAACACATTTTTCCCCTACCAGACATCCAACTGAATTTTGTTTTACTGAATTTGTGATTTATATGCAGTGATTCATGTATAGGAATAGTAACACTGGAAACTGTGATAAGAATGTTAAATTCAGCCAAAGATCTGCTCCCGAAAGGTCTTTCTCAAATATACAGTTTTTACTCATCAGAGTATTTGGAAATCAACAGGAGACATGCCTTCCTTTGCAAACTTATAGCAACTGACAATGTGAGAAATCAAGACATCACCAAGCCCTTTGGTTGTGCTGGGAGGTTCCTAAGGGCAGGTTGGTCACAGTAAATTGTCCTTAGCTGTGAATTTCACTTTCCTCTTGAGACTCTGAATCTCTTGACCTCTGAGTCACATTTCAAAGTCCATATACGCTCCCAGGCTCTCCATCTGCTCATGTGCAGAGGAGGGAGGGGATGAGTGTCTGTATAAGTAGGGGGTAGCTTGAAAGGAGTTGATTGGATATCAGAGAATTCATTACTGTTTCAGAAACAATACATAGTGCCACTTGATTACTTTATACTTTTCCACACACGTTTCCAATGACTAGATGAGCAATTTCAACTTAAGAGAAGCAAAGCAAGTATTGTTATGATTAAATACCTCCCACAAAGGTTAAGGTTAGCTGCATCAAATCCCAGCCCTTAACACAGCCAAAATCCTTTGAGACACTTTTAGATATATATTATAATTGGCAATTAGCTGTTGTCCTGGTTTCAGGTGGGATAGAGTTAATTTTCTTCACAGAAGCTAGTGTGAGGCTGTTTTGGATTTGGGATGAGAAAATGTTGATAACGTGCTGATGTTTTGAGTTGTTGCTAAGCAGTCAAGGACAGTCCATCTTCTCATGCTGGCCTGCTAGCAAGAACGCTGAGGGTGCAGGGAAGCTGGGAGGGGACACAGCTGGGACAGTTGACCCAGGCTGGCCAAAGGGATATTCCATACCATATGACATCATGCTCAGTATATAAAGCTGTGATGAAGAAGGAAGGGGTGGAGGGATGTTTGGAGTTATGGCACCTGTCTTCCCACGAAACTGTTACAAGTGATGGGGCCCTCCTTCCCTGGAGATGGCTGAACACCTGCCTGCCCATGGGGAGTGGTGAATGAATTCCTTGTTTTCTCTGTTTGCGTGCGCGGCTTTTGCTTTACCTATTAAACTGCCTTTATCTCAACCCATGAGTTTCCTCACTTTCACTCTTCTGATTCTCTCCCCCATCCCACTGTGGGAGAGTGAGTGAGTGGCTGTGTGGGGCTTAGTTCCTGGCTAGGGTTAAACCACAACTGTCTAGATCTTTGGCACTGAATTGGTCCTAACCTTCCACTAAGACAAAATAAAGAAATCAGTTCCCCGCATTCAAGGAAAAAAGGAAATCTATATATTCATGGGGCACTATAGAAACCCTTCATCCAGCAGTGGGAAGTGGTTCATCTGTTGAATGTACAACAAACTGACACATCAAGAAGTCAAATGGAAACAATCAGAGTTGTGAATCATGACAAAAAGAACTTTATAGCTTTAAAGCTTGTGAACATTGACAGAATAGGTAAAATTTCACTGTCCAGGGCAAAAACACTTTGGGCACCACGGTTTTCAAACATTCCAGTGTATAAATTGAAAATAAATGAATAATAATTTCAGCTTAACATGTGTGGAAAGCCTGAATAGATTTTACTTGAATACTCCTTATTCATTTGGTTAGAGCTAGAATATCAAAGTGATATTTGAATTGTTCATGTTTGCAAGGATTTAATCTTAAAAGTAAGAATTGTCAGGCTTGTGATCTTGCTTAACTTTAAGGAAGGAATTTTTTATTTCTTCATTTATTTGTTCAAGACAATTTATGGCTGAAGTAAAATAAGTCAGGAAGAAAAAAGTCACTAAGAATCTGAATAGAAAATAGTTCACAGTATCATGAAATTGCTGGCAGATCAGGAAAAAACTTTCTTAAGAATGGAAGAATAAGAAAGATGTTTTTGACCTATGTATTCAGATTTTTTTCACTGATGGAATATTTAAGGATAAAAGCTGTACATGTTCTTTTGTTTTCCTCTCTTACATTGGACTGAAACACTGTGGTTTATGTATGGTGATACTGAATGCAATAAAAATTTTGCTTACAAAATGTTTTCTATTCAAGGACTATTCATGCAACTGAAAGCTTAAGTTCACAAAAACTCTTATGATATGCCACTTCTACTTCTTAAATTGTATTAAACTTGTTTTGATGTCTGGACTCTTACAAATAGAGAGTTCTGGCTCCATAAATTGTGGAAGGATCTGTCCTGCAATATGCAAAAGTAATTTCTCTTAAGTTACAGGGAGGTAAAATGGAGCACACAGTCTGTGTGATTCATTTCAGACAGAGTCAGAGGCCACACAAAGATCAGAGTCAAGAAATCTTTAGTGGTGACTGCTGCAGTACATAAGACTGTCCATTCTGCTATATTTAAATGTCTCTGCTAATTGCATTTTCCCTTTAAAAGGTAACATTTAAATGATAGAAGGGAAAGATTTGATACAAGACCTGATATTTTTTCTTGCTCTTTGGAGGTAGGGGATACTTTCATTACTTCTTTTGAAAAAAAAAAAACTTATGCATTCTTAAACCTTTCTGAAAGCAGTTACTTTTTTACCTAACTGCCATATAGTCAATGTTGTTATAATTCATCTGAGATCTACTTGACTAACATGTGGAGATTTCTATCCCCCTCCTACACAGAGAGATATATGGAAGCAGATGTTTTGTTCAATATATATAAAAATATTATTTCCTTGCTATTTTTCTATAATGCAACCACCTGTGCAAAGAATCATAATTTAGTATGTCACAAGGCCAAATGGACTCCAAAACCTTCAAGGTCAATCTACCCTCTTCAACACACATACATAGACTTACATAAACACATATCTTTAGTAGTGGAAGTAGTTCAACTCATACCAGTGAAATTAATCTGACAGCTACTCTAGTACATTTTTCCCCAATACAGAATTTGCTTTAGTTTCAGTGAGGCTTCATTCTGGTCCATAGCTCCAACTGCATGGAAAAGCTGGCAAGAACAGCATTGTATCTTGTAAGTTTTCAACTTTTCATTAAAAAGAGCTAGAAAACTGCTCAGAAACATGCAACTGTTAGCTTTCCTCCAATCCTCAGACACCTCTCTCAATTGCCATAATCATTCAATGATAGTCGTAGTCTTCAAGAAGCTTCTGGCACTAAAGGTGTCTTTGGAAACTCTGCCATGTTGCCCTCTATAGACATTTGGCTGGTCCCACAGTAGGTCAATGGTTTGAGAAATGGTTACATGAAACTCTGACAAGGGAATTCGGGGAGAGACTAGGAGAAAGAAAAGAGAAAGGGACCATCCGAGACAGTGTTTTGGCCTTGTTTTTCCAAATCCCAAATGGTCACCTATTGCAATAAGTTAATGGTATGATGATGCAAAATTTTAGTTACACTTAGTTCATTTCTTGTTTGATTTAAAGTCTAAGAAATGAAACATTGCATAAAGAAGAAAAGAAAATGAGGGATAAGTAAGAGAAGGGTGCTTCATGAAATTACAAAATGCTGGAGGAGCTGAGAGTACAAATAAAAACATTACTAGAAAATTATCCCAGATGATCCATCTGGTAAGATTTCAATAGTAGGGGAAGTTACCGGCTTTTGTGAGAGCTGTAACTTACTTCCTTGTAAATCCATAACTGCACTATATGGAACACACATGTGGAATAATGAGTGAGGATTAAGGTAAGGCAGAAATTTTCAAAATGCTGATTACTACATTGACTACCCAGACAGACATTCTTAGTCAACATCAACAGTGCTTTTGTGTAATTGTAACCCAACATTCAGTAGCTATGCCAGCAGTCTCAGTGCAAGCTCAGTGCATGTTAGCGTGTTATGCTTGTGCCATCCACATTGTTTTCTCCCATAAGCAAGCATGTGAGATCACTTCATTAACTTTTAGAATCCCTGTAAAACTAAGATTATTTATCCAAAGCCAAGGTACAGTAAAGGGTGCAAAAAGGAGCACAATATAGAATAGAAAACAAGGTCAGAAGTATAGCCTTGTCTCTAACCTCATCCTGAGCTTCCTAAAATTAGGAATATTTGAAAGGTCAGCAGGCTTTCTGTGGTCCCTGCAGTATTGAAAAAGGGTCACTCCCTCTGCAAAGAATTCAGATTCCCACTATCTTGTATACAACCATTTCCACCTATGTTAGGACAGCATAAAATACTACACTTTCAATTTTGTACTGTCTGAGCTCCAACATCACTCGGTCATAAACGACAATACAAGCCACAAGGAGAATCAGGCCTAATAACTCTTAGTTTTACTTTGGATACACTGACACAGTAACTCTGAACAGCATCTCAGGAAGCCACATTACTAGAAGAATATGTCCTATTATCTTATTCAGTGACAGCCTAAACAGTAAAGAGGAGATAATTAAATTGAATATCAAAGAATATACCATTGTTTTACATTTTCGTTAGTTGCAGTTGATATATACAGCATGGGTGGAGAGCAGAAAGTAATGGAAGGAAGTTTAAATATAAAAAAGAAAGTATGATTGTTACAACCTGTCACTTCAAAATATGCCTCTCGCATACCAGTACTGCTGAAGCATCACAGATGGAGAATGCACTCTGGAAGCACTAACTAGGTTAAGATCTCCTAAGACTTGAAATTTTGGTGAATTTTTCAGAAAAGGTGAAAGAAATAAGGACTGGATATCTCAGGACATAGAATCTGTTAACAACTTATAGTTGATAGCAATTGAATGTAGTTACCTCCAAAGGAATGCCCTTTGCTACCTCAGAGAATACTTTCTCACAGCCCATGACCTCTCAGGCTAACTACATTCAGCTGTAACAATGAAATTGCCCACTATTCCAGGAAGGCTCTTGAATGCAGGAAACACAATTTACACAAAAAAATTTACTTGGACTATGAAACACATGATGAAACTCAAAACAAAACAGAGAAAGTGACGACCAGCCTCACCTGTAAGTATGAAATATGTATCTTTGTTTTAGATTTCCATCAGGAATTTTTTCAGAAGAGTTTAGAACAAACCAAGTCCAAGAAATCAGGTGAAGAGTAACTAGAAATACAAGAAGACAGCCCACTAAGACTGCATATATTTGCAACCTACACTACCAAAAGCTATTATGCAGAGATGCAGGATCAAGCTTACTTAATTCTTTCCTCTTCTTGGTCTTACCAAACCACGTACATGCATTAGCAAAAGAAATAAACAAGTAAAATCAAGTCCAAAAATGGAGTTATTTTATGAAGACAGAAAAAACTCATTCCTAGTCTAAAATGCTTATGAGCCATTCACAGCAAGAAAAAATGTGGACAGAGCAATGTTTAGTGGCCTGTAAGCAGAGAGAAACAGAGAGAAGGATATACCAACTTTGACACATCTATATTTAGTCCATCTCAGACTTGGAAAGAAGCCTGGCACCAAGACCAACTATCGCAGAAGTTCATATCTGGATTCATATCAGGAAGCCTAAGCTAGGGGAAAAAAAACCTCTAAGACAATACATTTTGGCTGGTTTTGATTTAGATGTTGAAATCCTGTGTCAGCTTAAACAAATGGACTTTTTCAGGCTGGAGACACAGGTTGCTGATAAGCCAGTGTTTCAGAGGTACAACACCCAAAGCTTGCAAATCTCTCCAACTATGGTGAGAACTATGGGGGAGGTAGAAGCTTGATCACATAAATAAGTTAATGGATGGGCTACTGAGTGGACAAGTATGCACAGTATTTGTTCACCCTCAGCACAGCCTTCAAAATTAATCTCTAGAAAATGTTTCAGATTTGAAAAATTAACAGATTTGCAAAGACCTTTTCCAACTAACCAGACAGAAGTGTGAGGTACTGAGATTGAGTCAGAGTACTGACACAAAGAAGCAGAGCACCCAAAAACTTCTTGGGCCTTCTGCTAGCAATCTTAGCAGAGAGGTAATGATGGACCGGGAAATGAAATCCTTTGGGGTGCTCTGTGCAATGCAAGTTAGACAGGTTTGTTGATGACAGGATTGGAAGCTTGGTTACAAATGCCCAGATTGCATTCCTTCTACCTGCAGAATCACAGGCTGAGGGTACAGGGACCTCAGAACCATCCACTCTGGTCTTCCAAGTATCACAATATAAAAAACGCAATAATGTGTCCTTCACTACAAAAACCTTCCTTAAAAACATCCAATCTGTGTACATGGACTCCAAAAGATAGAGAAAATACAACTTCTTCAAGCAATTTTAAAAGGTGAATTATTTTCACTTTCTAAAGTCTACCCTTAATTTCTAATCTGAATTTATGAGACCTCAGCTTCCAGCTATTGCTGCTTCTTAGAATTTTATTTGCTATATTTAAACATCTATTTTTCCCTCGTACACTAATCACATCAGTTCTCAAGTTTATTAATCAAAAGACTAAAGTTTGAGCACTGATTTTTTCCTTCATGAGTATTTTTGTGTCTCCTTTCTTTTGAACATAATTTTCAAAACATGGACAAATTGAAATGTAAACAGCATTCCAGTTTTCCCATTGACATCGTTAAAATCACTATTACATTTCTCTGCTTATTTATCCAATGGTATGACATAGTCTTTTTTAACACTATCACTGTGGGAGCTCGTGTGGAATTTCTTGCCTGTTATGATCTCAAATCATTTTCAGACTTGCTTTTACAGACAAATGTCTCCCATTCTGAAGTTATATCCTGTATCTGTCCTTCTTATACATAACATTTTGCATCCAATATCACACTGTACGCCTGTCTTATTTATCATGCTGTGGATAATTACTGTTGCAAGGAAAAACTTCTCAATTCACGTGATTTCTATCACATCACTATAACCAACATTTAATTAACTGGCAGTCACTGACAGCTCAGGATCAGCAATACAACAGATAAACTACAATACTAGGTACTCACAAAATTACAATACACACCTAAAAACTTCTAAACACCCCTATATAAGTAATCCTCCAAAGTAATGTCACTCAGATACCGTCAAAGGCCATGTGGGTTACAAGCACATCCTCACTCCGGGGAGTTCTGGCTGCCCTACTTGCTCACTCCTCCTCTTGACACATGGATGGTCCAGCTCTCTGTGATCCCATGCTATCTGCTAATGCACAGGCTGGGAAGAAAGCATTCACAGTTCATGCATAAGCTCACAAAGTGTGGGTCCCTGCTTGTTGCACCCTGTGTGGTCACTCCATTACCTGGATGCTGGCTCCTCACAGAGAAGCAGCTTGATCAGACCAAGCCAAAGGTTCTATGACATGGGGCAATCCCGGGCAGTATAAAACAAGTATTTTTTCTGTTTTTCTCACCCACCCACTTAAAAAGTTTCATGCTTCTTTTATACCTTTCTTCAAGCTTTGTTTCAGAAATTTTTCGGTTTGTGTTTTGGGTTTTTTTTTTTAGATTGTGTGGGTTTTTTTGTTTAAATTCTCTTTAGCAGCACCAGTTTGGGGAAATGCCCTCTCAGTTAGCTCAGTTATCTTATTCATGTAGTTTACCCTCACATTCCCATCCTAACAAGCCGTTCCTATCTAGGTCATTTTGCCAACTGTGGGCACTGCACTTATGTTAAGTGTAATCTTCTGTCAATGATCTGTCTAGATTATTGATACAAATATTGTAAAAAGAGTTACAATATTTGTATAATCCTTTCAAACATACTTCCCCACAATATTTAGTTTTGAATATCTGACCAGTAATTCTAAGCTACTATGTAGTTCAAAGTTTAAGAGTACTATATTTTCATGGCAACTTCTATCTACCAACCTTACAGTATCATCAGAGAGTCAAATTGTTTGCTTGGTAGAAAATACTTCTTGTTATACTGTGCTATTGCTTTAAACATTTATCCTGACTTAATTCTCTATCATATGAATCCTATGTTGGATTTCCTGTTATTTTACCTAAAATTTATGTCAGACTAAAGGGTTTTACCATGATTGCCAAGTTCATTGCACTTGTATCATCGGAATGTTTTCTAGATAAATCCTCTGGAGTTCTGTTTGAAATAGTATAATGGGACTGTTCATTTAAAAATATTTATCCCTAGTAGATGTTCCAACACCTTTCCAACATGCCTTTCACTTGCTTTGTCTTTTCATTATAAGAATTTTTAATAATGATTTTTCCAGACACAGAATAGAAATATTAATTTAATAATTCTGACAGTTCTGCATCACTACTGCCGATAACTCTTCATAGGGTGTCTCCAATAAAAACAGAAACAGTCCCTCATTTCTGGTATATTCTAAGCCCAGCACCCAACCTCAACATTTCTTTCCTGTGAGATCAATTGTATTAATTTTATACCTTATTTTTTGTAGCGGTTGTTACCAGTTTTCCTCTTTTTTTTAACCTACTATATACTACTTCATTCTGATTTTGGTTTAATTTTTAAATTTTGTCTTCATTTTCCCATGTATCAAAGATAGACTCATAGTCAAATGTGAACTCTTTTATGATTGGGTTTTTCTCTGGCAAAAAAATATATTCCTAGAAACTGTCCAGTTTATATTCACAGCCTTCAGTTTATAAGTTCTCTTCAATCAATTTTTCTCATAATTTTTCTCAGGTTTAGAAGATAGGTCTTTCTGAAACAACATCATTGACTGTGTTTTATCTTTTGTTTGCTATAGGCAATCATCAACTTCACCTTTCTTTGTCATAAAAAAATCTTATCTAGATGATACTTTAAACTAGATGCAATACCTTTTCTGGTAGGAGATTGTTATCTATATTTCTCTACAACTCTTAATGACATTCTACTACTGCTGCATGAGATTTTCATACGTATCTCCAAAACTGAAATTTTCCATTAAAAATACAACTACTTTTTCCACATGTTATGGGAAGTTACTTAAGGACTAAGCCATCTCCTGCTGTGGTTTGATTCAGTAGTCTTTAACAGATACCTCCAGGCCTTTACTTAAGGTATATAACTCAATCTTCAGGGCCAGACTACTCCGTGAAATGTACATTACAGAAAGAGGGATATTAATATGAACATTCACTGAAGGTGAGGTTTTCTGACCTCTTTCCAGTTCAAAAGAGAAATCCATTATGGTTTTAATTCCCTGCACCATATACAGTCAAAATTCACATGGGCGTTAAATGCAATAAAACTCCTATTGAAGCGGTAGACTGTGCATTGCATATGAGCAACCTGAAAGGCCAATGGGGTCACCATCCTTCCCCTTTAATAGCTGTGTCATCAACAACCCTAACAATAATGAACCTCAGTTCTTTAAATGATGTAACAAATATAAAAGCTTGCCTCTGGAAAAATAATGTATAACCACTTGTAGAAGAACCTGACTGTCCAATAAGGGCTCACAAATAGAGTACTGGCAGAGAAAATTCTTGTAAAAATCAAACAGCTAAATAAAAAACCCTTAACACAACATGTATGCCCTTTGGCAAGGAAGCTTGTGGAATTTAATACATATTTGAACACTTAATTTGAAACTTGCATGCATTGAGGGAGCGAAAACTATGGTTCCTTAAATTAACCTTTTTCTGTCCTTGTCGATCCTCTTCTGTAGCCTTTAAAATGGTAAAAGTTAACATTTTTTGTTAAACTAATTATAACATATCACAGTATTCAGTCATTGATGTGAATAGTCAATGCACCATCACCAAATTCTCCTAGCCATGACTGAGAATTCAGCCCTAAAATATGACATTTTACAAAATATGTGGTTTTGTAATATAGATTGAGGTTTTGCTGTGGCAGTAACAAGGGCCAGATTACTTAATTAATACATCAATTATTACATTATGCACTGATGAAAAAGAAGCATTAATACCTGGAATGTCATCAGGAACTGCAAAGGGAATATGGAACATTTAGAAATTCAGAAATTTATGGCATATGAATTTAAAATGGTATTTGGATCACCTTTTTATATCTGTAAATATAAATGCTTATCCTATTGTTTATTTCTGGAACTAAAATAGGTTTTGTATTTCATTTAGGAGAAGGAAAACAATAAAACAAAAAAACACAGAACAGGATTAGTCCTGCTGAAATAATTACTGAAACTCCAGTTGAGATTAGTAGGAGCAGAACTGAGTTTATCATTGCACAATGACAGAAGAAAAGAGAAAGAAATGTAAAAGGAATGAAACTGGTTGCATGGAAGAGTTACTACAGAACTGACTAGCTCATACATGTTGCAGTGCTGCATTAGAATAGAAAAATGGGCATTAGTGAATAAAAATTAAAATAATTTTAATTCATTCTCTGCAGGACGGGATTCTCACTTCTACCAGTTTACAGAGAGACTGTCGTTGCAGCCTCTTCCACCTGTCCACTAACAGTTGGTTTTAGAGATTAAAAAGAAAGTAAAATGTTGGTCTATAGCTGATAAAGACCCAATAATGATGAAACTTTCATCCCTAGATCCCTACTTCAATTTCAGTCAATAAAATGGAATTTGATGGGCTTCCGTAATTTGATGAGTGAGCAGTACCACAGTGCATTAGAAGCGAGGTGAGTACCTCCCATCCCATCACAGCTGGCCACGTTTTTTGTCATCTCAAAGATGCTGGGGAAAGTTCAAGGTACGTGAATAGAATTAGTGCCGTCTTAAGGTCTTAAGGCAGTCTTTTGCTTAAGATCGTAACTGAAGTACAATGATTAGCTGTGTGAGGAAACCTGCACTATTATTATTCATGCTGCACTCCTCTCATCAATAAACAGGCTCTTTATGCGCTTGGCTTTATTTCCCATGTAACATGGCACGTGAGTGAAGAGATTATTGACAAGAAAGTGAAGAAAGATTTGTAAGCAAAAATATGATGTGTTGGAGATCTGAACTACACTAATAATTTTTGAAAATTACTACCACTTGCTTTCAGGATATCTGACCCTTAGAGCAATCATTTTTATAGATATAGTGAAGGAAAAGCGTCAGCTCCTGGGCCTTCTAGAAGTCAGTTCATACTATATTGCCCATGCAAACATGAAAGGAAACCACAACCATACTTCTGAGGATTATTTCAATGCACAGCAGTGTATGGGTCCCATAGCTGCCAAATAACTGAAGAGAGACCCCTCAAACACAAAAAGCATTACTAAATGCTCTGAATTGCTGCTGGTTTGCAGACAAAAAGTCATTCATTTAACTTATCTGGCTGTGATACTTATGAGTAAGCTTTACTTCGTTAGTTGTATGTGAAACCATTGTTGCTGGAGGTTTTTTTGCTTTGTTTTGGGGTTGGTTGCTTTCCTTTTTAATTCTCCTGGTTGCCTGGTTATATTGCTCTCCCACAGTCCTGACATAACAAGTATAAGCTTTGCAGCAAGTACTATGGGAGATTTTATTCAGTGGTCTGATGCTGCCTCTCTCCCTTTCACAAGCAGTAAAGGTAAATCTTGTCTCAGCACTGTGAAAACAGAATTTCAAGAGTTCTTACAGTGGTGTATTTAAATTTACAGAAGCTCTGGTATATACCTGAAATTCATTTTAATCTGCCCAAGGAATAGATTCAGTCCTGGGAATTTCATTGTTGTTTCTAATTGTCAGCGACTGCTACACTTTGCTTGCCTGCAGCTATCCAATTAACATACCACCACTACACAAAATATTGTAATATGCTCAATGTCCTACAACAAGAGCCTCACACTCTACTTCTAGCCAACAATTTCTTCCTAATTGTGTTTCTAACATATTAACAAATGACAGAGAAGAACATACAAACAGACATATGTGAACAGATAATGCCGCCTTCAAACATCTTTCCCTATTGCTGTGCAAAGTTCTATAGAGATACCCCTGGTTGTTGTGTATATCGAGAGAGAGAAAAACAGAGAGAGAGAGGGAACAAAAACTCAACTCCAGAAGTGGAAAACATGTAACTTGTGCCCTGAGATATTGCTATGGCAACATTTAAACAATGAACAGAAAGCCCTGCAGGATTCTGCTCTGGCTTCCTTGGATACCAAATGTAAATCCTGATTCTCTTTTATTGTGTGCGTGCACAAGCGTCTGATTTTTGCCTTTTCCTTGAACAGATAGCAAATATTCAGGACCCCTACCAGGAACTACAAATTAATTCACTTGCATGCATTACAGCTTGTGAATATGCAATTAAAACACACCACTAGCACACTCATCTTCTTCTTGCATCCTCATTTCTATCCCCCAAGTGAAAAAAGGGCTGATAGTACAGCTAAACAGGCTGTGATAGTACAGCTAAATAACAGGTATCCTTCTTTTCTGAATAATATCATTAAACAAACCACTCCAAAATGTCACAAGCTAAGCCCCAGTGTTGTCTGCCATTACAGGAAGCAGAGGCAGGATCCTTTCTAAGGGCAGCTCCTTGCCCGCACTGCTAGACTCGAACATGCTGCAAGGATGCCTTCCAGACAACTGTGGCTCCTGTTATTACTAAATTCTTCTCATCTGAGTTGTCCCGTGGGGGCAGCACTTTATAACTGAAGAGGCTTGTTTTTCATTATGGTTTTCATAGAGCAGCTGGCAAGGGGATCGAGGGGGACGAAGAAGGAAGGCTCCTGCTAATAGTAGCCCAAAGTCCAACCAGTTTGACTACTCCAGAAATGACTTGGTGGGTGCCAATTACTTCAGAATAATTTTCCTCCCAGGCTGCAAGCAGCACTAATTCCAGCACCTTTCTCTCTCTCCTTGTTCCCTCACTAGCAGTTAGAAGCAAAGGGGTATCTCCAAGCCAAAGTGAAGGTACACTGGCAACACCAAGATGGAAGCTCTCGCACACTGCTGCTGTGCACAGTGCCCTCCTTCAGTGAATACACTGCAACTTTAATCTTCCATAGCTTGGCTTGTGAGTTTTCACCAGCACCAAAGTCTCTCAAAATGTGTTAAAATCCTGTTCTGAGCCCCATTCAAATGTTTCCTGTCTCATATTGCTACAGCAAGAATCTTCATGTCAAATGAGAGACAGGTTTTTAGGTCACAGGCAAATAAATTTAAAGCATATATGCAGGAAGCCATAGCAGAACCTTGAGAATCCCTTTCTCTTCCTCAGGTCCCACATGATTGCTTGTATTGGCTCACATCTAGGGCATTCTTTCTTTGGTCTCACCCATTCTGAAAGTCCTTTTTTCACTCATCAGTGGTATCGGGCTGGGAGATATTGTGACACAAAATTTGCTGCTCCAGAAAACTGAACCTGTTCCTATTCTAGATCAGTGTTAATCATTCCAGACATGTGAAAACACATGGACTAGCTGCCTCCCTGCATTACTAACCTACAGTTTGCCAAGAATACCTGAAGTTTGAGATGCGTGATCTCTGACATGCTGGAGAGCAATTAGAACAAATGGAGCAGGACCCTCCAATATAGCTTTCTCTTTCCTGCTGTAAAAGCACTTGGTGCTTGAACCGTGACAAAACCCCAGCTGCCTGGGGTCATTACCAAAAGGATTGCCCATGGTCTGAAGAGGAGAGAGCCCACAGGACCAGCATATGCTGCTGAATGATACACCTGTGCTCAGGCACATGCGAGGGAAACAGCAGAGACAGCCAGCTCTTGCCTCTGCTTGAGATTTGTTGCTCCTCATTTAGCTGGATTTTTTGATTGACTTTTTTGGCCACTTATTTTATGATCAGCCCTTTGGGCTCTGGATAAGCCCTGCCACAAATGTTGAGAAATGTTATACTCACTCCCATTTTGAGATTGAATGAGTTAAACTCTGGGTTGTTCCATGTGTCTTTTGGCTACTGTATTAAGTGAATGATTCATTGAAGTGTGAAACCGTTGCCTCTTTAGAAGCAGACACACATCCCTAGCTTTTTAATGTTGACAAGGTTTGCCTATTTCAGTCCAAATTGGTGGCTGAATTTTCCCAGTTCTTCGTTATCACATAAAGAAAATCCTCCTGCTAGTTATTGTACAAAATGAATGAGGCATCTATGGTAGCTTTCTATTGTCAAAAACTGGAGTTGCTTTATCAAATTTTCTGTTTATGTGTTCACTTGACAGCAATCCAGGGAAAAGCTTGGAGATGTCTTTTCCTTAGCCAGCTTCTTTTTCCTTCAGTAATTACTGAGCAGCAGCTTAACATAAATTTAGCTGCTCTATTACTGCAACTGCTGATGTAAGTGTAGCCCACAATATGGCAAAGACTTATAATGGTACATGAAGGAATGGAGAACAGAGTTTTGCACTTATTTTCAGATGCTGACAAACTTATTACCTATTTAGTGTCCCACCAGGAAACATGTGCCCGGAGAAATAAATGAGGTTAAAACACTTCATACTAAACCGATTTGAGCTATATGAGAGTAACTGCAGCTGGAAGGAACAGTTTTTGTGGTTCCTGCTTCCTTTTTTTTCTAACTATAACTGCACAAAGGGTCTGATTTGTTTGCACGGTCAAACAAAAACTCACAGAGATTTCCTTAGGAGCAGAATTGCATCCTAAATCTTAATCCTTTACAAGTAGCCAATGTTTAAAAGGCACGACCTCCAAGCAGAAGTGCATGGGACACATTTGAGAGGCAGAAGGTCTCATTTCCATTATGGCAAAAGATTCAGGACGTTTACATGAAGTAACAGTGGTGATGCGAGTGAATGGAGAAAGTAGGAAAAAAGGAAGATGCTAATATTTATGTATGTATTTATCCAGGGAAGTTAGAGCTCTGGTTTGTGTTGTTTCATGCAGGAAGCTTGTGAAGAAGGAAACATTGCCAAAAAAACCCATTAAAATCCAGCTCTACCAACACCTCTCCCATTCCTGCCTTCTCTCCCCTCCTCCAGAATATTGCAGCTAGAAAAGTAAAATGAATGGCAAAGCTAGTTCTGCACCTTGCCTGCCAAAAAATATCCATATCTGTTCAATGGCTCACTTAATTAGCTGTTTCTCTCTCTCCTTCTCCAACAGTTTTGGCCTAATACTATCAGCTTGAGCGTCTACATGTGAAGGCCAAGGTTGAGGAGGGCAGAGGTGAGGGAAAGGGAAGAAGCGAAAAAACCTCCCTATCTGTAATCTAAGCAGTCATGCCAGGAGAGGGAACGGAAGTGACACTCTTCCCCACAGGAAAACAAGGATCTCTATTTTAATACACCATGTTATCTTCCCTTTATTCCATACCCCCACACCACATTTCTCCAGGAAGGGAGAGACATTTACTGGTCTGTTACCATCATTGCTAATCTATGAACCCCACCACCTACAAGCCACTTTAATGATTTTCATTATCAGCATAGTAACAAAAACCTCCTAACACCACAGTACCCTCTCACTGGTTGTCAATCAAAATGAATCTCCTTCAACTGCTACGAAAGTCCTAGAGGAGCCTGAAGGATTCACCACAAAATCACAAAGAATTTCCTAGGAGATCTGGAGGGCATGGACGGCTAGTACAGCAGTTTCCTGAACTCCCCCTCAATAGAAGAATGTCCTCTCCCTGCCTGTTACTGCTTTTTCTTAGCAATGGAGTGTAAAACATGCCATTTCTCTCAGAGCTGCCTCCTCAAAATCCATTAAAACTCCTTGTTTTATATCTCCCCACTCCTGCCAAAAGCCATCCTTCATTTCCCTGCTCGATTAGAAAATTTTCCTGTTAATACACCATATTGATCCGCAATGTCAGACTGGATGCCAGCATTCAAATCAGAGCCTTTCTCTATTTTAAACATTTACTAAATAAATAAATAAATCTCCTCCGTGCATCCAATTCTATGCAACTTGCATCCGTTTGTACAGGCTGGGCAGTCAGGCAGCACCCCCCACTCACTGCAGGGGCTTTCTTAAAAGATTTCTTTGCTAGTGAGCATTTACAAATGCAATAGAGGCATGCAGGCAAGCGTCTGCAACATCCTACCAAGGTTGGAGTTTTACTAACAGGAACATTTGAGCTACTGTGAGAATACAGTTCTGTCCTTGTTCCTTCCCTTCTCCTTTCCCAACCGCCCCCTTCCAGCCATTATCAAAATCCAGTCAGATTCTTTACTCAGGTGGGGGAAAAGACCAAGAAAAGAGGGATAAGAAAGAAAAAAGAGAGTTGTATTTCTTTTTTTTTTAAAAAAAAAAAAGGAAAGTGTACTTACTGTATCCTCAAAGACTATCCAGCTGGAAATCCGAGTGGTTACGAAAAAACAGGGTGGGGGAGGGGCTAGAAAACTATTTCATTTCAGCAACCAAGCCAAAATTAAAAACAAAAAATAAAATAATAATTAAAAAAAAAACCAACAAAGGCTATCCAACTGCAATTCCCAGCAATTTCAGTCCGTACAGGTGCCAATCCAACCCAACGCTGCTGAACTCTCCCCCTCCAGCAATTTTGCTTTTTTCTTCTCTGTCCTTTATTTTCTCTGTGGCTTTCAACTTTTCTGCTTAAAATTGCTATAGTGGTAATGTTGATGTTTGCCTTCACTGGAGAAGAGTAGCTTAAAATAACAGGAAAAAAACAAAAATCCTTGCAGAGGATGAATGGTCCTTCTCCCTTCTGAAACTTTTCATTCCACTGTGGATCCTTTGCCTAGTTTCCTTTTTCTGAGGTTTTCTGCCTCTCTGGCTCCACTGCTCTCCATTGCTTACTATTTGTTTTTTCTCTGGAGAACAGAAAGGGTTGTATTTCTTTTTAAGCAACCCTCCATCTGCATTCTTTTAATGCAATTTTCTTGTGACTGTTAAGATCCAGGTCTTGCCAGGCAATTTTCTTCTTCCTCCTTCTTTGCTGCACTATCAATTATCCAATCCGTGTGTCTCCACATTAGAATGGGGATTCCCATTCTTCTTTTTCTCTATCCCTCACACTTCTTTAGAAAAGAATCTCCTTTTGCATTTAAATTTTTATTTGCATCTGTCAAAACAATAAACTCTCTCTCCCCTCCCCGAAGATCTGATTAGATTTCCAATCACAGCCCAGTGCGCAATTGGATTTTTTATTTCAGCAAGAAGCCAGCAATCCACAGCATCTGCACCCTCTCCTCGCTTCAAACTCCACGTTATATCCTTTTGCCTTCCCTCCAACTCCTCTGCATTTTCATAATCTCACATTAGATGGAATGAAGGAGGGACAGAGTAGAGAAAAATTCAAGGTTCCCACCAGCTGTCAAGAATAAATCCATCCCCTTGTTATTTTTTAAACACTTGGGAGGGGTGTTTTTAACGCCCACTCTCCCCTTTGCCCCCTACACTTCTCAAAATCTTTTTGATGTTAAAACTCCCCTGATGGGGCACAAAAGAAGCCCGGGGAGGCGTGATTTGTCCTCTGAGCTGTAAATTTCACAAGTACCCTTTGATTTTCATTTCAGCATCCTCTCCATCTTTTGTCCAGCAGCTATACAGATCCAGTAACACCGAGATGGATAAACTTCTATTTCTTCTTTGAGGAGAGGGAAAGAGAGAGAGGAAGAAGGATAAAAGCTCTCCAGTCTCAGCCTCCCTTTCCCTCCCTTTCTCTATTTCAATGAAGGTCTGATCTCATTTCCAAGCTCAGCCTGGTGTATTTCAGATCTACAAGTTGGATTTTCCCTCTGCACAGCAGTGAGTTAGTCTCCCATCTTCTTCTACATGCCAGTTATCTTCCCCCTTTTCTTCCTTCCTTCCTGCCTCCCTCCCTTCCAAGATGACACATTCCCAGGAGCGCAGCCGTTTCTTTCAGTTTTTAGTTTCATCCCTGAAATGCATAGCCCTTTGCACAGCCGAAACATTCCTCCCTCCCATTAGCTTCAGCTTGAATTCTCCGTGTGTGTACACGTACGCACGCATGTATGTATATATCCAGTTCCTGACAGCTGCCGTTGTTGCTGCTGGGAGTAGCTCCGCTTTTCTGTCGCTCTGGCTTTCTCTTGCTCCCCACCTTTCAGTAGCACCCTAGGATTTGCAAATGTTCAGGGCCAGCCTTTCTGGCTATACTCCTCCTTCTCCCCTTCCCTTCTCTCCCCTCTTTATCTTTTTTTTTCCTTCCCTTCTCCCCCCCCCCCCCTTTCTTTTCTCTGCTTGTGATCAGTAAAATACAATTACCCAATTACCTCCCATCATCTTAGCACTGATTGGTCAATTGCATTAACACTTGATGTCAGGGAAAGGGTATGGGAGCCGCTCCGATGTGGCACTGCTGCCACCTGCTTGACAGCCTGGGAACAAACTCAGGGTTACCTTAAGAAATCTCCAAGTCAGAAACCAGTAACTGAAAAACAAGGGATCATCTTAAGGAAAGGAATGTCAAAACTAATTTTCTTAAAAGCCTCCCTGATTCTGACAGTTCAACCAGTATTCACAGGTACCAGCTTAGCTGCTGAAGCAGAGGGAATGACAGTAAAATTAAATGAGGTATAAAGTTGTTTTTGCAAAAGAAGTACAAAACAATCAGTAGTCACAGGTACCAACTCTAGCTACAGATGCAGAGAAATTACAATAAAAGGAAAACAGGTATAAAGTTATCTTCGCAAAAACTGTCACAGTAGAAATAATTTTCATGGAGAGAAAATCTGTTTTCTATTTAAGGAAACAAATGTTTGTTTAAAAGTCATATACACATAAAAGTTACCTAAAACTCCATTTTGGCAGATTTTCCAGGCCAAAAGCCCTATGAAGTGTTTGAAGGTTTCAGTGGGTTTAAGTGAGCTGTTAAGTGACAGCAACACAACCATACAATGTCTAGGTTCACCTATCAAATCTGACGCAGTTTGAATAGAATGGCTTCTGACCAGGATTTTTGAGCTTTCTAAATTGAATCCCTAATTTGGGCTAGTAAAGTACTGACATGTTTGTTATGTACTTACCTACCTACTGAGATGTTTTAGATGTACTTATATATGTTACCTAAAATGCTCGGAATTGAGCTTGTGTCTTGTTTTTTCAGGGACCTAAATTCAATAGAAATTTTACAGAAAAATTTGTATGTATAAAGTTAGATACACTACCCTCTCCAGGATCAAGGGAAACAGAATATGGATGATGTAGGTGCTGACATTTGTCTCTCTCAAAATCAGAAAGAAATTATTTATAGATCTGACTCCTCCACACAACCCCAAAAAAAGAATTAGTCAGGCGATTTCATGGTAATTATAGCAAACTTCATATATTAAGCACTAACTCTTAGTTATTCCATGCATGCAATAATATAGCTAGCTCTTTGCTCAGTCCTCTCTCAAATAGTCAGGTTATGTTTGGGGTCCTTACTTAGCCTTCAACTTTGGTCTGAAACTGGCATACTTGAAAATAAAATAAAATACATTTCTAAGTTATATGTCATATTATAAGTTTTTCTAGAATTATAATATCCATAAGCTAGCTGAGTTCAGTCAAATAACACTTCCTGAATCATTAACATTGACTTTCAGATTTATTCTACTGACTCAGCAGGCTTTCTGGTGAGAAAGTTCTACCAAATATAAGTTAAGCAACTGGAACCAGGTCCTTAATCACTGTTAGATCATTTACCATCTGGTCTTACTATCACTGAAATCAATGGCAAACACAAATTACCAACAATGGGTGAAAGACTGAGTGTGTAGTATTAACGAAGAACCCAAACATAATGGTCTTTCAGAATGCTAAAGAAGACTTTGGGGATTTTTGGAGAAGGCTGCAAATGCGATAGGAGATGAAGTTGCTGACAAGTAACAATCTTTTTCTCAGTTGGTGAGCTTATTTTGTTCCAGTTTGATTCATTGATGCCGCTGGTGTATTTTGAGCCTACAAATGTCTTATGAGAGTCTTTTTCTTTTTACTACTTAAAATCTGAAAAAAATACAAAGTTGTTCCTTCTCCCCAGAAAGTTAAAAACATCACAGCCTAATATATATTTGTGCCACTGTTTTTTTAAAAAGTGCCTGAACAATTTTCTGCTGGTATTAAAGAGCCTATAAGCGAAAGTGAAAGTTGCTATAACTGAATTAAACAAATATATATGGGTGTCAAAACCAGAAGACACACGGCTTTTGGGATCTAATCAGAATCTAATACACAAGCATCTGCAATAGCTACAGTATCTCTGTGGATATAAACTAATATTTCACTTTTGATGGAAATTTGCACGTTTTGTATTTTTTATGTCATTCAAATTACATCAAAATACACATTTCTAATAGATGCCAGTACTTAAATAAATGTACCTATATATGTATATACACAAAGATTTTGTATAGATATTTGCTGGCATAGATGTTACTAAACACATAATACTAAACACAGTATTAGTAGCAAGACTGTAATACGCTGTAGACTATGATATAATCTTCTCTCTTAAAGTTAGTTATCTTTAATATACCAACTACTAATTATAAATTATTATTTATCACCCAATAAACACAGAAGATAGAGTGATTAGCTTCCTAGAACATAACTTTAAAGCAATGTAATTTGCAATATTTATGAGATGACACTGTGTGTTGTATGAAAAGGTAAATATCCTGTTCCTAAATGAAATAAAAGTATTTTATATATTTAGATATTTATTTTATATATTTATATATTTTATATATTTATATATTTATTTTATTTATAACAGAGTAACACTCTGTTTCACAAGTGTGCATGCTGCCTACATGTGGAACTTATTTAAAACAAACATTTTAGTATTATCACAATGTCATTTACTAATCAAATGTTAAAAGGCTATCATTAGTACTAGACAGAATTGTTTGTGTGACTTTCTTCCTGCAGCACATTGTATGTTGTTGCCTCCAAACAATATTGTTTGCATATTGCCTTCAATCTTTTATTTTGCAGATTTTCTGGGCAAGAAAAACAATTCCCTACATATCAGTTCACAAAAGCCATCCAATATGGTGAGCTGACATTCAAAATGAAAGCACAGTGGAAAACTTTGGATGATACACATGATGCAATGTTTTACAAGTACTGACAATGTGAGACAGAGGAAATATCCCGGGGCCTTCTGCTCAGTTCCTAAACTAGGGAATTGCTATCCTTCATGTCCATTCCCCACCAGTGGGCACACACAGCAAGCGTTAAGAGCAGCTGTTGCCTGGTCTTCTCCCTGCCTGGGAGCTGCCCTGGCAGTGCTACCATACAGCTTGCAGAATAGTCACTGCTGCTATGCTACAAAAACCCAAACACACTGCAGAGGTCACTGGGTCCTGGTTCCTCTTATGGACCAAGATCATCATGAGTCCAAAGAAGAAAACTAAACACAGGCTGGCAAAGGAACTTTGTTTTTCATATAATGGGACAAGCTTGCCTGATCCTGAATATGTGAGGATAACAAAACTCAAATGTATGTACTGGCAAATCTTCACATAACAAACATGGACAACAACAGATTGTTATAACACACCTTTTCGTTCATGACAGATGATGCGAGTTAAAGAACTGAAATTCTGGGTGTGATTAACACTGGAAGAGACTAGTGGAAAAGACCAGATAATCATAACTGCCAGTCATTTAGTGGAAGAAATATGACTAAAGCCTAAGAAAAGAGAATTCTGACCTGCAGATAATGGAGTAGAGAAACTTTAAAATTGAATAAGCATAACCAAAGTTTAAGGAGAAGAGTGAAAACAGACCATTCTGCTTATGCAAAGTAAAGTGAAAAGCAGTTTCAAGTTGTTCTAAGTCAGTGACAGCCTTTCCTTCCTTTTAAATAAACATGAAGAAATCATAAAGGAAGCTGTGGAACATATTATTCTTTCTGTGTTATTACGAATTGCTGGCAAGAAGCTGCTTGCATATGGAGACAGTACTTGAATCCTTCTTATAGCTTACTACTTTCAAAAGGGAACAAAAAATGCTGACAAACTTTTGACTGCATGGATCTAGGATCAAGCTCACTAATCAACTTAGGAATTCAAGAGAAATCCTAAAAAAATCAGACTATATAAAATATGTCATACATAATCTCAGAGCAATACTGTGGTTTTTATAATGTAATCAGAGCTCATGGTACATATTTTCTTGTAAATGTGACTTCACTGACTATTGTTCAATTCTTTTAATACAAAAACACTAATATCAGGTGCATAACCATCAAAATTAGCAGCTGACTATACTACTGCCTCATCTATTAATTTTCACATATTTTTCTTCTGATGTTTACAATTCTAATAAGAAACTTTTTTTCATAGGTAATTTCTGTTGGGTCACAGAGGCTTGGAAGAAGTAAAAAAAATATATCCTCCTTTCAGGAAAATCTGGGTAAAACCACAGCAAGTGATTTTGGCACACAGAAGTTTAAGTGGCTGTTCAGTAAACTAATTTCTCCATAATATCATAATATCTATTGTTTCTGGTAAAGATGGAACTGAATGGTGGTTTTCATTAAGTCACTTACATTTGAAAGGAACCATAATTTCAGAACTTCTGTATGTTCATTGTCCAGTCAGGTTAACAGGACAAGTTTAGAATTGTTCTACAGTTTTTCTATGACTTTTCATCTTCGATGTTAAGAATCAATCACTGAAAAGCAACCTGCTATCTAGAAAGACTTTCTAGAATTTCTGCTTATGGAACTGGATCCCATATTGTCAGTATTTCCATTACAGCAGGGACAACCCATTCACCAAGCTGAACATGAGCCAGCAATGTGCCCTTGCTGCAAAGACTACTAATGGCATTCTAGGCTGCACTCGGCAAAGCCTTGCCAGCAGGTCAAGGGAGGTGATCCTTCCCCTCTACTCAGCACTGACGAGGCCACACCTCAAGTATTGTGTCCGGTTCTGGGTTCTGGGCTCTGCAGTGCAAGAGAGACGGGGACAGACATGTCCAACAGAGGGCCATGAAGATGATGAACTGGAGCATCTCTCCTCTGGGAAAGGGCTGAGAGAGCTAGGACTGTTTACCCTGGAGAAGAGAACGCTCAGGGGGAATCTGAAGATCAGTGAAGATTTTGTATTTTTCTGTTCCAATTTCCATTTCTTGGAAATGGTCATGTTTTTCAACTTCCTATAAAATGTGAACATTTTTGACTGAAATTAACTACTGTATTCAACACAAAAAAAATCTCACTCACAAAATGGCTTAGAACAAAATCTCAAGCATTTTCACTCTAAAACAGTCCCCAGAAAAAGGGCTCAAATCCTGCCATTTTCCTATGGCACTAATTTCAGGCTTAGAAAGCGAATCTAGACAAATTCTCTCCATTCCAGGACTGAGTGCCACTGAAATTAAACTGTTGTAAATTCACCCCGTATAGAGAAATAACTCCTTTGATTTCAATGGAGTGTCTCCAGACTAACCCAGGTGTAGAAGAGAATAGAGCATGGTCCTTCATTTTGTATTCATAGTGCATCTAATATGTATTTGGTTTTGTAAATCATAAAATCATAGAATCGTTTAGGTCGGAAAATGTCAGCAGAGTAAAAAGGAAGGACTGTTTCTTTTAAATTGGATTTTTAAGAACATAAATTTAACAATATAGACAACTAGATTTGCACATGAATGATGCATCACTTTGGAAATAATATCTTTACAGTGTGACAGAATTTTTTTTTTCTTCAGTGAATTCTAAATAGCAAGGGTATGATTCTCTGACTTAGAGATGAATGTATCAGCTTAATTTCTTCTCCCATGGAGTTATTGTAACTAGAAAATACAATTTGCATTTATTGGGAATAAAATCTTAACTACGTATGCTTCAAAACATTACTGAGAAGCAACCTAGCAGCCATACTGTTATACCTTATCCTTATGTTTAGCATACATTCAAAGTGAAATTCTGCTATGGTGAAAAGACCTTTAAGTTTAACCTCTGAATCAAGGAAAAAGTAACATAGCAGATTTTGAAATTTTCATTGCAAAAAGGATAATGGCTTGCTTTAATCATGAAAGATCCAAAGAAAGTTATAGCTTTCAATAAACTGTGGAGGAAAATAGAGATTATTGACAGCGGTATTTGACAAAATGGAAAAAAAAATGTTCATGGCACATGTAACAATAGTCAAGGAGATAACTTTCATTTTCAAGATCTTACTTCAACTAAATCTCTTCACAATCCTCTATACCCAAAATCTGGAAATCATTTTTACATATCAGACAAATTTCCACTTAGTGCTTATTGGTAAATATGAAAAAAAAAAGTACTTCTTTTTATGGTGAATGTTTTCAAGTCTCTTCTTTTTTTTTTTTTTGCTTCTTAACTCACTAATGGCTTATCCTTGGCCATTGGAAAACAACAGAACTTTTTTCTTTTTAGATTTACCCAAATTCAAATGTATTTAAATACTTTAATGCATATAATACACATAAGAACCTATTTCTTACCATCAGTGCTTGCAGAACTGTGGTCAGTGATAAGGACATCAGAAGCATTATAGCCTGGACTCACTGGGATTGTATTTCCAGAGTCTCTGCATGATCTCAAGATAGATTATTTGATTTCTCTGCACACCAGTAACCCTACCTGTAAAATGGAAATAATACTTATTGAATATGTTAAACAGTATTTATTTATTGTATTATATTTATTGTTTCAGTGCATGATGTGACACCATAACCACCACATGATGTGCATCACACCAGGCAAGGCAAATAGGAAAATTATAAGGTAGCAGAGAGGGTGCAAACTCACCCCTCTAAATAATTATGATTTTTTTCTGTACCCTAGCAGTCAATACCTGATATTAAATAATTTAAGATCTCTGAATTCATTGTGATATAAATGTACTTTGACAGACATTGGCTCAAGCTAGATGGCTGAAAAAGTCAGGGAACAATTTAGGACCTAGCAATGAATGAAGGCAGGAGGCACCATACTTCTACTCACAAGTGCTCTGAAACATGGTATAAGTTAGTTAAAAGACCAATCTTCACCTTGAGTTCTCTGGATTTTCTCAACCCTTCTATCTCCACATTTCCATTAAAATCATACATAATTTAAAGAGCATATAAGATGTGAAATATCTAATGGTCTTTCAGTATCATCTTAAAGAGGTGGATGAAAAAGTTTAAGACAATAATGCGACTCTTGAAATTCTTTTGGAATTTACTTGGCTATGGCCACTCCAGACAGACCAATAGTCTATCTAGTCCACTAAAGTGTCAATTCTAAAGAGAATAGAGGATTATTCCACAACAGGCAGCTCCACAACTATCATTTCATAAAGTATAAGTGGAACAGTAGCCCAGACCCATTTGCATTGGATTTGCAATTAATTCCTAGAAAGGTTACAAAGGGAAAATGTAACTTTATGTTTTGGAGACAATAAGAGGAAACAGGTTTAATGCAAACAAACATCTTTGTCCCCATTAGGATAGGATCTTTTGAGAAGTTCTAAAAGGAACTTGTGGTTGAGAACATTTGTCATTCTTTATTGACTACATGTTAGAAGTCCTGATAAGAAGTTATGAAATCCCACCAGTCACAACTCTTAAAAATGATGACAAGAATAATAATTGTTTAAAGTTTATATATACTTTTTTTTTTTAAAGCAACAATAATTTAGGCTCTCTGTTCCTACCATCTCTCCAAACTTCCTTCCCAATGGATATGGCACACTTTTAAATCAACACTCACCTTACTGAATCAGATCTGATCTTCAAGATCTAGGGAAGAGTTTCTTGTTAAGAGGACTATTTCTGGTGATGAATAGGGTAAAAAACCTACAAGGAATAAAACATTGTTTTATTCTTAAATAATCACAATTATAGGATTTTTTGGGAGCAGGGGAAAAAAAAACCAAACCCAAGAGGTTATACACAGGTGTCTGGATTTGGTCAACACTTGTACCAATTACTTTTTTTGGTTTTTTTCTGACCTTCCATTTCTCTCTCCTTGCACTTTTCCACTAGCTTAGATTGAAACTGCATTTCCTTACAATTGTATTTGTTTTACACTCCTTTGTGCATGTAGGTGGAAATTATCTTCAACATGCTACTAAAAATACCTATCATTTAAGAGATACGATGTAGTATTAATATCAATTTTTACGGTATTGATAGTCTTTGGACAATAAGTATGGGTAATATTAAGAAAACTAGAATACTAGGCTTAAGTTTTCAAATTTTCCAAATATTGCTCACAAATACATTTGGTGAAAATCAGGAGGTCGGGGGATATGGGCTTTCAACTAAAATGTTTCAAGCAGACCTTATTTTCAAAAGCAGGCACAACGTTTGTTAAATCCAGTCCCATATAAAATGTGTTCTCCAAAGATAAGTCAACTAAAGTCAGTCATCACTTTTGGAAAACACACTTAATAACTCCATATATGAAGGCATAGATCCTGAAGCAGGAATTAACCATCTGTGGTCCTAAAAGTACATATAGTATATTTTACTAGAATTCCTTTTCTGAAAGAGAAATTTAGAAGAGAAGAGATATTTTGGTTCAAAGTACAAATTTAATGCAATCTCTCTCCAAAGTAAGGTTATAAAGCTGTTTCAACTTCATATTAAAGACTTTCTATAGAAAGATGAGAATTAAAGACAAATTCATTTTAAAACAAAAATACTGATAATACAAAATTACTCCTATTTTGGCAATTTGCTTTGTTTGGTTTTGCTGTTTGTTTGGTTGGGGTTTTTTTTTTAATACTGCCCCTCCCCTCAGTTTTCTTAGGAAAACAAAAACAAAGAGAATATCAATATATAAATTTATATTTATTGATATAAAAAAATCAAGAAATAAATGGTTCTAAAGTTTTTTGGTTTTTTACACAAGTATTTCAGAATTCAAATAGTTATTAAAATCACTGAGTTACATTGAAATAACTGTTTCATTTCCTTCATGAGTACCACAGATATAAGAATCAAGGATTGGTTTGTGTCTGCCTTTTGTACAGATACACATATGTATCTGTGTACATACATGTTTATCATGACATGGTAATGCTAAATTGTAATTAGCATTTTTTTTTATGGTCAAAACCACTGTAGGAATGTGAGTTTTCATAAAAGAAATTTTCAAACATCTGTGACAAAACATAGAGAAAATTTCTCATATATTTCTTCTAAAATAATGTAGCTTGTAGCTATTGCAAAGTATATGCTTGTTAAATCTACAAAATAACCCCACAGAAATGAGAGGTAGAAGTAGACTGGTCCCTGAACTCAATAGTCTAGGATTTTCTCCTTTTTGTCTCCTTTCTGTAGGCAGAGTAGCATGGGAAATGTTCCCATTAAGTCAATAAGTTTAGGATAAGTTGTTCTTATTGTTCACATAACACCTTGAGCTTGTTGAAATTCTTCAATATAAACTTTTCTGACCAGCATCAAAACCTCACTAAACCTGACTTTATTCTACGGACAAAGCCTCTAGGATAGATTTTAAAAGGTATTCAAGTGTTTAAACATGTGGATTGGAACATTCTGCGATTTACAGATTTTGTCTAAGTGCATTAATCAACTAACTCCCATATGACTCCATCTTTAAAAACCTTTCAAACAAGAAAGTTTTTGTGGTTTTGTTTTGTTTGCTAATATAACAGAAAATAACACTTGATAAATATTTAAGGTCCATGTGTAAACCTTGCTGTAAACCTTAAAGCTTGTAAGGAGTACTTCTTACAGGTAGTCAGCACCGTTCATGTCTGCTTAATCATACCAAGATATCAATGGCTATCCCATTTTTCAAAAGACTTAATTTCTATTTCTTACTTCCTTTGACAGAAGAAAACCAGCTTGTCACTATGGTATTAGGTGGGAGGCAGTGTATGGCAGGATTATGAGTCAGTCATTAAGCCTACTGGTCAGTAAAAAAACCCCACAAAACCCAACAAAAAAACCCCAAACCCCAAACAAAAACTTGTCATAAAGGCCGGGGCAATTCTATGCAGAGAGAAAATGCATTAGACAACATGCTCACAGATGCAAATTTATTTCCAGAATATGTTAATGTTAAGACAGAGAAGACATCTGAGTTACCACTTCCCTACCTTTCTGCAGAAAACTTCAGATACCTGTGTCTTACACATTCCTTCTTCAGCAAACTGACTGATGTTTACTCTGGGTTAGTTCTGTATTACACCTATGCCCACTTTTGGGATTTGATTCTGTAAGGTATTTAAGTGGGATATTTTTAAGGCAATCATGCTGATAAAGACCTTGTATGCTAAGGTCTAAAATGGCAAGGATTTCTGCTTTGGTTAAATGAGGGCAAGTATATAAATGCATCCCAGCCCTTTGTCACAAAACTGTGTGGGAGTAGAGGAGTTTGTTAGGTAAGGTGCTGGAAGTGAGAGGGAAGCTCTAACTACTTGCAGTTATGACTCATTATTATTCGTTGCGTGGTGTGTCACTCAGACTGTCATAATGCACAGCAGAGAGCATGCACATTATCAGTGCTGAAGAGCACTGAGAGAGATTGCAGAGGCACAGGTCATTTTGGAGAAATACCTCTGTCACAATCCAGGCATAAGTTTGCTGCTCTTTGTGGAAGGAATCTGGCAGCACAAGCTATGGTATCATCAACTGGTTACTAACAACAACAAAATTAATTCATTACAAATCAAGACTTATTTGTAGCTTCCTGAGAAGGAGTCATAATTCTGTATGTAAAGTGCTCACTAAATATTATACAATCATCACATCTATCAGTCTTGGAGAAAGTGATCTGAACAAAGAACAGGTCAAATGTGCAAACATTTGTATTGTTTGGGTATGGGTGTCAGCACAACACTTTGCACTGAGGAAGAAGGTTCATAAGAGAAGGTAAAATCTGCAGGGACAGAGAAGGCATAAATATAAAAATTCAAAATCACCCAAAAAGAACATAAAGAAATAAAGCAGCAAAGTAAGGAGATCAGATAGAAGCATCAGGTTTAAACACACAGACAAAAACCAGAAGAGGAGTCAATTAGACAAAGCAAGCAGTCTGAATTTCTTTAATTAGAAAATTTCAATTTATGGCTATAAATAATTAAAACCAGTATTATTTCCATTAAAATTTACTTCCTTAAGTATTTGCAGAAAATGAAATCACAATAAGCAAATTCATTTTGCACCCTCCCATCCTCAAAATGTTTGCAATTTTGAGAAAATTTCTTCAATTTTTCTGCTTCTCTCTGTCTTCTTTCTCATATACAGCAGCGCTCTCTGTTTAGGGGTTTTGTTTTGGTTTTTTAATTTTATTTTTTCAAAATAAATTTCTGACTGGGAGTCAAGAATAAAAAACTCAAAGTCAGACTTCAGCAGAAATTCAGAGAAATAATTCCTAGATATAATTATCATGTCAGGAAGCATTACTGTAGTGCCATTGCAACCAGTCCTGCATGATACCTTCTAGCAGCTGATATCAGTACTTCTAAACTTTATCTAAACTTCACTTATGCTAATATGCTTCTTTTAGAATACAGTGGATAACAGGATACAAATCACACTGTATTCTTCCTTGTTAGAGAAATATTTTGAGCAATACTGATTGAGGTGCAGAGCATTTCCAGGGAAACTACTAAGAGCCCTGTACCATCTGTTATTAATTTTTCATAACATTCAGAATTGTTATTCAATGACTTCTAGCAAAACCTGGTATAAAAAAACAAACAAACAAAACACAACTTTACACTTTTTATGGAACAAGCAAGCAAGTTGAAAAAAAAAAAGAGAGCAAGAATATATACTGTTTCAGTATGTGATGATCTGTCTACAGCGTTCTGGGTGTTGGGGTTTTTTTTGTTTTGTTGGTTTGGGTTTTTTTTATTACTCAATGGAAAAATTAAATCATAAAGTCATAATTTTGATTGGAAGGGAACTCCAAAGGTCATCCAGTCCAGTCTCCTGCTCAAAACAGGTCTAATAAGAGCAGGTAGCTCAGAGAACGTCTGGTGGAGACTTGAACACCTGCAAGAGCCCAAAATCTCTCTGACCAATCTGTTCTGGTATTTAACAACCCCCACAACATTTTCTATTTTTTTCCCCTATTATTAATGCGAAGGCTGGAAGGTAACCGTGACGGAGGGATGGCGTAGGAACGCCGTCTTTGCTGTCCTTGGTGCTGAATTCGCCATAGCGAAGATAGTATACAATGTCTATTGAATGGGAACCTACTACATGATGTCAGAGGAAAAAACAACATCAGCTGTGCTAATTTATGCACTCTAAATGTTTCATGAGGAACGAAATATTATACTTTTAAAATGTAGAATGAAAATACTGAAAAGGCAACTCTAAAAACAGAAAAGGAGGGATCAAGTAATTAAGAATGAGCAGAGAACATCTGTGTCTCCAATATTCCAGCAACATTAGCTAAGAGAAGTGATGACCATTATGCAAAATTTTCAGCTGGGCATTGTGGGACACCTGTTTACTTTCTGTGAGTTTTATTGATATCCTGCTGTTCCTTGTGATTCTCTGGTGTCCTAGACATATTTAATATTATAAATTAAGTTAAAAGGAACAAAATTATCCAACATAGAAAAGTTCATCTCAAATTCCAGTCTTTAAAATACACATAAAGTATAACTGGTACAGTGTAACCATTACTTAAAAGTGCCAGAAGCAGCTGCATTTCTATTTCAAATTGCATTGCATCATTCCAGATGGAACTAGCCTAATCTGGCCTCCATAAATTTGTGCTGTTACTAGATATGATAGATGTTTATGAATTATTAGAAGTCAAGCTAAAAAGTTTCATGAAAGATAAAATGCAGCAACTTTCTTTTTAAATCTTGATAAAACATATGTAAAAGTTTCTCTAATATACTGATACATAAGTTAGAGTATGTTTGTTTTTATTAAAGAAAGTGAAAGATTATTCCAAATAAATCAGAGAAACTACAAGCTTTTGTCATAGGTAGTTTTAGAATATGAATATATACTAAGAGATATATTTACTGAGGTTATCAAAATATTCTGCTTTTAAATGACACTTGAAAAACTGGAAAAAGTGTAAGATAGTCTGTGGCAGAGCATGGTGCATGTCTATTGAAATGGGAAACAAAATGTGTTCTAAAGATTAATTCTCAGGTATTTCTAGTTATTACTGTCCAGTTCCTACATACACAATGACTTTAGCAGAATTACCTTCATTAGAAAAGCTGAATTATTTGTTCACCTATATAAAATTACAAAAAAAAAAGCTACACTTCCACATACTTGTTTTATACGTACATATGTGTATACACACACACACACACACTTACTTTGTCTGCTCCTTGCAAGCAGAATAAGAATAATTTTCTGTGCAAATATGGCTCTAAATATTAACTTAGAGAAAATAACTTAGAAATACTGATGAAATTTAACAGGTTTCATATGAGGAAAGAGAAAATTAAATTATCAGAAGACATGAAAACTCTATTAGGGATCAGCATATAAATTGAGGTATTTCCTGACAACTGTCATTCTTGTGCCAAAGTTCAGACAAGCAATAGAGATGTCTTACTCTGCCAAAGTCTTTCTATGCTGCCTGCCAGCACCATCATAGCATTACAGAAACTGAAACAGAACTAACTGATTAGAAAACTAGAACAAAAGGAGACACAATTTTTCATTTCTCATTACCTGTTCACAAGAACAATTGTGTATTGTAAAGACCTCCAAAAGGATCTTTAATTTAATGTTGTTTCATCAAGGAACTTTCTCTGTACAGGCTTCAATAAAGGTGACATTGATGGAAAACGCAGCAGAATACACTTCTGGCTATGTATACCTTTTTTTCCATGTATGTAAGAGATGACCACAGACATGTGGAAGACTAGCTGTGAGATTGCAGAGCAGTGTTTTGACTTATGCCTACTGGATTGTACATGATTTATACTAAATGGCTTATTTAAAGTCTTAGGATGTGTTATCTTCATCTCTCAAAATAACAGTTAACAAAAACCCTTAATAGAATCACAATTTTCACATGAATTCTTAAAAAAAGTAAGACTGATTACTAATTATTCCCAACAGAAAAAAAAAAAAATCATAACTCTAAACACATTCCTGTACCTCCTCCAGATCACAGCTGGTAGGAGAAAATAAGCAAGACTAGCTTGCATGCATATCATTATAAACTGACCTCCATTAATTGTTCTTGGCATATGCATGAGTTAAAGCAAAAAATCTGCTTAAGTCAGAGCACTAGAAGAAAATGGGAGAGGGGAGAAAACGTTCCAGCTTTAAGAATACGTAACCACAAACTTCTACAAACTGCATAGTTACCTTGGTTGTAATTCAAGTCTCAAAATGTTCAAATCACCTAACAGAAATGAATGAACTTGCATGGCCCCCATTCCAGGTAAACTCAGCAAATACATGAGTCAACTCTTGTTTTTCTCCTTGCCCTCAATAACCACTCCAATGACACTGCAGTCTGTTGCTATGTAATGTCACTTTGCAGGAGAAAAAAAGGTTGCACACAGACTTTTCAAAACATTTGTATTTGTATGACCTCAAATTACAAAGCACACATTTTCTACATGCATTTCCTACATTTTCCAGCCTTATCTTAAATTCTGATACATGCAAATCAATTCATCTTTGAATAATTCTCAAGTTATTAGTAAAGTACAAGACAAAATGAAGAAATACTAATGCCACATGAATTTACCACAAATTCAGAGACTGAAAATAAAACCATTTTATCAACAACACTGCTAAGAGCTGCACAATTACTCTGCAACAAGATCTTAGATCCACACTATATTAGAGTAAAACAAACCAGTGATTCTCTTTGTTAGTATAGAACCAAACCTTTTGAAGACTACAGGTTCATGCTTAGTAACCTTCCACACAGACTAGCCTGTCTACCAGCTATGAGAATCCACTATCTTTACCACAGTAACACAAATGAAATCTGCCTTGTAAAACTTTATGAGCCGAACTGTTGTCGTCCCTGGGATGTATATACTTCCCCCGAAACATTTAAGTCCTACCTGCTTCTTTATAGCTGGAAAGCTAGCACAATTTTACTTGTGGAATCAAGCTCAGGAAATCTCTGCTCTGCCTGATATCAAAAAACTCTATGTCAGATTCTGTTGCAGTTTACTGTAAGGAAAAGTTTGAAAAGTACATCAAAATAGGAAGCATGGCCTCTAACAATCATAAAGCTGTTGTACAAACCAACCTGTTCACAATTTCAAAACTAAGAACAGATTTGTACTTTGAATACCAATACAAAAAGAAACACTAAAATTTAGAAATAAAGCAAGTTTGTGATGTTTCAGTGTAAAAAATAGATTTTATCTTGTCTCTAGAACCCACCTATCCTATTTTGTATTTAGAAAATTGGGCCCTTTAGCAGGTAATTTTTTTTTCACTACTCTCTCTCTCTCTGACACAAGGCAAACTGTCACCCTTTTTGATAGGCACTCTAACTTGTTCAGAAAGAATTTAGTAATGGATATTCCACTATCTTATGGTCCAATATTTCAGTGTCTATATTAGAAAGTGATTCCCAATATTAAACATGGAAAAATTTGCTACAGTGTAAACCTACTACATGCCCTGCCACAGTCAGCATGGATTACTCTTGTTTCCAACAACTTTCCATGTGCTGAAAAACTTTATTGTTCCCCCATTTCCATCCCTCATTCTTCTCATTTTTATGTCAGTTGTTTCAATTCTTTCTGAAATGCCAGTTTTCTAGACCTTCCTTATCCTCATTGCCATCATATGTAATAGCTAATTTTTGCAACTGAATTTAAAATTTCATTAAAAAACTCAGAAATCCTGAACAAAATAAATGTATTTCGTATCAAACAAAATGTGTCTTTTGGTTTGAAATTATTTTTTCAACTTTGGTTTTAGTAGGAAGAGAAGAGAGAAAAAAATAATTTGACCACAGTATAATTTTATAATTTTCCTTTTAGTTTTTGTAATTAAAGAGATGAAATGGAAGATCAATGTGCATTCATGTTTTGTGTCTTTCAAAGTGAGGAAGTTTGCAGAAACTCGAAGGTGAAAATTTAAACCCTTTCAATAACCTCAATATCCTAATTATTGACAGATACATGATCTGCACTTATCAAATAATTTACTCATTAAAAATTGGTTTGTCAAGATTGCCATGTACTTATTTAAAAACTAATTTTGAAAATGTCATGCAGTTTATAAATGTTTTGTCCGGATCCTCAGATACTTCAGGGTTATTTCCTACATCATGTTCTACAATGCTTTGTCAGATTCAGTGACTGTCAAGTCATTCTAGCAACACAGATATTATTTTATTATTCAGATGGTTCTGTCTGTACTTAACATTACTATTTTTCAGCTAACCTTTCTTTCTTTGGTTTCCATTCCTTTTTCTTATTTGAAGAAACTGTATTAAACACAGTCCTGGGTCTTACAAGGACAAAAGACCACATACCACCCCTCTAATCATACTTGCTTAAATTCATATCCTTCCTCATATTAATTTTCTGACCAATGCATTCCAGGTACACAGATCTCTTAATATTTATAATTTTAATCAGCAATTTAAGAGAGAAATAAATATAATATATTATAGCAAAAAGTGAAGATGGAAGAGGAAAATGTCACTGTTTATGACTCAGACTGACGATTTTCAACTCTTCATGCTACGTTTGAAAAGTGACAATGTTGATGCATGACAAAGTACAAATAACCATTACTTGCAACGATGTCTTTGTCATTCTCATGAAAATGCCTGTGTGGGTTTTATTAGGATAAAAAAAAAAAGTTTCAAAATCTGTTTAAGTATGTTGCTGGGTTTAATAAAAGCATTAGTGCTCAGTATCATCCTACAGTGCCAGCTTTTTCAGCACTCACAATACATGAATCTTTTAATCCTAAATAGAATGAAGAGCAGATATTCTCTAAAACTGAATTTTAATAGCTAAAATGTCTGTGGAGAGAAAGTAGAAAATAGAAATGGTCTTAACCTACTGTTACCCAACTCATTACATCTTAATTGATCATAAAATAACTAGAAAAAATAAGCATATCATTTAGGTTATACTTTCTGAGTGGGCTTATATAGAAAAATGATTTATCACATTCAGTTGGTATCACATTTATGCTATGATGGTATCAGTTGCAGAAGCCACATCCCTACCTCTACAGGACTGAAGTCTAAATTGTTTTCCATTATGTAGATTTCTTTTAGAAATTAATTTATGACAACAAATACATCCTTGTAAACTCAACCATTCTAGGCTGTTCTGGGCAGTTATGAAAAGCTTCTGATATTGGCACTTGCTCAGTGCTTGACATAAAAAGGAAGGAGGGACTATTTCCCAAAAAAACATAGAGGAGAATTCTGAATATCTTACGTTCTATGCAATTCTCAAAAGCACTAGTGTTTAAATCATTATTTTCAGTACCTGTAAGTCTAAACAATAGATACACTGCAAAATCATCAATTTCATCACAATGACTCTTTTTGAATAATATCTTCAAACTAGAAGTTAAAATTTTGTAAAAGCCAACACACAAATCAAAAGGTCAATCAGGATATTGAGAGCTGCGTGGTATTCAAAAACCATAACTTAGCACCCTAGGCTTGCATTTGGAAATCCTTCAGTTTCCTACTAAATCCCAGATTTCTTGAACTGGTTGAAGGAATCATTTTGCCTTGTTAGGGTTTGGTCCCATCTCCTGTTGATGGGAGACTTTCAACTTCAAACGGAGTTTTGTAAATATATGCTTAAAGATTTCTGTTGGTTCAGCTAAGGTGGCAATGTTAACATGACAGGGTTTTAACTAACAAGGATGGGAAAGTTCTTCTTTTGCTATTAGAAAAATTATGCTAAGTTTTACTTTTTCTCGGGTTTTATATACAATTAAACAAATTCACCGC
Source organism: Phaethon aethereus (assembly GCF_964289735.1). Classification (NCBI taxonomy): domain Eukaryota; kingdom Metazoa; phylum Chordata; class Aves; order Phaethontiformes; family Phaethontidae; genus Phaethon; species Phaethon aethereus. The sequence continues at coordinate 48,127,223 of NC_138579.1, read as the reverse complement.
AGAGTTTTAATGCTCTGTGAGTCATAGGTAATTGCAAATGGACATTCAGTTTTGGAAAATCTAGTCCAAATTCAACCCTCACACAATGAGATACTTATGTTCATAACAGCTATGTTTCATATTCAGAAAGATTTCTATGGAAAACATTCACATTAGATGCACACAAAAAAAAAGTCTAAAGCAGGAGAACTACTAATCTCAGTGAAAAGCACTGAGATTCTGAAGTACTAAAAACATATGTATGAAAATGTGCTAATTCTCTCATTTTAGGATACTGTTTTTTCTTCAATTTGAACACCAAAGCAATGAAGACAACTGTATGCTGTGTACTGAAGACAATTGTGTGCTGAATATAGTATGTATTTCAGTAACAATTTAATAAATTCAATCTGAACATGGACTCCTGTTATCAAAGTTCGTAATTTATCCCTTCAATACACAGCGGTGTAGAAACCCAGCAGTAGGCCTAGCAACCATTTACAAACCACTGAAGTTCTACCTGAGGATTTAAATAGTCTATAGTTCTTCTATGAACCTTTTGTACAGAGGACTATTTCATCTGTTGAGATAAAGATGACTTCCTATTGACAAGTTAGTAGCAGGCTACATGTTGAATAACTCTTATATCCAAACAATGTGTATGTGAAGTAATTATATTCTAGGAATTAGTGACCAAACCTAGACCATCTGATTCGGCAAGGAGTATGTATGTCTTTCACAATCTTTCTGAAGCTTTCAGCTTTCTGCACCATTAAAGTCACAACTAAAGTGTTATTCTCAATTTTTTTTTCCAATCCATGTATGCATGTTTAGCAAGACTAGGTAAATGCCTAAGCACCTAACTTTCAGGACATTTTTCTGATCTTGTATGTACATTGCTTCTTGTCAAAAGTATTGTGTTTCAATTTCATTGAAGCGTACTCTGGCAAGAATAACCAGCAATAAATTGCAACTAAATCTTGCTATAGAACCATAAGCACCACATGGCATAAAACATTTCAACAACTAAGTCTGAAAGCTAAATTTACCATCTTAAAATACAATAATTTCATTCTTCAACCTCTTGAAAACCACCCCTAAGTATATAAAAGAAGAACAGCTAAGTTTGGGGACAGAAAGATCAAAGGAGGAGTTACCCATAGAACTTTATTATTATTAACCTATTAACTCTATAACTCAAGGCATTTTTATCTTCTTCTATAGTCATAATTAAGAAATATTATGTTTCACACCATGCAGACATTAATATTTATAGCAGTATCGCTTATGAAGATAATAGGAGAATTGAAGCTGATAATACTGCATTATTTTAAGAAGAGTTTGAGGGAATTTCACAATGAAATTGCTGAGGCATTATGGAGGGTCTAAATACTGAATTGACAAATACAGTTACCTTTGTGGACAGATGTCAGAAACATCTTACATCCAGTCCAGTTTTCTTTAGTAAAATATGTTGACATGCTTTAGATGGTAAGAACAACAGCAAGTAGCAAAGAACAAGATTCAAGAAATTTCTATATTTACAAAGGAACAAAAGGCATGTAACTCTGGCAAAAGCTGTAATCAAATGTAGCATCAAGACATAAATTGAAAGTGAAAGATTTTCTTTTATTCAATACTCAAAGAAAAAATAGCATTAAAACTAAATTCTTGTTTCTGCTTCTGCATGCATAAGAATGGGTATTAGTCACTCGTCATTAAAAGTATAGATGAACAGATCATCATTAAGTAGTTTTGTTAAACTTTGCAAAATATATCTCAGCAACCATTAATAATAATTAGAGATATTTACTTGAGATCATTGGATCACAAAGGGCTGGATAAATATGGTGACACGTTCTTGGCATGACTAGGAAATGAGTTTTGGCCTGGCTGAGGTCTCCCATATGTGTCCTGCAAGTCCAACTAATGAGGAAGGACAGTCATTAAACTTGGCCAAATTAATCTGACATGAATAGGAGAATCTGCAGATGCAGTGACAGCAATGAAAATAGGTCACATTCTCACAATTTAAATAGAAACAGTCTAGACAGCATTAGCATGAGCATCGTAAGTCTTGGACTAAAACCCATAACACAAAACTGTAACATCTACTATGACTGATAATAAATATAAGAATAGCAAAACCAACATTAAAAGATTATAGATATATGTAAAATGAGAAAAAAGAAAAATTGCTTTAGCTTTAGCTGTCATTCAGTGAATTAAAAATGTTTACAGCATACCCAGTAAATAACATGATCTGTAATACAATCAAAAAATAACTGGTTTAACAATGATTTTGAGGTCATTTCTTTCACCTCAATTGCTGGTGACTGCAAAAAAAGTATATCTCTCTCTGTTAGTATACACAAAATAGTAAAAAATATTGCAACACAGTGAGAACAGAGTAACAATATTTTACAAGAGTATTCCAAAGGCTTATTTTCTGTAAAGCTCTTGGTAGAACACACAATCTTTAAAAAAAAAAAAAAAAGGCAACAAACAACCCCCCAAAAAGCTGTTGGTGTAAAGGAATGAGATGTCCTTGTCTATGGTTTCCCCTCACCTTCATTCTTTTCTTTGCTCTTTTGAAAAAGATCCTAATGTAATTTTGAGGGGACATGGAAAACAGCAATGACATGAAGAAAAACAACTGAAATATGAAATGCTGAAATATGAAACATATTTGTGTTTTTTAAAAAAACGTTTTCTAATACAGAAATGTTCTCAATTTAAATAAGCAGTAGAATAATTTTTACACAAATCAAACAACTGTATGTTGTAATTATCATTCAATACCTATATAATATGTGGTCTGACCAGTTCTCAGGTGAAGTTTATCTTCAAAAATTTTTGGTACCACAGAAAATATCTTTCTGTGTGTCATTGCCCACACCCCCACAACCTGAAATGGAATCATGTGACAAACAAATTCTTTTCAAAGTCATGAGTATTATGTAGTATGTTGCAATGAGAAGACATTGTTGGAATAATTAGCACGTTGCCTTTTTCACGCTTGTTTGATCTGTGTCCCAATATTAGGAGCGCTTACCACTAAAAGCTAGTTTTTGAAACTGCAGTACCTTTTACAAGAAAAGGTGATAAGGTTCATTTTATGGTCACATTGCCATTTTGGGTAGTTATTTTCCACCAAAAACCTGTACTAGTTAAAGTCTACACCACCTTTCTTGGCTTGCTTGCTTTCCCTCCGCCCTCCCCAACCCTTTATAAAACAAATGAGATAGATTTGTTCAATGATCAAATTGAATATTGATCAAATGGTGAATATTTGCATTCATTAGAATTAGGCTTTTCTTACTACATCTTCAAGAAACATAAGTCAGATCTATCTGTGCACCTTGTGTGTAATAGGTGAGTAGAGATTTACCATAGGACTCAAATCTTTGGCATATAAGCAGCAGAATGTGCTGGGATCATACACTGTTGTCTAATTTAATCTAAAGCCATACATATTTCAAATATCCCACTGTTTTTCTTTGCTTTATTGTTGCACCCATTGGTATTTATTTGCTACTAACTGCATATACAGGAGCAATGGTCATAAATACATTAAGGACAGGCATGGGACTCTTGAGGTAGAGGTTCGGAGATGTCACAAAGAACTTACAGGATAGCAGATATAATTAATTCCGTTTCTGAACTTCTCTTTCCTTGTTTGTGTCATGTAACTACTAATGTCTAAATTATTTGTTTATTCAATAGATATTTGTTCATATTTTCAGGGAAGAAGTTTCCTCTATAAGGAGAAAAATGGAGTTTCAAGTTTTTAAAAAATTCAGATTTTTTTGCAAAACATTAAAATCAATTTTGCAAAAGAAATGTTGTAGCAAAACTTTTCCTTTACTTTGGGGAAAGGAAAAACAAGACAGAGCAACTAAGAGGTAAAAATTTAAAAAATATGTAGTTTTAGAAATGGAGATCAACATATTTTTTAGAAAAATTACTTCAAAAAATAAATTTTTAACTGAAAATTTAACATTAAATAAATGGAATAATTAAAATTTAAATGCTTTTAAACAAAAATTATTCATTTTCCTGCCAACTAAGTTCAACTAGTTGTTTTAAGTATAGAACAGATTAATTTAATTTTCCTGGTATTCCCAAATAAATAGTTATGCTACTTTCAATGAGGTAGAAGGCCCTTTGCAACAGTTAGGAAAACAATAAAGATTATTCTAAAAAGGCAAAGTGAAATTTTAGAATCTAGAAACAAGATAAATGTTTGAGCTTTAACGGTTTTTAAGAACTACCATTAGAAAGGTAACAATAATACTAGATATTGACTAATTTTTTTCCTATGTTCATATAATTTTTCAGCAACTTAAAGTATTACTGACTTATGCATTGGATTTAGCCACATACATGTATATTGTATACTAGCTTTTAATAGTTGTTTTTAATTATCCTTTCAAGACACATGTATAGTTTTGGTCTTGACAACCACAAGTGTTTAAGTAACAAGACTCTCAAATGTGAAAGAACTGATGCCATAAATCTTGTGTCTTGAAGATCTCAAGACGAAACCACAGAAATAAGTAATATCTTCAAAATGTCAACTAAATATTCTATATATTTAAACCACAAGTTTGTTTCCAGATAAATTGGGGGAGGAATAAATTAAAAATTTACTCAAAGAGTTCTGAGAAGTAGACTGACTACATTATACATCCCAATATCTAAAGCTACACAAGTTGAAAGGCATCTGTCTTGGACATATTTTTCTATGATTGTTAGTCATAGATTTAAACCAAGATTCTCCCAGGGAGAGCAAACAGCTTAACAGCCATATGTTGCAGAGCAGTACCTAGCAAAGGTAGAGTTGATAAAGTTACCAACTTTGAACTGGAGAGACTGCAAATGTTGGGATAAATACATTCTGCTTACATTGATTGTAAAGGTAAAAAATTTTAGTTGAGTAGTGTGTGCCTTAAAGTAAAAGTAAATACCAACTAGTACATGGACGTTTAGGCTATATGAGTTATCCTGCTATCCAGCTATTCTACTTCTAATTATTCAAAATTATACCAGTATAGTCAGGAAAATAGACTTCTGCAGTCCACTTAAGAAGATTTGGGTTTTTTTCTTGTTCTGAAAATATTGAGAACTCTTATTGTGGTTTAACCCAGGAAGTAGCTAAACAACCACATAGCCATTCGCTCACTGCCCCCCAGTGGAACAGAGAAGAGAATTAAAAAAAAGGTAGTGCTCATGGGTTGAGAAAAAAGACAGTTTATAGGACAGAAAAAAAAGAAGATAATAATAACAATGATAAAAGAATAGACAAAACAAGTGATGCACAACACAATTGCTCACCACCTGCTGACTGATGTAAGTTAGATCCCGAGCCACAGTGCCTCACTGGCTAACTCCCCCAGTTTATATATTGAGCATGACATCATATGGTATGGAATATCCCTTTGGTCAGTTGGGGTCAGCTGTCTTGGCTGTTTCCCTTCCCAGCTTGCTGTGCACCCCCAGCCTTCTTGCTGGCAGGCCAGGACGAGAAGCTGAACAGTCCTTGACTGCTTAGCAACAACTAAAACCATCAGTATGTTATCAACATTATTTTTATCTCAAATCCCAAACACAGCACTACACCAGCTATCAGGAAGAAAATTAACTCTATCTCAGCCAAAACCAGGAGAGCTCTCTAGATGGGCCAATAACAAAGCTTTCCAATTCTACTGAAAACTATTATAAGTATAGGAGGTTGATTCATCTATTCTCATAGACTGGTTAGATTGAAACAGGGCCAAAAAGATGGTCTAAATTGTTATTGGTGTTAATAAAGTTGTCAAAGTTATAGCATTTAATAGAAAACATTCAATTTTATGAATCCTAATGAGATCTGCCTGATATAATGCCTCAGAGAGGATTCCCCCAGATTTCCAGGGTCAGTGGCTGCAGGACGGGAATTCGCAAATTACTTCTCAGACACTGTTACATTAATTTTATAGATAACATAAGAATATTTTGGTTTTCATTGCAAAGTAGCTTTCTGGATGCATCTTTGCTATGAATAAGTGACATGAATAATGTCCTGATCTCCCTCATCAAAATACCTCATTTTGTACTCAATAGTGTAGCCTGTAAAAATACATCCTTCCTCATTTTCAGGAGCAGAAAATTTCAGCAAAACAATTCCAGCTATATTTTCAAAATTTCCAGAGTCTGCTTTTGAAAAATCTCATCTGTAATATCTGGTAAATACTGCTGACTAATTTGTTCAGCTGTGCAGAATTGAATTAAAAACAAATTGACAAAAAATATTCCTGGGTGAACATTCCTAATCCCTTTAACAAAATTTCAGGCAACTGAAAACTACCTGCAGGCAAAGACCTATACATTATTCTATTATTTTCTCACAAGCCACCTGCAGCAATGAGGATGGCACTCATTCTTCCCCTTACAATTGCAGGAACGCTAGTTCTTTTCTCCCAAGCAATTTACAGTATGGACTGGCAGGCCAACAATTATGTTTTGATAGATAGGGGTATGTTATATGCATTGCTGCAGTGGTAACAGCACAGAAAACCCTTTACTAGTAATCCAGTGGGAGGAAATGCTCCGTCTATCCCAGCAAGAAGACAGCATTCTTTATCACCTGTATGAAATAGATTAGCATGTTTATCTTACCTCTCAAGGGAAAGATGCCAGTGTCACGGCAACATCAAGTTTAGAGCACTGGCTAGCATTTTTTGCAGCAAAACAAAGACTGCAAAGCCCGCAGAGAAAAAGGTTAAGGTTCAACTCCTAGGAGCAGTGCCTCTGGAGACCTCTTGCAGTGTTTACTGAATGTCAGAAGATTTTGCTGTTCCTGTCTGCTAGACTTGTGCTGCTGATAGATAGCAGGATTTCAGCATACACTTTGCCTCTTTCTGTCAGCTCCTAAATTCAATTAAAAGTGCCTATGGCATTTCTCTGCTAGGAAACATTTAGCACTGCCACAGACACTCATTCCGAGAAGAAGTCATTTCAAGGCACCAGAGTGCTTTTTAAAAACCTTGGCTGTGCATGCATGAACACCAGAGTCCACAAGTACCTGCACGCAGTCACTATCAAAGTTACTAGTGGCCTCCATACACTGACCTAGAGGTAACAACAGAAATGAAACAATGCCCATGGCTGCTTTTGACTATAAATCTGTTATTTTGACAGAGGACCTCTGGCTATGTTCACATTTTACACAAGACACACTTTTCCTTCTAAGTTTTGTTTTTTCCTTCTATATACTATAGTAGCTCAAAAGAGAACAGCGCAGCCACATGTTCTGCTCTGGCCAATGAGATCTCCCATGAACATACAATTAAAACCTATCTGATATGCCATTTCAATTTCAAAGACCCATCTTGTCACTTCATCTACTGATAGATAAGCAAATCCATGGTCACACCAACATATATTTTTTGTGATACAGGAAAGACCTCCAATCAATGGAGCCTAACAGGGCCATCCTCCTTGCCCACATATCTGCTATGCCTCATTTACCCAGAAGAAAAACAGCATTTTAGGTCATCAGATTCCCCATACAAGTTAATTACAAAAGCTTTCTCACTCAGAGCAAGGCAATGAGAACAAAGGTTTCAAATTTAGTTGGCGCTCAAATCTTTACCCTCAGTAAATAATTAGTATATTTTTCAAACACAAATAATAGGTTTCCAAGGAAGTGCACATTTTCTTCTGCTGAATATTGTTGTAATTGCCCCATATTATTCTTATGTGAAAACAGTGACTTCAATTCTTCTATGTTGAGCACAAACAATATCTTTCCAGTAGATTCACTTTTTGTCAGAGTTCCATGTTCAGATGATAGTAGTAAAACTGCAGTTCTGATGTATAAATGGAAGCTGCACAAGATTTATCAAAAATTCTACCTTCATTTGCACTCAGAGAACTTCATAGGAACCAAATAGTTTTAATATTTTTCATCCTGAAATTATTATTTTAATTTGAAACAGAAGCTATAATCCAGTCTTTACTTAAAGACAAAGAAATAACAAAAACTACTATGAATACTTCATCCCTCAAAATCTAATCAGGAAATAAAGCCAGAGCAGGACTAGGCAGTAGATGTGAAAAAATAACCCATTAGTTAATTAACCCATTAATTAACCCAGTTAGTTAACCCATTTGAAGGTGCTTTCCCAGTTACATTCATCACCATGAGTCAGGAACTTATGGAAGATAAAATACTATTTGCTGGTGGTTATTTAGTAGCTTACATGAAAACAGGTGGTGATCTCAACTTCTTGATTTCCAAACATTTTTGAGAGGTATCTGTTATTTAGCTGATTCAGAAAAGAAACCAGTGACAGGTTGGGTCACAACTCACCCACTGAAAGTGATTCCTTCTGGCTCAGTTATTTCAGTAGAGAAGGAAGCTTTCTTCAGTTTCTAGTTTGCCAGTCCCATAGGTTTTAATAAATCTGCTATGATTTACATAAAGAAAGAGGACACAGAAAACAACAACAAAAGAGGCAGAATTGCTTGAAAACACTGAGATTATTGAAAGGGAAAACAGTAGTACATAAACCCCTTTTTTTTTCATCCATCTTTCAAGAAAAATGCATTTATGGTTGGAGTGGAATTTAATGTTTCTAATAGAAAATTCTGACCAACTGCCATATTCAAATAGTGCACTGAGACGTCTTAAAAAATAACTGACTTTTGGCAGTCTTTCTAATTAGTCTATCCTTCTTTAGCTACACAATCTGAGAAGTAAAGAAGTTCAAGTGAAAAACAGCTACTGTATTTACAAGAAGTTCAAGAGGAATCCCAGCAGTCCTCCATCATTTAGTATGACACCACTACTTGTGGAAGCAACTGTTGCAAGCTCTGGCTATGCTGAAGGCACCTGGCTAACTGCACTCAGATGAAATAAGGCAGGGATGAAAATTACTGAAAGTGAAACCACTACTCTGTTCTTCCCAGGTGTTATTCTGGTTTCTGTCATAATTCAAACCTAAAAAGCTTCTCTGATTTTTCAGTGGTTGCCAATGGAAACGATTAGCCATTCCTATCCCAGTGGGTGGCTGAGATGTAATAGGATGCTACTAAGAATAGTCTTTTTCCTAGAAATATGCTGGCATGAAGAGGAGAAGAAAGAATTACTTTCTGCTCTGAACACTTATTCTAATGTAAATGCATAACTTTCTTTAAAAGAATAATGGGGGCAAGCTTTTAGACCCAGGGCTTGAGACATCCAAGTCTTCCTGTCCCACTGCAATTATGCAGGAGGCTCACATTAGAGCTCCAGTTGTTTGTAGTGACAGCACACACACCTGCTGAAACATCTGGGGAATATGGGCCTAAAGAAAAGAGGAATTAGTTAACCTAAAGAAAAGAGGAATCAGTTAACTCATTTACATCAATCCCTTTCTGCTATCCACTCAGCTTCTGAACACTGCCAGCCACAGAGTTGAGAGGCAGTCTGCTGTTCAGGCTTCCACAACTGCCTGACCTTTCCTCTAAGCATTAGCTTATGGCAGATCCAGCCTCAGCAGCCTTTTGGGACCATGGACTTTGTTGAGTTTTATCTGACCATCAGTGTTCTGAGCCCCAGGAAAATCCTTCAGTGCTACTCTTCTTATCACGACATAATTAACCTGGGCTTTCTTCAGGTCAGTTTGAATTCATGAGTGGGACTCACTGAAAAGGTTAAGGAGTCAAAAAATCAAATTAGAACTTGTTTTCAGTCAGTTTTCCTGACTTCTTACCAGATGGAGTTAGCAACTTGAGAATTCTGACAGGCAGCTTGACTGAGTCTATCAGATGGTCAACTGATCACTTTCATGTTTGCCAAAAAGTTTAGGGATAAAAACCAGAAGCATATTCTATTGACATTGAAATACATAGACTAGAGACAGATTTCTGAAATGACACAGTAAAACACTCTGGAGTGGGAGGATTTTTTGCAAAAGAACTAGAGACTTTTCTTTCTAAGCAGAATGACTGGTGACTATGAACATTAAGCAGTTTCATGTGGAGTTTTAGTCAGGGAAAAGCACTTTGTAAACCAGAAAGAGTGACATTCCTCTGATTTACACTGTCTCCAGAAGAGAGTATTTGATTAAATAGCTAGAGAAGCATGGACTAAGAAGTCCTGGGATATCTGTATGCTATGATCTGTCTTGTTCCACGCACACTTGTGTTCAGATCAAATTGGATAAACACTGGAATCTGTGACATCTGCAGGTCACAACTTGATTAATTTCAAATAGGTTCAAATTGCTGAGCTACCTGAATTTACTTATTTGAGATGATGTCATAGTCAGTGCAGATTCAGTAGGATACTTCAGCAGACTGTCATTGAGGGCTGCCCTGCCCCCACCTTTCTTCTTACTAAACAAGAGGCTTTGAAAGAAGATACACGAAGCCAAATATTGACAATAATCTTTTTCTTAAATATACTGCAGCTCTCTAACCTTTCCAAATAAAACAGTAAGATGCTACACAGTAAAGAATAAGAATGATAAATACTACATTGGATGCTTTCATATTTATCCCATTTCACGTGAAATTAATTTTAATTTAAATTTAAAAATCAGTGGCAATCCCCCCTGCCCATCTGTTGATATCTTAAATTCTGAGATGTAGAAAAAGGTTAAAATCTCATATTTATGCTCTTAGGGAAAAAACCTATTCAGATTATTTGCGTAGAACCTTCTCTGAGAATATTCTTTTGGTTAAATTTATATTAATTCCTGTTATTGGATTAAGAGAATATGCAAATAATTAAAGGAATACATAGCTATTTATTTCATCTCCACCTGTATCTTTTTTGTATCAAGAATTAGTCAGGACTATTACTTATAAGGTATTTTCATTTCCATTTTTCATAATGGGCTCTATGTCAGCTTGATACTCTGACTAAGATTTAAAATTGTATAACAATACTTAAGTTATATTGGTGACTGAGGGAAACAGATTCACTTCTAAAAGAAAAATTCCTCCAGAACAAAACATTCAAACACATACAGTAGTATTTTTTAATTCCTCCATCATTACATATGGCCTATATGTTGTAATTCCCACACAGACTCTTTGTCTATGTGTATATATTCACCATATATTGTGATGTATAGTTACCAGCATAATACATTAGGCTTCCATTTATGCAAAAAGTAGCAGATAGGAATACTGATGTTAGTACACTAATAATAAAGAGTTTACTATTCTCAGATTTTCCCTCTTAAGCAGATTTTTTAAAAAAATAAGCTATTTCAATGACATTTTTTATAAATTAAAACATAGTTCTCTTCCCCCCTCCTCTGTAGTATGTATTTTATTGGACTAATTCATGTAGATTTAATAGTGTGTCTATGCTATATAAGTAAATAATTTTAATTTGGCCATCTGCCCTAGAAAATACTTCGGTACAACACATCTCCAAGGCCATACTCAGGCTGCACTCAGAGACATCAGGGAAGATATCTAATGGAAGTTTATGAGGGCAGCAGATGTTCATTCCTGCTGTTTGATGTTGGTGACATCTGAAACTTCACTACTAAGAAATATAAGAATAGAAGAAATCACAAGAGCAGCATGCAAACTTCCTGCAAACACACTACTAATAGATCATTATTAAAAGAAACTGGAAGGGATTTATGTGCCGGCAATTCTATGAGCTTCCTTCGTAGTTTACTCGTTTTTGGTACGTTCCTTTCCCTTCCTTCTAAACAGAATTCAGTACTGACCTATTGATCAGGCTTATTTTAGGAAAGTTAAACACCTGATGCTGTATAAAGCTTTTGGCTCTTGGAAATCTCTACATAATCAGAGGGTTCTTTTGATGAAGTATCTTCAACTAGAGCACGGGTATTTACTCATCTATTTACTCCTGTTGGACCTAATTTACTGAGTAGTATGGTCGTTGTTTTCATTCACGTAAACTTTTTTTTTTTAATATTTACACATATATCTCAATCTCAGATTCAACAGCTGATAGCAGAAAATTTTATGCCTGTTTTGTAGCAAGAACATAGCATAAAAATGTTCAAGTACTTAAATGATTTATAAGCCTAGGTTCTGTTTTCTGAAATGACAGTGGCACTTACAGACTTAAAACTAATTGATTGTCAATAGGGCTCTAGTTTGTACTAATAAATTTATGATTATGAGACATAGGCTCCTAAGTCACGTAGGAACCATTAGCAAGTTTCTATTAAAGATTCATGAATAATTAAATATACAAAGATTAAATGAACAATTACATGACAGACACACCGAGGGATAAAAAGTTGTTAGCAAGGATTGCTTGTAGTTGTCTCTTGATGCACTTCCATTATGGTCTCTGGACCATCATTTCCACACAAAATGTTCCAAGGTATTAATCTTTCTAGTAATAAATATGATTTTATCATATCAATGGAATCTAAGACTATTTAATATTGATCTTATTGATAGTGCTTTTTTTGGATGGGAGAAAGAGGGTACAGGGATGGCAGTTATCATGATGATTTCAATGAAATGAAAGGAAGTTCCAGGTTTCGATGAAGGAAACTAGAGGTTTAACATCTGCTAAGATCCATACAAATCAAAATATACAGTGAAAACACCTATCAATAAGTGAAATCTTTTAGTCACTAGATTTATACCACATACATAAAAAAATCTCACTAGCTTCCATTACTCAAGTGACTGTATATGTAGCCTGGGAGGGAAGACAAAAGGGAAAAAAGACTCCTGCAGCTTTCCTGCTTTCTTTTTTTTGTTAATTGACATTACTAAATTCAACTCTGCAGTTGTAGATCCTTTCAACTGACTTCACTGGGCTTTAGATTAAGTTTTTAGTGACCAATGGATAAGAGAAATAATATAACATATTATGTAAATAATTCAGGCTCCTGCCACAATTACTCTGTATGGAAACATATTCACATAGTATTTGTAAAACTTCCTTCTTTATAGTTCACTTCACAGTACATAAACATATGTACATTTTAAAGGGTTACATTAACTGGAAAACAGAGCCAAGACAGAAGGAAAAATTTTTTGCCTGTATTGTTCTAAGGAAACACTGAACTCCCTCCACACTCCACAGAATTCAATCAGAATATTGTTCTATGAAAAGAGCAAATGAAAGGCATAGCAGAAGCAAATTGTTCATCACTTTACTTGAGGTTACAATAAAAATTACAGAAGTCAAAATTCTTCTCCTTTTATGTATCCCCCCGTCTATGCATTTACATCTCAATTTCAAGATAATTTGGCTTCTAGCCAAATACTTTTGGCAATTGTAAGTTTTATTTTTTGTTGTTATGATTTATTGTGGGCTATGCAACAGTAAAAGAAAGTGAACAACCAACCTCCAGATAAATATGTGCAAAATCAACCTCATTTCCGTGGAGTATTTCTTTTTTCCTTAGAAATTTTTGCCTTATTTGAGCTCTTAGGCTTAGTATTCTGTACAGCATGATTGAATGGGCAAATCACTGCAACCCAGAAATGTTCTTTCACATAACCAGTTCCTAACTAGCCCCCTTAACCTGTATTTATTTATTTTTCCAATATGAAAGAAAAGAAAAAGGTCTTTATATGAGTAAAAACAGAATCTCTCCAGAACATTGTTCTATCTGTTATAGTTGTTGTCCGTCAGCCCCCTTAACCTTAATTCAGTAATGCATTTTTTGAAAATAGTTTTGCAGTGTTCTGTAAAATATTTGGGCCACAGACACTGTTAACCAGCCATGCTTCCCCATTTTTCTTGAGGAATTATGTTCTTATTCCCTGCCCTGACTTTATTAGACTCCAAATGAACACAAATAGATTTAATAGCATAATAAAGTATTATCAGATAAATAAATGTGACACTGATACAAACAACTAACTAGGCCCAAGAAACCCACTCTTTTAACTCACACATTTGAGCCTTAGTCTTTTAATCTTCTACATAAATTCTTGCAGCTAGTTGGTACAATCTCCAAATCAACCCTTTCGAAATTTCATCTGAAAAATGCCATAATCAACACAATCACCTTTTGGCTAAACTGCTACTAAACTTCTCCTAAACTACAGTATAAAGAGGAATTTACCTCAAAACACCGTCTTCCAGGAAAATCCATGTGTTTTGGTAGTTAATGACTAAGAAAATAAGTCAAATGAATACATGGATTAGATAAAACTATATTAATGATCAATTAAGTATTGATAAACTTGATAAATCATGATATTACTCTGGTGTGCCACAACACAGAATGACATATGGCAGAACCAAATGTCATTTACAATGCTGTAATGTGCTACAGACTTGAATCAGCATAGAGATATGGCAGTAATACTGAATAACAAAATAAAAAACTGAAAGAGTGGTTTCTAGTATTGAAAACTTTCAGCTTTTAGTTCTAGTTTAGCCAAATATAAGACTACAGAAAACAAACAAACAAAAACAAAACAAACCCACAACCCAATAAATGCTATTACTACCTTTCTTCTTTACCCTTATATCAATAAAAAATACCTCTCAATATAATAAATTGAACACTTGCTAGGAATGGTGCTCAGGACAAATTTCAAAGGAAGACTAGTAACTGACATACAAATTGTTAACTTCTGCAGTTAAGATCAATGTCATTGAATCAGGGAGGAAGACCAGTCATCATGCAATCTTATGTATGAGCACATATATAAACAGTAAGAGAAGTTTTCTGCTTTGGGTACTATACAGTAATAAGAACATATTACTGAGATTTTAAAATCCTGTACCCATAAGTACTGTCCTGGTCAATTTACAATTCTTATTTTCTAAAACACTGGATGTTTGTATATGAACAATTATAATAATAATCCTCCAGTCCTTTAAAGAGATTTTTTCTGTAAACAATTCATAAAGCTTTTTTAAATGTTTTTCATCTCAAAAAAGTTATTTAGTCAAAACTGACTGTATACTTTTGAGTTATGAGTATAATTTTTCTACTTCTAGAAGAAAAATAAGTATCAGAAACATGGTAGAAGCAGTTATGATGCAATGGTTAACTCAACAGAGTGACACAACCATTTAATAAATCATATGCTGCAGTTGTCATATGCATTTTCACTTTCGTGAGATCAGGGCTATACCTTCTGTCCCAAAATCTACAATCTTCACAAGTTGTCAGGATTTGACAAGGGGCTCATCTAGGAAAGCATCAGAAAACAGAAATGAATTATCTGCTCCATGTAAGCACTTGACATGTGGATTTCAATTGAAACATGACCTTGAGAAATGAAGGAATCAGCCTTACAGAGATAATATCAGTTTCCATTTCACAAAGAGCACAGAGTGAGTAGGTGAAAATGCACGTTTAAAAATAAATAAAAATAAAAATAAAATATTTCATAAGCTTGACTTCCAAAACAAACCAGTGGTGGTTAGTGTATTTAATGCTATCTAAACTGGCAGCCCTGGAGAATGATATAATTTTTTTTATCCAGAATGCAAGCAGTCTCGCACAAGCTTTCCAATGAACTAAAGCATGTAAGAACCATTTACAGAGATGACAGGACATTAATTAATTCAAAGGGCCCTGAAAAGACTGTTAGGAAGAACACTATATTAACAGAATTTTTATTGTATAAGCTATAACAGATCTTCTACATTAGTTCTCCTATTTATACAGTTGTCCCAATAATCACAATAGCTTGCAAGCATTTCACTGCATGATCCCAGAGAGTGGTCCAAGTGACACAGAACGTGACACAAAACAAAACAATCAACCAACCAACCAACCAAAAATATCCTTACCACTCTAATAGTGGGTAAAAATTCCTTTTCAATCTCAATCACTAGCTAGTGATTGCTATAGCCCTAACACAGTTGACCTCAGGTTTCTAACTACTACAAGCAATACTTTTTCCATATATTTTATTCCAGACTGAGCCATTTTTTAAAATTTCAAAGGAAGGAAAACACACCAGTCCCTGTGTTCCTCCCACTCAAAACAACAGGTTAAAAAGCATGTCTGTAGAGATATAATATATATAATTTATGCTTAGAGCCAAATAAATATCATGAAAACACTGTAAATAGATAACAATCAAGTCTTCTCAAGCATATCAGCATATCAAACTTTCATCAACTTAGTATGTCATTAGAAGACAGGAACAAATGAAAAGGCTACAACTGGGAAAAGGCCCAAACATGTTAAAAAAAGAGGTTATCAGAATCAGGCTCTGTGAGGTTTCATATGACCTAGATGTCAGTCAAGGGATCCTAGGAAGTCTAGGAGGGGGTTTTAAGAATGGGTTTGATAGATACATGACAGGAAGTAGTTATATTTCGTCTTACTTTTGAAGACAGACATGACCTAGTTGATCTCTTTAGGTCTTTTTCAGTAGAGCTCCACTCATCCTCGATGGTTATTACATTACTTGTAGTGGGTTTCCTTGCTGTATAACACAGCAAAAAAATATTTAGTAAGTGTCATTGTCTTTTAAAATATTAATTTAAGAAAACTCATGAAATAACTAAGGGAAGATGTTATTCTAAATCAATGGAAATAAAATCTTGAATGATCAACACTGAGTTCAATATTTTATACAAGATTCACATTATATTCGGATAGTCTTTGGCTACTACATATGAAATGTAACATAAGATTGGCCATTTCCTAGTATACCACTTGTAGTGACACATAATGATGTCACAGCAGAAAATAAAAGGTTTCACAGTCTATTTAGCTAACAAAGTAACATGCAGCCCTGCACCATAGCCTTGATGTCAATTTATGCTATTGGTTTTAAGGTAAATTGAATAAAATTCTGGGCAAAAGAAGTTACATTTCTTCTTCATCTTTTCTGTGGGAGTCAACTGAAGCTTGAGATCCAATTGCCATATGTTAATGTGACTATTAAATTAACATTGTTATAGTCACAAAATAGCTATTCCTCTTAAAAATATTTCCACAGTCTTTAATATACTAAAAATAATTGACCTAGACAAGAAACAGCATGTGAGACACTATTTCTAGCTGAACAACATACAAAGCTAGTGACAAGCAAATGTAGACAACCTACCAGCTATGTATGTCTTGTCTTTTAAATGGCAGTGCAAAAGAATGGATCAGTTCAAAATAGATATTGGGCAAGGAGAATATAGAAAAATGTGGAGACCTTCTACCAGCTCTCTGGAGTCAGTTTCTTCTTACCTGCCTGAGTAATGTGTTTTTAAAAATTTAAGCTGCAAACATGTTGAAGTAACCTGAAGATTGTTTAACAATTTGACATATGCAGAGAGAAAGAGCTGAGGCAAGAGCAATATATGTGGCTCCCAGGAGGATTATCCACCTGAGTTATAATATTTTCAAATGTGTTGCATAATGTAAGTATTAATAGGACACAGGTGCTTTTGCTGTTGCACAGAAACAGGTGCACTGAGGCAGACAAAGTTATTTTTAATAAAGTAATTTCCATTTTAGAGAACATATGGTGGAGATACTAGGAACAGTTTCCAAATTCTGAAGTGCCTGTTGCTGCCCACCAACACGCACAACTCTCCATGCTTTGTAAAAATACACTACCATGTTGGATTTAACATCAGAACTGGAGACAGGATAAAACCTTGATGCCAAAAATTAATCTAGGAAACACTACCATTCAAGCATATCTACCAGGCTAAGGGTCTAGGAAACAAAAGAATTATGCCACTGAAAATATAACTGGCATGCAGATTAACCAAATTAAGTCAATGTCATAAAGAGGAAAAAAAAATAACTAGATATGCTGTAATAGTATCTTTAGCTTGCACTATGACTTAAAATCAAAGTAATTTTGTAAAAACAATATGCTAAATTTGCTACAGACTGCTGTCATCACATTGCAATACAGTCTCAGGCTCAGATTGTAAAACAATGCTGGAGGACGCTTAGCTGTACTTGGACAGAAACTTCACTAAAAACACTGGGTATTTCTGAATGCAGTGTCAGCAACACACTAGCCAGGTTAGAGTCTTTTTTTCAAAGAAACAGTCTAAGCCAACGTCTAAGCTTGGCACTTAAGAACTCTGATGTACACAATTCTTTCATCTCAGGTTCATCACTTGCCATATGTAGTTATAGAAATGGCATGCCTCGAGAAAATATGCCTATTATTAGCTCTAGAGTCTTCAGAACTTTATAGTCTGAGGAAACTAGATTTTCAGTGGGGTCTTCTCTATTTCC
This sequence comes from Phaethon aethereus, assembly GCF_964289735.1. Taxonomy (NCBI): domain Eukaryota; kingdom Metazoa; phylum Chordata; class Aves; order Phaethontiformes; family Phaethontidae; genus Phaethon; species Phaethon aethereus. Next base: position 48,109,086 of record NC_138579.1, on the reverse strand, counting down.
TCACTTAAATTATTTTGAAGTATTGTTCACTGCTAAGAAACAGCTGTAGTATTCCAACACAGAAATAGTTCATTTAAGTCTTAAGCAAACAATAAATTGCTACAATTATTTGCAGCCTTGAGGGGACAATATTTTATGTTGATTACAGATTTGGTGCCTTAAAAGTACCGGCTCTAACAGCATTTTGGTTGCAGAGTATAGCTACCTTCTCATACTAGATTTGATCCATAAAACCCAAATCTTGGGATAGGCTTCCATATTTCTCTATGACCCAGAAGGATACCCATTTCAACTCCAGTATATCTCCAGTCCATATGTGTGCAAAGCTTTGTGGGAGCCTCTGAAGGTAAAACACTCCATAAAAAATCATATCCACAGTCTATCAAATATTATGACCTAAAGGTAAAGGAGAAATGGAGATGGCAGTGGGGATACAGATGGATTATTAAAATTGTAATTTTCCGTCTGTTATTAAAAATCAAGATCTGCATTAACCCTGATCATATGGGAGAAAATGTAGCAATGCTGAAAAGCACAAGCACCTTCCAGTAATAGCAAAATACCAGATGCAACCTACAACATGGTTTTAAATACCTAGAATGGCTAGCATAAGCAATGTTAAGAGGTAGAGGACTTAGGGGCTGGCAAATTTCAGGGTCGTTTCTCAACATAATTGAAAAAAATCTGTATTTGTGAATATAGAAATGAGCTAGCAAAGTTTTTCTTAGTTAATAGAGTACTTATTAAAAGAATTTGAAGAGGTAGCTTGAGGTATCTTCAAGACAACTACAATGACCAAATCTTCAAGCAGGGAACTCTGATAATTATGTGAAATCATACTTCATTTTTCCACGTATCAACAATTTGTTATGATTTCTGAAAATATTATGCAGAAGCTCCCTATTTCATATAGCGCATCTTTCTTACAATGAATAGACAATTTTATATTAAACAAACTGGGAGACTCAATTAAGTTTCTAAGTCTGCTATAGTCTTCCTGTGTAATTTTGAATTAAATTTCACCATACTTCAACTCCTCCTCTGTTTTGAGAATGCTAAAATACTACAATAATGAAGACCGCATAAGAAACTAGACATATGTAGTGCAACCTTCCTTAGAAACAGAAAACTCAGGGATTTTTTCTCCTTAGGAAGATTGTTAATAATGGATGTGCAATCTTAACATCCTGAGAAGAAATGTTTTTATCAGGGCCTTACTGTGTATCTTGATTAACTGCATATCTACAGTATAAAAAACAAATGTCAGGGCCATTAGGTGAGAACTTGTAGCTTTTCTTGGTTCAAAACTCATACTCTAAAATTGTTAGAGTATTATATATAAAAAAATTAATCAAATATGTGTGTGTATATAGAAAGTCTACACAAATAATTCTCATACATGGAAAAAACTTTTGTAAGAAGTACACTCCCAAGTTACTTCTATCACACTTTTGTGTACCATCTGGAACCAGCAAATTGTTTTGAAGATGTATGTCCTGATGGGATGAAGTTGAAGATATTCTTTAAAAAGACTGTTTAATGTTAAGATATTTTAACCAAGATCAATATATGTAACGTCTTAATTCAGTCAGTTTTTTATATTCTTTCTCCATCACTAGCTTTTTTCTTAATGTTATTCTACTCTCATCAGCAAGACAAGGCACTAAAAGCACTACCAACTGCCCAGAAAAGAGGATGGAACAAGGGTGGAGCAGAATGACTTGAAGGGACCAGGCCATGAAAAGAAATATGATTGCTTCTCTCTCTAGTGTAAGTGCTGTGAACTTTGATGCATTGTGTTCATCAGCATGTATTGTTTCTGACACTGTGCAGATGAATGTAATTTACGCCTACAATAATTTGTAAGGTGTTCCAACATTTATACTTAGTCCACACACAGTAATAGATATGTGGAGTATGGTCCATAATGCTGGCTGCTTGTTTTGCAAAAGATTAATGCTCCCCTTTTGAGAACCTTAGATAATTAACAATGTATAGAGAAACTACCAACATTTTACATTAGAAGTTCCAATGGGTGCATTATGTGCTGATTGTTTTCTCTGTCAATTCATTTTGTTTGCACAGTAATAGTATAGAAATGTAACTATCACAAATATTCAGCTCACAAAATCAGAAGGAAGATAGATAGTCCATTCCAACCACTGACCTGACAGTATTAAAACATGATGGATCCAGTTCAAAACCTCCAAATGTGACAAAACAATAAATGTCTCTTTCATAACCATCCTGCTTTCAGAAATATAATTATTAACACCACCAAAAATCCTAGGATGTGTTAACTGTTGACGGGTATGGTTACATTCTTGCAACAATTAGCAGTGCAAAATTAGCAGTAGACAGACAGCTGCTCATCCTCCCCATGCAGAACAATTTCCCCTAAATAATATTGAGTTTCTATAACAAAGCATTCCTTTTATGAAGACCAATGATGTTTTAAGGTTCTAGTTCAGGTATAAAAAGAAATAATATGCTACCTTATACTGAAACTCATTTGGAAAGCACAGAGTCACCAGAATAATGGCACTGATCACACTAGAATAATTCTGAACAGAAGGTGAAAAAAAAAATCAGACTACTGAAATTGCAAAGCAAATTTAAATGGGCAGAATATAATTACTAGAGTTGGAATTTGAACAGCACACTGAGGTTCAGATCCACACTTGATGTGAAAGGTGGCACAAGAAGCATGGCATCCTCTTTAGTACAAAGACCTTAGTTTTATAATGACTTAGAGAGACTAGTGTTGCCTACTGAAATACAAATGCCAGTTGCTACATTTTTCTAATTATTTTTATCTCTGGGAGAAAACCATGGCCCTGCTTCCTGAGTGTAGTTAAAGGCAACAGGAAGAATTGTAGATTTTGATATTTCCTTTGTAAATCACTACACAGTCACAGATTTTTGCAGTACTTACTAGCTGATGCATACAAGCCAAAGCTCTACAGCCCTGAAAAAACAAAGTAAAATTACTTTCAGACCTGAAAACTCCAGTTGGAACCCTCTACCTCTAAAACTATTTCCCCAAGTTTCCTTAAAACAATTATTTCCCCTAAACACTTTCTATATAAAGGAAGATATTTATACACTCTCTTGGGAAGAAATACAAAATGAAATTAACAGTATCATAAGACATAATTGACTACACGTTAGAAAGAGTGAACTGAGCCATATTATGAACAATACATAAGTTGTATTCCAAGAGTTACCTAATCTCTTTCCACTTCAGGAATTTACAATGGTCATCTACTTTACTTACCTCTCTCATAAATTGGATAATAGGCCCTCTAAAAGCAGGACAATCAATTGATCCAATTATTTATATGAAATATTGTTCTTCCAAAAAGAAGACAATGAACGTAGCATCGGCAGAAAACAGGAGGAGCTGGAAACCATTGTGCAGCAGGACAGATATGACTTAGTCACCATCACAGAAACACAATGAGATGACTCTCATGACTGGACTGTTGCAGTGGATGGCTATAAGCTCTTCAGAATGGACAGGCAAGGAAGGAGAGGCGGTGGGGTGGATCTGTATGTTAGGGAGTGTTTTGATTGTCTAGAGGTCAACGATTGTGATGACAAGGTCAAGTGCTTAAGGGTAAGGATGAGAGTGAAAGCCAACAAGGCAGATATCCTGCTGGGTGTCTGTTATAGACCACCCAGCCAGGACAAAGAGGCAGACAAAGCATTCTACAAGAGACTGGCAGAAGTCTCACAATCGTTAGCCTTTCTTCTTCTGGGGGACTTCAACTTACCAGACATCTGCTGGAAGTATTACACAGCAGAGAGGAAACAGTCTAGGAGGTTCCTGGAGTGTGTGGAAGATAACTTCCTGACACAGCTGGTAAGTGAGCCTACCAAGGGAGGTGCCCCGCTTGACTTGCTGTTTACAAACAGAGAAGGACGGGTGGGACATGTGGTGGTTGGATGTCGTCTTGGGCTTAATGACCATGAAAAGACAGAATTCTCAATTCTGAGTGAAGTAAGAAGGCAGTCAGCAAAACCACTGCAATGGACTTCTGGAGGGCAGTCTTCAGCCTGTTCAGGACACTGGTTGAGAGAGTTCCTTGGGGGACAGCCCTGAAGGGCAAATGGGTCCAGGAAGGCTGGACAGTCTTCAAGAAGGAAATCTTAAAGGCACAGGAGCAGGCAGTCCCCATGTGCCATGAGACCAGCTGGCCGGGGAGACGACTGGCCTGACTGAACAATGAGCTTTTGCTGGGACTAAGGGAAAGAGGAGAGTTTATGACCTTGGGAAGAAGGGGCAGGCCACTCCAAGATTCATTAGGTTATGCAGAGAGAAAACTAGAAAGGCAAAAGCCCAGCTAGAACTCAATCTGGCCACAGTCATAAGGGACAACAAAAAATGTTTTAACAAACGTATTAACAACAAAAACAGAGCCAAGGAGAATCTTCATCCTTTATTGGATGGGGGGGGGGAACATTGTCACCAAGCATGAGGAAAAGGCTGAGGTACTTAATGCTTTCTTTGCCTCAGTCTTTAATAGTCAGATGAGTTATCCGCAGGGTATTCAGCTCCCTGAGCTGGAAGAATGGGATGGAGAGCGGAATAAACTCCCCTTAATCCAGGAGGAAGCAGATAACGACCTGCTATGCCACCTGGACATCCACAAGTCTATGGGGTCTGATGGGATCCACCCAAGAGTACTGAGGGAGCTGGCAGAGTTGTTTAACAAGCCACTCCATCATTTATCAGCAGTCCTGGTTAACAGGGGAGGTCCCAGATGACTAGAGTCTTGACAACATGACATCCACCTACAAGAAGGGCCAGAAGGAGGATCCCGGGAACTACAGGCCTGTCAACCTGACCTCAGGTTATGGAGAGGTTCATCTGGAGGGCATTCACAGGGCATGTGCAGGACAACCAAGGGATCAGGCTGAGCCAGAACTGGTTCATGAAAGGCATGAACCTCCTGCTTGACCAACCTGATCTTCTATGAGAGAGGATCTCCTTCTTCACCTCTGTCTCACTAGATGACCCACCTAGTGGATGAGGGAAAGGCTGTGGATGTTGTCTACCTAGACTTTAGTAAGGCCTTTGACACTGTCGCCCACAGCATTCTCCTGGAGAAGCTGGCGGCTCATGGCTTATACAGGTGTACTCTCTGCTGGATTAAGAACTGGCTGGACGGCTGAGCCCAGAGTGTTGCGGTGAACAGAGTTGGTGGCCAGTTACAAGCAGTGTTCCCCAGGGCTCAGCTTCTGGGGCCAGTCTTTTTTAATATCTTTATCGCTGATCGGGATGAGGGGATCAAGTGCTCCCTCAAGAATTTTGCAGATGACACCATCACTGCAAGTGTTCAAAAAACATGTGGACATGGCCCTTCAGGACATGGTTTAGGGGGCATGGTGGTGTTGGGTTAATGGTTGGACTTGATGATCTTGGAGGTCTTTTCCAACTTTAATGATTCTGTGATTCTGTGAACACCAAGATGAATGTGCCTTCTCAGTGTTTCATACTTTTTTTCTATTTGCTTAATTCAGTCTGAATTGAAGAAAATCTCTTAGCTTATTGCTTCAATGGATGTCACTTAAAGCACTAAGAGTGCCTACATCCTCAGAGATCTTGGTCTTAGAAAAAGGAGTTTTAAAGCAGGGCAATTTTTTTTTTTTTTTTTTTTTTTTTTTACCCTGGGCCCATTTCTGGTTTTCTTTCCATAAATAGTATAGCAAATTGGATTTACTAGGAGAGATCTTTCTCAAAAATAACTGCTAGATTGTAAATACTTATACTAGGAAAGTTTCAATTCATTCTATGTATTTATTCAAGGCAGAAGCTGAAGTCAGAGATTTATAAGGTGTGAGTAGATCATCTCTCCTCTGTACCAGAAAAGACCAACCTCTTTTCATAGTTTAACATTTAAAAACTCACAGTAAGTTGCTGCTTATTGTACTACAGAAGAACGATTACTGTAATTTAAACAGAAAACCAATACATTTAAGAAGATACCAATCTGATTCCAGACGACAAGTGAAAACTTGTTGAAAATAAACTAATATTGACCCACTCAGTGTAATCACATGTCTATTATAAGTGTGCAGAGAAGATCACTGAGACAAAACATAAATAAGTCCTTTACCCAGAGGTTTACTATTGGGGCTTGCTTTACTTCAACAGATTAGTCTGGGTCTTCTAATCTTGAATTAATTTAGAGGAAAATCTGAGTTATGCAGTGATACATAACCAGATTGAATGAAAAATTCAACCCTTATGAAACTTTGGTAAATATTTAAGATGAAACTCAGTCCAGTTTTATACAGTACTAGAAGAAATAATATTTTTTGAACTAGATGATAATAACTATTTTTTACCCTTTATTTTCCTGTGTGGGTCTAGTGCACTGTCACTAACTACATTTCAAAGACAGCAAACATACATAGACATATGTAAGATTTTTTTCAAGTCTTGTGAGTCAAATGTATGATTTTTAAAGATTGTGAGGAAAATTTAAGTGAGGTCAATGTTTATTCTTTGGGATTAACAATAATGGCATCTAAACCAATTTTCATTCTACTCTACTTTAATACTGGACCCAGTCTGGCAATGGATTTAAGCAGATGTGCTGTATCATTACATGTGAAAAGACTGCTCATGTTCTTAAAGTAAAGCAAGGGCCCAAATGATTTCTTGGATTGAAGCCAATATCATAAGTATTCTGGTTAATACTTGGGACTAGAGCTGGGGAAGGGCAGAAACCCAAGGCTTTTTACAATTCATATGTATAAGTTATCACCTGGAATTCATGACCAGTTCATACAATCTCAGTTAAAGTATTCAATAACTATAAAAATATTAATCATTCAAACAAATATCACAGAGAAATTAATATTTTTTTTAAAACCTGAGAAAAGAATAGGGGAAAGGAAGCTTTTTGCTGTAGAAGTTATGCAGTCTATATAAGCAACTACTTTGTAAATAAACAGGAATTACTCATGTTCTTGGAGCATGTGCTCTTGTAGGAAATACATATGCAAGGTGAATGTAGAATGATGCAAGTTTTCTGTCATCAGCATCCCTAGACTTCAGACATTTGGGAAGAATATCTCCGCTTTTCCAGTGATAACAGGAAAAGAGATTATGAAACAAGATGAGACACCATCTTCAAACTGATATCTTAAAGCAGCTTCCTATAACACCTATAATACTGAATAATAGTCCTTACTCCTGGCAAAGTGCGCCTGTGGAATGAGAGGCACACTGAAGTTGATGGATGTTGCATAGATTTATCCTTTTGCCACTTGTTGATCACCAGCCATCTGAGTTAGTATATGACTTATGTCTTTGACACAGCTACTTTCAAAACAGAAAAATCTACTATAGATACAAAGACAGACATCGTTGCAGATTTATCTGATGCCATGAAGATGCTGAGACCAACCACATACTTCAGTCAAGAGTAAACAACAACAAAACCAACCACAATCACCTCATAATCTGCGCAATTAGATAATTAATGTGATTGCTAAAGACACTGCAACCCAAAATAAACTCGGAGATTTTAGTGAAGGCAAACCCCAAGGCTGTCATATTGATTATCCTATTTGTCAGCATTTGGAAACAGCCTATTTATTTTCATTTCAACTTGTCCTTGAGGTATTTAAATTCCTTTGATTGATTGAGGTGTGCAGCATTCATTTCCGGACTTCTTACAGCTAAATTCATTCTTCAGGAATGAACCATTTCAATATGCTGGATCAAAGAAAGCCTCTACAACTCATCAATTTAATGAAAACTGGTCATTTATTTTTATTAGATTTCTTCTCTTTCTACCAAAATAAATACCAGTACTAGAGGTTCATTGCAAAAAGTGTTTCTGCACACTTGCAGAAGCCTGGAGGGAGAAAGGAGAAGAAAATGGGTGGAGGGCTAGCGGAGTGGGAGAAATTCATTCATTCTCTTGTTATCAGCTAAAAGTACATGTATTAATTACTTTAAGAATAAAATTAAAACAGAACTCTTAGTCAGCACTACTTTTATAATTTTACTTTGACATAAGAAAACAATTCCAATGTGCAAACTCAATTAATATAGAGAATCCTGTAAGAAAACAGACAAGTTAATTAGCCAGACAAAATAAGGATGATGGTTGTGTCACGGTTCAACAGGGTATTAACAGATAGTACTCTTCAATTAATGTTTAAAGTAGATACGCTGAAGTTTAACCATACCTGAGAATTAAAAATAAAAAAAAAAAATCCTTGTAAGAAAAGGTTGCAATGTATTTACTGCAAACAGTGTTCTTCAGAGAAAAAAATTTATATTGCAAAACATGACATAAGTTTCTAACCGTTATTCGGTTAGGGATGCCAAAGTCCAAACCATCACAAAATACTTGAAGATGGAAGGTACCTCTGGAGATCATCCCATCCAACCTCCCCGCTCAAAGCAGGGTCAACCAGAGCAGGTTGCCCAGGATATACACTCCACAACCTCTCTGGGCAACCTGTTCCAGCATTTGACCCTGACAGTACTTTTTTTTTCCTTATGGTATTTTGCAGAGCTAGAAAGATGCTGCAGGGCAGAAAGAGGAAGAAAAGCGACCTTGATGGCTTCAAAATTCTTCAGAAAATGTGAAAGACGAAGCTTAATAGTTGAGCTCAAGTAGTAATCAAATTTGAAATGGAAAATTGACACTTTTGGGGGGACATTTAGAAGAATGGTGTTAAAATAGTCTTATAGCACATATGGGAAAGATTTTGAACCTGAAAGTTGACATAAAGCTTCTGCACAAAAAATCTGGTGTATTGAATCCAGAATTGGGCCTTAACTCAGTTCTATTCAGTTCCAAAGGATCCGATAAATCAGTTCATCACAATCACGTTCCACTGTCAGGCTATTTCACAGTGCTACTTACTTATGAGTTTCACTGTTAAACTGTTTTGGTATTTGGGCCTGATGTGCCTACCTCATAATACAGAATAGCAGAATAGTTGTCTGTATTCAAGTTAGCCAGCATGAAAGGTCTGACATAAAGCAAAAAAATATTTGCTGTTTTCCATATCATCTTTTGATGCCAAGTTGAACAGAATTTCTATGTATGTCTTCTATTTCCTAAAAGAGAGCAGAAACTTTTTTCTTTCTATGTCTTGAGCTCTGAAAATAATTCTCAGCACTGTCCACATTGACTAGCACATTTCAGGCATTGCAGTTTATATCCTTTAGAGATATTAAGATGGTTCTACGCCTCTCCCTTTGATCCTTTTTCCCCATCTCAATTCATTCCACTAATCTATACACTATTGTCCTGGTTTCAGCCACGATAGAGCCGGTCTTCTTCACAGAAGCTAGTGTGAGGATATGTTTTGGATGTTTGGGATGAGAAATGGTTGATAACGTGCTGATGTTTCGGGTTGTTGCTAAGCAGTCAAGGACAGTCCAGCTTCTCGTGCTGGCCTGCTAGCAAGAAGGCTGGGGGTGCACTGGAAGCTGGGAGGGGACACAGCCGGGATAGCTGACCCAGGCTGGCCAAAGGGGTATTCCATACCATACGACGTCATGGCCAGTACATAGACTGGAGTTGGCCGGGGGGTGGAAATCGCTGCTCGGGGATGGGCTGTCGATCGCCGGGTGGTGAGCAATCGCTGTATTGGGCATCGCTTGTTCTTGTACATTCCTTTGTCGGTATTATTATTGTTGTTATCATTGTTGTTTCTTTCTCTCTTTCTGTCCTATTAAACTGTTTTTATCTCAACCCACGATTTTTTTTTTCTAATTCTCTCCCCTTTCCCACTGGGGGAGGGGGAGTGAGTGAGCGGCTGCGTGGTGCTTAGTTGCCGGCTGGGGCTAAACCACGACAACTATATATTTAGCTCATTTAATCTTTACTTGTAAATTAATCCTCTGGCCTCTAATAATTCTTGTTGCTCTTATCCATGTCTTAAAATTTTTATTATCTGTTTCTACTGCCTCTGAGATTTTAAGGTCAGATACTGATCAAGTTCAACATATGGGGAAGTATGTCACCAATGTGAAGAACAATAAAAGCATTTGCAGAAATGTAGGGGGAGGTTCCCCCTCACCACTACTGCCATCTGCTTTGAATATGACACCTAATAATAAAGGCACAGAAAACCTAACAGAACAATAAGAAGGTAGAATAAAAAAATAACAAATTAACCATTACCCTTTTATGAAGTCTTTAATTTGCTGTAGAAAATATGGATTGTCATTTGATTTTTATGGCTGCCATGAAAAAGCCACCTGACACATCAATAAAATCTACATGAGATTCCTTTCCTCTGTGATCTACCTTATACTTGTATTTCATTTGCAATCTAGCTTGTATTTGTATCTCCTACTAAGTAGAAGCTGTAGAATACCTTGAGGAGGGACTAACTTAACCATAATACATGACCTTTTGAGATGCTTTCAGCACCTTAGCAAATTAACATCTATTAGATCATGAACTTTTCACAACGGGTGATACATTTAAATACTTATCTAGTACAATCATTGCTGGTAATTGAAATAATGTTCACACTAGAAGCAAAAAAAAAAGTGATTAGCATACGTTGCTAACATCTACTTTTTAAAAATAGATAAGCTGAGTCACAAAGTACTAACTGTATTTTTACATGACCAAAATGAAACAGATTTGTTTCAATGTACCATGCTGGTACTTTACACCCAAATTCTACACAAATGATACTTACCACATAGGTGAAGATGCATGAAGATATGACAGTCCCTACAAAAATTGTCCTCAGTGTCAGTTGGCTGTGTGTAGGCTGTGCCTTCTTGTAAATTAAAGCAACATTGTAAAGGTAAAATAATTAATTTTTTAAAATATGTGAGCTTTTAAGAAGCAATACGAGCTTGCCTAATGACATCTTTGAAGTCGGCCAAATTCCAGTAAACAGGCCATACAGTGTAGTTATTGTAGACAAACATGGTTAGTTTCGCACAGTACAGAGGAAAGTTAACATTTCAGGGAAATTTGAGAAGACATCATTTACTGGAATAGCTCCTCCCCTGAAAGTAATTTCAAAGCCTTTGTTAGCTCTTTTAAGAAAGGTTAATCATTATCATAGAATAAGAGATTCATTTGGGTTGGAAAGGGCCTTAAAAATCATCTAGTTCCAACACCCCTGCCATGGCCAGATATACCTTGCAGTAGAACAGGTTGTTCAAAGCCCCATCCAACCTGGCCTTGAACTTTCAAGGGATGAAGCATCCACAACTTCTCTGGGCAGCCTGTTCCAGTGCCTCACAACCCTTATAGTGAAGAATTACTTCCTCATATCTAATATAAATTTACCCTCTTTCAGTTTAAAGCCATTACCTCCTGTCCTGTCATTACATGCCCTTGTAAAAAGTCCCTCTCCATCTTATAGGCCGTCTTTATATACGGGAAGGCTGCAATAAGATGTCCCCAGAACCTTTTCTTCTCCAGGCTGAACAACTCCAAGTCTCTCAGCTTGTCTTCATAGAGAGGTGCTCCAGCCCTCTGATCATCTTCATTATGATCTTCCTCTGGACTTGCTCTAATAAGTCCATGTCCTTCTTATGTTGGGGGCCCCAGAGTTGAACACAGTACTCCAGGTGGTGTCTCACGAGAGTGGAGTAGAGGGGCAGAATCTCTCCCTTGACCTGCTGGCCACACTTATTTTCATGCAACCCAGGATACAGTTGGCTTTCTGGGCTGGAAGTGCACATTGTTAGGTCATGCTGAGCTTCTCATCAACCAATCTCCCCAAGTCCTTCTCCTCAGGGCTGCTCTCAATCCATTCTCAGCCCAGCCTGTATTTGTGCTTGGGATTGCCACAACCCATGTGCAGGACCTTGCCCTTGGCCTTGTTGAACTTCATGAGGCTTGCATGGGCCCTCTGGATGGCATCGCACCCCTCCAGCATGTCGACTGTACCACACAGCTTGGTGTCATTGGCAAACTTGCTGAGGGAGCACTCAATCCCACTGTCTATGTCACCAAGAAATATGTTAAACAGTGTCTGTCCCAATACCAACCCCTGAGGAACGCCACTCGTCACTGGTTTCCAGACATTGCAGGAATTTGAAATACTGTCTGCTCTAGAAACTGCAAGCCTCTAGTCTCAAGCAAGAATAAAGAAAGAATAGATAAATTTGTTCACTTTGACCTGATACTCCCTGGACAATTTCTGAATAAACTCAGCTTGAAGGAGAGAGATGGAAAAAACTGCTCAGCTGCCAGTCATAACAGTAGCTGAAAATCTTTTTCCTTGCCTATGAAAAATATTCAGTATGAATCAGAATCAAAATCAGAGAATGGTTTGCGTTGGAAGGGACGTTAAAAGATATTGGGTTTTACAAGGAACAGTCACACAAAGGAACAGAACATTTCTCAAACTCGACAAACTGTTTAAGGACACAAAGAAACTCTTAAGAAATCAAGGATGAGAATAACATGGGCTCAATTTTCTATTGCTCTGATTTGTACAAAACTTAACATAAATGAGCATGCTTTTATTTGATTGTAATTATTTTTCTGTAATAAATGTGAAAAGGTAATTTTGATGTGGCTTCCAGAAAATGACCACTGTGAATTATTATTGTATTTGAACAAACAAATTTGAAGGAAGAGGAAGTTTCATGATACAGCATTTTGATATTTTAATTATATTTGAGTAATCTCATTTTTTAATATTTTCCAACTTTCTTGCTGAAATCTTAAATTAATTTTTAAGGTGCAGACCTTACAAAGTAAATTTATACATTTCCATAAAAGAAATGAAGAAGAAAGAAGCTAAGTAATATTTCAGGGTTAATTTCAAACAAGAAAAAAACCCCCCATCTTTTATAATTATAAATCCTGTTAAAATAACTTCGAATCTATTTGCTGCTCTAATTTCAGGATTATATTGCTTTAAATGCATGAAATACTTGTTCATGGTCTGTATTATTCTCCCTCAAACATGGTTTTTCCTCACCAAAGAACACAAGATTAGAAACTGTCTGTATTCCAATTAGTTACTTTTGTTTGTTTGTTCAATCTTATACATTTCTACCCCTAGTAATGAAAGGGCTGAAACCCAGCACAGGCAACAGATCAATTTTCATAGTGTACAGAGATAATAATAAATCATCTTAAAGTCCAAGTTTATTAGAAATGACTGAAATACATTACAGAGCAGCAATAACTTCAATGGTTGGTTTGCCAACCAGTGGGGTGGAATTAAAAATGCATTAAAATTTATAGAAAGGAAAGTAAATAGCAGATATTTTAGATTGGTTTTGACATAGTTAAATGAAGCATTATTTCTCTTTGTGTGGCTAATAAAATAAAACTCTACAGAATAGGAGAAACATTCTCTTTTAGAAGCTGAAAGGTGAAAAAAATCCATTATTAATTAAATTTACTGCTTATTCCCTCCACTGCATGTCAGTGACGCATTTCAGAAGAAAGTGCAATGGAAGGTTCTTCCCTCTGCTTCCCCACAGCATTAGGTAATCCTTTACATTTTAACAAATGGGTTCTGTTCAACCTTTGTAGATACAAGTGTAAAACAAACACACATTTGCCCAGGAAGATGAGTTGATCTACTGTAACAATAATGACATCTCACAATCATATAGCTACCTGACTCCCACAAGTTTCCCAAAGATTGTCAGACCATTGGTCAAATTCTTCTGTATAGCTGGAGGTACATGAAACAATAAGAATGGAGGTGTAGGAGGTACCTGCTTAAGACACACTTCCTGTATAAGAAGAATTTTTAGGGAAGTCTGGGGCTGGTACTTAATTTTCTAAGGACTTAGTTGTCCCAGTGAGGCAGGGGTTGGCAGTGAAGCTGCACAGCCATGCAGCTGTGGAGCTGAGCACAGGATGTTTAGAGCTCATAGAACCACACATCTTTCTGTTTCTACAGAAAAGGTAAAAATGCAACTAGAGTGCTTTGTCCCTTGCCAATGCTTTAGGAAGATACAAAACTCTTTCTATACAGTAAGGTGGGACCAACATCCTAGAGGTGGCATGAGACGCATCGTGTGCCTCAATTGTGGTAATAGGCATTGATGAGAACAAGCTATCGAAAAGTACCCTTTATCCAACTAAGGCTCTACACAGAGGAGATACACGTAAATCCCTTTAATTTTCAGGACTGCTCCAGCTATTTCTGGCTACAGTAGTTCTTCATTAGCTTCTAAACTACAGAGACCTTTCTACCAGAGCAAAATGATGGAAAAATTCTACTGTTCTGATCTGGGAGTCTTTTATACTCACTTTGCATAGACCAATCAGACTGCATAAGGAAGAAACAGGCAACTCACTGTAACCAATGGAAAGAGCAGAATAAAATTACAGAGGCAAAATATAATTAACCAAGTTGTATTTGACAATGACATAAAGGTTACTAACCTGACAACTACGGTGTCAAGAGTCTTATTTTGGAGCTTTAACACTGAGCATGGTCAAGACCTTCTCTATCTCTATTTCTATAAGCACAAAACAAAGCATCCTGGAAATATTTCAGAAATATCCTTACCAATATTCCTGAAAAGACCTTACCACTTCCACAACCCTGTGTCTCTCTGCTCCCGATATCTCTTTCAACTGTTGTCCAGCTTTTGCCTGGTCAGCTTCACTTTCTCATTAGGCCCTTCTTTTTGGTAGAGAAATTATTGTAGCTGACCCAGTAAAAGTCATATCAACTAAGAAGATGAGTTTTTACCATTTTATAGTCTGGCCTCTATCCCAAGTTGCATAGGCCTATGTCATCTTTTGTTTGCCCAACATATAACTGAGATTCTAGGCACTATCTCTGATTTCAAGCAAGTGAACTTCTGAGCTCCCAATGAGAACATTTGTCAAGATCATATCAAATGGTAACTCATTAACTTCCTTACCCAGTTCCAGTGCTTTTTTTTGGCAAGCAAGTCTTTCAGAAAACTCCCACATGGAACAAGTTCCTAACTCTACTTTCATTGAAATAAAGGAGATAATATTTGCAGGTTCAATCAGTATTTGAATACTGGACTGAAAGACAAGTGCTCTCACCCAAAGAAATGAAAATGAAAGTTTGTCCTCAATTAAACATTCATGCATCTATGAATAGATATGAGATGCAACAGCATTAATACCTAGTGAGAGCTGTCTCTATGTATCATTAGAATAAATCCATATTTGGTCTATGAAAATATCAACAAAGTATGACAATATCACCATAGAAGGACCAGAATCTTAAAGATCTGTTTAAGATTTGAAAATGCAAGTTTGGTTTTATAAATTTTACTGCATACACTGCACTACAGATACTATAAGAAAGAAGACACTTGAATATGCAACATGTAGTCAGCTTATAGAACCTAATTACTGAAGCTGATTTTCAAAGCAGGAATACCGTAGTCATGCAAGTTACAGTAGTGCTCTCATGCTTCAGGAATACAAATGGCTAATCTCTGCTGGTCATAAAGAAGCTGTTTCTTTAGAACAGGAGTGGGGATTAGAAGTACACAGCTCACAATGAATTATTTAGATGCTGGAATGTTTGAATCTTGCCTTCATCTGAAAAAAACAACAACAAAACCAAAACAAAACCAAAACTCAAAAGACAAGAAAATGCCAAAATGCTCTGAGAATCTGAAATTTTAAAGATGTGATGTTGATCATTTGATTGGTCAGAAACCTAATGATGGAATATTGCAGGTTTAATAGTCACACCACCAATTTCCATTCAGGAAAAAATTATGATCTTCTCTTATTTTGTCTTCATTTTTGCTTTTATTTAATATTTCATAGGGTTAAAAGAATTATGGATAGGCATCCATAACACAATGTTGCAGAAAATTACCACAAACAATGCAGGACATATCCATCCTTAGTTTTTTAAAAGGCAAGGTGAAATGCGAGACATGCATATTTTCTGTAACAATGTTGTGGTATCTCTAAGAAAGATCACATTCTCACCTACCTTTGTATTCTCTCAATTTCTTCAAGGTTTCCAATAAAAATGAACATTTACCCTTTGATATTAAATACAAGGTCAGACAGAATAAGTGGTTGCAAATGGCCATTACTTTCCTGTCATCAGCCCAATTAAGGTTTCCAGCTGTCAGTATCTAATGTTGCCGCACCATTAAAAATAAAGGGACATTCAGATGCATTGATCTGTATCAAAAGTGCTTTGTCAGGGGGAAAAAAAGGGCAGAAATTATAACTGTCTTAAAGTGTCAAACTATTAGGTGAAAATGTTAGAAGAAAGAAAAGGAGACAGAACTCCCCCGGAGATGCCCAGATGTCTGATGACGCAAATGGACTTATTATTGCTGCACCCACCATTACTCTTCACCTTTCACCAGGCACCCTGTCTTTGACCAGAAATGTAAGACTTTCCAGAATATCTAAAGAGCTTATATGATCCACCAAACCTATTGACTACAGGGAGATTTAGAAGGTATCTAGCAGGGGTATATATTTTATTCGACACAACTATGTTTTCATTTTCACTTGGCACTTTTCAAGAAACATGACAGGTGTAAACTAAGGAATAAAAATGTGTAAATATACAGGAAGTGTGGAGCATATCACAGAATCAAGCATCATGATGGTAAAATATCTGCATAAAATTACATTCAATTAACTTTTTATTTTCTTCTATTTTGGAAGTTTTACAATCAATCATAACACAAGTATCTTTTTATTTTAAAATCACATCTGGAAAAATCTATTAATTAGCAAGAACTAATATCAGTCTTAAGTAAAAATATAGTTACCACTTTACTAACAACATACTCTTGTCCCTTCTCCTTTATCAGATTTTCTGGGCTTCTATTTTGTTTACTTTTTTCCAATCTTTTAGAGTTTCTTTTTACAATTTAACAGAGAGAAAAAATTAACTTTTTCTATATTAAGAAAATGTTCAACATAAAATTCTGACTTCAAAAAAATAAATAAATTTTGTTTGAAACGTATTAACCACCACATAAATTTAAATAATACCTTCTTGCACCTGAAAAATAAATATAAAAAGAGAGAATAAGGAACAATGGTCCAGGATGATGTATTAGACACTATTGTAACAATTGAAACAATATACATTATATGTTTTCTGTGTTCAATATATTCTTCTTTGCAATCCAAATGTAACAATAATAAAAGCTCCTTCTTTCCTAAAAGCTGATTGTTTCCTTAAACTCATTCTACTTCAACTTCATGGCAGAGGATCAGTAAAAATTTCAGATTTTCAGTATGTAAGGATCATACTATCAAATGTATTTAGTCCGCTAAAACCAGACAGGAAACCAGTGAGGTTTATAACAGATCCAGAACAACTAACACCTCTAAGACCTTGATGAAATCAATAGGATTAGTATTTACTAATATTGTTTTTCTGGATGCCTAAATACCTTTGTATACCTGCCCTGTTCCTTTTCAAAACTGGAAGCCTTTGAAAATTAAAATATTAGTTAATTTGTCACCTCCAAAGCAGCAGATACATAAGAGGGATACTCTGCTTGCATTACACAGTGAAGGCGTATACACCCTTCATTTCAAGTTCACAGTAGTGGGACAGTAGCATGGCAAGCCGTAGGCAATCCAGGAAACTCATTGAAGATAACTTCTTAAACCAGGTAATAGACAGCTCTAGCAGAAGGGATGAGATACTGGACCTGTTGGTCACCAACACAAGTGAGCTAATTGGTGATGCCAAGATTGGAGGCAGACTGGGCTGATCACGCACTGGTGGAGTTCGCAGTCCTGAGGGAATATGGGGCAAGTGAAGAGTAAAGTCAGGATCCTGAATTTTAGGAAAGTAAAATTCCAGCTCTTCAGGGAGTTAGTCAAGAAGACCCCCTGGGAAACTGCCCTCAGGGACAAGGAAGTAGAACAGAGCTGGCAGATCGTGAAGGATGCTTTCTATAGAGCACAAGAGCTCTTGATCTCTAAGTGTAAGAAACCAGGAAAGGAGGCAAGAGGTTAGCATGAGTGAATCGAGACCTTCTGGTCAAACTAATGGGCAAGAAGGAAATGCACTGACAGTGGAAGCAGGGACAGGTATCCTGGGATGAGTTCAGGGACGTTTCCCAGTTGTGAGGCAATGAGGTTAGGAGGGCCGAGGTGCAGTGGGAGCTGAACTTGGCAAGGGATGCAAAGAATAATAAGAAGGGCTTCTATAGGTATGTCAACCAGAAAAGAAAGGTCAAAGAAAGTGTACCCTCCATGATGAACAAAGCAGGCAGACTGGTACCAACAGACGAGGAGAAAGCTGAGGTACTCAACAATTTCTTTACCTCAGTCTTCACTGGCAATTTCTCTTCCTACACATCTCGAGGGGATGGACTGCAAGACGGGGGCTGGAGGAGCAAAGTCCCTCCCATGGTAAGAGAAGATGAGGTTTGAAACCACCTGAAGAACCTGAAAATACATAAGGCCATGGGACCTGACGAGATGCATCACAGAGTCCTGAGGGAATTGACTGATGTAGTTGCCAAGCCACTCTCCTTCATATTTGAAAAGTCCTGGCAGGCAGGTGAAGTCCTAAGAGACTGGAAACAGAGAAACACTGTGCCCAGTTTTAAAACAGATAGCAAGGAGGACCCTGGGAACTACTGACTTTTCGGCTTCACCTCTGTGCCTGGGAAGATCACGGAACAGAACTTCCTAGAAGCTATGCTAAGGCACATGGAGGACAGGGAGGTAATTCGAGAGAGCCAGCATGGCTTCACCAAGGGCAAGTCCTGCCTGACCAACTTAGTGGCCTTCTATGATGGAGTGACCACATCACGGGACAAAGGAAGAGCTACCGATGTCATCTATCTGTACTTCTGTAAGGTCTTTGGCACAATCTGCCACAACATCCTTCTCTCTAAATTGGAGAGAGATGGATTTGATGGGTGGACTGTTGGGTGGATGAGGATTTGGTTGGATGGTCACATCCAGAGTGTAGTGGTCAATGGCTCAATGTCCAGATGGAGATCACTGACGAGTGGTGTCCCTCAGAGGTCTGCACTGGGACCAGTCCTCTTTAGTGTCTTCATCAGTGACGTAGACAGTGGGGTCGAGTGCACCCTCAGCAAGTTTGCAGACGACCCCAAGCTGAGTGGTGCGGTTGACACATCTGAGGGACAGGATGTGAGCCAGAGGGACCTGGACAAGCTTGGAAAAGTGGACCTGTGTGAACATCATGAGGTTTAACAATGCCAAATGCAGGGTCCTACACCTGGGTCGGGGCAACCGTATCCTGGGCTGCATCCAAAGAAGCGTGGCCAGCAGGTTGAAGGAGGTGATTCTGTCCCCCTACTCTGCTCTGGTGAGACCCCAGCTGGAGTCCTGCGTCCAGCTCTGGAGCCCTCCGCACAGGAAAGACATGGGCCTGTTGAGGCAGGTCCAGAGGAGGGCCACCAAAATGATCAGTGGGGTGGAACACCTCTCCTATGAGGACAGGCTGAGAGAGTTGGGGTTGTTCAGCCTGGAGAAGAGAAGGCTCTAGGGAGACCTTCTGCAGCCTTCTAGTACTTCAAGGGGGCTTATAAGAAAGATGGGGACAGACTTCTGGGAAAGATGGGACAGACAGCAGGAAGTGTCCTGAAGTTACGCCAGGGGAGGATTAGATTGGATGTTAGGAAAAATTTCTTCACTGAGAGGGTGGTCAAGCATTGGAACAGGCTGCCCAGGTGGTGGTGGAGTCACCATCTCTGGAAGTGTTCAAAAAACATGTTGATGTTCAGGACATGGTTTAGGGGACATGGTGGCGCTGGATTAATGGTTGGACGTGATGATCTTGAAGGTCCTTTCCAACCTTAGTGATTCAGTGATTCTGTGATTCTGACTTTTTAGCAGGACCTGTTGCAATAGGACAAGGGGTAATGGTTTTGAACTAAAAGAGGGTAAATTTTGACTGGGTGTAAGTTAGAAATTTTTCACAGTGAAGGTGGTGAAACCCTGTCACGGGTTGCCCAGAGAGGTGGTAGATGTCCCATCCCTGGAAACATTCAAGGTCAGGTTGGAGGGGGCTCTGAGCAACCTGATCTAGTTGTAGATGTCCCTGCTCATTGCTGGGGGGTTGGACTAGATGACCTTTAAAGGACCCTTCCAACCCAAACTATTCTATGATTTTATGATAGTATGATTCTCTGATTCTATGATAATACCTGCACTAAGTCATGCAAACCTAGAGAACAGCCATATTTTTCATGTGCTATGGGTTTCTCAACTACCACCCTGATGACAATCAGTAAGCATTTGACTTTCTTCTTAAATGGCAAAGGAAAAAGGTACCTGCTTTCAGGCCAATGCAGAAAGTTTATGTTGGGCTCATTTCAAGGTCAGACGAGGGCAGTTGGGATAAGAGTTAGATAAGAGTCTAGAGTTTTTTAATTATGTTGAGAGTGTGTAAAATATTCTTTTTCAAAATACTTCAATCAATGTTGAATTCACTGTGATAAACCCTACCTCTTGTATTAGCAGATTTTCTTTCATCATGGCTGGTTTTCAAAGTGAATATAGTGCTTTCAAAAATACAAGTCAGACTATTTTGAGTACAAAAAATCTTCTGAGTAGGATATACTTCTTATATGTTTCATTTATGCATTTAGTCTAATGCTGAACAATTCACTTCTTGCCAGATCATTAAAGCCTTGGAAACCACCCTGATGGAACTGTAACACATTATTAGTGATAGTTCTGTAAAATGTATAAAGATAGTAAAATACTAGCAATCAAACGAAGACTTGTAAAGTGTTAAAGAAGCCTACAGAGTTAACTTCAAATTAAGTTTGCATTAGTCTCAGCTTTACTTTAGATGCATGCCATCTGAAGAATGAAAGATTTCTTAGACACCATTTTCTGTTTTGGTTGTGTGGTGTGCTTGTTTTTGTGACAATCTGATAATACCCCTTTTAGTATGAGAGGCAGCCCTGCTAGAAGGAACATGAACATAAGACTAATATTTGTTGGTATCCTGCACTGGATACTTGAATCCAGTCATCTATTATATGAATGATAGTTTAAATCAGTTTTTTTACCAGAGAGACACACAAAAAGAATTGCTATTTCACTTTGCAGAAGGTTTATGAAATACAACTATGAAATGGAAGTATCAAACATCTACAATCAGATTACTTTTACACATCTTAAGCTGTTTTGCACCTTAAACTGTTACGCTTTCACATGGCAGGTGATATTCTAGCACGAGATGTAAAATTAGATTCTGGCTATTATTAGGTTTCAAGAATGTCATGATACAGTTCATGAGCAGACAGACCTTGTTCTTGAAGTTCTGATAAACTTCTGAGGTCCCTAGTCAGGTTCAGATAACCTAGATTTATCTTCCATTTTCAACTGGAGAATGTACTAATTTTTTTATTTCCCAATCCTTGTTACACAGTAAAATATGATGGCTGTTTAACTGTGCAGTAAGGATGAACACAGACCTTCATCTGAATACAGCTTGGCAAAACCAGATTATACTTAAACCAAATCGTCTGCCTATTGAGTGACCACATCTCATCAGGCATAACCAACGTTCTTCTGTGGCTAGAAAGTCCCCAACACCACAGGCAGTGGGCATTTTAGAGGCTGCCTCTATATACATGGATAGCTTCCCTAGGACACCCATAGCTCAGAAAAATCACCTTGCATGGTCCCCATCTGTTATGGTGGTGTCAATCTCTTTTCTGAGGTAACAAGTAATAGGACAAGAGAAAATGGCCTCAAGTTGCACCAGGGAAGGTTTAGATGGAACATTAGGAAAAAATTCTTCACCAAAAGGGTTGTCAAACATTGGAACAGGCTGCCCAGGGAAGTTGTTGAGTCACCATCCCTAGAGGTATTTGAAAGACGTGTAGATATGACACTTAGGGACATGGTTTAGTAATTGCTTTGGCAGTGTTAGGTTTATAGTTGGATTTGATGATCTTAAAGGTCTTTTCCAACCTAAATTATTGTATGAATCTGTTATTATGCTGTTATGACAGTACATTCTAGCCCTGGGATGTATTTTGATTATCCATTTGGAGGAGACAATACAGCTGTTCCCCACCTCCCCCCAAAAAAAAGAGCCAAACAAGCCAAAATGACCTGTCTTAAACTACAAAGAGAACTTGTTGCAGAGACAGGAACTGAAGGTGAGCCATCCAAGCCTCACAAAGCTGCTGGTTCTTGCTCCCACTCTGTCCTATGGTTCCCAACCTCTGCCAGCATCCTTGGCCACAGGATGACATTCACACTCATCACCTTAGATCAATGGTGCTGTGTGAATGTAAATTACCACGCATATACAGCAATAGTAAACACTCTGCTGTGTAAACCTGGTATTGTTACTATTGTCTTTGGTGCTATATCCACTCAGAAACAGTTGGCTCATTGTTCTCTGGCCTTGCTTATTGCCTGACATACTCAACATGCCATTTCAGTTCTCTTGTTTTCCAAGGTGCTATGGAAACAACAGGCAACTGCACTACTGTATTGTAATACATTGCATTCATTTTTTTTCCTTTCTGTTAAAGACAAATTGATATTTAAAACAACTGAAATTACACTGGCTTTCTCAGTAGCAGTGTCTCCCCACAATTTCTCTCTGAAATAGATGCAAAGAATCAATTGCATGAGGCAGACATCTCCCTTTATCCAATGTACTAAGTATAACAAAAGCTTTCTCATTACCAAACAGAGGTGTATTGTCCTGTAGGTAGTAGAAGGAGTAGTGATACCTTTTCATTGGAAGGAAAAAGTACTCTTATTTTAACCATGAATAAGTTCTTCCTCATTTAACAATTGCTTTAAAGGAGGCAAGAAAAGGATGTTTCCAAGGTTATCTTTATAGATCATCTCAAAATAGTAATTTGGTGCCATAACAGTGCTTCAAGTTGATGTATCTTGCACCAAGGACAAAATACATACCTTTTTTACACTCTGCAGAGAAATCTGTGGATACTCAGCAATTCTGAAAATAAAGCCAGAATTAGTTCAATACAGACACATACAGCCAGTAAATATTTCTGAAACTTTAAACTTTGGTCTCCCTGGGGAGAAATTCATCCCTATTTGAAAGTGGGCACAGAACTACTGTCCACTTAAATCCTGACTGATTTCCTAGTTGGTGCACTGACTTTGCATTAATGCTTTGTTAAAGAATGACTGTCCATTTTTGTACCTCATTTTATCAACAAAGTATGTCTAATAATTTCTCTCAAGACTACTGTGAGTTGTATTTTGTCAATTCTGAATGACCTTCAGATTCATACACAGTAATAGCTGTCTAAATGCCAAGTATAATCCTTTAAAATGAAAGCTTAGCTATGAGTGTCCCACAAGCCTTGAGTTTGGGTACACTGTCCCACCAGGAAGGAGACTGTGATCTGGAGTCACAAAAAATACTCTTCCCTTTCCTCCTGGACTGGGAGCAAACATAACTCCATCTGAGCAGCAGATCCTACATTTCCGAAACTCTATCCTATAACACACAGCCATGTGGTGAGGTATCAAGGGGTGTTCACAGTGACTGATGATGATCATGCTCTCCATTACATAGTTACTGATGGTGTAGTAAGTGGGCAAAGCAGAGGAAGAGAGTAAGTGTGTGTATGCAAGAGTAGAGAATGTATACTGGTATGTATGCTGGTTAGAGAATCGAGTAAGCAAAGTTGAGCCACAAATTGTT
This sequence comes from Phaethon aethereus, assembly GCF_964289735.1. Classification (NCBI taxonomy): domain Eukaryota; kingdom Metazoa; phylum Chordata; class Aves; order Phaethontiformes; family Phaethontidae; genus Phaethon; species Phaethon aethereus. The sequence continues at coordinate 48,085,470 of NC_138579.1, read as the reverse complement.
GCTGATTTCTTCATTCCTTCTATCACTGGGAGTAATTGCATGTTTTCTGTTTTGCAAAAGGAAACTCTACATGATGAAAAAAACCACTACAAACACCTTAAACTTTGAAGCTATCAGGAGAGTCCATTCTTTTTATAATAGGCTGGCACTGGATTATTAGATCATGTTATCATTGCTCAAGTAAAGGTCCCTGAATTTTAAATCACTATGGCCTTCTATGACCTTTTAAAAATTTACAGTGAGATGAGCCTTATCAGAGCTTGATTCTCTTTCTGTTTCTCTTATAAAAGGCAAAAGTAGATACCTGAAGCAGGAAGCCCTGTTTGTTGTCATGATAAGAGAAGCTGATTAATGTAGTTATTTATTTATCATGGCTAAGAGTTTTTACCAGCCTTTACTTCTTCCCCGCCCGCCTCTCCCCCCTGCATAGGCACGAGTACTAAACAATAGAGGTCTGCAGTGTTTTGGAACAAATTAAGATTTTAGAAACAGAATAAAGGGCTGTTCTGACATAGTCCTCACAACCAGTAAGGGAGAATACAGACAGATCGCACAAGCAATTAAAAGAGATAAAGTAATGGAATCTAGCTTCTAGCTATGCCTTATGGATACCAGCTTGAAACTGTAGCATCCATAAAAATAATCCATATTCTATTAAAAGGGCTAGGCATTGCTGGGCAGGCTAGTTTTGTCCCTATCAGAGACTGAACCACTAATCTTCCAGATGATCATTAATTTAAAAGAAACAACCATTAAGAGTTTCTAATCAGCATAAATTCCAGGCAGCATGACCAACTTTAGTTATAGTCAAGACATGAATTTCCACTCATTCAGATAACATTTTATAATTTAATTAAATGTTTTTTGTCACAACTGACTCCATACTTGACCCTTATGCTCCTCCTGTCCCACATTTTTCCTGCTTACTGTGCACTGGCCACCCATGATTTGTACAGTTCTGTAGGCTGGTGAAGAAGAAAAGCTGAAAACCCATTTGCGCTGTCACAGCCAGAACCTCCAATGTCCTCCCTTCTCTGAGACCCCCACCCAGTAATTCAAAATGAGACAGTGTTATCATTCAAGAATTATTCATGACAAAATGAAAGTTAAATGAATCAAAGTAGGTATAAAATACTATCGAATTACATTATATTACTATAGATCACTTTGAGATTTTTTTAAAATACTGTTTTCATTTCAACTCACTGCAAAGTACTTCACAAAGTGTGGAGCAAGACATCAAAAATTGTTGTATTGATCCTGAAATGAAGGCAAAGGTTTAGTAAAGTACTCATAGCAATATTGCAGAACAATTACAAGTCAAAAATGAAGACGAATCTCTCTCATTTGGAAAAATATAGAGAGAAGTACTTAGGAAATAAGAATACAAATTGGAATTTGGACAGAATTCATACCACAATTTATAACAACCAAAACACTGCAAAAATTGTGTGGAAACATTAATGAACAGAAGCAACTCCTACTCCTTACAAAGCCTTGGCTTTAAATCTCATTTAGAATTCATATAAAATTTCCTATTATTTATAAAAACAATATCAGAAAAACACCAGATAGGTATTTTCTCACTCATATGGTAACTCTGGTATAAATATGGTTTAACCGTACAGAAGTTTATGAATCTTTCACAGCTTCTACTATGGTAACAGGATAAATTGAATCAGAATTAGATTAATTTTCTCAACTATTAAAAAAAATCATCAAAATACCTGGAAATCCATAGCCTTATGTTGTAAGAAAATGTCCAGCCCCATCAATCACCATGGAGCTTTATTTACACACGGCTTTAATGGGAGAATTCACTGTAACCATGCAGCAGACTAGCAGCATATGCTACCCAACTGCTACCACCTTCATGCCATTACAGAAAGCAGCATGCACACACACATGCAAGATCTGTCTGATCTAATGATCAATGTGAGCATAAGTGATCCTCTGACTAAAGCCATCGGATATCCTAAACAACAAGTTCATCAGTTTTTCAGAAACTGAACCTAGACATTTGTTGCTACCTTTCTCCATCTTTTATGAGGAAGAAGAGGAGAAAGGCATGAAAATCCTAACTCTTAATTTACTCTTTAACCCTCAGTATATAAAGGAGTATATAAAATGTCTTGCCTTTATGAAAAGAAAGTTATTTTCCTTAAATAGATTCAGTTTTGTGATAAGACAAAACATAGTACTTAGGAAGCTGGGTTTACAGTCAACTTACATTGTTATTAACTACCCTCAAATTTTCTGACCACTGTTATTTCTACAGAAATGTATTTTCCTGGACAAATAATCCAGTTTCTTCTTCTTTGACACTGTGAAAACATCTGATTCAAGGACAACACAGAATCAATAACAAGTTCAGCAGTAGCTTGGTCTTACATGTGACCAGATTAAGATGGAAAGATATTATGGGAAGTCTGCATTTTCAGATTTTGAAGTATAGATTTTCAGTGGAAATGTAAGCGAACAGTGGAAATGTAAGTGAACAGAAACCTCCTGGCTAATCACCCATGCAAAAGGAACAAAACAGCAAGAGTGCCATGCTTGCTGAACAGTTCCTTCACATTCTCTCTCTACACCCCACATCAATTACAGTGGATTAATCCAATTGTTAATTGACAGAAAGTCTCCAGATATGGAATATATATCCAGTGGCTGATTTGATGCCAAATAGGCAGTTCAATTTTGCACTCACATGCTAGTTATATCAGATGTATTTTCCTATACTCCTCCAGCAAGAAATGCCTTCAAAGGTCATCAATATTTTCTTGAAAATAGCAGTAGTGGCACAATGAGATGTTGACATACTGTGTCCCTCAAGCAGGGTGACAGCCAAGCCTACAAAAATGATATCTCACAAACCAAATTCCTATCCTAGAAACAATCAATTTAATTTAGATCTTAATATAACCCATTCTCAGCTGCAGGAATGGAAGGGGAAAGGTGGAGTGCTTTCTTAAAGAGCCACAGAATCTGGAGACACTGGGTTTGGGCTCACTAGACTTCAGAAAAGCCAAAGTTGATAACTGTCTTCTGGTGAGGATCTCACTTCTTAGAGGGTATTCACAGTCTGATGATGACTCCAAAGATTTACCAAGTACCTGGGGAACTTTGGGAGCAGTTGATAAGGAGGATATAAAAATGGTCCTCCTGCTCTGTTACAAGATGTCTTTGGGCTGAACATGTATTAGGATAAAAGTGACAAGGTAATGTTAATCTTGAGCACCCTCTAGCTCTTTGGTATGTTTTTTTTCCCTGTAGCTGAAATTGCTCAAAAGTTTCTTCTTACTCATGAACACATAAGTTGATTACCCCATGTAATAAGTGTCTTTGGTCTTCAAAAGTTTCACAGGAAATCTTTTGGTCCCAGTCTGATGTCACCAGTAAATGGGAGAGTAAACTGTTATCTAATCACTATTTCCCCACCATTCACTCCTCAGGCAGTAAACGCCGTGTTTAAAAATTCATCAGAAATTTCCATTAGCTATATGTACCACTTGCTTTCACAAACTCTTCTTTATGCGATACCAGTGCTTTCTTCAGATCTGTAATTGAAACAAGAAGTGCACAACTGTACTTGGGGTGTGTTTTTGGTCTCTGCTGGCCAATTCATTTTATCTGCAAATTTAAAGCAATGCAGTGATGAATATTAATAGCACTGTTAGTATGTAAAGGCAGCACTAGTATTGACAGATGGTTAAAAGCACAGAATAAAAAGGAGGGATATTCCCTCTCTTCAGTTAATGTCATTTTCACAATCCCTGATCCCCTTCCCCCACAATGCCTTTCATAATATGTGACTATTTTTATAAATTTTTCAAGAGGTAGGTACTTATTAAGTCTTTCTAAAATTTTCCAGTAGTACATCAGACATTTATGCACATACTCTGTCTTCTTTCACATTGCATTCAGAACTTAAGGAGGAAGATGAGCAATTAGGGTCATGTGTTGTTTTCTGTAGCAGATTTCACGCATTATGTAAGAGTCTGTTATGAAGTGATGATTACAGATATATTACACTGTATTATTTAATGAATCTTAATAGCCAGACTAAGTATCCTTAGGGTATTCAGCTCCTCAAGCTGACAGACAGGGATGGAGAGCAGAATAAAGTCCCCATAATCCAGCAAGAAACAGTTAAGGACCTGCTATGCCACCTGGACACTCGCAAGTCTATAGGGCCTGATGGGATCCATCCAAGAGTACTGAGGGAGCTGACGGAGGAGTGTGCCGAGCCACTCTCCATCATTTATCAGCAGTCCTGGTTAACAGGGGAGGTCCCAGATGACTGGAGGCTTGCCAATGTAAGGCGCATCTATAAGAAGGGCCGGAAGGACGATCCCAGCAACTACAGGCCTGTCAACCTGACCTCAGTATGGGGAAGATTTTGGAGGTACTCATCTCGAGGGCGTTCACAGGACATATGCAGGACAACCAAGGGATAACTAGTGGATGAGGGAATGCTGCAGATGTTGTCTACCTAGGCTTTAGTAAAGCCTTTGATGCCATCTCCCACAGCATTGTCCTTGAGAAACTGTCGGCTCGTGGCTTAGACAGGTGTATTCTTCACTGGGTAAAGAACTATCTGGATGTCTGAGCCCAGAGAATTGTGCTGAACAGAGCTAAATCCAGCTGGAGGCCAGTCACAAGGAGTGTTCCCCAAGGCTCGGTTCTGGGGTCTTGTTTAATACCTTTATCAATGATCTGAATAAGGGGATTGAGTGCTCCCTCAGGAAGTTTGCAGATGACACCAACTTGGGTGGGAGTGTTGATCTGCTGGAGCGTAGGAAGGATCTGCAGAGGCATCTCGACAGGCTGGATCAATTGGCCGAGTGCAATTGAACGAGGTTTAAAAAGGCCAAGTGCAGGGTCCTGCACTTGGGTCACAACAACCCCATGCAACGCTACAGGCTTGGGGAAGAGTGGCTGGAGAGCTGCGTGGCAGAAAAGGACATGGGGGTGCTGGTTGACAGGGGCTGAACATGAGCCAGCAGTGTGCCCAGGTGGTCAAGAAGGCCAACAGCGTCCTGGCCTGTATCAGAAATGGTGTGGCCAGCAGAAGTAGGGAAGTGATTGTGTTCCTGTACTCGGCACTGGTGAGGCTGCAACTTGAATCCTGTGTTCAGTTTTGGGCCCCTCACTACAAGAAGGATGTTGAGGTGTTGGAGCGTGTCCAGAGAAGGACAACGAAGCTGGTGAGGGATCTGGAGCACAAGTCTTATGAGGAGCGGCTGAGGGAACTAAGGTTGTTTAGTCTGGAGAAGAGGAGGCTGAGAGGAGACCTTATCGCTCTCTACAATTACTTGAAAGGGGGTTGTGGTGTGGTGGGTGTTGGTCTCTTCTCCCAAGTAACTAGTGACAGGATGAGAGGAAATGGCCTCAAGTTGCACCAGGGCTGGTTTAGAATGGATATTAGGAAAAATCTCTTTACTGAGAGAGTGGTCAAACATTGGAACCGGCTTCCCAGGGAGGTGGTGGAGTCACCATCACTGGAAGTATTCAATAATTTTGGATGTGGCACTTCAGGACATGGTTTAGTGGGCATGGTGGTGTTGGGTTGATGGCTGGACTTGATGATCTTTGAGGTCTTTTCCATCCTTAATGATTCTGTGATTCTGTGAACTTCCTAAGAGGATAGGTTAGATATGTTTTGGTAAGAAGCACTTTAAGTTTTGGTTTAAAAGAAGCCATGATCTATATCTATCCTGATTATTGTGATTTTATATAATCAGCAAAGCTCCTGTGAGAAATATCTATTTGGGAAACTATACTATGTTTTGTTCTGTAGTACTCTGCATCACAATTTTTTTTCGTTCAGAAGCAGAGAAAAGGATAAACACATCAAGTTCTTATGGTTCCAGACATTCCAGGGTCATCTTTAATCCATATAAGCCCTGAGGATATGCTCTGGAATAATGTCAAGCAGATGCAGATGATAGCTTCATATTTCAATGTCTCCAAATAATCACTAACTGAGTCTGGTTTGTTATTAGTCATAGGGTAAATTATCAAAATGAGTGTGAGAAACGAAGCGCAGTTAGACATCATCCTAAACTGTCATAGGTATTTTCAGCTCTCCCTCAGCTGCCAGGTAACCTCTCTCCTGGGAAATGTGCAAACAGATAAAACAGATAAAATCCAACAGGCACAGACCCTGGTGTCAATTTTCTGAATTGAGCATCTTGGCTATCCACCTGTAATTTAAAAGATAATGGCTGCATTAGCTGCTTCCGTGGCCACATTTTGAAATGAAAGCAACTGTAGCTGATCCACTGTGCATTCCCATCCTATAGATTCAGATATTCAGAAAGTTTTATTAACCTGGATTTAGCTTGACCATACTGGTTACAAAGCTTGTTTTTACTGAGGCACAGGCAAAACAAATGTGACTCATCTGCAATATACGAAATATATATAAATAGACTCAAAGGCAACAGTGAACTTTTATGGTCACTGATGTCCACGCTTTATATTTGGAGATCAAACCCATACCAATCTTGAAAGATGCCTATAATTTTTTATAACTGAGTCTTCCAATGCACACACAATAGAAAACGCAAAATTTCAGCTATGATGTGTTCAGTAAGTTCAAAGTGATATGCACGATCTGAATATTAGAAAAACTTAGCATGTGAAGCCAGAAATAACTATTCTATATTTATCTTTAAAGGAAAAAAACCAAACCCAAACAATAATTTGACCAAATTCTTTACCCTGCAATTTAACATATATTTTTATTGCGAGCTAATCTTCCCTCCAAAAATGAGATCTTTTTTCAGATTAAAGAACTAGCTATGTCCCTTGGAAATTGATTTTAAATATATCTTGTTTTCATTGAAACAAGTTTGCAGCATAATCATTTTCTTTTACACAAATCCTCATTGCCATTTCTCAGGGACCTGCCAGTCTTGTTCGACTATCCATACTCTGTGACCATGTGTCAAAAAGAAAGCATTATGCCTTATTAAATGACATTAAAAATGGAACCTTCATCCCAAAGTGAAATTGAAAATAATTTTAAAATAACACTGACTAATAACATCCTGTGGGTTTTCAAAATCCTTACTATTTTACAGAATCTAAAGTTAATTATTTTTACAGCCACTCAGGGAAACTACATTTCTTAGTTCTCAGACACAAGAGTACGATCTAAAAGGCTGTTGCTGTAAAAGTGACTCCATATAGGATGACATCTCTGCTTATGTGTATCCTAATTAAATTAGTCAGTTTTCTGCCAGATGCAACAGTGGACTTGGGTGTTGGTTTTGTAGTCGGGCCTTAAGTGAGCAAATATTTCAAGCAGTTGATAGCATACCAAGACAGAAATTTATAAAAGGGAGCAAAAACTCATGAAAATATCTCAGAAAGCATATCTAGATTCCCATTACAAACCACACTATAATAATTGTCTTCCCAACAGCAATGACCTTGCTAGAAAATTCTGACACATTAATATGACAACTATAGGAAAATATCCAAGTTTTGATACACAATTTTCTTGCCAGCTCCATATGTCATTTGGCTGCAGATAAAGTTAATCACTCAACTCATGGATCAATTCTTTATAAATCTGCCCTTCTGTCCTGGTTTCAGCTGGGATAGAGTTAGTTTTCTTCGTAGAGGCTAGTATGAGGCTGTGTTTTGGATTTGGGATGAGAAAATGTCGATAATGTGGTGGTGCTTTCAGTTGCTGCTGGGCAGTCAGGGACTGTCTAGCTTTTCATTGCCTACCAGCAAGAGGACTGGGCATTTGCACAGGAAGCTGGGAGGAGACAGAGCCAGGACAGCTGACCCAGGCTGCCCAAAGAGATATTCCATACCATATGATGCCATGCTCTGTATACAAAGCTGGGAGGAAGAAGAAGGAAGGGGTGGAGGGACATTCAAAGTTAAGGTGTCTCTCTTCCCAAGTAACCATTACGCATGACGGAGCTGCTTTCCTGGAGATGGCTGAACACCTGCCTGTCATGAATGTGTTCCTTGTTTTGCTTTGCTTGCATGTGGGGCTTTTGCTTTACCATTAAACTGTCTTTATCTCAACCCATGGGTTTTCTCACTTGCTCTTCCGATGCTCTCCCTCATCCTACCGTGGGGCAGTGAATGAGTGGCTGCCCGGTGCTTAGTTGCTGGATAAGTTGCACAACACCTTCACCACATGCACAACATTTATGAAAGGGATATATGATTCAACTGCTTACAATTGCAGGTCCTGGATTTTATGACCCATGCACTCCAATGAGGAGTTGTGCTTTTTAGTGTATAACCTAAGTGCAAAAGCTTTTGAGCAAGCTTTAAACAGCTGGTAAAATAGAATTTACTAGTAAATCCTAAGGACCCACCCTGCCTTAGGTCTCAGAAGAATATGGACACTAGTGTTTCACCAATCAAGTGAGTAAAATTTCAGCTAGGAAGGTAAATTTAGATGCAGAACCATGCCCACACAGCTACATATGCTTAGGTTCTTGAACTAACACAGCATTAACACAAGTGTTTCTGGGGCCCTTTCATGCTCATTGAAGTTATGTCCTGAGGTACCAATAAGGTTTAGCAAAAGGAACTTCTTTTCTATTTTGCTCTTGTCCACTTTGTATATATTGCCCTATAATTTAAAAAGCAAACAAACAAATCCCATTAGTCTCTTCAGAGAAGTTGTTGTGGTTTAATCCAGCAGGTAGCTGAAACAACCACACAGCCGATCGCTCACCCCACCACCCAGTGGGATGTGTTTCCTTTTTGCTAGTTGGTGGAGTCATAGCTGTTATTTTGTTGATCACATCCACTGGGATGTGATCACGTTAGCAGTATCAATTGCGGCATACCGCTTGGCTGCCTTTGACTCCAGTTCATATTGCAGTTATAGCACTTCGGGCATGGCAGCATTTGGCAGCAATGTATCTTCATTCAGGCCACAATAGTCTACTGTCAGTCTCCACTTGCTATTAGACTTTCACACTGGCCATATGGGGCTGTTAAAGGGTGAGCAAGTCTTGCTGATCACTCCTTGGCTCTCCAGTCAAAGATTCAGCTTATGGACCAGGGGATCAGGGAATCTTGGTTGGTACGATATTGTTGCCAGTGCACTGTTGTGATAGCAATCAGCACCAGTTTTGTGACCTTAAGCAACTCTACAACAGAAGGGTCCCCTGAGAGCCCAGACAAGGTGGACAGCTGTTTAATTTCCTCCAGTTCCAAGCCAGCTATACCAAAAGCCCACCGGTACCCTCTCCTGAGATAGTCTATGCCAAGGATACACGGATCCTCTGGAACAGTCACAATGGGGTGCTTTTGCTAACTCATTCCCAGTTAGGCTCACTTCAGCTTCCAATACAGTCAGCTGTTGGGATCCCCCTGTCACTCCAGAAATACAGATGGGTTCTGTTCCTTTATATCTTGATGGCATTAGGGTACACTGTGCACTGGTGTCCACTAGAGTCATATACTCCTGTGGATCTGACGTGCCAGGCCATGGAATCCACACAGTCCTATAAATCCTATTATCCCTCTTCTCCATCTGGTTGGAGGCAGCGCCCCTCTAGTCCTGGTCATAGTATTTGTTACTCACTTCTTGTAAATACAAATCAGAAGTCCCTCTATTAAGATTGGAAGTCAGACCAGACCTTTTACTCTGTCTGGGAAACTGCTCACTGGAAACTGGAGTGGAAATCTTCCTGGAAGAACTCCCTTTTACAATTGTTTCTCCTTGCAACTCACATACCTGTGCCTCTAGGGTTGAGGAAGATTTTCCATTCCAATTCCTCATGTCCTCTCTGGGGTCATGCAGATAAAACCACAGGGTGGCCCAAGGTGTGTTACCCCTTATATCCTCTCTTGAGCTAGCAGCTGAGATACTGGTTTGTACGGGTGTGGAGCAGAATATATCCACTTCGAGTCACTGGAACTCCTGGGACAGTTTCTCAGCTATCATGTCTGGCAGTTTGTCCACAGCCAAAATGCAGGCCTGAAGAGAGGAGGAGAGATTTTCTTTGTATTGCTGGGGTTGGCCAGCCAATTCATCCACCACTGGTCCCTCTTCATCTTTCCAGGTCATTTATTGCTAATGAGCTGGCATATGACAATGGTGTACTCCATAGAAACTTCTGCCACATGGAACGTGTGCAGTGACTTCATCTGGATCTGTGTTGTCCAGGTCATCATAAATCATCTCCACCATGGCTAATTCCCTCAAGTACTGGATACCTTTCTCCGTGGTGGTCCATTTGCCTGGGTGACATGTAATATCTTCCTTGTAGGGATACCTTTCCTTCACACCAGACAGGAGTCACCTCCAGAAGCTGAGGGTTTCTGCCTTTTTTCCAATTGCTTTATCAATGCCCCCTTCCCTAGACAGGGACCCCAGCTGCTTGCCCTCCCTACCCTCTAACTCCTGGCTACTGGTCCTGTTATCCCAGCATTGGAGCAGCCAGGTGAAAATGTGCTCGCTTGGAAAATGTCTGAAGTCTTTTCACATATCTTGCAGCTCACTCAGGGGTAGGGATTGGATGGTTATCTCTGGTTCTGCCTCTTCCTCCTCCAGGTCTTGTGATGGCTCTTCTTCTTAATCCTTTACTAAACGAGCTGAGTTTTGTGTCCATTTCTTAAGTATAAGGGCAACTGATACTGGAACAGGTTGGTTCTCTGGTTCATCTGCAGTGTCTATCACTAGGGTTTGAGTAGTCACAGTTGCAGGGGTTTGAGTGGCCACAGTTCCCATTGCCAGGGTTGGAGTAGCTGCAGTACCTTTTGCAGGGGCTTGAGTAGCCACAGTGCCCATCGCAGGCATTGGAGAAGCCACAGTGCCCATTGCTGGGGTCTGAGGTGCTGCATGCCAAGGATATACAAAATTCTCAAGAGCTATTGTAACTAGCCTGGAGGAGAAGGAGAAAGTGAAGGAAGATGTCTTCCCATAAATTGGGTCTCCGAGGAGAAAAGGTAAAAAGTGTAATTGTTAATAATTTCTGGGAGATTGCTCCTGAAGTACAGAGATGACGACACTGCTCAGTACAAATACCAGCTTAGTATCACAACCAGCTATTTTATCATATCATAAGGCACTGTTACAAAGTGCAGCACAATAATAACCTTGACCCAGTTCTCAGAGATGACAAACAGCACAACAGGGAACATATAATGCAAGTCAGGTGTTATATAACACTAACTGTGAGAACAAGCGCAAGAACTTTGAGAGCAAATGAATAAACATCATGACCAGTGACTATAAAACTAGTAGAATGAATGCTTGTAACAAATTTGGTCTAACACCTTCTGGTCAGTTTTGTCAGTATCTCAACCCATCGAGCCCCACACTGGGCATCAAAAAGGACTGTTGTGGTTTAACCCAGCAGGTAGCTAATACGACCACACAGCCATTCGCTCACACCCCCCACTCCAGCAGAATGAGGGAGGGAATTGGAAAAAAGGTAGAACTCGTGGGTTGAGATAGAAACTGTTTAATAGAATGAAAAAAGGAATAATAACAATAATGATAATAATAAAGATAAAAGAATATATAAAACAAGTGATGCACAGCTCACCATCCACTGACCAATGCCCAGTTAGTTCCCGAGCCGCGGCACCTGCCTGGGCAGCTCGCCCAGTTTATATACTGAGCGTGACAGTCGTATAGTATGGAATACCCCTTTGGCTAGTTTGGGTCAGCTGTCCTGGCTGTGTCCCCTTCTCAGCTTCCCATGCATCACCCACCTTCTCACTCTCAGGCCAGCATGAAAAGCTAAAAAGTCCTTAACTGCTTAGCAACAACTAAAAACATCGGTATTTTATCAACATTATTTTCATCCCAAATCACACAACACTATACCAGCTATCAGGAAGAAAATTAACTCTATCCCAGCCAAAACCAGTAGAGAAGTATAGGAACATCACAAGTTGATAGCAATAAATACAGTATTTCTTTTCTTTATCAGATGGCAATCTGACACTTGTCTTTGCAAGCATAAATCCAGAAACTTATGTTTCAAAGTTAGTTGTTGGTTTTTGTTTGGTTTTTTATTTGTTAAGAAAAGTAAAATTTTAAACTGATTCCAGAAAGCAAATCTTACAGAGAAGACTAGTCTGGCAATATAATTGGAGCATCTGGCAAAACTCTTTAATATAAACATCTAAGATTACTTTAAAAGAAGGAAAGAAATTGATTTGCCCCCCTCCAAAATTTTTAATTTTTCCTCTTAGGAAAGGGTTGTGTGTTGTTTTTTTTTCAATTACATCTCACAGACAAACCCCTCCAGAGTTTTTGAAATTGGTATTACATTTACATTTTTCCTAAAAGTACTTTAGCCAACACTTGCCTGGAAACAGGCACTTTTTGTGTAACAGTTGAGAACACAAACTGTAGATCTGAAACCATAATGAAATTTTTCCTAAACAAAAGTTTGGAGTAGTCTTCATGCTTACTCTCCAGTTAGGTGAGCATGATTTCAAAACTATTTTTATGTCTATGCCATATGACAGGGTTATTTTATTTCTGTGTAGAGCATTTGTTGGTTTTGTGCCACTAACTTTCTTTGTATCTATCTCATTTGCACTATAACACTTTCAAGTCACAGCCCTGAAGGTGTCATGTTTAATTTACTTAATGAATATATGATAATTTATGTCTGTCCTGTTGCTGCATTGTGCATAAATGTTCAGCTAGATTCATCATCTTCAATTTGCTTTCAGGGAAAAGGTACCCTTATCTTGCAAATATTGAGGTAAGTCCTTTGAAGAGTAAAGCATGTCCAAAGGATGGAGACATATGATTTCTGCTCTGTGACCTAATTCTCTGGTTTACTTGAATAAACAGATTCATAATAACACAATATTCTCTTTTGTAACTACTAAACCATTTGTAGCATTTTGGTATTTTTGTATGGGGGGGTGGTTTGGAGTATTTCACAGGACAATGATTAAAAACCCCATTAACATATTCAACACAACACTGATTTTTCTGATTTTTTTTGTGCACTGCACCTTTCAATTTCTAAGAAATTCAGCAAATAGTAACCATTTCAAAATTCTGTACTTCGTGACAGAGAAGGCATACACATTGTGATCTGTATTATAGAAATTTCACTTTGCTCCATTATGTGTGTGTACTAGTTACAATCATTACTATATAATAATTTTAAACATCAACAACTACTACAGGTAAGTTCAAAATAGTGCAGATGTTTAGCTGAAGTTGCATAAAAAGTCTTGCCCATAGAAATGTTGAGGTACTTAGAATCATAGAATAGTTTGGGTTGGAAGGGACCTTTAAAGGTCATCTAGTCCAACCTCCCTGCAATGAGCAGGGACATCTACAACTAGATCAGGTTGCTCAGAGCCCCGTCCAACCTGACCTTGAATGTTTCCAGGGATGGGGCATCTATCACCTCTCTGGGCAACCCGTGCCAGGGTTTTACCACCCCCACTGTGAAAAATTTCTTACTTACATCTAGTCAAAATTTACCCTCATTGAGTTCAAAAGCATTACTCCTTGTCCTATCGCTACAGGCCCTGCTAAAAAGTCTGTCCCCATCTGTCTTATAAGCCCCCTTGAAGTACTAGAAGGCTGCAAGAAGGTCTCTCTAGAGCCTTCTCTTCTCCAGGCTGAACAACCCCAACTTTCTCAACCTGTCCTCATAGGAGAGGTGTTCCACCCCACTGATCATTTTGGTGGCCCTCCTCTGGACCTGCCTCAACAGGCCCATGTCTTTCCTGTGCGGAGGGCTCCAGAGCTGGACGCAGGACTCCAGGTGGGGTCTCACCAGAGCAGAGTAGGGGGACAGAATCACCTCCTTCAACCTGCTGGCCACGCTTCTTTGGATGCAGCCCAGGATACGGTTGCCCCAACCCAGGTGCAGGACCCTGCACTTGGCCTTGTTCAACCTCATGAAGTTCACACAGGCCCACTTTTCCAAACTTGTCCAGGTCCCTCTGGCTCACATCCTGTCCCTCAGATGTGTCAACCGCACCACTCAGCTTGGGGTCGTCTGCAAACTTGCTGAGGGTGCACTCGACCCCACTGTCTATGTCACTGATGAAGACACTAAAGAGGACTGGTCCCAATGCAGACCTCTGAGGGACACCACTCGTCAGTGATCTCCATCTGGACATTGAGCCATTGACCACTACACTCTGGATGCGACCATCCAACCAAATCCTCATCCACCCAACAGTCCACCCATCAAATCCATCTCTCTCCAATTTAGAGAGAAGGATGTTGTGGCAGACTGTGCCAAAGACCTTACAGAACTCCAGACAGACAGCATCGGTAGCTCTTCTTTTGTCCAGTGATGTGGTCACGCCATCATAGAAGGCCACTAGGTTGGTCAGGCAGGACTTGCCCTTGGTGAAGCCATGCTGGCTCTCTCGAATCACCTCCCTGTCCCCCATGTACCTTAGCGTAGCTTCTAGGAAGTTCTGTTCCGTGATCTTCCCAGGCACAGAGGTGAGGCCGACAGGTTGGTAGTTCCCAGGGTCCTGCTTGCTTCCTGTTTTAAAACTGGGTGCAATGTTTCCCTTTTTCCAGTCACCAGGGACTTCACCTGCCTGCCAGGACTTTCCAAATATGAAGGAGAGTGGCTTGGCAACTACATCAGCCAATTCCCTCAGGACTCAGCGATGCATCTCATCAGGTCCCATAGACTTGTGTATGTCTATACTTCTTATGAACATTCCAAAAATCCCATGAACACCTCCTATCCTGATGACTTGTTGCTTCTACTATCCTGCTCCAGCAACCAAAAAACACAGAATATAATAAGAAATACTGAAGGGAAACATAGAAATGAGTCTTTTCAGAGCATTTTTTTAAAGTTACTGTTGTAGAAACAAGCATAATTTTTATCAAAGACCTGAATCTTCACAATGAGTACATGTGCCTCCATTAAGGACTATCCTTATTTTTCCCCGTTTCTCTGACTACTCCTTAAGCTGTTTGCTTTTGCTGTTGTTTTTTCTTCATTATTTGCCTTAGTCTCAACTATTATATGCAGTATTATAACTCCTGTCTGTATATGGTTCATGTTCTCTCCGTGCAATTCTCCGAGGAAGCAAACTTACTGTAGATCACTCTGGAGCGCAAAGTATGAAAATAAATGATTTCTGATTCTAAGGTGTTTGGGGTTGCTTGTGTTGGGTTTTGTGTGGGGGTTTTTTGTTTGTCCTGTTTTTCTTTTTTAAAAAGGGATGTCCTACCTTCAGTTACACTGGTAAGAACCTTAGTATTTGGAACAAGCCTTTCTGTCTCCTCAGTGCCAAATATATTATGTCTCCCTCACTCTCTATCTTTAACTAAAGAGTAAAAGCAGTATTTTCAGAATCTCTCATGAAAGGTATATTCCAGCAACAGTCAAAACCAGTAGATTTTTCCTGAATTATCCTTCCTAAAGCAGAAAGCCACTGAAGGATGAGACGTTACGTAGAGGACCACAAAACTCTTCTCATGGTAAAAATTAGTTTCACACAAGTGGTGTGCCATGCTGTCCTGGTTTCCTCCAGGATAGAATTAATTTTTTTCCTTATTGCTGGTATAGTGCTGTGTTTTGGATTTGGGATGAAAATAATATTGATAGCATACTGATGTTTTTAGTTGTTGCTAAGCAATCAAGGTCTGCTCAGCTTCCCATGTTCTGGCCTGGCAGAGGGAAGGTGAGAGGTGCATGCGAAGCTGCGAGGGGACACAGCCAGGACAACTGACCCAAACTAGCCAAAATGATATTCCATACCGTACGACATTATGCTCAGTATATAAACTGGGGGAGATGTCCAGGGAGGTGCCACGGCTCGGGAACTAACTGGGCATTGGTCAGCAGGTGAGCAATTGTGCTGTGCATCACTTGTTTTCTATATTATTTTATCACTGCTATCATTCTCTGTTTTTTTTTTTTGCTGTCCTATTAAGCTGTCTTTATCTCAATCCACAAATTCTACCTTTTTTTTTCTGATTCTCTCCCCTGTCCCTCTGCAGGGGGCAGGGAGGGTGAGTGAACAGCTGTGTGGTTGTTTTAGCTATCTGCTGGGTTGAACCACAACACATAACTTATTTTATTTAGCTGCATTTCACCATATGGTCCCTTCTTTGCTTCTTACCTGTTGCATTCATCTTGGTCACTTAAATGGCACTAGTGGACTGGTGGCAAAAATGTATACATAACTAATACTAATACTGTGGTTTGGTCTAGGAAGAAGTCAGGATTAAGGGTGTACAGCTGAAGGGGTTTCTGCCACCTAATTTGCTGAAAGCTCCAGCTCTCTGAGCAGCTGGAAGAAATATCACAGCTGTTACGGCCCTGACAATCAGAATGCTCTGCTGAGGATGGCTGCTGTGCAAACGTTCCTTTGTGGCATACACAAGACACTTCATTGGCCATAAGTGGCAAACAAACTGCAGTTTGAGAATTCCTGATGCAAAGAGTTGTCCTGCTAATATCAGAGAAAGCTAGTTCTAATCCCAGTTTTACAAGCCATACTTCATAATTAAAAATCAATATAAAGTGCTGTGGGGAAGATTTTAATTTTTTTTTTTTATCTGGAGTTGTTTACTTGTCTCCAAATGTATTGTAAATGACAAAGAACTGCATAAGGTATAATTTTCTTTGCAAAGTTCTTCAATATCACTACTCAGATAAAGTAGATCAGTGGTATTACTCCATCAACATATTGAAAAGCTGATGCTTTTTCAAACACATATCCCAAAAAGATATGTAAGTCAGGAAGCAAAAAGCAAAGTGTGTTCCCAGTAGTAGTGGCAGGTCCCATGATAAACAGACATGCTAGACACAGAACAATCAGCAACATGATGCACAGATGATTCTTGTGGGTCAAGACATCTTCTCTTTCTGAATAATGACAGGTGGACCATAATGAACAGATTCCTCAAGTGGGAAAAATAGAAGCCGAAGGTCAACAAATGAAGTACAGAATAAAAGATTTGGATGTTTTTGGAAGGTTAAGGTGGTGAAGGCCTAAAACTATATTTATAAAGTTGTTTTCACCTTGAAGAATCGCAAAGATCTTCATCATAAAGGTCTCTCAGTTACATGTGTAGAAAAGTCTTTTTATGGAAAGCCAAAGTATAACTCACTCAAAGATGGAACAATGCAGGGCTTAATGTTTTGGGGGGGGGTTGTTTGGTTTTGGTTTTGGGGTTTTTTTAGGGTGGAGGGAGGAGAAGGGAGTTAGTTTGTTGTATTTTTTAATATTTCAGTACAACAGAAAGGTGCCAGACACCTACAATTTAAAGATGTAGAATACAGTCATCAGGACTCAGAAATAGGCTGAAATCTGCTGGTGAAATTCAATCTATAGTGACCATAAACAGTCACCACTTTTCCAGCTGGTAAATCCTCAGAAAGACAAGCAACAGCTATTGAGTCTTAGCTTCTTACAGTATCTCAAATCAAAGTTCCCCTTGAAATATCTGCAATGGTAAAAAAGAACTGTCTCTCTGACAGGACACATTATAACAGTGTTCTTAAAACAGGGATTTTTTTGGTGGGACCTTTTTTTAATTGATTTTTTTTTTTTTTAAGTCCTATGACATGAACATCAAAATTATTTTATTCACATGAGCTCTTTTCTGCTTCTGGTTGATAGTATCACATTTCAAAGATGAAAAGTAAAATGTTATGTTTCTTAAGTGCTAGATTATAATGAAAGCAATTTGTCTTCAACTGCATCTTATTATTTCTCTTTAAAAGAGCATCTAAATTCAATATTACATACAATGTATATTGTGGGAGCACAGTGGCACTGTTCAAATCTCCTATTCAGAAAATGCATTCAAGTAATGAGCTTTTGTAGAATGTCAGTAATCTAAGAACATCTATGTAAATTGTAAAAATCTTGTAAAAACATACAAGATTGTATGTTATTATATAAAATGTAAGCAGAATTATCACACCTAATTAAATATCACATACAAAGAGCTTTGTTTATACCTCACAATAGCCTTTGAGCTTTGAAGCTTACCTTCAAACTAGCTATTTATATTAATTAATAAATAAGGTCTGATTCTTCACCGTAATAGCAAATTTATAACTTTTTTTTTAAACCTGTTATAATCACCAGAGTCAGAATGAATGAAATATATGTGCAAGCCCAGTTGTAAACGCAAGGTAGTAAAAAATTTGATTTTGGCAGCATTATGTACTCAATTTGCATTTGTTTTGCTTGGTATGCATTACAACACATCACAACAAGCAAAGTTGAATTAAGTGTGATCTAAAACTTACTGCTGAGTGAGAAATCCAGAGTACAACTCTCAAAGATACCAGAACTTCTGCATCACAAGATCAGAAACTTTTCTTGTAGGCAAGAATGAAATGAGTAATAATATCTACTTTGCTTGAATATTACAAGGTTTCCATAATAATTTTGAAACAGATTAAAAATACTGAGTGTGTATAAATTATCGCTGTGCTGTTCACATCATATCATATAACTGGCACCCTAGACTTCTCTGTATGACTTGTGATTTGCTGCTTGCTAGTTTCACCCTTGTGTTAGAGCTCAATACTACACAGATACAGTTCTTTTTCAATTCAAAAAAATTGGCACAGAGTTGAATACATAAAGGGGAGAAGTTTGGTGTTTTAGCCACATATGTGTAACTGTTACAGGTAACACTTATAGGTTATCCGCAGAGGAGGTGTTATCATTCACTGCCTACCTTGGGTGGGACTGTTTTTTGATGAGGTGACCAATAGTCAGACTACTTGTAGATACGCTACTGCATAGACACTTTTTGACACCTATTAATTTCAAAGAGCTATATCAACTGTGGAAATCATTTCTACAAGACACTTCCTGCTAGGTCTTCATTTATTGAGAACTTTCTACTGATAAGTACCACAGGTATTTTGGAAATATGTATTTCTAGGATATCTATACACTGATATTTATATAATCTTACTAAGTACACCAGATGGTTTAATTACAAAAATAAAATTTGCCAGATAAACATTACTGCTTGTTTTATACATATGTTTTCCTGTCAATAACCTGTCTTTCCAAGCTAAACACTTTTGTGTAATAGCTAATTATATTTTATGAAAAACAAGTAATCCTTTAACCCTGCAGCATTGGAACATCATTATCTATCAACCACATATGCTAAAGCTGTCACTACCAAATATCCTTTTGGACAGCCAAAAGAGAAAAACATACTTTTTTTTCTACAAAATAGTGCACATATAGCATTCACATTATTTGTTATTTATGAAGACCCTCCATTTGTATGTCCCACACTGAGGGAACCGAAAACAGTGAATGGTACACACTACACAAGGCAGGCTATCAACTAACCCTACCACCATGCATTCAGGCAAAAGAAGCACAGTAAGCGGAAATTAGTTACTGGCTCTACAGGAATGAAAGGGAACAATTACCTTTTTCTTTTTTTTTTTTTTAATTCTCCAGAAGCTCTGATATATAAAGCATAAGTAAACTACAAATGCAGGCCCACAGAAGATACAGGTGCTTTGAGAACCACAAAGCTAGTCCAGAGCTGGAGAAGGTTGGTTTCCAAAACTTGCTTTAGTACCTTCACTCCTTACAAACTTTAAGTCCTACTCCCACAGGATCAAAGGCTTTCACCTGTGATTTTATGTACCTGCACAGCTATGCATTTTCCTTTTTCTTCTTTTTTTTGTAATAACTGAAGCAAACCCAAGTGGTATACTAGATATCACAAGTTAATAACTTAAAGTTAAGAAACAGAGAAAGCAACAACTAATTAAAAAATACTTAATGTATTTTTTCTGAATTTATTGCCATCAAAATTGAAGCTCCAAAGATTTGGACAGTGAGATATGATGCAGATGGCTTCCAGCATCACATTGCTTATAGGACTTTTAACAGGCAAAAAACAACATCACACTGGTATAGGACTTTTAATGGGCAAGAAACATATATATGGTGAAGCAGCCAGCTCAGAAGAGATATGCACTCTCAAAGTATTTAGGGGAACATTGCTTTCTCAGACAGTCTCCCCATGCCATACTTCTCATTGCATTCCCTAGAGCATGGAAACTACCCAGAAGCTGTATCTAATACAGCTGCTTCTAAATCATTCTCAAATTCCGTTCAGTTTTCATTTGACTATTACACTGACAAGCCTTTTTGCATCACCTGCCATAAACATTTATTTCATCCTAGGCACAAAGCAATCTTTAGAACTCTCCTACTGAGGCTTAGCTTGTGCCAAACAAATACCACAACCAAAGGCATTCAGTCTTCATCAGAATCATAATGTCTTTGTGTCTGAAGGCAACAAGTAGTGTGAGTTAATTACAGCTAACTGAATTATCTGAGTGCTAAATAGAGAGAGATTACCTAGCAATTTTGTTCTGCTTGTGGAAAAAAAACCCCAAACACAAAACAACAACAGCAAAGCCTGTTTACATTTTATTCCTCCTCACTCTGCCTTAAGTACTTTTAAAAGTCTGTTCCTCTCCCTGCCTCATGCACACACTTTAGATGGAATCAGAAACATGAATTGAGAAAGGGATGGAATACAACCATGAAAGGCACAAACAAATACAAGATGCAAATTAAAACAACAGCAATTAAAATTCCCTGAACTCCAAAAGTAACATTTTGCAATGTTACAACACACCTCTGAATATGGTCTAATCATTATTGGATACTTGGTAACAGTTTTGCTCACGCATGCATCCCAGCAGGGCACACAGCTGTACTGCTGCAAGTTGTTCAGCACAAGTGAGGTTTCACCTGGTAAACAGCATCAAGGAGAAACATCCCTGTTGCTGTGTTCACCACGCATCTCTTCCTCTCAGCATGCTGTGCAGCAGAGCACTACAGAGTGCTGTGCTTCCCAGAGTGCTGGCACTGCACTGCAGCTCTGAGTGATCATGCTTAAACATGTACTTCACTTTAAATATCACGGATATCACAGAATGTATTGTGTAGGGAGGCCCAGAGTGCAGCCTGAAGGGCAAAGCAGCCACCTGCCAGCATGGCTTGCTCAAGGAAAATCCACGGGGCTGATCTGGCATATACATGTTCATATTTAAAAGAAGAAACAATGGGTATTCCAAATGGTCGCCTCAGAGTTCACAAGCCCAATGCTGTGCATCTTCTAGAAAACCCTTCTACTTTTGCAGCACTAAGTTCAGGCTGAAAAAAGCGACTGCTGCTTCTTATCAAAGGTTTTCCTCATATCTCCTCACTGATTTCTAAAGGAAGACCTATGTCCCCAAATACTAGTAATGATCAAGTTTGCAGTAATCTAATTTGAGTCTTAAGTGCAGACTGCCTGAAAGAGCAGATTTTGGTGCTAGGAACTGTTTGGAGTTCAGATTATGCAGCCATGTTGATTTTAGTAGTGTTATTCCTATATACAACAATTATGTTCAGAAACTGTATTGTATAACATGTGTGTTCCAGTCATGTGCTGAGGTACTGTAGGAAATACACTTTTTTTTCCCCCTCCAGAACACTCTGAACCGAGTAGAATCGGCATAGTGGTTCTTAGTCATGTACCCATTTCTTGTGTGCATTGAGAGCAAACATATTGTGTGAATGACATCAGCGCTGAAGAAAGGTTGACAAAAATATTACCAAAGACAGATATTTCTTCAAACCTCTCAAAGATTCAGATAGACTTCCAATTAACTATTTTAACCTTTGGCAAATTTGCACATCGGTAAATCATTCAGCCTTCCCTAAATAATTCCTGCCATTTCAGCTGGAGGTAGGATTCTTCTGCCTTTTTTTCTGTAAACTTTGTAGTAACTTTCCACTAAAGAATCCTCAACTTCTGTTCCAGCCTCATCTGCTCTTCAACATATTTGCACAGCTTTGCTTAAAACAACAAGACTATTTCACCTTCATGTTTCTTAGCCAGTCTGTTTTCTTCTAGATGGCCTCCTCTCAAACACATAGATTTTGCAGAACAAGGTACTATTGAAATCAGAACAAAGAAACAAAGAAAAAAACCCTAGATCATGAATTAAGAATCTCCCACATGAGCAAGGACTTTATGAGCAGGTGTTGCTGTTATCATTATGTACCACATTGTCGTAGATGAAATATCTTGACATATCTCACCCAGTGTTTTTGCACTACAGTTCTATTTCAGCTGTATTTTAATAAAATATCTTCATTTAAGGAACTGATTGCAAATTACCACATTTGTAGGTACCTCCCAGTGTTGTTTACCAATGCAGATAAAAATTTTGTCCTGCCTCTAGCTGGAATTCAGATTTCAACTAAACACTCTGGTACCTACATGTATGTAGTCTGATTTCCAGAAGTGCTAAGCCTTGTTATTTATTGAAATGATGACAGTTCAGTATGGAGAACAGAAATCTAAATCAAGACATCTGGGGATTCTTGGTCTTTCTATAAAACATGGTGTAAATGTAAGTGACTGGAAGCTTGCAAAGAAGTCATGGAACCTTAGATCATTCTGTTTAGTGACTCAGCTGGAGGCTGACAGGCTGGTAGGTAAGCATCTCAGACTATATAAAATATGTTAGAAGATTTTTTTTAATCCCTGGGAGAATTTTCATTTTCCAGGGTGTTACAGTCAAAAAACATTGCCAATTCTTACAACCACCTTTTTAGGAAAAACTGCAACTAAAGACAAAGGTTATACCATCAGATATGAATGATTCACAGACATAGCTGTGGGCTAAAGGGTTTTTTTTCCCCTATCTATCCAAACATGATTGGATCAGTGGGCAGCAACTGATCATAACTCCTACATCTTAAAAAAAACCAAAAGAACCCCAAACCAACAAAAATTAAACAAATAATAAAAACAACAACAAAAAAGAAAAACAAAAAAGAAACAAAAATTGCTGTTCTGAGTATGATCATGTGAACTCACTAAATTGCAAGACATTCCTTCTTTGCTCCTGAGGCAACTCTGGAGTAGGTTCGATCAGGTGCTGCTGTCTGACCTTGTATCTTGCCTTCATACAGAGGCAATATCATCTATGAGACATCAGACTAAAGAGCATAACACTGCGTTCATACTTCTGTCTTTCACTTCAACCCCCTTCCTCCCACTTACAGCCTTGTTCTATGCATTGTTTTTCACACAGGAATGTCAGCAGCATTATAAAACTCTTTCTAGAAACACCAACGATTATAAAAAAGTTTCTCATTCTTCCCACACAGGAGATATGAAAATGTAATTAATGTGATACTGATTCTAAGACAGTAAGCTCTCTTGAGAGTCAAGGTACATTACATCAGTGTTGGGCTCAACACTAAGCTCACATGGTTTCCAATTAATGCAAAAGCAATAACCTTATTTTTGTCTGCACACAATATGCCACATATATGTATTTGATTCTAAGTGTTGCAATGGATTCAGAAATTGGAAGTTCATTGCCACCACTTTCTGTCAACCTTTCCAAAGTATTTTAGATTATTTTATCTTAGGTTCAAAGCAGCAATAATAGCAATATTTTCATTCTCAGCACTAATTCAATACTTCATGTCAGAGGGTCCAATTCTGATAACATTAACAATGACGTTCCCCTGGTATAGAACTATCAATAATAATTTCCAAGCAGAGACAAGATGAAATGGAGAAACACAACCAAAATAAAACACTACTTAGAACAAAACCCCAGTTTTCATTGATGTATTTATTATTCAAGTAATTACAGCTTTATTCCTGTTACATTAGCTTACTGCAAACTATTTCCACAGTCCTTGATTAATACATAATTGATTATGCAATTTTGAGATGTTTTCTTGGAGGGAAGTAGTTTCCTTTGTTTACTTCTGTTCTTGAGAAACTCAGTTTCATTTAAGACATCACAATAGGGTTTTGTTTTCTGTCACATACTGGGAAATGTGAAGTGTCAAAAAACAGTTGTTGGAGAGTATGTATATATTATTTTTTAATGCAGAATCTTAAAAATCCCAGTTTTGTAATTTTTATCATTCTTTCACTTGTCCACTTACTCTCTTTTCTGATATAGATTTTGAAACCATTAATATAGATACAAAAATACTCTTATGAATCAAAGAATATTATAAAGAAAGCTTTTATTATTTACCTGTCTCCAGGTTAAACAGAGTCAGAAGTACCAAAGATTTTCACTAAGAAAAGGAAGAAATAACATATTTAGCCAAGCTTAAAACTAACTCTCTAGACGAAAAATTTCAGTAATACAGTAGGTAAAAGTATTCAGCATTTAGTGCAACAAAACATGCCTACCTAGCTCACATTTTTCCCCACTGAAGTCAATGGTACTGTTTTGCTACCTCAATGAGGCCAAGAAAATCACTCAAATTCCATTTCAGCAAAGTATTCTGATATTCAATACAAATTGAATATTCAAAACCTCCTATGAGTAAACATAAATCTTAATGAAGTTCACAGCTAATTCATCTGCTATTGGTGTAATAACACCAGGATGTGATTAGTGTAAGTAAGACAAGAATAGGTGTTGGGTAGATTGAATTAGAATGCTGACTAGTCCATCAGGTTTATTATATGGATCCATTAGAATTTTACACGGAAAAGCACAGTAAGGTAATATGGAGAAAGTTGGCCCTAAGCTACATAGATTTAGTCCTCAAAGAAGAGGTTTTGTCAGTTTTTTCCTGGGATTACTTTTTTTAGAGACAATGTTCTGTAGACATGGAGGAAAATGACACATGTAGTTTCTCTCTGACTGCATGTATGTCTTTCCCCAACTAAATTACTTGGGGGACATGGGAGGAGAGGGAAACAACATTTTGAATGCTATCTTTTCCATTTACTCCAACTACTTCTGTGAATTTCTCTCTTTTTCTTCAGAAAGAAGGAAAGTGCTGTGAGATTTTGTTAGACAGACAGAGAGGAGTCAGAAATGGATTGAGCAGAATGAAACCAAAGATCCTGACTCTTCAGCTACTCCACAGCCACCTGTTCAAGAGTGGGGGTGAGCGTGAACACTGAAAGTGTGGTCCCAGAAATCAGGTCACTAAGGAGCACTGATAGAGTCTCATTCACAGTAAAAGTGAAAAAGCTTCCAAACAAGAGGCTGTGAGGCCACAAATAAAAAGTAATACAGAATATAATTTACCTGGAAATCCCATAGAGATTTTTTTCATTTTTTTGTGTTTTTTTCTTTCTTGATTACTTTAAAATAAAGGAAAAGTTATATCTGGGAATGTATTTTTTTTTTTTGTATACAAGTTCCTGATTCTAGATCCTCCTTCTCTGCTAAGAAATTCATAAAATGAAGTCAGTTGTCATTAAGATCTTAACCACAAAAAATTTACAAAAGCATATAGTAATATTTGACCTCAACAGATTAAAATTATTAAACATTAAACTTAATTTCTGCTGAGATAAACACATATTCTGCATGGAAGTCCCAGCAAGGAGAGAATTGGTACCAGGCAAGAAATGTACAGAACTGAGATAGAAATTTTTAATATTTACAAAGAAGAATAAAAGAACTTGTTGGTGTAGGATTACATCCTGTAGGACTATAGCCTGGTTCTCACAACTTATGTCTGAGTAGGAATCAGGATTCTGTTTGTTTAATGACATCAAACAGACTGTTTTGTATTACAATTGTGGTCGTAAACATCACTGATTTAAGCTCAAAGCTATGTCACAAAATTGGATATTCTTTAATCAGACCTTAGAAGTGAAATAATAGATATTCTGTTTACTGTAATTTGAGTTTACAGTTATTTATTTTCCTTTCAACAGTTGTATCCAACCTCTACAAGAAGGCCAGGAACTACATCCTTTACAGGAAACTAGTGTTCTTCTTGTGAGAACAAGGTAAGCAATAAATCCCAGGGGTACAGTTTGGCAAGGGAACAAAGATTTTTAACTGATTGGTTTTGACAAACGGAAGAACCACAGCACCTGTTTCAAGCCTCCCCCACCTGTCTTAAATCACTACTGAATCTGAGCTATTCTTTTAAAGCCTTTTCTAAATCCTGATTAGAACTAGATAGTAAAAAACACTAATGTTTTCAGTTCTGGATGAGAATAATGGTTTGAACAAACAGCTCTCTTCCATGGGAAAACCTGTACAAAACCAGAACAACATCACAAAATAAGTTTTGCTACCTAGTAGACACCATCACATACAGCACAAGCTCACCATTCTATACCATATCATGCTATTCTGCAAATTATTTCAAGGTCATCTTCACTTTGAAGACATTGTTAAAGTGACCTTTACTAAACTATTGTAGAAACAACATACTCTTCATTCCTGTATTACAGAGTGAAGAACTGTGTAACTTAACAACATCCCATAAGTGCCTGCAAGGGCTTATCTCTGAGACATTACAGAAATTCCACTGGTGGAGGTCACTTGCAGACATGTCATAACCACATGTATGTATGTATGCACCTCCATATTTCTGTTTTATGCATGTCTGTACAGGATTTATGAGAAGAGGAAGACAGGGTCTTAGTGGGTGTTAGTTCCTCCATCCACTCTCCCTCAGTTTCCAGTTACCGTGCGGGAATCACTCTTGTCTCCAGTGCAACATGGCAAAATGTCTTCTGTCCAGCCCTTAGAAAGTCTGAGAAACTGGGAGAGAAGTGATGGTGCAGGATTGGAAAGGCAAATGGAAACCAGACTCCAGCAGGTTAAGTAGGGAGCTATAATCTTTTCCTAGATGAAGTCACTTTTTTAATTCCATGCTCATTATGCAACTCTTTAGTTAACGATGTATTTTCTACAGTGAACTGCTTCAAATCTAGTTTAATCAAATATATATTAACAAATTGTTATTAGCCAGGACTAAAACTGAACCACAATGGCTTCAGTTACAGCTGAACGTGAACTGGAACTGAAGAATTTCCTTGGTTTGATAGCCTAAAAATGAGCTGTTTCATTACCTACTTCTGACTTAGATCATGAAGCTCACTTGGAGAACTTTGAGACCAATCAGATGTGAATAAAGGATATAGGAAATTACCCATTATCTAGACTCATAATCTGGATGTTCTCTTTCAACCAGTGTTCAGTGCAGCAAACTGTAGAATGCTCTAATGCATTCTTGAGGAATGCAAGAACTTTTAAAACATTTCCACAGAAATGAAGAAGGTTCTGTGGCCTCCTGATGAGAACACAGGAATGACATAGAATCATAGAATCGTTTGGGTTGGAAGGGACCTTTAAAGGTCATCTAGTCCAACCTCTCTGCACTGAGCAGGGACATCTACAACTAGATCAGGTTGCTCAGAGCCCCCTCCAACCTGACCTTGAATGTTTCCAGGGATGGGGCATCTCTCACCTCTCTGGGCAACCCGTGCCAGCGTTTTACCACCCTCAGTGTGAAAAATTTCTTACTTACATCTAGACAAAATTTACCCTCTTTTAGTTCAAAAGCATTACTCCTCGTCCTATCGCTACAGGCCCTGCTAAAATGTCTGTCACCATCTTTCTTATAAACCCCTTTGAAGTACTGGAAGGCTGCAAGAAGGTCTCCCTAGAGCCTTCTCTTCTCCAGGCTGAACAACCCCAACTTTCTCAACCTGTCCTCATAGGAGAGGTGTTCCACCCCACTGATCATTTTGGTGGCCCTCCTCTGGACCTGCCTCAACAGGCCCATGTCTTTCCTGTGCGGAGGACTCCAGAGCTGGATGCAGGACTCCAGCTGGGGTCTCACCAGAGCAGAGTAGGGAGACAGAATCACCTCCTTCAACCTGCTGGCCATGCATCTTTGGATGCAGCCCGGGATACGGTTGGCCTTCTGGGCTGCAAGCACACATTGCTGGCTCATGTCCAGCTTTTCATCCCCCAGTACCCCAAGTCTTTCTCAGCAGGACTACTCTAAAACCTTTCATTCCCCAGTCTGTATTGATATCAGGTACTGGTATTGATATCTGTATTGGTATCAATATCAATATTGATATATTAATACCTGCCCCAAACCAGGTGCAGGACCCTGAACTTGGCCTTGTTCAACCTCATGAAGTTCACACAGGCCCACTTTTCCAAACTTGTCCAGGTCCCTCTGGCTCACATCCTGTCCCTCAGGTGTACAAACCACACCACTCAGCTTGGGGTCATCTGCAAACTTGCTGAGGGTGCACTCGACCCCACTGTCTATGTCACTGATGAAGACACTAAAGAGGACTGGTCCCAATGCAGACCTCTGAGGGACACCACTCGTCAGTGATCTCTATCTGGACATTGAACCATTGACCACTACGCTCTGGATGCGACCATCCAACCAAATCCTCATCCACCCAACAGTCTACCCATCAAATCCATCTCTCTCCAATTTAGAGAGAAGGATGTTGTGACAGACCATGCCAAAGACCTTACAGAACTCCAGACAGACAGCATCGGTAGCTCTTCCTTTGTCCAGTGATGTGGTCACTCCATCATAGAAGGCCACTAGGTTTGTCAGGCAGGACTTGCCCTTGGTGAAGCCATGCTGGCTGTCTTGTATCACCTCCCTGTCACCCATGTGCCTTAACATAGCTTCTAGGAGGTTCTGTTCCGTGATCTTCCCAGGCACAGAGGTGAGGCTGATAGGACAGGGTCCTGCTTGCTTCCTGTTTTAAAACTGGGCACAGCGTTTCTCTGTTTCCAGTCTCTTAGGACTTCACCTACCTGCCAGGACTTTTCAAATATGAAGGAGAGTGGCTTGGCAACTACATCAGCCAATTCCCTCAGGACTCTGCGATGCATCTCGTCAGGTCCCATAGCCTTATGTATTTTCAGGTTCCTCAGGTGGTCTCAAACCTCACCTCTTACAGTGGGAGGGACTTTGCTCCTCCAGCCCCCATCTTGTAGTCCATCCCCTCGAGATGTGTAGGAAGAGAAATTGCCAGTGAAGACTGAGGTAAAGAAGTTGTTGAGTACCTCAGCTTTCTCCTCATCTGTTGGTACCAGTCTGCCTGTTTTGCTCATCATGGGGGGTATACTTTCTTTGACCTTTTTTTTCTGGCTGACATACCTGTAGAAGCCCATCTTTTTATTCTTCGCATTCCTTGCCAAGTTCAGCTCAAGCCACGCCTTGGCCTTCCTGACCCCATCACTACACACCTGGGCAGCATCCCTATACTCTTCCAGGGATACCTTTCCCTGCTTCCACTCCTTGCGCATTTCCTTCTTGCCCTCTAGTTTGACCAGTAGGTCTTGACTCAGCCATGTTGGTCTCTTCCTTTTCTGATTTCATACACATGTCAGAAAACTATGGTCAAGTCCCGCTCCACCTGAATTGGGGCATCAATTTTCACCCCAGGTCACTTCAAATAAGGCAGGACAGCATCTCTATCTCATCCACACCTGAAATCCCTTATTTTGTACTATATATTTGTGCTTTCTTCATGGAAGAAACCAGTTCCGTTCCACTGAAGAGTTCAGCTGCAGCAAAAGATTATTTAGAGATACATTCTACTGGACAAAAATGTGCTGACCTGCCAAAACACTCAATCAGGAGTCGGTCTACTTTTTCCTTTAAATTTTACTGAAGATGTGGTCATTCGTACCTTATAGAGTGGTAAAGATCTTATCAAAGCTTTTTCATTTCATCTCTTGAACACCTAATTCTTCCACCCTGATCCCTTGATGTTAATGCAGTTAAATATGGACATTCTTTCAAATCTCACCTTCTCAGCTTTTTGTCATGCTCACCTTTTCATTTTCCTATAATTTATTCCCATTCCTGCTATTCCCATAATTTACACAGCATCAAACAAGTTTCTCTCTTACATTAGACTCACATAAAGTTTTTTAGAATCTGTCCACACCTTACACTGCCACTTAGTCACTATTTCAGTGGGAACTGGAGAGAAACAATGAGTTATCTTGCCTTAGCTTGTCATGAGAGTAGCTGAGCCCTGGCAGAGTGATCAGTAACATCAAACCTGGGACCATATAGCAGACCTTCCTTCAGAGCTAGTCTACCTTCCTTGTTTACAGAAATATTTTTCTATTTCCATTGCAAAATTTCTCCATGTACAATTCAATATTTTTGTGTTTGCCCAGGATTTCTACATGCCCAATTTTGTAGCAGAAACTCCTTAGAGACTTCTGGACATCCTGGAGACATCTGCTGTACACGTAGCTATCTAATACACAATTCATTCATAAGGAATCCAATGATAATTGGAAATGTAGAGTATTATACTTACTTCTGTCTTTGGAACTGTTCAAGAAAAGAATAGTTTTTTTTAACAATCTGGAGTGGCTAAAAGCCATAAGCTAATGAACAAAACAAATAGTTTGAAACACTAGGTGTCAAATTAGATGTTAGTCCAGCGGTTTTGCACTGTCCAGTGATATTTATGTCCACACATAAATTCTGCTGAAACAGATACAGAGAAAAATATTTTGACTGGAAACAACAAATCAGAAGTTCCTTCCATACAAATATCAGGGACACAAATTAATGATTATGCCATTCAATCCATTCCCGCTGCCTCCCCCTGTCAAATACAGTTCCTTACAAGCTATTTTCAAAACTGTTTTTTTCAGCTGTAATCTTACATGTTTCTGTTATAATAATATATAGACAAAGAGAGAGAAACTAAATTAAAGATTCATATAGAAAAGCACAGCTTAATAGCACAAAGTTGTAGATACATTTTGCTCTATTCCTTTCAGCAGTGTTTGGCCAAACTCCCATTGATCTCCTAGTTATTATTAGATAAAACATTCATCTGCCTTTTCACCACTCTTACAGCCACAGGCATCACCTTAAATAAGCTGCAACTGAACATGACATTTAATGTCAAGCTCAGCACTGCTAATGCAATTGGGATTGTCTCTAGAACAACCTGTAGCAGGACCCCCGTTCTGATGTATGTATGTGAGCTGTATACCCCTCTTTCCATCCTATTCAATATTTGTGGCCCAGACATTCTACATGGCTAATACTGAATATCTTTGTTTCCTCCATCTCATCTCCAAAGCGAGATGTTAGTGCCATTTTCTCAATGCTACTTTCTCTTTCTCTAGTGCTTGACAGAAATAGACCCACATCTGTAGACTCACACGAGAATGGTCTCAAGTTGCGCCAGGGGAGGTTTAGATTGGATATTAGGAAAAATTTCTTCACTGAGAGGGTGCTCAAACATTGGAACAGGCTGCCCAGGGAGGTGTCTGGAAGTGTTCAAAAAACGTGTGGATGTGGCGCTTCAGGGCATGGTTTAGGGGACATGGTGGTGCTGGATTAATGGTTGGACTTGATGGTCTTGAAGGTCCTTTCCAACCTTGGTGGTTCTGTGATTCTGTTCTGTAATGCAGCAGTCAGACAATTTTTCCTGTGGCAAATGAGTGTTGTTTGTTTGTTTGTTTGTTTCTAATTTATGAGGAGAAAGAAAGAAAACTTTTCCCCTTCTGCATGAATGCTTCAAAAATTCTGAACACACATTTGTCTGGCAATAGCAGAGAGGGTCCAGACAGTAGATGAGTTACATCAATGCAGGGAAAAGCAAGTAGAAGACTTCAGTGAATTGCAACAGCCCTACAATTCCTGTTTCACAAAGACACACAAATAAACCTTTCTGAAAATTGTTTTTCTGACAGAGTAAGATATTTGTATCAAATTGTGATCTTATAATCTACTGCACTGCAGATGGTAACAAGGGGAAAGTGCAAAGCACACTCTTGAATGACTGTCACAGAAAAGCTGCTTTTGGTTTACCTGGTTTACTTATAGTTGAACATCCTTGAATATCAGTGTCCTGGAAAAATTTTTTACTATTTATAGATCTGCAGTAAAGATGGACTTCAAAGAAACCCAATTAGAGTTCATTAAAAATGAGACTGACTCTGAGAAGAAAGAATAGGATGCTCTTATTCCCAATTCCAAGAAAGAATTGCAAGGCAGAAAACAAGAAAGATGATAGTTTGAAATTTTTTACAAACTTTCCACAGAAGGATGAAGTAGAGACCAGGCAGGTAAGATACTGGTTAATAATGCTCTTGTTTCATAGTCCAATAAAAGGTGAAAATCTCTAGGCATAACGAGTTGGCTTATTGTGCAAAGACAGTGTTCATGTTAATTGTACCTGTAAAGGGGACATGATAATAGTTGGGGTGTTGGTTGTCATTTCTTCATGTAAGGAATACTTCAGATGGTTCTGTTGTTTAGAAAGAAGTATAAAAACAAAAAAAATTTGGGTAGTCATTGTAAATAGTCCTTTATATAATTTTCAGTTATTCTAGGGATGGATATCTTGGTAAACATAGTACGCAGACATGAAATACAGAAAATGAATTGCTAAAAATATCCATGTGCTTTGGCCAGTAGCAACATACGCTCAGAAACCTAATGAAACAATTCTAACTTACAGATGGCAGGAAAAAAGGAGCGGTTTCTATAAGTTAGACCTTTACAGAGGGATGATTCTAACCCTGCTTAAATGCCATTTGGGGACCAATCTCTGATTTAGCACTGTGTTTGCCTTTGGAATTAAACAGATTTCACCCTGTTCTCTCAGTTTCTGATGTCCCATGAAACAACATCAAGAAATTTGGTCAATCAGTATAATACATTAATTACACCAAAGACAAAACCTTACTCTTCCACAACTATTTTGGTGTTTTATATAGTGACCATTCACTACCAAGGGCTTTAAATAGAAAAATCAATAGCCACAGCAAAATCCTAGCATAGCTATGATGTTATTTATCCTGTTGCAGGTTAAAACTCAGCTTGAAGACATAATGCAATAAGGTTGACACAAAAATGGTAGGAAAAATACCAAAAATGGTATTTTTCCCTTGTCACTGTCAGCAATGCTGGATGGATAACTTAGAACAGAAAGGAGGAGAAACAGTTTTTCCTAATTAAAATGGCAAACTGAATTTTTCTGGACTCCACTGGAAGCCAAATCTCTGAGAATGCCTCTTGCATAGTGGTTCACAGGGACAGCACAGAGAAACCGACAGGGTCAAATATGGTC
This sequence comes from Phaethon aethereus, assembly GCF_964289735.1. Classification (NCBI taxonomy): domain Eukaryota; kingdom Metazoa; phylum Chordata; class Aves; order Phaethontiformes; family Phaethontidae; genus Phaethon; species Phaethon aethereus. The sequence goes on along the minus strand of NC_138579.1, from coordinate 48,052,601 downwards.
TTTAATGCAATGAACATTAATTACATTTAGAAATAATGGATTTGATGGATATGGCTTACTGGAGTCTGGAACTTACGCAGGAAAAAGGTCAAAACTTCTTAAAAGTCTGAAATAAAGTATAAAAGTTATCATAATCAATGCTGCACCAAAGCTTACATCAAAGCTTACCAAGGAATCAAATGGAAAGCTTGAACTTCAGTACCTTTGATTAATGGGGGCTCTGACTTTTGTGAAAGCTAGGAACAACAACTTGTCCTCTTATTTGTGTTTTCTGTTTTTACCAGCATCTTCCTTGTTTCCTCAATTTGTTCTTCAAGCAGCTCACTTCTTGTAAACATTCTGTTTCGCCCTTAGTCACGACAAGTTATTGAATATATTCATTGGATAATTTGGTCCAGTTCAGTGAACTAGAGAATATTCCTGAAGGCCACTGATTTGAAGTAATTCTTTTTCCCCTTTTCCCAATTCTTTGTTTATTCTGTGTCTCACAAACTTTTTCTAAAGTCAGTCTGCTTTTAAAAGAACTTCCCCTTTTTTAAATCCCTTATCTACAATACTTCTAACATCATTGCTAAACATACTACCAGTAATTACATGAATACTAAAGTTGGTTTTTTTTCCAATGGCCTCAGGGTTCTTTATGATATTTTCTTTACAAGTTCAATAATAATTGGTGTGTGTACACACACACACAAAACAATGAAAGCTTTCTGTACTAAAACATGATTGAACAGCTTAAGCAGACAATTGCTACATAAGTACAGTAATGTATGCAGTAATCATTGAATATAATGTTACATACAACTTAAAAGTCAGAGTGTGTTTTTTGTAAGCTAATTAGAAACTACACTGAGCCACCAAAACAAATGATCTGATGAAGAAAAGGATGTTAAAATCCAGGTATCCATTTAACTGTAACAAAGGGATATTATTTTGAATGGGCAGAGCTGTTTTACAGTACAATACAGATCGTTCAATATTTTTTTTTAAATCAAGTTAAAGAAATAATTAAAAAAATTTCCCTGAGTTAAGATACTGTGCATCTGATTCTTGAAAATATGAACCTTGAAAATGGCAGAGTGGAGTAGCTTACAATGAAAATAGGGAGACTATCAACAATAACTCTAACAGGAGACTCTACAGTTAGACTAGATCTTTTCCCCCTCATTCAATGTAGTCAGCACTACATTTAGTCAAAAAGTAAAACCAAATGTACAAGCAATGCCACCATACCATTGATTTCTACATATTTCCTGGTAAAGGCCAGAAGTCACCACATTCTTTTCAATATGAGGGCAAGTGGGGGAAAGGAAGAGACTATGTAAATATTTAATCCTTCAATGAACCACCACCTAGCATTATCTCCACTAGACAGCATCTTTTACCCACTCCCTGGCCCCCACTCTCTCCGGCTGAGGGAGGCCTCTACCTTCAGAAGTATAGAATTCCCATGTATATACAAAAATATAGTCAGATTCTCATCTGACCTAAACTACTATACTCTTATACTTTCATATAAGTCAATAGCATTAACATGGTTCCACTAAAGGTAATGAATTTATGTTTCTTCAAACTTTATGTCATGAAATGTTTTCCAAGCAGATATGATTTTTTTCCCCAGTTAAATCCTGAGAACATAAGTGTTAAGACAATACAAAGGTATACACATACTTTTTAAAAATGTCTGGGTTTAGCTTTTAACCAAAAAAGGCCCCAAAAAACACACCCCACCCCCCAAAAAAAACCCAAACCACATCAGAAGAATATTTAAAACCTATGTTGCTGGTGTGAAAAAAACCCTTCTACTGTTGGAAGTAATGGATTACCTACTTTTTAGGATTAGTTACTGTTCCTTCAAACAAATACTTTCAGATATCTGAGAAGTAAGGAGCATTTGCATTAAATATTGAAAGAGAAATATTACTAGGTTGGTTTAGACAGTAAATAAGTAAAGGAGCAGGGCATAGATATGGTATATGAGATTTCTGAAGCATCCAAAATTAGAATAAGTTGTGTCACTGGAACTGCCAGAAAAGTTAGGCTGCAAAATGATCGGTTCAGAAGCTATTTTTAAACAGGCTCAACACACAAGACATCACCACTTCCCTTCCGCCCCTTGAGAGACGGAGAAAATGAGATGTCAGCAATCAACAGAGCCAATACAAATTTGATGCAGCATCTGACAGCATTTATTTTAATAGCACTTTCTCGCCCTACTGTCCAAAGGAATACGCTGACAAAGCTCCTCAGGCAACTGGGACGTGTCACTATGGTCTCATCTTCAGAAAAGAATCTCCTGACAAAAAATTATACAACAGAAAACATGAAACTAAGCTTTCTTGTTTACTAGTGAATCCAGTTTTTGAGGAATCAATGATCCAAACTCGACAGAGCAAAGATTAGTTTGCTGCAACTTCTTTGAGCCAATGGGACATATGATGTTCTATTATAATTTCAGAACAGCTGATCATAAGGCGTTTAAGGAGGTTTGATACCATTCTGTTTCACTGAGCATTAAACATATTACTAGCCTCCTAAAAAAAGTTCTACCCAGATAAGTTTGTATTTCATGGAAGATATTTTAAGAAAACATCAAAAGATGAACAGACAAGGAAAACATTCCCACTTACTTCAAACCCGTTCACTTAAATGCCATAATTAGGTGTCCAATAAGGTGAATTATTTCTGCTTACCTCAAAGGGTCAATCCACACAGAAATATCTCCATTACATTAAATATAGGAAGTGAGCACTGACTCTCAGAAAATTAAGATTCTCCTATTAAAGAATCAAAGAATCACAGAATCATTAAGGTTGGAAAAGACCTTTAAGATCATCAAGTCCAACCATCAACCCAACACCACCATGCCCATTAAACCATGTCCTGAAGGGCCACATCTACATGTTTTTTGAACACTTCCAGTGATGGAGACTCCACCACCTCCCTGGGCAGCCTGTTCCAATGCTTGACCACTCTCTCGGGGAAGAAATTTTTCCTAATATTCAGTCTCAACCTCCCCTGGTGCAACCTGAGGCCATTTCTTCTTGTTCTATCACTTGTCACTTGGGAGAAGAGACAGACACCCACCGCGCCACAACCCCCTTTCAGGTAATTATAGAGAGCGATAAGGTCTCCTCCCCTCAACCTCCTCTTCTCCAGACTGAACAACTCCACTTCCCACAGACACTCCTCATAAGACTTGTGCTCCAGACCCCTCATCAGCTTTGCTTCATTGCCCTTCTCTGGACATACTCCAGCAACTCAATGTCCTTCCTGTACTGAGGGGCCCAAAACTGAACACAGGATTCAAGGTGCGGCCTCACCAGTGCCGAGTACAGGGGCACAATCACTTCCCTACTCCTGCTGGCCACACCATTTCTGATACAGGCCAGGATGCTGTTGGCCTTCTTGGCCACCTGGGCACACTGCTGGCTCATGTTCAGCCAGCTGTCAACCAGCACGCCCAGGTCCTTTTCTGCCAGGCAGCTTTCCAGCCACTCCTCCCCAAGCCTGTAGCATTGCATGGGGTTGTTGTGACCGAAGTGCAGGACCCGGCACTTGGCCTTGTTAAACGTTGTAGAATTGCACTCAGCCCATTGATCCAGCCTGTCCAGATGCCTCTGCAGAGCCTTCCCACACTCCAGCAGATCAACACTACCACCCAACTTGGTGTCATCTGCAAACTTACTGAAGGAGCACTTGATCACCTCATCCAGATTATTGATAAGGATATTGAACAAGACTGGCCCCAGTACTGAACCCTGGAGAACACCGCTAGTGATCAGCTGCCAACTGGATTTAACTCCATTCACCACAACTCTCTGGGCTCTGCCGTCCAGCCAGTTCTTTACCCAGCAAAGAGTAAAACTCTCTAAGCCATGCCAGTCTCTCCAGAAGAATGCTGTGGGAGACAGTGTCAAAGTCTTTACTAAAGTCCAAGTAGACAACACCCACAGCCTTTCCCTCATCTACCAGGTGGGTCATCTGGTCATAGAAGGAGATCAGGTTGGTCAAGCAGGACCTGCCTTTCATGAACCAATGCTGGCTCAGCCTGATCCCTTGGTTGTCCTGCACATGCCCTGTGAGCACCCTCCAGATGAACCTCTCCATAACCTTTCCCGGTACCGAGGTCAGGCTGTCCTTCTGGCCCTTCTTGTAGCTGGGCACCACATTGGCAAGCCTCCAGTCATCTGGGACCTCCCCTGTTAATCAGGACTGCTCATAAATGATGGAGAGGGGCTTGTCAAACTCCTCTGCCAGCTCCTTCAGTACCCTTGGGTGGATCCCATGAGGGCCCATAGACTTGTGGGTGTCCAGGTGGCATAGCAGGTCGTTATCTGCTTCCTCCTGGATTAAGGGGAGTTTATTCTGCTCTCCATCCCATTCTTCCAGCTCAGGGAGCTGAATACCCTGCGGATAACTCATCTGACTATTAAAGACTGAGGCAAAGAAAACATTAAGTACCTCAGCCTTTTCCTCATGCTTGGTGACAGTGTTCTCCCCCCACATCCAATAAAGGATGAAGATTCTCCTTGGCTCTGTTTTTGTTGTTAATATGTTTGTTAAAACATTTTTTGTTGTCCCTTATGACTGTGGCCAGATTGAGTTCTAGCTGGGCTTTTGCCTTTCTAATTTTCTCTCTGCATGACCTAATGAATCTTGAGTTGCCTGCCCCTTCTTTCAAAGGTCATAAACTCTCCTCTTTTCCTTTAGTCCCAGCAAAAGCTCCCTGTTCAGACAGGCTGGTTGTCCTCCCCACCAGCTGGTCTTATGGCACATGGGGACTGCCTGCTCCTGTGTCTTTAAGATTTCCTTCCTGAAGACTGTCCAGCCTTCCTGGACCCTTTTGCCCTTCAGGACTGTCTCCCAAGGGACTCTCTTGACCAGTGACCTGAACAGGCTGAAGTCTGCCCTCTGGAAGTCAATGGTAGTGGTTTTGCTCACCGCCTTCTTTGCTTCATCAAGAATTGAGAATTCTATCATTCCATGGTTGCTAAGCCCAAGACAGCCTCCAACCACCACGTCTCCCACCAGTTCTTCTCTGTAAAGAGAACACCTACTACTTCTTCACATAAACAGCAGGTCAAACAAGGCACTTCCCCTGGTAGACTCATTACCAGCTGTTTCAGGAAGTTATCTTCCACACACTCCAGGAACCTCCTAAACCATTTCCTCTCTACTATGTTGTATTTCCAGCAGATGTCCAGTAAGTTGAAGTCCCCCACAAGAACAAGGGCTAGTGATTGTGAAACTTCTGCCAGTTGCTTTTAGAATGCTTTTAGAATCTGCTTCTTCGTCCTGGCTGGGTGGTCTATAACAGACACCCAGCAAGATATCTGTCTTGTTTGCTTTCTTCCTCATCCTTACCCATAAGCACTTGACCTTGTCATCACAAGCGTTGAGGTCTATACAATCAAAACACTCCCTTACATACAGAGCCACCTCACCACTTCTCCTTCCTTGACTACCCGTTCTGAAGAGCTTATAGCCATCCACTGCAGCACTCCAGTCCTGTGAATCATCCCGCCATGTTTCTGTGATGGTGACTAAGTCATAGCTGTCCTGCTGCACAATGTGTTCCAGCTCCTTCTGTTTGCTGCCCATGCTGCATGCATTGGTGTAGATGCACTTAAGCTCAGCTATCGATTTTGCCTCCAAGATCAGCATGCCACCCTTAGGCTCATCTCTAATGAGCCTGTTTTTATTCCCTTCCCCCTTCAAATCTAGTTTAAAGACTTCCTGATGAGCCCCGCCAACTCATAAGCAAGAATCCTTTTCCCCCTGGAGACAGTTGAACACCATCTGCTGCCAGCAGGCCCGGTGTCGTGTGAACTGCCCCATGGTCAAACAAATCAAAATTCCGCTGATGGCACCAGCCTCTGAGCCATGTGTTAATCCGGTGTATTTTCCTGTTCCTCTCAGTGTTCTGCCCTGTCACTGAAGGGATTGATGAACACACTACCCATGCTCCTGATCCTTCAACCAGTCGCCCCAGTGCTCTTTAACCCCTTTTAATCACTTTTAGACCTCTTTGCGCAACCTCATCACTGCCAACCTGCATCCTGCATAACCAACAGCGGGTAGCAATCGGTGGGACGCACCAGACCAGGGAGTTTCCCAGTAATGTCTGTCACCTGGGCCCCAGGGAGGCAGCAGACTTGCCTGTGGGTTGGGTCTCGCTGGCGTGTTGGGCCCTCTGTTCCCCTCAGAAGGGATTCACCTATGACAGTTACCCTCCTTTTTTTCTTAACAGTGTAAGTCTTAATGCATGGGGCTTACTGACTCACCCTAGGCAAGCCCCTGGATGGACTTTCATCAAGGTCCTCATTTGCCAGGCCCTCAAGTTCCAGAGCCCCATACCTGTTGTGTAAGGGCAGCTGGGACGGTGAGGGAGGCCTGGAGGGGATTCACCTGCCACCTCAAGCAGGGACCTGTTTCCATTCCCCCTCATCTCTTAGGTCCCCTCCTTCTGCCCAGCAGCAAGAGGGCAGGGGATCCCTTGCTGTTTGTGGAGCCTCCACCTGCTGCTTCTGCCTCAGGGACGGCTGGGTGTGGCTCCACCGATCCATCGCCCTCTCACACTCCCTGATGCTCCTCACCCGCTCCACTTCCTCTTTCAGTTCTGCCACCAGGCTGAGCAGATCGCTCATCTGGTCACACGGCACACAGGTGTTGTCTCCACTGCCCTCTGGCACAAGTGACAGGCTCAGGCACTCCTTGCAGCCAGACACCTGGACAGCCACGTGCTTGAGTGGGAGCACTGTCTGAGTCACCACATTTCTTCTGGTGACAGCTTTCAGCTGAGTGGAGATCATAGCTGGGCCTCTTCTGGGAGGGCAATGACCACCTGTCGAGAGAGCCTCTAGTGCCAGGGGTGGGACTGTGCCCTGCCTGCACGCCTTCCCTGCAGGAACTGCCGTGCAAACTAATGCACCATGCCCTTCTGATGCGCCACATGCTGTTTGCCCACCCTGGTCACCGTGCTCCGGGTCGCTCACGTTCCCTGGGGTTGCACTTGTACGTGAGGGGCTTTGGCCACTGCTGCTCGTGTCCCAGCTTGTGTCGCGTTGGAGCTGCCACTCATCAGGACCCCGCTCTGTTGGCCTGGGCGGGGCTGGGGCACTGTGCTTTCACCTTCTTGCCACAGTTTTACTGCTTTAGGAAGGGTCCCCTGGCACAATCCTCCGCTCTGGAGCCTTTTGCCTTGGTAGCTTCGCCGTTTTTGCAGTTCCTCTGTAATAAGATATTTCAGTACTGTTGAACGAGGTGGACTGAAATCCATGAGAAGGAAAAGACCCCTTAAATCTCATAGTTACCTATACAGGGTTGGCAAACATTAATGCATTCATTTAGCTATTGATTATATTAAAATTGCATGAAATAATTTAGGCTTAGTGATATCCTGAACTACACATTTAAGACAACTTTCAAGTGTTAAGTGTAAAATACTCTGATTTGGTATTCCAAGTGCAGCACATAATGGTCCTGTAGGAGATTCTGACACTAAAAGGGTCTGCACTTTCTAGCCATATGGCACCTTAGGGAACATGCAAGCATACTGTATTAACAGGATTATTTATCTAGTATATTTTCCACAGACAAAAGGCAAGCAAATATTCTCAATATTCACAATGTTAAAAAAGGCTAACGTGAGAACAGAATTTCTCTACCCAGCATGTTCTACTTCTGCCCAGTGGAGAAAGAAAAAGCAAGATTCCTCATCAAAGTGGTAAGAAGAATTGGTTTATTTGGACAGATATTTTAAAATTTTTAAAATAAGTAAAATTGCAGATCAGAGTTACTCAGAATTCCTGCTTTTGGTCCTCTTGACAAACTGAAAATGAAAATAAAAACAGCCTTGACTGATCTTTTTAACTTTACTTTCTGGAAGTTTCTTATCTTTTCAGAACTTAAATCTAGACAAACTTCTACAGAACATAATTTCAAAATAAGAACCAGATATAATCTGAATGTGAAAAATACCTTTGGTTTTCAAATGTATTTATTTTTTTCAAATAAACATTAAGAGCTGACTTCCATATGAATTCACCTCTTCCCCCAAATTAGTGTAGTGTCCAACTAAAAAGAGTGACTGAGATCTTCTCATGTGCCTCCTCTTTCCTTCTGTTAACATGAATTACTACAGTATTTTAAGTAACCTATCATAGAGGAATTACTTAAAATAACTCACCATGAAAAAAAAAAGTAGTTTATTCATTAAACTGGTAATGTATTTATTAAGCTTATTTTAAGGCTTCATTAAGCCTCCTGATATCTACTCTTTGCTGGGTAAAAAACTAGCTGGACGGCAGAGCCCAGAGAGTTGTGGTGAATGGAGTTAAATCCAGTTGGCAGCTGATCACTAGCGGTGTTCCCCAGTACTGGTGCCAGTCTTGTTCAACATCTTCATGGGAGACGTGGTGGTTGGAGGCTATCTTGGGCTTAGCGACCATGGAATGATAGAATTCTCAATTCTTGATGAAGCAAAGAGGGGGCTGAGCAAAACCACTACCATTGACTTCCAGAGGGCAGACGTCAGCCTGTTCAGGTCACTGGTCAAGAGAGTCCCTTGGGAGACAGTCCTGAAGGGCAAAAGGGTCCAGGAAGGCTGGACAGTCTTCAGGAAGGAAATCTTAAAGACGCAGGAGCGGGCAAGACCTTATCGCTCTCTATAATTACCTGTAAGGGGGTTGTGGCACGGTGGGTGTCTGTCTCTTCTCCCAAGTGACTAGCGATAGAACAAGAAGAAATGGCCTCAAGTTGCACCAGGGGAGGTTGAGACTGGATATTAGGAAAAATTTCTTTACTGAGAGAGTGGTCAAGCATTGGAACAGGCTGCCCAGGGAGGTGGTGGAGTCTCCATCACTGGAAGTGTTCAAAAAACATGTAGATGTGGCCCTTCAGGACATGGTTTAATGGGCATGGTGGTGTTGGGTTGATGGTTGGACTTGATGATCTTAAAGGTCTTTTCCAACTTTAATGATTGTGTGATTCCGTGAACTGGATAAGAATTTTTTTCTTGCCCTACTAATACATTACTTTTCTTTCTTTAAAAAAGAATTTAATTTTTAATATTTAATTATTAATACTAAAATTTAATATTTTAATGACACAGTCATGAACTCACCAGGCTTAGCTCGGGACAGATAAAACATTTCATTTTGTAGTCTTGATCTTTTTTTTTAAATTTTTTTTTAACCTAAATTTGTCAGTAGCTAAAAAATGTTATTTAAAAAAAAATATTTTAAAACATGATATTTCAACAGTTTTAGAAACTCTCCCCTTTCCATTGTGTATATTATTTTTAGTTGACTGATTCATCAAAACTCTTTTTGGTATGAGCAATTTAGTTTCAGGAAGTAAACAGCTTTGGCAAAGATGCAAAATGAGAGTAATTCTCTGTTTTTAAGAATAAATATTTCACCTTTGAGAAACTGAATTTTAAAACCTACTTGCCCATATGAAAACAGCAAGATCAGGGGTTGTGTCTTAGGGCTTAAATAATACTTTAGAAATCTTTATGCACTGTATGAATTACCAAGACTAACCTCTCACACTAGCCCTTATTGCAGTTAGTCACAACCAAGAACTGTTCTAAAGTTTTAAGTGAATTTGAAACTTAGAATGCATAGACACAAGATGTTAAAGGAGTTTGTAGCATTTGAGAGTACAGGAACCATGCTTATCCACAGAAGTAGGGCTGCACCTGCAAAATTGCTCCATAACAACCACCTATATTTTGAGAAGAACAGAACCTCTTTTTATAAATTAAAGTATAGCTTAGTATTTATGAAACAATATATTGTTTCTTTTACCCTTTTGTGACTTCCAGATGATGTGGCCACTTAGTGCAACTGATGACTGACTGAATCTGTGATGTCTATGCCTACTGAGTAAACGGATTGAAACAACCTGCTAGGATATCTTGTTAGTTATTCAACTAGAATGAATTTGTGCTAGTGACTAAAAAAAATATATTATCGTCTCCATATTTTTGCAATTCACCAAGACACCAATCCCTATTGCTATGCTATTCTGAATGCTATCTTACATAGGTAAGTAGAGTAAGGTAAGTAGAATTCTCCCTAAATAGAGTACGATCCCTTACCAGATTCATTTTTTCATGAAGTATCAAACTGCTGGAATCAGGAAGGTTTTGTGTATCAGTCTGCCTTTCATCTGAGTTTTGTCTTAAAATGTAAGAGGGGAGGAGGTAGGCTAAAGAATTTTCTTTAAGGTTTGTGTAACTGAATTAGCCCATTTCACTCGATGTGAATTCCCAGTGATTGCTAAAACACTCACTAATTGATACAACTATAAGTAATTAAAGCAACAAGTTGCTTGACTCTAGACTGTCTGCTTCAGCAGACTGTGGCAACATGGCCAGTGGGAGAATTACTCCTTCATCCTAAGAGGAAAGGTCTTTCAAAAATGCTGTGTCCTTTGATACAATGATTTCTTACTGTGTACAGTTACAAACTATGATACGTTGTTATATAGCAATAGAACAGTAGAGATGCCTTAGCAGTGTGGAATCCATTTCTTAAGTGGATGGTATATATGTAATGCTAAACACAATGGTACAATAAATTTGTAATCACTATATATGGTTGGACCAGGGAGTAGAAGATATTGTAAAATTATGTACATTTGTTTCTTTTATGTCTTTACACCTTAGTTTTACCAGGGTTTGGAGGAAAAATGAGGCACAGAATGACTTCCTACACAAGAACACCCAACCTTGGAAGCTGTTTAAACAACGATGAAGCCACTAAGTTTCAAAATCATTAATCCACAGAATGGAAAAGTTGTCTTTTACTAGAGCAGAGCAAAGCATGAAAATACTTAAAAAGTTTCTTCATTCACAGTGAGTAAGATTTGCCAGGATCTATGAGGTATAATATCAGTGAGCTGACAGGAAGACGAGCAGAGAGAGAGGGAAGCCTGAAAGCGTCTCTATGGAAGTTTAGTCTAAGGTCCCCACATAAATGGTGAGATTCCTAAAGGCAAATAAGGACTTGGAAAAGAATTGTTTAAGATACTGTCTTTTCAAAATACTTTAGCATTAAACAAATATAGCTTTGTCTTGATGAAATTATTTGACTATAGACTATTATGGTCATAATTCAAGGGGGAGGGGGATTGTAGAGCCTGGACACAAATCAGATCTGCTGAATGATCTAAGCTGAAGAACGCAACTGCATTCTGTGAACTGTTTCTACCACACACAATGGATATCATCAGGGTGCTAAACTTGAGACTAAATGAACTTGAGGACAAGCAGCTGCCATTTATCCAGTAATGACAATGCTTACATGCAGTCCTGATATCTCACTGGTTAGGTAGGACACCTAGTTGAGTCTCTCCATGCCTTTAGAAAATAAACAATGCTTACCTTCCCTCTGTCATGTCAGCATGATAAAAATACTAGTGTTTAATAAGTATTTTTATTCTCTAGGAAGGCAGAAAAAAACATAATTGCTACAAGTAATGTCTAAAATCAACTTTCGTAGTTTTACAAGCTGGTTAACAAATGTGACTATGATAATCTTTTGACATTAGCACAATATTTCTTCCCACTTTAAAGAGATCCAGCATACTTTTCACACTTGATCTATATTGGAATAATTTCTTCTACCACTGTATGAACACATAGTGACTATGTAACAACATCATGCAATAGAGAGCTGCTAAATCTCTCACCAACCAAGTAAAGCTGAGGGGAAAAAAAGGTGATATGATACATATAACACATGGTCTGAACTTAAGTCTCAAACCCTGTCTGAAATGCAGAATCCGTTATATCTGAGGAAGCCAAAATAGGGCAACGATAGAAAAGAGTTCATCACTCGCATCTTGCAAGTCTAATACATCTTAACCACAGCAGTGCAGTAGTTCATATAAACAAGAAAAGGATCTTCCTAGGCAAGAAGCAGCTCTAAACTGGTTATTTCTGTTTAGAACCTTCTACTGTGTAAAAGCAGATTCTCTCACATAGTTTTCACCCAATAATATCAAGGTCCTTACTGAAATACTAAGTTCCTTTTATATATACCTTCAGAGACTATGACCTGTGTTCCACTTCACAAATACAGAAAACTAGAACAAAGTTATATCTACACCATGACTATCAGCTTTACCTAAAATCCCTCTGACAAAAAAGACAGTTATGGATTTGAAACTGAGTATGTATGTTAGCAGAGCAGTAAGCTCAACAGGATTTTAGCATATAGCTCATAGACATACAAAAGTTCCTGACTTCAGCTCCACAGACTTAAGAGACCTGTGGCTGTATGTTCTTTATCATGCTCTTCACCTCTTCAGTTTAAAGCCTACCTGCATGTATTTAGGAAAATTTTATTAGCTTAGCATGGGATATCACTGAAATAGATATGGCTAGACTGAATGACATGAGTGACAGTGAAGAGCAGTGACAAGAGAAACTGTACTTTCTAAGTAAAGGAGTATGGCAGATTGTATCTTTTTTTCAAAGTCAGGGATTAAAAAATCTAAACAGATTATCTATAGAAATTAATTTTAAGCCATTTTACCTCTAAACTATTTAACCTGACAGTACCTAGTATAATGATAATATCTATTCCAAGGCTGCATGCAGTTTATGAACTTAGCAACCCCCAAGAACAACTAAGTGAAATAATTCTGCATGTTTAATCAATTCACTACATGGCTGCTGAACCCACAAATAAAATGAAGGGGAAAAAAACCTCAAAGGCCTCAGAACTACAAATCACCCCTTTACACACTTTTCTCAATTTTCTCTCTCACATCATCTGTCCTATTGTTTTGGTTTTAGCTTATTCTGTCGGCTTTGAGCAGCCAATAGGATAGCTCATTTCAGACAATTAAAGAAGGAACCACATACATCTGTATTTATTTGCCTGAACTAGATTGACAAGGTTTAATTTCTGTTGTTTTTTCCCCTCAATTCTGTGTATATAGCAACCAACACTCCTCTTTCACAGAAATGGTCTCTGACAGTTTACACTGCTTTATTTGGGGAAGGATCAGATACAAAAGGCCATTGTCTCAGTAGAGCACTCAGATTTCATTAGTGAAAAGGACAGGCACATACAAGTAACTGTCCTTACATAAACTCAGTAAACTGTTTGAAATTGTGGTTTATGTTGGGAGCAGTAACTTTCTAAATCCAGAGACTGGATATAGAAAAATACCAGAGACCTGCTGGGTCCATTTGGAGAGTGTTTACATTTAATTTTCTCTGTGCCAGATGCACAAGACAGTTGCAGCAGCTTTGCCATCCCCACATGTTTTTGCAGTCAGCCTTATCATTGATTTAGTCATTACTTCCTTGTAAACTTCTTTGAAATCTTTTATCCATTTTGGCAAGTATACCTTCAAGTGTAACATATACAACCTGAATATGTAAAAATATTTTAATTCCAAAACAATGGCAAGAATTTTCTACTTATGCTACTTATATAGATCAGAAACACACTGACAAGCTGCTGCTGAACTGAGCCAACTTGCACAAAACTTTCATGAGAGCATGAACCATAAAAGTATTGTTTAGATAAGTTTAATGACACATCAGAAGTGCATGATGATGGTGTCTTACACTATCTTTAGGTGATACATGCTTTCTTTGTAAACTACTGCAATCTGAGTGCCACACTGATCTTTGTATTAGACTTAAGCGAATATCTGAAGAATAAAGCTGGTCAATAAAGATCTTTTTCATAGCAATTCTGAAAAATTCTAAGTGCATCAGACCATAATATTTTTCCTCAGTCTTGATGAAAAGAATAACAGGTACACAAGCTAAGTAATTTTGATAGAAGATTCTGGGTGGGTGCATGAACCTTGTATTGAAAAGTACGGTCACACAGAACTAGCTATATTAATTTCAACTAAGTCATAAACATGAGGAAGAGGAAAACATAAGAAAAGTGCTTCAGAAAAACATGGAAGAAGTAATATAAAAATTCATTTACCTTTGGATGAGAAAAAATTGACAGTTACATAATAAATTTCTTGCTAGGAGAGTAATGATATCCTGCAAAAGCTGGTTTTCTTCTTGTAAACAAATAACATTGAAGCTAAAACAAAAACACTCACCACTGCATGTAAATAAGTCTCCCAGGGTAGCCAGTACTTCAGATGAATCTGTTAATAATTTTTATGGAGTCCATCACACTTTTGAATATACTTCTAAGTTAGTATATGATTATTTCATATTTTGAAAACAAACCTATCATTAATTTCCATGTGCTACTTTGTTTTTAGCTGAGTTCTATAATACACAGGCCTGTCTTCTATGACTGAATTAATATGACACAACAAAGTTTTAGTTTGATTGTTTTCCCCTCATTTAAAAAAAAAATAATATTTTCTCTTGTATGTTATTTGTTCTTATAGATGAAAAGTGACATTTAAAAAAAAACAAGCCACGTACACATAAAACTAATTGGGCATTGGTTCCCTGTGATATCCCTATGATAAAATTTTCCACTGGCTACTACAAAATTAGAGAATACAAGAAAACTAAATAGAGCATAGTGTAAGAACACATATATGCAGATCTTTTAGGAATTTATTTGCAGATAAAACTGTACTGACATCACTTTCAGGGATGTCCATGCAGTCAGCCTGCATCCACCCCAAGGTCACGATCTACACATATAGCTTGCATGCTTGCTTCAACGAAGGGCTGAGCTAGGACCCTGGAGGACAGTAATTGTCTACTCTCTAGCTGAGTGAAGGAGCCTGTCCCCATTCACTAGAAGAAATTAAAAACTTAAAATTACGGGAGATTTTTGTTTTGGTGAGGTTTGTTTTGGTTTTGGTTTGGGTTTTTCTATTTGGTTTTAGTTTGGGTTTTTTTCAGATTTTATTCTCCCAGTAGCTGTTTTTTGTAGCTATTTCCAAAAACTGGAAATAAGCTCTGTCTTTACTCACAATACTTTTCTTTCTCTCTTTCACACTGATAAGTGTTTTTTTATCTCTCAGCTATTCTCTAGACTGTAGTATCGCCATTCCATAGTTGTTCTCCTGTCCTAATCTCACATATTTTACAGGCTCTAATCACTTATTCCACTGCAACAGCTTTAAAGTTTATCTTTTTCTTCCCTTCCCTGCATTTCAATTTACATAATTCCATTCTCAATAATACATCATTGTATATTGAGCAAACTCCCTTGATACTCATACACATTTACATTACTTATCTTTTCAGAAAGTCCATACATCATCTAAAGTAGTATTTCTCATTATTTTCAGAGATTAATATAATCTATGGCTATGTTATTCTATTTTCTACTTCTGCAATATTTGTTTGACTATGGCATTATACAGTCTCTAAATGACAGATTATTGCTTCTGTAGGTTAAGGGATCAATATTTTGCCTTAATTGTAATGATTCTGATGGAGTGCTGAGTATTGTTGGTTGGGAGAAGCCAGACTGATGAGGCCTCATTAAAAAAAATGATACCTGGAGAAAGGCTTCAGTAGCATCAGTAACTTCATTACTACCTTCATTTGTTCTAGCTAAGTTATATTTAGATCCAAAAAAACTTACAAGGTGTTATGCTATGAATAAACTTAAAAGGCAACATAAGTCCTGATATGAAAAGACTTGATATCTTCATAGATGTCAGATTAAAGTTAAAAAAAAAATTTTTTTTCTTAAACATGGAGAATGGGAAGCAAATAAATTAGATGATTTCTTCATGATGAAAACCATGCATCTGTGGCAGTGAGATACACCATTACTTGGGTACTTGACAAGAACACTGATCACTCTGTACACATCTGCTGTCAGTAAAGGATGTAACCCATTCTTCCTGCTTATTGCACTTCACTTATTCATCAAAAATCCACAGACTGTAACATCCACTCCTTTGCTAATTAGATTCAGATCCTGCTGATGGGAGCTGGCATTACCTTTTACACAACTAATTTTGATGCTAGGGAATGATGAAGTCCAAAGAAAGATATTTCTGAGATTTCTACCCCTTAGGCCTAGATTCCATCTGAGTTACATGGATTACTGTTCTAGTCAATTCAAGTGCTAATGATCTTAACTTTTGTATCTCACTGGAAAAAGAAAATTTAGGATATGCTACAGAAACCACACAGAGGAAGTGATCAGAAACACTTTTTTCATGGTGGATATCTTTAAATGTTTTCACATTTATAGTTGTCAGTGGTAATTGTCATTCTCTGAGGAGAAAATAGACACAATTTTCCCTGGCACAAGGCCATGTGCTGTTTTTTTTTTCCTTCCTGTTTTTCATTTTAGATGTACAACAGGTGCTTGCGGGAAAACCACTGTTCTAACCCAATCATGCTCACTGTGATAAAATGCTAAGGCAACTCAGGTTGGAGAATGATAAAACTCGATTGCAGTGCAAATTTTTCTTAATTTAAGAAGAAAGGCCTGTGAGGCTTAAGGCGTTGTCAAAAACTGTAAATATAAAAGTCCTTTAGGTATTTCTTGAAGTGCTAAGTAAAAGGTCCTTTGGTTTCGGAGTTAAAACCAGACTAATGAAGTCTGTCATGAAGTCTGTGAACAGCCTTTTGACTTGATCTTTGGAGGGAAAGTGTGGTATGAATCAACTATAGTACCTTGAAAAGAGTTTCAGGTACATCATTAGAAGACACTTCTCATTCAGCTCTGGACTTCCCAGATTGCATTCAACTGCAACCACACAAGATTCTTGTTGCAAATCCTAAAATAAATACACAAAATAATTATAATTTTTGCCATTTGGTGGAAAGTCCCAAGTGCTTATATAAAAAGCACTAGATTATCACCAATGATTTCTTCCAGATTTATACACCTAATGCGTAAAAGTATTACATCCATACAACATACATGTGAAATAGTTCATTCAGGGTTTTCTCCTACCTTGGCTGATCCAAGTATCACACTTCAATATATACTCAAAGAGTCCTCTAGAATATGCTTGTGATTTAATCATCAAATTATCTAACTGCTTTCTAGAACAAGCAGATTAACGTTAATACTATCTGGATCAGACACAGGATTCCTAGACTCGCTAGAATTAACTGCTCATCAAAGCAGAAACAGAGTAAAACAGCTGCAGAAGGAATCACTGAGAAAAATCTTTGCCGAAAAACAACACTGAGGGTGTTTACTTCAGATGTGGAAGGCTCCATTATGGTGTCCGGGGTGCCATGAGATGCAGTTCGGCCGCTCCCTGCCAGCCCATCCCCAGCAGCCATGGGGCACCCTGGCCCTCCAGTGCCCATCCCACAGAGTGTGGGGCAAGCCAGGACGGGTCAGTAGGTTCAGATGAGAGCCCAGATTGCCAAACAAGCCCATGGTAATGAGGCAGGTCCAGTGAGAGCAGCCAGGGTCAGCCACAGGCCAGGGATGGCCAGGACAGCTGCGAGGCAATGGGAACAGGAGCTCCAGCGGGGCCCAACGCTAAACCCTCGACATAGAGCAGCTCCTGCAGGATGGCGGTTGGCCCTGGTCCAGGCCTCCCCACAGCACTGCCAGGGAGCCTCTCCCCAAGGCCACCAGTGGGAGGGGGGCAGCTCTCAGCTGTGCTGGCCTGGGTCCTGCTGCCAGGCCCCCAGGGAGGGGAATGAGCTCAGGGCCCTGGCACTACTTCATCTGGACATCTTACGGCTACACAAGTACTGTGCCTCGGTGGTAGAGAGTTCCTTTTCCCACAGGCCCAACTCACTCCCCGCATACAGAGAAAGAAAATTTGGACTTTCAAAAAGTGCTTTGGGATATTAAGCTAATTACCTACTCGGAGCTGGGTTAACACACAGATCAGGCAACAACACTTCCATCTGCCCCTGATCACAGGGAGAAACGAGCCACCAGAGATAACAGAAAATCTACCCCTGAACACCTCTAGCCAGCAACAAAAGATCTTCAAACACACACATTATCTTTGCAGCAGTTAATAACAATATACATGAATTAATATACAGGTGGAGATGTATAAGGCAACCTCAGGAGTCAACCTGGAATCCTTGGGTCCAATTTATAAATAATATTTTATTCTTTTAAGAATATTTAAAATCCTTCAGATAAGGAAAATTACTCCTACTGGGGAAATTGAGCCCCTGAAGATGAGTTTTGCCCTCAGTTCACATAATGAGTTAATAAAAAAGGGTACAGGTTATTTCTCAGTTCCATTTGATATGAAAAAGCTCATCACTCATCCTTATATGCATTCACACACAGAGTTTAGATATTCTCTCCTTTTCCTCTATTGTTCCCACCCCCTCTTTTATTCTCCTCCACCCCAAACTACCCGAGATAAATTTTTTTGATTTATGGCTTGGTCTCAGAAACATGACAGCTTTAATTTGTCACACAGTCTTTTATATATGAAATCATCTTACGAACATGCTATTTACCATAGCCAAACCTTAGCTGAAAGTTTTCCTCGTCAGTAGGTGTTCAATAACCATGTAAGTGCATGTCCTCATATGCTGCAATTTTTCATTGTAATCTAATAACTTATGAAAATAAATTACCAAACATATGCAAAATTAAAAGGACAAGAACTAAAAGACTTTTTTATTATTATTTCTCCCAGCATTAGATGTATTAGATTTCAGCATAGTGCTATAGCCCTGACAGTTCTTACTTTCAAGAGAATATCCAAAGAACCCTTCCAGGAAATTAAGCAACCTAAACTTGGAGGGTGCTCATGCCCCTGAAGTTTTACTCTCACACAGATTATCCTTCTTCCTTTTCAGTTTGATACTATCAACATGGATACTAACCAGACAGTCATAGATTTTGTCAGCATTATAAAATGTTTGCAATTACTGTCTAAGTATGATTCTCTTCTGTTGCATATACAAAGCCATGAACAGGCATACTGTGCACTGTTAAATAACATACCTGACCCTGAGACAGTGGGAAAAGGGGTCCCAAGCAAAAGACACTACATTCAATGAATTGAAGTGGACTAAGCAAGGGATATGGCCTTGGTTAGGTCAGGCTGGCAGTACCACCCATCCACAGTAATATTGTGCTATATTTTTCCAGCAGTTTCAGATATTGTTCTCTCAGTTTTTGATCCATAGCTCAGATCACAGCTCATTACCCTCAGGTCTTGTTTGCATTGCCCTGTTTGCAATGACTTACCACACTCAGACCGTTTGCCTTGGTCTCTGCTCCTGGACAATACACAGCTGCCATACATGTCACTTAGCATATTAGATTTACAGTAATTAAATTTATAGTAATAAAGAAGGCAGTCTTCAAACAGCAATTGCCATTTGATATTTTAATGCAAGCTGTTTTCTTTCACTTTTTCATATAAGCTATTGTTATTTGTTTTTGCTTTTTATCCCAACACATGAAAGGTTAGTTTTCATAAATTTTGTGCAAGCTAGGATTCATGTTAGCTGTAGTGTTTGTTGCAGTGAATGAGCCCATTAGCACTTGTGGACTAGATCTATAACTCCTTGAAGGCTGCTTTGAGGGCAGGAGAGTGATACAGTAACTATGACTCAGATCTATCTGCACATTCAAGACAATTTCAAGACCACCAGAGGACAGTTCCTTACAGCCATATTACTTTAAAAAATGGAATTTCAAGTTATTATGGCCAAGTGAGTTTAAATACTGACTGGACTTTCTGCTGTCAGAAATATGGAGGAAATTCTTCCAAATCCTCAGTGACAGTTAAGCCAAAATGCTAAAATATAGAATATAATCTGAACACAAAGTGAAGAGTGATGATTTTCAGGTTAACAGGGTGCTCTGGAACTATACTGGGCAGCAGATTACAAAGCAACAGGAAAACCACAAAAAAGTTTTTTTTCAGATTTGGCCTCAGGTGCTGAGCTAGAGGCTCAACTTGACTGAATGTTACCCTATGTACTCGATGTATGCAGAGTACTTCATACAACAGAGCATGCCAGCTTTCCTGAATGATGCTTAAACTTCTAACTTAGGCATTACCATTTTGTACTAAGTAAAGGCACTAATGCTTAGCCCATGTTGACATTGGTTTTATCTGGATAATGTTGGGCCACATTAATATTCCAACCGACTCCTTTTCTTGTACATAGCCCTGAAGTATTATTACACAAAGGCAGAGACCAAAAATTAAGTGAAACAAGAAGTGGCTGCTAGCTCTCTACTAGCAACACAATTCTTTGCTCCATAGATTAAAAAAGTTAAGTGCCCTTTGGTGCAGCTGTCAGGTGGGTCTAAATCTTGTGTTAATATATCTAATCTATCTTTGGAGATAAGTACTTCAGGAGTAAGGATGCTTGTTTACAAGTGGAAACTTCTTTTAGAGGCATTTCTGTATACAATATACTTTTCAGCTAAGCAATGAATAAACTCTACTTCACAAAACTTTCTTCCGTTTCAAATAAATTTCAAAAGCCTAGTCTAGATCTGTCCTTCATTCTGGCAACTCACTTTAAAAGAATTTTTATTGTTACCAAAATATTTTAAG
The DNA here is from genome assembly GCF_964289735.1 of Phaethon aethereus. NCBI lineage: Eukaryota > Metazoa > Chordata > Aves > Phaethontiformes > Phaethontidae > Phaethon > Phaethon aethereus. The sequence goes on along the minus strand of NC_138579.1, from coordinate 48,032,150 downwards.
AGCCCTTTTCCTTCAATGCTCATTTGAAGTAGCTTTCTGTGCTAACTGAAAATTCATTACTGTTTGTTCACTTCAGACTTGTAGAGGATTCATTTTGGTTGTAAAAGACAATGAAAAGCTGATGCTAACTTTTTTTTTTTTTTTTACATTTGTTAAAAACAGACATAGATGCATTCTCTAATCTCCTTTATTTGGTAAAGGAGAGGAAAAAAAAAAAAGAATGATTCACAACATCCAACATCATGGACTATAAGCCATGAAAGTAAGTGGCTCTGTAGATCAGAAACCAATGTTGCAAGTCCCAAAATGTGCAACTTTTTTGCAACTCATGTTCTAATCTTAACATTCTCATTTGTCTTCTGATCATATTGTCTAAGGGAACATTACAGCTACTACAAATAAATGTAATAATCAGAAGTGTAATAAGTTGAGAAAATTGCACCCTTGAGCTTTGGAATTTTATACCCTAGAACCATGCAGTCAACAATTTCAGCTAATATGTTGTGCAATATGCTTTGATCAGTTTATGGTACACACTCTCTCAAACATAGCACGGGTATGATACCATCCTGATGAGCAAACCAATACTTGAGTGATGAACAAGCAAATAACCTATTTTGTTTTGCATGTCCAAGATGCTTTCAGATGTGTAGTTTATTTTAATTATTTAAATATTAAACTATCTAATGAAGATCAGTATCTGCACTTCTTAGCCTTTAACTTCCAACAAAATGTTTTTCTGATTGTGTCATTGAGCATTCTGAGATTGTCTCACTTAGGTATTGGCTGTATCAAAGGAGCTTCAGAAGCATTTTAGGACAAAATATTTGAAAGAGAAAAAGGAGGGACAAGAATCATTGTCCTCCTCCCTCTAAAAACATTTTAAAAGCTAAAACATACTGAACTGACACATCATGTCTGAAGAACGTTATTGCCTCCTCTACAATGCTTTCAACTTTCAACACAGAATCATAGAATCGTTTGGGTTGGAATCATACCCTAGCACTTAGTGATACTGAAAACCTCCAAGCCATCATTTCAAACTTAGTATTCAACATAACAGAAAGTACAACTATCTTCATTGTACCAAATTAGAAAGGATCCTCAACGATAATCTCACAAGAAAGACTTATCCCTTTCTTAGAGGTAAGGCTCTTCACAAAAACTCAGAATATGAAAGTATTATAAACAGTTTTGAGATGTACTTGTCTGATCAAGTGGAGACAGCAGCTGTGTACCAGCCAGAACAGGTACTGGACAACTGAGGAATTTTATGCTCTTCTGTCATTTTAGGAAGGTATGTATCTCTAACATATATCTTACCACAGATACTATACCATAAATATATACCACAGATAGATTTTTAATCAAAGGCTGTTTTCTAGCACTGGAAAATCTGTGGTTGACAGTCATTGTGATGGTCAAAAACTGTAACAGCCATTAGCAAGAGCAATGCCCTTTATTCTTTATAACTATACTGTCTAGTAGAAACCCTGTATCAGGAGCAAAAAGGTCTCAACTACGTTGACAGTCATATACTGCACTTCAAATACAAAGGAAGAATAAAATAAAGCCTATCTGCAGAATATCCAAGGGCCTTACCATGAGAATAACTCTGACAAGAGCAGGGAAATCATAACAAGTTTTTCCATCAACTAGTGTCTACACTTTCAAGAACTCTTCCCAAAAAATTCATAATGCTTCTGCCAGGAAGACAAGTGAGCAAAATATTAGTATTTCTATTACCCACAAGATTTCAGTTTCCCTTGTCCACCTTCCAGATCAGGATTTGGCACTAGCTAACACAGGCCTTATACATAGTAGTGATGATGATGGGACTCTTTCCAATAACTAGATCCAGGAACTACTCCCTGATGACATTCTCCAACCCTGAATAAGGATTGGCTAGCCAGCTTAGACACACTTGTACAAGACCAGCAACTTGTGAAAATTGCATTTGGTCCTGGCTGTTCTCATGTCTGGCTTGGTAAGCCAAATGCTATCTCCATAACAAAGCATTCCTTAAGGTAGTCAGACTCAACACACAGAAAACAGATTCAACACAGAAAGCAGCCAAAAGGATGACAGTAAGCAATGATCTGCCTTTAGTCCATACTTGTCCCTTTCTCTAGTATCTGCAAGTTGCCTCCTGCTGGTGACCCAGTGGTCACAAAAAGCTACATGAAAATTCTGTTCTACAAGACAATTTTAACATTTTTAAACAACATTTTTAACAAAATCGATATTTTAAAAGATTACTTACAAGTCCGTTTTGATTTGCAGCCCAGTTTCCAAAGGTAGAATGTCTTCTGAGTCCTGCTTTATTTTCAGTCAAATTCTAAGCTTGCTAATAAAGCCCCACTTAATTTCTGTGGCTACGTTAAGAATTGAAACTTGAGACACTTCTCCCACTCTTTCTTTTCTGCTTATGTATCATGCAAGAGAAGACATAATTTAAATGTGAAAAATGGTTTCATAATATTCCAGAAAGATAAATTGTTTCCTCGCTCTCCATTTGACCATCAGGTCACAAAGCATGATGAGCTAGCTTTCAGAGATAGTAGTTCTATCCCTCCTCATCACATGTCTGCATCCAGAATGACCACCAGGGCACAGCAAGGGTTAGCTGCTCCTCAAGTGACAGGGAGACAGAAGCCAAGTGCAATGAAAAGATCAGCAGGGCTGGGGTCCCTAAAAGAGGGAGCAGGTCCAGAGATCATGACCAGGTTCAACCAAGAGGGCAGATCAGCAGGAAAGTTCATAGCAATATGGTAGGTCAAAGAAGTCAGGAAAAAAATCTGCAGGTTAGGAGCAGTTAAGGGTAATCAGGGTGAGATACTGTCCAGAGATCACTGAGTGGTTCAGAGGGACCAGACAGGTCAAACCAGGAAGTCAGTCCATGGGTTAGGGCCCAGATCAACAGGGTGCATATCTAGGCACAGACATGACTGAGCTAACTGGCAACCAACACTCCTACAGCATAGCTTAAACAGAGTCTGTAGTCTCAGGACTGAGCTTAAATGGAGCCCTTGGAGAGGGACATGGGTGGAGGCCTCGGGTGAGGCTGGTCAGGGCCATTAGACCTACTAGTGCACTCAAGGCTCTGACATGGATAGTCTTGGCAATCTGCTCATGATTTGGAGATAATCTAATGATCTGTAGCAATTACATAGATATTCTGCCAATGCAAAAGGGAGAGTCCAGTCAAGGAAACACTCGTTGGGAGAGCTTCCCTGGACTTTCTTGAAACAGCAATGAAGATATAGATACAATTTTACTTATCTTTACCATTCACAGAAGAACATAGTCAGGGCAATATTCAATTGAATCCAAAAGTGCTTTTTTTTCCTAAAAGCTTTTTTTCTTTTAATTTAAAACATAAAGCACCTTTAATCTATAGTTCTAGTTGTGCTAAAATAGCATAGAAAACAGGAGCTTAGTAGAATTCAGATAAGCATTAGACTTAATAGACTTAATGAGAACATGTGAAATAGAATAATTTTTGAAAGATACAAATTCTCACGCTCTAAGGCATACATCAATCAGGAAATAAGAGAAGCTAAAAAGTTCATTCCATTATGATCTACTTCTCAGAACAGGCATGATCAGAAATGAATATTTGATCACAAGTTTGCTCCAGTTTATTTACTTTTATTATGGCTTTATTTACATATAAGCTATCAGGACAAATTCTGACCTCAAAATGTATGTATATAGCTCTTGATTTTCAATTTTAACCAGGAATTAGTTCATCTCACTCACATATATTTTCCTGCATTTGTGTATATTAAAAGGAAATATTTTATAGAAAATACAAGAGTGCAGAAAAGTTTCTGCCTAAGTCTAGAAATCAAAAAGAATTAACAGGGCACAAAGAATTCTGTGCATACACAAAACATTAATGCAATTAAAGATGAAGCCTGAGTCTTGGACATAGAAATAAGAATTCTTGGTTTCTAGTTGGAAGAGACGCTTGTAGTTCATAACCTATAGAGGAAGATTCAGGAATTCAGGAAGAACCAGGATAGATCTTCTTTACTGGTCCTTATTGCTCATCCCAGGATTTCTCAAAACGTTTTGTAATAAGCCTCACAGCGCCTCCTCTGAAATAAAAAATACATTCTTATCCTCACTTGACAGGTAAACTGAAGCACTGTGAAGATGCTTGTGAAAGACAATTGGCTGGAAAAGTTGTACAGTGGTAAGATTTTGCCTTGAATTTAGCATACCTGGATCCAAATTTCTTCTTAATATAGTTACCTAAATTAAAGAGTAAAAGTTCAGTTGAGGTTCCCATCACATGTGTGCCAGGCACTGGACTGCTAATCAGTACAGCCCTGTGGGCACTTCTGTTGTTTCTGAAAATAATAAGTATTTTTTCTGTTATGTCAGAACTGGGGCCATTCACATTTCTTTCATGCCTAAATCTGAAATGTACAGATGAGGTATTTTCTTCAGTGTACCACCTATGAGGCCCAAAATAGTAAGCAAATGCTTACCTAAGAAATACCTACAGAATTAAGGTCAAAAGAAAATACAATTGTAATTACCTGTTTCATGCTAAAATTTGTCCAGAAAAGGATCTTTGCCTCTTTATTAACCTTTACTTGGCATGTAGGAGGTTTGGGCTGGTGCCTCATCTTCCTCTTGTCTTTTCAGAGAAACCAAAGAGCCCTCTTCAGTTTGTTAAAGGAACAACTTATTTCCCATATAAACTGTTCTCACACTGGAGGGATTTTATAGTTCCTCTCTCATACTTACTGTCATCATAACTATGGATACTCTCTAGATATTGCATACATATATAAACCCTACAGTTCAGATGCCTAACTTGGTTGCTAGTCCAAGAGTCAGGAAACTCCTTTTGTGGATCTCATGTTCAGCCTGTGTCTTATTTCCTCATTTGTGCAATAGCATTAATAACATCTTTCTAGTTCACAGTGTAATGAATACGTTAAACATTGTAAGTGTTGTGGTTTAAACCGGCAGGTAGTTAAACAACTACACAGCCGTTCACTCACCCTTCCCTGCTCCCCGCAGCGGTATGGGGGAAAGAATCAGAAAAGAAAAAGGGTAGAACTCGTGGGTTGAGATAAAAGACCGTTTAATAGGACAAGGAATAATAATAACGATAAAAGAATATACAAAAGAAGTGATGCACAGCACAATTGCTCACCACCTGCTGACTGAAGCCCAGTTAGTTCCTAACTGCAGCCCCTCTGCCACCAACTTCTCCCATTTGTATACTGAGCATGGTGTCATATGGTATGGAATATCTATTTGGCTGGTTTGGGTCAGCTGTGCTGGCTGTGTCCTCTCCCAGCTTCCCATGCACCCCCAGCCTTCTCACTGGCAGGGGAAGCTGAGCAGTCCTTGACTGCTTAGCAACAACTAAAACCATCAGTATGTTATCAACATTATTTTCATCCCAAATCCAAAACACAGCACTATACCAGCTCTCACGAAGAAAATTAACTCTACCCCAGCTGAAACCAGGACAGTGAGAGACACAGAGAAATTAAGGCAGGTGGTAAATCAGGGTTGGATTAGGATTCAGCAAAGCACATGTAGACTCCCATTGATGAACTTTCAATCATTATCTTACTCTCCTCTTTCCACCTACAAAACAGAAAAGCTTATAATTTTCAACATGGGGTTAAGATCAGAGAATCATGAAACACTCAACCTTAGGAAGCTACGAGATGCCTGGACTGGGCTGCAAAATGCTGTAGCAAAGTGGTCTTGAACCTGCGTTGACTTCTGCAACAGCCTATATGGTCGGACTTTTAATCAGCTCTTTGACTCATTTCACAATCCAGACCCTTGCAGAAACACATCTCATACTTTCCTGGCACACCTCCCATAAACTGTTGAAATAGACAGCTCTGAAGAATTGGCATTAGATTTTATTTATGTTTCAATACTTGGAGTTAAGATTTCTCAAAGATGGCCTCTTAACTATAAGAAACAAGAAGCCTATGTTTTTGCAATGCAGTTGCACAAAGCGCCCCTTAATGGCCTGCCAGCCTCCACACTAAACTGACAGTCTTATTTGCATAGGTAGACAAACAGTAAGTGCAAAGAGACAAATGGGTGAATATTAATTATTGTTTATAAGGCTGGGGAAAAAAGTAATTTGAAATTTCTAAACCTCACTTCCTAAAGAAACTTGTCTTATTTACATTAGCACATAATGCCAGCAGGCAGAATGTAGTAAATGCATAAGGATCTACAAGCTCTACATTAAGTGTTTCTTGAAAGATAAGCACAGAGAGATGCACAGCTAAGACTATTCCAGTTGAGCTCTTCCAGACACTGGCAGAGGGCAAAAGTCATTTCTTACATGGTAGAAACCTGTTATAACCAGAAAACTGTACTACTTAATCTTGCTATTAGGTGGAGACTGTAATGCTATTAATGAAAATTAATATTCCTGACTGGATAGCACAAATGTAGGTATGAATAATAAAGGGAAGGATGCCAATGTAAAGTCTTACTGTTCATGGTTTCTGAAATGCAAACCACGTATCATATACTATCTTTAAGGCAGACAGTTACTCTTACTGTTACTGTGAAGCTCTTTCTCACTGCCAAATTAAGCACAGCTCAGCAGCTGTGATGATGAATGTACTCTATATATTCTCTCAGAACATAGCTGCTTCAAGATCAGGTACAAGCAAACATGACATATCCGTCAGTTCTGAAAACTGGAGTATGTACCCCTGAACACGGCTAGCAGGTTATTGAATATATAGTCCTAGGAATGTGGTTGCATTTTCTCTACCAAGTCAGTACATGTGCGGAATGACTACCTTAATTATTTCCATATACTGCATCTACTGTGCTAGTATATGCACTAGATATTGGCATGCTAATGTTTTGCTGATATTACTGCATTCTGGTACAATTTTTTTGTAAGCCTTCATTAAATACCTACTTGTCATACTTCAGTATGAAAAGGGCAGCTTTTGCATGATTGCACGAAGATGGCAGTATAATAAGTCAGATGAAAGAACAGCCTTGAAATGAGAATAAATTTTTCACTATTTTCAGGCTTCACTTCCTTTTTAGGTAGGAAGAATGGGACCTAAAACTGTACAACTAGATAAAAAAAGTCACTGATATGCAATAGAATGCTATTTTATTCACATCCAGTAGCAACTCAATGGACCTGTTCACATGTGAAGTTTAAAGTTCTATTAATTTTGCTGTGAATGAATTCACAGTGTCCCTGGTAATGACTCTGAAAAGTTGAGAAAAATATATTAACAGCTGTAGAACCATTTGCAGATCTCTCTTCAATTATAGTTTTTCAAATATGAGCAAAAACGCCTCCTGTTAATTAGCATGCATTTATATAACATCTTTGTTGTAGAGAGATCCCAAAGTATTACATACAAGTCAGTTCATAAACAGAAGAAAGGAAGACACAACTGCGACAAAACACGTAAGATCATTAAGCCACACCATTTCCACTGAGCAGACCTGCCATCGATTTTAATAAAGGTAGGATCAAGCCTTAAAAAAAAACCAAAATGGGGGGAAGAAGGAAGAAGAAGGAGGAGAAGAAGAAATAGAAGAAGGAGGAGAAGAAGAAATAGAAGAAGGAGAAGAAGGAGAAGAGGGTGAAGGAATAGGAAAAAGAGAAGAAAGAAGGAAGAAGAATGAGGAAAGAAGGAAGAAGGAAGAAGGAAGAAGGAAGGAAAGAGGAAAGTTTTAAACACCCAGCTTTTCCTTGAGTTCTAGGCTGGTTTACAGCATAAAATTTCAGATAGAAATGATAGCTTAAGGAAAGAGAAATAGATTTTTTAAACATTTTCTAACACTAAGCATCTTTAACTTTAAGACACAGAAGACTTTTACTTGTCTGTCCAGGTAAAGTACTACCTTCTTACGTACTGTTTCTTGCCTTAGATTCCCTACTGCCCTTTAGCTATCTACAGTATTGTGGCAGCCATCTTTACTTCATTCACACATTCTCAGGCTGAGAAGTTTTCTCTAACCTTTGTAGTCCTTATTTTTAGCTGTATTTAATCATATTCTCAACACACTTGCTTCCCTCCCTTTTGTTTCTTCAGTTTTTTCTCTTGGCTACCTCAGCAAATTTTCTCTGTTGGACTTTTAGATTCCTACATCAACAACTCCATCCCTCCATTTTTTGGAAGACTCTCTGACCCCTTAAAACAGTAATTCTCTGCACTCAGGCTGGATAAAAATTGTTGGCATTACAGCCATACCATTGTTCCATTTAGGCAACAGTTCTTTGGGTTTTGACAGTCTTCAATGGTCCTCCAATCTCCAGACTATGTAGTCTGTTTTCTTTCTTCTGAATATAAGACATAAGACACAAGAATATGGCAAAATAGTAATAGTGGATTGAACACACAGTCACAGACAGAATTCACAGACTGTTCACAGATTAATTCCCAAATCTATAGCTCAATATGGAAAAAGGATGATGAAGACAAAGACGTTACTATATTATTTGTACTTTTGCTTTATATACAGAAAAAAAGCCAAGACAATTAATTTCATACTTTTGAAAGGTGTTGTACTTACTAGAAAGATTACATGGCAGGGCTTATATCTACTTTATTAAATTTCAAGTCCGTCAGAAGATAATAGCTGAGTTACATACCCTCCCCAGATGAGCTCACTGGTGTTATAATGGAATCAAATATCACTCACTCCAGGAGCACTAGCACAGTTAAGTTTTCATGTCAACTGTTTCTTCTAATAATATAGAGAAGATAGAGATTTTAGATAGTGAGCAGAAAAACTAGAAAGAAGTATGGAGATGGTAAAGCAAAAATGTTAGAGATAGGAGTAAATTCCAAATTGCCGTTCATTCACTGGGGTACAAATGCAGCTGACTTAGTATCAAGAAGATTATGAGGTGTTTATCTATCTCAAATGTTATAAATCACACCTAAAAGAAGGTTTTGCATGTCCCTCAGAAGCTACTGCAGCCAAATTGATCCCCTAGCAGCTGTAGCACCTGTGAGTATAAATCACAGGATGCTCAGTGAGGATGGGATTTGAAATTGAACTGGAACAGTTCAGAATAGTCTAGTCTGTTCCAAGATGTATTAATCTGCATGAGTAGTATGAGAAAAAGAGGAAGGGGGAATAAAAAAAAATTAAGAATGAAAATAAAATTAAGACAGTATTATACCGTTTAACCCCAAAATGCTGAAATTAGAGGTTAATCCAAACCACACAGAGAGGAGCTGCTTTTCCCTCTATATTCCTGATAATAAACTTAGAAGAGGACTTTGTTTAATGGTAGTGTTATACCCTTTATAACAACAGAATGTGGATGTTTATTTTAAGCTTTCATTCAAATTGCTCACTATGTGATCAACAGAGAAGCTGAAGAATGTGAGCTCACCATTTGACAAGATGGCTGTGAAACTCCTGGATCATGTTTCACCATTTATCACAAGTGCTAGACAATCACATATGTAAATTTATAAAAGAAGACACAACACATAATTTGAGAGTATCCAGAATTATCCGATAGCCATATATAGTTCAAGGATTATGTCTGATATCTCTCAGATACATTTGTTAGACAAACACAGGTAAAGCTGAAAAATAAGAGCATACATTGCTAATAAGCTTTTGAAGCCAACTTTATTAACGGCTAGAAAATATTAGAAAGTCCTCAGCTGAAAACTGCAACAAGAAAACAAATAGTTATTTTCTATCAAATTCCCCAAGAGATGCTGAGCCTGCAGATTCCAGTATTGGCATAACTTGGGGGTGGCTTTTAGAACCGATTGCCCCATTTGCTTTCTCATTACAGAGGCAATCTAAAGAACCACTATCATCTAGAAAGAGCCAGAAATTTTGAGCCTTTAAGCATTCCACTTTGTTCCAGCTCAGAGGTGAATGCATATCTGAAGGTAAAATAATAAATGTTGTACACATAGCCCTTAGGTAACCTCCAGGAATAAAAGGTTTTATGTGAAAGTAAGCAATTATTTTTCTTATCAGAAATGAGCTAAGAAAGATAATGACTGGTCCCATTTAGAAAATGAGATGCTAACAATTGAGAGAGGCTCTGGATCATGTGAGTTCTAATGCTTCTGCTGTTACATCCTTTTATGACTGAAGCACTACTCTTCGATGAAGCTTTTTCTTCTAAATGACACCATTGAAGATATTAATGAAGCAGGAGACCTAGTGAGTTAAATTAACATTTTTAACTTTCAGAAGTTATCCTGATTAATATTAATTAGGACACAGAAAGTATAATAGCTAACACTAATGAATCTAGAATAACACAATATTTAGTGGTTGTTTATTTGATTGACTGTGAGGCAAAGAAACATTTGGAAAATTTCGCTTTGTTTATGCCCAGTTAATTTGCATTATGGCAAATTTTAGTTACTCCTCCATTCCAAACACAGCTGTCTCAGTCTGCTGTATAGCTTAAGGTGATGTATCAAGAGTAACATCCATTGTCCCTGCCCTCAGGGAAAAAACAAACAAACAAACAAAAAACCACCACCAACAACAAAAAAACCAACAACCCAAACAACATAAAAACACAAAAAACATGACAGAAAAAAAAAAGAAAATACCAAAGAATTATGCAAATAGTCTGAATTATGAAAATATTCGTAGAGGACAGATGTAAATGTGATCTTCTCACAGATATGCACAACTATGAAACACAGTCCTTGTGAAACAAAAGGATGTAAAAACATTATCAGAGACTTTGTAACTGGATTTTTCCTTTGCCAGTGCCATCTCCACAATAACTCCCTTTTTAAGCCTTAGTGCAGTAGGGTATTTTATACACTAATATTCATGGCAACTACTGCAGACTAACACTTCCTCTCCACAAGCTCATATTTTGTTCAGCGTCTCTTTTCTAGGCCCTGAAAACGTAACTGATCACAGGCCAATGTGTGCAGAATACCACAAGAGCATATCAGTATGATTCTATTGGAGTTTCTTTCCCTTCTTTTCTTTTTATGACCATCTGCTACTGATCACTAAAAGGTCAAATTACTATGGTCTTCTCCAAAGAGACACTTTGATAAATTATATACTTAAATTAGCTTCCCTTCACTCAATTCACTGTCATTTACATCAGCATCACACTGCTTATTTGGGCCAAAGGTGCTTTTCCAAATGTCTTTTGGACAGGAAAAATATAGGATTACATATGGTTTCTATTCATTACTGTGCAACTGCTCCGCTGAAAAATAGGAGACATTGTAAAAAGATTTTGAAATTGTGCTCAGGGAAGAATAAAAATGGTGTCTGTATGAGAGGAAACACATAGATGAAAGCAAAAAAAAATACTGCTTGAGCTGAAGCTTTAAAAGCCTTTTGTAACTACTTCTGTAACTTCTCCATCTCAACTGTATTAGAAACAAAACAGCTAGTGTGAGGAAACACCTGTCTGTACATAACTGAAAAAGAGTTGTGGAATTTTCTTAATGATTGTTAAAAGTTGACTCGCTGAAATTATTGATTGGGAGGGTTGGTCCTTAGCAAGCTCTTATTTATCTCAAACTGTTATAAAGAAAGTTTTTTAAAACATCTGTTCACACACACACAAAAAAATGCTATTAAGTTTAATTATGAAAATAAAGACAGGATTATTTTAAAAATCAAAATTGAAATAAATAGTTAAAACATGTTTCAGAAAACCTATTCTGAATCTTGTTTGGATTTACAGGTTAGGAAAAATTTAGGAAATGTTATTTTTTGTCCCAATTTAAAATAAGGGACTATGTTAAAATTTTGAAAATTCTTATAAAATGGAAGAAAAGCATTCTTTAAATGCATCTTGTTTGCCTAGCATTCTTATGAACACCTGATTAAATTCCTACAGAGATTCTTAATTATAATTACTTTTCATTCTTTTACCAGCCACTTTTTTATTTAATGCATTAAATAGAATTTTATGTCCTTTTCTACCGATGCTTATTTCATATATGTCCTGTGTTGTACCTCACCCAAAATACCTCTAAAGACCTAAAACACAGATGAATTTGTCCAACTACTTTAACACCTAATCACCTTTAACAGTAGATGCTACAAAAATATAAACACCTGGGAAATCATAACACCTGCTGCATATCATTATCAATTTAAGACCACAGTAAAACAGAATGGGAGGACACATTCATAGATGCACATTTGCCTATATAATTTTTACACTTCTAAGCATACAGGCATACATGATATGTTTCAAATACATTGGATAGACCTGTTGCTATCACTATAAAACTTTTGTATACCAGGAAAATTCAAATAATTTGATATTCAAACTTATAGTGAGCCAACCATTCACTGTTTAAATACACAGATATCCACCTTATCTTTGTTATATTTCAAAATGTTCTCCTGTTGTACTTTGAAGATAAAAACTAAAGAGGGAATATATTATTTGATTATTTCTAAATTTTGAGGAGGATCAAATGGAGAGTTCAAATGAAAAACAAAAAAAAATTTACCTATAAACATTTCTGTACTAGTTCTGTGTAATAAATGTCAGTCATATGAAATCAGGAAAATCTAAAAAATATCAATATATTCGATATGTTGTGTGATCAGAGGATTGTCATTTTTATTTATCTGCTGTTTTCTGAACTTTAGGTTGCACTTGGTGTACATCTGCTTATTTTTATTCCACAGTCTGTCTTAATTACTAGGTGTTTTCAGCAGATGGGAGACTTACATTCACCCCCATGACTGTGGCACTAAGGAAAACCAATAAATACCCCAAGATTTTCAAGACTGAGAGGTTCAAAAAAACGTGTAGACATAGCACTTAGGGACATGGTTTAGTGGGTATGGTGGTGGTGGGTTGATGGTTGGACTTGATGATCTTAGCGGTCTTTTCCAACACTAATGATTCTGTGATTATGTGATTTCACATGATACAGCATGACTGCCACAAAGCAAATCACTATCTTGACTAAACTAGATTTTGTGCGGCCTTATGTCCCTGAAATAGTGAAAAGCAAGCAAAAGCACATACGGGGTCACAAAACCTGTAAAGCAGACTGTACCGCACTGTTACCCTCCACCACACCCCGCCGGGTACACCACTAAGTGTCACCCCGCGCTGCCACCAACTGGCCCATCGCGGTCTGCACACTTCAGTACCTACATACCTGCTGCTCTTGACGTCCTTTACAAACTTACACTAAACTCCTTTTTCACATTAAGTAAGATGGAGATGAACGCTGTCCACATTTTAAGTGAGCAATTGAATTAATAAATTGATGGTAAAATCCAAAAGCACTGCAGCCAAAATGGTCACTGTCCATTCAAATTGAAGCCCTCCACTCCCACTACATTTACTCAGCTTGACAAATTGCTTTCTCTGCTTAAGTAATCCACAGATTTAATTTTGGTTGGAGCATTCTGTTAACAGGTCCTTCACTCACCTACCCATTCCTTCCTGATTACAAGATTACCATTTTTAGTTTCAAAACCAGCCTCTCATTTGAAGCTTGTCTGAGTATAGTGCTTAAATGTTAGGTCCATTGTCCACTTCAGGCTACTGCAACTCTGTCAAAAGCTACAGCATCTTCCAGCTGGGGTACAGTGCAAGGATCTGATACACAGCTTTTACCCCAGGCCGTTCTCAGTCCTGACATGATCCTACCAGAGCCCTTTGGAGACACTGCTAAGTCAAACCAACTGCTGCCTCACAGATTACAGAACCCTGAGAAATCACAGGGTAAGGTGGATCCAGACAGTGTACATTGTATTTCTTTTGTGAAATAACAATAATCTGCTGTTATGTTATTACCAGCACTTCTGAGTTGCCAGACGTAGGTTTTATCAAGAGCTTTATAATTTCCTACCTGCCTATTATACGGGTCTTTTCCCTTTGAGCAGGAAGAGTTCTCAGGGGAAAGGGAAACTCAGTTCTGATACAAGAATCTGATTGAAAACTATGAACATCTAGATTATGCTACTATAGAAGCAGAAGACTTTGCATGTACGAGCAGCTCTTACTGTTTGCATATGCAAATTCTAAATAGGAGCCCCACAGGCACAATTACTATCTGCTTTGTCTACTGGGATGAGTGGATCCTGAGAACACAAGTGGAGAGACACAGACGTTCTGAAGGTGCAACAGCTTCTCTGAAGCTTTACAGTTTTTCGCCTGTCTTTGTTTATGGTGCTAGAAAGTAAATTTGTCACATATCAAAGTTCTTCCTTTCAAGTTGGCCCTTTATACTGGGCTCAAACAATTACCATTTTAATTTGCACAAAAAAAATGGAGAGAATGTATTGTGTCTTTATCTAACTACCTTTCTCCCAGTGAAGAATTAATATTACAGAAAATTCCTCCAGCAACTTGTAAGTCCACATATACTGAGGAACCAATCCTACACTGCAAAAAGAAGGGTTTTTTTGACAAAACCATTTCTCAGTGATTCCTGTGAATCTTTGCTAAGGTGGTTTGGATAATCCTGTGACACACAGCAAGACACAAAATTCCACAACTATAATATGCCACAGAAGGAGAACAGAGAGACTGAAGATGATTGTAATATACGTATCTTATATAAGAATGAGAGCAAGGAACTCATTAAATACAATTTCCATATCACTCTAGAAAATGGAACTATACCCCAGCCCACTGCAGGGAATTAAGAGAAGCAAAAAATCCCACCACAATTTTTAAGAAAAGACAGCCATACTAACATACTAACTTGCCAGCCATACCTACCTGAACAGAGGATATTAAATTTCCTTCTGATCTTAAATATAGAAAGAATTTTAAATCTAAAAATATGAGTAGGATACACCAACAAATCAGTTAGGAGAATTTAATTCCAGTGCAACTTGCTGCCATATTGTCTCCCCTCAGGTTTTAGTTCTAGTCATTTAAAAACTGAATTCTGCAACTGTGGAAGAGAAAGGAGAAAAAAATCTCCCTGGCCACAGCAAATGACCAGGAAAGCTTTGAAGTTTAAGATTAACAAAAATAAAAGTGCAAATTAGAGTCTGCAAAGACTTCTTTCAACACCCTTAAGATATACGGGAACATCAGATATCAATATGTTCATACTTCTTATGCTGGGAATTGTTGGACATATTTATATAACCCCTTTCATAGGCTTATTTCAAGCTTCACCTTAAAATTGTTTAGATTCTTTGACTCCGCCCTACCGAGAAACCATTTTAGAACCTCAGTTCACAACTGATTGCAGACCTCCTTGAAATCTATTCTCAATTTATTTATGACCAGTTAATAGTAATTTAGATGGTTTTAATCTTATCCTTTAACAGAGGTATTTTTCCCCTCCAATATTTTTATAGAAAATCACTTCATTTCCTCTCAGTTTCAGTTGAACTACACTTCACAGGCCATGTCTTCTCATGTTCTCTGAGCTGCATTATAGCTCTTCCTACTCTGAGCATGTTGCAAATCACATTATTTCTTCTTAGAATAGTATCTGAAACATCACACTGCATATTGCTTATTAAACAATGGCACCAATATTCCCCTAAGGCTGTTAACAGTACTCACTTAATGCCTCCTTTGTCATTCCCTTGCTACCTAACACTGTCAGCAGATAGTCTTTCTCTAACTGACCAAGATGTTCAGATTCCCTCCTTCTCCTACCACCTCCTACAGGTAAGTCCCCAGGTTATACCTAAGTTCCTAGCAGAGGTCCCTTCATGACAAACTTTACTATTGGATTTCAATGTAAAGCAATTATTCAGAACAAGATCACCCGCTGGTTTTCACTGTTGAATGATACAATCTGTGCTTAATGACAGCTCTCACAATTTTCAATACAGCCTTATCTAAGAAATCATTTATCTTATCTCAAAAGACATGTCATATTTTTGCCTCCAGCTCTGAATCAGAAAAACAAGTGCAAGTTTTATGTTATTACCATTCTTTATCTATCCTTCAACAAGAAGTCATGACCTCATTCTTATTAGGACTACTTGTGCATCCATATATAACGTATTTTACATAATCCATCCATATATATTACATATACATATAGTTATGTACACCTATATGTATTTAAAAAGACCCACCACATCAACAAATACAAGCCTTACAACTTGAAGGTGGAACACAGTATCTGTTTAACAACTTCTATATGAAACTTAAACACGGTGCCTCCAAATGCTACTTTAAAATTGAAATTACTTGTGAGGAAGACATGCTTTCCAGCATTAAAATGCATTAGAAGTGTAAACAATCAAAAATAAAAGGCATAAAACATTTTCTAAACATGATAAAATATTGGTTTTCTGTTACTGTGTTTGTAAGCAATGTCTTTTTTGTCCTTTTAAGTATTTGAGGGATTTTTAGGAAGTCATGAAAATATTCTCTATCATTTACTGAATATTAGATCAGCCACAACTTAGAAATGCCAATAAATGATTTCATAACTTTTCCAGTAAAAATGAATGCAAACAATATATCTATGGAATGCTGAAACAAAAACAAAATGATAAAAGCAACAGTTCCTTTCAAAACTGTTATTGAGATTAATGTCCTTTTTCAATGAAAAAAATCCTTTCAAAAACAATTAGCTATATGAATTATTTAACAGAAATAAGTTTAGAACGACTGTTAAATTAATCAATCAGTGTGAGTACACAGAAAAATGATATGCTACATGATTTTGACACAGATGACATTGCTTCATGAACAAAGTAACTTAATGTGCTTAATCCAGCAGATGAGAATGTGGGACTGGCTGCTCTTCAGTCTGGCAAATGTCCAAACATGGACTATATTCCTATGACATTTATTGAAGAGTCACTGTTAGGAAGTTCTTCATTGAAAGTACATATGCATAAGAACCAAATTTCCACAACTGTTATACGCATGATCTAAAAGACCTACAGTTATTTTGTACCAGACTTCCAGTGCGCCTCATATCTTCTCCTTACAAATCAGGTTCATAATATATAATTTTTTATTACTCTCAAGAGTATTATCAAATGGGGTATGATGTTTGAATCAAAGTGTGGTGCTGAACATGTGCCAAGGAAGGCAGCAAAGGACCTACTTTATCATTTCAGCACTTCAGTCTTCTATTATGATTGCATTGGCACCTTTCCTAATGTATAAGTGAGTTTAATTTGCAGCAGTGCTATATGGAAGGTGTGCTGTACGAACTTTGAATTTTAATGTAAAACATTCTGGATAATTTTCTGCACAGTATATGGAAATTAGTGAAGTTCATGCACCTGGCTGCCTCTAAATTTGAAAATGCCACAGATCTGCATGAAGAGTTGAGCAATTCTGAAAATGAACGATTGTCACATGGGGACATAAGACATTCCTAGTGAGTTAGTTCTTAGGAGATGCTTGAATCTGCAGCAAACCTGCAGCTTTTCTTTTCAAGTAAGTCAACAAACACCCAGTGCTCACGAAAAGAAATACAGCATAAATACAAGTGCAAATTCTTCCACATTCCCTTACTTATTTCACTGTATTTCAACATACTAACCACTGGAAGTAGGTAAGGGGTAAGGGAAAACTAGCACTTTAAAAATTGTAATAAAATTACATGATTGTAATCACTTTTATTCTACATTTGCCATACTTTTCTTTCTATCCTGCCCCCATCACTTTCTTCTTTACTTAGCCTACTGGAATGTCTCACTCCTCTCTATTATAGTTATGTTATCACCTGTATTACAAGATATATGTGATATCCCTATGAGGCTGAAAATACCGTAACACTTAAAATGCATACAGGACCAAACTTTCCATCCTAGACCCTAGGTCAGACCACCCTAAAGTTAATAAAAGTTATTAACAGGGCAGTTGATGTAATAAGAGATAATTTGCAGAATACTAGAAAGTTATATAAAACTAAATCTTTAGGCTTCTGTAATTAAATGTTTGCACTGCATCCAAGATCAACAACTTTCCTATTGTTTCAGTCTCCAGTTGCCCTGTCAATACAGCCCCTCTGCCTAAGGCAGATAGTTCTGCTATGCACATTCCTTTCAAACTGCCACACCCACAGTTTTGCAAAACAGTTTATCTATCTCCACAGTTTTCAATGGGCTGTAGCATTTAGGAAACCCATCTTGACAGTAGGTTATGTGAAAGCATCACTGGTATCTCAGACTACAGTTATATCTCCAGAAATGGAAGATCAGTGGAGTAGCTTGTTTCATCACAGTGAGTTCCCAAGGCAAGGCTTCTCACCAGCAACTCCCAAAAACACAACCACATGCATAGCAGAGGTACATCCCTCCTGCAATTCTTTTAATCCTAAACAGAACTCACTCCTGAAAGATGAATCAACTTGCATAGCAGATATAACAGGTGTGATGCTTGAGCTGCCTTACGACCTGTTAAGATTAAGATCCAGCCTGATGGAACAGTCTTATCATTTCACAAGCACCTCTTTAAATATTTCGTCAGAGAAGAGAAAAAAAAAATGTTGTTTTGGGTTTGGTTTTTTTTTCTTCTTCTACATGGAAGAACCAGCATTTTAACAAAAGAAGCCAGCAGGAAAAGAATGGTACTGAAATATTTTCATAAGTATGTATTTAAAAGAAAGCAAATGATAGGTTATCAGCTTGGATATGCCACGCTTCATCTGATCATTACTAGATTTGAGCAATGAAAACAGAGTTAATGTTCCATAGTGAAAGCAGAAGTGACAGTAATGCCCAGGAATTGACTTTTACACAAAGAACTCACTGGAAAAACTCAAATGTCAAGTCTAACAGAAGTTTACATTATTTCAGGTTTTTTACTTCTGCCCTGTGCTTCCTCTTTTTTTTATCCATACAAACATACACAGTAACACAATTTACAATACGGATTTAGCATAACACTTCACTTTTAGTGATAATCTGTACAGTGAATCAGCAGGATCCCCAGTGTGTGTGAAAACTGCTTGAATTTGGAGAAATAATTATTATTCTGTCACCTTCATGGGCAGCATGTGCCTCGAGGATGGACAGATAATAGCACAGGCAAAATTCAATTGGACCTGACATTTGTTAATGCTACTTGCCTGAACTAGAAAGGGGGTAAGTTCCAAAATAGTTTTTTAGGCATTTGCCTACTACCTACTGGAAGGGAACTGGTATTTAAAGTTTCAGTGGATCCCTGCAGCAAAGATCTTGCTTAGTTTCCCCAGATGTTTCATAGGCATTACCCAGTTCTTCCCATCTGCCCTAATACATTGTGTTTCTTTACCAGACACATCAACCTATTTTAAAAAACTGGTAATCATAAATGACATGGTGAATCATAACACAGAAAATATACCTGGAAGCAAACATATTTTCACAACGAAACTAGAAAAAAAAAAAAAAACCAAACCAAAACCAGGATTCTCCAGAAGACGAATTACAGCTATGTACCACACAACACTGTGGAACTGTGGCTAGGTCAGTGGGCTTGCAGACTGTAAGATATAGAAGAATTTAAACCTTTGTTTATAAATTCCTATGACGTATTAGAAATCACAGGCCTGATTTTCAGAGATATTGAGCCTGTGTCTTCCATTGACTTTACCTGGGGATGTGTGTGCTCTGTCAACTCTCCTGGAAATCAAAACCCAGTAACTTTACATGATATTAATGGCCAGATTCTCAGCTTTCAAAGGAGCTACACTGATTTATATCAGCTGAGACTATGTCTGTCATGCTGTGTTTTTGGGTACTACAGCCTCCCTGCTTACACTAAAACAGTTAGAAGTAGGATAAATAAGAAGGAGGTAAGATAGATAAATAAAATAAATTAGTCAATAAGAAAAAAAATGGTGTTATTTCCAAGCTCCATCTGGATGCAAGACTTTATAAAGTTGGTGAAAAATACAGTAAAGCAAACCCACGGTATTACTATATTATAAAGTATCTTGTTCTGGCAAAGACTTCTTTGCAAAGCTCAAACTGTAAATGTGTAGCATGTGTAAATGATTTTTCCATTCTACAGACAAGAACTAAAGAAAAAGGGCTGCCTTGTGTCAGATTTGAGGACCTATGACTGTAGCATAGCCATTAAGTTATTTGTTTATAATGGAACATAACATATAAAACTGCTTTTTCTGAAAGATGACTATATTTGTCATTGCGGAAAAAAGAAAAAAAAATCACAATTTTTGATAAATAAAATATTTATTTCTAAATTCTTTCACTTATCAGAGCACCCCTGTGATACATGGCACTAGTAGCATATTACTGACTTCAGTTTGGTATGCACATCTATCTAAATGCCATCCAAGCACTTGAACCCTTTTTCTTATAAATATGAACAGCCCTGAAGAGATCAGAGGTAGCTCATTTCCCTTTTCACAGATGTGAGGAGTGGATGGGACTGGAAGCATCTCTCTTTCCAAGGAAAGGGAAAAGAAAAAACATGGTTTTTGCTTACAGCTTCCCTGTTAACTCAGATATAATTAAATAGCTGATGCCACTGTCTGCACCACACAACCTGAGACTTTGGAGGAGATTGTTTGGTAGACACCTAGGAGCGCTTCTAGGCAATATTATTTGCTGTTACATGTATGTTTGTGAAGAGAGGATAGGTGCTGTTGACACTGACACTTTGAGGTCACATGGGACCCCGGCTGCAATTTTGATGAAACGTACTTCAATCTCAAACTGATAGTTTGGGAAATTCCCTCCAGTAACACAAGGGACACTATTCTGTACACATGACCATCTACCAAAGTCATTCCTCCATTTGTAAGAATTTCATAATCCCCCCCAAAATAAAGCATTGAATTATGGAAATATGAAATTTCAGTTGTGTAGGTTGGAATTCTTAATCCCAGTTCAGATTTATTGTACTTGGTTCTGGAAATGAGACAGACGCAGACACAAACTCCTGTCAAAGTTATGCCAGGAAAAGCTGTTTCTCCTGCACTTCAGAGTATGAGCGTGCTTGTGTATTGGTGTAAGTTTTGTTTTCATTGGTCAGACATTCACTTTTTCCACTAGATTAGATTGGTTCTGCACAGGCACAGAGGAACTTGCAGCCACTTGTGTGTAGCAATGACACATGGAGCTCCTCTGTACAAAGAATGCTTTTAGATTGGGTATCTATGTTTCATGGAACAAGAAATAAAGGATGTAGAGTTTTATGTTTTCCCTCACTTTATATTCCTTATCAGCAGAATATATCGCATTTTGTCAAGTCTGTAGAACTCTTTCCCCTTAACTGTAAAGATGATACAGAACTAGAAGAATTCCATGTCTGACTAACCAACTCTGAATTCTCCCTCTTTTCTCTGCTAGACCTATTTCTTTCTTTCATCTATGAAGAGTGAATGAGAGTCCTCAAATTTCAGACAGGTATCCGCCTCAACTTGCTGACAGACACACTCTGTATTGCCCAGCTCCTCTAGAAATGGCTACTGGTTGATACAGGTTTTAGTTTCCAGTGAGCACTCTTCTCTCTAGCTTCTAAAATTATCTTCAAACAGTATGAGTAACCAGTAGCTAGACATCAGAATCCTTTTACTTTTTCACTATGCAGGTCCTATACCTGCTATCACCCACCACCAATATCCCTACATGACTTATATAACACCTAGTTTCTAGCCATGTCCAGTCTCTCTTAATTTTCCCATTTAATCTGATTTCACTCCCCTACTGTGTGTTCTTATATTCAGAAGCATGTAAATTGGCTGAATCAAGTCAGCTAATTTGTATTGGATACCACCTATCTAATTTACCTCACACAGCCATAAAATGAAATTACTCTGTATTTTAACTACGTAAACAAAAACAAAGCAAAAAAATCCTCAAGCATTAAAATATATTTTCAGTTCTGTTCCTTCAGTGTGCTATAAATAGAAAGGTCGGGGGTTTTTTTCATATGCTATATGAAATTATAAAACTACTTGTCAAAGGGTTTAACAAATTTGTTTCCATGTTAAAGACTTAAGAACTAAATTAATCTGAGAAATGACTTAACTCTTTTTAGGTCTGCAAAGCTAGCGATTTTAACAACTTGAATCTACAGACTTGAGAAGAGATCTATTCTCTGCACAGATGCACATATAGCCATGGGAGGCTTACCAGTTGGTCTTTAGTGCTGTTTCAGTTGATGATTCATTTATTCTGTAGGTAGAAATAAGTATAGCTAATGAGATCACAGAAACCTTCTGACAGTTTTGATGTGAATACAATCCCTATATTAAGAGCAGTGTGTGGAGGAGTAAAGGGGGGGGATGTTCTCACTTGTTATTTGAAATAAGTTTAGTGGATCTCAACACAGTGTATTGCAGACTGATGTTCAGAAAAATCACTGTCAACAATTAAACTAAAACTGGCACCATTCTTGGCAGCAGTAGCAAAAATTAATGATTAAGTGGGCACAGTAAAATCAGAACAGGCCTGCAAAGCATTTGCTGAAAGGAAAGTGTCCTGGGAAACTTGATGTCAAACCTATCTGCAATGAAACCATGGTCAAGCCAACATTTTTAATTACAAAGAATTTTAATTTTTAAAATATATGGAGTAAAATTTCAGATGGCTTAAAACTGTGCTGTTCTATTGACTCCAGGAAAGCTATGCTAATTTTCAGAAGCTGAAAATTATTTTCTAGTTTTCCAAAACTTCTCATGACATTCCTTAAAAAATATTTGTAGTTACCTACCACCTTAACTTTTTATTTGTTCCTGTATGGTGTTTCCATCGCCAGTTGTACGGTGTTTTTCCACCAGAGCAGGCAATAGGAAAGATTCTACTAAGCAAATTGAGATGGAAGTGCATCTGCACCAATGCACACAGTACAGGCAACAAACAGGAGGATCTGGAAGCCATTGTGCAGCAGGAAATCTATGATATAGTTGCCATCACAGAAACATGGTGGGGTGACTCGCACAACTGGAGTGCTGCAATGGATGGTTATAAACTCTTCATAAGAGATAGGAAAGGAAGGAGAGGTAGCAGTGTAACCCTGTATGTTAGGGAGTGTTTTGATTGTATAAAGCTTAATGATGGTGACAATAGGGTTCAGTGTTTATGGCTAAGAATCAGGAAGAAGGCCAACAAGGCAGCTATCATGGTGCGAGTCTGTTATAGACCACCCAACTAGGATGAAGAGGTAAATGAAATATTCTATAAGCAGCTAGGAGAAGTATCACAATCACTAGTCCTTGTTCTTGGGGAGGGACTTCAACTTACCACGTCTGCTGGAAAAACAACACAGCAGAGAGGAAACAGTCTAGGAGGTTCCTGGAATGTGTGTAAGATAACTTCCTGGCACAGCTGGTTGAGTGAGTCAAGTAGGGAAGGTGCCCTGCTGGCCATGCTGTTTGCGAATAGAGAAGGACTTGTGGGTGATGTGATGGCTGGAGGCCATCTTGGGCATAATGATCATGAAATGATAGAGCTTTCAATTCTTAGAGAAGTCAGGAGGGAGGTCAGCAGAACTGCTACCTTGGACTTCCGGAGGGCAGACTTTGGTCTGCCCAGGTCACCAGTCAAGAGAGTCCCTTGGGAGATAGTCCTGAAGGGCAAAGGGGTCCAGGAAGGCTGGACATTCTTCAAGAAGGAAATCTTAAAGGCACAGGAGCAGGCAGTCCACATGTGCCATAAGACAAGCTGGCTGGGAAGATGACCGGCCTGGCTGAACAGAGAGGTTTTGCTGGGGCTCAGGAAAAAAAGAGTTTATGACCTTTGGAATGTTGGGATCAACCTGCATGGCTCAACCTTAAGGAGAAGGAGCTGTGGTGTTGAGAAGATGGTAAACAGCTGGATATCTGCACAGCTTGGCATTGAGGAGAAGGAGCTGTGGTAAACAACTAAGAAGAAGCAAAGGAGTACAGGAACACTTGCAAGCAGCGAATCCTGACTGTGTGAGAGGCACATGGACAGCGCGTGATATTTTGCATATAGCCAATTGCAATAATGTGTGTAACAAGCTGTAACCAATCATGAGTGTGTGCGCAGTGACTAAGCGAAAATTATGATATATATTGGAGTCAGACAAGACAATAAATGGCTTCAGAATATAAGTCTCATAGAATTGTGAAGTCCATCCTTCTCCCGCATTGGAAGAAGGGACAGGCAACTCAGAAGGACTACAAGAATGTCATAAGGTTATGCAGGGTGAAAATTAGAAGGGCCAAAGCCCAATTAGAACTTAATCTGGCTACTGCTGTAAAAAATAATAAAAAGGTTTCTATAAATACATTAACAACAAAAGGAGGGCAAAGGAGAATCTCCATCCTTTATTGGATGTGGGGTGAAACATAGTGACAAAGGATGAGGAAAAGCGAGACGTACTTAATGCCTTCTTTGCTTCAGTCTATAATAGCCAGACCAATATCCTCAGGGCATCCAGCTCCCTGAGCTGAAAATCAGGGAGCAGAATGAAGCCACCATAATCCAAGGGGAAATTGTTAGTGACCTGCTACACCACTTAGACACACACAACTCTATGTGGCTGAACGGGACCCACCCAAGGGAACTGAGCGAGCTGGCAGAAGTGCTTACCAAGCCACTTTCAATCAGGTATCAGCAGTCCTGGCTCAGCAGGGAGGTCATGGTTGACTGTAAGTTCACAAATGTGACACCCATCTACAAGCAGGGCTGGAAGGAGGATCTGGAGAACTACAGGCCTTTCAGTCTGACCTTGGTGCTGAGTAGGTTATGAAGCAGGTTATCTTGAGTGCCACCATGCGGCACATACAAGACAACCAGGTGATCAGGCCCAGTCAGCATGGGTTTATGAAAGGCAGGTCCTGTTTGACCAACCTGATCTCCTATGACCAGATGACACATCTAGTGGATGAGGAAAAAGCTGTGGAGGCTGTCTACCTGGACTTTAGTAAAGCCTTTGACACCATCTGCCACAGCATTCTCCTGGAGAAACTGGCTGCTCATGGCTTGGACAGGTGGGTAAAAAATTGACTGGATGGCCAGGCCCAGAGAGTTGTGGTGAATGGAGTTAAATCCAGTTGGTGTCCAGTCACAAGCGGTGTTCCCCAGGGCTCAGTATTCGGGTCAGTATCTTTATCAATGATATAGATGAGGTCATCTAGTAGCACCCTCAGTAAGTTTGCAGACGACACCAAGCTGGGTGGGAGTGTTGATCTGCTCAAGGGCAGGAAGGCTCTGCAGAGGGATCTGGACAGGCTGGATCAATGGGCTGAGGTCAATCGTATGAGGTTAAAAAAGGCCAAGTGTTGGGTCCTCTACTTGGCTCACAACAACCCCGTACAATGCTACAGGCTTGGGGAAGAGTGGCTGGAAAGCTGCATGGTGAAAAACAGACCTGGGGGTATTGGTCAACAGCCAGCTGAATATGAGTCAGCAGTGTGCCAAAGTGGCCAAGAAGGTCAATCACATTCTGGTTTGTATCAGAAATAGTGTGGCCAGTAATACTAGGGGAATGATTGTACCCCTGTACTCGGCACTGGTGAGGCCGCACCTCGAATACTGTGTTCAGTTTTGGGCTTCTGTGATGAGCTAATCTCTCAGATGAAGGACTGGTCATGTCTCAAGCATTGTTCTCAAGAGGTATGTGACTGCAGAGAGTGCACAGGTGTTGCAAAACCAGCTATCCCAGTGATGGACATAGCACGGGTCCTGTGTAGGAGGGTTGGTGTGCTTCTCCCAACCCCCTCAAAAGCAACTGGTGCATCTTAAGGTCAATGTCAGTTAACTCCCGAATGGGAGGGGCTCAACCACCAGAGACCCTCTACGCACCCCCCCACCCCGTAAACAAAGGTTCTAGGCGGTTAGACTGTGCATGAACTAAGGGGTGTTACCTGACAGAAACAGACTATATAAAGCTACAGGTTTGCCTCAGGCGGTAGCACATGCACACTCCACCACTCCAACACTAAGAAGACTATGACTATGCTGGATCCTGGGGTGGTGATATCTTCTCTCTCTTCTCCACCCTCTCTCTACTCCTCTCTCTCTCTCCTTTCTCTCTCCTTTTTCTTGTGATAACAAGACAAAAAGTTACTTAGGTCCTAAAGTTATTTAGGACCCTTTGGCCAGTTGCTGCATTCTCCATTACTTACTAGTTAATGAAACATAAATAATTGCCTCAAAATAGTTGTTGTTGCTGCTCCTGCCCCAGGCCCTGCCGAGCGGGACAGGACAGCTCCTAACTATAAGCAAGACACAGAGGTGCTGGAGCATATCCAAAGGGCAATGAAGCTGGTAAAGGGTCTAGAGCCCAAGTCTTATAAAGAGCCGCTGAGGGAACAGGGGTTGTTTAGTATGGAGAAAAGGAGGCTGAGGGGAGATCTTATTGCTCGCTACAACTACCTGAAAGTGGGTTGTGGTGAGGTGGGATGTTGTTTTTTTCTCACAAGTAACAAGAAGTAGGATGAGAGGAAATGGCCTCAAGTTGCATCTGGAGAAGTTTATATTGGATATTAGGAGAAATTTCTTCACCAAAAGGGTTGTCAAGCATTGGAACAGGCTACCCAGAGAAGTTGTTGAGTCATCATCCTTGGAGGTATTTAAAAGACGTGTAGATATGGTGCTTAGGGACATAGTTTAGTGGTGCACTTGGCAGTGCTAGGTTAAAGATTGGACCTGATGATCTTAAAGGTCTTTTCCAACTTAAACGATTCTATGATTCTATTCTATGATTTTATGGAAGTGGGTACTGAATTTTGCTTGGGTCACCTGCAGGGGGTTTTATTTCACCTGACTAGAAATCTAAAAGTCAAACATATGGTTTTAAACTGCATACCTGGGCACCCTTTACACTTATTTGGCAATCAATCACAGGTATCTCTCCAGTGGGCCATTAAATCCACAAAGACACTATTTCTCTCCTGTCCACAGAGAGCACCCATGGTGTGGGTGCTGCTGAGCAACACACATCTCTGTGGAAGGAGCTGTGAAGTTAACATCACAGGGTTGCTCAGGAGTCTGGTTGCATCTCCAATGTGAGCCCCATCACTTAACAGGGAACTGAGAAACCCTAGGAAACTGTTATCATCCTCCACCTATGAACTACTCTACTAATGCTAGTTTTCTGAGGCATGCAGTATACATCTTGCAGCTCTCAGCCATATGAAGATTTTGGCATTGTAAGTCACAGGGTCAGAAAACTTGTGATCCCCGTTATAGAATAAGTGTGTTTTTCAAAATATATGTTTTCTATCACCACGATCTTCCACCACAAAATAACACAGTAGCACTACTGTTGCATAGAAGGTCCTCCTTATATCTTAAGGTAAAGGAGGCTAAACGTAGAAAAAAGTATTGCACAGTTTTATTCTCCACATTCTTCAAAAAAAAAAAAAGGTAGCAAGATGAAAATTTTAATGTGATGCAAGCTTTTTCTATATCAAATACCATTAAAGATATTTTCCTTCTCAAAGCTGATTGTCCTTGTTTTGCTGGGATAGAACCATAAAATCATTTTTCTGTTCATGAAAGCTGCATTTCTGAGAAGACTGCAGCACCTGTTACTGTGAGAACAAAGTTGATAAGACATTTTGTTTTAGTTCATGGCCAGCCATGGTATGTGGGTTTTCATAGTGAACAAGGGTCCTAGCAGTTTTGAGATAGCCAGGTGCTAAAGCTAGGAGGAACAGAGGCCAAGACAGCTGACCCAGCTTGGCCAACAGAAGTATTCCATACCATAAACACCATGCTCACCATAAACTGGGGAGTCTGCTGGGAATGGCTCTCTCCCTCAGTGGGTGCCATCCCCGGAGGGTCTCGCCTGTTGCTCTGTTCTCGAGGTCTGTTCTCCCTTTGCTGGAGCTGTGCTGCTCGCAGTGATCGCCAACCAGCGTTCGCTGCTGGGAGCACACAGCTCACAACCACTATATGGGCTGACTGTAACACCGTGTACTTTATATTGCTTTAGTATTAATATTAGTTTTCTTGTTTTATTAAATCTGTTTCAACCCATTTGAACACACGAGTTTCCTTTTTTCCCCCAGTTTCCCTTTCTTGGCTGAGATGGGGTTTTTGGGGCATAGAGTAAGTGCTATGGTGTTTAGTCCAGAGGTGGGCTAAACCAAGACACTGATCACCTTTCCACCTTTCTAGAGAGAAGCATTGGAGAAAGGGGAGAAACTACTTCTTCTTGTCTGCAGAACATAGGAGTTTCTAAAATCATCATTAATTTTTCTTTATTGGTACACAGGCACAATAAGTCAAAAATACTTTACACCAGCACCATGAAGCTGGGAGGAAGAAACCTTCTAAGATCTCTCTGGAATGACAGAAATGGGAGTAGAACTGAAGGCACCTTGGGCAAATGAAACAGACATCCCTGCTCATTGCAGCGGGGCTGGACTAGATGACCTCTAAAGGTCCCTTCCAACCCAAACTATGCTATGATTCTACGATTCTATGATTCTATGATTCTATGATTCCATGATCAGCCTAAGACAAGATGCTACTACACTTGTTTCCCTTTTCCTTACATTTGGATCCACTTTGAAAACATGGCATCTAAAAGCCATTACCACAGTCTGCACCATGACAAAACTTGGAGTTTTGCTCTCTTCCTCTTAACACTTTGGCTTTTCCTTTAGAACACCTTGATTCCCTATTATTCTAAATATAAGAACATTTCACTGTCAACTAATTGCACAAAAATTCAGTGACATGTAACTAAACTTGGTCTGCATAGGAGATCTGACCTGCATTTATGATTTAAAGAAAAAGGAAATACCATGGTTTTAAGGAAGTGTAATTGTTTTAAGTCTTGCATTCATGTGACTTGCAAGGATGTAAAAGCATTTAGGAGGTACAGGTTGTTTATTAAGTTAAATGTATGGGTTTCATAAAGCCAATCCTTAACTACATTTACACAATGCTTCCATATCTAATGTAGAAGAGCATGGAAATGTAAAAACTGACAGAAACCATTCCTTTCTTTCTCATGATCATACCTGCTTGTAACTCTGAAAGGAGCACTAACATTAAAAAACTGCTTCACGTGCACACAGCCCCCCAGTAATTACACTCAGTTTTGTAGCCAGTCCTTATTTCCTGGTATCACTGGAAGCTAGGGGATTGAAGACATTTCTAACTCAATGAGAGGGCAGTTCCTCAAAGCACTAAAAAGATAATAAATAAAGAATACTAACTTGGCTCCACCTGGAGAATTGCCATAAAATGCTTGCCTTTCTAATCTGCCTGAGTAATTCCTGAAGTGAAACTCTACTGGAAGGAATTATGCTGCTAATTCAACAAAATCCCTTTCAGCAATGAACTAACATACCTCTGGTCAAATCTCATTCTTAATTTTTCCTATTTTTCCCAGTTTAGCTCAGGCTGACTGTGCTTTAACCAGTCTCAAAAACCTCAGAGAATTCAGTGAAACATGCTATGAGTAGCCAGAGAATTACCTCCCTGCCCTGCCTCAGTCTCAAGCATTTCACGGATTAATGAGGCTAAGCAGCAGGGGACAAAGAATACTGCAAGGGTGTTCCTTGCAAATCAGCAGACCTGGTTGGATTTGGCACATCTGAAGATAGCGCTGCTAGTAAGGGTCATCCCCTAACAAACAAAAAATACAAGTGTACTGATTCTTTGAGCTCTCTGTGAATCTGCCAGCAAAGATGCTATTTAGTGTTACATACTATCTGGTATCAAATCACACTTTCAAAAACATCAGAGCATTTAGTCTGAGCCCAACAATCATTCTCCTTACAAACCAAAATCAAGTTTTAGCTGTTAGAAGTTAGTAAGCTCGAGGTAGAGACATTCCCACAAATTAATGTCTCCTAGTTTAAAAAACATAATATTTTAAAGAGCAGAAGAACTAACAAGCAAAAATCACCCCATGCCAATCACAAATAAGTAAGAAAATGGAGAAAACAAGCCAGAGTTATTTCTTCTAAATACTCATTTAGAATCAATACCAAAAGAGAAAAAAAAGTTCTTCATGGGAAAGGGGAGTTTCACAAGCTGCAGACTCCACCTGACCTGGGGAAGTGCCTGCACATCAAGAGTTGAACTAAGTCCACACGCTCTCTTCATGAATCACCTACATCTGGTGTGAAGGACAGATGACAAGCAGAACAAGGAGCTTGATGCTATATCATCAAATGTGAGTGAATACAGTGCTGCATTTGACACAATCACAGTTAAATGACTTTCCCTTATTCTTCTCTCCCCCTTGCTATTTTGCTTTTTTATTGTTTAGTTATATAAGTGTCGTGGTTTAGCCCCAGCTGGCAACTAAGCACCACGCAGCCGCTCGCTCACTCCCCCTCCCACAGTGGGATGGGGGAGAGAATTAGGAATTTACTAGATCTATAGCCTTGTATAATTGCTGGAATAATCTCATGAGTGATCTTCCCAGTCATATTGGCAGTATTCCAGAAAAAGCACTATAATAAACATTATAGTTTTAGCTTCCCTACTTATTTTTACAAACCTGTTTACAAAGCTAAACTAACTTCTTATGGCCCAGATCTGTAAGGCTACAAGCATCTGAGAATTTCCTGTTAGTGCAATCGCTAAAGAATCATAGACTCATCTAATGCTATCAACTGTTGCTAACACAGAATCCTAACCATAATGAGTTAGAAGTCACTCTCTTTTACCAAGGAACAGAAGGAACCAGATTAATAGTAATATTAAAGTGTAATACAGCACTGTATTTGATAATAGCAGGAAATAAAAAATTATATTCTTAGGGTTTCTCAAATAATCTGGTGACAGATTGTTTAGACATAAAATGTATAGTGGATTAAAATCTTACATCTGGAAACAGGACAAATAGATCAGTGGATAATAAAATATTTCTATAAAGTTAGAGTTCAGTATTTTTACAGACATAGAGAATTTACTGAATTCAGTAATTTGTTATTTTGTTATTAAATTTGTTGTTGTCACCTGTTTGTGTACTAAAAAAACCTGTAGTTTTCATGTATGCTGATTCCCATAATGCTAAAATTCATCATAAAGCCTGGTCTGAATGGATGGGTGAATTATACTGGAATAGCAACAAACTATATAGACACATTCTATTTTGAAAGGAAAGTATTGATAAGCTTATCTATCATGGAGTCACCAAACTCCACGAATTAAAGCAGTCTGCACAGTTTATATAAAAATTGGAAATACAAAAATCTCTGTCAGCAACAATGAATAATAATACTGATACTAATTCTGATGACAGCCATGGTAACAAGCTGTTCCCCTAATGCAGGTGCAGATAAAAGCTGCATCGTGCTAGCTTTTTACAAATACAGATGAACAGGATGGTAAATAAGGCTGACAAAGAGCAAGAGGCTACTGATCTAGAGAAGTGTTGATCTCAGTCCAACAGCAATTTGCACACAAGAGAAAATTATTACCATGAAAAGAAAAGCTGTAAAAAGAGCTCTTAAAGAAGTCATCTCTGATGACATTTGTGAGGAACTCATTGCAAGCATAAAGGCTGGTCTGGGAGAAAAAAATCCAAAGCAGCAACCTCATGCTAACAAAAAAAGGTATATTTTCAAAAGTAGTGAATTATAATTGGTAGGGCAGGGGTAAATATTTTCAAGCACAGACAAGCTGATGTTTAACAGAGAGACAGAATACAGTAACTGATTTCCAAATAAAGGTGAGTATGGCAAATCAAATAATTTGCCATCATTATTATCACATGCATTCTTCAAAACAATTTTTTTCTGGATATCTCTGTACACCACAAACATGAAAGGAGCATTCTCATATTTCTCTGTATAAATGCACGGGCTACACATGAATTAATATGTATATTTCCAAAATCAGTTACAATAGAGAAGTAAATAAGTTAATTGGTCAATAAGTGTTAGATTGGCAAAGATGGTAATTGAAAATCTGTGTTTCTCCACGTACAGAATAGCTAATGGTCATGCTAACTTCTGCTGTACTTTCTTCTGCCCATGTGTCTTAATATTTATCTTGTTGCATCAAGAACATGACTTTATTTCCATTCCCACCTTCTGAACATACTCTTAAAAGCTAAGTCCATGCCAGTTGTACTTAAAGATAACTTGCTCATAAAAATAACTTTTGCCATATGAACATCCACCATTCAGAACCTGGAGTGATCACCACTACTTTTTTTAAAAAAACAGAATTATTTTTCATAATTATTTCTATGAAATTAAAATGATAAACTAGAAGGAAAAAAGGTAAGCTTCTGGTTACTGCATAGTTCAATCGACCTTTTGTTAACACAGAACATTCTTAAACATATGATCATTTAAAAAATACATTTCCAGAAATATATTTTATTTATGTGTAGCGCTATCCATATATGAAAATATAAGAACTGAACTTCTGGAATTCTTAGTACCTTCTTAGCTTCTGTTGACTTTGACTTTGCAGGAAATCATCAGTGCTGGAAATCAGGTCAATGGCTGAAAAGCATAACATCCTGAAAGTAACATATCCTCCTACAAGAAGCAACGATTGGCTGGGAAGAAGTTCTTCCTCTACTTCACTCACATGCCCTTATATTCACAGATCCAAATGGAATAATTTTTTACAGTAAAGAAATACATGAGCCTACTGAGGTTTTACTGACCCAATAGGCTCCAAAAAAATCCCTGATGATTTCTTGGCATTTGCTATCACTTGTGACCTTTATATTCTAAGAAGGATTATTATTACCTCCTTGCACTGTACATTTCCCTACAGGATATCACCAGTTGTATGTCAAACTTGCTCAGAGGGTTCTCATATACAGCTCAAACAATTCTTCATATACTTCTAGCATTCACTGAAAATTATGTACCATTTATTTCTGTAGTAATTCCTAGTTTTTTTCAATTAAATGTAGAGTTCTAACATGCAATTAAGCACATACTAACTTAAAGACAGAGACTTGCTGGTATCAGTAATTTAAAGAGTGCTTAACTTTTATTAAACCACACCTATTAAGCCAGATATGTGAATCAAGACACTAAAAGATAGTATTTTTAAAGACCTTTCTAGGCTTGCAACTAGTAATTTGATTATATACCATTTAGTGTGATGTTCCTATGATAATGCACTTAACCACGAACCTTTGATCTTCAAGCCTCCCCCTGCACTTTGCTCACATCTTCACAGCCTATATTTCTGTCTCATATAAGCCACTGCAGAGCCTCATATTTTTTTATTTTATTTCAGTAACCCTCACCCTTTGCCCCATAATGTGGGAAATATTCAATCCTGAATCTCTAAGTTTTGATATCCTATAATTTTGCAGGGCTGGAAATATGAAGCTTCATGGAAAAAAAGAGAGAAGAAATAAAAAAGATAAAGACACAAAAGATTAAAAAAACCTTATTCATTTCAAGGGATTTATCAAGGATCTAAAATGCTACAACATCTATATCCAGAGAGATTAGAGAAACATTGGTCATAAGATTGTTTTGCTACTTTATGTGTTACATTCCAAGATGGGGCCTAGTATCATATCTATGCTGAATCACATGGCTAACTACTTTGTTGTGTTTTTGAAAGTGTGGTGAGAGAGTTGTTAATGAAAGAAATGGGGAATTATTAAGAATTGTAAAAGTTCTTAACTTATATTATAGCTTTATATATATAAAAAGCTATATGTATAGCTTTAGCAGTACTGATCTTTTTCCCAAGCAATGTTAATTTGTTTCCTGGCAAATGCAAACTTGAAAGCATTCTTCCATAATAAGAGTGTCATACCCTTCCACAGGGAATTTAAACTGTTGGAGATCTTCAGTGCAACATTTGATCAGCAACATAATGATGTAGCTTCATATGGAAGCTACCTATGGTGGCAGCATGAAGAGTGAAGAAAACAGTCATTCGAGTCACAAAGTTGCTTGCTTAGACAGCAAGGCAACATAGTCCATACCTTGAATCAGAAGTAGAGCTGTCCATAAACTTCCTATGCCTCAGGGAAGACACAATACTCACAGATTTATGCTAAATAATTCAAAAACACTTGTGGGAAATGAGACAAATGGTTCTCATGTATTTCAACCAGGACTGTGCTCAAATTTATATTTGTGAAATCTCCTCTCTGAGCACACATTAAAAATAGAATCAGGGTTATATAGAAAACAAGATGGATGAGAAATACTGATATTTACAAAATTTCTGTCACTCTATTTTCTTCCAAAAGAATTAATTTTATTATTTATAAGACACCTTTTAATACAACATATTTTTACATATTGGGAGGCACTTCTGTCATTTTCTAGACACAGTTCTTATAGCCACATTTTTAATTTAAAAGTGGTATGAAGTTCAAAACTCAGATAACTTGGAACACTACTAGAATTCCTCTGATTTCAAGTATCATTACAATTCAAATACAGGCCAAGTTTTCCAGAGATTTTCAAACCATATTGAGAAACATGGATTCAGTGGCAAATGACATCTCTGAAAAGGAAGGAAGACCATGGGGACAAGTTTAAACCACAAATATATGATGCCTTGTGTATGAGGGTAAAATATTCCAGTTCTGTCAACATTTCTACTTGCTTGGATCATGCAACTGTTGTTGTTAAAACAGTCTTTCAAATATCATTGGTCAGTTAGAAAACCTTTTGCAGGAAGGACAGTTTTCCAAGGAGGTCAGGTTATATGGATTTATGATTGCAAAGATTTTTCAAACATCAGTCCTTAAAGCCTAATATTCATGATCAATCTGATACTTCTGGGGCACATTAAAGTTTTTCTACAACATTTTTTCAATATTTTATTGCTGTGGACTTTGAGGACTATACTACCTGGATTACAAAGTCATTAAGCATTGAGCCATTATTTTCAATTTATGTTTTGTACTTAAATGCTGCAGAAGCTGCAAGAATATCTCACAGTACATTGGTTCTCATCTGCTCCTTGGGAGAAGCTCCAAGGAAATTTTGCTGATGCAGATGACAAAGTCTGAGAGGACACAGGTTCAGCAGGTCCAATTCATTACCCAAGCTGAGTATGAAATTTTGAAAATAAGTCCTATTGACATATCACCTGTTGATGGTTCATAAGAAGCATTATTTGGAATGTTTGCCTTTTCTCAAAAAAGGTTAGTTGTCCAGACTTTGAGATGCAATGCGGAATTTGTCCAATAAGAGCAAAATGACTAAGGCACATCGATTTATCTTCTTAGGTGATGGAAGAAAAAGATACAGCTCAGCCTAAGGGCTTTCTGACACATGTTTGAAAAGATTTGCTCCATTGACAACAAATTTTAGATCGGCCAAGCCTTTCAGAAGGGAGCTGCATTTTACATAAGCTCCTTGCTGTTGAAAAGATATGAACATTTTCAGGGTTTAAACCTTCCATTTCCTCAATTTACACCAGGGGATGAAGATGAAATTACATTTTGTTGTTATGGCTTTTATGAAGAGATGTGGTTAAAAATCCTTACTGCTAAAGTACAGGTAATGCACTTGAACATTTTTTGCATTAAAAACT
The DNA here is from genome assembly GCF_964289735.1 of Phaethon aethereus. Lineage (NCBI taxonomy): Eukaryota > Metazoa > Chordata > Aves > Phaethontiformes > Phaethontidae > Phaethon > Phaethon aethereus. The sequence continues at coordinate 47,996,837 of NC_138579.1, read as the reverse complement.
GTAATAAACTCCAATTTTTGTTTCCATCCAAAACTTGTTTAAATGCTATGATATTATTTACAGTTAAGCTGTCCATGAAAAAATTTGCAACACCGTAACAAGTGTATTTATTACACACTACTTTAAATCCTATAGTTTTGTCCAGTTTATGTCCAATATTAGATAACAAGGTTTTGTTGATCTGGAAAAACTTGAAAACCTACCATTTCAGTTGAAGGACTAAAAAAAGGTTAACTGCTGTAATATATCCCTGCATCATCATGACAAGCTGTAGTGGGTTGACCCTGCCTGGATGCCAGGTGCCCACCAAAGCCATTTTATCACTCCACTTCCTCATCAGGACAGGGGAGAAAAAATATAATGAAAGGCTCATGGGTCAAGAAAAGGACAGGGAGAGATCACTCAGCAATTACTGTCATGGGCAAAACAGACTCAACTTGGGGAATTAATTGAATTTATTGTCAATCAAATTCAGAGTAGGATAATGAGAAATAAAAACTAAATCTTAAAACACCTTCCCCCTACCCCCTCCCTTCTTCCCAGGCTCAACTTTGTTCCTGATTTTCTCTACCACCTCCCACCAAACAGTGCAGGGGGATGGGGAATGGGGGTTGTGGTCAGTTCATTACACGTTGTCTCTGCAGCTCCTTCCTCCTCAGAGGGAAGATTCTTCACGCTCTAACTCTATTCCAGTGTGAGGTCCCTCCGATGGGAGACTGTCCTCCATGAACTTCTCCAACATGAGTCCCTCCCACAGGATGCAGTTCTTCATAAACTGCTCTAACGTGGGTCCCTTCCATGGGGTGCAGTCCTTCGGGAACAGAATGCTCCAGCATGGGTCCCCTATGGTGTCACAATTCCTGCCAGCAAACCCGCTCCAACGTGGGCTCCTCTCTCTCCATGGGTTCACAGGTCCTGCCAGGAGCCTGCTCCAGTGTGAGCTTCCCATGCAGTCACAGTCTCCTTCAGGCATCCACATGCTCCGGTGTGGGGTCCTCCACTGCTCCACCATGCACCTCCATATGCTACAGGTGGACACTCTGCCTTGCCATGGTCTTCACCATGGGCTGCAGGGGAATCTCTGCTCCAGTGCCTGGAGCACCTCCTCCCCTTCCTTCTTCACTGACCTTGGTGTCTGCAGTTGTTTCTCTCACACATTCTCAATCCTCTCTTCTCACTGCTGCTGGTGTTCAGCAAGTTTTTTTTTCCCCTTCTTAAATATTTTATCACAGAGATGCTACCACTGTCACTGACGGGCGCAGCCTTGGCCAGCAGCAGGTCCGCCTTGGAGCCGGCTGGCATTGGGTCTATCAGACACAGGGGAAGCTTCTAGCATCTTCTTACAGAAGCCACCCCTGTAGCCCACTTGCTACAAAAACCTTGCCACGTAAACCCAATACACAAGCCTTGGAATTTCTCATTTTATTCAGAAGATAACAGTATGGGTAGTTAGATGATATGAACACCATATATGCCATTTGTGCTTCCTCTGGTGATGTAAAAAACATATATTTCAAGGAGACATTTATGGAATATTAATGTTAATTCATACAGAGCAATCCTTTGGTGCAGTATAAGAAAGAAATCTTAAAACATATTTTTAAAAACATTTCTGTAAGTCTAAGACCTACAATGGTACTATCTGTGCCCAGACATAAATTTGAGGAATTTTATATATTAGCAAAAAAAATTCCTGGTACAACTTCTCAGTAAATAGTATGCAAAAAAAAAAAAATCCTTGAAGCTGTAACACACATCCAAATAAATGAGCAGAATTCCACCCAGCAGGTGGTACACAGATTGGAGACAGGAATTCTCAAAGACAAGTGGCAGTAGTAGAATACCTATAGTACAAAGTTAGTTTTAACTCTTTTTTCCTAAGAGGAAGAGAAAGAAAGACTAAATATCAGATCAGACAAGTCTAAATCCATCATGTTTTCACATTTATTAGATTTAGAAATTCATTTAGAATTTCTATCTTTCTTCAATTTGACTCTAAATTAATACTAAGCGATGCAAATTTATTCAAGTTTAGCTCATCACCACATTTGAAAGTTCTCCAATTGTATTGCATCAGCACACCAAGAACTTTCATAAAACACCTCTCAGCAGTCTCCAAAACATGACATGCATCATTTCCCAGTAATTTCTAATAGTGTTATCACAGAATATATTAACATTCTTCTATAAAGCATACAAAAAACTGCTCTTCAGTAAAATTTTTTTCTATACATTTGAAAAGAATCGAAAAGAACCAAAAAGAAAACAAATTATTCTTCAGAAGAAAATAATGCTCTTCCTTGATTTACACAGATTTATTTTCTTTGGGGGGAGAAAGTTAATTGAAAAAAAACCCTGATGTTATTATAATATAGTTATTTCTATTTTTGTCAGTTTTTTATCTGGAAAGCTTTTATTAAGACCTGGAAATAATTTTCACTTAATAGCATACTCACATGTAGGAAAAAATCTCAGAAAACTCTAGTACAAGGAAAACCATAATTTGAACTGATTCTTTACCACCAAAATGTTTCAAAATCCATTTAATTATTTTAAAAGTGAAAATGTAAAATGCCCATTCCAGTGCCGGTAGCCATCAGTATTCACTTTTCACAACAATAACTATAAAGATGTGAAGACCCATGATACTGAAAGACCTTCTATACTCTAAATTTGTCTCATGATCCAATATTCCTCTGTAGAAATACAAAATAAAAGACTGTGCTCACATCAACATACTCTGATGATCTAATAAAAGGGTCCATGCTTGCTGCCTCCCACAGCCTTTGGACTGCATGCAGACTTTTCTCCGAATATTAATCAATAATGCTTATGCTTCCTAGATAATATAATCAACTTAAAAAGAAAATGTCATCTATTGCTTTGACTATGTTTAATGTTAGTTGCTGTGATTCTCTTACTTCACACAGTTTACAAACTCTGGTAGAGTGTCCTGTCAGCTACAGGGATGCCTGAGCTACCACTAACCTGACATACTATATTTAGCAGTATATTTCTGATATTAACATGATAAAAAAGGAGGCTGTGCCTTTCTAAAATTCATTCTATTTTGCTAAATGTTTTCTTTCTTTAGCTCAGAGTTCAACAGCATTTATCCTTGCCTTCATTTAATTGTTTTATGAAGCTGCAAAAGTCAGAAAGAAGAGACCATATAAGAGTTTTCCAAATACTTTCTTCATTATTGATGCTACTGGCATCCAGATCCAGAATATGCTTTAAACACAAAGAAACATGACTACAAGCCTGACATAGATGAGTCCCAAGATATCCATTCCCTATAATTTACTTCTGCTACCAATGGAGAGCCTTCACTTACCAATTTAAAAGTCCATTTGAGATCTGTCCTAAAAATTGATCACTAATCACCCCTTTCAACATTTTTTTGTATACAACCATATGTGATCAAATGAAAAGGTACAGATGAAGAGCCAAGAATAAAGTTTGGAAAGAAGATAACAGCAGACATTAGTAGACACACAATAATAATGAACGGAAGAATGGAAAGAAAGTGATTTTCAGTTTACCTGTCTTCAGTAATTCATGGTACAATTAATTATCCTTCATGCCAAAGGGTAGTGTATTTTTTTTCTCAAATGGTATGACGTATCTTAGGATGTTTCCATATTAACAGTCTCCACTGCACATTCCTTTTTTCTGGTAACCTGTGTGTGTTGAGAGGAAACAAGATAATATTTTATAGTGTGATGTGTCTCATGCTGACAGAGCAGCAGATTATAATGTGCTTTATAATGAACATATTTCAAAATCTCCTTATTAATTATGAAATAGAAACACCTCTGAAGTACAAGTATTTAAAATTTCTTAGGCAAACCATCTGAAACATACAATTCATAAACATAGAAAATAAAGGAAAACTAATCCAGTTTTGACTAGGGGTTATATTCTGTTCTGCTTATCTTGATCAACAATAATATTAACACTAATGTAGAACTTGTTCTTCAGACACCACAGAGTGGGTAGTCTATACTACAGCCATTATCTCATTTACCAGACAAAATATCTGCATACTGTAATGCCAATTCACACCATGACTCAATGACACAGAAAAATCATCATCCTTTTCTGAACTGCATATAATGAAATGCAACTAGTTATTTTGTTGTGGCTTAGAGGTTTTTTCAATGTTTGTAGCATTTATAGTGTTTGGCATGAACTGTACATTGAACAATGCCAAATGTAGAATGGTAGCACCTGTGAACTTGGGTATTTGTGCAGAAACTGTCTTTGACACAGTAGAGCTACTTCCTCATATGAATTATAAACCAGGTATCCCCATGACATGCATAAATCTTCTCTACTAACTGCAGATACGAACAATATTTTTCATCATTATTCCATCAATATTTTCAACCTCTTCATCAGTCTGCTTCCATTGTGATTTTATATATGTGTGACAGTCATTAATGACTATGTACATATTTCATTCATTTGAAACTACTTCATGTTATTCCACTAAAGAATGCCAAAATTCCAAGGCAGGTGTGTACTATGTTAACCTATGTTAATTTTGCACACGATGCATCTGTTCAATTACCTGGAAATGTAATTTTGCTTTTGAAGTAAAAAACATTTGGTAGTAAATATAGTGGTGATCCTTAATTAATCAGCAGATCACAGACCTATGGTATCTGACAAGTCCATGCCAAAACCCAAATACTTCCATAGAAAATATGGTTAGTATACGTCACTTGAATTCCAGAAGGCTCATTTCTTCTGTTGTTGAAGACAATGTGTGAAGGAAAAGTCAGGGAGAAAAATGTGGTAGCATTCCTTTAAAACTAATACTGAGATTAATTTGAGATACTGTAATATAGAATCATAGAATCATAGAAGAGTTTGGGTTAGAAGGGACCTTTAAAGGTCATCTTGTCCAACCCTCCGGCAATGAACAGGGACATCTACAACTAGATCAGGTTGCTCAGAGTCCTGTCCAACCTGACCTTGAATGTTTCCAGGGATGGGGCATCTATCTACCACCACACTGGGCAACCTGTGCCAGGGTTTCACCACCCTCAGTGGGAAAAAGGTCTTCCTTCTATCTACCCTCTTTCTTAGTTTAAAACCATTACCCCTTGCCCTATTGCAACAGGCCCTGCTAAAAAGTCTGTCCCCATCTTTCTTCTAAGTCCCCTTGAAGTACTGGAAGGCTGCAAGAAGGTCTCCTTGGAGCCTTCTCTTCTCCAGGCTGAACAACCCCGACTCTCTCAGCCCGGCCTCATAGGAGAGGTGCTCCATCCCTCTGTCAGTTTTGTGGTCCTCCTCTGGACCTGCTCCAACAGGTCCATGTCTTTCCTGTGCTAAGGGCTCCATGGCTGGACGCAGTACTCCAGCTGGGATCTCACCAGAGCAGAGCGGCAAAATCACCTCTCTCGACCTGCTGGCCACGCTGCTTTTGATACAGCCAGGATACGGTTGGCCTTCTGGGCTGCAAGCGCACATTGCCGGCTCATGTTTCTCTTTGAATTTCAGAAATTACAACACTGCATATTACTTGCCATTGTGTATCATATCAGTTATATATAATATTTCTGAATAACTGAAAAGGATGTGTCTAGTTAGTATGCAGTATAGAAATACAAGCAATATTTTGATCATATCCATCATGTTTTCTCCAAACAGTGATTACATTATCACCTGCTTTTATTAACTTATTGTGATCCAGTGGATTTATTAATTAACTGTAATTAAATTATTCTATTGTCAACTTCTTGTCTCTGCTGACTGCTTTCTATGTATAGAAGAAAAAATAGCTTTACTGTTTAGAAAAGCAATAAACTATTATTTAAAACTTAACTGGAGGGATCTAATAGTTTCTTACCATCAGAAAGAATTTCTGTTTGGGCACAGATATTAAAAATAAATCTATTATTCATCAAATTTCTAGAATATAGCAAACAAAATATATTTAGTCTTATAGAAAAGATATGTTAATATAATATATATGGAATCAAATAAAAAAGCAAAAAAGTGTTATTCTTTCAAGCGGGAAATACCCCTTTATACGTACACCTACACCACTGATATAGTATTCATCTTCCATAACAAATGAAAATAATCAGGGGACTAAAATAGACACAAGAGACAAAAATGCATCAAACACATTCACAGTCACGGATTATACCAGTTTAACTTACTATTACGTAAGGGAAAGCTACAGAGACTACTGCTATTCTAATACTTAATCACTGGGATAATTTCAAGAACTTCCCTGTAGAAAGTGATTTTCCTCCTGTGCTGCATGAAGATCAGAATTTAGCCTAATGTTACCATTAAAACTATGAGAACCAGTATGCCAAGGGAGAATAGGAGGTACGTTTCATCTTACAATAATGCTTTACAAATTTTAAATGAACCTCAAATATTTTACCTGCCATCAGTATTTTACCCTTCACAAGGATGTTATGAACTACCTCTGGCAGCAGTACAGGAGTGGATCAGATGGCATTCCAGTCTCCAGATCAGATCACATACTTTCCCTCTTTGCACAGAGAGTGAATATTATTGTATAATTACAGAAATAACTGCCACTTGGTCTTAAAAGTGTTAAGGTATTGCTTCAATGAAAAATTTTCTTAATCTGTCCTGTCTTTTTTAATATATCACAGAATTAATTAGCACCTAATAGTAATCCAGCTTTACCCCTATAATAATTCCTGAAAGTTGGTTGAGGTATTTCAACAACAACACAGAGTTCACACTCACGTATGCACTGTATATACTGGTAACTACTATCATCATTCAATTCCTGTTCTGCTTTCAAACAAAATTCAGGGAAAGGATGGTGCAATGGTTACCGATGAGATTGGGACTCTGACTACTGATGTTCAGTTTCGAATTCAGCCATATGCTTAAACTGGATCACCAAGGGTGGAAAGGGGCGTTATGCATAGAAAAGCATTAAGGATATGGATTTTATCTTTCAGCTTATGTTTTCCATCTGTAAAATGGCAATAGTAATTCATCATACAATTTACTTTATCTTTTTACTTGTAAACAATAGACAGAACTATTTGTACAATGCATAGAAAAGCGATAACAACCTGACACTGATGTTTCTGTAACGTATTCTGCAAGTCATACCAACAGTAATCTTTGTATAGTTAAACAAGCATTACATTATAATTGCAACTGAGGAACTGTCTGGAGTATAAATACAATTAGATATATGATTAATTACTAAACAATTTTAATTCTATATTTGGGAATCACTGACAGAATCTTTGAGATTGGAAGGGATCTGTGAAGACCATCTAATTCAACCTCCCTTGTTTGACCACCCAAATAGTTTTCTCCTTAGGTTTGAATGGAATTTTCTGTATTTCAATTTGTGCCCATCGCTTCCTGTCTTCCCTGAAGCCAGGTTTAAAAAACATCTATAATATTTTGAGGAAATGCTATTAAAGTGAGCATTTAGTTTGTTTCTCATACTCCCTCTAATGTTATGGAATCCTATTTCCTGATCATGTTCTTATAATACAACAGCCACTGAAGAAAAGGCTGGTCTTCCATCCACCAGCAGTGCAATATTTTCTTATTAAAATATCTACCATATTCTACTGTATTTCATCACCCTGTTGGTGTCTCAAAACTTTAAATTCATTTTTGACCCTTTAATTTCAAATTCTCATTAGGCTCTGCTTTCTGGTAGTTTAACAGGATTTATCGCTACATTCTATTTTCAGCTTTGTAAATGAGCAGAAATTAGTTCATCATCTGATGAGCTCATCTTTCCACTGTTTCTACAGCAAAGACTACATGATTGAGTAAGGACAAATGCTCTCATCCATCACCATGTTATATTTAAATAAAACCTTATTTTCACAGTCCTGATTACACCTCACAGAAATAACAAGGCCAGATTATTTCACATTACATATTTTTATGTACAAATTAGAAAAAATCCATGGTATTATTGTTCCCTGATAAGTGGTGACTGAGACTTAATTATTGGGATTTTCCTATCCCTTGCATAATGTTATGCATGTCTGTGTACTTGTGAAACAAAATGTATTCTGCAAACTCATGTAGTTATCCAGAATTTCCTAAATGACAAATTTTCAGCACCCTGTGCAGGGCGGTTTCCTTGTTTTATGATTGTTCTACGCTGAAAAGAATTGTACTCCTAAATAATGAGGTCAAAGTACCACATTGTAGGAGTCTTGGTTGGATTTATACTTTGGATTTTTATGGAAATAACTCCATTGTTCCTACTAAGCCAATAAATCATGCAACTTGCTGGCATAGTCAGAGTTGCAGAACGTGGTATAAAATGTGCACATATATTTCTCTTATTGCCTGGGGGAAAAAAGATTAAAATGTTTCCTATACTCTAATTCTGACATGGGCTTCTAGTACACTCATTGAAGTAAGTTCACTCAGCACTCAACTATAGGGTTTTTTGAAATGTTTTAAATTATTATTTTCTTTCTTAAATAACATGCATGTATTCATACAAAAAAATGCCTTGCATGCATGAATCATTATATAGCTTATAGAGATACAGTTACCAGCCATGTAAAACTGATTAATTAAAGATAGGCCCGTAAACCATTTCTTTACCATGGCGTAGGGTATAGGCCAAACTTTAGACACTTTTTTTCAAAGTATTTTCTTATTCTAACATTACTTTTTTCTTTTGAGGCAGGGAGGGAGTAGTTCTCTATTCTCAATGATAATTTCATTTCCCTCCTGTATAAAATCTTGGCTGTTACTCCATTCCTAACAAAATAAAAAGTAATGTCAAGACAATGGTAGTTAACTTTCACTGCTATGAACCACTCTTTTTCAATTCATTCTCCAGTGTCTGGTATTTGATGGAGTCATTAACACCCGTGCAGGATGAATACTATACAAGTGCACACTGTAAGCAAATCATAATAGGAACATTTTATACCTGTCTTACACAGGTGTAAAAGAATACATATATTGCAAGGCAGGGTGAAAATTGCTATATTAAATTATGGGGAAATCCAATTACAGCCCAGGATGCATTTGCTTCCCAAAGACAACAGCAACAGGAGAGCCTCCCCCTCATCCTTGCAGGTGAAGCCACATGGTCCAAACAAATTGGAAGGAGCACCACCAGCTGCTTCAGAGTGCCCTCTCCCAGGCACAAAGGTTTCCTCAGAGGAAATCCTTCTCACATCATGTTTAAAACTATCCTTTCAGCTCCTAAATGTAACAGAAACAGCTTGAGATGTTATGGCTTTGAGATAGACTGGGAAACAGGACAGTGCAGCAGAGTTTTATAGTGGTCATAAAGCTTTTAAATGATGTTTATATAGAGAGTTTGCATGAAATTGCAATGTATAGACATGCTATTTTAAGCCTCTGTGTGAACATTCCTAAGTTTAACACTGCATTTTATTGATTTAGGTAATTTTTAAGTCATTGATTTAAGTCATTTTTAGCTGGCTTAAACTAAACCAAAATATGACACATTGTGAAATACGAGTATCTACACTGGGCCTTACACTGAAAGAACTGAAGATATGAGTCATTACGGGGTTTCAGTACAGATTTATATCTGGACTTAAGTCATCTTCATATACTCTGTGACAGATGATATTCACTTATGAAAGGCAATACAGATGAATTCCCTCACCACAAAGAGGGAAAGCAACTTCTGGACACAGTGAAAAGACATATCATAATTACTATTTATATATGTAGAAGCAGAAACTATCTATCTTCCACACTGCAATCAACAAATTAAAATTATTTAATTTATCAAGACAGGACAATATTTAGCTTTAATCAGAATTCATTAAGGTAAATGTGGCTAAATCAGAAAGTTTTTATATTTATGTTGCTTAAAAAATAAGCTTCATATTTATTCATTAACAATTGAACAATCTAAGTTACAGAATTTATTTGCATACACTTAGAATTCACAAACTTCTAAAAACCTTAGTCCATACCTAATTCATGTAAAAAAGAATTATCCTATTACCGTCAATATATGGACAAATACTATTTAAATAAGTAACATCTTACAATCAGATTATTCTGTGTTTATAGGAATTGCTATTATATTTTACAAATGTCTTGGAAATGGGATTTGAGCCTCGTAGTAGGATGATATTGTAAAAAGTATTGTATTATCCCTCCCTTAGAGCAGTGTGGGCTCAGAATTGAAGACAAGCTGAAACACATTCTGCAATTTCTGAATATGACAGGTTCCTATCCTTGAGAAAGTCAAAAGAAATCATGCTATCATTATTACTTAGATATAACTGAAATTAAAACCAAAACAAGCAAGCAAGCAAGCAAAGAAACAAAAGAAACCCTGTAACCTAAGCTTTTACAGAAATACATTTTACTTATTGTCATTTGCAGGTTTACAGATTTAGTTCTTTATATTTCCTAGTAAAATCGATCCATGTGTACTAGAAATCACATACATCAAGCAAACATCAGTCTAAATCTCATTTTTCTCTAAAACTTTTAATCCAAAAAGAGATCTCTAACTGGATAGAGTCAACATATCTCACCTTCCATGTGACTCTTTCACAGGCAGCATTATAGAGAAAGTTGCCATGTGGTTCTGCTTACGTTCAGTGTGGTTTTATTTATTTTATAATATGCAGTTCAGAGTGCCATATCTAGGCACTTCTTTTAAATATTGTCTCTTAGGTCATTTCCCACCCTCCAGAGACTCATTTCAATTAAAGGACATTTCTCATTTCATAAAATACCATTGAACACTTTTGTGAAAGACCAAAGATATTTTTTTAATCAGTATTTCTTTATTGCAGCAATCCAGAATCCTTGTAAGGTATAGATTAAGTTAAATGGAAGAGAAAACTTGTTTTTTTCCTGAGAACCTACTGGTTTACATTTCCTTCCGTCTCCTCTTCCCAAATCCATCTATGAATAGAAAACATCTTAAGTGGGTCAAGACACAAATACGAGCTCCTTCAATAAATTGTAAAATAACCAAAACATAAAGTTACCAGACAAATATAAACAAAGCAAAAACTGTCACAGAAATTATAACAACCAACAGTAGTTTCATATACAAGAGGTGAAAGATTTTATCACTCCTTTGTCCTTGAATTTCCCCGCAGGTGAATTATTATTACAACAATTTGTCACCTCTTAGTCATGACGTTTTCATGACACAGATGAACTGAGGATTACATATAACTACCCTCGGAAAAATCAACCTAAGAAAAAGATCAACATACAGCACATCGATCCCTGAAGCAGTCAGCAGAAAATGAACACACATTGACCAACGAATGGAATAATGGCTTTGTTGACAATCTCAGTGAAGTTCAGCCTCTGCAACTAAGTGGATAGAGAAACAAAAAGATGGAGATCTCCTATCACCTCTGTTCTCTGCTTTACAGAATCATCCCGCTTCAGTCACATACATGGCCAAATGGCCATAGATCAAGGATGGCATGTCCCTTGTGATCACAGTATTTTCTTTGCCCTTCTGGCCACAGATGATACGAAAACTTAGTTTTCAGATTAAATATGTTTCTACCTTGTCAAATGGTACTATAGTTTATTGTAATAATTAATACTATTACACACCCCTTCAAATCTTAATTAAATTCAGATGAAGTCAGAAAATCCACAGTGGACTTACGGTCCAAATTTATCCTTGTAAATATTGTAAGGTCCCATGAGTATTATATAACCACCAATACGCTAGTTGCATGTGACTTTTCTAAATATACACATTGCATAAGAAAAAAAAAAAAGAATAATAAATCACTGTCTGGGGTAGCTGCAAAGCAATAAAGGGAGGAAGTATTACAAATACATTCAGAGAATAGATGGAATAAAAGACAAAGAATACTTTTTCTCTGTCTAAGTAAACTTAAAGTAGTCTTAACCTTGGTAGGGCATTAGAAATTATATCAACTGTATTAAAATAGAACTTTTTTTTTTTCAGTCATAATAATACTGCAGTGACATGGTCTTCATATCACAGTGCCAATGACAAAACATTTGTGAAAAGCTGTTTACAACAATCAAAAGCAGGACAGACCTGTAGAGGGATAAAAATTTTAACTATACATCGCTTCTTTGCATAGAGTCCATTAATCAGGAGTGTAAGTGTCAGGATATTCAATGATAAAGTGGTTGGGCTGTACAGTCTGGTTATCCATACAGGGAGCACTACCCTTTGATGCCAAGAAAGGAGATCATTCCACTCTCTTATTTCAGTCTTTATAGGAATTTAAGTAGATTTAGCTGGAAAACAAGAACTTTCTTTTGTGATAATTATTATGATTTCTGACCTTGATATAGCAAAAGCCAAGCTCTTTGAAAAAAAAAGGGGAAAAAAAAGAAGGAAGATTAAAGATCTTCCTATAATCTATTAGTGCAGGCATATATATATATTTAATTAGAGATGAATAAATATCAAAGTTACACAAAACAGTGGGAGCAATGCTCCCAAGAGCTGCAGATCAGAATTTTCAGAGAAAATTCAGAAGAAAAAAAAATCCAAGATGCAGATACATTAAAACTGTAATACAATGCAGTGTAGTTTGACTGAAGGTACGTTATTCATCACTAACATAACAGATATTTTAAATAAAATATCCATTTTTTCCATGTGTATAAAGTCTATTTTATCTGTCTTCACTCAAGCACCTGAAAGTGGAGAAAAGAAACAGGAAGACATTTAATGGTACATTCAAGGTCTTTCACTTACTGACTAAAAGGATTTCAGTTATTTAGTTCAGTCTTATAGACTGCATGTGGAAGGACTAAGGTGAAAAGTGTAATGCTACTAGACAGTTACTGTATAAACAAGACAATGCAGCCATAATGTGTCAGGTGGTATTATTCTACTTTTAATGCAACTGTACAAAACCTCATGTGGACTTCAGCAAATGACCATCCATGGGCAAGTGAATCACAGAATCACAGAATCATTAAGGTTGGAAAAGACATTTAAGATCAAGTCCAACCACCAATCCAACACCATCATGCCCACTAAATCATGTCCTGAAATGCCACATCTACACAATCACAGAATCATTAATTCAAGCTGGAAAAGATAAGAGGATCATTATCAAAAGAACAGAATCCAATCTTATAAGAGGAACTGTAAAGTGCTTAGCTCATTTACCCTAGCAAAATTAAGGTTAAGAGAAGATATGCTTAGAGTTTATAAATATATTGGCTATTTAAAAGTAGAAAGATCATAGAATATTTTGGGTTGGAAGGGACCTTTAAAGGTCATCTAGTCCAACCCCCCAGCAATGAGCAGGGACATCTTCAACTAGATTAGGTTGCACAGAGCACCATCCAACCTGACCCTGAGTGTCTCCAGGGATGGGGCATCTACCACCACACTGGGCAACCTGTGCCAGGGTTTCACCACCCTCAGTGGGAAAAAGGTCTTCCTTCTATCTAGTCTAAATCTGTCCTCTTTTAGTTTAAAACCATTACCCCTTGTCCTGTTGCAACAGGCCCTGCTAAAAAGTCTGTCCCCATCTTTCTTATAAGCCCCCTTTAAGTACTGGAAGGCTGCAAGAAGGTCTCCCCAGAGTCTTCTCTTCTCCAGGCTGAACAACTCCAACTCTCTCAGCCTGTCCTCACAGGAGAGCTGTTCCACCCCACTGATCATTTTTGTGGCCCTCCTGTGTGGAGAGCTTCAGAGCTGGACACAGGACTCTAGCTGAATTTTTAATGTAAAAGACAGTGTCATAAAGTCAAATGTACATACCCTAATGCATTTCTTCAGTTTGAGAATCAGTCAGTGACATAAGCCACTTCACAAACTTCTCTTCATGTTCCATTGTGATGTTCACAGGATTATCCTTAAAGTACAGTATTCACTTTGGAAATCAAGGATCTTTCTGACCCTCATTTTCCCTTCAGAAGCAAAACAATGTTTAGAGATAGTGGTACTTTAGGCACAATAAAATATAAATGGTCTCAAAAGAGCCTGAAATAAATGCAAAAATGGAGTTCTACATATATTCCTACAGGTATGATTATTTAGTTCAGTAGTTCCTACTGCTAGTCATTCTTCATCACCCCGGCTTTAATCATGGAGTTGTTATGGATGGGTACAATGATATGCATACACACTGAGTGGGTGTTGCAATACTCCAGGCATTTTCTTTCACTGATTACCTGACAAACAGTCAAAGTTAAACATAGAAACATATTCTTACTCGATTTTATTCACTGAGGCTTTGTTTTCTCTTTATTTTCTTCTACATGTTTCAAAATAGTGGTGCAGCTGAACTACATTAGAAATTCCAACAAATAGTAAAAAAGATATAAATATTACTGTTCTCCAGAACAAATTGGCTGAGGGGGAAAACAGAATGCAGTTTGGAAACATATTCAGATCTGCATTCAAAATTTGGTGAATGCTACATACAGACATGCCACAGTGTCAACATTCAAAGTCAGCACTTAATGGTCTATCCAGCTAAATATTTCTGCTCAGATGAGATTATGAAGGCCATACTAATAATTTTTCAGAGACAACATGCAGATAGAAACAGGGGTTCCATTTTCTTTCCTCACAATAGAAGTATTTTATGTTCCATCTCAGAGCTTCACTTTATTGTCTTTGCAAAAGTAAATACCTACCCTTGGCTGAATCCAGTACCCGAAGGAAACAGCACTGTTGATTCATATAATAGCATAGCGTTTTTAATATATTTCCTTATTCTTATGTGTGCTAGCACTCTATTTGCTTTCATTTCTCTACTGCTTTTCCATATTTTCATTATCTGTCTACTGCAATACCTAGGTGTCTTTCTCTTGACTGGTTCTGGTCAATTTGGAATCTGACGACGTGTATCAACATGTTCTGCTCCCTTTCACGACCAGTATGAGTGGTAATTTTAATTAATGGAAATTAACATTTTAGGGGTATGTAATTATTATTAATGTATGTATCACTTCATTGGCCTTTCATTCAGACCACAGCCTAGTTAGGCAAAAATAAAGTTTAAAAGAGCTGGATGGATGAAGCTCCATCACAAAGAGTCTGGAGAATTTATAGACACAGTTCAACTCTCCAGACTGATAATTTGCATTACCAAGTGTATTAATAAACTGTTTACTAAATTATTTTCAGCTTATGTTTTCTTATCAGTTCAGTTACTGTATAAGATACATGGCAGGATGAACACATAAGCAAGGCAGCGAAGATTGGTCAGTTCTCCAAAGAAACAGAAACAGTAGATCTGAGGAGTATGTACTGATCTTCCACCAGTTATCCCATCATTATCAGATACTAATAAGCATCAAATCCACTCACTTGCAGAAGACTTGCCAAAAAACTTGTGTTAGAGAATCATGTATGTGACAAAGAAATATAAAATATAACTTGTAATGTTTTTCTATTGCTTTTTTTTAAAATATATACATACCTTAAATAGTGACAGCTTTACAATAGTTTTAAAAACTTATCCAAGTTTTTTGAAAATGTCTCTGGACTCTTGATGATCAGTTAACCAAGGGGATGCTGAAGAGAATGGGCCATGTCCATCTGTGACTATGTACTGCTATAAAAACAACTAGTTTTTGAAGTACTTTAAAAAGCTTATAGTTTATGGCATTGAGAAAATACTCCATTCTGCTGCTCTGGTTTATGCTCCTTGAGATGGAGAGTAGCTTTGGAGTCCTTCATTGTTTTATGCTACGGATTGTAGATTGTCTTTTTCTAAATAGATCTAAAATCTTCAGATTTCTCTAAAAAGCTTTTTTCCTAAATAGATGGGGCTGGTGGTGGGAAGATGATGAGCAAATTCCCCAGGTCAAACACACCTATTAAACTAAATGAAAAATAACTCACTTTTAAGCATTAATGAGATTTAGTACAAAAGCACAGCAACACTGTCACCCCTTCCATTTCTCAGAACTTGATCTCTTCACCTATATGGCACCTGTATCTTGGTTAAATACTGCATTGGAAAGAGTTGTCCGAAGCAGATTCCCCCAAGATACAGTATATTCAGTTTCTGAATCTTTATATTAAATGTCACAGGCAAAAGAAGAGACGTGATAAAGTGTCTCAAGACTCTTCATCTCATGGAAGAATACAGGAAAATAAGAATGTGAACTAGAATGATGATAGGATGGCAGAGTCTGTACTCCAAGGAATAAGACATGTTGAGGTGTCAAAAAGCCCTGCTGTGTCAAGGCTAACTGAATTACACTTTTGCCAGTGAGACAACAGTCTCTGGCAACAGTTGTATTATAAAGCCACCATTTCCATTTATTTTACAACAAAAAGGAAAAAAAAAACAACCCAGCAATAACAAAAATGTCTCTTTACAAGTACAGAGATTAAAGTTAAAAATAACCAGGATCAGATGTGTTGTTTATATATCATAAACTTGTCTGGGTAAAACTAACACAACTTATAGATAAGAATTTTTGATATTCAAATAACACGTTATAATCACGTTTGTTTTTCCTCCTAAAGAAAAAGATAGCAAAAACTGGGGAAAAGAAAGGATGTCAGCTGTCCAGTATGTTTTTTTAACCCATTTGGCAGCAACTTGGTTACAGAAAATAGGAGAAACTCAAGTATAGAGACCATCATAAAGAAAAAGGATGTTATGAACACCTGTGGAATAGTTTAACCATTAATTTGTTCCATTTCTCTAGTACTGAAATCAGATACTTTCCTTGATAGGTAACTCTTAGTCATCTTCACTAGAAATAATATGCTCATTCTTTTGACAGGCTTCTACTGCATTAATCCTAAATCAGAAGTTTTCTCCTCTCGCTCTCAGAACAACATATGAAATATACACTTGCCTTTAACAAGACTTCTCTGCAGCATGAAGTGTAAGTCAATTCCATATTCAAAATTTACTCCGATTGCTGAGTCAGCTCAAAGATATGATAGTATCAGTTTGGAATATTAGTTTTGTCATATTGATGCCTGCCACATATAGTGGCACAGGGCATGCCAGGTCTATATGGTTTCAACTTTTCAATTAATAACCAGTTGTCCTAGGCCCATTAAGAAAACTTCCAAAAAAGATATGGAGCAATGAAGAAAAATGTCACTAGGAAGAACTTTGGATTTTGTATAGTAAAGGAAGAGAAATACTAATCTGATAAGCATGGTAAATGGCTGTTAAAACTATTATTCTAAAAATGTTTGATTTTGCTTCTCCTTGCATCTTGTAGACACAATTGTTAAACTCAATGGAGACATGCTAGCATGCAGTCATGTTCCTAAATTCAGCTTAATCTCCTAAATTTGTAGAGGAATCCAAATCTAAAACCTAAATACCTCTGTTGTTTGTATATGTACAGATTTTAATTAATCTGTAGGTGTAAAATATTCCTGTATGCTGATATTCAATGGAGAAACAGCTTTGAAACTGTTACAAAGGACATGGAAGACTTGTATGTGATTTCAAGATTTGCATGTGAAGAAGGTTTGAGAGGTACAATTTTCTGATGTCAAGACTTTTCCGCATACTACTGAGTACACTCATCTGTGTTTATCATTTTCAATTCTCAACATCAATGCTGACGATATCACTGAATCAAATATTATGACTAGATATCTAAATGCTGAATAACTGCATGACTAACTACATCTGTGTTCATTAACGCTAAATCAAGGATAATCAACATTTCTGTTTGTGCAGCAAACAAATTGCTGCTAGAATTGTGGGCAGATTTAGGTCTTCACAAGTTCTGTTTCCCTGCAGCGTTATGGGTTATCCATTCTGTGGCAGGGCATGTTTTGAGGTATTGGATCAGATATGGCTAGTGGAACTGGATCAAGAGGCTGGGACACGAGCGTGTGTGTCTGAAATTAGAGTCATACAATCTTGCTATATTTTCTTTGTTTTTTTAAATAGAAGATAATGAGCAGAATATAAAACATTATTATCTAAGCTTGAATCATTGCTTTTACATACCTAGAAATATCACTACAAAATGACACAGAGACAAAAAAGCATAACAAGTGCATCTCCAAGTATCACACTTAAACCTTTTGTCTAGATCTAACCCATTAACTATTATTGCGCATATCATTATGTATCACAGAATGACTCATAGAGCTAAAATAATAATTGTAAAAATATCTGAATTTCATGCTGGATTGACAGCCCTGGAGACAAGTTTTCTCTTCATCCATGCAGCAGAAACAGTATAAGTAGCTGTACTACAAGCTCTTTCTCACCACCACCCACTTGCAGAGACTATTGTTAAGGGTAGAAGACTTCTCAATTTTTCAGTATGATGCCTACAGCCTTGAGTCATCTATGGCCTCTTTTGCAGTGTTGATAAGCACCCGTATTTCCAACTGACTTTCAAAGAAATTAAGGGCAACTTGAACCCATGGAAAGAGGAGATGCAAGTCCTCATTGTGCTGAGGTGAGACACCTCAGATTCAAATAACATAAATTAGCAGTCATCTTGTAAAAAAAAGAAATGTTTTGTTTCTCAATTGACAACACAAAAAAAAAGCTAGTCAATTAATCGCTATTTTGGAAAGCATATTGTAAGAAAAAGAAACTGATTATATAAATTTTGTAACCACAGGGAAGAAGACTTACATACCAGCGTATGTATTTTATCAGTGTTAGCTCACCTAACCAATAACCTATATTGATTATTTTACATGAGGGTAATTTCTTACTCACTGTTAAGTGAATATGAGACTGTGGTTCAAAACTTTATTGAGATTTCAGTGAGATCAAAAGGAGTGTAAGAAAATAATAGCAGTGAAAGCAAGTTCAAGCTCAACTTCACTTCAATCAGCTAACATAACAAAGACTCACAAGTTTTCTGTAGCTTTAAAAGTACAGACTGAAACTTCTTCTCTTCTGCAACTGTGCTAAAGTCAAAATATCATTCAGTTAGGCAAAATATATGGTATCTCTGTTAAAATTGTGGACATAAACAGTATTTTGAAGAAAATGTCTTTTCATCATGTCAAAACCAGGAAGTGCATCACTACTAAAATTTCCCTAGAGAAAATGCTGTCATATTTATCTGTTTCAAGATTAAACTTTGATTAATATAAGTATTTAAAAATATAGATATATCTATACAGATGCAAAGATATATGGCATCACCTTTCTGTGTAAAGGTCTAATTAAGATTAAACTTGCCCCTGTGGTAAATGTGAAATTATTTAATTTATTTAATTCTATTTCAAAGACTCACTTGCATGATGCTAAGAAGCTCATTAAATTCAATTAGCAGTAATGTAGGGTCTGTCATGCTTCCTTTCTGATCCACAGTATTATAATAAAGTTCTTCTATTATTTCTCTGTAGGGAATTATTAATACCACATAACATACAAAAGAAAAGCTTAGAAAAATCTTCAAGATCTACTTAACTTTTCCCCTGTTTTTAGACATTCAGTCTCAAATAAAAGAAACATTAATGGAACCATGATAATGCCTTAAGTAGGTTAAAAAAAATGTACCTTATGATAAAAAGTAGAAGCATGCAATAATTACTAAAAATCAAAAACTGTCAACAGATACATGAATGCCAACAATACAGCAGAATGTTCCTACACAACAAAAATTGAATCTATTACGATTTGCTGGCAAGAGCTCACAGTTTTATGATGACCACTGTATACAAACAGGATTCATTTAGTGTTAAAGCATTTTAGCAACCTATATTCATTGTACATTATTTAAATTAAGCTTTAAACTAGACTCATATACCTCATACAAAGACTCTTTCAGTCTTTCTGTAACAATGATGTCCATATAAGCCTATTGTTATAATGTTCATACGCCTACAGACAATATGGTTTTACATGTAAGTTTGCATTACACTGTCAGAGAAGCCTGTGATGTCTTGTTCACTTCTAGGTGCTACGGTACAGAAGCAACTTCTCTTTTCACCATGGCAGAGACTCTGAAGCAGAAGTGAAAAAGACATGAGA
The DNA here is from genome assembly GCF_964289735.1 of Phaethon aethereus. Lineage (NCBI taxonomy): Eukaryota > Metazoa > Chordata > Aves > Phaethontiformes > Phaethontidae > Phaethon > Phaethon aethereus. Next base: position 47,976,915 of record NC_138579.1, on the reverse strand, counting down.
ATGGGATTATTATTAACTTACTTAATTCTACCATGTGTTTTTAATCAAAGTAAAAAAAAAAAGTTTATTTAAAGTTTAAAAAAGCAGAAAAACTTGAGTCAATATTATATTTTAATGCACAGCTTGGTAAGGTCAAAAGACATGTGACAACGCTCAAGACTCTTTTAGATAGTTTACTCAATGGCACCTGTTTGGCATCTCCAAACCATAAGTTGGCAGTGCAACATCATTCTTCTTGGGACTCCAGATGCCAAGCACATCTGACTGGCTGCTCTGTGACTGCACTCAAAAGAGCATCAATGGGAATGCACAGACTCCCCATGGGTAGTTTTGTACTGTGGCTTGTCTTCTGACACTGTTGCTCTCCATTTCCCAGCTACCTGAAACAGCCCACAGTGTCCTATGCGTTAGAGCAAGAAAAACTTGAGATGTCTGAGAAAAGACTAATGGAAAGAATATTTAATATTGTAGACCAGTATCTGGAATTAAAAAGAAATGCGTTAACAGTACAGGAAGAGCTGAGACTTCAGCAGTGTCCTGCCTTCCTGGTCTCTGGTTTCTGAAGAGTATGCTGGAGAGGCTGGAAAAACATTGCAAGGAAGGTATACCTGAAGAGAAGAGTGACCACTTGACAATACTCATAGGACTGTTTCATTGGCACTATTTGTTATCCATAGCTGTGACAGTTGTGACAGTTTCTGTTTTTCCCCCCTCCTTTTTTTGGGGGGGGGGGGAGAGGGGAAGTGGTGTTTATTAACTGTTAGCAACAGAAGGGCTGATCCTTAGGTGAAAAAAAAATAAGAAATATTACTACTTATGATTAAGAAACCTGCTGGGCAAATGAGACAGAAACTTGTCAACATAGTTACTCAAGTCAGAGATGCTGAATACTGCTTTTGGCCATAGGGCAAAGGGAATATTCAGGCTCCAGTCCATGGTTACACTTCAGGGGAAGGAGAAAGAGGAGGGGGAGGGGGTGTGCACATAGGGAAAAGTAGGCTTTGGCTTCTTCTGAAACATGTTCTTAATTTTTACTGTCGTTACTGTTGTGACATGGTCTACTGAAATAACCAAATAACCAGAGATGTCTAGGCTCTTAAGTTGTATGATGCAGAATTCTATCACAGCCCCAATGTTTGATTCATAAACGATAAGCAGAGGGAAGAATGAATGCTGAATCACATATGCCACTATCAGGGAAATTTGAGTTCTCTTTAAAGTTTCATCATCCAATGTCTAACCTGGCTTTTTGTTGTACAAGCTACTAAGGTTAGAAAACAAGTCAATACACCATTTATTTCTTTCCAGTACACACAGGAAATGTGATCTTGTTCCGGTTAGGTAATTAAGTCTATGGCATTTTTTATAAACTTTTTGTTTCTTGTTTGTGCCCCAATTCTTCCTACATGTGGTTAATCATTTTTGCATGGATGAAAATTCAGATACCATGGATACTGGTATAATTTTTGTTTTCTGTTTTAAAAGCAGATTTGATGAATTTTAACTTCTTAGAAATATGCATCTGAGGCGTAAGACTTGGGCTTGAGTTTGTCCAGCCATGTGTTTATCACAGAGGGATAAAGCTCAGAACTTGTAAACAGTTCTCAATATATTAAAAGGAAAGGCAAGTGAAACTGGAGAGACTTACAGCATACTCCACTTCCACAAATGTTCAGTTGAATGAGCAGTGGAAATTAAGCATAAAACAAAGATATTTTTATGTTTTCACTCCTTTTTTGGCAGAAAGTAAAACAGTGTCCCTGAAGACCTCGTTTCTTCTCTGCATATCTTTTGATCAGTCCTCTGTGAAACTGTTGACCAAGCATATTATCAATGCAATGTTCATGTGGAGTACTCACTGCTGTATGTTAAGGGACTTATGGAGCCTAGCAGCTGTTTTTTACAAGCTTAGGGGAAAATACTTCTGGATGGATTCCATAAGCAGAGCTTAAAACTTTTTTTTTTTTTTTTCCATACAGATACACTGGAGTCAGCACACTAGAAGACAGGGAATTGCACTGTGACAAGCAGGTCATAGCTGGATGACAGACTGAAAAAGTTTTGCATCTTCCTACAAACTCTGTTATTAATTTCCCAATCCTCTGTCTTCTTCAACCTCTTCTTTCAGTTTCTGGTACCATTTCAAAGTTGAGAAAGATAGGAAGGGTATCATGAGAAATTTTGAAGAAATACTCAATGGATGAGATGTGCAGAGGTCAAAATGAAAGACAAGGAAAAGACTGACCCATTTGCTAATCCTACCACTGCAATTGTTAGAGTGCCCTGGAAATCAGAAGGCAAAGGTGCAAACCAGAATCCTTATGTTTCATTCTAGTCAAAAGCTACTGCAAACCTCTGTTTATGAGTTTATCAATCTTAGATATTATTTACATATCAAAATAAAATCACTATTATTAATTTAAAATGCAGTTAAGAAAAATAATTGCTGAAAGGCCTCAGTAATCAGCATCTAGAGACTTAAGAGGAAATTTTAGGTCTCTCTAGTTCAACAGTAACAGTAGGATCGACTTAATGGTACCAAGACCACTTCAGGTTCGAGCTGTGGATCAGCCCCTAAATGCTCCAGCAAAAAAAATCCTCCTCTCTCTCTCTCCAGAGGGGTTCAGGTTTCTGTCACCCCACACTAGTTTTGACACAGCACGTGCAGAACATTGGCTAGGACTTTTTAGAAACTGGCTATGTTACAGGAAATACCTGTGGTAAAGTACATAGCCTAAAGGCATGCAAGACATGAAAGGTAAAACTGCAGATAGAGGTTAAATAGAGGAGAAAAGGACTGTCAGCAGCCCAAGGATTCAAGGGAGAAACCAAGGATGTGAAAAAAAGTATAAAAATCTAAGGGGAAACCAGAGCTGGAACACAGCAATTCAGGAAAACCACAGATCATCCCATTCCAAAGAGCAGCAGCAGCTGACCCTTCAATCCAAATTTGTTGCATAACTGGACCATAGTTGATGAAACTTTTAGCTGAATTTTTGCAGATTAATTAATTAAGGTCGTTGTAGTATAAATACCTAAATAAAGTATGCAATTCGTGATTTAAGCCAACACCAACGCAATGGTACAATATTGTACAAGAATAACAATGTAAAAACTAAGAGATTTACCTACTATTCCTTTGTTATTTTCTTTGGGGTTTGAATTACTAGATAAGCACTGTAGAGAAAGAAAAACAGAGATGGATGGTTGCTCTTACTCTAAAACATATAATTTAATAGCAAATTTAAAATGTAAGTTTCCATGTTTTGCATACTGTTCTTCACTTTCACTGAAACTAAGAGCAGACATTATGAAAACTCAGATATGAATGAATGACTTGGACAACACACATAGGCTATTTAAATGGTCAGTAATTCTATTCTGCTGTGAGAAGACAAAGGCTTACAATTTTCTTACATATAATACCTTTTAAATTGTGAGAATGTCATCATGCTCTATACACGGCAAAAGAAGGGCTGGGGAGAAGCACATAATTCCAGTGCTATATGCTAGCACTGAAATGGATTGCTGCCAACTGTAAACATACTTAATTTATGTCTTGTGATAAGAGAAGATGAAGGCTAGTTGTTAGATACATTATATGGTACCATACAAATGTTGGCAGCATTTTATAGTGCTGTCATATTCAGAAAAGCAACAACAGAAAATATGACATTTAATAAAATTGTTCCTTTCCTATATTCAGAGAACGATCTCAACCATTTTTAACAATAATTTTCTGCTTCTTTGAACTTTGCATAGCTAATATCACTACTGGAGAGTAAAGTATGTTGTACCAAGTTTCCTTTCCCGAAATAATCCACATTATTTTTAACTAAGTTGTGAAAGCAGTTCTGGAAGCAGTATCTTGGGACGGGGGCTGGTAGAGAAGAGTGAACATTAGGAAAACATATTCTGATAACTCCTACTGAATACACCTAGTGAAACAGTAGTTATTCTACAATAACGAGAACAGAAAATGAAAACTAGACAACAATTTCTGAATTTTGAACATTCATTTAAGACTTCCATCAAAATATATGAAAACGTCTAACAATATTTCACAGAGATTCTAGCTATTAAGTATCTCCTTTTTTTTTCTCAACTTGGAATTATAACCTAAATTAATGATACATAGGAATCTTCATAGGAGTTTGACCAGTTCTACAAATGACAGAAAAACACCCAATTCATCTAAGTGGCTCTTGGTCACCATTTAAACCCAACACACAGGAAACACAAACAAACAAACACAAACCCCCAAAAAACAAAAAGAGAAACACTAATGAATTGCCATTTTCTGCTGCTAATGAATATTGACCACAACTACAAGCATTCTTACTCGCTTCTAAATTAATCTCCTATTTAAGGAACGCATGCTTTTTTGCTGGAGGCTTCAGTTTTTATTAAATATAACAACAGAAAAATAAGCAGCATCCCTGATTATATGATGGAATGCCACAGAAATCACAAGTAAAATAAATATTCTAAAGCACTTAGTACTTTCACAGACCCAGACACTTCAGGACGATCTAAAAATTCCCTAAATATTCTAAAGCACTTAGTACTTTCACAGACCCAGACACTTCAGGACGATCTAAAACTTCCCTAAAGAAACTTTTACTGAAATCAGTGACTCATTTTTTCAGCCTATATAAATAATTTGGCATTCATAATTTGGAAACTACAAATCTACTTCCTTTCTGTAAGGATCCAGATATTTCCTGTAGTTCTGCTCTAGGAACATTTATTATATTACCATATCTACATATAATGGGTGCCCCAGACTATTCTAATAGATATCCTCTCTTTAACATGGAAACCAAAATACTCCATCAGTCAAAGAAAGAGCTAGTCTCTTACTCACACATATTTACTTGTCCCTCTTGTAATCTTGGTCAAAAATGATCCATAAGGAAATATCTATACTCCATAGGAATGAATTTGGTTTTTTTATCTTGAGTGATTTAGTACATACTCTATAGAAAGGCCATTTCACCACCAAAAATGCCTAGTCTTGACATGAACTTAGAGTATCAAAATCCAGTAATATTGTTGGCACTTGTTGGCACATCAGGACTTTTCAGGATCAGGATAAAATATCCCACTAAAGAGGATTAGAAACTTATTAATGAATGTGGACAAAACCATTCTTTAAAGAACAGCTTGACTATGTTTCTGTGAGCTAAAGCAACCTGATGCTTTCCCAATAAAACAATCATTTAATTAAACCAGGATTAATTGTAATTTAATGTTTTTAACTTGAGAGTTGCATTAATTTCTGTTGCACACAAAAACAATTTAAGAAAATGAGAGTCTACACAGCTTTGTTGTCTACTCTCCAAGACAGAATTTTATCTTATTTTTCACTTCTTGGTGTGAGCCTCCAAAATGGACTGTCATAGTAATCTAAAATTCAGAGGAGACAAACATATATAAAATTGATTAATGAGAACATGGAATTATACACAAAAGAAGCAGTCAAAGGAATAAACAAGCAGGAAAAAGTATTTAGGTTGTAGCTGGCATAATTAGCAGCAATGTAATAACATTAAGAGTAGAAAAACAGTAGAAAAAGAGATGCAATGGTTTCCTAAATGGAGGGAAGGAATACACTGAAAGATTTCACTTCTTTTCTGTTTTTCTACAATTCTAAACAGGGAATTCCTTCCAAGGTAACAATGAATTTAATTGCAATAAACAAGACTATACCACATGCTCAGAATTCTGCTGTTTCTTTCATTAACTAATATACTCAAGCAAATGTGGTGATAGCAGGCTACACCCTTCACTCTTTGCAACGTGGAAATTGAGTTCAATGCAAATTTGCATCTCACGTGAAATTTCTCATTAAGCATATATGATTCATGATTTTTATTATCATTTTAATAATCACCAGGTTGCTCTATAAATTTGTGTGCCAACAGCAGGAAAAACTAGCAGTTAGCTATACTAACAATTTTATTCATTATTTTGATATCTGCTTCATCATCCTGCATTTGACTTGTCCATTTATACCACCAGACGGTAATTCACTAACATTAACAGATGCAAAGCTCTTACAAGCTTTAGTCTTTCGTTTGAACCTTTCCCTGTCCTTTCTATGAAATAACTCTGCAAACATTGTATCCTTCCTTCCATTTATGTTCTCTTCTCTTTCTTCCCTTCATATTTCCCATTACTCTTTTTTTCAATTTGAATGGAGTGACTTTTCTAGCCGCCTTTAGCAGAGCTCAAATCCAGTAACACTTGAGCATGAGTTCAGTACCTCTCACAACTTGGGGAAGTTGGCAGCCTTACTCTGTAAGTAAGGCTATTGCCTCTTATCAAAACTGCATTTCTTGCTTAATAATGTCTCAACAAAAAATATACCCGTGAAGAAATAATAAAACCAGTGTGCATCAAAAAAAGCTTTAGCAGCAGCAAAGTGATTTTTCCTTAATGGATAATGTGTAACTAAAATACATCATTTCATTATTATTGAATGAACCGGACTTTGTGACTCTTTCAATAGATCTGTTTTATCACATGCAACTCACCACAAAATACTTTCAGAAACCTGCTAAGCTTGACAAGTTATCTTTCATATTAATTGCTTTAAAATCAATCAAATACCTTGGTAACAAATCTTCTTTTCTTGAATATAGGTAGGAGGGAAAGAGAGAAAAAAGAAAAAAAGCAAGCCACGAACACAATACATACAAGTCAGCAGTGAACAGGATTCTTATTGTTATCATCCAATTAAAAATACTCACTTGGAAGCAAGCGCTGATAAAAGACTGCAGGAAGCCAACTATGTCAACCAATTCATACATAGCATTTGGAAAGAAATTCACCAGTTTAACATACAATTGCCAATAGGAAGTAAAAATAAGAAAGAAAATTAAGAAAGAAAAAAAGAAGGAAAGAAAGGAAGGAAGAAAGAAAATTCAGAAGGGAAGGGAAGGGAAGGGAAGGGAAGGGAAGGGAAGGGAAGGGAAGGGAAGGGAAGGGAAGGGAAGGGAAGGGAAGGGAAGGGAAGGGAAGGGAAGGGAAGGGAAGGGAAGGGAAGGGAAGGGAAGGGAAGGGAAGGGAAGGGAAGGGAAGGGGAAAAAGAAAAAAGTAACTCCTTTTTAGGAAGGTTGAGTATTTTAATAAAAATACTACCCTGGTTTCAACTGGGATAGAGTTAATTTTCTTCCTGACAGCTGGTATAGTGTTGTGTTTTGGATTTGGGATGAGAATAATGTTGATAATACACTCTTGTTTTAGTTGTTGATAAGCAGTGCTTACGCTAAGTCAAGGACTTTTTTTGCCTTGCCAGCAAAGAGGTTGGGGGTGCACAAAAAGCTGGGATGGGGACACAGCCAGGACAGCTCACTCAAATTGGCCAAAGGGATATCCCATACTGTATGGTGTAATGTTGAACAATAAAACTGGAGGCATTTGGCTGGGAGGCAGCAGCCACTGCTTGGAGACTGGCTGGGCATCGGTCAGCAGGTGAGCAATTGCATTGCGCATCACTTGTTTTATATATTCTTTTATCATTATTAGTATTTTCTCTTCCCTTGCTATCCTATTAAACTGTCTTCATCTCAACCCACGAGTTTTACTTTTTTTTTTTTCCCGATTCTCTCCCCCATCTCACTGAGAGGGAGTACATGAATGGCTGTGTGATGTTTAGCTGCCTTCTGGGTTAAACCACAATAAGACACACAATAATGATTAGTGATGGATTTTAAAACTATACCAGAAAAGCCAATGGAGAAACTTGGTTACTAAAGACTGTTTGCAAAGCTAGAAGAAAAAGCCAAACCACAAATGCAATATTTGACTTAAAAAATAATTAAGTTTTTTCCAGTTAACCTCTGACTTTCCCGGTTCATTGAGACTTAAGAGATTGAACCCTGGCTCCATTTCTATCCAAGGCAAAACTTTTACTGAGAAGAGTAGTCAAGTTTTATACATTCTAGAAGACCTTAATGAAACTTTCTTCTACCTCAGTGCATTTGCAATCTGTTTTTTACACATATATTAAATATTGTCTTCCAAAATCTCACTTGAAAAATATGATATAACTAAAAAGCATCAAAATGTTTCAACGTTTCTCTAAGTAGAAAGACTGCTCAAGATCAAAATTTGTCAATCTGTAAAAGTCTTATTTTGTAAGTAGAAACTTTAACTTCCAGATTAAATATTCTGCATGACATAAATATATCCTTTATTTCATTATGTACCTAAGTTCATGAAAAAGTTAGAGTTGCTAGGGGTGAATCACTTCTGTTCAGTTGTGATATCAATTAAATTAGGCTGGTTGGGGCAACAGCTTCTTTGCTTGAGGTTAAAATGGTAGCAAAATGTCCATTTTAAATAAAATTGGCAACATTAATACAATTAGAGACATTTGCATGAAAGTACTCCTTTTGCTTCAATTCGTAAAAGTGGAAAAGAAGAAACTGAAGTACTGATGAAAAACATATGGTATAATGTTTGTTTGTGACAGAATTGATGTCTAATTGTATTTAAGAATATGCCTTTCTCCTTTTACTTACTATTGCCACTTCAACGTCTGTTGTAAAATGACACTGCTTTTGACGAAGAAGCATACTCGTGAAATAGTTTCACAATCTAGATTGGAAAAAGGCACTTCAGTCTGCAAATATCTACCTCAGGATCCAATCTTCACCATGCGAACAGTTTTCTAGATACCTAAATTTACAGATACAATTACCTAAACATGCTGCTGTGCCTAAGTATGAGACTAGACTTTTAATTTTAGATTAAAAGAGTTTGAACTGTTCTTTGGCCCAACAATCCTCTATGTCTGTCTATGTTTTTATTTTCCACCCTAACAACCCCCTCATTATGGCCTTATGCCTCACAACAGAAGTAATGTTTAGATAATATTCCTCATCTGTGTCAATGCAAACTAGACACACTGCATGAATGCACAACAGTGTGCTTTAATGCAAAACTACATTAAGCTGCTTCTGAGACTAACTGAATAATCTGTCCTATGGTCGAAGACGTGGGAGGACAAAGAGTTTTTTAAAATACAGCTTAAAGCAAGGACATCTTAAAGATCCATCAGTTTCTGCAGCAATTACTTGACCATCACCCACTTGTCCTTATAATCTGGTAATAATTTCTGTTGACCATCATACACCATATGATAACCATATACAGAACAAAACAAAATAATATTTAAATATTCACTTTCATTATTTTATAGTACCTAAGTAACAGTTTATAATCTTTAATCATATACTTTTACATGATATAATCTAAACAATTAATAATCTATTTCTTATCAGTTAATAACTAATCTAAGTAATATTAATAATATATTTATAGAACTTATATTTCTGTATTTACATTCTCTTATATCAGAAAAGTCAAGTCGCTGAAAAATACTAAAAGATCAAAATAAGATTCCTCACCTTTCTCAAAATGTCAAGAAACATTGTAACCAATAGGGTGGCATTAGCAATAAAAAATGGCCTATAAAGCATTTAGAGCAAATAGGAGCAAAACGAAGTGAAAATAACTTTGCAGATAGTTTACTGAAAGTTAATGATATACACATGATGGAGACATCCATGTTACCAGCCATTAAAGATGATCTCTGATACATACAGCAAGAAAAATGATCAGAGGGATGGAACACCTCTCCATGAGGACAGGCTGAGAGAATTGGGGTTTTCAGCCTGGAGAAGAGAAGGCTCTGGGAAGACCTTATTGCAGACTTCCAGTACTTAAAGGGGTCTTGTAAGAAAGATGGAGACAGACTTTTTAGCAGGACTTGTTGCAATAGGACAAGGGGTAATGGTTTTAAACTAAAAGAGGGTAGATTTAGACTAGGTAGATAGAAGGAAGAAATTTTTCACACTGAGGGTGGTGAAACCCTGGCACAGGTTGCCCAATGTGGTGGTAGATGCCCCATCCCTGGAAACATTCAAGGTCAGGTTGGAGAGGGCTCTGAGCAACCTGACCTAGTTGAAGATGTCCCTGCTCATTGTAGGGGGGTTGGACTAGATGACCTTAAAGGTCCCTTCCAACCCAAAGATTCTATGATTCTGTGAACATCAATCAGTTGACACCACATCCCCTATTGTTAAGACTACTTTGCATAGCTTTTTCCCTTCAAAACTCTTTTGACATTACACAATATGTTTGATTGCTAGCTGAGGGGTATAGCCATGCAAGCAAATGCTATGCAACAAACCCCGCTAGAATAATTTCTCTACTTCAGATACAATCTTAGTAATACATTATATATTGTGAGCAGTAAATAAGTCTCATTCTTCAAGGTGAAGCATTGTACTTACCCTAATGTTTGATATGCAATAATGCAGCTACCAGATCAGGTCCACATTATGATTTTCATACTGAAACAGTTCAACAAAGTGCAATAATGCCACATGACTCAACATTTTATTTCAGCCCTACTTAAAAAACAAGGAAATAATTTATTTATTAATTACAATACTTCTTAAAAACAGGTAAAAATGTAACATCAGTCAAGACTAAAAATACTACAATCAATGAGCAAGAATTATTTCCAGCACCTTTAGAAAATATCTATTATCTCATGAATGCACACTGCATATTCATACAAAATTCAGCATGGTTATATACGAATGTGACATATATCTTCAGTATATAGAGAAAATTATAATGCACAAGAGAAGTAGCCAGGAGTCAGTTATAAGTCTCTTGATAAATGAAGATTAATGTCACAGAGCTAAGCTAACATGTATTATAATGATACAACAATAACAGTAGTTCTTATTGCTATAGTGGAGCTCATATATCTGTGGAGCTCAGAGCACTTTACAAGCACTAATTGAAATTCACAACATCCCTGCAAGGTAGGTGCATTTTATTATCTGGGTTCTACAAATTAGAAAATGAAGGTACAGATAATTAAAACAGCTTGCCCCGGGTCACAGAGCAAGCCACCAGTTAAACTAGAAATACAACTTTCAACTTTGTTTTTGAGTTCCCAGTTTTAATTCTCCTCCTTTAATCCTATATGCATAACAGTAATATTAATTAAAACTCCTAACAAACCACAGTACTTGTCTCATTGAAATCAATGGCAATAGTGCTCAGTTCATTGGTGAAAGTTCAACTATATCACTAAATAATTCCAAAACTATGTTAACATTTTAACACATAAGATGTAGGTGTACATGCATGGCTACATGTGTGTGTATGTGTATCTCAAATTTGGATAAATTACTTCTCTGGGCACTCATCATCAGATATTTGATGATCTCTACATGAAGAGAACAACATAAAATTACAGAATCACAGAACTGCAGAATGGCTGAGGTTGGAAGAGACCTCTGGAGGTCATCTTGTCCAACCCCACTGCTCAAACAGTGTCACCTAAAGCAGATTGCACAGGACTATCTGCAGATGGCTTCTGAGTATCTCCAAGGATGGAGACTCCACAACCTCCCTGGGCAACATGTTCCAGTGCTCAGTGACCATCACAGTAAAAAAGTGTTTCCTGATGTTCAGAGGTAACCTCCTGTGTTTCACTTTGTGCCCATTTCCTCTGGTCCTGTCACTGGGCACCACTGAAAAGAGCCTGGGTCCATCTTCTTTACACCCTATCTCCTATTTATAGACATGAATAAGATCCCCCTGAGCCTTCTCTTCTCCAGGCTAAATGGTCACAAGTGTCAGCCTTTTCTCATAAGGAGAGATGCCCCAGTCACATCATCATCTTCACGGCCCACTGTTGAATTCTCTCCCACCTGTCCATATGTCTCTTGTACTGGGGAGCCTATAATTGGACACAGGACTCCATGTGCAGCCTCATCAGTGCTAAGTATAAGGCAAAGATCACCTCCTTTGACCCATTGGCAATACTGTCTAATGGCAGCCCAGGATACCACTAGCCTTCTTTGCAGCAAGGGCATATTGCTTTCTCATGTTCAACTTGGTGTCCACCAGGACCCCCAGATCCATTTCTGCAAAGGTGTTTTACACCTGCTTGGCCCCCAGCATCTACTGACCTATTACATGCATCTTACATTTCTTCTGAGCAGATCAAAACACTTGCTATGGATCATTTTAACCATATAAAACCCAAAACTGCAGTTAAGATTTTTTCCATTAATTGCAAAGCCAGAGGATCAGACCTAAAATCCAAGGATGAAGGAATAATATATATAATACCTACCAATTTTAGTGATAATTAAATGTCAAAAAAATTCCAATGAACTGAATGTAAGCTATTTAGACAATATCAAGGTGATTCCCATTATTTCCACCAATTGTTAGATTATTACTTCCTCCAGTGTTTTATGTTATAACAAAAGAGCTGTCTACCACATATTGAACAGAAGATTTATTCTGTATGGAGTATAGAAGGGATTATTTTATAGCCACTTCGCAAAAATGCTTATAGAAATATTCATTTCAAACACTTCCAATGTTTTTATAACACAAGCTTGTTTTTGTCTTTGCATAACCATTTTTTCTCCCCATGTTTTCACTGAAAAAATGTCAGAAGTTCTTGTTAAAAGCATAAATAAAATAAGAATATTTTCAATAATGTTAGAATATATCAGTTGTTTTCCAAGGTGCAAAATTTATCACTTTGTCAATAAAGCTTCTAGTGCATAAACTAGCTGGGAGTAATACACTCACAGTCACCATCTCATATCTGAAATGCTACAATGGGCAAGGTCATTGCTTTTGTTCTGTTTCAGTGCAAAGAAAAGCTTTAGCATAAAGAACTATGAGGATTTTAGTCTGTGGTAATGTAAACTAAGTTCTCTCATAGAGACACAGTGTGTTCCCACAGAATACTGAAGTACATTGGATGGACAGCAATGGAACAGGTGAAAGAAGTAAGGTTTTAAACTTCAACTAGTGAAAAAAAGTATACATTTACTTCCAAAATTCTTTCCCAGAAGAAAGCCTAAAAGATGGTCAAAGAAAGCATAGCCACCATGATGAGCAAGACTGGCAGACTGGTAACAAAAGATGAGGAGAACGTTGAGGTACTCAACGACTTCTTTCTCTCAGTCTTCCTGCTAATCTCTCTTCCCACACCTCCTGAGTGGACAGACTGCAAGACAGGGACTGGAGGAGCAAAGTCCCTCCCACTGTAAGAGAAGATCAGGTTCATGACCACATGAGGAACCTGAAAATACACAAGTCTATGGGACCTGATGAGATGCAACCCAGAGCCCCGAGGGAACTGGCTGATGTAGTTGCCAAGCCACTCTCCATGATATTTGAAAAGTCCTGGCAGTAAGGGGAAGTCCCCTGTGACTGAAAAAAGGGAAACATTGCACGCATTTTTTAAAAAGGTGGCAAGGAGGACCCTGGGAACTACTGACCTGTCAGCCTCACCTCTGTGCCTGGGAAGATCATGGAGCAGATCCTCCTAGAAACTATGCTAAGGCACATGCAGGACAGGGAGGTGATTCAAGACAGCATGGCTTCACCAAAGGCAAGTCTTGTCTGACCAGCAGTCCTGATTTCAGCTGGGGTAGAGTTAATTTTCTTCGTAGAAGCTCATATGAGGCAATGTCGTGGAACTGGGATGAAAAAAAAGTTGGTAACATACCAATGTTTTCAGTTGTTGCTAACCAGTCAAGGACTTTTCAGCTTTCCATGATCTGGTCTGCAAGTGAGAAGGCTGGGGGTGCACGGGAAGCTGGAAGGAGACACAGCCAGAACAGCTGACCCAAACTAGCCAAAGAGATATTCCATACCATATGACATTATGCTCAGCATATAAACTGGGGGAGTTGGCCAGGGAGGTGCCACAGCTCGGGAACTAACTGGACATCAGTCAGTGAATGGTAAACAATTGTGCTGTGCATCACTTCTTTTGTATATTCTTTTATCATTATTATTTTTATTTTCCCTGTCCTATTAAACTGCCTTGATCTCAACACACGAGTTTTACCCCTTTTCTTTTCCAATTCTCTCCCCCATACTGCTGCGGGGTGGGGGGAGTGAGTGAACGGCTGTATGGTTTTTTTGGCTACCTGCTGGGTTAAACCACAACAGTCCTTTTTGGCGCGCAACTTGGGGCTTGACAGGTTGAGATAACGACAAAACTGACTACAGTGTGTTAGAACATATTTGTTATAAGCATTCGTTGTATTAGTCTGACAGTTGCTGGTCACAACGTTTATTCATTTGCTCTCAAAGTTCTTGTGCTTTTTCTCAGAGGTGTGTTCTGTGACATGCTACTTGCTGTATATGTTTCCCCTTGTGCTGTTTATCATCTCTGGGAACTGGGTCAAGCTTATTGTTGTGCTGTACCTTGTTACAGCAGCTTGTGACATAAAATGGCTAGTCGTGACAGTAACCTGGTATCTGTACTCAGCATTGCCATCATCTGTGTACTTCAGGAGCCATCTCTTAGAAACTAATAATAATTACACTTTTTACCTTTTCTCCACAGAGACCCAGACTATGGGGAAGCACATTCCTTCACCTTCCCCTTCTCCTCTAGACTAGTTACAACAGCTCTTGAGAACGTGAATATTCTTGGCATCTTCAAAGCAGCATGCTGTTCATTGCCAAGGGGTTAGACTAGATGTCCTTTAAAGGTCCCTTCCAACCCAAACTGTTCCAGGATTCTATGATTCTAACCTAGATCTCGAAATATGAGGGAATGCCTCAGTCACTGTGGACACAAGTGAGGCCACTGTCTCTAATGTGCTGTAAAAAGAGCTGGCGGGGAAGGCAACCAGCCTGGCTGAACAGGGAGATTTTGCTGGGACTCAGGGAAAAAAGGAGAGTTTATCACCTCTGGAAGAAGAGGAAGGCAACTCAAGACGAGTACAAGGATCTCGTTAGGTCAAGCAGGGACAAAATTAGAAAGGCAAAAGCCCAGCTAGAGCTCAATCTGTCCACAGTCGTAAAGGATAATAAAAAATGCTTCTACAAATATATTAACAGCAAAAAGAGAGGAAAGGAGAATCTCCATCCCTTACTGGATATGGCAGGGAACATTGTCTCCAAGGATGAGGACAAGGTTGAGGTACTTCATGCCTTCTTTGCTTCAGTCTTTAATAGCCAGTCCAGATATCCGCAGGATATTCAGCCCCCTGAGCTGGAAGACAGGAATGGAGAGCACAATAACCCGCCCATAATCCAGGAGGAAGCAGTTAAGGACATGTTACACCACCTGGACACCCACAAGTCTGTGGGGCCTGATGGAATCCACCCAAGAGTACTGAGCGATCTGGCGGAGGAGCTTGCCAAGCCACTCTCCATCATTTATCAGCATTCGTGGTTAACAGGGGAGGTCCCAGATGACTGGAGGCTTGCTAACGTGATGCCCATCTACAAGATAGGCCGGAAGGAGGATCCCGGGAACTACAGGCCTGTCAGCCTGACCTCTGTACCGGGGAAGATTATGGAGCAGTTCGTCCTCAGAGTGCTCACAGGGCATCTGCAGGACAACCAAGGGATCGGGCCCAGGCAGCAGGGGTTCATGAAAGGCAGGTCCTGCTTGACCAACCTGATCTCCTTCTATGACCAAGTGATCCACCTAGTGGATGAGGAAAAGACTGTGGACATTGTCTACCTGGACTTTAGTAAAGCTTTTGACAGCGTCTCCCACAGCATTCTCCTGGAGAAACTGGCGGCTCGTGGCTTAGACAAGTGTACTCTTCGCTGGGTAAAGAACTGGCCAGATGGTCAAGCCCAGAGAGTCATGGTGAATGGCGTTAAATCCGGCTGGCGGCCGGTCACAAGCGGTGTTCCCCAGGGCTTGGTTCTGGGGCCGGTCTTGTTCAATATGTTTATTGATGATCAGGATGAGGGGATCAAGTGCTCCCTCAGTAAGTTTGCAGATGACATCAAGTTGGGTGGGAGTGTTGACCTGCTGGAGGGTAGGAGGGCTCTGCAGAGGGATCTGGACAGGCTGGATCAATGGGCAGAGATCAACTGTATGTGGTTTAATAAGGCCAAGTGCAGGGTCCTGCACTTCGGTCACAACAACCCCATGCAACACTACAGGCTTGGGGAGGAGTGGCTGGAGAGCTGCCCGGTGGAAAGGGACCTGGGGGTGCTGGTTGACAGCTGGCTGAATATGAGCTGGCAGTGTGCCCAGGTGGCCAAGGCAGCCAACAGCGTCCTGGCCTGTATAAGAAATAGTGTGGCCAGCAGGAGTAGGGAAGTGATTGTGCCCCTGTACTCGGCACTGGTGAGGCCGCAGCTTGAATCCTGTGTTCAGTTTTGGGCTCCTCACTACAAGAAGGATGCTGAGGTGCTGGACCGTGTCCAGAGAAGGACAACGAAGTTGGTGAGGGGTCTGGAGTACAAGTCTTATGAGGAGCGGCTGAGGGAACTGGGGTTGTTTAGTCTGGAGAAGAGGAGGCTGAGGAGAGACCTCATCGCTCTCTACAGCTACCTGAAAGGGGGTTGTGGCGACTTGGATGTTGGTCTCTTCTCCCAACTAACTAGTGACAGGACGAGAGGAAATGGCCTCAAGTTGCACCAGGGGAGGTTTAGATTGGATATTAGGAAAAATTTCTTCACCGAGAGGGTGGTCAGGCATTGGAACAGGCTTCCCAGGGAGGTGGTGGAGTCACCATCTCTGGAAGTATTCAAAAAACGTGTGGATGTGGCACTTCAGGACATGGTTTAGGGGACATGGTGGTGCTGGATTAACGGTTGTACTTGATGATCTTGAAGGTCCTTTCCAACCTTAGCGATTCTGTGACTCTGTAATATTAAGTGGCTTAAACTGAGTTTATCTTTTTGCCCATTTTTACATTAAATAGCTCTCTTGGCCATAAGATTTGATTCATAATTAAATATTTTTCTCTTTTTTGTTTCTTTTTAAACAGGCACCCTTGTGTAGTTTTGGTCGAGTCATCCTTTACTTATCCCGAGAAAGGAAACTAATTATTCATACAACCCAGGTGCTGCCTCAAAGCATATGCATGAATATATCAGTATACATAGGGTAGTCCTGGTTGTTTCCCTAAATAAGATATTTCAAAAGTAATTAAGAGGAAAAAAATTTAGAACTGTCTTACATGTAACGATAACTATAGCATTTAAGGAAACTGGAGGGATGAGAGGAGACTAAAGCACCTTTGTTTAAAGGATTTTCTCCTACAGTATAATGTTGTGCTATTTTATCTTGAACATTCCAATCAGTTCTGATTATTTCAACTCCTACACATCAAGCATCAGTGGTCCAGAGTGTTATGGGAATAGCACACAGCTAAAAGTAAGAGACAGGACCTAAGAAATCCACTGAGCTATTTCTTTGCTACAAGGAAAAGTGTTTACTCTACCAGAAGACACGGAAATGCCTGTAAACAGATATGCCCATTAAATCAGTTAGTGAGCAAGGTCCCTTTTGAAAGAGCAACATGGAAAACATCTCCTCAGGTTTACTTAACTTTCTGTTCAAAGGGTGGATGCTAAGCCTCAGGGATAAGCTGGTGACATGAAAATCTATCTTCCAAATCACTCGGGTGTTTTTCAGTAATGAGTTCCCACTTCCCTATTGCTGAAAGGCATGGCAAATAGAGTCATAGATCAAAGCAGCACATGGCCGAGTGAGTATACTGTAGAAGCTAAAGCGGCAGGGCTGCTGCATGGTAATGAAAAGGGCTATCACTAAGGGTTTACTCTGGGATTCAAAACTGTCACTTTCAATTTGAAACAAGGGATCCATTAGCTTAGTGCACTTTTTATTGTTATTGATTTGCAATCCTTTACTTTCTTTTAATTTCAAACTGTCATTGAACGCGTAACTGTTTTTTACTTCAGAGAATAAACCTTGACCATCTTGCTTTCAAATAATTATTCTCAAACCACATTTTCTTCCTGCATCAGCTTCTCAATGAGTTTCATTAATACAGGCTTCCATTTACCTTATGTTTTTGGCAGATTTGCTTTTAGCCACGTCACGCCTTACCGCAGTAATTTTGTCACATCCCCTAGTTAAGTCAGCATGGCCCTGAACAGTAACTTCTTTTCCTGAAGTAGTGTGTGGGGGTAGGGTGTTAAAGTGCACGGACACATTTATTCATACTTAATAAACCCCGCACTTCCATCCTTTCATCTAACTTAAGTTCTAAGGAAATCAGCTACTTTTTCCCCTTGTCTGCTAATGCAGGAACTACTCCAAACAATACAACTAGAAGTGGCAGAGGAATTCCAGAGCTGCAAGTCCAAATATAAAAACTATGCCAATAATCTGAGACAAATATCAGACTGAAATATGTTTACACAGGACCCTACCATACAGCTGTAACACTGATATTTTCTTCACACCTTTGAGTGGTTATTTCTTGCCTCAATGCACTCAGTTTATCAAAGCAATGAGTATTTTTATCTCAATCCAATGAAGCTTTTACATATGCACCTAAATTTCAGTCTAAAACTAATATAAGGAGTTTATTTGTATAAATAAAATACATCCTTACACACTTCACTGGATCAGGATCATCGTTCCCTGCAAGACCAAAGCAAATGTCACTAAAACTTAATCTGAGAAATCAATTTAGCAATGCTGGAGATAAGGACTCCTTTCAAAGTTTCATCTCTGCTTCTGAATGGAAGTTTTGGGTTTCCCAGATACAAGCCCAGACCATGACAAAAGCACATTTATATACATGTGTATGTATAAATTTGTATTTGTATGTATATATATGCACATATATATATATATACATATATATTTATACCAAAAACAGACCTCACATTTTTCAACTAGTACTGCTTTGCATCCTGTCCCTCCTGTCCCCACATTCTTTCTTTGCCTTTTGCAGCTTCACTAACTTGAGTTACTCTTCTACTCCTTCATGGCATCAAGTAGATAATTACATGGTTACTTACTGATACAATAGACATCATTTTAAAATAAAAACTGCATTATTTTATGAGGCAGCATGCATTGCTTGTCACAGCTTGGTCAAATCAAGTTTAAGTAATTACACTCTTTTCTACCATTACCTCACCTGTTGCAAATAGATATTACTGCTTTTCAAAGTTCAATCTGACAAACACTTTCTATTGTACATAAGAACTGTACTTGTGAATCAATCTCACTGGTATTAAACACGGTAGGATTTTATACTTAAGTTTATACACCTTCACTGAGCTATGATCCATCATTTTAAACAGATACCATGATTCTGTCTTAAGGTTCTTGCATTTTTGCAATATATGAAATTATTCCCTTTTTTAAAGCACTAGTAGGAGATACTGCCATCTTACACAGAGAATGACCATTTGTTAGTGTTAATAATATTAGCATATTATTAATATAATACTAAATTATGTTTACTTGACTTTTAGCTATATTTTAAAAGACAGTGATACATGCATCTATTTCCTTTAAAGCTAAACTAACAGACCAAAACCCAAAAGTATTTTGTGATACTGTTGCTGTTTCTGTGAAGTGTCATCAGAATATGCCTGCAGCACCAGCTTTTAATTCGTCATTGCCAAACATCCACAGTGAACCAGAATAGTCTAGTTTTGCTTCCTAAGTTCTCTTGTACTGGGAAGTACTTGGCTACAGAAATTCCTGCCATAAAAGATGCAAAATACTTTATCTGTAGCTAACTCAGTTGATGTCCAAATTCTTCAAATTCAGAAGTACCGAAGTCCAGGTACTTCTGAGACACAACTCTATGTTGATAACACAGAAGCAACCTGAGACCTAAAAATGCCCTTAAAGCTGGTGTTGGCCACAAAAGATCAATATCCATTTATACAGAATTTCTGGATTCCTGGCCCTGAACAATACTTCAATAAACTTCCCCATCCCTGGAAGTGTTCAAGGTCAGGTTGGACATGGCTTTGACCAACTTGATCTAGCTGAAGAGGTCCCTGCTCATTGCAGGGGGGTTGGACTAGATGACTTTGAAAGGTCCTTTCAAACCAAACCATCCTATGATTCTATGAAACCCATTGTAATACCACCTTCAGATTTTAAATACTTCACTCTAGTCTTATCTTTTGCCTTACTTAGACATTTAACTGTCACATGAAAGTTCAGGTTCACTTTATAATCAACAGAAGAGAGATACTTCACAGGAACATCTCAAAATGTGATTTTATAAAATTAATTCTTCCAGAGAAATACATAGTTAAATGTTCCCTGGAAAAAAGATAATAGTTATTCTTCTAAAGGCTATATGACTTTGTAAAAAAAAAAAAAAATCATAGAAGCACCTGTTTTTGTCAAGGGAGTAACATTTCTCTGCTGTAATATAACTCAGGATTATACAGTATACTTTTTATTTTGTAGTGGTAACCAACTTCCAATGATTTTTAGGGTTCAGGATGACTGCATTATTCTAATTTCTTTAGCAGCCATGAAAAATAACTCTGGATAAATTCTAGCCAATTGTAGATCTTCAGACCATGCTTTCTTTCTCCATGTTCTCTCTCACTTCATTGTAATCTCTATTATTACATGAGGAATTACATTTGGGTATAGATATTTTAATCACAGGAGTTCAAATACAGTCAACCACATAAGTTTTTATTTATTTGTTCTGTAACTAGAACTAGAATAAGCTAGAATAATTGAGACAGATGATTTTTCAAAAAAATGTTCCAATTAGGAGTTAAATGAGGACTAATGAATTTTTCCAGATTTTTATCATATGATTCATTTGCTAAATTATTTTTTCTGTCCTTCATTTTCAGCATTTCCTTTAAACCTATCTAACCCCCCCAAAAAAGGAATCCTAGATTAAAAACAATCACTAGGAATGCATATTTTATAAACAACTGAGACAATGAGGTGAAATGCATTATACAAAGAACTATTTTAGAGAAATATACATATTACCCTCTGATTTAATAAAAAGTATGTGAAGAATAAAATAAAAAATCCTGTCTCACACAATTTACTGATTTTCTTCAAAGTTGGAAATAGAATTCACCTACATCAAAAATGACAAGAAAAAGGTACAATAAAGCAAGCAAGTTGCCTGTTTGTAAACATTAACTGCGTGATTTATGCCTATGCATATTAAGGGTGTTAAGGCATCTTTTTCTTTTGTATGGCAAAAATATTTTAATTTGCATTCCCGAGCATAAGACCCAGTTTTAAGAAGTTACATATGTAAAGTGGTACAGTTTGGCAATTCGTTTGCATTGACTGCTTATCAAACATATCCCTGTTGATTCTCTGTAATGGTTTCCAGTGAACATAGTTTCTTCTGAATCTCCTCACACTTTCTGCCCTTAATATTGCAAACACATTTCCCATACATACATTCTCTGACAGTTACTGAATGGTATTCAGCAAATATATTGACTGTCTTCCAACATACTCTAGTAAATTAAAAATATTCTTTTCAAAACCTCAAATACTCAGTCTCGGGCTTACACAACAATAAGGTCAGCATGGATTAGATACAGAATTTTTGCACTGTTTTTTAAAACATCATCAGTCTTTCTTCATTACAAAAATAACAACACTCCACATATATTTGTACTTCATCCCAAAATGACTCATTTATCTGAACTTTTGGTCCTACAGACATGGGAAAATTATGAAAGACCTTCAAAGACACAGGCCAGAAACTAAAATTCATACCTCCACAAAATATGAAGATCATGGACTCATTAGAGAGATTAATTTTATGGACCGTTATAGTTTCTGCCCCTTAGCTAACCACTTTACGTGCCCCAGCCTTTTCAGCTACACATATAAAAACCAAATTTCCCTAGCAGATGGCCTCAAATCAAGTTAAACTTATACCACTTGTTTTCAACTTGTATTTAACTTGCTACATGCTGTTAACGCAAGAAACCTATGCTGTATATATAATTGTTGCTCCTTCCTTGGTCCACATTGTCTTTAAAGATTTATTTTCCATAACAACATCCAAAGCATTTTTAACTAAACCAAGGGATTAGGCTTTGTCTACTTTCTTTAACACATATATCCTGCAAATTAATTTGTTTCAGAGTTAGGAAGCTGTTTAGAAGTCTCATTAATTTTTCTACTTTAAATGTATACAGAATGTGTATATATTTCTCTCATTCCAGAGTGTACAATTAAGTTATAAGTAAAATTATGAGACCTTAATGTTTAACCAAGAGTCATGCTTTCACTTCACCCTCTGGACTAGTTCTTCCAGCCTCACAGGTACAACTGTCACCGTTTTATTGCACAGTTACTTTATTTCAAACATTTAGAGAAGTATGCTGGATATATGAACATATATGAGTAATAATTGGCTCTAGGTAAAAATCATAGGATCCTAGAATAGTTTGGGTTAGAAGGGACCTTTAAAGGTCATCCAGTCCAACCTCCCTGCAATGAGCAGGGACATCTACAACTGGATCAGGTTTCTCAGAGCCCCCTCCAACCTGACCTTGAATGTTTCCAGGGATGGGGCATCTACCACCTCTCTGGGCAACCTGTGCCAGGGTTTCACCACCCTCATTATGAAAAATTTCTTCCTTATAGCTAGTCTAAATCTACTCTCTTTCGTAGTTTAAAACCATTACCCCTTGTCCTATTGCAACAAGCCCTGCTAAAAAGTCTGTCCCCATCTGTCTTATAAGCCCCCTTGAAGTACTGGAAGGCTGCAAGAAGGTCTCCCCGGAGCCTTCTCTTCTCCAGGCTGAACAAGTGCAACTTTCTCAGCCTGTCCTCACAGGAGAGCTGTTCCACCCCTATGATCATTTTTGTGGCCCTCCTCTGGACCTGCTCCAACAGGTCCATGCCTTTCCTGTGCCGAGGGCTCCAGAGCTGGACACAAGACTCCAGCGGGGGTCTTACCAGAGTGGAATAGAGGGTCAGAATCACCTCCCTCAACCTGCTGGCCAGGATACAGTTGGCCTTCTGGGCTGGAAAGGCACATTGCTGGCTCATGTCCAGTTTTTCATCCACCAGTACCTCTAAGTCTTTCTCAGCAGGGAGGCTCTCAATCCCTTCAGCCCCAGCCTGTATTGATACCAGCGGTTGCTCTGACCCAGGTGCAGGACCCTGCACTTGGCCTTGTTCAACCTCATGAGGTTCACACAGGCCCATTCCTCAAGCTTGTCCAGGTCCCTCTGGATGGCATACTGTCCCTCAGGCATGTCAACTGCACCACTCAGCTTGGAGTTGACTACAAACTTGCTGAGGGTGCACTTGATCCCACTGTCTATGTCACTGATGAAGATACTAAAGAGTACTGCTCCCAGTACAGACCCCTGAGGGACACCAGTCATCACCAATCTCCATCTGGACATGGAGGCATTGATCATTACCTTCTGGATGCGACCAACCAACCAATTCCTCATCCACCCAACAGTCCACCAATCAAATCCATCTCTCTCCAACTTAAAGAGAAGGATGTTGTGGCAGACTGTGTCAAAGGCCTTCCTGAAGTACAGATAGATGACATCAGTAGCTCTTCCCTTGTCCACTGATGTGGTCACTCCATCACAGAAGGCTACTAGGTTGGTCAGGCAGGACTTGCCCTTGGTGAATCCATGCTGGCTGTCTCGAATCACCTCCCTGTCCTCCATGTGCCTTAGCATAGCTTCTAGGAGGACCTGCTCCATGATCTTCCCAGGCACAAAGGTAATGCTGACAGGTCTGTAGTTCCCAGGGTCCTCCTTTGACCCTTTTTAAAGATATTCATAAAAACCTCTGTTTCATGGCAGTGAAAAGTTTCATTTAAAAAATAATTTTGTTTTTGGGAGAAGTTTTCCATGTTTAACATATCATTTAAAATAATACAAAAATAGCCAGTCATATAACTTTTAAAACAAAAATATTTTCTTATCTTTGACTTAAAAGTACTGTAAAGTATATTTAGTAATTATTAATAATTAAGTTTATTATTCAAAATTAAAAATGTTGTGCTAAACATTATATCTAGAGTAAGTCAATTTTAGAGTAACAAACTCAAACTCTTCATCTACTTGGGGGAATACAACACTTCATGCAAGAGAAAGTGTGTTGCTTACAGAAGTGGGATACCAGTATAAAAACACTTTAAGAGGTAGAAGTCTAAATCACATTATTTCACCTGTCATCTGACTCTCTAAATACCATTTTCTGTGAGGGTGATAGGTATGTCATCAACCCAACCATTACTACTTGCTCTGTTTCAATCCGTCATGTAATTTAGGCATTTGTTTCAAAAATTCCACTGCTTTTGTAGACAAAAAGTTTGAAATGAAGCATTTCTTATGGGTTCATTCAACCTGACATGGCAAATGAAAAATTTTCATGTTGGGAAAACCTAAAGCCATTTGATTATGTTAATTTTTCAGCTACTGAACAAAGAATTAAATTATGTGCATAAATTATCTGCATACCTCAACATATTATTAAGTCAGTATGTGACCAAAGGAAGAGCATTTTTCAGTAGGGTGCAGTGAATCCACGCCAATAGTGAAATACCATACCATAAAATACTATTGCATAGGGGAGAGAATTTAGTGGGGGGTTCCTTCCACTTCAGCATGCTTCACCAAGAGTTTATTTTTCAAGAGAAGGAGATAGTTACTTGATAATAAATAATCAAATTTGATAATAAGTAATCAACATGAGCAAACAGACCACTTGCTGCTAGATGCTATTATGGTTTCCCCTTTAGGATTTCAAAAGCTTACAAGTGTTGTAAGTATTTGGTAGAAAAGCCGCTCCACTTGAAATTTTGACTAATAAACTAATAGACTAACAAGTTAAATGTTTGTTACACTTGCTGACTTTTGAAAGTAATTCCATGAGAACAAGAAATGAAAAAATAAAGACATTTTTTGTTGATACCAGTCTAGTTTATCAGTCTTTGAGGTATTGTATCTGTAACTTAGGCAAGGGAAGAAGCCAACAAATTATTGCTAGACTTTATGACTGTGAAAATAACATTCGGTATGCAAACTTGATATAAGGTAGTGCTGCAAATAGACAGCCTGAAAAGGACTATGAAGATACCTCAGAGAAAAGATGTTTTGCCATTCATCTCAATGGAGCTGTTCACATTAATGATCATCTCTAGAACATAACAGTCAGTTTTAGTAAGTTACTTGAGAAATACGTTGTCAAAGTCTATCTTCACACTTCACTGATAGTAAGAATATAAACCTTGCAGAATTTCTCAGAAGCTCGTTTGCACTTAAAGTATTGCATTATCTGCAACTTCAATTGGTGAGGGTTGCAAAGGCAGCTTTGCTTGAGTTGAATAATTTTTATAGGGAAGTACTGAGGGAACATAAGTGAGTTCAGCTCTATTTCAGTAACTCCGTCAGAGTATTTCTGAGAGCAATGTTGCTGAAGATTAACTATCTTAAGAGACTTTCCTTGTGTCGTTTACAAAAAGACTACATCCACACAATCTGGGACACTGTCTAAACTTCCGTATTTTTCTGAGGTGATAAGGGTATTGGTTATCATTGAAATGTCAGTCTTTCCAATGTGATTTTCTCTTAATTGTTTTTGCCCACTCAGAGCTGCAAAAATATTCAATCTGATGTCAGCAAAAAATGAAATATAAGCAGCATTATAGTTTATAAATTTCTTGTCAAATCAGGCAAATGCATATGTTTTAGTTCTTTTCAATTGAGCACATAGGTCTCCTTTATTAGTCGATGTTCAATAAGTCAGATGGAAAAGTTTTATTTTTCTGTTTGGAATGATTATTGATTTATACATTTGACAATCAAGTAAAAAAAGACTAAATTAATAGAAAATTTCAAAAGTTTATGATAATCTCTCAATTGATTAAGTTAACCAAGGTTTGTGCAGTATTTTTTGTGTGAATAAGACTGTGAAGAAGTAGTTGACTATTCAGAAGATGGTCCTCCACAGAACAAAGCAGAAGAAATATAGAGTCAGCCAAACCAAATAGGAACTTCTGAAGCTGATCTAAATGCTACAAAAAGCCTTGTTTCTTTACAATTATGTAAATCTGTGTCTTTACCGAACTGCAGATATTGTGTTCCCTGTTTCATACTTGGTAAAAGCAAAGCAAAACTCACCACCTTTTGTTTGTTGGTTTTCACTTGATCCTGAGCTTTTAAAAGATAAAGTGGGTATGTTTTCATATAAGCTATTCAGGCCTGTTTGAAAGTCTATGAAAAAGAAGAAACGTCTTCTGAAGAAACAGCTAAACAAGGAAAGCTTTCTGACAGCGTAATTGGGGAGCATACCCGAAGATCTCTAAGATTTCTGAAATACTGTGTGACTGTTCTTTTTGGAAGTTAAATACTTGATTTATTGTTATTGTTTAATATGCCCTTAATAACCTCCAGGAAGCGAGGAACCTTAACAACAACCTTTTCAGATCAACCTGGGTTTTAGATCTCTACCTCTAACTTTGTTCAAAATGTTTAAAATGTACCAGTGTGTCTGAGATTCTGATGTTAGGAAGAGAATGTGAGAATTAAAATACTTCTCTAATAAATATGACCCTTCCTGTAGAAAAATTAATCTTTTTTCACATTCTCTCCCCTTACCCCCCAAAACATTTCCTTACTATTAGCACATAGGACAGAAGTGACACTGTTTAGTCTTATCAACAGACTAGAAGTTTGAACATGCAAACATTCAGTTGTTCAGGGAAGTGTCATGATCAAAACCAAAGCCACCCAGGGCAGGGATTTCAAGAATCAGCCTCTTGGATTTAGGCTTCTGAATCTACCTATGGGATACTGGACTCTTCCTTAATTTTGATCCCTCCATATATCTCTGAGCAGGATGCCCATTGAGATCTGCCAAACCAGGGAGGCAGTCAGTTGTCCTGGCTGGCACAATCAGAGCAGTGTCTGCAGATGGCACAGAATATGCTGCAATGAACCATTAAATGTAGCTTACCTTTACGGCTGGGCAATACAGATATTTTACTATTACTGCTTCTATGCTCTCCTCTTGAAATTGAGATTTCAATGTTAAATTAATACATATACTAAATAGTATAAAATAATCAGGCATTCAAAGAAAATATAGGGGAAAACATCTGCAAAGTTTATGGAAGTTCACTTTCTTCCAGTAAACATTTTGGTTTTCTGCCAAAGAATTAAAAGTCAACTTTTCAGGAGAGCAAAGAAAAAAATATCCTCTAGGCTTTTTGCTTGTCAGAGGAAAGCTTGGAAATATACAGCTTCATAGCTCACTGATGCCAACATTGAAGTTATCATCTCTGAAACACCATCAACAGAAAGAGTAAGAGATCACAGACTGAACAAATAAATACGATAATATAACCTGGGTCTTCTTGATGGCTGTATATTTCTCTTAAAAACAGGAGGTTTTATCTCTATGGACTTCCATGATGGTAGCCAGAAGAAAAGTCCAGACACTTTGATATATTGTTAAGTAAAACAGCAGTACAGAAAGGAAACATTCAGTTGTCTTTGGGAGGAATGCAGCCTTTGGGCCTTGCCACCTAAAGAAACTGGTTCATGCCGTTACTGATGTGCTCTCACTCTGTACAAGCTTTACCAGAAAAGTGCTTTGAGACTACTTTCTTAAAATTCACTCTGGGACAGAAAGACTCACACATGCTGTCTAATATATCATTTGTCTTTCATTCAAATGACTATTAATTACATATAATGACCAAATTTACTTATCATTTTGTAGAAAGCAGACTGTTTGAAAAAAGCAGGAGTCTTACATCATTAGTAATGCTGACAGTTGCTACTGTTTCAGCACATATTTTGTTATGCTGGATTTATCTTTAAAACGCTACTCCAAGAATGAATTTATTTTGCAAAATCTTAATTTTCACACTTTTTACAGTAACCAGACTCTAATCCTACATTTATAGAAAGGAGAAACAAACAAACAAACAAACAAACAAATAAACAAAACAATCCCCAAAAACCCAAACTTGAAAATACTATCCAACTACTTCGAAATTCAGAAACCAAGGGAAGAGAGATTTTTAGGATTTGATTCAGGGTTTTAAATGCTTCAAATGGTGAGAATGTTCAATTGTTTTAATCCTTTTGAGCACAGATTGTCACCAGTTTCTGTATACTCAAATAAAATCTAAAAAATAAAATGTTAACTTATGCCAGGAATGAATCCTTCATTGAAAGAGTTTAATATGGCTTTTTGTGACGTGTTTAATTACTGAACTATTTTGCCATTATATTCCTAGCAACAGTGGTTTTTGCATAAATTCTCCCAAAGAACATAGTTTATCATAGCTTAGTTTTTAGCAGTGACTTAGTTCTTATTACTCTGAGTACGCTTCATTAAATTAATGGACTTAGCTGGAACCAGTCACAGTAGTTTGCAGCATTGCAACAATTGCTGTACTGAAAGAGTTGAGAACAACACATTTCTGCCTATAGTGAATAAAATTAGTGATCTATTTGATTTATGATGGATCAATCCAATAAATTAGCTGAAAAGATATAATTGGCATAGCTTTTATAATGACAGTACATACACATAAAGAATATCAAGATTTATATTTGCTGAGCTTTGCTAAAGAAAGTAGCAAATGTATTTTCTTATCTAAAAATATATATCTACTAAAAAGATACATTTCTACCTAGAGCCACTACTTACAAGGAAGAAGGATGGTCTTACGCTTGCGGTCCTGTCATGGAACAACTTCATATCTGTACTCTATTTCAGACTACTTATGCGACCTTAGGCAAGTGGCTTCATTACATTGGGCCTCAGTTTCCTGAAATCCTGTCCATCCAAAAACCATAACTGGTTTCTGCAAGAATTTTGCTGGGTTTGGGTGGCTTGAACATAACACAGCAACCGCAACATAACACAGCTGCTCAATATATGTACTCTAAATACGCAATTGGGTTTTTAAGAGGTCTAAGAAGCTGGTAGTTAAAACATAATAAATAATAAATAATTATAAATAATATAATAAAAGAAATTTAGAGGCACTAAGCCCTGTCTACTCAAGTTTTATCTCAGCTATTTTTGGGAAAACAGACTTAACAATATTTTCTTAAATTATCTTTTCATTATGAGAATAAATTTACTAATATTTGGGGCACACACTGTGCTCCAATATGAAGTAGGAGAGGAAACCACAGAAGTGCCAGCCTCTTCACAGGTAAAAACCCAATGTCTCCAAATAGATTTACTTTCAGTGCTTAATTTTAATTATCATAAATACAAGCTTCAGATTGTCCATCAAAATTCACAATTTTGACATATCATTTGTGCATATAGTTTTACACACAATATAGACATCACTGCCATGGGGTGAGCCAAACCTTGACACAGTCCAAAGTAGTCTGTCTTCCATGAGAACAAATGGGATACAGTCAACCAAAATTCAGAAAATCCCGTCTCTGATATTTTATTAGAGGAATATCCTTGACAATAATCAGTTTCTAAAGAACTGTCATCCCAACTTCATGACAATACCCCTGCCATCTGCTACTTTCATTTTGAAGGACCTGTGAGTGCCCTCAGTAGGAAATTACCTTTCTTTGTCTGCTTTATCTCCTCTGTATATCCCTTTATGTGTCCTTTTTCTTGTATGACTAATTCATGATCTAACTCCTTCTTGGGCAACATGAGTCTCATTAAAACTAACTCCTGTTGCCTTGGCTGAGTGTGGCTTCGATAGGAAAGCAACATCTAAGTGCACTGGTGACCTGAAACTTACTCTTTAACTCCAACCCAATCAGCTGTCAGATTTCTATCAAAAAGGGGGCACATTGTAAGAAGAGAAAGCTTTATCTACACTACTTAATTAGATATGTTTTAAGACAGACATGACCTACTGTCTCTCTTCCAACCTGCAAGCACTATCATTAAAGTTTCTCTAACAGAACAGTAAGATATTTTTTTTCTTTCTCCATTTTTAAAAATTGAATACAATTCTCCAGGAACTTGAGAAGTAAAAAATTAAAATATGTCAACCATAATACTACGAAATATCTGTATTTTTCTTACGAATGCACAATTAAGCATTTAAATCATTAAACAACCAACCAACCAAAGGTAGCAACTATTCTAGAAGTTCTGGGTGGCACCTTGGTCTTTTTACTCTAGTCAGTAAGAACATTTGTTGTGTAGAAGCACTGAAAATCAACAGGCTTTTGTTTATTTACCCACATATGGGTACTCAAGGTCCTTAACAGCAACAACTAAGTATGGGAAAAGAAACAAGTGGGAAAACAACTTAACAACATTTTTGTAAATTATCTTTTCATTATGAGAATAAATTTACTAATATTTGGGGCACACACTGTGAATTCATTTCACTGAAATAGAGGAAAACCCCACTTTTTCATTTTGGAGTGTTTCTATTCCTGAAAATAAATATCACTGAATAAAAATAAGAAAAAATCATGGTAAAATGTTTCAAAAATCAAGATGTTTCAGTTTTGAAAACAATAAAAGAAATATATCTTCTCAAAGTTTACTTAGTTTACCAAATTCAACATAGGTTTGATAAATCCCTAAAATGCCACATTAGGAGAATAATCTATTCACAAAGACACACAAAGCAAAGTAAATGAGCAACTTTATCCCAAAACTGAGAATCTCTGCTGTTATTTATTTGCTGATATTCAGGGGACCTAAATTATGTATATGAGAGTTTCTAACCAGAGAAAAAACAGCTCATTCCCCAAAGAACAGGAATATAAATATTAAAAAGTGTAATCACAAGCATAAGTTAGAGAAATCCAATTGTGTATATACATAGTGTTTACACTTTGTGTTTCTTGCCTTTTCCACAGAGTAGCTGAGAGCACTAAAACAACAGTTAACGTTTCTAGGATAGATGCCACAAAGACAACACATTTTGGGAGAATTTCTGCAAGTAAGCACTGGAACACATAGCCTAGTCTGCACCACTAATTTTCTAAAATCCAGTTAGATTATCATGTTTCAGGAATTATATAGTGCAGGTGTTCTCTTCTAGAGAAGGAGAACAGAGAGATGTCCAGAGATGGGCTGAAGGACCTTCTGGTATCCTTTCACACTTTTTTATGCAACAGAGAGAAATTTTTTCTGATGTTTAAAATGTTATTTGAATGGTAATTTTTGTGTGACTATATTTTATTTTCAGCTCTTGGACAGAAAGTGAAATTTGGAAAGTTCAGCAGTGCAGATTTTCTCCTCTCTCATTCTCTATTCCTCTACTCTGTTAAGCAAGTCTCCTCATTTTGTCGCAATCATAATACTAATTCTGAAATGTATACATTTCTTTTAACAACCTATTCCCTCTGAAAACTAGGGCTTTTAAGGAATGTCTTCGCTTCTTCACCTGCTGAAAACAGTGTAAGAAATTCAGGGTTTCTTATTGCATTCCGCAGCTTTATTTCATTTTTGGATTTACTTAGTACAATGCAACAATCAGCATTTATGACAAATGGGCAGAAGCATTAAATGCAACTCTTACATACAACTTAGTGAGATATGTATGAGATATGACTGCCTGTATCCTTCCCGGCTAACCGTGCCATTCTACATTGCTCAGGAAAAAGATGTACTTGATTTATTGCACCAGTGTTATTGATTTATATTCACCAATGTCCCTGCTAAGAATTTGATTGCATTACAAGAGAAAGAAACATAGTTTATTCTACAAGTAATGAATACACTAATACCTGTATAGTAATGAAAAGCAGTAATGCTGCCTTTCAAAAGTAGTCAGGGTGAAACCCATCCCTGTGACTAATCTGTCCCTGAGGAAGTTCAAGTCCTGTGTACCAACTGAATGCTCACAGGCTTCTATCTCAGAATAGTGCTTTACACGATGTAAAACGTAACATACAGTGAAACTAGCACCATTCCAAAGGTGCTCCGACTCTGAGAGCAATGTAACACTAGCCTGTGTATAGCAAAACACACAACAGGAAAGTCCACGGTCAAACCATC
Organism: Phaethon aethereus; assembly: GCF_964289735.1. Classification (NCBI taxonomy): domain Eukaryota; kingdom Metazoa; phylum Chordata; class Aves; order Phaethontiformes; family Phaethontidae; genus Phaethon; species Phaethon aethereus. The sequence goes on along the minus strand of NC_138579.1, from coordinate 47,945,135 downwards.
AAGGGACAGCAAAATGTACTATGTTAAACAAAGACATCAGTTCAGACTCTGTATGATTCAATCAGTTTCAGAACAGGGAGGGGTTAATAAAAATAATCCTCAACTTCATTCACAGTTTTCTCTACCTACTGCCCGTGCAGCGGTGCGGGGGATGGGGAATAGAGGTTGCGGTCAGTTCATCACACATCTCTGCTACTCCTTCCTCCTCACGGGGAGGACTCCTCACACTCTTCTTCTGCTCCAGCATGGGGTCACTCCCACAGGAGACCATCCTCCATGAACTTCTCCAATGTGAGTCCTTCCCACAGGCTGCAGTTCTTAATGAACTGCCCCAGTGTGGGTCCCTTCCATGGGGTACAGACCTTCAGTAACAGTGTGGGTCCCCCACATGGTCTTAATTCCTGCCAGCAAACCTGCTCCAGCATGGGCTCCTCTCTCCATGGGTTCACAGGCACTGCCAGGAGCCTGCTCCAGCATAGGCCTCCCACGGGGTCACAGCCTCATTTGGGCATCCACCTGCCCCAGCATGGGGTCCTCCATGGGTTGCATGTGGAGATCTGCTCCACCATGGAGCTCCGTGGGCTGCAGGAGGACAGCCTGCCTCACCATGGTCTTCCCCACGGGCTGCAGCGGAATTTCTGCTGGGTGCCTGGAGCACCTCTTCCCCCTCCTTGTCACTGACCTCGGTGTCTGTAAAGTTGTTTCTCTCACATATTCTCCCTCCCCTTTCCAGCTGCTGTTCTGCAGAAGGGTTGGGGTTTTTTTTCCCTTCTTAAATATGTTACCAGAGAGGCACTACCAATGTCTGTGGCTCAGCTTTGGTCAGAGCTCTAGGGGAAGCTTCTAGCAGCTTCTTGCAGAAACCACCGCTGTAGCTCCCCCGCTACCAAAATATTGCCACCAAACCCAAAACAATGATGGTCATCTTTAATCTCTATCAGGTTAAGCCATTGAGACCATGAAGGAGGTAACATTTATTTTCCCTTGTGTACACTCTATCATTTAGCATGTTCACTGAAAGAAAGAAGAGTAGCAAATAGTTTAACTTGCAAAACCTTCAGGCAAACCACAAGCTTTCTTTGTACTATTATTATTTCTGAAAAAAGGCCTTAGGCCTAGTACTGTACCATTAATAACATTGTTCAGCATTGAGCAAGCTTAAAACCTTCCTACAGAGCAAACAGTTCCAGCTAGAGGGCACAAAAAGTACTGGACTGGTATGATTCTTTTATGACTATTTGTATTTTCTAAGCAGATACACGCACTATTTAAAATAACGGGTTACATTCATTTATGGGATACATTTGATTGGAAACTATCAACTTCTGTCACAGAATCCATGAAAATGTCTAACCATTGAACATTTTCATTATACTGAGAAACCACTCTTTTCCTTACACTTACATCACCATAGAGAAACGTTAGAACGAGTGACAAACGTATGATGTCAGACCATGTCTTCCACTATCCATGCCAACACACTGTCATTCATAACTGAAAGTCAAGCATTGCAAAGAAGGCCTCTCTAGCTGTCATGGAAAGTGCATGTATCTCTGTCCAGTACAGCCAAGTTCATGTTGAAGGGCTGTTTCCTATGAAGGTATTCTCAGGGGAGTAAAAGTTGCTTCTGTTTCACTGTAGTTAAATGAAGATTCAGTAAAACCCTATTTTTAGTACACAACAAAAAGAAGGTGTTGATTCTGTATGTTATTTACTGTTTTGTCTTTGAAACTAAATACACTTGAAAATAGGTAAGTTTCATAAAACAAGTAAAGCACATTTTACTACCTTTTCCATGTGTTGGTTTTTTTTTTTTGTTTTTCCACATTTTTAACTTTTAACTTTGGATAGTATTATTTACTGATTTTTGGTGGATAATAGCATATATATATATATATATATATCTATCTCCGTTACTGGCAACATCTTAATACATTTTGAAACATCAGTGGCATAACTTCCTGCTGTCATTCTTGTAAGACATTTTCTATGCATAGCAGCAAAACTTTGAACATTTCTTTTCTACCTCTGAGTTAGTCTCCACAGAGCACATCATAATGTCTCTAAAAGAGACAGTGAAAACTACTAGCATTTCTTAACAATTTTGACTTTTGATAAATACAAGCGAGATGAGATACTATATTGGACAGAGGTGTCAAAATTCTACTGCTAAGGATGGCATGCACCCTGATGAAAGAGAGATCAGAAACTATCACAAAGACACAAACAGATAAGAGATATATGAAAGACTATTACCAGCGATGTTAGAAAAGTTTATTAGATTATAAATTATTATAAAGAACTGGAATGGAACAAAAAATAGGATTCTCAGCATTTTATTTTCACATTCCATGCCATTAAAAAAAATAAACTATGACCATTGAACATTTATTGAACATTTCCTTTTTCATAGGAAAGTGAGAATTAAGAAATACAGCAATCTATTTTTTACTTCAATACATGATTTAGTAAATATAAAGGGGTTGAAGATAACAGTTCATAACTTGAGGGTTCTCAATAGTTCAACAAAAGATCCATGGCATCTATGTTGTACATTTTATACATCTCAGATAGAAGGGACTTTTTACTGCAAATTACCTTTTCCAAATGCTCATGGAGATCAAAAATCAGAATCTTCTGGTGAGGTACTCATCAAGAGTGCTGTACTCTTGTTTGAAATTCATGGCTTAAAACCTGTTATCTCTCTAAAATCTCCTCCTCCAAGAAGTGGAATTATACCAGTTTCTCCATAAATGTCTCTCACATCTAAATTCTGAGGCAGAATATGTCCTACTTGGACTTCTCAACATGCTTTGGCAACTGAGAATATCAAGTTCACAAAAATATTTTTTCATAAATATATTACATCTGTTCTGACTAGTCAGCTTTTAATCTTCTCTTGAGCTGTATGTCAATATACACAAACTGCAAATACATAATTTCTCACATGCTTGTGTAAAAAATAGGTAGCCTCAGAAGTTACCACTGTCAGTGATTGTCTGTGATAATGTATGAAAATTGAGATCCTTAAGCAGTGAGAAAAATGGAAAAACAGAGGAAATAGAAGACTAAGTGACTTGACCAAGACCAAATATGATGAAGCAGTGAAGTGAGTTTGATTTATGGCAGAGTCAAAACTGGGAGTTTTGACTTTTCAACTCCCATTTCTGCAACTTGGCAACTAGCCTTAACTTGCTATGCATTATAGCTCTGATGGAAGTTCAGTATATTCATTTATCTTTTTCCTAATCTTTCATTTGTTGGGTAATCTGGATATAATAAAATCAGAAAAAATTACTATACTTCTATATACTGTATTATATCATACTACTCTAAATCATCTAAAATGAAGTAATTTCTGGCCACAGTTGTAAAGGATAACAAAAAATGCTTCTACAAATATATTAACAAAAAAAGAGAGGCAAGGAGAATCTCCATCCCCTACTGGATATGGCGGGAAACATTGTCTCCAAGGACGAGGACAAGGCTGAGGTACTTCATGCCTTCTTTGCCTCAGTCTTTAATAGCCAGACCAGGTATCCACAGGGTATTCAGCCCCCTGAGCTGGAAGATGGGGATGGAGAGCACAATATACTCCTCATAATCCAGGAGAAAGCAGTTAAGGACCTGTTAAGCCACCTGGACACCCACAAGTCTACGGAGCCTGATGTGATCCACCCGAGAGTACCAAGAGAGCTGGCGAAGAAGCTTGCCAAGCCACTCTCCAGCATTTATCAGCAGTCCTGGTTAACAGGGGAGGTCCCAGACGACTGGAGGCTTGCCAATGTGACACCCATCTACAAGAAAGGCCGGAAGGAGGATCCTGGGAACTACAGGCCTGTCAGCCTGACCTCTGTACCAGGGAAGATCATGGAGTGGTTTGTCTTGAGTGCTCACAGGGCATCTGCTGGACAACCAAGAGATCAGGCCCAGGCAGCATGGGTTCATGAAAGGCAGGTCCTGCTTGACCAACCTGATCTCCTTCTATGACCAGGTGACCCACCTAGTGGATGAGCTGCCTGGCAGAAAGGGATCTGGGGGTGCTGGTTGACAGCTGGCTGAATATGAGCTGGCAGTGTGCCCAGGTGGCCAAGGCAGCCAACAGCGTCCTGGCCTGTATCAGAAATATTGTGGCCAGCAGGAGTAGGGAAGTGATTGTGCCCCTATACTCGGCACTGGTGAGGCCGCAGCTTGAATCCTGTGTTCAGTTTTGGGCCCCTCACTACAAGAAGGATGCTGAGGTGCTGGACCGTGTCCAGAGAAGGACAACGAAGTTGGGTGAGGGGGCTGGAGCACAAGTCTTACGAGGAGCGGCTGAGGGAACTGGGATTGTTTAGTCTGGAGAAGAGGAGGCTGAGGGGAGACCTCATCGCTCTCTATAACTACCTGAAAGGGGGTTGTGGCGACGAGGGCGCTGGTCTCTTCTCCCAACTAACTAGTGATAGGACGAGAGGAAATGGCCTCAAGTTGCACCAGGGGAGGTTGAGATTGGATATTAGGAAAAATTTCTTCACCGAGAGGGTGGTCAGGCATTGGAACAGGCTGTCCAGGGAGGTGGTGGAGTCGCCATCTCTGGAAGTATTCAAAAAACATGTGGATGTGGCACTTCAGGACATGGTTTAGAGGACATGGTGGTGCTGGATTAATGGTTGGACTTGATGATCTTGAAGGTCCTTTCCATCCTTAGTGGTTCTGTGATTCTGTAATTAGACCAAGTAAAGCGCTATCCTGAATTTTCTCATCAACATCATTCTCTCACACCCCAATATTCTTCATATTATTCTTGTAACAAGAATATATTCTTGTAACTATTGTAAACAAAGTCCTAAAGTAAAGATGTACTTCAGCTGCTCTGTCTCCATCCAGCTTTGCAGATTCAGTAAAGCTAAAGAGATCAGTATGCATTTTGTTTCTACAAGATTCATGCAACTAAAACCCAACACTTTAGTGCTGTTTGAAGATCTAGCTGCTTCTGCTCTCTGCCAGAGCATAATAAACCCAAATTGTTTTCCCAGGGACAGTGAGAAGTAGATTACTGAAGCCACTTAATGACATCATCAGCTTCTTCACAAACAGGGTAATTCAACAGAATGACAGGCATGTACTCCGTTGCATCTCTAGTGTGTCCTTTGAGAAAGAAGCAGAGATTGCATTTTCTGTCAAAGATGTTTTATTGGAAGAGATAAGTGAAGGAGATGTTAGGCCATTTGGAGGGTTCAGAAAGCAATATAGCACATTCAGTCAAAGAAGGAAAACTTGACCCTCCAATGACCCTAATGCTTACTCTAGTCGATGCAATACTGTTTGCCATAATTCACCTTCTAAACCATCAGGCAGAGCAAGAAAAATAACAGATTTTCTTAATGTCACTCAGGTGATTGGTCTATCTTGTAATTCCTTTAGACACTAAAACAAAGATTAAAGAGTAGGAAATGACACAGTAGCCAAATTTCAAACACCTGCTGCTCATTTCAGCTGCGATACTGAACCCCTCCAGAATTACACATCTGCAACATATGAAATGTCCAAAGAATCACTGCTAGAGTTTCTATTTTACCTTATATGTTACAATGGGGTTTTTTTCCCATAAGAAAAAAAATCATTAGCAAAATAAAGAATACTAGATACACACTCATGCAGGACTTTTAGGGTGAATGTCCAAATAGATCTCAGGTCCCCTCTCTTTAAAAAATGATCTCCAAGGAAAATGCCCCTAACTAGCAGTACAACGCTTGTAAGATGCTGCTAAGCAGTGTCAACTTAGCTTGATAAATATATGATATATATACAACTTCATTGAAAAGAAAACAGTAAGAAAACACTCATATTATTGATATGTTTTGCACAGTAGCTATCCTATGGCTAAAATAATAATTTAACTCTCTGTAAAGCTGTATTTATAAGTTTGTTAGAAAAATAACTTTCAGATAATAAATTAGAAGAGCTCCAGAGGGAACTATAATAATCAAGTATAATGGAGACCAATAATCAATACCAAGTTAATAAAAAGTCTGCAAATCCAGGTGAAAAAAATAACTGAAATACTGTCTTTACAATGTTATTTTATTTATATTGCAAGACCGAGGATAGAAATTTTTTTTTTTTTAAGAATTATAACAGAATCATACAAGTTAGAGAAAAGACCTTTAACAAAAACTGGTAGCTTACTTCTAGATTTTCTTTCCAGTATCTGCTAAGTTTAAAATGCAGCTTACATCTCTAAGTCATATTCTATAATGCATGCCTCTTGGTAAGTTCTCCTTGTACAGCATTTCCCGCATTTCAGCTTGAAATCTCATAATGTATATTTTACACATTTTCCAACATATATTGCATGCTTTTTCTTTATCCCCAACCCTATTTTTCAGTCTTTTCTAGTGGCTTAGAGCTCCAGTCTGAACATAAGAAGAAACAGCACTGATTAGAGGAGACTGTAAAGAACAGTGGAGATGATGTTCAGTGAAAGAAATACTAGATTCATAATTTTTTACTGTTGGACACTTTCCAGCCCCTCCACACAACTCAAGGTTTTCTGTTGACCTTTGTTCACTGGATGCTTTCCTCTGTCACTCCTAGGATCATACAGATTATTATTACTAAGTTGCCAAAGAAGTTTGTAATAAAAATGGTAGCAACAGCATAGGAGGCAGTAAGATTTTCACTGCTTCAACCTCATATTTTATATCCTATACTAAAAGCATGAAGAAAATATGAGATAAGATGATAGTTTGTGTGCAGTTACAGAGAGGAAATTAAATTTAAAGGCAGCAAAGGAAAATGAAAATTTGTATGTATTTTTCATAGAAAAGAGAGTTTGAGTCTGGAATATGGGATATTCCTTATAATTTTGTTAAAAGCCTTAGAAAACTGACTGAAAGAGAGGAAAGAATTGCATATTTTCAATCTGTCAAGCTATCTGTTATGAATATTAACACTACCATAGAATACACGAAGGGACGCATAATAATATTTTAGCTTGCTGACTCTAAACTGCCTGTTTCTATGTATGTGCTCCTCTTTACCTTCTTAAGATGTTATTTTCTTTTTTGAAATGGATACAATGATGTTTGGATTCCATAACTCCAATCACGGGGCATTTCTATAGAAAATGCTCACCTCAAAAAAGGAAACGTCATCACCAATTTTTATCATTCCTGGTGGCTGATTTCACAGATCTTATATCACATTGAAGGAAGAATGTGAATCTTCAAACTTGTTTGCAGAATGGGGTTGTCTTTTCTTTGACATCTGGATACATAGCAACAGATTACTCTCTTCAAAACCCTACAGAAAATGGTTTTACTTAAGTAATGTATGATCCACCAACTCAACAAAGAGAAAAACCCTAGTGCCACAAGCCTCAAAATACGTATGTAGATAACTATGCATTTGAGTGGCACTATTAAAACCAGTGGTCCTATGTCTAAACATAAAAGTTAAGGATGAAGAGACATTTGTGGTGCAGAGGGTGAGAACTCATAAGGGTGTTTCTATAGTTTCTGTATGTGGGTGTATATGGGGGAAGTGTGTTTTATTTAAATGCACACTGATAATGAAAATGTAGCAAAAAAAAATGATGTATGCTTCTAGAAATGTTTTTAATAATTTCTAATTATTTTCAAATGAAGCATATGCTAAGGACTAAACCAAATCACAACACAGTAGTGTAAACGCTACCTCCTAGTGATCCTCCATAAGCAAAGCCTATTACATGAGAAAGTATTTATCCCTGTATGAGGTAGGTAGTGGAAACAATTTAATACTTTAATGTAAATGTGGCTGTTTGCAAATATTTGTTTTCCCAGGCTGACAAACTAGAATACAAATGTTTGAAAGAGACAATTGGTGCCTAATATCAGGCTTAGTTTCAGAAATTAAGCTGTACAGGCTTTCAGTCACTGTTGATATTTTTTTTAGTGCCACGTATGCAATCTACTTTTCACCATTATGTGTATATGTGACAAATGACAAGTCTCAACTCAGGGAATTTTTACTTGATTTAATTTACTGCTAATTAACACCAACTTCTGATCACCAAGTCAGGTAGAGGGTGAAAAAAACCTATAATCAATCAAGCACTTGAGAAAATACCCTTCCTCCCCCTTCTCCAGATTCACCTGTAATCAAATACATCTCCTCCCCACTTCCTATTCTAGGCTTGTCTTGTTTTCACTGCAGGTTACTAAATCCATCCCAATCCCATAGGAAGGTGATAGGCAGTACAGGATGTCATGATCATGTGCACAATGGTTTCTCTCAAACGCTCTTTGCTTCTTCCTGGTTTCCTCTCCCACACTTTGCTGCTTGCCCCTTTTCTCAGATGCTCTTTGCTTTTTCAGGTTTTCCTGCAGGTCTGTTTCTTAGTGTCCCTGCCATAGCATGGGTCACCCATTGGCCACAGTCCTTCAAGGCTGTTCCTGCTCAGTGTGGTGCCTCCTTCCAAAAACATGTCTCTAGATGGGTGCTTCCACCCCCTCAGGTGCCTGTTTTTTTCTTAAATATGTTTTTGTAGTGGTGCCAACACAACAGATAACATTATGGTTACTCTTGTGCCAGTAGTGAACTTGACACAAAATAAATTAATTAAACTGATCTTTAGGAGGGTAGGAGAAAAGTTTTCCTCTACTTTATGGTTCCTAAGGTCACAACAGTAATTTGCATTTGTACTTCTGCAACATGTACATATAGCAGCAGGAGAAATCCTGCATGCTGTTGTCTCTCTGATGAATTGCACCTGTTGCTACTACCAGGAATGATGACAGACTAATAGAATAACTGTGTCAAGTTTCCTGTGATGCTTTACACTGAAGAAGAAAAAAAAAAGATCTACATATATTGTTACTGAAATAAGTGCAGAATAGATTCCTACAAGCAAAACCAGAGTGGTGACAGAAAGACACTTTTCAGGGCTATAGGGTACCCAAAGTCCATATGGCTTAGCAAGAAGATTGAAATAATGGAATATGATCCCATGCTAGTTTCCACTCAGCAGGGTTACTGCCAATTTAGAACAGAATCTAAGTGCAAATTTACAGAAAAAATATTTTTCAGACATTTAAAACTATTCATTTGTTGCAAGTTGTTGCTTTGAAAAGACACTGTGCACTTAGACATTTCCAAGAGATCAGAGGCGGGGAAAAAATCAATAAAAATGCATCTTGAGTGTTGATATGTGCATTTTGTAATCAAAAATGTGCATATGTATTCACAAATCGGTGAAGACACTTGTGGGCTTTACAGCTAGCAATGTCTTTGTTTTCTTGCATTAATCTCAGGATTCCAGCTGAACTGTGACCCATACTCTGTGTTATTCAAATCCATTCATAATCAGCAGTTCTCAGGATTTAAAAAAGGAATTGGTGAAAAGGTGACCTGTTTGGAATTCACACACGCATGTTTTCCTTTATGTTTGTTAAGAGATTTTGAAAAGGCTTTTGCTAACCAAAATAACAGCTAGAAATGTACTTGACATTTCACTTATTTTTCAGTATTTTTAACCTTGGTATAAATGTTTCATCTCTTAGATTATCTTGTATACTGGGATGCAGTTTGTGAAAAATATATCTTCTGTGTTGCACCCAATATTTGGAGATTATACCACCTGGAATCTACTTATTCAAACACACCTGGTGCTGTCTCTCTTTTTAGCCTGTAAATACACCTTAGCCTTGCCACTACAATGAATCACAATTTCTGGACTGTAGAGAAGCCTGTTTACTTCTTTTCCAATATGTAACATATGAAATATTGTGGAAAATGATTGAAAATTCATGGATACCGTGAATCCCCAGTGCCATTCTAATGGATCTTCTCTACCAATTTGAAGAGGACTTTTTTTATTTTTTTTTTTTATGTTTGTTTCATAAATACCAGCAATGGTGAAAAGGACTAGGCACTTTCAGTATCAGAAGCCAAACTTTTTTTACCACCAATAGTCTTTATTTTTTGCTTTCTGTGTAGTTTCACTGTTCTCCAAACACGTTCTCATCAGTGCGCTTCCACAAGAAACCACAAGGCCTGAAATAAGAGAGTTTTTTCCTACCATTACATGAAAGTAAGTACTTAAATCCTGTGCACCTTAATGCAAGTCATACTTTGGCAGCTCATATAAATTCCCTTTACTAGGACCTGAACATCAAAAGAAATATTTTAAATGGGCCTATAGTAGATTCTTCACATGAAAGAAACCATAGTTTGAAAGCCAAATACAATAAAAATTTCAAACCACATTGAGCTAAATACATCACTAGAAGCAACAGTAATCCATTTATCATGTGGTGACTCATCTTTGTCCTTCATTTCATTACAACAGAAAATAATCTGTGATACTTTTCCAGTACTCTGGCATTGTAAAGTCCATGCTACAAGATTTTATCAGTCCACTTTTGCCTAGCCAATTGTTTTTCAGGTCACTGAGTAAAGAAGTAAGTTTTATTTCAAAATTGCCAAATATTTAGTATAAAGTAAGAGTCCAAGGAATGATAATACCCTTTTACTGCTATTGCCCAAAAATATTTTTTTCCATGCTATTTTTTAAATCATTCCCTTTGTAATTTGTTCCTATTTGTTATGCTCTCTCTTCTATTAGTTCATCTGGAAAAGAAATTTAAAGACATGAAAATTCTGTCCTCTGTTCATGAAGAATTAAAATCTAATAGGTGTTTCTTGATCATCCATCTTTCAGCAAGTACAGGATTTTTTGGTCTGGAAAACCTTAATGGTTTGGGTGGGCTTTTGTGGGTTTTTGCCATCTCCCCGCTGAATACCTAAGAAATTTGTGTGAACATTTCTAGGTTAGTTATTTGGGGCTAGCCTTCCTAAAGCACCTCTTTTCTCATTCATCCTGTACTTTTATATCATTTAGTAAACAAAAGAATATGTTAGTGGTAGTCAAGATTCTGGCAGAACACACACTACCTGCACAGATCTCCAACACCGATCTACAATATCATCAAACTCCCAATGCAAAGTCTTAGTAGTAACCTGTAACATTTTAACATCCATTTTCTCCATGTGTCACCACATGGACCTGTTGGAATGAGTCCAGAGGAGGGCCAGAAAGATGATCAGTGGGATGAAGCACCTCTCCTATGAAAAAAGGCTGAGAGAGTTGGGGTTGTTCAGCCTGGAGAAGAGAAGGCTTCGGGGAGACCTTATAGCAGCCTTCCAGTACCTGAAGGGTAATAAGAAGGGTAATAAGGCTTATAAGAAAGATGACATGGGACTTTTTACAAGGACATGCAGTGATAGGACAAGGGGTAATGGCTTTAAATTGAAAGAGGGTAGATTTAGAAATAAGGAAGAAATTCTTCACTATGAGCATGGTGATGTACTGGAATAGGTTGCCCAGAGAAGCTGTGGATGCCCCATCCATGGAAGTGTTCAAGGCCAGGTTGGACGGGGCTTTGAGCAACCACACCTAGTGGAAGGTGGCCCTGCTCACAGCAGGGGCATTGGAACTAGATAATCTTTAAGGTCCCCTCCAACCCAAACCATTGCATAGTTCTTTGATTCTATGATTGTATGATCTGACTGTCACACAATTCAAACATGTTGAAGGTTTCTGTAACTTAACACCCACAATTTCATGGTTACTGCTCCCATCAGACTTCAGAAGTCTGACCACTTCTTCCTTATTCAGCACTAGCAGGTCTACTACTCCCTGGTCAGCTGCCTCATCCCCTGTTGTCCACGATGCTCACCAGAGATCTGGAGTGTACTGGTGTCTTTCCAGAAGATGTTCAAATGCACAGCAAAGATCAGTGCTTGTGATTATGACACTTTCTCCAGTTCTCCAAAAAGAGGCTTCATCTACTTTTTCTTCTTGAACAGATTGTCTATAGAAGATGACTACCAAAACGTCACACACACTGATCTGGCCCTCACTCTTAAATTCTCAAATGTCTCATCATCTATTCTGTAACACAGCTCCAGACTCATTGGACAAAGCACATCTCCCCTTCCTTACCTTTCTGATCCTGTAGCCATCCAAAGCAGCACACTAATTATGCAATATATCTTATCACAACTTTGTGTTTCCAATGAGATCATAGCTCTGCAACTGTGCACTGACTTCTCATTTCTCTTGTGAGATTCCCATGCTGCAGGCATTCATGCACAGCATAAATGAAGCTTAATAAAGGGAAATGCAAAGTCCTTGCATTTAGGATGAAATAACATGTGCAACAGGACAGGCTAGAAACTATATGGACAGAAAGGACAACAGCAGTATGACCTTGTAATAAAGATAACCAAAACCATACTGGGCTATGTACAGCAATAGTGCTTGTGGTCAGCGGACATAACTATTCCCCTCCACTCAGTATTTTTGACACCACATCTTCAATACTGTGTTTTATTTTGAGATTTCAGGTATAAGAAAGACATTGCCATACTGAAATGGGTCACCATTCCAGTAAATCCAGCAAAGGGTCACCAAGATGACTGGAGGGCTGGAGCATCTGATGTACTAGATGCTGAGAGAACTGTATTTGTTCAATCAAAAAAAAAAAAAGCAAGCTGATATGGGATCTTATTGCCATCATCAACTACTTGATAGGGTAGAGAGGACAGATCCAGAATTATCTTGGAGGTACATGGTGCCAGGGTGAGAGGCAATAGACACAAGCTGCTACAAGTGAAATTCAAATTAGATATAAGAAACAAAAACATTTCACAATGACAATGATCAAACACTGGTACAGGTGCCCAGAGAGGCTGAGGAGTTTCCATCTTTGGAGATATTCAGAATTTAACTGAACAAGACTCAAGAACAGCTTCATCTAATTAAGCTGGTCCTGCTTCAAGTGGGCAGCCAGACAAAACAACCTCCAGAGGCCCCTTCCAACCTAAACTATTCTTGGATGCTACTGTATGATATCACTACTGATGTCACTAAAACATGTCAGATAGATAGAAAGACTTTATTTTTCTGCTTTTTAGTTCGTGGAAAGTGCTGAATTTCCTTCCCAGAAAACAGTGAAAAAGATTCCCAAAATTCCAAATTTCCTGAATTTCCTATGCAAAGTCGTACAATGTCACACGAATTCCTCATCTGCCTGAACCTTAAAAAAGAAGCAAAATTAGGAGCCATGCCCTCTCAAAATCCAAGTGAATATATTTACTTGCAATTCAAACACTTACGGTGTATTTCTAAAAAAAGTGGCAGGATGATTCTCAGGTAGAGGGTAGAATGGTTGAGTAACTTACCTATCTGGCAAGTAGTCACAAAATATTTTGCATCCTGGCAGACTGCAAAGCACTTCACAACTCTATAATAATAGAATCATGCCATTTACTACTGAACTGCAGCCAACTCCAAGACAGAACACAGCAGTGGTTTAACAGCATGGATGAACACTGTCAGCCCTTTGGAATAGTAGGTAGATGTAAACACCTTATCCATTTAAAAACCATAGAGTGCTTTACGACAGACAGAGTCGAATTAGCCAAACTTCTAGAAATAATATCCCTGTTCTTTGGAGGTGTATTCCTCCCTCCTTTTTTTAATGTAGAATCAGTATGAAACATTACTGGGGATACATAAAAGCAGATGTATACTTACATTCACTTAATTCAAGTGAATACTGAATTTGATCTGAGTTTAGACATAATACCATCTACTGAACTCATACTAGGTTCCCCTTTGATGGCCTGCAGTTAAATACTCATCTGTATTGGACAAACATACTGAATTTGTACTAATCCCAGCTCAGAAATATATTACTTTTCCATAGAGCTTCTTAATGTTCCTCAGTGAAGCTTAAGTGATATACACTCGTGGTATTTAAACATACAGGGCTCAATCTGTTGCTTAAATATAAACATCTAATGCTATTTGACAGACTCCAGGATTATGTGAGACATTGGCGGGTGAGTCTGGCAGATATTACAGGATCTATGAGACTCATGCTTGTCTGGAAAGGCAGCTGGAGGCTAGATTTAGGCACCTAAATCAAGGTTCCACTGCAAACTCTTAAACATCAAGATGCTGCTACATACACCATGTCTTTCCTGCAATTTCTGCCCATCTTATCTAGTGATACAAATAAATAGACATCATTATGAAAGTGCCAACATAAAAATCTCTTTTGTTTTTAGAGACTGGAAGGACTTCCTACAAGCGTATCTGTTAAAAGTTACAGATTTCACTGTCAAAGCTCTGGTTAAAAAATGTGTCCTTGACAAATTAAGTCATGAGAATCTTAGTTTGCATTATAATTAGCCAGACAAAGTTTAATAATTGGCAGGAATAGATTAATATTTTACCGGTATTTGTCATGTGACAGATGTTACAAGCATTAGCTGCTAAACTAATCTGGTAAATATCACTGTAAGAGCTAGTTATCTGAGTCATTCAACATCTCTCCTATTTCTTCCTCTCCATCCCCGCTCTTTTCCCTAATTTCAGTGGGTATGTCACAAATCCTATCACATTGATAAGAAGCTTAAGAGATCTGCTACCAGTTCCTAGGTAAATATGTGTAAGAAAATAGTGTTACAGAAAGACCAGACGACACATTAAGAAGTTGTTCCCACAGACTTACTATACTGTGCATCATATGTACTCTATCTGTAAAAACTTCTTTTAGTATGTCACACTTAAGATGTGACTTTTTTTTTAATAGCCAGAGTGGGTATGAGATACTTTCATACTTATTTACTGTGCTACAATAAATCCTAAAATTTAAAATTAGAGAGCTGAAAAACTAGATTTAGCAATAACCTGTCTTACCTTTGAAATGGATACATGGATTGGATAAAAGATGATAAAGACGGAGATATCTTCATTCAAAAAGTATGGTAAAATAGGCACATAGCCATCAATCTTTAGGCAAAATACTTTATCTTTGAACTGGGGGGGGGGGGGTGTCATTTTGGAAAAGTCCTGAAACAACTGGTTTTCCTCCCATAGGCTATGTTTATTCACTGTAATTGTAAAAGAAACTTTAAAAAGGCTATCCCTTTAAAAGTTATATATGCATTTAATAAAAACATTGCCCACTATTTTTCTGGTAAGGGATGAAAATATCTGTGATGCAGTTCAGTATGAGCAAGCTACCTAAGATTTTTGTTCTTGATTTTTAACTTACTCTTAGATGGACATACAAACAAACAAAAAATATATATATTTTTAAAGGACATGAATCGGTTTGGTAATTTTATATTAGGGTATTAGCAGCCAAACATGATTTTCGTTCCCTGAGTAAACTCTTATCAAGTACCTCAGCATCACAGGACCTCAGCTGCCCTATTGAAAAATAAAAGGAACAATCGTGTTTAGATGCCTTATTATCTTTAGATGGTATTTTAAATGCAAAATGTGGCAAATTGATCACAGAGGCAATGCAGTAACTATGTACTGCTGAGTGCATTACTTATTACGTTGTTAAATATATCCTATCCTTGATTCTAGCAAAAACATGTACAACCAAGTAACCTGAGTACCTGGACTGCTTTTTGTAGAAGGTTGTCTTGAGGGAGCAATGCACCAGCAACTCAAAAACTCAGAGTAGTGATTTTCCCTTTCAGAAATGTATGTTGCATCATGTCCTTTAATACTGAACACAGAAACTCAGGCTAACTTTGATGTGGTGTTGAAAATAAAACAGCTAAGCAAGCAAACAAAAACAACAACTTACCATCAAAGACAAGTTTTCTGGTTTGGTGAAATTTTTAATTAGGAGAGATCTCAGCGCTGGAGCAGGACACCAGCAGAGTGAACAAGACGGAGCACTGTAAAAAATGTTTTCCAGTAAAGACCTGCTGCTGGAGAGCTGCAGGAAAGATGATTCATCCATCCATTGGTACCCCTCAGTGCAGCATGCACTGTTCAGTGGGGCCACAAAGCCTCTCTATCCCCCAGGGAACTACATCTGTGTTTGTGTTTTTATCTTCTGCACAAACACACAGACACACAAAATAACTGTTCCAATATTCTGACCCAATTCTAAAAGGACTTTCCTTGTGGATTAAACAGTTTCTAATTAAAACTTAGTGTTTCTTTTTTAATTTTTTATTGCAGTTTGTCTTTGGGTTAATACTAATCCCACTGAAAATATTTTTCCTTTAGAAACTCACTCTTTTTCCATAGAAATATTGTACGGCCTGTTAGATTATTTGCTCTACAGACTATTTATGCTATATTGTTGTTCTTTTTATAAAGGAATTTAATATTGTGGTTTTATTACTATTAATCTGCAAGGCCTTTTTCTCTCTCTCCAGAATTAATGCAGGAAAGAAAGCACTACTCCATGTATAAACTGTTTTCAAAGTCTAAAAGTGAATTCCAGACTTAGAACAATAAATTTGATATTTTTTTTTAATCTTAAAACATCTTAAAGCCACAGTAACTTAATAAATTATGTCAGAATTTATATAAAGAATTTAAGTCCAAACTCCGCTCTTATAGCAAAGGTTAGAAAAAAGCTGGCTAAAACATCTTCTAGCATAGTTCTTCTTTCTACACTGGGCCATGGCTGGCTTTGTAATCATTAATCTTGTTAATGTGGTGAGCAATCAAACCAACTAAAAAATAATTGAAATGCAGCAGCCAGCCACTATGAGTTACATTACAACAGCACTTTACCAGTGGTCTTTTGGTATCTGTAACTAACTGTGTCGACATTTACAATGCCAGAAACTGTGACTTTCCTGTTTGAACTCAAATTCAAATACCAAATACAAAACAATACAACAGATATATAAATGTTGTATACAAACATGTGGGTTTTATTTTAATTTGTTTCAAAATTTTGAATGGTTATGCATAGCACAAATTTGCTAGGGGCAAGGATGTGTGTATGTGTGTCTGTAGTTTAAACCAATAAATAAAGTCCACAACAAAGTCTAATTCAGTGAAAGCCCAAAAGTGAAAGTTAGTTCAAAATCAACCCTCAAAAGAACAGTGCAAATTGTCTAACACAGTACAGCAGTAGTAGAAGAATATAATCAACACACTGAAAAGCTTTAGGCCATCAATCAGTTGTTTGCCTCTTGTTTTCCTCATTTATATGGAACAAGCTACTGTAACCATCTGGTGATTATAGTGCTGCTTAAATAGAAAAACCAGAGGGATGAAGAATACTTCCTCTTGAATGTCTATAAACTCTGCAGTATATTTGTTGTGGAGGCGGAGCTTCTTCAGCTTATAAACAAGGTTTCAATAGGTCAGGCATGAGGTGCACCGACAGTTTCAAAAAACTTGCGTCGTATCTGTGTACTCTGTACCTGATCTGCAGATAGAGAAAGGATAATGGTCTTCAGGGTTGTAGACTGATACCTCTCACCAGCACAAAAGTCCTCATCAAAGAGAGGAAGGACAATTACAGAACTACCTAACCTAATGAAAGAGAGAAAATTGTAAAGCATATATATCTGTGGCTGTGACTGAATGAAGCATCACTCATCCATGTTGTGAGCACAGGCCATCTCCTTCTCTGCACCAAGCAGCCTGTTCTGCACACTCCAGTATTTAAAGAACCAAAACAGAGGGTTTTCTTTTTCAGTCTCAGAGAAACTGCTACGGAAAGACCTTTGTTTCCTATATGATATCTGGTAGGTCTATCTTTGCTTCTGCCTTCCCAAATTAGCTAAAACCAGTAAAAATTTACATTCTCAGGTACTGCTGAATTCAAGAACCTTTTCAGAAAATTTCAGATTAGTGGAAGTATGCTAAACATGACCAAGGCAGAACAGGAAATCTTGACCATATAGGATCCTTATTTCCTACACAGACTCCAATATTCCAAGGGAAATACCAGGGAAAATAGCCATAATACACAGTGCTGGCACTTAAAAATGTCCTTTTCTTCTTTGAAAATCCCAACAATTCAATAACCCTCAAAGGAGTTATCAATGAAGAACAGAATTAGCTGTAAAAGTGCACCCTATCCCAAGCCTTTTCAAGTGCATTCTGAAGTGAATTGTTAACAGATGAAATTTGAATTTCCACATTTGTAAAATACTTCAGCCCTGTTTAACAACAGGTTCTCTGAGGATTCCTTCAGTTTTGCTTATTAACCTCTGCAAGTAGAGGTGAAGAAAAAAATCTCTAGCACTGATCTGAAAGAGTTTTTCCCTTTTATACACCTACTTCACTGGTGACCATGTGGTTACAATCCCGTCTTTTTAATCACTTTTTACTCTCCAGTGTTTGTATGTGTTATTGAAGAGCTGCCTTACATCACCTCAGAGGAATAGCTATGCTTCAGTTTTGGATACTGGACTTGCTGTAGCATAATTTTTACAGTTATTTACCTTATCAGCAAAGTCCTTAAAGACTGACCTCTTCTGAAATACAAGACATTTACATGGTACCAGCTTGTTGTATCCATTTCTACTATTAATCTCTTTAGTTTAATTATATTATTTAATGTGACTTGGACATCAAGAATAAAAGAAATTTAATAAAATGTGATGCTCCCAGGAGACTCCCTGTATGGAATAGGGATCCACTGCTCCACAGGCTTCACCACATTCTCTTTTCAAACCATGTCCTGTTGGCTGAACACAGAAAGGACTGTAAGACCATTTATATTTGCCTACACCTACAGTCTGTCTACCAAGAACTTCTCCTGAACTTTTAAAATCATCAACAGATACACTTTTAAGTTAGTCCCAACAGTTCCAGTATTGTCAGTGAGAGCACTCAGCAGAACAGTTGTTTTTACTCATGTTTGTAACATTCCTTTCGCAGTTATGCTAGGTAAGACCAGCTGACTGAAGGGAAAAATGAAGAAAAATCCTCTGTCTCTCAGAAAAGTAGACAGACAGGCAGAGGCAGAGAACAAGATTTTGCATATTGAGATGCCAGGGGTTACAGGATGAGAGATAAGTAGACAAGAGAAATATACCTGAGAATGCAGTGGTCAGTGGATCTAGCTCCTTGCTGCCAAGCAACCAGAGTCGTAATTATCAGAAGCTGTCAAGCATTGTGTTAAGAACTTTTCCTTTCTCCAGAAAGTTAGGTCTTTGCCAGGTGGAAGATAGAATTCCTTTTTCAAATATTCCACCTAAATGTATTCATGCTTAGTTTTTCCATTTATTTATCTTCCAGCACTGTGCTTTAATAGTTTTCTTCCTGCTCTGGCTCTTGTGTCTTCATGCATTTAGAGAAAATAAGCACATTCTTCTCTCACTTTATTTTTCTACATTAAATGTCATCCTCTTCCAGATCTCCCTTGTAACGAAAGCCACTATTCCTCCGAGTATTGTAGATGCTATTGTTTACTCTAATTTGACATCATGATGTGAATATGGGACAGATAGAAGAGACCTTAACAGAATAAATGTACTACTGAATTTGTATTTTCCTACTTCCACTTGAAATCCCTCCTTCACTGTCCAAAATATTTTAAGGTTCAGTTTGCCTTTGGTGATCCTTTAATCACTTAAGACGCACTCAATGAAATGAGAATTTTCAAGATTGCTGCCCCATTTATACATGCTGATATTAGCCAAGAAAAAAGGAATAACCAAGAAAAAACAAAAGCATTAACTCTCCATAAAATATTAAGTAAACAACTCAAACTTTAAGAAAACAGTAGAATTTCTAAACACTTATACCCTTATGAACAATACGTGTCCATAAGTAAGTATGTAATATTAATGCTGATTTCTTGACAAGGCTGGCTGGACTTTGCTGTACATCAAGCAACGTATTCATACTTCAGATTGTAATGTTATCTTTGCCTGCCTCAACAATAAGTGAATAATGATATCATAAATGAAAAAGAAATATTGGATAACAATTACCTGGTATAGCTAACATTCAAAAGATGACTAAGAATAGTGGAAAAAAAATCCCTAAACCAGGTTTCTATTAAACTACCCTATAAAAATTGTACAGTACTAAGAAGTAAAAGTTTTATTCAGGAAAGATATGAAAATTGGCCAGCTACTGTAACCTACAGCCAATTTAGGTTGCAAGAGAAAAATTGCATGATTCAGGAGTTAGGAAGAACAATGGGAATTACTAGGCTGCTGCTCTTTAGGTCTATTGTGGCTAAATGAAATTATTTTAATGGGTTTTTAGCTGTTTCTGTGAAATACTTTTTAGGGTAGTAACCACTTCCTCAATGAACAGATATTTGAGTAAGAAGACCACCAAAGCAGCATATAACAAATACCACAAAGTTAATTTTGTGGTCCATATAGACAAAAAAAGCCCAAAACTGGAAATATATTTACACAAAATTTCCTCTAATTACAAAACCTCAACCACAGTTAAGTGCCTCTGACACAAAGTGATTGGGAAAGCATGAAGCCATGCTATGAGTGTCTCCAGCGCTTTAATAGTTTACTTACTATATACTTTACTTTAATAGCACAATTAAAAAAAAAAGTATCCCCTTTAAAGGACAAATCAGATCTATTCTCAGGCGAATAATGCAATCATGATGAAAGCAAAGAATACTTATCAGCTGTCACAGAAATTAATTTCTCAAATTTATTAATAGTGTAGGGTTTTTTGATCCCTCTACTTCATAATTTCATTGTGTTGTTAACAGCTTTAAGTCAAGTTTTGTGTAGAACCATGTGAGTAGCATCAACAGATGAAACTGAAAACAGATTTAAATGAAACCTGACAAGCATTTAGATAGAACCTAAATCTAATCATGTAGCAGCCTGCCACCATTCAAGTGCCTGATGTGTTTCTGGTCTTTACATGCTTCACCCATATTGCCATGACAGAGCAGTCACTCCCTTCTACTCTGCATGGGAGAAGGCAAGCAACAAGGTGTAGGAAACCACTGGGAAGCTGCCAGATCTCTGCCACTATATCAGCAGTTTTCTTCTGAATCAACATAAGGTTTTTAATATGTTCCAGTTTTCGTTAGAAAAGGGAACATGGCACGAGTAATTCTCTGATCAGGTCTTTCAAGTGAAAGACGAAGTGGAGTGATCAAAGAAGGGTGTACCCCTAAGTCTCTTGATCTTGATTGCATTGAAGATTTCTCTATTACTTTTAATAATTTAACCACAATTTTTTCTGTTCTTTTTACAGACGTGCTTTTTCCAGCTCTTACACTGAGAGAGTGCTTCAGGAAATAGACACTTCTTCAGGCTACCTGGAGCTAACAGCTCTGCAAAAGAGTTGTAGTTTGCCAACAAATCAAGCTTCTGTCACACCAAGCTCTCACTTTCTGGAAGCATTAATTCTGTCTAGATATTAGATATTGGAAAATCACTAGTCCATTTTAAAAACAATATTCACCATGGTATATTCTGAAAGGCTTTGCTCAGCTCCATTTTAAAAGAGCACAGGACAGCGGTCCCACTATATTTCATCTTCCCTGGTGTGTTGGTTTTGTCTGGAATAGAGGTAATATTCTTCATAGTAGCTAATATGGGGCTATGTTTTGGATTCATGCTGAAAACAGTGTTGATAATACAAGGATATTTTTGTTATTGCTGAGGAGATCTTACACAGAGTCAAGGCTTTTTCTTCTCCACACAACACCCCACCAGCAAGTAGGCCAGGGATGTACAAAAAGTTGAGAGGAGATACAGCCAGGACAGCTGACCCCAACTGACCAAAGGGATATTCCATACCATATGACGTCATGCTCAGCATATAAAGCTGGGGGAAGAGGAAGGAAGCGGGGGGACATTTGGAGTTATGACATTTGTCTTCCCAAGTAACCATTAAGTTATGTATATGTATATAAGTTATATAATAAAGATATTTCAAAGAATATATAATTAATCATACGGCTATATAATTTCTTATTTTAGCTTTACTTAGTCTCCTCCTCCAGTAAATAGAAATATCAGCGCAACAAGCAATTAGTAAAACTGCAAATCATCAACAGATTATATATCACTGATACGTTCCTTTCACCTGGTATTTGATAAATTAAGGAGTGTCAACTCCAGAAAGAAGCTTATTCTGAGAAATAATACTCAGGAGAATGATCTAGAACTACATTACTAGCTTCAATAGAGAAAAATATACTCCATGATATACCTCTACTTGTCAGAAGCAAACCTATATCTCATTTAAATCTTTCAAAAGAGGTGTACTGCTTTTCCTTTACAACTCATTTCCAGTTGTGTAATCAAGTACCTTCACCTCACAGAACTAAGAGTGGTCTCAGTATGGACCTATAGTGACAGACAATTTTCTTTCCCTCACGAAGGAGCAAATCTACATTACAGCAGTATGCAGACACCTTTCCGGATTGCTTGTCATCCAAAGCCTGTTTTGGGGCTCTCAAGGGCTAACAGTATTTCCTCCCTGACCTTGAAACCACTTAGTCACTCCTGATTGAGAGCTGGTGATGGTAAATTTTGGGTGACAGCCTCCCCAGCAGTCATAAACCAGTGCTTCAGATCATTTGGAGAGTGATGATGATTCTGGAGATACAAATACAGTTATAGCCTCATCTTTTTCCTGCTGCTGTTCTATAAGTTTGCCTCTGCCAGTTACTGACAGATAGTTTCAAAGCAAGATATTTCTCCCAGTTCTGCAAAGCTGTTTAATGAGTGATGAAAATTGATAACAGAAATAATTGTTATGTATATTGCTCCAAAACTGACAGAAGAAACACCTATGAGCATTATAATCCTATACTCTTCTCCAGAAAATAAAAAGATATATAAGAGCTTACAGGTTGTTCAACTGTGCACAACTATCATCTTCCTTTTAGTATAATAATTGTTGTGTATCCCTATAATTAAAGATAATTGTAGACCATGAAATTTGTACAGCGATTAACCAAAACCAAGATGATGCTCTGTGCTGCCAAGATGAAGATAAATTAAGGAGTGCTAACTCCAGAAAGAAGCCTATTCACTGAAGTTTCTCCCTTTTCTATTTAGAATTTTCCCCCTTTCTTCTTCTGTCTTTGGCATTGCAATATTTCTATAACTCCAGAATACTAAAAAATCCAAGATTTTGAAAGTCCCATGCTAAATCTGAGCTGATCCATTATTTTATCATTAATATTACCATGAAATGAGAATATTTTACAATTATACTCTGACCAAAGAAGCACATTTATCCTTAATACCTATGATGTGTTTGATTTATGTCTTGAAATAATAAATGCTATTATCCTTACAGATCTGCTCCTAACTAATGCCATTGTAGAGACTCTCATTATTAGCTTTACATGTCTAATCCCTTTCTGAATACCTGATTCCTGTAATTTCTATAATTATAGAGATTATTCAGGTTAGCTATGCACAAAATAAAATGGTATCTCCTTCTTAATGCTGTTTCTCCATTCAGTTTAACATCCATTACTAACACTGCACATTTACTTCTGATATATCCCTTTCCAAAAGCTCATGTTTCAGATACCTTCCTTTGAGGAAAGAAACAGACATCTTATCAAGGTTTTCCATATAATGACAAGGACACTTCAAATCAGCTTGCTACTTAACAAGGAAGAACTCAGGACTCTAAATACCTGTGTAAAGGAATTCAATAAAATATACTTTACATCTGCAAAGAGATAAAATATACAGCCCAAGGGACCAAAAGAAATCCAAGGGACAGATTTCAGAAAGCAACAAAAGATGCAAGCACACTTAAATTTTATTGCCACACTAATTCTTATGTGTGTTTGTTGAAAGAAAAACAGCAAAATTTGTAGTTCAATTTTGTGTTAGATAACTCTAAAATGTGGATTTCACGTACCTTCAGTTGAAAAATAAAAACAGAATATCATGAATTGACGCTAGAAGATCAATAGTTATCATATCTTCTGTTTGTATTGAAGGTTAAAACCATTGACCTACAATTGGTATTCATGTAATCAATGAGCAATACTTCCACCATATAACATAACCAGGAATATGTAACTGTCCTTAAGGGATTTAACTTGGAAACATATTTGTTTTGTTTTGGCAGGAACCATTAGGAATTTGTCATTTTCTCTAGAGCTGTTTGGCCTAATTTGGATTTTTGGATGCACTGTCATCAAGGAAGTGATTTATTTATATTATAATTTCCAGCCTTTCTGTGGAGAATGCTACTGGACATTTCATTTCATTCATTCCTCTTCCACTGGAAAAGTGCACACTGCCTGTTTTTCTCTCTATGACCGTGTCCTGGTTTCAGCTGGGCTCGAGTTAATTTTCTTTACAGAAGCTGGTGTGAGGCTGTATTTTGGATTTGGGATGAGAAACTGTTGATAACGTGCTGGTGTTTTGAGTTGTTGCTAAGTAGTCAAGGACAGTCCAGCTTCTCGTGCTGGCCTGCCAGCGAGCAGGCTGAGGGTGCACGGGAAGGTGGGAGGGGACACAGCCGGGACAGCTGACCCAGGCTGACCAAGGGGATATTCCATACCATATAACGTCGTGCTCAGTATATAAAGCTGGGAGAAAGAAGAAGGAAGGGGTGGAGGGACGTTCGGAGTGATGGCGTCTGTCTTCCCAAGAAACCACTACGCGTGATGCAGCCCTGCTTCCCTGGAGATGGCTGAACACCTGCCTGCCCATGGGGAGTGGTGAATGGATTCCTTGTTTTGCTCTGCTTGTGTGTGCGGCTTTTGCTTTGCCTATTAAACTGCCTTTATCTCAAACCATGAGTTTTCTCACTTTTACTCTTCCAATTCTCTCCCCGGTTCCACTCATGGGGAGTGAGCGAGTGGCTGCATGGGGCTTAGTTGCCCGCTGGGGCTAAACCACGACCGACTGGAAAAGAAAAAGGACACTATTTAGTGTTTCATTTATTTTTTTAAAGGTTTGTTGAACAACTTTCAACTAATGGGTCAGTCAATATTTTCTATTCCTACTACTTGTGAGTTTCTACTCATGTACACGTGACTGGCTCTATAGATCTTGTGGCACTGCACTCCCGTTGAAATAGTAAGAGCAGAAAGAATTCTGGTTTCAGTTCAGGAATTATTCAACTACATCCCATGATTACGTTGTTAAAACAGACTTGTTCTGCAATCGTTTCTAATTTTCACAACAGTACTTATTAAAGGGGTCAGAAATACCAGTGAAACAAATCAGCAAGCTGCATTTGCAGAAATGAACACTTCGGGTTCCATGTTTGCCCATTCTGAGTACTGCAAAAAATCAGTGGATTAAATTACTCGAAACATTTTTAATGGAATAACTTTTTCACTTTGTTCATCTGAATAAAGGAAGAGAAAATGCTAAGTTTATGCTGAAACGGAACAAGTTTGTAATTTTCATTCTTCTTTCAAGATGAAGGATGAAAAGGGTCACTCATTTCACTTTCTGAAAGTTTCTCTTCTGAACTTCTCAAAAACAAAAACAAGTGCGGCTGCAGTCCAAGAAGCATAAGCGGTCATCCAAGAAACTGACAGTCTCTTTTGGAAATGAAAAATGATTGTCAGCGTGAGAGACAGTGGGTTAAGAGATAAATCCCTTGCTGTTCTTGGTTTGCCTGTCATTATTTACTTCTAAGGTTTGACTAGTTTGGGGCAATGTCAAGGGAGCAGCTGTCAGACTGAAGGCAACAAGATTGGGAAAACAACCTAAATTCCTATTTGAATCATGATTTATCATAACCTGTACCATGCAACCAGGTAAGCATAAGAAGGAGACAAAGCAAAAAAGAAGTAGTTGTGTTCTCAGTTAAAATATTAGCAATAGTATAAAGTAATAGTCTAATTTACAGTTGGTCAGAAATGTTCTAGTAAAATGAAGTCTCATTGGAAAATAACGATTTGCTGAATCTCAGGTCTCCTAAACTATGTAATAAACTATAAGAAAAACTTATTTATACCCCTAACAGGTTTGTAGTGGGTCCAAAGAGGAGCAAAGCTAGAGAATTACTTAAAACATACATATCAAATCTTCATGCTTCCCTACAATTCTTCATCTCAATGTATCTAATAAATAAAGTATCGGTAATTATAATCTTCATTTTTAAAGCTGAAGGAAGTGAGGAATGATAAGGATAATAAATATCACAAAACCACTAACGAAATCCACCAGTGAGTTCAGAATGTATTATGCTTTTTTATTTTACAGTCTTAGAGTGGACCATGCCTTTTATTCAGAAATTAGTTGTGCCTAAACTGAGCAGTTAACGATATATCTATCTCCTCCTTTAGCGTGGAGCCGAATTCAGTCTATCAACTTATTTGATTTCTGCTATCTAAAGCTGATCAAGTGCTCTCGCATGTTTTTTGGCTCAGGCCTCTCTTTTCTGGGATTTTAAAATGGTGGCTAATTCAAATAATGCTAAGGCTAAAAATTTTGTACTCCTAGGATAAATCTGACATGTCAGAAATTTGTTATTTGCATATACACAAAATGTATGCAGGCTTTTTAAAAGATAAAATCTTTGAAGCCATGATATAACTGCTGAACATTGTCTTGGTTTTCAGCACAGTAATCTTGAAGGTTTTGTATTCCACTTTTTGCATCACTGAAGAAATTTAAGTAAAGAAGAATTATTTATCTTCAAACATGACAATTTCTTTTTTAATTACATGAGGAAAACCTGAACATTTCAAAGATTAAATGAAAAAGACTCTCTGAAATTAACTGTCAATATCTCATAGCTTTACATAGAAAGCTAAATTAAGAAACAAAAAAGAAATTATAGAAATGTACGTAATTATTTACTTGTTCCTATGCCTAACCAGCTACTGGTATTCTAACGACTACTTTTTGCTGAATCTACCCTTCTCCCTTAGAAAGGAGTATATGTCCCTTCTTTTTCTTGTCTCAAAGTGTTTTATGCAGACTACACTCCCAGAATGTCAGACAATTTTTCACCTTTATAAATGCTTGATGTAAAGGTGGTGTAGCTTTGTTGATGCACTGCAAAGGTTACTGAGTACATGCAGAGATAATAGGCTGATTATTCACATAATTTGTTAACAAACTGCTGTCACATATAGCAAGTATAACTTGTTATTACAAGAACCATTCCAAGCTTTCAAGGTTTTATTGCAATAAGCCTGTAACCACCAGGGTTTTGTGGTTCCTCCAGGAATTATTTTTGCAAGCACAAACATAAAGGTTGCACTCCTGCCCTGAACATTCAACCACCTTCCCTCAATTATTAACAGTACGCAGCCTATAAGATACATTTAAGCAATTTGTTTCTGTGTGTGGGGGGGGAGAAGTCTGTATAAATATGAACAGTTTATCCCATTGGTAGAAAAGCAGTAGTGTTTTCACTTTCAACAGTAGCTTTTGGTGTAATTTCAAAGGTTCTCTTACAATTGCCCTGCAACAGATGAACACTTGCGTACAAGTACCAAACAAGGAAAAGAAATACTTAATGTTAACCAACAAAGAGCAACTCTCAGTACTGTTCTAAACATTAGATACTGTCTTCTCTATCAGATTAGTGTTGGCAGCCTTACCAACATTAATTAATACATCATAATAAATTGCTTGGACCGTATCAGAAAGCCCCAAAATGACAAATGATCTCAGAAAATCTACTTGAATCTTCTCAGGGATTACAATTTATTAAAAATGTCCTGAATCTTAGGCTATTAATGCTGAAGTTATACTTTGTGTGTTTCAGGCTGCATTTTAAAATGCTATCATGCCTAGTACTGCAACCTTTCAGAAAGACAAAATAGAAAAACAAGTGAGAAGTTATTTTAAAATATTACATGTATTTACTTGGGAAAACCTGGGAGTGCAAAGCTTTGCACATACACAGTTTGCCAGGAAGACTGGGAAAAATCTTTTCCCCCCAAATCTGGAAACCACTCAAAAAACAGACAATGCTGAAACTGTTCTCCTTGGAAATTACTGTTTTTCATTTTGCTTATTTTTGTAATGAAACTACTCTCTTTTGTAAGTGGTATCAAGCTTTTACTTTTCTATTTTTCAGATTTTGTTCTCTAGTTCTCTGTGATCTTCCAGTAAGACATTTACTGATATTACCCCTTTTCATTTAATTCTTCTTGACCTAAAAATTAGCATAAATGAAGTTTGTTGGAATGTTTGTATTCACTAAAAATAGGTGTTCTGATTTTCTCAGAAGCTACACACAAGGCAGCACAGAAGAAAACTCCTCAGGAGGGACAAATTGAGTTTTATAGCTTTTTCCCTACAGTAACAGACAAGCCTTGCATCTGTCCTGTGAAAATCAGGCTCCTATTCAACAGCCTGTGTTTGAAAAACAAAAGTCCTCTTAAGGTTAGGGCTGTAGAGCCCAGCAAGCCTTACCAGGAAAGAAACACTACTGTCAGCTCTTCCTTCAATTTTAGATTTCAAAAGTAACATTACCCCTCTTGGTAAAAAAAAAAACACAAGGAAAAACTGCAAAGCACTTGTCATACACTATTTCTTCAGAGCCAGATACCACGTTCTACAAAAATTCTTTGTTATTATTTCTTTTCTTGCTGTATTCTTCAAGCTTCCATTTGGAGGTTTATTTCCTTTAAGATTTCTTTCTGTAAGCTTATTTTTTGGTGAAGATCCTCTGCACATACACAGATCCAAAAATCAAGGAGATGGGACAACCTAATCTATGAGTACATATAACGATCCTACTATTCCTATAGCATTTTATGGATGAATTACTGTGCCAGTCTGTCAATATATTGACGGATACCATTTCTTTTCCTTAAATATATGCAATTACTTCTACCACCCTGCTTATGAGGCTTCTTTGAACCCTCTGTACCTATGACAGTTCAAGTTCTCCTGGATTCTCCAGCAGAAGTCAAGACATTAGTGGGATGGTATCCTCAACACAAAATCAGAGGTTCCACCTAGAGTCCTGCATCCAGCTCTGGAGCCCTCAGCACAGGAAAGACATGGACCTGTTGGAGTGTGTCCAGAGGAGGGCCACAAAAATGGTCAGAGGGATGGAACACCTCTCCTATGAGGACAAGCTGAAAAGAGTTGGGGTTGTTCAAGCCTGGAAAAGAGAAGGCTCCAGAAAGACCTTATAGCAGCCTGCCAGTACTTCAAGGGGGCTTATAAGAAAGATGGGGACAGACTTTTTAGCAGGGCCTGTTGCAACTGGACAAGGGGTAATGGTTTTAAACTAAAAGAAGGCAGATTATTAGACAGGGTATAAGGAAGAGATTTTTCACAATGAGGGTGGTGAAACACTGGCAGAGGTTGCCCAGAGAGGTGGTAGATGCCCCATCCCTGGAGACATTTCAAGGTCAGGTTGGATGGGGCTCTGAGCAACCTTACTGAGCAACAAACTTGACACCAAGTTGGGCAGGAGTGTTGATCTGCTCAAGGGTAAGGAAGGCTTTGCAGAGGGATCTGGACAGGCTGGATCAATGGGCAGAGGTCAACTACATGAGGTTTAATAAGGCCAAGTGCCAGGTCCTGCACTTTGGTCACAACAACCCCATGCAACGCTACAGGCTTGGGGAGGAGTGGCTGGAGAGCTGCCTGTCAGAAAAGGACCTGGCGGTGCTGGTTGACAGCCGGCTGAATATGAGCCAGCAGTGTGCCCAGGTGGCCAAGAAGGCCAACAGCATCCTGGCCTGTATCAAAAGTAGTGTGGCCAGCAGGAGTAGGGAAGTGATCGTGCCCCTGTACTCAGCACTGGTGAGGCTGCACCTCAAGTCCTGTGTTCAGCTTTGGGCTCCTCACTACAAGAAGGACATTGAGGTGCTGGAGCATGGCCAGAGAAGGGCAACAAAGCTGATGAGGGGTCTGGAAAACAAGTTTTATGAGGAGCGGCTGAGGGAACTGGGGTTGTTTAGTCTGGAGAAGAGGAGGCTGAGGGAGACCTTATTGCTCTCTACAACTACCTGAAAGGGGGTTGTGGTGAGGTGGGTGTCGGTCTCTTCTCCCAAGTAACTAGTGATAGGATGAGAAGAAATGGCCTCAAGTTGCGCCAGGGGAGGTTGAGATTGGATATTAGGAAAAATTTCTTCACCGAGAGGGTGGTCAGGCATTGGAACAGGCTGCCCAGGGAGGTGGTGGAGTCACCATCTCTGGAAGTGTTCAAAAAACTTGTGGATGTGGCGCTTCAGGACATGGTTTAGGGGACATGGTGGTGTTGGGTTGATGGTTGGACTTGATCTTAGAGGTCTTTTCCAACCTTAATGATTCTGTGATTCTATGATCTAGTTGAAGATGAACCTGATCATTGCATGGGGGCTTGGACTAGATGACCTTTAAAGGTCACTTCCAACCCAAACTATTCTATGTTTCTATGATCTACAGTCCTTTCTGGACTTAAACCACCACCTGACTCTGTAACAGAATTGTCTACTGTAAGCAGAACAAGCTACATTTAACCTCAAAAAATGCTGGGTAATATGGGGAAAAACACATATAGTCTATCACATGTGAATATTTTTAAAGGTGTTTTGGGTTTTTTTAATTCTATGTGAAGGAATCACCTTCTGCACTTCAGCAGCGATCATAAGCATGTGAAAGCATGCACAAAACTAAACACAGCAAAAGACAAATGCCGTCATGGCAAGCAGAATAAAGTCTTCTTTGGATAATATCAAGGATACTGCTAGAGTTTGATAAATAATTATCACCTAGGAAGTATTACACAAACCAGGAATATAGACAAATATCAGTAAAGATAAGGAGATAACACTCTGTAGAGCATGTCTTATTTGTTCTGTAAATCTTAAATATTTTTCAGGAATGTGTTTTTTTCTAAAGCGAGTAAACATATCACAGTTCTAAACATCAATTACTCAGTTCGAACAGAGCAAAAGATTACAAGGCCTTTCCAGTAGTGAAATCACAACATATATTATGAGTGGAGTAAAGGAGGTGAAGATAAACAGGTTTCATTCTGGCTGTGTTGTGTAATACATCTCCATCATCACTGTATCGAGCAGAATTTTATGTTTCTGAGGGGTCAACTGGCACTTAATGTCACTGCATAGACTTTTCCAGTCCATTTTGCATGTTCATGTGCCTTCTGGCTGCTTGTCTTATAAAGAGCGACTTTTGCACTTTGTTGGCCATTCAGATATCTAATTATGAAAATTAAATAGAATTGAAAAAGTCATGTTCAGAATACCATGAGAGAATTTCTATGAAATGGAGGAGGAGTTAATGACTCGAAACTGAGTCAGTATGGTACCAAAGCTATTTTGTATTGTTTCTTAAAGTGCTTTAGAACTTACAAGGACAATAACATCACAAAAATAGAAGGCATAATGTAAGGATTACAAAAATGTCACTCTGGCTCACCCAGAATGACATCTTTCTATATCTGTTCTCCTTTTTGCTGCTGATTCATAACATGCATTGAGGAGTAACTAATAAACATTTACTCGGGCTTGACAGAAAGGGCATAGAGGGTGCGGGAAGTCGGGGCTTGCTGCTCATATTTCTGATCCCTTTTCAACATCTTTTGCTTCTATGGAAGTTTGAAAAGTGGCTCCAAATGGTACTAATACAGTGAATGGGAAACAAAATGCTTTTCTTTTACATTTTCTGTTTTTTTTATCTAGGGAATACAAATTAAGTAGCATTCACCATTTTTACAACACTATTTTTACCAATTGTTTTACTAGGACATTAGCATTAAAAGACATGTACAGTAATTGGAGCAGGGCCATTTAGCCAAGTTAATAACATTTGAAATAGAAAAAACATCTAAGTATTTTCTAATGGAGATGCAGAGACTATGAAGCTTGTGTAAAATCCAGTCTTTTGATAAGCGATAGCTTCTGTCTTCTAGGACTCAGAAACCAATTGTTCCCTTAGGAAGAATCACAGGATCCTCAAGAAGATTTCTTTAACACCCATTTTTCTGAGGTTAGTTAAAATTTTTGACCTTTTTTTTTCCCAAGCCAAACTACCCAAAATCACAGAAACAGAGTAATTTTTATGAGACATTTTTTAAGTTTGTCCTGGTTTCAGCTGGGATAGAGTTCATTTTCTTCCTAATAGCTGGTATAGAGCTGTTTTGGATTTAGTGTGAGACTAATGTTGATAACGCACCGATGGTTTTAGCTGTTGCTAAGTAGTGGTAGTGCTTTCACTAAGTGAAGGACTTTTCATCTTCCCGTGCTCTGCCAGCAGGGAGGTGCCCAAGAAGCTGTGGAAGAGACACATCCAGAACACATGACCCAGACTGGCCAGAAGGATATTCCCTACCACATAACGTCATGCTCAGTATAGAAAACTGGAGTTGGCTGGGGGGAATTGCTGCTCGGGGACAGGCTATCAATCAGCAGGTGGTGAGCAATTGTTGCATTGTGCATCACTTGGGTTTTTTTGTATTCCTTTATAATTTCCCCCCCACACACACCTTTGCTGTCCTATTAAACTGGTTTTATCTCAACCCATGAGGTTTTTTTTCTGATTCTCTCCTCCATCCCACCTAGTGCAGAGGAGGGGAGTGAGCAGCTGCATGATGTTTAGTTGCTGGCTGGGGCTAAGCCACGATAAAGGCCTAGAATAGAACTGAAGATGAGAAAACGTAAGTCTAGGGTCTAAGAATATCTAATACCTATATGATAGGATTACACCTGCATTCAACTGTCCAGCTCCCACATTTGAGATCAGGGCAGTAGAACAGACTACACTGTATCTCTTGCACTTAGTTCTGGTTTTGGTCAGCTCTGTTCTATTGCTTTTACTTAATTCAGCCCTATATGCACAACAGGGTGCTACTACCAACTGTCTCTTGTGATGTAAAAACAACTTCTGTCCCTGCCTTATTATTGAGTTACTCAAAGCTCACAGGCTGGTTGAAAAGGGCTGCTGCAGATCCATACAGAAAGTGCTAGTGAGGTTTTCTACTTCCAGCTCAACCAAGGAGGATTCCAAGAATTACACCTTTAGTGCCTTGAGACAGCTTGTGGCAGATCCCTAATTCCCTTGTCGAGACCACTTTGATTGTGTTTTGGAGAACAGAACTGATCAATTGTCAGGTTCATTGTGTGCAACAACAAGGATATCTAAAGCTACACCGCTGCTCCGATTCATCTCAGATGTCAGGACAAGAGGAAATGGCCTCAAGTTGCGCCAGGGGAGATTTAGATTGGATATTAGGAAAAATTTCTTCACTGAGAGGGTGGTCAGGCATTGGAACAGGCTTCCCAGGGAGGTGGTGGAGTCACCATCTCTGGAAGTGTTCAAAAAACGTGTGGATGTGGCGCTTCAGGACATGGTTTAGGGGACATGGTGGTGCTGGATTAATGGTTGGACTTGATGATCTTAAAGGTCCTTTCCAACCTAGTGATTCTGTGATTCTGTGTGATTCTTCAGGGTGACAACAACCGTATTCTTCATGTTACTTGATAGCATTTACAGCTTACTCTAGTCAGAGGTCCCACCATGACTTCAGAGCCATAGCATGTGAAGTAGATACCAATGAGGAGTTTCATGCTATCTGATCTTATGTAAGGCTGACAACAGAACTGGGGTGACTGTTTAATAAAATACCTGTTTATTAAAACAAATTATAGCACTTCTTTTGTGTTGAACTGAGCACCTCATGAAATTTCAGGTATTTCCTATTTTAATGCACATTTGCCTTTCTCTGCATATTTACATAGAATATTTATGAAGATAAATACAAGAATAAAAGATAGAGAAATATATGCTTTATTTTTCAGTCATATGCCTTATTCATTAGCCAACTGTTTGTGATTTACCATGTATTTTTAACTACATCACCTAATAATGAACCTACTTCACCAGAATCTATTTTAATATTCCAAATGACATTTTAAGCAGCTTCTATTTCCCATATTATGCATTTTTACTAGCTCTTATTTTCTCTCACACTATCCTCATTACAGTGGGAGTCAATGTAAGGAAAGCATATGGTTTCTTCAGGCAGAATTACATGGTCATGCTCATAACATGCTTAAAAGTAATGTTTTCTCAAATTACAAGACATGTTCCCTTAAAAAATAACAACAAATATATACATACATCTGGACACAGACCACCACAACTGAGAATAAATGAAGAGAGACAGATCGATGCTTTTGATTGCAGACAGTATCAATCCAGAGGGATACAGAAGTACAAAATAAAATTGAGTGGAGAACAGCAGTGAGTGAGTGAGTGTGTGTGGTGGTGAGGATATTGGTAAATTAATATTTCAGAACTCTGAATAGATTTGGAATTCAGTTTAGTGAAGAAAGAAATAAGCCTAGTTTTATTTTAGCCAAACAGCATTATCCATGCTTAATTACTCTTTCCTTACATTTTAAGTATTTCCATTTACAGACCTGACAGTTCTCTAACAAAACTGACAATGAGTACTAGATCTGAAGTGATACATCTTTGCTATGACATCAATATTTAGGTTACCTAGACAGACATACAGATAAGTCACAGCCCAACATCTTATCTTTAAGGGAAACAGATCTGCTAGAAATGTAACTGCAAACATCAAATTATATTATCATATGAAGCTCATACATTTATCATAATGTTTATGAGAAAAACATTAGGAAGAGTTACTATGGTCGCAACATAAATGCAGAAAGTAAGTTGGAAATTATTCTCAGACATAACGCAATTTCCTAGAGAAGAAAACCATGGCTGAAAATCTTGGTATCCATTCCTCACACCATAGATACAACTTTACCATGTCAATTCTGCCCCCTTGCTCAACTAATAACACACGCAAGATATACCTCATAAGAATCACAAGAGTATCTGGTTTTTGTTTTAATAATGCATTTTGGAGCATTTACCAAGCAGAAGGTTGAATTGTAGCAGGCTGAGACTTCAACAAACACAAGGACTGGCAGGATGCCAGTAGAACAGCAGCAACAACCACAAAGCTCCAAGGCAACAGCTGTTTTGATATCAATGCCACAAAACTGGGGAATTTCAAACACCACTTTTTGGTACTGGTGAAAAGTGCAATTCTCTTATGCCTCTTTGTTGTAGAACATTCAAAGTATTGTAATACTTTCTATCAAAATTTTCCTTCAAAACAAGGTCATTTCATCATGCATATGGTCTTGGCATACACCTCAACTCCAAAACAAACTGCAAACTGTTGGGTTAGCACACCGTGCCCAGACAGCTGGTACTTGTGCTGAGGGCCAAGCTGCCAGCTGCATGGCAACAGCCCTGGGCCCCTGCCCCACCAGGGCCACAGCAATTCTGAAAATGAGGGAACAGTGGCAAGTTCTCTAGCACAGCAGTCTGAGTCCAACCAAAGAAACTTCTCTCTGTTCAACAGAAAAAGAGCCTGTAACAACTATGTAGAAAAACATAGTATTTTCTCTAGTTTTCAGTCACCCATGAGAGCTTTTAATTCTTTGGTCCAAGAGATCACAGGACCATGTAATAAAAAGAGTCCACAGCTAAATATTCCTTCAAGCTTCTCTGCAAAACCAAGGACATTCTGACTGGGACAAATTCAAACGTAGAATTAATGTTATGGTATTTTAAAGGGCGGTCATGGATGGTAAAAGTGGATCACATGTTTTTATTTTTCATCTTCAGAAAGTGGTTATAAGATTTATGTAAATATATCAAAGCTTTAGGGACATTATGAAAAAAGTGTGTCATTTGCCAACATTTAGGGTATACTTAAGAAGCTGCAGCTAACAGATCAGTATCAGTCATGCCATATCTACCATAAACTCTTAAATTTACAACTGGATGCACAGGATACATTCTTATTTCTCCTCCAAAGGGGCCTTCAAATTGGTAACAACTTTTGTAGGAACTTCACTGTCAGACAGATCTGCAATCTGACAACTGAAAGTATACAAATGAGTCAATAGACCTTTAACTTTTGTGAACGGGGTTCTATTTAACATATGATACATGGTCTACATAATGCACAGTGTACTAGGTTGCTGAGGATGACAGCATCCAAGAAATGTGAATATTTTTAATTAATAGTAATAAAGTTAATGTAATTTAAACATGTAAATAAATATTGCTCTATCTTCAACTGTGTCTACTATA
This sequence comes from Phaethon aethereus, assembly GCF_964289735.1. Taxonomy (NCBI): domain Eukaryota; kingdom Metazoa; phylum Chordata; class Aves; order Phaethontiformes; family Phaethontidae; genus Phaethon; species Phaethon aethereus. The sequence goes on along the minus strand of NC_138579.1, from coordinate 47,909,333 downwards.
CATGTAGTTTTATGATAAACAGACTGAACTGAATGTGGACTTGATGCAATTTGATCAAAGGTTTATTTTTATTCTTTCACTTCCTGCCCTGGATGTGTGGAAGGGGATCAGATATCTAATAATATTAGCTATATTTTATTGGGAACAACGTTAGTGATTGAAACATTTCAAATTAATTTTTTATAAGCCCAGTACATCAACACACACATCCAGGTCCTCTCATAATCTGACAAGCATGTCTTTTTTGTCAGGAAGCTACCGATGTAACCACTGATTCATTTAAGAGAATCATACAAAGAACATGCTTAAAGTATCACATTTTTCCATCGCCTGAATGCTTTTCCTATACCCATGCACATAACTAGATTAGATCACAGTGAGGAGACAAGAGCAACAAGGTCTTGTGGCCATTAGTTTTGCTGTATTAAGTTTAAAAGGATCAACTTTAAATGGTGAATGGGGGAAAAACAACCAGAAAAATTCATGAGTTTCCTCAACAGGCTGCTGAAAAAAATGTATTTTAACTGACCTACATAAAAGCCTGAAAAAATTGAGTATATCTTCTTTCTAAAGTAACAATACCAGTAAAACATCTCCAAAAGCTTTACATTTTGCCATTGATAATTGTGTGCTCCGAGACCAGAATTTGCTTGCAAACTCAGAACATGAGAAATAGTGGACCAAGAGGCAAAAGATCAGGAAGATCTTTGGTGTCACTCCGCAATAAAGTGAAAGATTTGGGGGAAAAAAAACCCAACACAGCAAAACTCCTTGATTGAAGCAACACAGAGATGATGTCACATGGCATTACAGGCACTTAACTGGCAGCAGACGTTTAAAGAGGCAAGACTGGTTCAATTTTAAACTAGTTCTTGCATAACTAGTAATGTTAGTCTCTGGGAATAATTATCATACTGTAATAAAATATGATTCTTTTTTTCACAGTTTATACCTTGGGGCACAAAAGAAAAAGCATCTTTCAATATTCATTCATGTACTGTACACAAGATGCCACAATAAATTACATCATGGGCAAAACTTGGAAAATTAAGTGTTCTGACAGATCACATGGTAGAAGGGGTTTTTTATACTGACTTAAGTGTTACCAATCTGTCAAGCAAAATTTGCTTTCTGCAAAGGATAGGATTTCTTGATTAAATTTAAATATCTAAAGTATGTTGCTTAAGTATGAAATACTCACTCTAGAGTCTCCTTAAAATTAATGTGAAAAAAGAAATACCCACTTATATTATCTTACCTGTCTTAAAAACTCATGTAGGAAACACCTTCCAGAGAAGGTGTTCTGTCTTCTCATACAGGATACTACGTAATTAAATCTTAGACAGTTTCAGATACCTAAATTACCTAAATTGAATCTCAACCTAAATTCCTTGGAAATTATTAATCCTGTTGATTCTTTCAGATCATAATAATTGTCCCACAATAGCTGTCTCAAGGGTCTAACTGTTAAACTCTCATGCAGTAAATCAAGGAAGAGATGAAGGTTTCTTCAATGCGACATTTGCAACTGACTACATGAATCTCATGTTCTCTTCAGTGAGTCCTGACCAAGCTCAGAAGCAACCAAAAGAAAGTGAAACTGTTCATTTGGCACCCTCCTTGGTAATGCATGATAATAAGCCAATCATAGAGAAACATTTGCAGTTCTGGGGGAGGAAAAAGAAACTAAAAGCGTTTTACGTAACACACTATAAACGTGTGGGAAAGGCGGCAGGCTATCTTTGCATGAAATATAGAAGTTTTTGTTTGAATCACAAAATACATTAATAATCATTTATCAGAAAAGACTACAGGGTCAGCTGACAGCAAAGGCCTTGCAGTTCCTGCTGTGGTGTCCTCTGCTGAGGAGCCCAAGGTGAGCAGTTACAGTAATGAGACGAAAAAAGTGCTGTCCAGGTGGGAAAGCTCCCCTTCTTCAGACAGCTTCCTTTAGGAACTTTCTTGAAAAAGAAATTGTAGCTCTTCTTGAAAAATGTATGTTTTCTCTCTTGGTACTCCACAGAGATCATCACCACATGAATGATTGCAATTTGTATAATTTCTTTGATGATGAAAATCAAGAATGTTGCCTTGATTATTTTGGATGAAGAAAAAAACCAAATTTGAGGCCCCCCTTTAATCTCAAAATATGATGTTGATGTTTGATTATTGTTGACGTTTTTATTGACTTCTCAGAATCCACTGACAGCAATAGATTTGTCCAGTATTCTATGAACATTTTTATTTCATACTTGAGTGACATTTTAGTGGTTGTAGGTTTTTCTGGAGAATTGATTAGAACTTAGTATTATACAGATACAGTTGATAAAAGCATTAATCAAAGTAGGCCTCACAGAAGCTGTGAACAATAGGTGAACTGTCTACACAAAAATACGATGCAAGATAAACAGTATCAAAATAACAAAAAAAATCTCCAAAACAACAGAGAGAAAAGGACATAAAGCAGACATTTATTGAACATGGGGTTACTTAATGCTTTGTGATAGGGTTGGAATGTACATGTCCAACAATGTACAGGATGCACAAAAGGATGCAAGTGTAGACTTACAAGTTTTGATCACTGTATAAAAAGGGCTGTCAGAAACCATGCATGCTTTGTATTTGTCTTGGGAAGCCTGCATAACATTGTATTAAGGTTTTGTCAACACACATCATGCACAAGCATCTTCTGTGTTAGGTCACGAGCACGTTAGAGCCACACCTCGTAGCCAGTAAATATGGAGGTGCCATTGCCACTGAACCTAGCCTGCGCTCCCTTACGAAACAAGAGAAGTGCTGAAGTTTCAAGACTATGAAGTAATGGACCCCCTACTAGAATTCAACAAAAGAAACTAATACAAAAGCAATAGAGTTGTTTTCTCTTTTCTCCTCTCTGAAAGGGTGAAATTAAAAGGTGACATTAGGTAGCTAAAAATTGTCACAGCCAGACCAAAAGCCGCAGAAGGAACTAAGAAATGCTACTAAATTAGCAGTTATTTCTTAATATCATTGGCAATAAAGTAAAAGTCGTTTGTTCTTTAAGCAGGCCATCAAAGAGATAATCACAGTAGCCAAACGAAAGCCCCCTTGTATAATAAGATTTACATCTCTGTGTATCACAGAAAGTCATTACCAGGAAAAAGCTTCCTAAAAGTGTTCATTTGAGAATAACTAGTAGTTAGTTACTAGACTAACTAGTACTAACTGTACTAACCTATATGGAAGTTCTGCTGTGCAGAATGCACACAGAGCGTTTGCCTGGGTACGCACACTACAAATTCCTCAACTTCAGACAGTAATTGAAACTAATGAAACATTGAAGATTTAAAATTACTTAAGACAACCACCCCTTTTGCCTCGAAGGAAAAGGTTTACTTTAGTACTTCAACCCTTCAGATTAATAATCAGCCCTTATAATTTAAAATCTTTATTAAGTCTTCAAACTCAATGTTCTTACTGTACCTCCCACAGTTCTCTCAAAAATTTGCTTAAATAGGAAGAATAATTTCATTTGTAACAATAAACTTGGATCAAAAGTAAAAATACAACATTGTGCACACTTACAAGTATGCATCAATACATTATCAGCAAGGGAATATATAATTATTATTACAAAATGCATGCCTGAAATTGCAAGGATTCAAAAGCATTTTTATTTCAAACCAGTTTTTAAAGAGTATGATTTGTCTAACATGTTACTAGGACCTCTTCAGATGAAAGGAGAAAAATGGATTAATAACAGAGAGCATACCAATTGAAATCTGATTTCTATTATTACAGCTAAAGAATTTTTATGCATGCAAGCTGAAGATGTGTATTTTGTGATACACAGTCCCTCACATACTGTCACTCATTTCTCTGCTCTTAGTTAGATCCATTTTCTGTTGAATTGAAACTAATAGTGCCTCAAGTAACTATGCAAGAAAATGCTTCCAGTTAGCAGCCAATTCTCTAACAAGAGAAAGAAATTAATCATTCCTGAACAGTGTTTTCAGTTGAAGCATACTATCCACATAAACCCCCCGTAAAAATAATACATACCTAGACTATCATCAGCACTACTTAGATAATTAATTGGGTTTTTTTTTCTGCAAATTACATGACGATAGAACTCCTAACACGGTATTTCTATTCCATGAAATAATGATATTTGGTAAAAACACTGAGTCTTCTGAACCAGAAAAAAGTCTAGAAAAAGACATTAAAGACAGTAAGGAAACAAAAGAAAAATATCAAGAGCTGCCCCAGGTTGACGCACACTCAATGCAGTGTCAGTACTGAAAAATCCCATATGCTGACCCAGAGGGTTGGGGTTAATTTACCCCCAGAATTGAAGTTGTCTGCATGGGACCAGCCTTCTCAAAGCACCAAGAGCTCCAGCTCCAAACCCATCTCCCACACGTTGGGGGTCCCTGTCGCAGAGCTACTCCAGGGCCTGCCAGTGCCCCTTAGACCTGGGTTTCTAGGGCTGCCAAACACTCACATTAGACTGCAAGAGATCAGTAATAGGGAACCATCAGTTTGCAACAGGGACTACTAGGGCTTAGTATCTCTTCATACCAGGAGAGCCTAGCCTAGCACCAAAAAAGCAGGGGTAGGAGCACAGCCCTATTTCTACCGTCCAGGCTTTGTGGCAGACAGCTTTCAACATAGAATTGCATTTAATTGGCTTCTCACATACTGCAAAAGCACAGGTATTACTAGAAGTTACCAGGTGGGCTGTTGTGATGAGAGACTGAGGACATATATTTTAGTTTCCACCAATTTGCATTTTCTGATGTGAAAAAATTTCTTGAAAAAAAGTGTATCAGTTCTGAGCAGTAGCAGCATCACCCTGTTGCTGATAGAATATCTCTGATTGCTGAATGTGCTGAAAATCAAACATCCACTACAGATGTGATTAGTTATTTTGTTAAGCACTATACTGAGGCACATATAACTATACTAGTACTGTGTGTAGTGCATCTTTTGCTACCTTTTTACGGAAACAGGGCCTACGAGTCAGTACCTTTCAGAAAGTAGGGAGAAGAACTGGGCATTATAAAGCTACAAGGGTTGTAAGAGCAGGAAATGTAAATGATGGGATGTCAAATGATGGGATGCTCGTTGCAGGGGGTTGGACTAGGTGACTTAAAAGGCCCCTTTCAACCCAAAGATTCTATGATTCTATATACAGAAAGCTGAAACTTCCTGCTCAGCTACAGCCAATAGCTACACAGTCATACTAGGCCAACTGCAATCTAGCTTTTAGTATGGACAATAAGATGGTACTAACCCATTTAATTTTTATTTCAAATTTCTTCAAATCTCTTCTATCACAAAATCTAATGAGCACAAGTAAAAGAACTCATCTTCAGTGATGAAAGATGTATTTTCTTTCCCTAACAATGAAAAATTTGATCTTAAATCATATGATCATGACACAAAGTATTTATGAACACAAAAAAAAAGCAGACATTGGTAAGGTGATTTTATTTTTCCCATGGTCTAATCCTGCATGCAGCTACAAACACCTGTGTTAACTTCCTAGCTAAAACAAGAACTTTGACACAACACCTCCAATTTTTTTACCAGAGAACCACTTTTGCATCATACTGTTGTCAGTTCCCATTGCATAGCTTTTAGATCCCAGCTTGGGAACCTCTGCCCTACTCCTTACTCTACAGTTGAACGGACAAATTCAAACCACTCTTTTCTTCAGTTGATGATTTATTTTCAAAAACACCATCTTTTATTAAGTATTTATTATTTAGAGTTGTAAGGAAAGTTCACATGAAAAAAGACAAGCTGGCAGTGTGGCAAACCTCACATTTAGGCTCTCACTAGTCACTATAGTGACACATCATGTCAGTCAGCTGACATAATTTCTACTCTTGGACAGGAGCTTTTCTCAAAACAGTGACAGGAATCATGCTGAAAATACTGAGTAATAGGATGCTCAGAAATCCTCCTTCTGTGCAAGTGCATGACTATTTGAATGACAGATATTCAATCCCCAAATACTGGAGCCAATAAAATCGTCCCCACAAATATTTGTGTGCAGAAAAGACTGAAACAACATCATGAACAAACCTGAATCAATTAGCCTTTAAAAAGTCAAATGAATACTCAGAGATCCAACATCAGTCTCAAGAACTAGACCTTCATCAGGCAAGAAATGCTTATGCCAATGAAATGAAACATAAACAGAAGAAAATTTAAGATTGTCATCCCACTAGCAATATCAGAAAAAACATTGTTACTGAAGCAACAATGCTCAGTATATATTACCGTGAGAAAGAATAAGTGGCCCTTTTCACCTTCCCTGGTGTACTAGTGCATTAAATCTGACAAGGTCATTAATATTACTTAGTGTCTTCTCAAAACTGAAGATTTTAATCAGAGTTTACATTTCTGTCAGCCATTGTGTAGCCTTATTTTTGCAGTTCCTACTACAAAAGGTCACAATACTGCTATTTTGAGGGAGGCTAACAAATAAAGAAGTTTATCTAGTGTCAGGTCATTTTGCTGACCAGGTAGGCCCTCTATAATTTTTTTTCAGAGCTTTGCTTATCAACTACCATTAATCTTGACTTGTGTTGTTATGGATTTTCCTGAGCAAAGGTTATGAATGTGTAGCCCAGTCTGATGGAGATTAATATGTAGAGTAAAACAAGGGGACAAAAATATCTTCATAAAGGTGTGAGACTTCAGACACAATCTGTCATAGTGCCTTTGCTGCTGCTGCAATAAAAATAAATTAAAAAAATCTCTAACCAATGGTTTCTTTGATAAAATCAAATCATAATCACTAGCTAAATGTAATCATTGTTACAGTAAATGTATTACACTTACATGTTGTTCAGAACACCCAGAAGAACATTAGCCCATTTGCTTTCTGCATCAATAAATAATCATGATTTCTCGCAATAACGAAATTCAGAAATTCATTTCTGGAAAGACAAAAAAAAAAATCCAAACAAAATAAAACGTGAGGTTAAATGATTGGCATTTTTTTCAGTAGTTGTGCTGTACTAATATTTGAAAATCTAAAATCTCAGCTGGGAAATTTACAGGAACTTGTTACAATTTCATTAAGAAGACTGGATAATTAAATCTTTAATTGTGAATGTGAAAATGCTATTAACATTTTATGAGAGACACGAATAGATTTCATATATTTTTGCTTTCCAGGAAGCATGCATTTCCAGTTTCAACCAAAAAGATCTTTCACACATACTCTAAAAGAAAATGGAAGCTCAGCCAAAAAAAAAAAACAACTTATGAAAAGAATATCATATTTTCCTTAAATATTAATGCTAGAAGGATTTTAAGGAAATCCTGTATATTATAACCCAGAATACCTGCCTTTACCCCTTTTCAATATTTACTAATGAGAATATATGAAGAAAAGAAACAGGTAGGCTGAATAATAGACTCTTACACTGAAATCAATTTAACAGTGGAGTAGACTCCCAAGAAAATGAAAACCCTCTAATAGACAGATATAGTACAATTTATGAGAGCCAGTTCATACCTAGTGCTCTGAAAGAAGCTTAAGAGAGCTCAACATTTCCTCTAGTAGGAAATAAGACCAATTTTTAAAAATTTTGCCTCTTGTACCTGTAATCAAGTATCTTCTACTGAGTGTGGTTAGTAAGTTTTATTTCTTGCTTATCCTAAAATATCAAAACATGGTAAGATTTCCAGTCAGTGTTGTGGAATGTTCCTTTCTGTCAACAGGGAATTTCAAATATTTTTTTATAAGTGACCATATTCCTGCAGATTCATGACCTATTAATTTAAACCTGGTGGTAACAGGCTTAGGCTTTTCACTTACTCTTTATGAATCCCTGTGAACTGGTCCTCAGCCATCCTACAAATGAGGATGTTAAATACTGAGAAAAAAATTACTTAAATTACTGAGAAAAAAATTACTGTTAGTAATTTCAAACCTGTCAAGACTGAGAGAACATACTACTGAGGGGGAGCTGCAGTGAGAGAATCTGTTAGGTTGTCTAATAAGTCCACCTAGTATCTAAAGCCTCATCAAATACTTATGAAGAAACAAGTGATGGCACACAGATGCTCATAGAATGAGTGCAGGTAGCATGATACAGCTCTCCAGTTTTGTCAGCCCTTCATGGAACAGTGATTCTGACATATTGCATTTATCTAGCCATAAAGAAATGCAGACTGGCTGTAAGCACACATGGCCAAGTTTACCTTGGCTTACAATGTTAGAAATACAGATATAGAAAAGCAACAGTTACAACTTACTTAAATGATTAGAAGCATCTCAAAAAAACCACATTGTACTGGTAATTTTCAGGCACACATCAATAATCTGAATTTTTAACAAATCTCACCCTTCAAAAATTTTGAAGTTAAGCAAATAAGAACAAATGTTAGAAGCTTAAAAAATTATGAAATACAGAGTTACATCTACTAGCTGATAACAGGCTATGCAAATTATTTGTCATTGATAGTTCAGTCCTGCCAGCCACCTGGAGAATAGTTTGCTCCTCTCAAAAGGTGTTCATTGACTCTTATTACTTAGACAATTAAAAGGGGCTAAGTTGTGCTCAGTTCCTTGACAATTGTACACTGAAGACTAGAAATCAGTGTGATGAAAAATGCACAAATTTGGAAGCAAATGCAAATAATTGAGAAGGAATTTATTAAGCCAATGTGCTGCAGTGGAACTTTTTAATATATGTCATATGTGAAAAGCAAGTAAGGCTGGCCAGTCTGTGTTGGCAGAAAGCAATCAGAGTGCTTGCCTAAAAGGTGCAGTCTTGATAGAAGTAATCTTCAAACCATGGGAATGAAGGATCTCCTTACAGAATCTGCCAAAGCAAATTGCCTTTTCTTCATTACCTTAGTCCTATAAAAATATGCATTCCTTTAAATGGACAGAAAAAAGCCAGGTGCTGAGACAGTAGGTAAAACTTCTTAGTATAAGAAGCAAAAAAAAAAAAAAAAAAAAGAAAATTAAAAAAAATACTGCTTAATTCGTCTCTTTAGGATATTCTCAATAACCCCTTTCCTGGTTTGATGACTTCCAGTTGTTCAAAAGACACATATGGGTTCACAGGGAGTAGAGAAAAGCATCATATTAAACACAGTTAAATAATCTTTAAATTTCTAAGCTAAATAACTGTAGCCTTTCCCTCACCAAGCTATGTCTCCTATTAAAAAAAATTTCCAGAGATTCATTCATATGCAGCTCACCTCCCCTGACTGTCATATTCATGTCTCCACAGGCCAAACAATGCCAACTCTCTCAGCCTGTCCTCATAGGACAGGTTTTCCATCCAGCTCCAACAGGTCCATGCCTTTCCTGTGCTGAGGGCTCCAGAGCTGGGCGCAGGACTCCAGCTGGGGTCTCACCAGAGGAGAGCAGAGGGGCAGAATCACCTCCCTTGGCCTACTGGCCATGCTGCTTTGGATGCAGCCCAAGATACGGATGGGCTTCTGGGCTGCGAGCGCACATTGCTGGCTCATGTCCAGCTTTTCTATCACACACCATTTTAATTTTTTTTTTTTTTTTTTTGCCACAAAGGCAACACATAGCAGGAAAAGTAAATGAAGTTTTCTGGATGACAGAAAGAGCAACTGAGATGACACAAGGCCAACCAATTAGCCCACAACAAAACCTGAAATGTCATATGGATTTACATTGTTCAGTACTAATGAGTCGATTTAAATTAACTGAGAGGAGCATAAATTAATATTATAGAGGGGACTAAAACAATGCTTATACCATGCAAAATAGGAAGAAGATGTAACAACAGATCTTTCTCTGCTAAAAAAATACCCACTGAATTGTGCCTAATTTCATCAGTGCTGGGGAAACAGAAGGGCCAATTAAGGACTTGGCTTTAGGTTCAATTTTCATCTTGAAAATTGATTAGCATACCTGGATCTTATATATATAACATTGTTCTTATATTTTGAATTAATACTTTATCTTAAAAATATTAGAATGCTAACACAGCAGAGTGGCATGGACAACTACTCAGTCAAAATCCCTCTGGGAATTCAGAACACAGCAACTGTCTAAAAGTTGACACAGCAGCAGTACAAAACAATTAAAGTTAACATTGGCTTTATTCAAACAGAAAGTTATGTATCTAGCAACATTAACTGTAAGAGCTCAGGTTTTGGTCAATATTTCTGCTGCTAAAAAGCCAAGCAATAGATAATATAATTACTACAGCTCAGCTTTAGTTTTATGTTTCATCCAGAAGAGAAGGTGACAGCTTCAAACTCTTTTTCTAAGGCACTGGTTCAATACAGAATCATTAGGGTAGAGTAGCACCTACAATTCACAATCTTATCTCCTTACATGTTTTGTTTGTTTGTTGGTTTTATAACTGCAGCATAGGGAACAGGTAGTGAAAGCTGCTCATTGGAAGTGAATTGAGTAGCACTTTAAGCTTCCAGGTGTGTTATAGAGCTTGTGAGAAATTACTCAAATTATTGCAGAAAGTGCTGCAGCTGCAGGGACAGTCACGATGTTAGGTGGTGTTGCTTTGGGGTTTAACAGTTGCGCTATGTCTCACAATTAAATTACAAAGTCTTAGGAATTTTTTTTTCTTGCAACACTAGTGGATAGATTTACTCTTTCCTAGTAAAACTTCCTTCTCTCTTTCCTTCCTAAAAGAAATGCACCGAATGATGCGAAGTACTGCCCAAGCAAGACATTATTTTTAGTTCAATCAACCTATTTTCAGAATTTATCAACAACATGAAAGACTGCAGAATTTTTTGAGTGCACAGAACAGTGCTGCTGCCTCCCAGTAAGAGCCATTTCAAGCTGGTACATTCCCTCTGGCTGTTGAGGGAATACTGAAAATAATGTAGATGTTAGCTAATGTTTTCCCCATTTTAGCCAAATGCTTTACAATTCTCTTTTGAACATTATTCCAGTATTTCCCATATTTCAAAAGTGCAGGATCAAAGCTGTGGAAAGAAAAAGAAGGCAAAAAAGAAAATGCTACTTAATTTCTGGTAGTCTGTGTGTGTAACTGGGGAAAAAAACCGTCAGAAAAATAGGTCATTTTGTGAATCCTGGTCACTCACAGAACTGTGAGTTTTGTGAGTTCTGTTTCTGAGGGGAAAAAAAAATCAATGGACTTTAAGGTGCCCTGACAAGAAACACTCAAAATTTACAGGTTAATACATGCAAGATTCACTTCATTTTCCGTATCTCCCTCATGAACTTTGCCGTATTATTTAATATTCCAATTTAGTGAGGGGGGAATAAAAGTTTCTGGAGATTACTGATGGTAGATAGGTACAGCTCAAAAAGAAAAAGGCATGGGCATAAGTTTAAAGAGACTTTACATGTTTTCAGGCCTGAAATTGCAGCTCTGCATGTAAGGAAAGTAAAGCCATTTTGGCTGCAGTAGTTCTACACTCTCAAAAGCAAGCAGAAAGGAGAGCCACACTGTATCAGTTAAAACAGAATTGAGAAAACAATATATAAATGTTACATTTCAATTCTGTGACTGTCTCACAATTAAAATGTAAGATGTTACTTTATTTCTCTATGTTGTGTTTATAAACATGTAATTCAATCACTGGTAATTTCTTAGAATTTGTGCTTCTTCTCCATCAGGTTTTCAAACATGGATTACCCCCTTAATTTCAAAATACTTCCATGAAGTTACAAATGCTGTTAAAACAGTAGGCAACTTAAAAGCAATCCAGGCAATGCCACAGGATCTCAGTGTCGTTCATATAAATGTGATGGATGGACTATTTAAAAAATAAGAAACATGACTATAGGAACTGCAATAAAGTAACAATGTACTGTCAGTTATAAGAAAACCAGGAGACAAATCTGAGGCAGCAAGCTATACACTGGTTTGTACTTCAGATGTCATAGGGTGACGGTTACTATGTGACTTTTGTTAAAGCCAAACATAAAAACTACAGATTATTTTCAAAAGTTCCTGCCAGTTGCTGAGACAGATGCTTTTCACAACAGTATCTAGAAGTCTATAACATTCATTAAATCGATTATCAAATAGTAATTATAGTTTTATTGCACAATGTTTGCAACCATTTCACTTCATTATACTCATACCCCTGCATATAAGTGCCTGCACATGATGATTATATCCAGAACTGGCACGTTTGTTTAAGTTAAAATTTATCCTTAAATATAATGTAAATTTTGCTTTTAATCACTGCTTTTAAACTGAATTAAAACCTTAATGTTCTGTTCAGAATAGAAATGGTCTTACAAACAGGCATAAAACTTCCTATATTAGTTATGGAAAAAAAGAGCCATAGGAAACGCAGTGTAGTTCTGAATCCTAGGGGGTTTGATATCAACTAAAACAGAAAAGGGTTACACCTGAGAATAAATGTTTTCTGCAAATTATAATATTTCTGTTTATATGTATATTTATCTTTATTTAAATATTTATTATATTTTTTAATTTATATATTTGTATTTTAGAGGTATTGGCCAAATTCTACCACAATTTTGAGGATGTCTTATATCAGTATCATCAGGAAAGAAACTAGCTGTCATGAACAAATCTAAAAATGAGTGTTAGATTATATACTGAAGTAAATTGTAAAATCACATGGAATATATAAAGAATTTGAATGACACCTACCACCTCCTCCAATACACAGTTCAAAACTTTCAATTGTATTGATTATACAACCTTTCAATACAAAAATAAAACTATGAAGATAATTGAAACTAATCAAAATTTAACAAGTGTTATCTATGAGCTTGAAAGCATTTGTGAATTATCTACAGGTGAACTGTTATGAACATGAAATAAACAAATACTTACTAGGATATTATTATTAAGAAATTATCAATTTGTTAAAAATTAGTTCACATTTGTTGACCTACGTATTCAAAAAGAGCTAATTATTCATCTGTAGTTTCACAAAACCACGCTGTATTATCAGCACATTCATTACAAAGCACTGCATGAAACCTTGTAGCAGTGTGTAAGCAGAATCTTGACTAATCCAGACCGACAGTCAAAAAAATAAAACAATTCAACAAAATGGAATAATATTTATCATTATATTTTTGTGTCATCTTCTTTTAATTTAGAGTTTAAACAGGTATCATTTTATTGCTAACTGATTTTTAGTCACAACAGCTGGAGAGCAACCCACACTGGAAGCCTCTGCAAAAGAGTCCATAAGGAAACTTTGAAAGATGATCAAAAGAAAGGAAACTTAACACAAGCAAGAAGAAGTAGGAGAGAAGGCATAGAGCTGGAAGTGAAAGAAACAAAGGAAGGAAACTACATGTAGAGTTGAATGGATGTTGTGGTTTAACCCCAGTAGGCAGCTAAGGCCACACACCTGCTCATTTACTTCTCCCCCCTCCAGTGGGATTGGGGAGAGAATCACAAGGGTAAAACTGCAAAAAGTTATGGGTTGAGATAAAGAGAGTCTAATAAGAAAAGGAGGGGAAAAAACCCACAAACAACCAAGAAAAACAAATGATGAAAAAACCCCAACCAAACCCAATTGCCCACCACCAACCAACCAATTCCAGCCAGTCCCTGAGCAATAGCAGTCTCTGCAAACTTTCTCCTCCTCCCAGTTGTTATTGCTGAGCACAATGTCATAGGGTATGCAATATCCCTTTGGTCAGCTGGGGTCAGCTGTCCCAGCTCTGTCCCCTCCCAACGTCTTTTGCACCCCCAGCCTGCTCACTGGTGGGGCGGTGCGAGAGGCAGAAAAGCCCTTGATGCTGTGGAAGCTCAGCAATAACAAAAATTATGTCATGTGTTATCAATACTGTTTCTAGCACAAATCCATATAAGCTATTATGAAGCAAATTAACACTATCCCATCCAGAACAACGGAGTTCAGAGGGTAAGAACTGAAAGACCTCAGCACTGAAACAAAAAGGAAGTTAAGAACTGCAAAGGGCTCTGAAGGTGAACTTGAAGGTGGAGTTCAGGTTGTATAAGGCTAGAGATCAAATGGGATTTGAGACAGAAGGTGTGAGGTGAATTTAGTCAAACAATAAGGAAAGTGATTTCAGCATATAACCCCTGAGAGACCTACTGGTCATAAAGAGAATTAGCTATCATTACACTAGCAGAATAACAATTGAGATTATTATTTTTACAGGATGCAGCTAATCTGTGGAGAAAACAACCTGCTGTTTGCTCTGAATTTCTGTCCATTCTTCTTGCACATCAAATAGTCTTCTTGCAATTCAGATTCACTTAGAAGTCTCCCCCTTCTCTCCTGCCCCACTACTAGTGGTCATTCTAGTTTAAGATTATCTTATCATGAATAAACATAGTCCATTACCCCATCCACATTAAAAGCTGTTAAAATGGCTTTAGGAATACACATATACAGAAAAATATACATGTTATTATATAAAACCACATTTTCTCAGGTGCTCTAGTACAAGAGAAATAACTTCTGTAGGTGCAGAGCGTAAGAATGCATTAACGGCAATTACAAATGTGTAAGCCCACTCTATTCCTAGAAAAATAAAGGAGCAAACACTAAGACTGAAGGAAAAAGCCCCACAACTTCAGTGCATAGCAAAGCTACAAACAATGTGTATACTTACATAGAGCAGATTCTAAAGGATGATTCTGACTTTTTATGGCATTTTAAATTCAGTTGATGGAGAGAAAGTGAAGTTCTAATACAGCTAGATTTTAGAAAATCATTATCCAATAAAATATTATTCTCAAAATGAAACAAAATTAGTTTGGACAGTATTAAAGAATAATAATGAAAGCATGGTTTTCAGTAAAGATTTGGTGTAGATTAGTGTAACAGAAACTAGAAATAACCTTTTCCATACAGATTTTACTGTTAGGGACAAATCCAATGTCACCACCAAATAAGGACAAAGAACTTCACATGCTTTTTCCACCTGATTTTCATTTACAGGATGAAATAGCACAGACTTCTCTCAGGTTCTCTCCTAACAGGGGTAAGAATAAAATGGCCAGGGAGAAGGATATTATGTTATCAAATTCAAAGACATTTCAGTGAAGAATCTAGGCTAATAATTATAATTATTGTTATTTGTATGTTCCATTCCTTTGATTTTTTAAGAAGAAAACAATATTTTCAAGGAAAACTTTTATTATGAAAAATTGCTCAGTTTAAAGGTATATTTTCTGGTCAACACCAGACAGACAAATATTCAACATCCCAATTAATTTAAACATGTTTACCTGAGATCTGGGAACAAATAAAACATGGTCTTAAACCTGAAATGCCCACATTAGAAATCAGTATCCTGCAGATGAACTATTGACTTTTCTGCATTTTTTTCCTCGTCTGTTTTTGATTAAGAACAAGGAAAAAATTTAAAATATTTTTTAAAAATCCACAACACCAAAAAACACGATTTGGTAACTGAGACTGACATCAGATGCAAAACAAAATGCGACACCAGTAACACACTTTCATCAACCCACGTATGGTCTCTCAATATCTGAAAAGAAAATCATACCCAGAACTTGTAAGATCAGTCTTTTCTACCTTCACAGTTCATTTCTGTACTTGCAAACAAATTATCTGAGGACAGAACACAGAACAAAAACTTCTGTATTTTTCACATCTGTTGATCTCCAGTTTCAGTGTCATATTTTGACAAGTTTACTACAGTATATGTGAATAGAAAAATCAAAAGTCCTTTGAATCCAAACAAATTGAACAACATGAATTTTCAAAAGTGTTAAAATATTTGAAAACACTTTGGAATGGAACTTTAGTGTTGTTATTTTACTATGAAAATGCAATATTCCATCACGATGAGGAAGTATTCTGAAAAATCAGTTTTGTGCATCATAAGTATGCATTAGTCAAAATAAAACATTTCTATGATTTTTTAGATAAATCTTAAAAATAACTGCATCTTTATATCAGAATACTGTATTTACCAGGATTTCAAGTTCATTCATTCATCATAATAAATTCCTGAAGCAGAGCCAAAACAAAAACACCAAGGAGCACAAACACTCCATTCTCTTTAGCCAACATAATGGGGTATAGAAGCAGCAAATGGAGGTGTTTCATTTTGGGAGGGATTGTTTATGAAGAAATCAAAGCAGTACAGCATGTTACAAAATGGATGGGCTGTATGGCTTGGTGTGGAGGTTACTACTCCTGCAAAGTGACCAAACTTTTCCAGTATTCAGAGAATGCACATATCAGATGACCACACGCTGCTGGCCTCAGCAGTGCAGCAACAAGTAATTCATTACAGAAGATTAGAACATATATATACAAGGTCAACAGACTAATTCAGCTCCTGTGCTACTATTTTTCTGGTCTATGCTATCTCTAAGAATATATTTTCTTGTCTGTTAGCCCATGCAGAGATAAGATAAATATGAAAGTTATGAGAGATTTCAGTGTCCTGCAAACTAATAACTCTCACCATTGCTAAGATTTTTCTTCAGTCTGCCTAAATTTATCATTTTTAATTTATTTCTATAAAAATACATTAACTTTCTTTTTACTGGAAGCAAATAACAGTAACCTGTTTGAAGGTCAGGAAAAAGATTCTTTCAGTTTAATTCTATATGCCCTAGTAACAGTTTCTTAGCCAGGTCCAGTGCTGATGGTAATTGACAATTCCCAGAGAGATGAATTTTCACTTCTGTAGCTCTCTGTGAAACACCTTCTAATATAAAGATTCATTGGAGGAGAAATAGCTCTGACTATACCATTTTAGTTCTTGTCAAAACTATTTTCTCAGAGAATGTGAAAGAATCCCCCCACAATGCATATGATTTAGAATGAACACAGTGTTATGGGAACAGTATGTATGATTAAGAAACTTTCAGAACATGCTGTATCTTTAACAGAATCCACAAAAAGGTTTTCAAGCAGAAAAAAGATGAGGACTTCTCTGAAAGTGTAAAGGGGAAAAAACCTACAGTATGAGTAGTAGGAGAGGAAGTGTTTCAAAGATGCTAGTAAATTTTAATGCTTTGAAGTTGTCTTGAATAACAAAGACACAGTAGTCCTGGCATACAGAGAGCCACAGAAGGGATTATCTGGCCGTATTGGGTTTGCATGGCAAGGTTTCAGTAGCAGCCAGGGGTTCACAGGGGTCCATGAGAAGCTCCTAGAAGCTTCCTCTATGTCTGATAGAGCAAATGCCAGCCGGCTCCAAGATGGACCCGCTGCTGGCCAAAGCCAAGCCAATCAGTGACAGCAGTAGCGCCTCTGGGGTAACATATTTAAGAAGGGGGGAAAAAATGGCAAGAGCAATTGCAGCTGGAGAGAGGTGTGAGAATATGTGAGAGAAACAACTAAGTAGACACCAAGATCACTGAAGAAGGAGGGGGAGGAGGTGATCCAGGCACGAGAGCAGAGATTCCCCCGCAGCCTGTGGTGAAGACCACAGTGAGGCAGGCTGTCCCCCTGCAGCCCATGGAGCTCCATGGTGGAGCAGGTATCCACCTGCAGCCCATGGAGGACCCCACACCGAAACAGGTGAATACCTGAAGGAGGCTGTGACCCTGTGGGAAGCCTGTGCTGGAGCAGGCTCTGGGCAGGACCCATGAACCCATGGAGAGAGGAGCCCACACTGGACCCCATGGGGGACCCACGCTGGAGCAGTCTGCACCTGAAGGACAGCACCCTGTGGAAGGGACCCAGGCTGGAGCAGTTTGTGAGAACTGCAGCCTGTGGGAAGGACTCACATTGGAGAAGTCCATGGAGGACTGTCTCCCATGGCAAGGACACCATGCTGGAGCAGGGGAAGAGTGTGAGGAGGAAGGAGCAGCAGAAACATATGATCAACTGACCGCAACCCCTGTTACCCGTCCCCCTGTGCTGTTGCAGGGGAAGAAGGTAGAGAAAATCAGGAGTGAAGTTGAGCCTGGGAAGAAGTGTGGGGTTGTAGGTGTTTCAAGATTTGGGTTTAGTTCTCATTATCTCCACTCTGACTTGTTTCATAATAAATTAAATTAACTTCTCCAAGTTGAGTATGTTTTGCCTGTGATGGTAACTGCTGAATGATCTTTCCCTGTCCTTATCTCGACCCACAAGCTTTTTGTTATATTTTCTCTCCTCTGTCCAGCTGAGAAGGGGAGTAATAGAACGGTTTTGGTAGACACCCAGTGTCCAGCCAGGGTCAACCCACCACACTGTTTGAGGGCCAGAGCTTGCTGTTGTGTCAGCAAAGAAGAGCAGACAATCACTGCTGACAACAAAAACTTGAAACAAAAAAAAAGAGAAAAAAACTCTAAGTAATCTGGAGTTTGTCAAAGACAATGCAAAAGAAGCTTAATCCAATGAAGAGAGCAGTACCTCTCTCAGACTCTCAGACTAGTTCTATTTCTTATGTACTGAAGAATGATTACATCACCTCCAGAATGCACACTAAACATTTAATCTGTTCTGTCTGAACCCATATTTTTGATTCCACAGCACAGGTCCAAAACTATACAATTCAAGGCAACAAATATGTATAGGAAAAGTTTCTACTTACTTCCTTATAATTAACATAGAAAAAGAATATTTTTTCTTAAAACCTTAAAGGTTAGGTAAGAATTGCCCATAAAATTATAGAACAGAAGCAAGAGACTTTTTTGCAATCAAAATCTGTGATAATTTCTGAATAGGAGAGAAAAAGTAGTTCAAGAAAGTAGTAGTGGAAGAAAACAGCACCCTGTATATCCCGTGTCTGTGGAACTCAGTAATACAGTAACTTTTCAGCAAACAGGCAAATTTATTTAAAATTGACAGCTGTGGTACTGAACTACTTTCTTGCTCATTTGATGTAAGCTGCTCAGCAGCTCCACTCTGCATCCTACCTGTCTTCCAGATAATTACAGCGGGGCAGTTATGGGAAGAAAAAAAAATTCTATTTCCTGTATCACC
Source organism: Phaethon aethereus (assembly GCF_964289735.1). Classification (NCBI taxonomy): domain Eukaryota; kingdom Metazoa; phylum Chordata; class Aves; order Phaethontiformes; family Phaethontidae; genus Phaethon; species Phaethon aethereus. Next base: position 47,890,478 of record NC_138579.1, on the reverse strand, counting down.
CATTTTTCAGTGCAGCTTTGAGACAGGCTAAGTTGTTTCACCATCATGAACATACTATATAACTCCAAGTCAGTACTACCACATGTACAGAGGAGGGAAGTGAACTCTAGCAGATAGTGTCACTCAAGCACAGGAGTGCCAGCCAATTGACTTAAATGTGTGTAGACAACTATTTTAAAAAGCAGAATGTACTGAAAATGGAACCCAAACAGTATCCAAAAATACAGCATTAGCAATTGAATACCAGTACCAGAAAATTACAACTATTCTGTTTAAAGACTGTTTTTTTTAACTACAGACACTGTTTAAAGGTAAAATACTGTGGCACGTCACAGTGCACAATGATTAAAATGCAAGTCTGACATTTCAAAAAGCTTTATTCTCGACTTTATTATGTATTCACTGTGCACAGTAATTCTCTGTCCTCTAAAGTTAAAGAGAACACAAGAAAGATTTTTTTTTTTAAAGCACCCAAGTGAATTAGGAACTTCAATGTTTTTTTAATACAAAAGACTCTGAAGTCATATAACCACACTATGAAATTTAAGAGAGGAAAAAAGGAAAATAAATAGAAAATTATGGCAATTCTCAGAAACTTCATTTTGACGCTTACAAAACTCCTTTTCTAGAAAAATTTAACAAAATTGACTCCATTTTATTTGAATGTATTCCAACACGAATATTCAAATAAATACAATGTATTCCTTAGTATTCCAATAAGAAATTGCTCTGTCACGGGAATCTATGAATAAAGAGATAGGTTCAATCTAGGGAAGAGTAAAAAAAACCAGAAAAAATTCTTCACAAGTTGCTCAATTCGTATTACCTCAGTTTTACTGGCTATCAAGCTCTTTATAACCCATAAATTACATGTGAGACAGGAATGAAATTAAATACTTCTACCTAAGACTATATAAAATGATGCAACATCCTGCTGAACTCAAAATACCTTTTGCTAAGACTATCATCAGGTGTGCTGAAAGTATTAAAACAGGTGGCTGGAAGTGATCATCTGTAAGGACTGGTCCATCAAGCTCGGTGCCTGAAATCACAGTAGCTAAAAGCATTTAATCTAAAAATATGCACCACTTTATCATCATACAAACCACAGCATAGTCCACAATATATTGTAGCAAACTTTAAACACGTAGTATAAATAGGCAAAAACTCGACAAGTGTGACAAGAGCATAGGAGATCAAATTCATGAAAAAGCAGTACTGTCTGTAATATCAAAATGACTCACATGGGGAGGAAATAAGTACCCTTCATTAATTTAAGTAAACCTAAAATTAATAAACCACATCTGTTTGAGAAAATCATATTAGAATATCCAAAATATTGGACACACCAGAAGCATATGCAGCTGTCAAACTAGTCTGAAAGTCAAAGGTGTAAATCCTTGGCTGTTTATCATTCATCTCAATTAAATAATTTATCTTCTTTTAGAGTTTATGCAAAATAATCCATATCATTATACATTTCTCAATATTCTTCATATAGATGAGCAGTTGGTGGTTAAAACCAAAGAGGAAATCAAGTTATGTCATGAAGCCAATGTATGTTTATTTTAAGTTAATTTAGGTTTTATGTCCCTATATTCTTCAATGAGAAACAAAAGATGAGTAGAAGAAATCGAGGGTATTTTTGCATCTACTCATTCCAATTTAATAGTACAAGAACTATTAATCTGTCCAAGACTGCCATGAATGAAAAGATGAATGCCATTAATTCTAATAACTAGTCCAAAATCTTAAGGTAAAGACTGATCCTTCTTTCTGAATAAGAGCGCAAACACCTGGTTATATTTGCAAGACTCATCATACAACTCTTCAGAATTTGCCTCCGTGCAACAGAATTCATCACACACTAAGCCAATGCATACAGCAGGAGATTTTTTGATGGGCCTAAGCAGCAATTTTCTACATAGCTGACCAGTGTGATGCTATACTAAGCAGAACCAAACAATACAGTTTGTGGTGAGAAACAAGCATACACAGCTATTATGCTCAAACAACTTCCAGCGACTAGTTCTGAAACTCTCTTCCAGATTTACATGGGAGTATAACAAGAGTGAACAGTCAGTCACTATTTATCTTCAGATACCTTAAGTGTCCATCCATGGAGATACGATTTCAGAAGATGGAATTGTCAGATTCTGCTTTATATCTAAAAAAGCAGAAAGAGAAAATTTCTTGGATGCCAGAGTGGTGTCAGTGCTCACAGGAAACTTCAGCTAGCAAATATGAGAATCTGAGTCTCCTGTAGGGTGTATAAGGCAGGTATGGCAGATGTATAAACCATTTTATGAAGATCTAGCTTTCACATGAATACAGCACACGGAAGTGTTGCTGACCAAAGACTGGTAGTCCAAATTGCTGTGGACAGATATACGGCCCAATGTGGAATTAAAGGACTCTGTTCCTAAGCATTAATACAAGATTCACTGAAATTTAAGATTCAATTACTTGAGGTTTTAAACTTGCTAGAGACTTACACATGAGCATGGGACAGTTCCAGCTCAAATACACTAAACTAAGTAGAAAAAAACAACTCCTTTGACCTTTTGAGTCAGAGAATATTACTGACAGAACCTTTCTTTTTCCTTTTTTAATAAATTAGTGAGACAGTATAACAAGAGGAACGTAAAGCTTGATTTCATTTGGGCATCTTAGCTACAAATACATAACTTCATTAGTGGTGATGACTAGTGATAATATCTTAAGCCAAAAGAACACAGCCAGATATCTAGATGTTGGCTAGACACCTGTAAGGCTACAAAGAACATTCACACTTAGGACACTAGATTTGCAAGAGAAGCAAAAGGAAAAAAAAAAAACCAAACACAACAATACAGACCGCAGGATTCATTTATGCTTCAAAGATATGAAGAGGCAACATCAAATCAACTTTTTCCACAATGTTGCATATATTGATATTTTTATACATGAAAAAATAGGGCAACTATCTTAACATTCGGGGTACTTACACAGATTAAAAAGTTACTTTTTAATGAGTATCGAATGGTCTAGTAGAAAACATACTTTACTAAAAATCTTGCATAATACATTTACATTTGTGTACGGGTATAAAGCACCATGTTAGTCAGCAAGCAGAACATATGTGTGTTGTATAATATCTGTAGTGATTAAATAAAAAACATACATCTTCACAGTGGTGCAAGGAAGGAAGTCAAGAAACAACAGACAGATGTTGAAACAAGAGATGTTCTGACTTCTCCATCACAAGAGCAATGAGCATCGGATCAGATTGTCCACAGAAACTGCAGTCTTGGTGTCCTTGGAGATTTTAAAGACTCAGCTGGGTAAAGCCATGAGCAACTTAGTCCAACCCCATAGCTGTCCTGGCTTTGAGTAGGAGGCTTGACCTCCAAAGGTCCCTTCCAACTTCAACTACCCTATAATGCTTCATATATCTGGAATTATTTTTATATTACATACAATATATTAATATGTATGTGTGTATATTTATATAAGCTATACAAGATCCATCCCCTTAATAGTTTATCTGAAACAGCCTGAGAGCTTTCATTGTCCCCTTCTGTGATCAAAAGTAGGCAGATCTTAAGCTGGGATGAAGGATTCTTTTTGGAGAAAGATTCTGTACTTTTTGGAGAGTCATTCATGAGTTATAGGTAATTTTTTGTATGTCCTTGAAGAGTTAGCTCTGCTCTAAAAATTTATTCTGTAAAAATGGCATTACACATGCTTAGTGTGTGCGAGATCACATTCAATTTCAAAATTAAAGAACTGTTAGTTTTCTCTAAATGCAAGCACCACTGTTTCAACTGACAGCTACAAGTCAACATAATTTTTTTCTCAAAAAAATTCTTTTATTTTCTTAGTAACATAATACATAAGATCCTTTCTAGTAGATTCTACCAATTCTTTCAAACCTATATTATTTCTGAGAGGTTGGAATTTTTCCACTTTGTATTAGTCCTACTTAGTTGACTTAAGACATTTTTGAAAACACATTTTTGAAAACACATGTCTTTCATATTTACTTTTCTTTGTAGATAGTGGTAACAATTAGAATTATCCTGTGCATTACACAGCAGTCTTCTTTTAATGAGTTCTGCTGTATTGTCTTACAAAGACTTCTTAACCATAGTTTTAAATGAAAATTTAGGCTGCTGGCAAAAGACTGAAATCTTGCTAGTGAAGCTCTCTTTCATCTGCATTGCAAATTAGCAGCTAAGAACACATGTCTACTTGGAAATAATGCAGCAGAAGTGCAGAAATCTCACATATTTCAGGATGAGGTTATTCCTCCATCAAATCCATGAACCTGAGCCCTAAGCACAGCTTTGTTCCACATTAATATTATAATTACTTTCACAGACTTACTAAATATTATATGACATTAAAGGAACATATTTCAAAGTCCAAGTCTCTCTTCATGTTTGAAACTGTGTCCATTGATCTTTACAACTGCAAACTCCTAGCGATATTTAAGTAAGATTTCAGAGATAAAATGGGCCTATGTATGAAGGTGCTGTTAGAATTCACATGCAGAAACATGTGACCAAGTCTGCCCCTCTACTCAGCTCTGGTGAGACACCACCTGGAGTCCTGCGTCCAGCTCTGGAGCCCTCAGCACAGGAAAGACATGGACCTGTCGGAGCGGGTCCAGAGGAGGGCCACAAAAATGAATGGTGGGATGGAACACCTCTCCTATGAGGAAAGGCTGAGAGAATTGGGGTTGTTCAGCTTGGAGAAGAGAAGGCTCCAGAGAGACCTTATAGCAGCCTGCCAGTACTTCAAGGGGGCTTATAAGAAAGATGGGGACAGACTTTTTAGCAGGGCCTGTTGCAACTGGACAAGGGGTAATGGTTTTAAACTAAGAGAGGGTAGATTATTAGACTAGATCTAAGGAAGAAATTTTTCCCAATGAGGGTGGTAAAACCCCGGCACAGGTTGCCCAGAGAGGTGGTAGATGCCCCATACCTAGAAATATCCAAGGTCAGATTGGACAGGGCTCTGAGCAACCTGATCTAGTTGAAGATGTCCCGGCTCATTGCTGGGGGGTTGGACTAGATGACCTTTAAAGGACCCTTCCAACCCAAACTATTCTAGGATTCTTTGATTCTATAATAGCCCAGAAACCACACTCGTTACTCTATAGATCATCTCTCAATTGTTTCTCTTTCAAGACCAAAAAACTGTGACAGCTTGTTTGAATCAGATGCTATGCAAAAAAATAATATTTTTAATTAAGAATTCATTTTTTTAAATGTGCTTAAAATAGATTATGGTAACTGCTTTTGTTAAATACCATCCTGAAAAAAACAAGAACATATTTAGATAAAAATTGGCATGAGCACACATTATTACTATAAAGCAAACAACTCCAAAAAAAACATCTGAGGAAAACCTTTATTGCCTTACACTTAATGCTAGCTTGCCTAAATCAGTCATTAAACTGCCTAAACAAAGTTACTCTTCTGTTCTAGCTACCAAAATTACTTTGGCCCTTCTGTTGCATTGGGCTGATCACTCTGGATGACAACTCTGCCATTGGTAGAGTGGACATGTAATGATGACAAAAACTATTTTTGCTGCTACCATGTAGAATACACAAAATAGAACATAATCATATCTTTTATTGGCTGTATGTGCCATGCTTCTAAATGTGATCAAGCAAACCAGTCACCTACCTGGATATTGGCTTTCTTCATCTCCTCACAGCAGTAATGGTTGAACCAAGCAGTAAGATATTGTCAGCGCATCCCCATCTTAATTTATGTTTTATTTGTTAAAGGAGACTGGAGTTTAAAAATATGACTTAAAAAAATCCATTTGGTGGCTGCAGTTCAGACCTCATTCAGATAACAACTGCATCAATAAAACCACCCAAATTCAGAAATGTGGTATTTTCCTTAGGAGACTGCATTACAGTAAACAGAAGAAGCAGGTCCCTGCTTTCCTGCTGAGGTTTCTTCACATCATTATAACACATCAATAAAACTGTCTGAGCACCTGCCTGTTGTTATGGGCTATAAATCCCACAGTATTACCAACCACTCCAACTTCATTTTAGCAAAGGTCTGTTACTGATTAAATGCTCTATGTTTCAGAGTCGCATCTTCAGTTGAAGATGTATGGAAACGGCAAGGCTAACAAATCAGGCGCTGAAAAGGATTAGAGACAGTTCTCAGTGTTCTTGAAAGTGCTACTTTACGCTCACTTAGGTTACTGATATGCTGAAAATATATTAATTACCAAAACTGGGAGACTGGAATCAGTGGGTCTTATTTTCTCCCATGAGAACTCTTGAGAACTTTGAGTGCACATCACTAGTAAATAAAGAAGAAACTCTACTGTGCCATGATATAGTATGTGTCTTATTTCTAGCCTCAGTTAATTTCATATTTGAATTGTGAGGCCACATTTGTAACTGTTTGATAAAAACAATCTATTTGCAATCTCTTCCTTACAAACATACTTAAAAATTATTATGAAATCACCTCTTAATCATTATTTTGATAAATTCAACAGACTGAATTTCCAAAATCTTTCACTGTTAATGGTTCCCAGATTACAGGCCATTCTTGAAACTCCTCTCTGAATTCATCTTAAAGTGATTTACATTCTCATAAAAGCATACCTAATCTGTACATTAATACATATAACAGTTACACTGATGTTGTGCAGAAAAGCAGTATCATCTTCAGGATTGTACTTGATGTTTGCCTCCTAACCCAACAATATTTTTGAAATAGAGGCCATTTTCAATGCAATAAAAAGCTCACAAGAAACCTGCACAAGATCACATGATGTCAAACATGAAGCAAAATACCTTTAACTATTTAAATATTTCTTGCAAAAATCAAGAATTCAGATATCAAATTGTTTTGTATTTCCTGCCTCACCTATTGTTGGAACATACAAAACTCATTTAACCATTCATTCCATCAATTTGTGATTCTTTCTACCAAGGATCATCTAATTCTACCTATACTGTCAATTAAAAAATTTACATGATGTACATGATTTTATTCTCTATCAAGTTATCTTTTTGTTTATACTTGGCAGACTTCAAAATGTCATGTCAGATTTTTGCTATTAAAATAAAATTGTGAACAAGTACAATTCTGTTGCCTGCCTGTTTTTCATATATGAAATATGAAGAGTGGAAGGAATGTAGAGATAATCTCTCAAATACTGTTAAGTGGCTTGCTTTAAATTCTCATATTTCCTCAGAAGTTACTGTGTGTAATCATACACAGATTTTTATATTGACTCTATTTCATTGAAGGTATGAGTGTTTCTTTTCTTCAGTTACCTTTGCTATTTGGGGTTTATATTCATCAATGAAGTTCCACTTAAAGCTGTTCACAAGACCACTTCTCCCTGCCCTGTTTAATTTTTTTTTTAATTTTATATGGAATATCAGACGTTTGTACTGTTAATTACCTCTGCCTTCACAGAATGTGTGTTGATGGCTTGATTAGAGTTGGACACTTTTGTTTCCCCCTTTAAATCCTTTCTCTGATAGGGTCCCTTATGTAAAACTGTATGTAATTAACAAGTATCTCTGCAATACAAACATCTACTGAATTTCAATTTTGACCTAGTTTGACTTGCCACATTAATTGAATTAAAAGTCATTTCCCGTAAGGACATTGTTTATTGATGAGATGACCTAGCCATATGTTAGCTTGACAGGTATTCACAGTCAATATGGAAGCATATAGAAATCTGGGGTGTAAAAGCAATCAGACTGAAATTTGCTTTCCAGTTCCTTTTGAAATTAAGCTACTTCAACTCTTAAAAACTCCATTTTGAAAACTTCATAATACAACCCACACAAAGCTTTAGGAGATACTCTGTCATTTAGTAGTCTGTATCTGAAAATTTCCTCTAAAGCTACTGAATTAACCTTGTGAATACAAAAAAAAAAAAAAAAAAAAAAAAATCATTAAGATACTGATATTGCCAGGGACAGAAGATAAAATGTGCCTATAAAGCAAACATTCATGGTGTAAGGGGTGACACAAACAGCTTTTGGATTTTCTGTCCTCTCAGGAAAATGTACAGGGCTTAGGTGAAAGCAGATGCCTCCTGAAGAGTATGCTTGTGCAGAGGAGGGTCCAGAAAGTTTCTGGCTCCTTTGACCACAGGATGGTATTTCATGACAACATAATACAGCCCAGATAGATTAAAAAATATTTTTCTTACCAAATTAGAAGCCTCCTCATGCCTGAGGGGAGAGAGTAACAGAAACCCATAGAGAGACAGAAAAATTATGATTAACCCTAAAAACTTAAGAAATGGAATATTCACAGCAAGGAACAAAGGAAGAAGAATGAATCTGCATGCCAAGCATCTAAGCCAATCACATACTAATCCAAGAATTACAAAGGTGTTCAGACCTCTTTGTAGGACCTAGTTGCCTAGTATAGATTACAATACTAAGTGAACAAAAAGAATTGGGCCCTGTGATAATTAAGAAATTTTATTAAATAGCTGGCTATTGGGAAAGGAATACTGTGTGAAACAGACTGCTCAGCAACATATACGATGTCCTATGACAATTTTTTGATACTTGACATCTTATTTTAAGACAATATTTCTACATAGCACAGGGGTGGAACCAGAGGAGGACAAACACGATTTCTACACTTGGGAACAAAAGAAAGTTGAGGAGTTTCAGATTTAAATTACTAAATTTAATTTCTCAAATGCTGAAAAAATGATACAATTAAATGAGTAACAGCTAGTGATTTCTTTCTATGACAAGATAAAAGTTTTTATGGAAGTTTCATATACTACTGATTGAGTTCAGGGTTTTGACACTGCCTCATCTGATATACTCATAAACGGGGTAGAAAGCACAGTCTAGATGAAAATAGATTAGCACAAAGGCAAAGCTGCTTAGACAACAATTCTCAGAAAGTTATTACTAATGCCATTTCAACAAAATGAAGCAATACATCTATTGAGGTTCTGTATTGATTCAGGCCCACTCAGTGTTTTCATTAATGATGAGGATGCTAAAAGATAAAATGTGACAGTCAGTTGGAAGGACGAGCCTAGAACTGAAAGTTATCTTTACAATGTGGAACTATGCTTTGAAAAAACCAAACCAAATTACCCTTAAACATGGACAATATTCTGAACCTAGGGTCAGTGGCCTGCTACACAAATACAGCATGGAAAAATGGTTTCACAGAAAAGGATTTGGAACTTTTTATGGTTCAGGAGTTAAACATAATTTTATGCTGTTGTAAAAGCAGTAAATTGTATTTGGGATGTATCTGCTAATACAGAGCCCATAAAAGGCAGGAAATTGTCTTATACTATACTTATCAAGTATAAAGATTCACACAGAATACTGTGTCAAATTTCAGGCATTTCAATAAAGATGAGGGTCAGCTGCACATAGTCCAGATGAAACAAGAAAAAATACAAAGAGAATATGACTTGTGAAAAAGGAAGGAGGAGAAAAAAACAGCAAAGAGTAAGAGAAGGCTATAATAAGTTTCCAAATATCTAAAGAGCTGCTGTGAAGAGGATCACATGAATTGATTTTCTTTGCCTAGGGATTACATGACCAATAATAACAGATTTAAACCGCATCAAAAGGAAGAACCAATTTAGTGCAAAGGAAAATAACCAAAACACACTAACCATGTGAAAAATAATACAGTAAAATATAATATGGAAATTGTGATGCCTCTGTCTCTGGAATTAGTCCCTTCAGAGGGACTTTGGCATGCCACAGACATGGGCTGACAGAGACCTAATGAAGTTTGACAGGGGCAAATGCAAAGTCATGCCACTGGGACAGATTAACCCATGCCAGCTGCACACTGGGCTGCATTAGGAAAGTGAAAGCCAGCAGTCTGAGGAAAGTGATTATTTCCCTCTACAGCAGTTGTGAGAGTCAACTTTTGTCCATGTGTACGTGTACAAGACACAGAGTAAAAGACAGATGTTGATGTACTGAAGTGATTTATGTGCCTTAGCCAACGTGATTTAGCACCTGGAGCACATGATGTACAAGGAAAAGCCCGAAAACTGGGGTGGTTTACTTTTCATAAGAGAAGGCTCATGGGCCGTCTTACCTGAACCACCTAACAGGAAGCTGTCAAGAATAGAGAGAGCACCAGACCCTCCTCAGCAGTGCCAGTGACAGATGAAAGGAAATTAACACAAACTGCAACAAGGGTAATCTGCTTAGATGCAAGCAAGAAAAAAAATCACCATAAGGGTTGTTAAATATTGCAGCTGGTTGCTCAGAGAAGTTGTGGTATCTCCATCTTTGGAGATATTAAAAACCTGGGTGAACAATGCCCTCAACAACCTGATTTAAGCTGGCCATACACTGAGTAGCAGCTGCACTAAAAGATCTCCACAGGTTCCTGCCAGGTTATTCCATGGGTTCAAGTCCTCCTGAAAAAACATTTATCAGGAATGATATAAGCATACTTGACTGTATCCTACATCACAAGGATGACTTACCTTGAGCAATTCTGTCAGCTCTATAATTCTAGGATTTTCCACCTTGCAGGTGTATTTTGAGGATATATCAGCTGACAACAAAGGATTTATCATCAGGCAATTTCATATAATGAGAGAATAGTTGAAGTTGGAAGGGATGTCTGAAGATCATCCAAGTCCAATCCCTGTCTCAAAACAGTCAACCAGAGCAGTTTACTCAGGACCATGCGTATCTGGTCTTCAGTATCTGGAATATCTCCAAGGATGGACATAATATCAAGAACAGAAGACTGCTGGTAACCAGTTTCTCTTTCTGTTTTGCAAGTTTGGGTCTCACATGGTAAGTCAAGTTTGCATAGCACATACTTCTACTAGACCTACAGACAGTTGAAGATACCATATAAAAGTGTCACTGGAACAATGAACCTACCTATAAACCAGGAAAACCTTTGCAACTTTCTTGACTCATTTTTATTTTATTTTTACCATCATCATCATCACTTACATTAATAATGCAGGGAATTTGCTGTCTTTCCTCAGCACAGCTGGAAAATTTATCTCAATTTTGCCTTACACCACCCCTTTCCCCTGTACTCTGCATGCAGTTATTTGCCATAAACAAATAAATTAACCTTAACTGTTATGAACACACAGACTGCTTTCAATTACAGGTAGCACCTTCAGACCCTGTTCACTCAGCAGCAGGAGGATAGGAAAATATTTCTGTCACTGAATTCCTTGGCACTGTCTTGCTTGGGGATATTTATTTTAATAAACACAAGGTCGTTATGCTGGCATGAGGACACCATAGGTTCTCCCTAAGTGTTACTCTCTGATTACGTGTTATCCATCTATTGTATCTCTGGCTGAATTTTGTCAGCCTCAACTGAGCAGCTCCTGTTAAAATTAGAAAAAAACCTCAAGGGAGGCCACTCATAAACAGAAGACTGTAATTCTGGACAGCTAGCAGAGAGCTCCATATACAGTAACAGCTCCAGCTACCTTTGTGCTGCTTGCGCTACCAGGCACCACACTGTAGGCTGCAAGAACTGCATCAATGGCTGCATACTAAGGACAAGGTTGCTATGCCTGATTCACCTTTCTTATTTTGCATGCAGAATAGAAAATAGCAATGGAGGTACTGGTCATTAAGGAGCTTTTTTAAAAACTAGAATTGTTAAAATAATATTCTGTCTGAATCTAGATGAACAATTACATAGTCTGCTAACACTCCTCTTTTACTAGACTAGTTATACTGTCAGACCAGCCAATGCCACTCAGTTTTATGGATGTTTTTGTCCACTGCTGCTGCCAAAATGCACCAGTTTGCCACGGTGCAGAACAACAAAAGCAATATGATGAAAACTTGTGCATGCTCCTGAACAACCTTGTAAAAAAGATCAGTGTACCTCCAGTGAGAACAGTCTCATTGTTACTTCTTTTCTATGACAATGAATGGAGAACTAAATGTTCTTAAAAATACCCGAGATATATGGTACGTCCTCTGGCAGTGGTGAAACAACCAAATAGTTTTATTCAACATTCAGGATGAAAAAGGAAGAAAACAAAAACATCGTTGAGTGGGGAGGAAAAAAGAAGAAAACTCTCAAGCCTTTAATTACATGAGCACATCACTTTATTAGCGATTCAGCTTTTTTTGAATCTAAATAAAGACACCACACACTGTCATTTTATATGTTGGAGAATATAAAGAAAACCTTGTTATCAGCTTAGTGGACTGAATTCTGTTGATCTAATGGATACAGGCAGTGACTGCCTTCGTCTGTGTATTGTATGTCATAAAGTACAATATTGCTGTTCAGTAAATAATAACATACAGGGAGAATACTGGTGGGGGAGGGGCAAATCTTTTTTTATGACTCTAACCCCAGGAAAGTTTTGAGGAGAAATTATTTCAAGCTGAAAAAAACCTATAATGCAACATATGTCTCACTTCCTGTTTTATTTTCACTTACTAACACAGTGATTTAAATGAACTGATTGAAAAGGGTGGATTCTTTTTCTATTAATTTTTTTAAATTTCTTTTTAAGACTTCAATTATTAATCAAAGTTTTTTTTCTAAAATCAGAATGAAGTTTCTAATGTTCATAGCAAACATGTATACCTTAAAAACTTGCATCTGTGACCTATTGTTGCAATTGGGAAATCATGTATACACTGTGTGTCACAGAATCACTAAGGTTGGAAAGGACCTTCAAGATCATCAAATCTAACCATTAATCCAGCACCACCATGTCCCCTAAACCATGTCCTGAAGTGCCACATCCACACGTTTTTTGAACACTTCCAGAGATGGTGACTCCACCACCTCCCTGGGCAGCCTGTTCCAACGCTTGACCACACTTTCGGTGAAAAAATTTTTCCTAATATCCAATCTAAACCTCCCCTGGTGCAACTTGAGGCCATTTCCTCTCGTCCTATCACTAGTTACTTGGAAGAAGAGGCCAACACCCTCATTGCCACAACCCCCTTTCAGGTAGTTGTAGAGAGCAATAAGGTCTCCCCTCAATCTCCTCTTCTCCAGACTAAACAACCCCAGTTCCCTCAGCCGCTCCTCATAAGACTTGTGCTCCAGACCCCTCACTAGCTTCGTTGCCCTTCTCTGGACACACTCCAGCACCTCAACGTCCTTCTTGTAGTGAGGGGCCCAAAACTGAACACAGGATTCAAGCTGCAGCCTCATCAGTGCCGAGTACAGGGGCACAATCACTTCCCTACTCCTGCTGGCCACACTATTTCTGATACAGGCCAGGACGCTGTTGGCCTTCTTGGCCACCTGGGCACACTGCTGGCTTATATTGAGCTGGCTGTCACCAGCACCCCCAGGTCCTTTTCTGCCTGGCAGCTCTCCAGCCACTCCTCCCCAAGCCTGTAGCCTTGCATGGGGTTGTTGTGGCTGAAGTGCAGGACCCTGCACTTGGCCTTATTAAACCTCATGCAGTTGACCTCTGCCCATCGATCCAGCCTGTCCAGATCCCTCTGCAGAGCCCTGCTACCCTCCTTTGCTCCGGAGCCCTTCGCCTTGGTGTCTGTCTTGTCAGGCTCAGAGAATGGTAAAAACCTTCTCAATAGTCATAGTAATGTATATGAATTGAAATATATTTGTCTTTCCTTCAAAAAGGACAAAAATTTGTCTGCTGCCAAAAGCGATTAATCTTCCTGATAACTCTGCCATTTATAATAAAACCTGTAATTCAAGAAAGATTTTTAATTATCATTCACTTTAGGCTGTCAACCACTATTGTATTTTCTTTGTTAGCAACGATCTCCAGAATATCTGGTTTCTTAAACATTTTCTAGCTCTTTAGTTTCCACAGGATAAATAACTTGCTCTGTACTTCTGGTGAAAACAAGCAACCAAGCTCCCATTTTCAAATCCCATCATTTTTCCTATGTACACTATTCAAAAACTGAGGTCTTTTATACCTGGAAGATTTTATTAAAATGGACAACTCAGTCACAGAAAGAATTTCTCAGAGTTCCCTGCTGAAAAGTTGCTTATACAAACAGGTTTCTGTGCATTTCTTTCAATACTGAGCATGATCATTTACCTATGCTTGCCAGAATACTTTGCAGTGCCCAAAGCATCACCCAGAGAAAATATAATCCTTTGTCATGTTTGCCATCAACTATTACTTCCACCTGGTATGTCTAGTACACTGATTGAGGTCACTTTCTAAACTTAAAGCACACTAGGTACAAATTGTCTTCTGAGTAACCCCAATCACACAAATTGCTTCACAGTTTGCCTTTTGAAAAACTTCTTTATCTGTGTTGTGAGTTTTCCTCTTTCTGTTTCTGATAATATTCATTATTAAACATCTCTTCTACCTCACTCTTATACCACATGAAAAGCACAATTGTCTTAGCTTTCTCTGTCTTTTTGTGCCAATTTTGCATGCACTCCATCTCCACTACATATTATTATGCACATCCAGATACATTAAATCCATTATTTTCCTTGCAGTTCCCCCAGGTGATCCAGTTGTTTTGTGGAACAGATGTTAGAATAAATAACAACAACTACACACATGTTGAACCTCTCTGGAAACAGATATCCTTCTTTCAGACATGCTGCATGGCATCTGAAATTTTCACAGATGTATTTGTCCTTCAGTAAGGAAGTGTCCTACTTTAAGTTCTGATTACTCTTTGTGGGGAGGGGAGTAGAGGAAGGAAGGAAGGAAGGATATTATTAACTCTTCATGAACTGCTCTACTACAAAAAGACAAATCAAAAACTTAAAATAGTCAGGATTATAAATTAGAATGAAACATTAAACTGTTCAATGTCTGTTCTTACAAACTGTTCAAGAAGACATTGTAGAGTACATTTTTTCAATGCATTAATAACTTACTAAAACTACTTAATAGTTGCAAAATAGAGAAAAAGAGCTTACTTAATGTTTAGACAACTAGCTTCAACTGTGGAATTAAATCTGACAGTGCCATTGTTGAAGTGCATCTGTCTTTGCATTGAAAATCTCCATCTCAAAAAGGAGTGTAATACCTTCTTTCATCCATCGTCCTCCTGTTGTATAGTATCACTCAGTCTTAACTAATGCCCATGTTTAGTCACTCATATCATGCTTTTGCTTTGAGCAGATTTGCCCCAGGGATTAATTTAAACAAATTTGAAAAAGACTTTAATATCAACAGCATGAGGTGTCACATAAAGGGAAGGAGGGGGTCACCTATTCTTTAATACGAGCTAGAAATTTAATAAAGAAATCCTCTGAGTAATCACATATTCCTGAATACTGCTGTGCATTTTCATTTAATAGCTCCAAAAGTAATTATTATGTAGCTACCTCAGTGTTTTGGAAAACATAACATATAGTTATTTTCTGATTGCATGTTTTTTCATATCAACCTTGCCACTTCAAGAGGCCTTGAAATATAATGAAAAGATCAGAGATCCTGTGATTAATCTGAAGAGAGCCTTGTTCTTTCAAAATTCGGCATTCAGCTACATCATTTAATGGCTCTTCAGAAAATCTTAGCTTAAAAGACATTTAATAATAAGTATTTAATCAATCAGCAAAATGAACTCTTCCCATTTCTTTTATAAGGTAATTTACTACATTCAGGTATCAAGAACCACCTCTTTCTGACTTGTTCTACAAGCACACTGTAAATGACAATGCAATAAGCAAAAAAATCAACCTGGAGGTATTCTGCCAGTTGGGCAGCTGAAGTACCAACCTTTTCATAAAAACAAAGTAAGGCTCGAGCAAACTGGCTATTCTTTAGGCCATTCATAGGTATTCCACAGAGAGGATGAGCAGATAATTACTTGCAAACACGATGCACACTGCAAGAAGTAGTTCAAATTTAGGATTTCACTGAAAAATCTAGATGATACATACATGCTTTCAGAAACATAAAAAAGATTTGTCTTGTTATTCTAATCCATACACTTTTTCTAAGTTACATCCAACAATGTGCAATCATACTAAAGTCTACACTAAAGAAGTAGAACAACTACGCTAATTTTGAATGACACTGCCCACAACTTGAAAACAATCTAGCCAAAGAAATGTGGCATGGACGTGGAATACACTTCCCTTGTTCCCAGATAGACAATTTCCCCAGTAAGATATACCCCAGGAATCCCTACTGTACCCCAAAACCAAACAATCATGGTTTCATACAAGTGTGGTATTTTTTCATTAATTATCAGTAGTGTTGAAATGTAAAGCTTTCAGTATTGAAGTACATATCTTTGGAAAACAATGAATTACTCTAACAACTTTGAACTGCACAACACCAACACATTAACACATCATCTGAGTACCATAGAGCATTGTTTAAATGTATTTGCTTAGTATCATCTAGAGAATTTTTTTTTCTCTAAAATATGGACAGCAGAGGAATCAGTATGAATTTCATTTTATTTCTACTATGGCACTCCTTTCAACTGCCAGGATAGGCAGTCCTGGTTTCAGCTGGGATAGAATTGCTTTTTCTTCCGGACAGCTGGTATAGTGCTGAGTTTTGTATTTGGTATGAGAATAATGTTGACAACACTGATGTTTCTGGTTGTTGCTAAGTAGTTGTAGTGCTTATACTAAGACAAGGACTTTTCAGATTCCCAAGCTTTGCCAGGGGAGATGCACAAGAAGCTGGGAGGGGGCACAGCCAGGACAGCTGACCCAGACTGGCCAAAAGGATATTCCCCATGCATACTATATAATGTCATGTTCAGTACATAAACTGGAGTTGGCTGGGGGTGGGAATCACTGCTTCGGGACAGGCTATCAATCACCAGGTAGCAAGCAATTGCTGCACTGTGCATCACTTGTTCTTGTATATTCCTTTATCTGTATTATCATCATTATTATTATTACCATCATCATCATCAATCATTATGATTGTTTCCTCTTCTCTTAAGAAGCTGTCCTATTAAACTGTTTTTATCTCAACCCACAAGTTATTTTCCCCAATTCTCTCCCCCATTGCACCTGGGCGGGGAGAGGTAAGTGAGTGGCTATGTGGTGCTTAGTTGCTGGCTGGGGCTAAACCATGACAAGCGACGACCTCAATATTGTTATCATGTAAGTGTTACAGAACAATTCATCTGCTATCAGTGATCTACAACGCTTGGTCCTTCCAAGTCTATTCCAGAGAACTATCATGTAGAAGTGACCTCTTCAGGCCCACAGAGCAGCTCTCAAAAGGTCTGCGAATTTCATGCAGACAGGCCGTTACCTGTCTGAGACAGAGCAGAAAATTTACTTGGGTATCAGTAATACCCTGACTCGGAGCTTAACCCCTGGAGAAACTCTTCATGACAGCAGAAACATTACAGTTGTTCAATGAACCAGACAGCAAAGGATGAACACCACAAACGTTTTGCAGCTGTACTTAAACATCCTTCGTCTTCATAGAATCACAGAATATATGGGTTGGAAGGGACCTTTAAAGGTCATCTAGTCCAACCCCCCCGGCAATGAACAGGGATATCTACAACTAAAACAGGTTGCTCAGAGCCCTGTCCAATCTGACCTTGAATGTTTCCAGGGATGGGGCATCTACCACCTCTCTGGGCAACCTGTGCCGGGGTTTTACCACCCTCACTGGGAAAAATTTCTTCCTTAGATCTAGTCTAATAATCTACCCTCTCTTAGTTTAAAACCATTACCCTTTGTTTTGTCGCAATAGGCCCTGCTAAAAAGTCTGTCCCCATCTTTCTTATAAGCCCCTCTGGAGTACTGGAAGGCTGCTATAAGGTCTCTCTGGAGCCTTCTCTTCTCCAGGCTGAACAACCCCAATTCTCTCAGCCTTTCCTCATAGGAGAGGTGTTCCATCCCTCTGACCGTTTTTGTGGCCCTCCTCTGGACCCGCTCCAACAGGTCCATCTCTTTCCTATGCTGAGGGCTCCAGAACTGGATGCACTACTCTAACTGGGGCCTCAACAGAGCAGAGAAGAGGAACAGAATCACCTCCCTCAATCTGCTGGACATTCTTCTTTCAATGCAGCCCAGGATGAATTCTTTCAATGCAGTTGGTGTTCTGGGCTGTGAGCACACATTGCTGGCTCATGTCCAGCTTTTGGTCCACCAGTACCCCCAAACCCTTCTTGGCAGGGCTGCTCTCAATCCCTTCATCCCTCAGCCTGTACTGATACCAGGGGTCACCCTACATCTCCAAAGAAACGTAGCAAAGAACATGTGATCCATCCAGGGGATTGAGACAAAAGAAGTTTTGCATTTCCAGGTTTTGACCTGTAGAGGTCCAAGGCTTCTGTAATAGCTTCTTATGATGAAACATGGGCTACTCTTGAGATGTTTTTCTTCATCTCATCAGTTCTCCATCAAAATGTAAATGTCTAATATTCAAGCCAAAATGTTTACTAGATCATCTGTACAATCTATTAAACTTTTATAACCTTAAAATTCACCTAGCAGGACAAGTTCTTTAAGATTCAGGTGAATGAAGACATCACTGTCATCTAATAACAGCTAATAATTCTCTGTAAATGTTATTAGAGAATCCCACAGAAAACTGTAAACATGATAAGATTTTTAATATTCTGAGAGTCCTGATAGCATCTTTTGTGTTGAATTCTAAGATTATCAGCAAGAAACAAGAAAGGCAATGATCCACTTTAAAGGTCAGACAAGAGTGAGGGAAAACACACATTTAATTACCTGAACTTTTACATTAATAACTTATTAAGTCTGTTTTAGCCTATGAATAAGCAGCAACTTCAGTTTAAATCAGGTCTTATTTCAAAATTGTTTCCCCTTCTAGAACTACATTATGGACATTCTCACATTTTATTTTAAATATTTGAAGTTTTCAAGGTGATAAGATCATTCCTAAACAGTTAGTATCTCACAGCTGAATTGACGAGATATTGTTAGTTACGGCAGAGAGAAAAGATAATATTGGTGCTCAAGATTCAAGCTGCTTGTAGGTTTAAAATACAATAAATATTGTAACAAAAATCACGGATTATACAGCTTTAGGTTTACTATGTTCCTTCCACAGCTGTTGGCTGAAAACACTGTCAAGGGTAGAAATGAGAAACCAAGAATTTACTGACTACCAGGTAGCTTATGTGTATGTGCCCATTCAATTTCCAGTATTCAGCTTCTGAAGGTTAATTTTCGATCCATAATTTTTAAATAATTATCTGTAACAGAAAGTAAAGGCACAAAGCAATTAAACCCTTTAAAAGATTTCAAATTCTTGTACCTACTGCAGAAGGAGTAGAGGAATGTAAGAAAAGACTATAAAGCAAAAGTCTTCATTACTCCTACTGGGGTCTGTAGATCGTTAATTCTTCTTAAAAATCCAGCATCTATATAAAATAACTAGCACCTAACATTCTCAGTTTGAAGATTGGATCCAATCTGCGGTATGGAGAGCTTCTGGCTATCTTGTTTGATGTATTTTTTCAGATCTGATGGTTGCTAAAATTAACATTAATGGAAGAACGAAGGTTCAGGTAGTAACATATCCAGGTGGCCCAAACAATAACGCCGTCAAGTCTGAACATCGCTGTTAAGGATACTAGCACATTGTCTCTCAAAATGAAACTGTGGATAATAAACCTCCCTCCCCACCCTTTGTTTTTGGGGTTTTTTTTGTTTAAAGTTTTCTGCTGAGTGCATAGAAACGTGACTCGGGATTTCCACTTGCATGTCACAGAACCCATGGATCTCACAAGTTGATTTGTGATTTCCTAATGTTCTATTTGATGCCCTACCACACCTCTTAGCTCCCTACACTGATAAGCAAGTGGGATATAAGCCTCTATCCAGGGAAAGACTAGGTCAGAATTTAGACCTGCTAACCCTACCCATGGGAATATTTCTATTTCCTTGACATGACTGAGATTTAATTGTCCTGACTGATTTCACAAATGCATAATTTAGCTCAAATAGAGGAAGAAAATATTACATATTTGTCTAATTCAGGCCTTTAAAATTTGAGTCAGACCTTAAAAAGCTTTTAAATTAATTAGCTGAATTGAAAGGAAAGGTAACGTACAGTAACTCTTCAGTCAGCTTCACTTTCATCCTGTGAAATAAGAATGTCACACACATCTAAAAGTTAAATGAGAGATCAGGTCCTACTGGTATGAAGTGACAAATCTACCACCCAAACTGAACTGCCATTGGTTAGGAGTGGGATGATAGTGCTTCTTACCAGCCTCACCTAAGAGAAGCCAGATAATGAACTCAAAGTTAAAACGCCATATAACAGTGGCAGAGGACACTTAACTGTGAATAAAAAATCCAATGAATCAGTGAGGACATGTGAAATGCACAATATAAAATCATAAAAATGTTATCTATGGAAAAGCAGGCAAGCTTGAGCTTTAACTTATGCTCTGTCAAGTAACTGATCTCCACTACATGAAATGTTACTGACATTAATTAGCAAGCCTACAAAACAATCTTTATAGTGTAAGGAAATACCATTCTCACTTTACTCTTGGAAAACTGAGGCACAAGAGGTTAGAATATGGCTATAGTAATATCAGTGTGTATGGACTATAGAAATCAAATGAAAACATTAACATATGCCTTTAAAGTTAATAAAGCTACAGAAGAGAGTTTTAGCTGTCTGTGGAAGAGGAAAGATCATGCATTTAAAAGATTCCTTGTAAAGAAGTGACCTATTTTAACTTATTTGCAAGGAGCGAGGTAAAGAGGAAAATGGAAATCTTCTGTAGCAAGAGGTATGAATCACTGCAAGGACAAGGGGACACCCACAGTGCTACACACAACTTGGATGAAGGAAGGCCAGATGGCTTTGAAGTAAATAAAAGTTCATTTCTGGATTTCTGGCTACCTAAGCTTACTTATCAATAGCAAGGCATACAGGAGTGAGCAAGCCTACTGCACATCCATCATTCACATTTCTCCATTTCATTATAGACAGAAAATGCACTTACAATATGTCAAGCTGAAATAGCTCTTGGCATGAGTCAGAGAGGAAAAACCATCAGCCAGGAGGAAATGCTAGATCATGTAAAACTGGTGAAGTGTTTGTTTCTCCCAGTCTCTGGAAAAGGAAAATACCTCATTTTGCAGAAAGCCAAGTCAACAAAAAAGAACAATATACAGTTTATTATTTCCTAAATATTGTTGAAAAGTGAAATAATATTTCTAACTCTGTCCCTCTCTAGGGGATAGACATACAGAAAAAATGGCTATGTTCTAGAATATGTCTTCCCTTTTTTTGCTTCCTTGCCTTTCATTTTCTATAGGATCATTACGGTTTACTTACACTGAAGACACTGAGGAAGAGACAGAGAGGAAGATGTTGCCTTTTAACAACTCCAGTCTTAATGCTTTTTTAATATATTTACTGGTTTTAGTGCAAGTCATCTTTTATTCTGTCCAGAGGTTGAGCCACATAAAGGCTGTGTCTACACTGCCTACTACATGCACTCAAATATCCTGAAATTCTGCTCCCCTAGCTGTTAAGTTTTGAATGCCATTGAAGTATTCGGCTGCTCTTTTCCTGCCCACGCACTACAACCTCCTTCTGATGGAAAATCAACAGCACACTAGTCTCCTTTTGCAATTCAGATGTGGCCAGGTGGAGACAAATTTAGGCATCTCCCCATCGCTCAAAACATGTTCTGCAGTCATCAGATGATAAAATGAACCTGAAGAAATCTTGATGAATTTATTTTATCCTTACTTTATCACTTAATCTTTTGCTTCAATAAAAGGACTGTCAAACACAGATGTTACAAGGGAAAAACAAAGCATCAAGTATTTAATAACTATGAAGTATTTAATAAATAACATAAATTAACAGAAAAATACACAAAATCAGGAAATTAACTGTTTTGAGGACGATTAGGGAATGCAAGGAAGTTGAAGAGTAAAATTCTCTGTGCAATACAACTACATCAAGGACAGCAGCAGCTCATACTTCCTCTAACACTGATAACTCCCAGTAAGTGACCATGCCTTGGAGGCACCAATTCTCATTACTCATATAACATTGCCAGGAATAGCCTACTGCTATATGTATCAACAGGGCAGATCAAATGATCACATAAGTGATCAACTAATAAAGAGTATATAAAGAAGTTTAATTAAAAAAAATATTCCCAACTTAGCAGTTTTGTTATCTATTTAATTCTAATTCCATACTGTACACATACAAGGCATAATATTCCACATACTTTCTTTAGGGGATCATTGTTGGGTTTAAGGCACAAAATAATTAGGAGATCTCCCCATCAATACAAAACATTTTTGTTCCAATGCATTAAGCAACCTTAACTCTAACAGTCAAATGTTAATTTCTACCACCTCTCAGGAGGGTGTCTGCACCCAGCCTTTCCTTATCCCTCCCATATTTAAAGGAAGGGAGTATATATGAAAGCAAAGCATGTATAGTCGGTTTAAAGTATAGTCATGTTGATTTAACAATCAAACTAAACCTTTTCATAGGTGAATACTGGAGCACTTGAGGTCTGACTAAGCAGATAGACCTGTTTTCTCATCCTAAGAGATAAAAGATTAAAAAATTCAAAAACAAAACAAAAATCAGTCTCTGCTGAAATAATGCCATATTTTGTTTTTTTCCTGAAGGGAAAAAAGATAATATTTACTTCACAATAGGCAATAGTCCACTGATTAGAGTACTAATTAAAGTATAAGTACTATGACATTGGTATCCTTTTCTTAAACTTTCCTCTTCATGTATTACTTATGATAAAAAAATCCCCAAAATAAATCAAAAGTCTCTACCACCTTACATCCCAAAAAATAAGTCCAAAGTTCACATGCTATGAAACATCCCAACACATAGCTATGTCCTGCCTTCTGCTTATAAGCAAAACCAGTGAAGACAGCAGGGAAATACCCTACAACAAAAAAAATTTTTTTTCATACTTTTCTGCCTGAGGATGTGTGTGACAGGCATGTGACAGATGTTAGTCACTACTGCTTAAGGAACCTGGGTATTGCAGTGATGTACATAGTGTCAGACTATGCAGATTAGGAGAGAATATTCTATCAGAGGGATAAGGTCAAGTTTCTGGATTGGTCAGCAAAACCACAAATTCTCAAAATTAAATTCAGAAACAGTAAAAATACAATTGAACACAAAGATATCTTAGGAAACAAACAAAACGTTCCTGCATGCTTTGCAATTTTACATTAGGATTTTTTTAAACAACTAGACCCTAGTGATCACACCTTTTCTCACAAGCTTATTTACCCATGATGAATCAAGACACAACGATTTTATGTCATAACACAGAACTATCATCCTTCTTCACCCTTTGCTTAAAGAAAAAACATAATTTTAATATTTTTATCTTAACATTGATATTTTAATTTCTTAGATACAAGGATCGTTATTGCTACGGTCTTATAAAATTTTCCTTCCTATTTCAGGTGAGTGGATCAGAGGAAGACAAGAGCAATACAACTGAAAGAAAACAGATTGCTGTATTTGTTTATTTTTACACACACAGAGAGCATCAATCAAATGAGAAAAATACATATCTGAAGAAAGTAAACCAAAGGAAGAAATAGCATGATTTTCATGCAGAAAGACAGTTCCCCAAAAATATTCTTCCACAAGGACTTAATCCCATGCTCAGTAAAACTGAAAACGCAGAGCACACAACCGTTCTGGAGGGATTAAGGATTCTGATTTATACTTGTAGTCACAAGGAGATGACCTATAAGAGGAAGAATAAATTAGGAAAATCAAGTACTAGATTACTTATATACTAGAGTATAGTACTAGACGAGAGTACCTATAAACTAGTACAGGCCATCTGGGACACAAGGACTCATCCATCCATCATTTTCTTGGAGTCAGGCTGAAAGGACTGGAAAGAGCACACCAGTGAACTGTGGCATACATGCTTACACACGAACCAGGTTAAGACAAAAGCCACAATTTTTAGAAGTGTGTTGCAGTTCAATTAATGACCTGCTCACAATCAGTCTTATTACCATGAAAAGTAATTTTACTTAATGAGTGGATAATATTTTACTATTTCAGATTAATCTGAGGAAGTAAGAGGAAGTCATGCAATTTTCCCTACTTTTTTTTTTTCTAATCTCAGACACATTTGATTCAAGATGTTTTTTATGCAAAGGGAGAAAAGTTAAGATTGCAACCAATTAAACTTGGTTTTAAAACCAATTAATTTTAATATGCAAAGCACCATGTGTTCAGGGAAAAGTTATTTAGTATAAATTATACATGTGTCTGAGAACAGCACTTTCCTACAAAAATTGGTGGAAAAAACCAAAATGTTTTTTCATCAGAAAATACAGCATTTTGCAGGAATGCATTGTTGTGGGCAGAATTTCATGCAGAGCAATGTCAAAATTAATTACTATACATTCCCATTTAATTTCAATAATGTTAAAATATTGTTTTGATGAGGTAAATATTAATCCTTAATATCTCCTTTGTTTTGAACTATAACATTAGGTATCACTTGAACTGTATGTACTAAGTAACATTTTTTGGTATTATTAAAAAAAATACTTTGAGAAACAAGAAATTCAGCTTTTAATCTCAACTTGGAAATGAAACAAAACAATGCCAATTTGTTGGGATTTACCGTTAGAAAGATAATTTGAAGTATTTTGTAACTTCAAAGGGCTGTTTGTGGATAAATATATTACACATTGAGAAACCTAAGAAAATTATGATTTTGAGCATATACAAATGTAAAACTTGGGAGTGTCAGTACTTTTGTAGCCACTAATAAATCATTTGCAGCTTCAGTGGTTATCTGTATCAAAAAGAATTAATGCTGAGATCACAGAATCACAGAATCACAGAATCACTAGGTTGGAAAGGACCTTTAAGATCATCAAGTCCAACCATTAATCCAGCACCACCATGTCCCCTAAACCATGTCCTGAAGCACCACATCCACACGTTTTTTGAACACTTCCAGAGATGGCGACTCCACCACCTCCCTGGGCAGCCTGTTCCAATGCCTGACCACCCTCTCAGTGAAGAAATTTTTCCTAATATCTAATCTAAACCTCCCCTGGCGCAACTTGAGGCCATTTCCTCTTGTCCTATCACTAGTTACTTGGGAGAAGAGACCAACACCCTCGTCGCCACAACCCCCTTTCAGGTAGTTGTAGAGAGCGATAAGGTCTCCTCTCAGCCTCCTCTTCTCCAGACTAAACAACCCCAGTTCCCTCAGCCGCTCCTCAGAAGACTTGTGCTCCAGACCCCTCACCAGCTTCGTTGCCCTTCTCTGGACACACTCCAGCACCTCAGCATCCTTCTTGTAGTGAGGGGCCCAAAACTGAACACAGTATTCAAGCTGCGGCCTCACCAGTGCCGAGTACAGGGGCACCATCACTTCCCTCCTCCTGCTGGCCACACTATTCCTGATACAGGCCAGGACGCTGTTGGTCTTCTTGGCCACCTGGGCACACTGCCGGCTCATATTCAGCCGGCTGTCAACCAGCACCCCCAGGTCCCTTTCCGCCGGGCTGCTCTCCAGCCACTCCTCCCCAAGCCTGTAGCATTGCATGGGGTTGTTGTGGCCAAAGTGCAGGACCCTGCACTTGGCCTTATTAAACCTCATACAGTTGGCCTCTGCCCATCGATCCAGCCTGTCCAGATCCCTCTGCAGAGCCCTCCTACCCTCCAGCAGATCAACACTCCCACCCAACTTGGTGTCATCTGCAAACTTACTGAGGGAGCACTCGATCCCCTCATCCAGATCATCACTAAAGATATTGAATAAGACCGGCCCCAGAACCGAGCCCTGGGGAACACCGCTTGTGACCGGCCGCCAGCCGGATTTAACGCCGTTCACCACAACTCTCCGGGCTCGGCCATCCAGCCAGTTCCTCACCCAGCAAAGAGTAAACCCATCTAAGCCACGAGCCGCCAGTTTCTCCAGGAGAATGCTGTGGGAGACGCTGTCAAAGGCTTTACTAAAGTCCAGGTAGACAACGTCCACAGCCTTTCCCTCATCCACTAGGCGGGTCACCTGGTCATAGAAGGAGATCAGGTTGGTCAAGCAGGACCTGCCTTTCATGAACCCATGCTGGCTGGGCCTGATCTTTTGGTTGTCCTGCAGGTGCCCTGTGAGCACTCTCAAGACCAACCGCTCCATAATCTTCCCTGGTACAGAGATCAGGCTGACAGGCCTGTAGTTCCCAGGATCCTCCTTCCGGCCTTTCTTGTAGACGGGCGTCACATTGGCAAGCCTCCAGTCTTCTGGGACCTCCTCTGTTAACCAGGACTGCTGATAAATGATGGAGAGTGGCTTGGCAAGCTCCTCCACCAGCTCTCTCAGTACTCTCGGGTGGATCTCATCAGGCCCCATAGACTTGTGGGTGTCCAGGTGGCTTAGCATGTCCTTGACTGCTTCCTCCTGGATTATGAGGAGTACATTGTGCTCTCCATCCCCGTCTTCTAGCTCAGGGGGCTGAATACCCTGTGGATACCTGGACTGGTGATTACTAAGAAATATTATGAAGTATACTCCGAGATGGCTTCTTTTTGACATATGTTATTTATATATTTTTGGCATATATTGCTCACTTTTCATAGTGATAGTGATTCTGTGATTCTAGTGATTCTGATAGTGATTCCATTTACAACTGGAAAGGAATATGAGCGCTTTGTCCTGTGCTGTTTTGAATACTAAATTACATTTATATCAGCAGATATTTTTATTGCATTATTTTCTACCTAAGTGTAAGTACATGAGACTATCTGTTCAAGTCCCTTTAGCTCTATGACATGTCAGTTTATGCACAGAAGAGATGCTGTTCAGGAGCAAGTTTCCTTCATGTTGAGTCTTTGTATACTTTTTATGTGCTTCTACTAAATAACTAAATTACCTATATAGGATATTCTTAAGAGAAATAGGAAATCGACCTGCCATACTGCTGTAATAGCTTTTAATTTATTTATTACATAGTGGTTTTTCTAATTTTTTTATTCAATTTCTTCTGAGTACTCTAGTAAAATCTTCTTACTGAACAATAAAATATAAAAACATAGCACCTGATTCATGAAAGCCTCCATTGGCTCAGTCCTATACAACTATACAAGTCCACTGAACTGCATTCCATTGCACTCATGTAACTACTTATATCTAAATCAATTTACTGAAAGGATGTTGCAGAAGACAACATTGCTGAAAAAAGAAAAAAAATCACCTCTATTGTGATCATTGCAACTTTAATTTACATCTGTCCACCTAGCCACAGAGCAGAGAAGTAAAATCATTGTGCTCTTGTGTGGGTTGTGAATGTCAGGCTGCAAATATTTGCTCTTATCAGATGCATGTATGATATATTTTTTTAAGTATTATGACAAGTTTTTAGTTGGTGAATCTGCATAAATTCTGAAAGATATATAATTTCAATTCACTAGTTCCCTAACTCCAGTTCCTCTGCCTTGCATATTACATCAAAAAGGCACAGTTTTTCTTTTTTTACATCTTAAGGTTGTTCTTTTTGTGGGACATTGGTTGGGCTCGATGATCTTAAAGGTTTTTTCCAACCTAAATGATTATATGGTTCTATGATTTTAAATTCATACTCTTTTATGTATATAGGTATTCATTGCTCAAGCTCTTTCTTATAAGAAACTCTTACTTGATATTCAGGAAGACAGTTAGGAGAGCATATTTACATCTAACATTGTGAGTTAGATACTAATTATTAGACATTTAATCTAACATTAGATAGTGAACTTAGAAGACCAGTCTCCCTTGGGTCCCTATTTAGGCCACGGTGAGCAAGACAGTTCTTCAGAGAACAACTCAGACCTCTTCCATCAGGTTTCTATTCACAGTCACCTGCTGAAAAATCCTCTTTGTCCTCTTTACATATAGGAGACTTCTCAGGGACTAAACTAACATACCTTTAAGAACTGAACAGTCTCACCTAAACCAAAGTAGTGCAAATATCCTTTCCTTTCTCACAGTTTAAATATTAAAAAATAAATTTAAATATGTTCAAATTCCTACTCATAAAAGAAAAAGGTGGGTACAAGAACTGGAAGCCAAGACTCAGGAGAAAGACATACATTAGAATTGGAGTTAAGAAACCCTCACCCAGACCAAAAAGATCAGAAGTTCACTACCAAGTCATATTTCCAAATTTGTCATTGATTAGTTAACGCATGGAAAACAACTCCTTTAAACTTTGATCTTGATTTCAGACACACCAAAAGAACTCAGTTTGCTTTGTCTTTCCATCTGTAAATGGACATCTCTTAGCTTATATCAATCACTAAAACATACATATGAAGGGACTGAAGTACCCCCAGGTGGTGTTCACAGTAATTGCTTAATAATTGTAAAGCACCTTCAGGATATGAAGTGCGCATTAAACATTGCAAGCTCTTACCTCTTTTTAAAAAAAAGTTACTAGTGCTTGCAAAAGCAAAAATAACTCCATGTAATTAAATGACTAAGACCCCTGCTAACTCTGCAGCATACAAGCTTGTACACCAGTCAGAATCCAGCACACCCAGGACCAATCCTGCTGAGCTGTCCTCATTACAACAGGGCAAACAAAAACGTTTTCTTTATGTTCTCTCGATAATTACATTTGATCTGCCTCACTGAGGATCTCCTGCTAGCAATGAAAAGTATGAACCATTTCAATGGCACAATCTCTAGCTGTTTTATTGTCATTTCAAACATAGCAGAGACTTCCTTTTTTAACTTCCAAAGCAATAACCAATGTAGTTTCCCCTCTTAAGCCTGTTCAGTGACAATGAGGCAATTAGATATCAAATGCAAGCTCAGCTAGCAATTAATCCTCATTTACCAATACGAACAAAGTAAAATATGCTTTTCCTAAGACTTCAGATGTTCTGTGAGCATTATTATACCTAGAAGAGCTTTGAAAGTTTATGAAAGTTAGCGCAATTTATTTTTTTTTCTCTTGCTCAATCTGCAGTATACCTCCGCTTCAGAAATTGGTTGACTGAAAAGATTAAGGCCTATCTCTTAAAATGGATGTAAAAATAGGTTATTAACATTACATATATGGGCTTGAAACAATATCCACTAACTTCAGCAAGCATTGTGACTGGTTAGTAGCTCTGAAAATGAGAATAAATTGTCACTGAAAGGACAATTGTCACTGAAAGGACAATTCTTTCAAGTACACAATTTATCTAAGCAATTTTTTATACAATAAAAACTCTACATGTTAAAGAACAAGTAGACCATCTTCAGTGCACGCGAAGGGGCTGGACTGGAAGAGTTTGCCTGACCTGGAATTTGTTCCACAGGTGATTTCTAAAATTATTATGCAACCCTGCTATGCAACAAACCAAAAATACTGTAAAAACAAAAAGGTAGCATAAAACAATTACCTAGAATACAACATAAATTTGAACAAAAATCTATTTCTGAAACAAAAAGCTTTTGTTCCAATTCATTCCATTTTAATTCCTTAGAGAAATTCTATGGGTATTAATACATTTCAAAACCAAACATCTTTAGTAAATAATTGGAAAAAAATCCTACAAAAACATTGAGAAGACTTGTGAATTGCATTGCCTAGCATTGTATGAAGACATATAATATAGTTTACAGAGGCTACAATGCCCAAATCCTCCTTACAAGGAATGAAAAAAGGGAACTTTCCGACCAGCTTCAATAGAGCACTGTAAAGTACATACTACTAAGAAATTTGGGGAGATTAAGCAAAGAAGAGACATTCACAGAAGAAGCTGGATTCATCTCACATTTATTACTTTTCAGGCATCAACTTTTAGGCCATAGAACAATAAGCACAATTGCCTTTGCTCAAGTTGGATGGGAAAATAAGTCCCAAGACAGTGCATGAATTATTTGAAACTATAAATTTAGACTGAAAATAGATAACTCCAACATTTCGGTATGCTTACTGAGTTCCCTGCTGAGAGAGTGCTGGAATCCCCCCAGCAGGGATCTTGTGTCTGAAGAAGGGTAAATTCTTTGCAAGGTAAAACATAAAATTTGTGGAGAGAAGACAATAATCAGGATTTTCCAAAGCACGTTCAAAGGAAGGTAAAACAAACTGATTAGTTAGGTTATTTCATTACTTCCTGTAAAAATTAGTATGGGCTCAGACAGCTTGTTTAAACAATATCTAAACAATCAATTCACAGCCTTTTAGTACAGCTTCCAGCTTAATATGACCCAGCCTACTTGAATCCTTGCCTGTTCAATGTCTTCTCTAGACAGTTCCAGGAACTGAGCCTTAGCTTAGATTCCAGTGATCATATGTCAGCAGTGGGATGGGCGACACTGAGTGCACACACTGTCCAAGAACACTGACATAAATTAAAGCTTCCCTACCAGCATTAACCACTTAAGACTCATCTTTAATGCTTACAACAAGAAGTCTGGCTTTCATAAGCGATAAGGTAATACATCTTCCCGGAGCAAATTTTGCATAAGTAGCTATGCACAGAATAATACCTCTTTGTTCCCCCACCACAGGCAGAGGCAAATTGCAAGGCACGTTAAAAACATCTCTAGCCATCAATTCTTTGGCATCATATCAGCACAGAAAGTTCCAACTATCACAAGCACACACTTGACCTTGGGAAAAGCTTAGTGTTGACTGGTACCAAAGGGATTAGTAAATGCACCATTTTTCCAGTACAGTTTTCAATTACTTTGATGAGCAATTAGAATGCTAATTAAAAAAACAATCTAAAACTCAGTTCTCAGAAGGTTATAAAATAATAAGCTCTTGTTCACTCACTGCATTGGAAACATTAAGAAGAAAGTCACAATGCAGCGGGAGCAGAAAGGTGCAAAAGAGAGGGACTGTCTTATGCTTGGGCTTGTTTGCTTATTTATTAAAGAGAAAAAGATACTTTAAATACATCTGGCAATGTGTTTTCTAAGTGCTGGTTTATACTAAAAGTTTATAAAAAACAGTACCTTAGCAGAAACTAGCTTCAGGCAGAATTTGTCACTCACATCGGACTGGAAAAAAAAGCACATGTACTCTATTGTCAACTTCAGAAGTTCAGAATTCCTCAGTCAAGTTCTCAAATAATAATTATATTGTTTTAATAATCAGGAGAATTTTTTTAAATGATTAAAGTTTGGGCTCACTTGCTTACAGCTATCAAGCTCATGTCTGCAATCAAGAGAATTAGAAACTTGCTTTTATTTCAACTTCCTGTCGCGATTCTCATGCAATTGTAGAAATTTAGAACTTGGCATCTGAAGAAAACCCCTAAAATACTGTGAGTCACAAAAAAAGTTATGAGAGCTAGTAGCACTTCCTCCATCACTATGGGCCGATTAAGTTCTGTTCTGGAGGATGAAGTTGCACACAGTAGTGATCCAAAGGGAAACCAAAGCACTAAACAAATTCACAAGAATTCTTTTCCTGTTGTTCATGCTCAAAAGAACAATAACCATTGCTTTGAATTAAATTCTCTACAGGCTAGAGTACATCAAGCTGTACAAAAGAATCACTCCTTCCCACCCCACTTGGGAAGGCCCCAGAGTAACCCTGGGATTCCCACATACTGTACCGTCAATGGTGAGAGAGGAGCCAATTCCTGCTCACATGCAACTCATTCTCATATCAATAGCATTCAGTCTGTTCCTCCAAAGCTACTTATTGAGATCTTGTGCATTTACCAAGTCATGTCTTCCACCATAAATATTACCAAAGCTTTTTTTTTTAAATGCTGTCAAGCTGTATTTAATGCAACACGGGAGACCAAAATTCTTGTTGCAATGCGCTGACTCTATCATGGATGCTGCAACAAAGTAATTTTCCCTTAACAATCTCAGTGTTACTCATGAAATGTATTATCATTAAAAGAAAAACAAAGCAGTAATATAACCTCAGCTTTCTAGTACCTCCAAAAAGCTGCTGTCATTCACTAAAAACAAACAAAAATATTTCTTAAAAAACACATGTTCTTGTCATCTATTCAATAGCTGTCTTGCATTCTGTAGAAGGTCTTATTTATGTGATTGGCATCTATACTTCTAGAGGTTAAAGATGGTGATTTTTCACATTGCTGGAAAGTACTGCATGAGTTCTCCCATGAAACAATATTAATTTGCTTTTTTATCTTATAATATCACATATAAGGAAACACCCAGAATAAACGACTAAACTGCTACCTCTCAGTTTATCCATCTTAAAAAAAAAAAAAAAAAAAAAAAGCAGCAAAATACTATTAGAGGAACCAAACAGCAGAAAACAGGAGAATAATCTCTTAAAAGTTAAATCCTTATTCTAATTATATGGGTACTGAAACTGCATGGGGCTGTATGGCCACACTGACCCAGACACAAGGCCAGAAAGGGGAGTTCGTAAGCAGTTTCTCTGAAGCAAGCCATATACTAACCTGCAAAATCAGTGTCTAATCTAACACCACTGTTTAGAGCATGTTGGTAAAAAAATACAGAAATTCTTTGTTATACAGACTGAAAACCAGGATGTTATTACAGACCAGTCTATTTTTCTCTATTAATAACATTAACCTATAAAATAATCTGAAAATTAAAATTCAAATCATTGAATTACACTTTCCACTTCAGTATGTTACTAAGATTTTTTCTGATTAATCTCCAGGGCTATACATGACAGCTGTTAAGAGGACCTGGTAACGTTGCAGGAATGAAATAAACCTATTGTCTCCACTGGAAACTGCCAGGTGAAATTTGATCCTCTAACTGTAATTACCATGATTGGATTTTGGCCAAGGCAAAACATTATTAACATTAACACTTCAAATTATGATATAGATCAAATTAACATTTCAAAGAAACATTACTAGAACCATGCCATTAATTTTATTTGGATACGTCTTCTGAAAAAAAGCTACCTTGTAATATTATTAAAAATATTTTACCTAGCACCGAAATGTTCAAAAGAGTAGTATCAGCAAAAGAAAACATGGCTGCACTCAATTATTAGGAAAAAAAAGTCCCTGAGGTGTTAGTTTCCTTCTCTGTTATTTCATTATAAGTCCCCTTAAGTCTGTTAATCCAGCTTCATGTCTCCAGCATCATTTACATTTTGTATGCTAATTTCCCAGCAGGTTCGGGCTGCTGCAGGTATTTTCGTTAGTGTCAGAGGATTCTCACTTCTTTTCTATGCCACAAATCCCTGTAATGCCACCTAAATAGTCTTGTGGTACCAGCTAGTAAGTTAGATCACATTTCTTAGTTGACAAAGTGAAAGTAATCTTACCCTAATGCAAGAAAATCAAATAGAAAAGATTATATTACTAGCATATTTAAGGAAAGTTGGTGGTTGCACCAACTTTGACAGAGTGTGACTTCCTAATATTAATGCCATGACTCAATAAAGACCATGGAAGAAAGTTACTGAAGTAACTGACCAGCATTCTAATTTTTAATTTGTATTTTCACTACATGTGTTAAGGAATGAGGGCCATGAAGATTATCAGGGCTGGAGCACCTCCCTGATGAAGACAGGTTGAAAGAACTGGTGGTGTTTAGCCTAGAGAAGAAAAGGTTCCAGAGAAACCTTATAGCAGCTTTCCAGTACTTAAAGAGGGCCTACAGGAAAGATGGGGAGGGACTCCTTATCGGGGAGTATAGTGATAGGATGAGGGGTAACACTTTTAAACTGAGGGTAGTTTTAGATTAGACATGAGGAAAAAATTCTTTACTGTGAAGATGGTGAGACACTGGAACAGGTTGCCCAGAGAAGTTGTGGATGACCCCTCCCTGGTCGTGTTCAAGGCCAAGTTGGATGAGGCTTTGAGAAACTTAGACATAGTGGAAGGAACCCCTGTGCGTGACAGAGGGGTTGGAACTAGATGAACTTTAAGTTTCCTTCCAACCCAAATCATTCTGATTCCATGACATTACACAAGACAAAGAATATTTGAGGCATTGCTGAGAATACTGAATATAAACTACTTAACAGCAATAAGAACTGAATTGCTCCAACTCCTCCAGAAGCCAAATTTCATATAACCCAAGTTAAACAAGAAACTCTACCAATAGCTTTCAAGAGTATAAAACCTAATAACCAGCAATGAGCAGTTTGTGTTTCTATACAGTAGATGGCAGTTTCTGCCTGAATGCACAACTATTTGGTTAACTACAGTTTATTTAGATCTCCATTATATATGATAAAATATTAAACTACTTCTCCTAAGATCAACAGTTGGCTTATTTAAGGGTACTGAACGCACTTTCATTCTTTCTCTAATTTTCTCTAGCTTTTCTTTGTACTAATATGGAATTAGTTGTCCCTCTTAATTATCATCACAATGACAAATAAAACTGTTAATATGTAGATTCTATGAAATGCATTTCAGCCTAGGCCCACAGTTTCAAGGACATTTCATGTGAAACAGTAAAACATAAGAACTTGGGAAAAAAAAAACCCACAAATAGAAAGAGTAATTATAGATTCCATAAACCTGAAAGAACTGAAAGGTTTTCAAAGCAGACTATAAAAAAGCGGATAACATTGGAGAAGAGGAATGGGCAGGAGTTATTCCCCTTTCAAAATGTTAAACTGAGTAACTGCTCTCTCATAGACATAGGGTCAAATTGACTTTTCTGCAGTCTGCTACTAATATTTTTTTAATTTCTTTGTGTTACAGTAAAGAACGCATTTCTGATATAGCTGATATTTAGTCCCAAGTTTTGATGTAGACCACTATCCATACTCCAGATCACATCTATATGGTCTATATGGCTGAACTCCAGAGGTCTGATGGTCAGGTTTGAAGTCTACAGTTGTTATTTCAATTACTGTTACATTTTGGCTTTTCTTTGTTCTTTACTTTTCTTTTTAGTATTATTTTCAACATCCCAAAAGTTCTACTGAGATATCATCAACACAAAATGAGGGTTTGTTTCATCTTTTTCATAAAACGTAGGAGGAGAGGAGTCATTGTAGAAAAGTCATGATCCGTTCACCTCCAGAGAGAGAAAAAGAGAAAAAACTAGTTGGAGATGGAAAGTAAAAAAGAAGAAAGCATGACAGTATGGTTTCAGTAAGTCACCTTTCCTGCTTCCTTTTTACTAGAGAAAAGTAACTCTGGCAAATAAAACACAGGCACCTCTATCTGCTGGGGTACTCCAGCTATCTCTGTTCTCACTCAAAATGGCTTCATTCCAGGAGTACATAATTTGTGTCTCCTTTTCTTCATGTGCCTTTTTTCGTATTCTTCGGTCCCCGTCCCTCTCCAGCATTTTCTCTTCCTTTCCCTCCTAACGTTCTCTTCAATATTGTTCTGTTTATTTTGCTGATATTTTTATATTGGATTCTGTGAGCCAGACTGCAGTTTTACAGCCAAAATATTTTGGTTAATAGTATAAAAGACAGATGGCAGAGTTTGAAGTGGTTTAGTAGTGATGGTCTTTTACTAGCAGTCAGTACATGGAGGAAGCAAAAGGTTGCCAAAACCATCTCCTACAAACTTTTGGAAGTATGCAGAAACACTAGGAATTCCTAAAAACTGTTAGGAAACTCCTGTGCAGAAACATTGAAAGATGCAAACAGAGTGCTCAAAGTTGCACGTGCATGAAAGGAAGGCAATAGGTTACGACCTGTCTCCATTACAGTGTTTGCAATAAACCCAGAATCTACTGTTTCTTTTCCATAAGAGAAAGTTCTGGTAAAAGTTACTCTTTGTTTACAGCTTGTAGGCCATTCCCACATGTTTTTACTAGTTTATTACCATTTCTGATCAAGTGGACAAGAAAGGAATACGAAAGGCTAGCTGTGTTTTTAAGGACATAAATAAAAATATGCAAAGCTCAAGGGTAGATTTGAAAGTTAGCCTTCTACCCAAAGTATTCACAGGAACTACAGCTTGTAGAGGACAAATTGCTTTTCTTCATATTTTTATTCTCTTAAATATTAATTTATTCAAAAGTTTGTAACTAGGAAGGCAGACAAAAATGAGACAAAGAACCACATGGTTCCATAACCACCATAAGGAGAGTAGGTGGAAATATTAAAATGGATAAATTTATTTTATAATGTGTATTTCCTCATTGCACCTCCCAGATGTACTCTTCCATCCTCTCAGTCTAATATTTCTGTGCAGTCACCTACCTAATTTGTTTTTGTGTTTTTCAGTCTATAAACGAACAATCCAGTTTGCTAATGGAGAATACAATTGTGCTAGAAGTTGCATGCTCAACCATATTTCATAATTTAATGCGAATCTGCATATAACAAATCGTGAACTTTGCTGCTGCCTCTTTTAGAACGTCCCAAGTTTTAAAAAGAAACAAGAGAAGAAAAATCAATCTTTTGCTAATTGGCATGGATTAGTAATTTTCTGTGAGCCGTGACACAATTACTTATAAATTGCACGTAGTGGGGTTTGAACCTTTGCATTGCAATGAGCTTCTGCCATCTGTTTCAGACTCCTCCCTACAGAGCGCATTGGAAGCCACAGCACAGCAGCTCCAATGAAAACAGAAGGGGAAAAAAGAGTGTACCAAGGGAATAAAGGAAAGTGTTAGCAACAAGTTTTTTGTTTGATTCAGTAGTTTTCCTTCCTCCTGTTTTTTCAGGACTGGATAGCATGCAAACATCCACCTGAAGTCATGACTGAGGGTTCACAGTCACTTTTGTGAGTTAGCACATAGCTCTGGGTCTAACAGAAACGGAAGGAACCCATTCACTCTGCATTTTGGTAGAAAGGTGGAAGCTCACCTCTTGACTAATCTCAGATTCGCAGTTTCAACATGGAACATCTCAATAGAAGTAACAGAAGATCACGTCACATTTCTGCGTACTGCTTCCCCTCCACAAGCCAACCGTCTGTACAACTCTCCATAGAGGACCACTATGCACAAACCCATCTTGTTGTCAAAAGTACTCTTTCTAAATTAAACCTATTTTAATTTTAACAATAGACGACTTCTAGTCGATCACATTTGCCAGTTTCACTTAACATCTGAAAATACTCTCTATTCACATTTCACACCTTTAAAATGATCTAATATCCCATTAGCTTTTACACACATAAATTTAACATTTTTTAAAAAACAGTTTTATTTAATTTTGGATTGCCAGGATGCTAGTCTGAGAGTCAGGAGACAAAAGTGCAAGACAGGAATCTCGCTAAGACATTCACCTTTAACATTACCATCTATCAAAATAATAGGAATATGGATAGAAGATACAGATCAGAGCAACCTTTCAAAACTGTCAATATGGCTACTTCAGGACACCAATTTTTAATGCTTTTTCAGGCTGTTTATAAAATATGCATACTTACTACTTGCTGATTGTATTTAGATCTCATTTCTCTAGTTTGCCTATGTCATGTGCTTTTGTTTCCATTTTTTGTACAGTAACTTATTTTTCTCAAAAGGCGTCTGATGATGCCATACTGATCTCTATTTCCTATCTTTCCTCCACAGCAGAGGAGGAACAATTTATTCTTTTGCCTTTAACATAATGTCTCTGAAAACTGTGATATCACTAATAAGCTGTTATGCCTTAAGTTAGTTTTCCAAGAGGCCTGTGGAAGTGGTGCTGTGTTATACACCCTAGTGCCAGCAGAAGGAAGGGGAAAAAAGTTTTTAAAAACCCCACAACTCTTCTAATTTCTAAATCCATCAGATATTCTACCAAATCGTGCGTTTATCATATACCAGTAAATGTAAATTAACAGATTCATTAAACAATGAACTCATAAGTAAATCTAAGTCTATTCTCTTAACAGATATATATTAAATGAAAGCAGCAGGGAAAAGAAAAGGTAAGACAGAGAAGATAGAAGTAAAGGAGATCAAATACAGCATTTTGTATGTGTACTCTTGGTATGACATAGCACTGCAGGAACTTGTGTAAATCCACTCCACATAGTATACAAACTCAGCTATTAAAGTAACTCTCCATAGTCCAGAACATGAGTTCTTGCACCTTGTCACTGTGTAGGACCACCTTGGTGGTGGGGCTTTCTTGTACACCCTCCTCCCATTTGTAACGCCATAGACTTCCTCCTCTCCTACTCAGGAGAGGTCTCCCCTACCATTTATGGGTTTATCCAGCACTGGTAAAAGGACTGGGCACCTCCGGGTTTTTTACATTTACATTCAAACTGGAATACTTAAAGAACTGCATACAGTAAGAACTTCAACAAGTAAACAATATAACAGCTGGAAATCAGACAAGAGCCAATTTTATATTGCCACATTCATCATTCACCAGATTAAAAAGTTTTCAGTCATCTATGTAAATGTAACAACAAAAGATGTACAGACCAGCCATACTCCAAACAGCGAATAACAAATAAGTGAAGCAAATAAATTGCTCATTTTCAATGGTTCATTTCATGTCATTAGTTGAAAATTGTTTGCTAAAAATAGCAGATATTTATGAATTACTATGACAATCACAGAAATGGCGATGTATTAAGAAGTAAGGAAAAGAACAGGCTCCATTTGTAATTAATAGCACTAGAAATGAATAGTTTAATTACTCTGACCTGTCATGCATTTTATTCCAAGTGACCAGATGGGGCATCTACCATGTCTCTGGGCAACCTCTGACAGTGTTTCACCACCCTCATTGTGAAACGTTTCTTCCTTAGATCTAGTCAAAATCTACCTTCTTCTAGTTTAAAACCATTACCCCTGGTCCTATCACAACAGGTCCTGCTAAAAAGTCTGTCCCCATCTTTCTTATATGACCCCTTGAAGTACTGGAAGGCTGCAATAAGGTCTCCCTGGAGCCTTTTCTTCCCCAGGATGAACAACCCCAACTCTCTCAGCCTGTCCTCACTGAGAGGTGTTCCATCCCTCTGACCATTTTTGTGGCCCTCGTCCATGTCTTTCCTGTGCTGAGGTCTCCAGAGCTGGACGCAGGACTGTAGCTGGGGTCTCACCAGAGTGGAGCAGAGGGGCAGAATCCCCTCCCTCGACCTGCTGGCCATGCTTCTTTGTATGCAGCCAGGATATGGTTGGCCTTCTGGGCTGCAAGCACACATTGCTGGCTCATGTCCAGCTTTTCATCCCCCAGTATCCCCAAGTCCTTCTTGGCAGGGCTGCTCTCAATCCCTTCATTCCCCAGCCTGTACTGATACCAGGGGTTGCCCCAACCCAGATGCAGGACCCTGCACTTGGCCATGTTCAACTTCATGAGGTTTAATTCTTCAATTTAACTTTAGCATTTCCATTCACGACCATCAACAAGCTTTCTTACCCCAATACTTGCACGTTGTTACATATGCTGGATAGCCCAGGTCCCACCACAAATGTCTTTGTAACTCCACTGGTGACTTAGGGAACTGATCCTTTGTTCTTGCACCATGTTTCCCAAGTTTAAATCGCTGATTTACCCATTCAAGGACTTCCCTTATTCTTCTGCTCCTTGCTTCCTTAAGGGCCTTCTCACAAGCCTTTAGGAGATGGAGCTAAATTTATCAACCACACTGCTCTTCCTTCAGATGATTCCAGTACATTTGCACAGTGTGATTCACCTTACAGAAGTTATGCTGACCCTTCCCCAGTGTATTTATCCACAAGCCCTTTAGTTTTTGATACAGACTCTAATAATTTGCCATGTACAGTTCTCCAGATCTTCCCGAAGCCCTGTTTAGGAACTTATATTTTGCACCTCACAGCCTTCAAGTACGTAGGTAGCTGGATGCAAGAGGATATAAACCACATTTATTGGTTATGTGTCATGTAGTTTTGCTATTTCATCCTTGCTTTCCTTCCGAGTTCTTTTCTGATCCTGTACATTTCATCTTTTGGTTGCACAGCCTCTACTGTTGACAATGTTTAGTCACTGAAATGACATTTCAGATCATTCATCCAGTTTAAGTCAAGTCAGTTAGTAGACCTTTCAGTATTCAACTCCTTGACATAACAGAATTCCTTCCTATGGTTTATCACTCAGAACCAGGACTTGTATTACACATTGAAAATAAAATGCTGACTCAAGAGAGGAGACTACAGATTTCACATTGTTGGAAAGGAGGAAATCAAGGAACAGAAAGGAGCATAATTTAACAAGCTAGATGATTAAATCCATCCCTAAAATAGCTCTTCTGAAAGCAAAGGGGCTATTTCCAGCAAGGTTGAATTCAGGCCAGAAATATCAGTTACTGGATTGCATTAGCAAACAGCGCTTTACAGCAGGGAAAATTGTTTGGATCCATAGCAGGGAACAGAAATGAAGTAGATGTCTTTCAAGGCCACGGCTTCAGCCTTCTGTGATGAACTCGGGACATATTACGTTTGCAGCGTC
This sequence comes from Phaethon aethereus, assembly GCF_964289735.1. Taxonomy (NCBI): domain Eukaryota; kingdom Metazoa; phylum Chordata; class Aves; order Phaethontiformes; family Phaethontidae; genus Phaethon; species Phaethon aethereus. The sequence continues at coordinate 47,850,300 of NC_138579.1, read as the reverse complement.
CCTGTTGGAGTGACTCCCATCACCTGTCTGGATAAACAAAGCAAAGGAAAGGAGAAAGTATACTACAAAGAGATTAAATGATGGAATTAAGAGAGACAGGGCAGGGAAATTGAAAACATCTAGCTAGACGATCTGAGAGCCAGCAGATCAGATAATAACTCAGGCAAACACATTGCCCTTCTCTCCAGTTATGCAAGGATGTGGTGAGAAACAGATGCGTTGCCACATTCAAGGAAGAATAGGGAAAGTGTTCCAACACCTTTTCCATGCTAAAACCAAAATGATTGGGATAGAAATAATGGAGCAAGTAGGGAAAATCAGTACTTTTAAAGATGATCCTGAGCTTGACTTACTAACTGCCACAAAAGATGTCCTCAAAGGAACTTTGTATTCTGTACCAGAAAGGGGTGGGGCGGGGGGGAGGGTGATCATCAGCTGTAAAATTGCAGGCACTAACAGTGCCAATAAGCACTGGAAAGCTGCTGCTCTCAGAATACTTTCTGCTGACATTATGTTTATAAACATTGACATTTGGGGAGATTTTGTTTATTTATCTTTAGAAAGTAATATTCTATTTAAAAAAAAAGGGGGTGATGCGTGGTTGTGTTCAGAATTTACCCTGGTACTGCCAAGAGTCCCAATTTCCTTTTCCTAAAATACAAAATAATACAGCTGCAGACCAAAAAGCATTAAAGACTGGGATAAAATATGATGAAACAAGATGTAAGGCATGATCTCTGCCTGGAAATTTTACATAGTATGAGTGACAAGACAGAGGACCACCGAAATAAATTTTCTTCTTTTTTTTTATCTGTAGGGGAGAAGTCCTTGAAATAAGCCACACAGCTGTATTTGGAGAACTAGGTTTGTGCGTTCATTTATCAATTGTTCATTGGGTTAAGTGTCTACTGCTGAAGTTTAGCCTTGTAAGGAAATGGCAACTCAGCCTGCTGACTCAACTTCTGAGTACATAAGGCAGACAATTCAAAACTTTTCAAGGAGCATGAGAAAGGTTATACTCAAGCATCTACTGTAAAAATTAGAATAATATATGCTCATGTAAAAACATGGCTTCAAAGCTACCTGGAAAATAATATCCTTAAAAAAATAAAAAATCACAAAAGTTAAGTATGTGCTAAGTAACTCTTCACTATGATGTCCCAGCATGTCCAACAGTTATTACACCACTTCTATGAATATGTGAAGTTCAACTGCGTAGTAGGGATATATATTGACTATATCCCGTGGTAATACTACATTGAGAAATATGATTTATCATTACCATTTTTAAGGACCCAATAACACTTGTTACACAAAACAAAGATGAATACTGACTCTAAACTGACAACCTTGGGATCATACAGACATTAAATATTTATTTCAACAGAATAAAATCTCAAAGAAATATACACATAGAGGAAGGGTAACTCAATGTCCACAAAATCCTACATACAGTCAAATCAGAATAAGATCTAACTATTTTGGAAATTAACTCTTCAATTAAGAACCAGAGATCATCAAAATAGACAATTACTGTTTGATATAAATCTAAAAGATCACAAATAAAAGAGGATTTGTGTCATTAAAGAATAAAACCCTAAAAGACAGAATATAACTGTTTCTAATAACACTTACTGTATCTAGAAAAGGCAGGTGGAAAGAAGTCCTAAGCAGCCTTGAAAGTATTCTATATTTATTTAGTATTGAAAGTTCTTTTCTATCACCTTTTTGACTGCACCAGAAAAAATACTTTAAAAATAACATAATTAGCATTTGAAATATTTCCTATTTTCTAGACCTGCAGTGCTAACCGTGGCCTTATGCTGCGTAATGTGTGCACAATTTGCAAACTCAGTGTGAAATATACTACTAATATATGTATATAATACAAATCACAACAACTACTACAAAATGCAGGTATTAAGCATAAGATTGGCTTTACATACAATTCGGTGCACAACTATCATTCTCCAGTGCCTGCAACATTTTTTTGTTGCATAGTTCTTGACTCAAATAATTGTAAAGCCATATACCTTGCTACAACTCTCTGTTCTGCTTTTACTGAAACCTTGTCTGAAAGTATTTCCAGGAACTTTGTAATATTAAATCAGGTCAATCCCACTACATTCACATGAGGTAATACTTGCTGTAAATGAGACACAAAGGCACACAAAGGCTTTTAAATTTAGACTTACGAATTTAGACACCACATTAAACATTTAGGCATCTTACAGGCTAAATCACCAGAAATGCAGCTGTATGGTTTTATTTAAAAATAAGCTACATGATTATATGCTTCCATACATTATGTCATACCATGGCTAGTAGTCTGCTCCTTTGAACTGGACCAGGTTGCATGTTGTGACCTAATGAAGTGCTGAAGTAGAGGACTGAGGAGAAACTCTTGAGAGTAACTGTCTGACCTCCCAGATCAGTTTTCTCGCCTAATCTCAGTCAGATTTCATGTGGGAAGCCTCAGCTAATTGTTCTCTTCTGCATATTAATTCAAAGCAGACCACTTCGTTCATGTAGGCAGTCCCTACTGAAGCTAGTGAGGGCTTTCAGCTCTTACTGCAGGATGGTGTGCCCTGGTCACATACTGGGAATCAAGACATGAAAGCAGTCCATGAAAGTAGTTCAGTACCTAACTGGGAGTTACTTGTAACTGGATTCAGCCACTTACACCACTGGGTAATTTAAGGTGCTCTGGTTCAGGAGGAAGAAGAAAATGAACCATTGTGGCTAGTATTTAAGAGTACGCTGCAGCACTTTACCCTACAAAACCATGCTGTTTATTTAGCATCTAAAACAGAGGAATAGGCTAACACTAATTGTTGTTACTAATTATATTTTTAAAGAGCTCACTGGGAATTTGTAGCTAAAAATTACTCTGCCAAACTCCAAAGAACGGCCCATATTTTAACTGCTTGACTGTGTAGCTGAAGCAGACAGAAATAGTCTTGATAAATGGTATAATTATTCGTCTGTGTTACCAGCTACTATTCAATGTTAATTATGCATTAAAAGCTAAGAGTGTTACTTGTGACTGTTCAGGGCAATATTTATCTATAATGTGTACTCAGGCTTTCTGACAGAAGGTCGCCTCATATGTGCTCCATGATTCAGGAATAGGAAAGAGGTCCCCAGATTTCATTTTATATGTGTAGCACTAATTTCTTCCTGTATGTTAAACAGTCACTCAAACTCATTTTTGGATCTAAAAGATGATCAGCCACCAATTAAAAGGGCAAGTTAATGTGTAAATCTGCTATGCAACTGACACCAACTTTGAACACTTGTACCTAAGAAAAGGGTATGTATGAAATACCTCCAACACCTTCCCCCTCACTGAATTTCACAGAAAGTTACATGAAGCTCTGAAGACAACGCTTTAACAAAAACAAAAGTGCTGAGTTTGATTTTTTTTAACCAGAATTTATTCTAGATCACTGTGAGCCATAACTAACCAGCAGCTAAATTTCTTTATCCGGGATTTAGGAAAGTCTCTTGAATTTAAAAATGCAACTTTTGCCACAGTGGCCATTTCTAAAGTTCATTCTGCAAAGATCTGCTTTCCAGCACACTGTGACACAGTAGCAGACAGCAATACCAATTAACTAGCATAAACTCTATATAATGCTTGTTCTTATGTAATAAGGTCAGAAAGAAGCATAATGGCATAACACGTGGTTGAAATTCTATTTAATGCAATAGCATTCCAGGGGGCTCTTTGGGGGAGACAGCAGAGAAGGGGAGAATTTAAAGATCGCACAGACTAACGGATATGAACATTTGAGAGCATATATGTACAATGCCATATTCAAGGGCACTGCATTAAACCTATTAATGCATAGTAATCCAGAAGCAGACAAGTTTGGGCAGGAAGTATGTGGGCAGGAATTAGGTATAATACAATTGTAAGTTGTCAAGAACTGTACACATAACTAAATCACTATACATCTATTCAAGACCAAATAGAAATTTAGAATAAATGCAAATTAACTAGAAATAACTCTTTAGATTTGTTCTGCATATGAAAGGAACAGATTTAAACCACAATTCAAATGATTTCAGACTTATGCAGGCCACTGCTTTTGAACTTAGCAAAACCAACAGTCTGAGAAAAGATAACAACAAACCCCTGTTTCTTTTTTGCCATAAACCCATCCAACTTCAAACTGAGAGGAAGAGTCCTGATTTTCAACCAGTACTCAGAAGAGTTTCTGGTCACTTCTTCATCATTCAACCATGCTTATCTTTTTGTATATGTCTACTCCTACAGGACATATATATTTGAAGGAATAGCTACTGCTATTTATGAAGTTCTTGACACAAAATCAGTACTGAGAAGGACAGCATATACTTCCTTCCCTTTTCTTTAATACAAGACTTTGCACTTTAACTCTCTTAAAATCTGTTCTCACGTCATGCCTTTACCTGTGACTGCCTTTCACAGTCAGGATGGGTTAATGATCTGTCAAAGGGCAATGCACTCCACTATTCTAGTGCTCCAGGCTTTACTGAAAGAGCACCCAGATTTGGGTTTGCTAAGGTTATTCTGAAAGGACAGGGAAAAGTTTATTCTCTTTTTTTTTTTTTTCCTCATGCTGCTGCTTGCATAATTTAACCTTTGGCATGACCTTATTGTGAAACCTCCTCAGCAGGCCTCTCTAATCTCTCTTTTCTACACAGAAGCAAAACAACTGTGATGGGAAGGCTGAGACAGCATTCTTCTATTTTTTCATACCAAAGTATAAATTGTAACAACTCAAGCTAAACAGCTTGCAATATTGAAGGAAAGTATATTATTGCATCAAACCCCATCATAAAGTAAGCTGATTAGGAATGCTAACTTGTTATATATAAGTATAAGCTAACTTGAAATCTTTGTTGTCTGTATCATTGCCTACAGGATTTTAGAGGCAGCTCGGATGAAACTGCCATCCTTACAATCTCCAAAACCTCTGCCTGTAATAATTTTCCTCTCATGAAGATTAGCAGGGTACTGCTAATAAAAATTTAAACCTCCCTGCAGAATCACAGCCTCTCATCTATCACACTCCAACCTGCATTTACTGTATATGTGTCTTCTTTTTCATATTTAGATGAAAAACTCCATTTATTTGGGTTTTTTCAATCACTCCATTCACAGGTAAGATTTCAATGTCATTTGCATACTACAAAAATACTAACTCCAAATGAGATATTGTAAATTTACAAACAATAAGGAAGTAAACATTTTGACTCTGAATATGAGGTGGTACGATAAATGCAACCTGCATATTCAGTTAAGAGCCCAGTTTTGAAAAGGTGCTGCAAATGCAGTTCTCATTAGGTATGGCTGCAACTTTGAATGTTCAGCCTCATCAGCCAAACTCAAAGGTGTTTAAAAGAAAGGTCACTAAAATGTCAACAGAAATATGCAATCCAGGTTGCTGATCTTAACAGAGCTGGTTAACAGTAAGGACCCCACACATCATGGACATCAGGTAACGTATGAATAAAAACTGTTCAAAAAGCCTTCAAAATTTACCCTTTTTAAAGTAGGCTTCCAAACCCAAAGCATGTACCATGAGGAACTGAATTATTTTTCCACTCTGGAAGATATAAAACATGCAAACCATTAAGGTTATAATACTTTTGCACTTGGATTGTGTCTCCCCACTTTTTTCGATGACAAATGTTTGCAAACAGGACAAAACATTACCCTACAACTAGGCCTATAAAATTTTTATGGTAGCCATAATATACAAATCACTACATTAACAAGACCACAGATCGATGCAATTTATAACTCTGCTTCACCAGACATTCAAATTCTAATTCACAAACACAGGTGAATTTAATCCCATCCCTTAGCTAATCCTCCCACTGAGCATTTTAATTTGGAAATGACTGTTCTGACCTATCTTTCCAGATGTCTCTCTGAATTTTTCAAGGGCAGGACATCACTAATTATCCTTTGGTTTAACAAATAGGACAACAAACACACATGCTGGTCAGAGAAATGCTATCTTTGCATCAAAGTATTGGTGAAACATGTCAATTGTGTAACAGAATAAACCCATTGCTGTTTGAGAGATGCTCAAAAATTATACACTTCACAAACATTTTCAGAGAAATCAAACATTCAAAATTTCTCAAAGACAAGTTCATTGAAAACACAGTGGTGCCATGACATGTTCCCTGTACCCCAGAACTTCAGCTCTCTGGACACATCTGTCCTGACCTTTTCCGTGTCAGAAGCCCCAGAAACTCCCTTCCCAAGTGATACAGGACAAGCAACATGGGCCCAGACAAAAGAAACAAAAGGGCTCTGACTCTGTCCATACAATCATTTGCTTTCTTTTTTTCTATTCTATGTGTGTGCTTATACCACCTGTATATCTGCTAGCCTTTTGTTCATGATGGAGGGAGCCCCTAACTTCTACAAGCTCTGTAATTCACTGAAAACATCTTATTCTCCACTCCCTCCATAGCCTATCTACTTTTATTCTTATCCATCACAGTACTGCAGATCCCGTTTATGTCCCTTCTCGTTTTCCCCATAACAGGAATACCCCATATCCCCAAAATGCACACAGATGTATCAATTTCTTAGTTCTTCCTCTGCTATACTTCTCACTTCCCTTATTCATTCCCCACCACACAATCTTCATCCTGTTAATCTCTGAATCACTTCAGTCTTCATCCTTGTTTTCCCATTAACTGACTCCAAGTCCCTAATAGGGGTCCCTGTGGTTTCCTCTTCCCTTCACTACCGTTAGGGTCTCTTAAGTATCTCAACAGAGTCTGTATTCCCCATGGCAGATTTCACCGCTGTTCTGCAAGGCTTTCTGAGCACAATGCCAGTCCTCTCTTTTCTAATTCTTATTATTAGCTGTCAGGAAACTAAAACATTCAGCTGTCAAACAACTTTTGGAGAATAAGCAGAAACAATTAAGGAGAATGTTGTAATGGTCACCCAGAACTGAGTAGTTCCGACTGCAATCAATTGCTGAGGTGCTTGAGCAGATAACTGCTATGATGACAGAAACAGCATTTCTCTCCTATTTTCTCTGACTTGATTTGCTAGGTTTGTAGTTATTTTTAATTTTGGATATGAAGAAACGTGAAATTTTTAGCTTTCTGACATGAGGACATATATATTCAATGGTTAAAAGAATATGAAAATACATGATAACAGCCTAGAAATCAATCTAGAATACTCAATGAATTTCACAGAGGAAGATTGGGTAAAGGACCTTACTGTGAAAGAGACAAAGGTTTACAATTAACTCCAAAAGACACGATAAAAATGAACATCAAGATTCTGAAGAAGCCTGGAAATTTCCTCATGGGTTAAAAAGGGATCATGGCTGGGGGACATAAATTGTTAACTCAGCATATAACAAAGAACATTTCTAATGTAAACAAGATGCTCAGAAAGGAAGGGAAAAGATAGAATCTATTGACAAAAGATATATTTCCTTTTCCTCCACAGAATGAAGCCAACTGTTAGTAAACACATTCTCTGTAAAGGTAAGTTAGTCAAGAGAGCAACAAGAAGGGGACAAGGGCATGTCTTAATAGAAGAACAATACAGTTTACATCACAGGGTTTACACTAACTGTTTTTTCTGTTGTAATTCAGAAACATCTTAACACATACAGTATTTTAATGTTAACAGAGGTAGACAAGCTTTATAGGGCTGGCTTGCTTAATATTCTTTCCCAGTGTCTCACTATCGGCTGTCTTCTCTTGGTATCTTATTAAATCTGTTCAGAGTTATTAAATTAATAGTAAAAGAGCAATACAGAAATATAAACTATTCTTAGTTCTTTTTCGTCTAATGCATGACTCACTTCACATCCATTTCAACACAGAGTAGCCCTCTCATTTATATTGTGATTCTACTCCTCATCACAACATATAGCTTCTCCACAAAACTCAAATGCTAGCTTGCAAAATGCTGACTTCAATGCTGCAGAACCTTTCCAGACCCCATCCCAGACCCCTTAAGCCCTAGATCCTGGTACTGACAGACAGCATATCCACTGAATCTGTCCCACAAAATTCCTAGATTCTAGTAATGTCCTTGAAATGCTGTGAATTACGTCCAAGTATGAGGGTTTCGTTTGGTCATTCACATCCTTTAAATTCACACACGAACTTAGCAAGGCAATGTCAAAAAAATCCTTATTTGAATTAAATTTCTATAGGGACAGTGAGAGAAGTGTGTCTTAGGCCATTCAGCCAGCCAGACCCATCCTTAATTTTTTTTTCCTCCTGAATTGCAATACTTGTCTAAACAATGATATTTCCTACAGCAGCATAATTTGTATTTTCTAAAGTTCCCTTGAAGGTCTGTCTTTTTTTTTTTTCTTCTTCTTTTTGAAGTTGGTAATTTTTTTTCTCTACAAAGTTGGTAATTATCTCTTGACAAACAACCAGATTTCCAAAACAGATGCACAGGTTAGATGGACTTCAGAAACACAAACAGGCAAGAATAGACTGAATCTCTATCATAAAAATGGTGGATATGATTATAACAGGAACAGCCCTTTCCCTAAACACAGTCATTACCATATTTAATGAATAGATAGGTATGACAAAATGATTCTTCTTTGTTCTACCTAGGCCATTAACTAAAAATCCAGTCATTAATTCCTGGTAATGTCCATGCTTTTGAGGATTATTGCCACAGGAATCTTCTGTCATAAAATACACATAGCAGTTAGCCATATCGCTACACTTTGATACGAAAAGACCTTTATACCATGACACTAATAAAGCCTCCCTTTTACCAAAACTTGCACAGGGAAAGAACGTAGGCCTCGTGATATATGATGCCATTAGTGTCTCCTCACATACATGCTGCTTTTTCATTCCATGCACATACATACATACGTTCATCATCTCAGGACAACAAATTTCAGCCAACACATGTCAGCGGTTTTGCTTAAGTATCCAAAAAAAGAAGTGAAAACCACTGTGTTGGGGTTTTTTATTACTATTTTTTAATAATAAAATAAGCTATGCTAGGTTGTTAACAGAGGGAATGTTTATGAATGTTTCTGGGCTCAGCATGTGTCAAATAGTAGAAAATTCATCTCTCTAAGTGCACAAGGTAAACCACAGAGACTGAAATTCACACACCACATTCACTGCAGTTTTTCTGTCCTTGAACTTTGCTGCTTAATAGTAAAAAATGCTAGCCGCAGGCACTGTTTCCAGAGGAAGACACATTACAAGAGCAATGAAAAGTACTTACAGGTCCTTTGTGACAAGACAGGATACTGAGCCACAGTTTTCATCAAGCTGCCTGGGTCAAAGAATCCAATAGTTTTGGATGGTCAGAAGCTGTAACATTGAGTTTTCTATGCTGTCTCTTCCCATGCCCTCAAAGGAATTAATGAGTGTTTTGTGGGTCTTTTGGTTTTGCTTTTTTTTGTTTGTTGTTTGGGTTTTTTTAATAACAATCTTACTGGAAAGGTAGGGGCCCAGAGTGGGGGGTGGAGGGGTGGGGAGAGCTCATGTATTTTGGCCAGCAAATAGATAAGTGCTGACAGGGAAGCCAGATAGCATTCATCCAGTCCAAGCAGCAGGCTGCCTCTTAGCGGGCCACCCCATCGTGCTTCTACCCCTGCAGTAGTTGTGTTGGCCTGCAAGTTAGTCTCACTATTGCATCTTGGAGCCTTGCCTCATTTGCGGGGGCAGTCAATGGCAGACAGCATGTTAAGGGAAAAGCAAAAGGAAATGGGAGTCTGGGGACACATAACACAGGGAACACGGTAAGAAGAATGGAGACAGGGATGAACTACAGGAGAAAGGTAAAATCTGTAACCTAGATCAGCTGGATTATTTAGCAGCTCACCTCTACGTTTGAATTGGAAACTTTGACGACCAAAGAAGCTGTATTACAGCTCTCAGTGGCTGCACCAAGTACATTTAGAGTATGAGAACACTTGACAAGGCAACAGGTAATCCTCTCTCCTGTACTTTCCCTGAAAGTGCAGAACTAAAGCTGTCATTCCTAAGCAGTCAAAAAACCAAGATTTTTAAAAGGTTTCTTAGTATCAGATCAGGACATAAACCCATATTTTTTTTTCTAGTTCACACAGCTGTAGTCTCAGTGGGGAATCAAATGACTAGGTGATCCTGGAGACTAACTTAAGGCACTGTGACTGGTACAAAACATACTCTGGTAGTTTGAGAAAAAATGGTAACTATATACTGGGTAGGGAAATCTTACCCTGTTTACTGTTTCACCTCTCTTAAGATCACAAGCAACTGTAGCCATGGCATTCACTTTTTGAACATTTGATCATGAAATCCTCAATATATTATTTACTTCCATTTTTAGGATTTGTGATGTTAAGTACTATTTATTTTTAAAAAAAGCTACCCCATTTCCCATGCACACAGTAAAAGAAAACTGGTAACACTTCTTGCTGGTCTCTCATGATGGTAAGCCAACACAGATCATCCCCTCTACCACTCGGGCTAAGAATACACACCTGTGATAGACAATTATCTTCTGCAAGGAGGGTCAGCCCTACTGCCTCTGAAAGAAGTTTTATAGTTTAACTTAGATCATTCAATGCCATACAACACAGCCCCATGAAAAAAGAGTTCTGTCAACTCAGCTGAGAAATTACTGAGCAGCCGCTAGAGAAACACCACAAAATTATGCTGGGAAGTAACACTGGCATTTGCTTTCTTGAGTGACTATCACAACAGCAAAGAGCAAAGTAAGATGAAAAACATAGTACTCCCTTTCTACCCTCAAATAGTAATGTCAGGCACTTTTTGGAGTTGACATCTGACTAAACTATCACATAGATATAAACACTGTACCCTGACAATAATGGGCTTGGAAATGCCAGTTTCTGCCCTGACCTCAGCAGACTCATATTTGTCCTGCAGCCTCGATACCTTTTCTTTCCCACTCACTGAAAACACACAGCAAGTGTTTCAGCTGCTTTTCTTGTGAAGAATTTGAAACTAGACTACAGTAAAATTTCTCTTCATTATAACTGCTGTTCCAAATCAGTCATTTCATAGTGCCTGAGCTTTTCTCACTTAGTTGAAGAGATCAGAAGTTTGTCAGTACTTTTAGCATTTTACCTGTTTCAGTTCATATAGTGGGTATTGACTCAACAGTGATGCTATACCTTGTTGCTCTACATTGCAGGAGCAATGGTTTTGATCATGGCTGATCAGGACTCACTTCGTTCTCCCACTAAGGATTTGCCTCAGCCCTAGGCACTCTGTGACTCAGTTTATTGGATTCACATCTGAGTTCTTCCAGTTTAACCCTACAGGGCAGATATTCCCAAATGGAGTATCTTCCACTGACCTGGGGTAGCACCTCTAATATTCTTTTCTGCACATAACAACTCTATAAATGCACAGCTTAATACCCGGGTTTACTTTTTTTCTTAAAGCTAGTCTTTCAAAAACTCTTTACCTTCTTATACTGTGTGCACAAAACACAAACATAACTTCCATTACAGATTTGATCAAGATTTAATCACTTGAACAATAATGCAAAAAGCAGAAAAGACCTTCACAAATAGCAATATTAAACTTTATCCAGGAATAATCATCTGAAACACTGGGATTCTGTTTTTAACATCTTGTCTTTATAATAAATTTCTCTCAAACCCTTTTTCACTGGCAAAGCTGCTATGATTTCAGTCTCATTAAAGCTCTAGTCCAGCCAACCCTTTTTGGTTGTGGGAGGTGTCAGGTGGGAAGAAAAAGGACTGAAGTTCTTTAGTGGCTTATGTGACAACCACTTCAAAGCCATAAATCCTATCAAAGTACCTCAGAGAATAATGGTCATTCAAGACTTTAATCATCAGCAAAAGCTAGTTGAGAGAATAAGGAGGGTCCTAAGGGTAATAGCTGTAAAATGAAAGTGTCCACTGAGTACATTTTTTTCATTACAGACAATTGAGCCATTTCTCAACCTTGTTTATCTTCAGCTTTTCCTGTTAGACCAGAGGGAGAGTAAGGGATATTATAACCATCTTCTTCCAGTGAAGTAGAAAGAAAAATGCCAGAAATGCTTTAAGACAAACAATGCTGCTTTCACAGATCTGGTTAATGCCCATTTTGGGGGCAGGCTTTCAGGCTGAGTTCCAACCCTTGGTCCCTTGAATATCTAGAATATGGCTGAAATCCAGGCTCTGTTCTTAGCCCAGGATACACAGCATACTTTGGATATCCTAGCATGCATTTCTGAGTACTGAGGCACATAATCCCATTATTCACGTTATCCCCAACAGTCCCATTGTCCCCTGAGCCTTGAGCTGATCCTTCATGCTGTCTTGGTTTAAATGCACTCCATCCCAGAACACTAGGGAGACATGACAGACACGTAAGATCTGTCACATGGATCAGTTTTGCCCCACCTTCTAAAATCTTATTACTCTTTACTTAGAGGAGGAAAAAAGTTTAAAAATATAATCTGGAAACTTACTTTTCACTGGGGCCTGTAATGACAATTTTATCTGAAATAGCTGAGCACCACTGGTTTCCTCCTCCTCTTCCCTGCCAGTTTTTGCATAATAAACACCTTTGCATTTATTCTCTAACTTATACAAAAGTCAAACAGTTGATATTATAAAATCTGCATCCTTAGCAAAATGACAAGAACCACAAATGTTAGTAGAGTTTTTATAAATCAAGAGCCTAAATTTTTCATTTAACTTTGTTGACTATTAGTTTTCATTTATAATTTGAATTAATGTCTAGAAGACCAATTAATCACAACTTAATTAAGTTAATCTCTATCCATTTGTTGATTATAAACATAAAAAACCAGAACTGATCAGCAATCTGAAAGTGCATATTATCAACATTTGGTGTGTTACAGTTTAATACTAACTGAAAAGACCAGTATACAGCATACAGCCTATGGTTACAATGTAGCTGTATTTCTGCAATGTTTTTAATTGTTTTAAATGTTTCTTGTCTTAGAAACATGAAACGCAAAGCATGAAACATAAAGTAATATTATTATATTTGTCTGAAATTCTTACTCAGAAAAAAAAATCCATATATTATAAAGTCTTGCTGGCTAAAAATAAAACTCCTTTTTGTGTTTCAAATAAATTGCAAATCTAAAAGCCAGTATAAGTTTAAATTACTCTTTTGATGGAAGAAATCAAACACAAGGAGTGATTCAAACACTAATAAGGAAGAAACGTTCATAAGCACGTACACTAAAACAGATACCTAAGTAAGCATCCCTGGTTAACATAAAATAGCCTAGGTATACCTATAATTTTTCAGTCATAAGTTATTTTTCTACACTTCAGTGAGTTAGGACATGAATGGAGTTGGTACTCAGCATCTTTAAGGAACTAAAATAATTGTAAAAACTATTGTTTCTAAAATTTCACCAAAACAACCCAGCTCTCATTGGGAAAAATGTGGAATCAATTATAGTATGGTAACTTATTGTATCTTCCATTTCAGCCCAAAATAATTGAAGAAAAATTTATTTACCTTTTCTCCCCTTAGGAACCATATTCTGATTTTGTAGAGACACAATAAGATGAATTAGGTCACTTCCATCCATGGGAAAGGATAAGGTGAAGTTCTTCTATATGTTGAAATTTTTAAAGACAAAAGAAGTCCACCTTTGGGGGGGGGGGGGAGGAATTAGATATAACTAAGGAACCAAAATGTCAGCTGGAAAATGAAAGCAGAGTGGTTCAAATTCAACATTTGATTTTGATCTCACAACAACCAGTGTTTTGACATGTGCGATTGGTTGACCTGGATGCCAGGTGCCCACCAGAGCCACTTTATCACTCCCCTTCTCAGTTAGAGAGTATAAAGAAAAACTTCTGGGTTGAGAAAAAGACAGGAAGAGATAATTCAGCAATTACCGTCATGGAAAAAACAGACTCAATTTGGGGAAAATTAATTTAATTTATTAGGAATCAAATCAGAGTAGAGATAATGAGAATTAAAACCAAAACTTAAAACACCTTCTTCCCAGGATCAGCTTCACTCCAAATTTTCTCTACCTACTCACCCCCAGCGGTGCAGGGGGATGGGAAATGGGGGTTGTGGTCAGTACATCATATGCTTCTGCATTTCCTTCCTCCTCAGGGGGACTCCTCACACTCTTCCCCTGGTCCAGTGTGGGGTCCCTCCCATGGGAGACAGTCCTCCATGAACTTCTCCAATGTGAGTCCTTCCCACGAGCTGCAGTTCTTCACAAACTGCTCCAGCCTGGGTCCCTTCCACAGGGTGCTGTCCTTTAGGAACAGACTGCTCCAGCATGGGTCTCCCGCGGGGTCACAACTCCTGCCAGCAAACCTGCTCCAGCCTGTGCTCTGCACGGGTGCATAGATCCTGCCAGAAGCGTGTTCCAGCACAGGCCTCCCACAGGGTCACAACCTCCTTTGGGCATCCACCTGCTCCAGCATGGGGTCCTCCACGGGCTGCAGGTGGAGATCTGCTCCACTGTGGAGCTCCATGGGCTGCAGGAGGACAGCCTGCCTCACCATGGTCTTCACCATGGGCTGCAGGGGAATCTCTGCTCCAGTGCCTGGAGCACCTCCTCCCCCTCCTTCTTCAGTGACCTTGGTGTCTGCAGAGTTGTTTCTCTCACATATTTTCACTCCTCTCTCCAGCTGCAATTGCTCTTGCCGTTTTTCCCACCCTTCTTAAATGTCTTATCCCAGAGGCTCTACCAGCATCGCTGACAGGTTTGGCCTTGGCCAGCAGTGGGTCTGTCTTGGAGCCGGCTGGCACTGGTACTATCAGACATAGGGGAAGCTTCTAGCAGCTTCTCACAGAAGCCACCCATGCAGCACCCCCTAACCGCCCCTTACCAAAACCTTGCCACACAAACCCACTACAACATGTGATAGAAATCTTCAGGGATCACCCCTCTCAGATCTTATTCCACCATCTAGTAAGACTTTAAATATATCTAGGTCACATACAACACTCCATCCACCTCCCCCCCCCCATACACTTCAGTTGGCCCAACTGTAAATATTTTATCATAGGGCTTTATATCCTGTCCTATTTCTCTAGGATATTTAGAACATTAAACAATCATTTGGCAGTAAAGAACTCATAATAAACATTTTTCCCTCACTCTAGCATTGTTAAAGTCTGGCTCTTTCAGGGCAGAATATTGGATCTTCTTCCTGTCTCCCTGCCAAATGGAGGATTTCCTCATTTTAAAAGGTCTGTTTCTTCCTTGCTACTGGGCAAACTATCGAAAGTTATTGACAAATCCCACAGGCTACCAAATCTTCTCTTGGCAGCACTAATTTGCTTGTTTCATTCCCTGTATGTTTATCTTTGATTTCAAAGATTTAATTCCTGATTAGCATTCCATGTAAAGTACCTACAACTGCTGGTCCATCAGCCACTCAGTTGGCCACATGTCCCATTAAAAACCCAGCGTGGAACAATGCACTTGCAGCACATCACTCCCTTTTATGTGCCAGTTAGGGAAGCTGCATGTTACTCTGCCCATTTTAGAAACACGCAGGAAAAAGTTACTGTAAATTAGAGTGTGGTGGGGAAGAATCCAAATCCAAGCTTTCTTCTGTAGCAATTAGTCCAGAAAAAGCAAATCAAACCCTTCAGGTGCATGCATTCTCAAGAAATTTAGTTATGATATTTAGCCAATGTTCATTGTGGGTCTGAGAATTTATCTTTATGAGAGCAGAAAAAGCACTCAGCATGCTACAGGAGAGAGAATTCAACGGAAACGTTCAAGATACGTGCCATTCACATAACAGATGAAGGATTTCCTTTGAACGATGAAGTGACCTTGATATTATTCATATTATTATTCATATATAAATTGCAGCAGAAAATTTCCTTCCAAAACCAAAATGTTGATGTACACATAATGGCTATTTAAGGAACAGTATAAAATTGCTATGCAACTATTTACATAACCAGCATGCTCCCTTGTGCCTCAGCTGAAGGTTACACATTAAACCAAGCTGATGGGTTTATCTATTTCTGTAGTGCAAGGTACCTATCAAACAGTCAAGATGGCAAGATCCACGAGTCATTCCCTATGGGGGAAAATAGTTACTGTAGTATAAGAGAAAGCTCATTATTATGAGTGATGTTTTATTCCTTTCTTGTTTTATGTCCAAACAAGGTATCAGATGTAAATGCTGTAGTAAATTATGATCAAAAACAAGCTGTATAAAAATAAATTTGAAGAAAGGTGGTTTTTTCCCTCCATTTCTGCATGATATTTTAGGCAAGCTGAAGATTCCATAAGTTTGTGTGCAAAATAAAGAAATAAAACGTGGTTTATTTAACCAGAGGGTCACATCACTGTCTTGTAGCAAGAAGAGACTGAAATGCTTGTCTCCATCTACTGCTTGGTCATATAGACTGCTAATAAGGATCTCAAGGGGCAATCATAACAAGCAGCACCCTAGGTGTAGCCTGGCTGTCAGCTGATGGACATGCATGAAAACAGGCAGAATACCCCTTCCTGATGCCCCAGATTTCTCTTGCCTGCAGGGCAAAGCTGAGAGAAAGCTCTGTGTTGTGATACTCACAGAACAGAGATACGCTCAGAAAGAGGCTTTCAGTTTCTGTAGCTGTTCACTTACCATAAAGCAATAGCAC
The DNA here is from genome assembly GCF_964289735.1 of Phaethon aethereus. NCBI lineage: Eukaryota > Metazoa > Chordata > Aves > Phaethontiformes > Phaethontidae > Phaethon > Phaethon aethereus. The sequence goes on along the minus strand of NC_138579.1, from coordinate 47,833,677 downwards.
AATATTGCACAAAACCACCAAGAAACAGACCATTTTCTGTCAATAGTGCTGTATGATTTAAAGTAACGGGAATCTGAACCTCAAAGGAAAAAGAAATTCATTCTCATGTTGAGGGCTTGTGTGAAGTCCCCCCTTAGGGTGCTCTCCTCTCTCACCACAAGGTCGTGCCAGTGAAAGCTGTGGAAATTTTGAAAGTATAGGTGAGGATCAAGTTAATGCTTAAAAACGCCAGATACACTTCCCCACAGTCTGTAATGACTTTTTACAAGGAACTTAATTATCTGCATGGCTGCTATTATAATGCTTCCCTAACTCACAAACACCCATAGAAGAAAAAAAAGTTACAGGCTGAGAAATATTTAGTCACTAAATCTCTGAATGTAGTCCTAGTTTATAATCTAAAACAGACCAAATGGAAGGCAGGTTCACTCTTTTTTATAAAATCAGATATAGGTGCATGGAATGATTATGGCATACTTTTCATTCCTAACATCTATTTTCCAGAGGCTCTCCCCCGTTCCTCAAGATGGGCAGTTTCAAAAGCAAACAAATTCTCCCTTCAAAGGAAAAAAAAGTTATGTCACATTATTCACTAGATTACATATGGTCTAGATTGAATTTGCCTTCCTTGGTGAGGTAAGGGAAACAAAACTAAATAAAAAAAAATCAGTTAAAGGATGAAAAGCCTTGATCAATTCAAAATCATTTGACAGATATGAATACAGTTTTGTAGCTATTGGGGGGAATGGGAAGGAGAGAAGAATATTTTTCTTTCTTCTTTTTAATTCTGTTACTGCTGCTAAAAGAGATGACAGCCTAATAGCATCTGCCTAGAACTGGATTGTAAGTTTACATTACACAGCATGTGTTCTTTCATTATTACACTGTATGGTAGGATAATGGTTTTACTACACAGTGCCAGAGGCAGAAGATGCTTCTGAAAATCACTTAGGAATCAACATTGCAGAAGATAATCTGGTTTTATTTTTTTCTTTTTTACTATTATTACTTACCAAGATACAAATTCAAAATTATTATTATTATTCAATAAGAGAAGCTACAACTTGCATATTTCCCCGCCATGCCTCTCAAGCAGCACCCTGATACAGGAACATTTGGTAATGGATCAGTGCAACAAGCTGCCTGCTTCGAAACTACAGCATATCAGTCCCTTCAGAAGACATTAAAGTTAAGGGAATTAAAAAATACAAGTCAAAGCTCATATCCATTATCTAGAGTTAGGTCACATATTACTCCTCAGGTCTAAAAGTAATGCCATTTTCACTTATCATGAGAAAACCATGTTAAATAAATTCCAATTCAAAGATTAAAACAGCGTGAATGAAAACAGGACACATGTGAAGGATTAAAAAAAAGCACCTGAAATAAGGAGAGAGAGACTCATCTGTTTTTAGGAAGGGAATTTGCCCTTAAAGTGCCAAAAATTTAGAATGTGTGAGACACTACTGAAAGTTCTCATTGTATTAAATATCTGATTCCTCCTAATGAAAAAAATAGTATTGAGGAAGGAGGGTAATATGGAATGCATTCCTACAAAATTATTATTATTTATCATATATTCTCTGAACAAAAGCCATACTGAGCACTGCAGAAATGACTGATGAAACAGACTGCATCCATTTAAGTATTGATCTCTTATACAAAAAGAAAATCTTTGTCAATTCAGAAAGTATATCGATGCCATAGTTACAACATGATACCAATTTAGGCAAGTCCAACAATTATTAGGCATTAATATGCCTAGAAATAGGAGAAATGTACTTTGTAACACCCCAAATTCTAAATGAGCGTGCAAGTAGGGGAGAGCAGACTGAAAGCATTCAGGTTTGGGCATGCTCTTCCTGTAGCTCTCTACATCCCCAGGGCTCTGGGGTCTGCCACTAAGAACATGCTTTGCTATTCCCTTTTCTGAATTCATCGCTATTAGCAAACCTCAGACAGCAGCTCTCGTTTAATTTATAATAACCAGCTTGATTCTAGACACTATATGGTTTAAAGGGCACATACTGGAAATTACATGTAATTGATTACAGCTGACTAAAATCAAGTTAATGTTTCAATAAAACCAGAGATGTCATTGTTGTTCTGCACCAGGCTTGGCTTTGCATTTTCATCCCTTTTTATTATCAGAATAGTAAGAAGCATTAATCACTCAGGAGAAAAAATGCCCAGAATATCTCAAAGAGAAGCAACAGCTAGAAATATTGTCCTGAAGATGGAAACATTCAGGGTCTGTTGGCTCTGGAATTTAGATCCCTTCAAAACAAGCAAGCATGTCAAGAAGTGTAATGCTTTTAATACTACAAAGACTATGGTGTGTGCAAGGTGTGATGAACAACTGTGAATTAATACTACAATTTTCAAGGTAAGAGCTAACTATATTAGGAATGTATCACAGAATGCAAAATACAACACTGCTATAACTCTCTACACTCAATCTTTTGCCCGCTTTCCTGAGCGACCTGCCTTTTCCTTTTCATACGTAGTAAAGCCAAAATGAAATATTTAAAGTTTCACTGGAAAAAACATGCAAAAACGTGGCTGTATGGGGCTCAGTCCATTGGTCTTGTAAGACTGAAGGCTTAAGCTTCGAGGGAGTTCAAACTTCTCTATCTAATACAAAAATCCTCCAACTTCAGCCAACCATCCAATAAAAAGTAACAGGAATATGCTGATGCATGCCAGTGTATTACTAACTTCTGAGAACTCAGCATATGTGGTTCAAGACTTTGGGATTTAGAACATTAACAAACAACTGGAAAGTTTCCCATAATTTATCAAGCACACACAAACAAGCTCTTCTTGTCTAAGAAAAGCAGGTGGGTAGTGTGGGTAACATAGCATAACACTAAGCTTCTAGAAAGAGATAATGCACATTATGTTACTCTGTCCCCTTCTCTTGATCCTGTTACTTTCAGGGCTTCCAGAATCACTAATTTCTGTTAACAGTCAATCTGTTGTCACTTTATGGAAACTAGTGCTGCCATCAAATCAACCAGTATTATTTCAGCATAATGCTGTGTACCCACACCCAGTGCTATTGATCTGCTATGTAGATTAGAAGCATCCCAGAGCAGGAACCAGTTTTGCCCTGTTCACTCAACGTAGTATAGGTGGGTTGCAACTATTGTAATCTCACAGTGGACGAACGCAGTTTAGGAGATTTCAACTCAATTCCAGCCACTCACTGATATTTCTTAATACGGATTAATAACTTCTTAAGCAAATATTCCCAGGAATGTACTTTAAAAAGAATTTCTGAAATGACCCGACAGTAACAAAGTGCAAAAAGTGGGGAATGAGAAGCTGCATGAGAGCAGAATTCTACTGAATTTGCCAACAGAGAAACAAATAATTTCTGGGACTCCGGTGTACTACCATTATTCTTATAAAAATAACCAGAAAAACTGTAAGTATGGTAGAATTCTCTGCCAGCAGAGATGAGAAAATAATGCTAATTACAAAGAAGCCTTCATTCTAATTTAAAACATCAACCCTCTGTTCACATTCCCTGTATTTCTTTCCAGTTGGGTATTATGCTGAATGAGTTTATTCCTGAAAACATTTACCAAAATTATGTTTGAACTCATTAATTGAAGTTTGTAAAGTGCCCTAAGACCTATGAGCAGAGAGATGCTATGAAGGTGAAGTATTGTCTCAGATCTGCAAAAATAAGAACTTACCCATTCATCAACTGAATGAGATTTCTCTCTTTCATTTCAATGGGCTTTGAATAAGGTCTAATTTGCCACAAGTGTTACATTTTGCTTAGAAGACACATGCTGAAGTAAACACTACTCCACTATATATCTACAACTAGTTGAATTACAGTGTCAGCTGAGGAATGTCTCCTTTTGCATATGGAGCTCTGTTATTGCATATGGATCTTTTGCATATGGGTCTGTTATAAAGATCTCTGTTATTTTCATACACAAGTCAAAATTTATCTTCAAAGTATTGAAAATTCATTCAAACTTAAGACTCTTTCCTTTATCTTAACAGATATAACTTATATTCTTACTTCCTTTTACAGAAAGAATTCAGAATCATAATGAATTCCCAAAGAATGCCCCTTCCAAAGTTAGAATTATTGGAAAATCATTCCAAAGGTGGCTTCTTTTTCTGAAATACATTGTTATAATTTAGAGTTCAGTGGACTTTTCCGAATGCACACAGAAAATGTGACACGGCCTAAACTGACAGCATCAAGGGCTAATAGAGTGTGCTACAGTCAGAAAAAGAGCATGCAATTTACACTTTTAAGCCAGCTGGACTCCTCTCGAATTACAAATCTCAACTGCTACTAAATTGTTAAACACTAAAGAAGCCATGTGCTGGGACTGATCCTCCCACTGTTCATTTTGATTTGAACTTCATGGTATTTGAAGAGCATAGTCTGCTTATGATTTAAGAATGGTGGCAAGAAATCTTTCAGATAGCTGTCTTTATAACTCCTGGCAAGAACCCTCACAAAGAGATCTGTACTTCTATCCTGAATTTCTGCCTCATATGTGGCTTCCCTGACCTCCTATTTTAAACCTGCCACCTTTGTTGTTCAGCCTTAATTAACAAACTATCATTATGCCCCGTCCTGTCCCCCAAGCCCTCCAACTGTCACTGCACATAAGATTTTCAGTTCCTTTTCATATGCTTCCCAGTCATTAGTCCTCCCATTTAACTTTTTACAAACTCTACCCCTGTATTGCCTTTAATACCAATCCATTTCTGTACCTGATTTGCTTACCTTTGCATTTCATACAGGGCTAAATATATTATTAACTGTCTTTGTGACTATAAAAGCTGTCTTTTGAAATAGTTCTTCAATAATGAGACAAAAAAATATATATACACTATATACGATATATAATATATACAAGAAGAAGAAGAGAAGGACTGACTATAAAACAGAACTACAGTACTATAAGCTTTAAAATTCTAGGAATGTTTAGTGATTTTTACACCACTTACACTAATTCAACATGAAATTTTGACAAATATGAAAGGTGCTCGATGTCTTATAAATGCATTACTACCTGTCCCCTGTGTACATTAAAATCATGTTCTGTCCTTCAGTCTTATGTAAAATGTACATTCAGCTACAGAATTTCCTTTCTCTTTCGCTGTGGTAGTTCAGAGAATCTACTGTAAAAAAAATACGCGCTTAGTGTGCTGCCCGTCCCTGCACACTGCATGGGCTCCTAGGTATCAGAAGATAATACAGACACAAATGAGGGTGGTAATCAGCGACACAGAAGCTAGTTGAAGGCAAGTAACTATCAGTGTACCCCAGGGATCAATACGGGGTCCAACACTGTTCAACATCTTCATTAATGATCTGGATGATAGGACAACATGTAACCCCAGCAAGTCTGCTGATGGCAGAAAGCTGGGAGGAGTGGCTGATACGCCGCTGCCATCAATAGAGGGACATCAACAGGCTGGAGAAAAGGGCTGATGGGAACGTCAAAGAAGGCAAATGATATCCTGGCAATGCATTAAGCAAAGCAATGCCAGCAGGTCAAGGGAGGTGATCCTTCCCCTCTACTCAGCACTGGCGAGGCCACACCTGGAGTACTGTGTCTTCAGTACAAGAGAGATATGGACAGAGTGGAGAGAGTCCAATGAAGGGCCATGAAGATGATAAAGGGACTGGAGCATCTCTCCTATGAGGAAAGGCTGAGAGAGCTGGGACGGTTTAGCCTAGAGAAGAGAAGGGTCGGGGGGATCTTATCAAGGTATATAAATACCTGAAGGGAGTATGAAAAGAGGACAGAGACAGACTCTTTACAGTGGCACCCAGTGACAGGACCAGAGGCAATGGACACAAACTGAAAAACAGGAGGTTCTGTCTGAACATCAGGAAACACCAGGGTGACCAAGTACCAGCACAGGTTGCCCATGGAGGTGGTGGGAGTCTCCCTCTTTGGATATATTCAGTAGTTGTCTGGACATGGTCCTGGGCAGCCATCTCTAGGTGGCCCTGCTTGAGCAGGGGGGCTGAGTAGATGATCTCCAGAGGTCCCTTCTAACTTCCACCATTCCGTGGTTCTGTGAAATGTTATTATTTAGATTAAAAGGTGGCTTAAAAGCCATATTTTACACAGTAAGCAACATTAAAAATTGATACTATTTGCCTTCATATCATATGATTTAATCCCCCACCACATATATAATGTTTCCTACATCTAAACCTAAATCAATTTGTTCGTTTGTTTTATGCTCTTAAACAGTCATCAGGGAGGTATGAAATAATTGGAAGTTTAGTTCTCAGTAGGCAAGGCCCTTTATCAGAAGGGTTTACCTTCTTACATGATTATAATTGGACATCTTATTATAAGACTCAACATAGAATATTATCTTAAAATGCAATTCCTAAAGTCTCTGGAAGCTGAGATCACATTTATACACCTGGATCAGAGAATAACTATTCTGTGTGTGGAAGAGGTTAGAATTTAAAAAAATATGATGTAATTCTTCAGTGAAAAAACCCCACCATGGTGAATTACTTTCTTAACTGGAAATTGCACAAATAGAAATTTGCAAGGTAGTGGTATTTTTTTGTTTGTTTTTGTATTTGAAGAAACATGAAGAGTACATTTGCTGGGATAGAGAGACATGTTCATATTTTGTCTTTACCAAAGTAAAACCATTACTATGCAGATCATGGCATTAAACAGACAAAATTGGTTCACCAACACTACTAGATTAGTAGATTACTTACTAGATTAGTAGATTACTTACTAGATTAGTAATTTAGCCACCACAAAAAAAATAAAGTGAGGAGAGCTTGTTGCAGAAAACAATGGGGTAAACTCAAAACATTTCAGAAACAAGGTATTTCAGCAAAATTTCATTTCTCCACCTAATATGTATACACAAATTCTATTCTTGCACTGGCATTCCAATAAAGATTTTGAATCTTTTTGTACAACCTTCAGCAACTCCATGATTTATTATAAATGTCGAAGACTATCCATCTTAACCTCTCAAATGAAAACAAAAATATAAAAGAGTTCAACTTTTTTTTAGTATCTTGCAAAGTATTTTCCCCTGAAGAAAACCACAATTACCTATCGACTTACCCACTTAATGATTCACAATGATTTTTCGCTTGCTATGTGTAGTACCCATAAATCAAATGTCCACAGAAAATCCTTAAGTATAACCTACTAGGCAGACCAGAAGATACATAATTCTTAGGACAGTGCTGAATTGGGATGCAGGAGGTCATCTGTGCCGTTAAGTACCTGTTTGCACATAGTAATGTGAGAACTAGCACATTCTTTTTAATATGCAAATTGCATTGGGAACATAGCTTAGCAGACTCCTTTGAACACACATTTCAACGTCAAGAAACTGATAAAGTGTTACACATTTTTGAAGCATCTCTGGCACTTGGCATAACGATATGGACTCAATTCATAAGAATTAATGAAGGTGCACCTTTACAGAAGTACAGAGGAGAACAAGGCATATAGCCAAGAACTGAATTTCTGTCTCAGATCCAAAAATAAAAATGTCCTTTCATTTTTTTAATTACAACAATTTCTTTGTTGTCAGGGGAACAGCATGAGCTCACCTTTGAGAATAAGACCAGGAAATGCGAGAAAAGGGAAGCTAATTCATATAAAAAAAAAAAAAAGACAGACAACCCATCTCACAATCAGAGCCAGTGCCTCCCATAAAATTAAATATCTATTGAGATTATCCTCTCACCTATCTTCCAGGTTAAACAGGAAATGGAAAATACCCAATAACATCAGGGAAGTGTTTTGCATTCTTCAAAGACCTTGTCCACATTCTGACAAAAGAGCTGTGGTTTCCACTTTAATTCAATGAAAACTGCCATGGTATTCACTGTGAACTACCTTAATATTTACCTGGTCTTCGCAGACCAGATTCTTCTGAAGGTTGAGGCTAAGTATCAAGCAATGATCTACACAATTACTGTTCAAATTTTTGATTTGTACATTGCTTTCTAGAGCACAGGTGATTAGAGAAGCACTAGAGTATTGGCTGCTTTGTTAAATGTTTCAGATTCAGTCTTTGTCAAAATTGTTGAGCCAAGGCTGAGAAGGGTATGTAGAGCATGGCAACTTGGACAAAAATAGAGACTGAAGGCTACTGAGCACAAGATGAACAGCTACTGACTGACCTGCTTCCAGTGGTGAATTGTTATAAGATTTAACCATAAAGATGACTGACCTTTCCAACTGGTTCTGAAAATAGCACTGTTTCTTATGTCCTAAAGTTCACAGTCATGTACACAGCACACCCACTGAAGCTCTGCCTTTCCAGAGAAATAACATAACTATTCAGTATGGAATAGATACTAGTTACTGCAAGTGCTACTGAATGCAAGAAATATTAAAGCAAAAATATAAAGTGTAATTACTCATCTACCATTATTTACATTTTTAATGGCTGCAACAATTCTGAAGACAGCAAAACAATGACTAGCAACAATATGTTTGTAATGTGCTATCCATCTACAGATGCACACAGCCAAAAAGGGAAAACCAATCTTCTCCATTATCTTTTGAGGGCTATCAAGGGAACACAAATTCTAAATATCCAATTGTAACAGATGCAAGGCCTCATGAATATATCAATTTTCATCCCTGAACAGATATTTTGAACAGCCCAGTGGGACTCTGAACGTTTCAATAAATATCCACATGCTCCAAACCCAAGAACATTTCTTACTGTAAGAGGACCACTACACTAGAAAGATTATTACAACAAAATACTCAAGGGAGAAGTCAAACTTTCCTTTGTAATTAAACTTTAAACTGAAACAAAAGACTTGCTAAAAGAGAGACCTCTAAAGCTCTCAGAATAGTTTTCTCTCAATAGTCATGCAAGATTTAACAAACATGTATAACATTTGACTTTTCTCAAATGCAGAGAACTAGCTTGGTTCTTCCTTTACAGAAAAAAAGGTGGTTTTTTTCAGTGTTATAGGACAACTAAAAGCAAAAAACACTCTCCATAGTAGAAATGGTGTGGACTTTTGCTCTCATTCATCTTTCCTCCATTGAGCTGCCCACAAGAAGTTCTTGGAGAAAAGGTCAAATTTCTTGTTCACATATTATCAATACAAGGCCAACAGTAAAAAACAGTGTTATAATATATCAAGCTTCTCTTTATTCTGCGCAGCAGTTTTAATGAAGATATTGTTTCTTCTGTTCTCAGAAGATATTATTTCTAAGAATACCGTGTCCATAAATTCATACTTATTTGCATGCAACATGCAAATTCAGAAAATTCTCAAACAATACTGACATTCCAAATTCTTTTTTCCCAAATGCATCACATTTCCCTCTGAATTTGTTTTTGAGGGTTGAAAAGTATTTCTAGAATTTCTGAATTTTTTCCCACTATTTTCAATCCACAAATATTTAAAAACTTGTTCCAAAGACTTAAAAATTCTTTTCATGACTGGAGTAACTTGCTGCACAAGGGAAAAGTGATGGAGGAGGAACAATCATATGAAATAGATGAAAAGAAGAAAACTCTGACCCAACAGAAAAGAGGCAGTGGAGAACTTTCTCAAACTTAAGGATAAAATGTGAAAAAGCAGAAAGATTAATCTAGAGGAGAGGAAGCAAACATGATTTAAATCTTAGTACTTGAACTTGAGCCAAATGTGAGAGACAGAGTAAACTGTCAAAGACAGCAAAAAGAAAGTACTAGCTGTAGTTACCATTTCACTTCTGACGACCTCATCAGGGAATTAGAAGTGGTTTAAATAAGAAATTATTAGATGAAAAATGATTTGTGAATCCTTCTGCTTGCTGTAATATGATGACCTAGTTAAGAAGAAATATGACAAATGTCATACCAAGGACTTTTGTTCTAATCTGCTGTTAAGGTCTAGCCGAAGTGAAAGAATTTTTTTTTTTTATTCATGTTATAAAGTCAGCAGAAAAAAAGTTATCTGAGGAAAAAAGGAAAAGCAGTGAGAGACAAATTAATTTCTCATTAGCAAATGAAACCTCAATTAAACACAGTCAACAACAAATATGGGTGCAAGCAGTGCAAAAAAACACAAGCAGAAAACTTGGAACAATAATGTCAATTGTGAAATTATATTCCAAGTTGGCATATGAATAGTGGTCAGGAGACCTAGCTGGATAGATAACAGGGTTAAGATTCACAGTCTGGTCATGATATGGGGCAGGGGGAACCAAACCTGGCATTCAGTGAACCCGCTACTCTGAGACCTTTCTGGATTCACCTGGCGTCTTTGAAATTTTCACCATAAAACCTCCCATGCCATGTTGAGAAAGAACACTACATTTTAACTACAAGTAAAAAGAAACTTTTCAGAGTAAAAATTAGTAAAAAATATTCACTGAAACCTAAATCTGAATTCAAACACTAAGAATTTCCTTTCATGTGGTAAATATTGACCATATAGAATCTAGGAGACGTCCTATAGGAGCCAAGACCTAATTCACGTCCTTAAAAATCTTTAAATTACTAAAGTTAAAGAGCAAACTTTTCCTTGTAAATCACCAGCTACTCCCACATGGGGAACATTATTACTGTAAGCAAAAGCATTATATTATCAGTTTCAAGTGCAACTTAAAATAAGCATAAGATTTTCTTAAGAAGAAAAATTACCTCACACAGGAATAATACTTAGGGAAATGAAGTTCACTGGAAAAAGGGACAGCGTGCAAACAGAAGAGAGACTAGAAGGTACTTTGGGATTTGATTTGAAATTGCTAGAAGCTAAAATAAATCATCAAGCCTGTTAGGAGACAAAATTCTTCTGAATCTGAAGAAACAACAGAGGATAGAAAATCAAGAAAGGAAGGATAAGGACTTTAAATGCATATGGGAGCCTTTCTTTTCTTATTCTCCTCTCTCCTTCCAGCTACACAGAGAAAGAACTCTCTAACCATTTCAGCAAAAGAAACTAAAGCAAGACAAAATTTTCCCACACAGATTGCAGAAGCACACAGAAAAACGGGCAGTTTCAGTGCATCGTCCTTACTATTCCTCTAGCCACAAAAAGGAGTGGCAAAAGCAAAGAAACTGGTCAGAAAACAATGGCAAACTTTTGTTGTGGTAGAGGAGTATAGACATAAAAATGGATCCTGACTTCAAAGCTCAAAACTTGATTTCAGTTATAAATCTTTCATCTAAAATTTGTGTTATTTTCCCCCCAACCAAAAAAAGTTCCAGAGTTAGAATTTAAAATGGGTCACTTTGATTTACTGCAACGCATGGCAGACCTTCGACTTAATTAGTACCCATAAACACACACCCCTTTTGTGTTCATGTGATTTTTGTTAACATAGATTCTAAACCTCACAAACACAGAAACTGGCTTTAAATTTTAAACCAATCTTGACTGATCCAGAAGTATATGATAGAAGCTTGAAGCAAATGTATGAGAGACATTACTGCCTACATGCATCTCACCATAACATCAGACTACATGAGGATTCATTCCTTTCAGGGATGTTTAAAAAATACTGAATTGCTTTTCTTTTTAAGTTTCTAATTTTGATTTCAATATTTAGCTTTATTTTTGCTAATGCAACTCAATACTGATGCAACTGCTGTTAGTAACAAAAAAACAAGAGAAAAGTTAACTCTGCTCTAGTCATAGTCCTGAGCAGTGGAATTTTCTTACCAAGTTTTCAATCTCTTTCCAGTAACATTTTCTTACAGTGATATCTAAAGCATATTAATCAGAATGCATTAATGGCTAAGCAAAAATATTTTTTAAAATCAATATACCAACATATGTATACCCACATGCAGGCACGCACATATATATGCATTCAAACACATGTTGAGAATCATTTTGTTCTTCAGAACAGCATTTCTTGCAGATAAGAAAAAAAAATAGCATCTTTTTCACATATGTGAGAAGAAATGCAAAAATAATAAGTAATCTGACTCAGTAGGCATCAAAGCAAAAGCCAGGATTAAAATGTAGGTATCTACAATCTCACTGTCTATCAGTCCAATACGTTAATTTACCAGTGCTGCTCTGACTTCTGTCCTTTTTTTTTTCTCCCTATAGCCTTAGGTTATATCATGCACCTGTACAACAGATGGCAAAGCCTTGCCACTGCCTTAAAGCCTTAGAACAGGGAGCTGCAGCCTTCTCCAGAAGGGAATTTCCACCAAAAACCTAGGAACCAATTGCGTAGTTGCCTGAAAAATTGCATTTTTAGTGTGTTTTCAGTGGCAGATGAAGGGGAAAAATTGTAGTTTCACTGATAATTTCAGAAAAAAATGGGGTACTTTATCAGCACCGCTGACAAAGTCTACTTTGTCAAGAATAACTCCACAAGGAAAAACAAATAGAATCAAATGATATGAGATGAACACAGGCAGCTCTAGATCACACAAGGGATAATAAAAGAATCTAGCAAAGAAAAATGGAAATCTTATATTGGTCTCAATCAATTTTAATTAGTTATCTTTTAATATATGTCTACTGATTTGGGATTTCAGCTCATTCATGTGATTTTTAATGACTCCAATTCACATAGAAAGGAAACTAGATATTTACACTTCACTTTCCATTTTCACAACGTTATCCACAGAACAGGCCTACCCCTTTACCTGGTCTTACTTGGCAAGGCAATTTTATTTAATCAACAACTCTATCCCAGCCTGCTATGATGCCGTCTAGTGATTCTCAGGCACATTACGTCTAAAAGTCAAAAAAATGTTTGCAGGTTGACAATGTTATGCTTCTATACTTGTAACAACGGAAAAGGCAGAACAGTAAAAAACTGTTCGAAGAGCAACCTAAGTAGACAGGCATTTGCTCATGTATGATATTTACCACGAGATCTCTCAGTGAAATGTAATAAACCCAACATGTCCATCTGTATTTGTATTTCTTGTGAGGTTGAAAGATTACTTACTCAATTACATCCCCAAACACCTTTTCAGAGGACAAAATATTTGTGGGAACACAGTTCTGTTCTGAAAAGAATCTAACAGTGCTATTAAAAAGCCAACATCTATGATACTGAGCATTTGAAATGAATGCTTTTTAGCATAAAAACCAAACTTTTATCCCAAAACTACACTGGCTGTTTTTCATTGGAAAAACATAACAATTTTTTGCCTATTCTCCTTTTTCTTCTTATGTTTCTGTTTTCTTTGTTTACTGCTTTATATCACATGCAAAACAGAAAAGAGCAGCCAGATGAAACAGAACTGCAGCAGTGGAAAAAGGAACAAACACACCAGAAAAGAACTCTTATTTTTTTATTTTCTTTCTCAATAAGAGAAAATCGATGGAAAATTGGAGCAAAACAAAGTTCAGTTCATATTTTTTACCTCAAAATACTACTTCTGTAAGCATTGCCATGGGCCATAAGTAGCAAGTGAAATCAGTTCAAATTGTGCTGAGGCACCAGATGGGAATTAAACAAGGGTCAGAACAGCTGTACTATGTCTTCCATTATTTTAACACTTAATATTCAAAAGAAGACTTAACTTTTTCCTCAGTGTTGTTTACAACTACAGACGGAACACCATGCAAGGCTTATCACATTATTAATGGACTGAAATAGATGAAAGGGGAACCTATGAAATCAGTGACACAGAGCTCCTAAAAGATCTATAAAAGAAACTTCAAATTAATTGATCAGTGCATTCAATTACTTCTTTTACAATGCTTCATGATTCGTCATAACTACCCAGGCAAGGAGGAAGAAAAGCTGGAAGCAAACATATACAGAAGTTTCCTTAAAATAGGCATCAGATACAGACAGAAAAAAATGTGTAGGGCAAAATCAAGTAAAAAGTATAGAAGATACGGGCTTTCTCCTATGAACAGTATTTTCTCACGTAACCAGGTGCTCTGAAGTCCCCAAAACTGATCAGCAGTAAGGTTTTCTTTATTATTTGCACAATTACCTAATTACCTATGCAACTTTACTTGTGTCCTAGGAATACAGTATCCTGATATTGCCTTTGAAATAAAACATTCTATAGAAATGCACCATCTACCTCACATATACAACCTTATTGAATATAATCAAGGCTATCCAAATAAATTTGATATTAAAAAAAACAATCTGCTGAATGACTCAACAAGCTGGGGGAAGGTGAAGGGTTGCCTGAGTCACAGACAGATTTCAACATTGTGCAGGCAGATTTTCTGTTTTATTAACTAGAACTGCGTAGGATTTAATGATCTGTGAACCCTGTCTTTGTGAAATGAACTCAAATGTCTTCCAAAAATGAGAATGTACACACATCTGTCAAAAGGTAATCATGACAGTACGTGTACTGCATAGATGCATGTATGCGTAGGTTGCCTATATTCTGACAATCAACTAAAAAATGCAAAAGCTATAAACATGGATTTGTGGAAGAAATGGAAGAACCAGCTCTGTATTCCCATTTGTTTAAGATACATTGAACCAGAAGAAATAACAGGAAGACACTGTTTAAAATAAAAAAAAAAAAAAAATTACAAGGGGATGTCCATAACAAAGTGTTAGCTATCACTTTGGCATCACTGGCTTGGAGCAGGTAGAGAAGAAGAAAGATGTTTGTTTTCACTGAAAAGTTACAATTCAAGCTATGTTTTAAAAATAGTAATGTTATATTCTTCACTGATATAATTTCAATGACTTTGAGGGTATGGGAAATCTTGTGTCTAAATGCCAGAATTATTTTTCTGTGCTAATTGAGAACACATTAAGAACAAGCCTGCTTATTTCTAAATTGAACAAATACAAAGTCCATACAGCTAAATGCAGGGTTCCCCTCCCCCAAACCTAAGAATATTTCCTTCAGAGAAAGTCATAATAAAAATTATTTGATGGTTTTAATGATTTAAACAATTGTATCACTTAAAAATTACAGTTCTAAACCTGAAGTTGATGTCAAATTCGTGATGTATTGATAAAGTATCTGGAGAACTGCTGCAGCTTCCTCATCAGATCTTAATAATAAACTGCACCTCTTGCCCTAAACTATGTTTCCAGTATAGCAGTTATTCATAATTCAAACACAGCAAGGATACTACAATTTGAAAAAGAAAGCTGGAGTAGCAGGGCAAAAAGACACATTGCCAGCAAGAAGAAAGTCTTCCAATTAAGATTCTGGACTGATTCTCAAAAAGCTAACTTCACACATATGCCACAAGATTCCCCCACACCCCCAACATCTGCAACACTTGCTTTGTTCCTGAATAGAAAAGCAGAAACAGTAATAGTTCTCTGATTAGAGCACAGTTGTCTCCAGGCCCACAAGTTAACACACTTTTTGGAAAGAGTTGTCAAAAATAGAAGGCAACACTTCAGCATAGTCATAACCTTCTCTAGTGGCTCAATGCATCAGAGAAATTATAGTTCTTTTAGCATAATGTAGCCTAGTACCACCCAAAACAATCCTTCACCTCTCCTCACAAGGAGGAAAAGAAAATATAGGATTAAAACCTAACAATATTTCACACTTAATTGCACAGTAATTGCTGCAATGACTGGCAGTAAACAACCTTAATAAAGGCTGCATCAACTGGAACATGCAAAGCTACCTACATTTCTCCAGATTCCCTAACAGGCTTAACTTTGGCTCTGTTAACTTCAATTATACTACAGCCTTATCAGCGCTTGTTGTTACTTGACATTTGCCTAAAATGCAGCAACGTTTGACATAAAACCTCTATCACCTCTGAAAGACCTGTGAGAAAGTAAACATCTTGTTTTACCCCTGTATGACAAGAATAAATTAAAAAAAAAAGTGTGGATGTTAAAATATGTTACTAAAGATTACTTACACTACCATAATGTCCTGTAACTTAAAACTTCAAAGGAAAATTAATACAAAAACAATAGAAGGCAAGAAACAGATAAAAAAATTATTAAAGATATACAAAGACTCTTCTATTAAAATACAATTTAAAGGTATGCCTGAAAGAGAGATTGTTTCTTCCAGGTAGAAGATTAATAATGGGTAGTTGCACTAGCATCCTTCCTCCTTCTCTCTTCCCTCCCAAAACAAATCAGCCTTGCACTGGCATTAGATCTGTTCTAGGTTGACTAGGAGATCCTTTAAATAGGACAGATACTGCCCTGAACAGTCCTG
This sequence comes from Phaethon aethereus, assembly GCF_964289735.1. NCBI lineage: Eukaryota > Metazoa > Chordata > Aves > Phaethontiformes > Phaethontidae > Phaethon > Phaethon aethereus. The sequence goes on along the minus strand of NC_138579.1, from coordinate 47,817,570 downwards.
TCACCCTGACCAGAGTTGTGCCAACAGTGGCAATTTTGGTAAATAAATCAGCAGATTTATAGAGCAGAGGGGTAGTGTAAACAGATATTACGTCTACTCCTTTATGGGCATAGCAATACATGTGCACACACATATACTGTAGGTACATCAGACGATATAATTTTCTTTCTTAGTGCAGAAAGATGATAAAAGTCATATTAAACCATAGAACTCATTAGCAATTTATGGTGGCATTTTTTTTTAAATTATGAGCATGGAACAAGTAATAGTAGTAAAACCAGTTTTCTTATCAGCATAAAAAATGTAATGTGAATATGCATCCATCTTTCTTTAGGGCAAAATTTACTTTTTATGTGGGAGAAGCGTGTCAGTCCTATGGTTCTTTTGTACCTCAAAGAAGAAGAAATGCATTGTGAGAAAAGTTTTGCTGAAGCTTTGTCACGGAATGAACAAATCAATCCTTCGTGTTCCACAGGTAGCTCATTAATCACCCGCTGCAAGTTAAGAGTGAGTAGCTCTGATAGATTCCTAGAGGGAGCACACTACCAAGCAAGGACAGCACTATATGCTATGCTATAGCATCGCTCATGGGTTGCTCCAAGGCACATTTTCGACATGCAAAAACCCAACTATTTCTCTTGGCAAGACTGGTTTACAAAAAGTGAAGCAGAACAACAATAAAAGCAGAACAAAGGATGAATGAGAGCAATTACTACTGAGCGAAAAATGATGACTCAGATTAGCTTGTTGATGAATGGCAAAATCTTGACAGCTAAACTCATGCCTTCACTTTGTTTAGTGAATTTATAGCAGTTCAGGAGTTGTTCAGCTCAAATCAGTTTTTTAGAAAATGAACTTTAATTATTTGTTTCAAATCAATGCAACTTTTAAGCTGATTCTAACAACTTTCCAGTATACTAAGGAGAAAAAGGTGAAAATCTGTACTGCTAATAGGCCTACTGACTCTCAAATCACAAATATACAAAGAGACTTTAAAAAATATATTATTAAACGTCACCAAATAATTTCACTCCACATGAGACACTGGGATACATGAGAGAATTTGCACAAGTATCAACAAATACAAGATACCATTAATATGAACAAATACATTGTCAAGTCTAGGACCAAGCATAAGTTGTCAAAGTCCATACCTGCCTATAAAAGGGACCAGTTGGAAAGCTTGGAGAAGCACTCTTTAAAAGGGTAACACCAACGGTTCCACCAAGATACAAAATAGTATCCATTCCAAAAGATATCAATGACCTACCTAACACAAATTCCTTGATAACAGTGAGACCTGCAACTGATTGGTTGGACTTGATGATCTTGAAGGTCCTTTCCAACCTTAGTGATTCTGTGATTCTGTAATGGTGAGAGGAAGCTGTAAACCCCAAATGCACACCAAATCACGTAATAGTATGCCATAAAATATGGATTTTTCTCTGGATCTTCCGAGTACAAGAATTGAAAACTCCTGACAATTCATGCTTGCTATCCCAGGAGACTCTTAAAACTCAATTTGTAAACCCAGCATAGTTGTAATAATTTGTAAACCCATCACATTTCTGATAATTTCAGAGACTCTGGACCCAGTTATATACATCAAGGATGTGTCATACACAACATCCATTTTTCACTTTGTCCTCTGTTTCACCAAAAGTTCCTACTTGTAACAACTATAAAACTTCGCTTCTGAAGTAATACCTAACTTGCTAAAGAACAGCAGCCTTGGAACTGAATGCTGCAGTGGCTGCAGATAAGTTCAGCTGAAATATATAAAACACTCAGGATATTTTTCCTATGCTTCTTGGCACCAATGAAAAATTAATTCATAGTTCTCTTCCTGAGAATATGAATAATCAAAGCTAAAGCATATAAGAACAGAAGATCTTGGCCAAAACATTCCCTCAATTTAACTTCTGTTCAAGTTCTTAACAGAAATAAGTTTGCATAGAAAATACATCACCCCACAACTACTGGAGTTTTCATGAAACCTCCACGCATTACAGTGAAGAAAAAAAAAGTAAGGTAACATGAAGGAAGTAGCAATAATCCTTGCTTTACTTTTCTTTTACATTCAACTCCCAATTACAGTAACCTCCTCACTACAAAACATCTTCTAAATTTCATCTGAAAAATATCTCTCCTCCTCTCCAATCCAGCCTCTGTCATTTCCTCCATCTCTCAATGCAGTTATTCTACATGATTCATAACTGTCCTGTGATTATGTCAACATCTATGGGAACTGAGCTGTACTGAAAGAGTCCACTGAACAGAGGTCCTGTTTTCTGCTGCCTACTATTTACTTAGTCATTTTGTCTTTCGTAAAATTGTGATTGCACAAAGGAGCAGAATCTGAACCTATAAGTAGGTTTGAAAAAAACAGTCCATCTCTTGCCTCTATCCATGCAGAGTAGCTGCTCTTTCTAACCCACTCCTTTCCCCGCACGCATACAGCAAAATGTCTTTTGAAAGATTTGTTGTTATCAGATCTTTGAAAGATTTGTTGTTGTGTTATCTTTGTCCACTGTTGAAAAAGAAAGCATACAAAGTTTTGGCTATAAGTCTCCTGCTCTGTTTTTCTCAGATTAGTACACAGCACACAACACATATCAACGTGCAAGTGTTTTGTGCTTCAGAAACTAATAGTGCTTTAACAGTATTCATTAGATTTTATCCTACCCCGGAGAAGAATTTCACATCTCACAGATGGAGAAATCAAGAATGAATGATCGAGTCACTTGTCTGAAGTAATTTAGTGGCAAATTCAAGAACAGAATCCAAGTCATCTACTATATCCATTAGGCCATACGCTTCAATATCAACAGTTAGTATCAACAGGAACTCTTTTGCAACTTTTTCTGTTTAATGAATCTTTCTGATCAAGCCTGATACTAAGATGTCCCATTACAGAAAGAATAGATTATTTCTTCTGTGCTAATGAACTGCAATCTTGATCTGAAATGACAGTACTCCACTAACAGTCAGGGGTTTGGATTGCTTGCCATCTGTTCATTCATGTATAATTTCAAAGCAAAAAATCATCAGCTAAGCTAAATGAACAATTTTGTGATTTGAATTTCATAGGTCATTTATCTCTGGAGGTTTAAGATAATTCGGCTATAGTAACTACCCCATTTTTATTATCAAATGCACAATACAAGGAAAATTCGTTTTCCAGAGTTTCAAATTGTGAGAACAACAGGGACTTTTCTAGATGCTAAATATGTGCAGCTCCCACTGATTTCACAGGAGCAGTGAGTGGTCAACAACTTTTGACTTTTTGGGAAGATAAAAATAACAAATCAAGTAACAGTCTGGTAAGCAAATGATCTGCTCACAAATCATAACAAGGTTACTACTATAAATTTTTCAGAATTTTACCTGCCCACTTATTTATTCCTTTTATTATCTGACTCTGAGACATTGTCTTTTTGCTATAGACACTATTAAAAGAGGTTTAAAAACAAGAAAACAAACTAGAAATATATTTTATTTGTTCTACTTGGTATTCTATTCTTCTACTCTTTCTCCATGAATTACAGAAATAACTTTTTTGAAGGAAAGAAATAAAAGGATAACTATTTGAAAAAGTTTTCTGAAAAAGGACACTGCTTGTGAGTATTCAAATAGTACAGATAGTATAACATACTGATTCTGGCTTCATGCTTAATGGGAGCTCTGAAATGTAACTGCAATGGTTAGAGAGCAGTAGGATGTTGTAATTCTCCTGGCACCCATTAGGTGATGATCCTAATGGGAAAAAGCTAAGCAATATAAAGTATTATACACTTATTGATACTTTTTGTCTTATCAATCCACTTTTGAATACGAGATGTAGAAGTGGTAATTATTCAGTAACAACTACAATTTGAAAGGGAGTTACAGACAAAGGAAAATTTAGAGACAGATTAGTCTTGGGAGAAAGTGTCTGTGGCACTCAGTTCTATTTCTCTAGACTCAAGTATTCTTTAGATTAAAGGGTCTCAAAAAAATTCTAACAGTGTAATAGTAGTTCTAGCACTAATATTTTGATTCACCTATAAGAAATTAAAATACAGGAGTCATAAACCAAGGACTCGATCTTGAACTGATCAACACAGCACCACTTAAGGATTATTCATTTTGTTCTGTTTCAAAATTTAGCTCCAAAAATTAAACGGCAGTCAAGAATTCAGTAGAGCCAGAGAAATCGAATTTTATTGTGTTGGAAAAAGAGGAAGATGTTAAGTACAAGTATTTGGAATTATAATTGTTCAAGGAATTCAGTGGGACTTCCAGGATTGGCATAGGGGTAAAAGGATGATAATTTATACTTTTAGTAGGTTTGACAATTAGTTTTTACAGTTGGGCTGGATCCAAGGAATATTGGATTGAGATCTTTTTCTAACTCAGCTGGGTGAAGCTGTGCTTTTAGTATCTGAATGTCAGAACCTTACTTAGTGACTTTGGATACCAAGTTAACTTAGCTATTTTGAGGAAGGTAACCACCTAAGAAACACCATGGAAACTGGTTTCATATTTGGCATTTTAGTACAGTAAGGCTGAAGCATGCCATAGAGTAAACAACCTCTCACACAATTTTTTGGAAATAGCCCAGGCACAGACTTCAGTCATGCTCCCTGGAGGTTGAAATTCAGACAGGCCTAGATTTGGTGGTTTAATTCAGAACTAACTCTGTTCACAAAATCAAAGATTATATTAGAAATAAATTTTGGAAATCAAATGGCAATCAAGGTAAAACACAAAAGGTGTGCAGGCAGCAATATTTCACTTAGAGAATGAAGGGGCATCTTGTTTAATAGTGTTTCTGCTTTCCCTTTACCTTAGGAGTCCTAGCCTAGGAGCTCACTGCCCAAATTCATTATATTTCCACTTTATTATTATAGCCTGGCATATTTGACCATTAAAAAACATTTATCCCTATAAATTGTGAAGTGATGCAAAATGAAGCAATGATCCATTTCCAACTTGATAACCATAACAGCTGGAACAAATAATGATGATCAGACTGTTGTTGAAATGCCTGTGAGTCTCTAATGATCAAAGGATTGTGTAATTCCCTTTAACTGGGCTACCCAGACTTTTCTTGGGGTAGTTAAGGGATCAACACTCAAGACTGTTTTGGATTCAGTTATAAAACGTAAAGCAGCAAAACCCATGAAGTTGCTACTTAGCTCTACTGTTCACAACACGCTTCTGTTACCTCCCTGCTTTTCTTTGAGAAACAGGACAAAACCACAAGTACTTTTTTTTCAGTGTTCCATTACTTAAATTTATTTATACAATTGAAACATGATTGTCAGATTTCATTCATCCAAATAGAGAAAAGCAGAGGGACTTCCCCTCTTCAGAGGAAGAAATGTGTTTGAAAATACATTCAGATTCTGACACAACTTCCTGAATTTAAAATATTGTGGAGAAACTTCTTGTCCCTTCACATATGATATTTCTTTTTGCTGTGTTACCGTAAATGTCCACATATTATAATGGAAAACGAGGATGAACTGTGGGATAAGCATTCATTTGCCGTATTTCTTATGTATGTAAAAGTGTAAGTTATTTTCCCTACACTTGTTCTAGTTCTAATTAAGACTTCTCAGAATTGCTGCTTGCTAATCACTCTTTTTCTGCCCAAGCTTTCTAAGCAGAACAGTTCACTCAAGTGAAACCCATCTGTCTCAGGCCTGAATGAAGTTTTTTTTTGTTTGGATTTCTTTTTAAAATGAGCCTTGCATCTAACACATGCCCATTTCCAAATGCCCTCCCAAATCCAAAAGAATAGTAAGACTCTTCCTTTCACAGAAAGTCAATGTTTACTTCTCTTTTTGTTGCCCCCCTCTAATTTTTTTTTTGAACATGAGAAATACTAATGATTCTAAATGTATAAAGCTACATGAAAGCACAGCACATCATATTTCTGTCATTTGCAACTTTTACCTGCATTTCATTTAAAACTATGGAGCATTAGCATCTACATTAATTTGCAATGAATATAACGCTATTGTCAAGTAAACAGGATTTGTGGCAGCTCAACAGCACATTTGCTGCTACACATTCTTTTCTCAATAACCAAATAGTTTCCACTTATGGAAATACCTTTTGACTTCAGTATACTAGAGGTTTTTCCTCTCCATTTTTCTTTTAAGTCCACACTGCAGACACTACCACCTGTGATAGGTTTTCTTAGAGATGAAGCTCTACTGAAATCCAGGTGCTGTTGTAAAGAGTGAACAGAAGAACTTCCAAACCATATTCAGGATGCCTTACAGCAGCATCTATCTGAAATACCTTTCTCAGGGTACCATCCTGCGGGAAAGCTGCCACCGACAATTGTGCTAGCAAATTTTGCTTTTCTTTGTCAAGGAAACACCACAACTCATTCTTTTGTTTCACTAAGCCCAAACCTTATGTTCTATATCAGTTGACAGCATGTTCAGTCAGGCTAATGACATGAACCGCTTCCCAGAATGAGGCTTATAAAACTATGAGGCAATTCAAACAAGACTGCCTATCTTGACTAGAGACTACCCATGGTCAGCATAGACAGTATTCTTCTTGGTACAAGAAATCACTATATCATTCATTGGTCTCTGACAGGGGACCGCAACTGGGGCACCCTTCGGAAATAAAAGATATCGAAGAAACTGGTGAAAGCAGCTTTTTCTCTGGATACAGTACTCTCTCATGAGGTCAAGTGCATCATATAGTAAGTTTTCACCAGTCTTAACTTGTGAAAACAAGGCATGAGAGAGACATCAAACTGGAAGATAGCATTCACATAAAATCACTTTAGGAAATGCTTATTCCACCTACTCAGATACCAAGATGTGGAGACTGTAGGATTTTCTCACTTGATTCTCAAGTTACTTCTAAGTTAAAGATGGTCTTCACATCATCCCCTTTTCCTCCCTCAAAAATAACCCCACATTTTAATAACCGTGCTCTCTGGCAAGGAACATCATGGACATTTTACCCAATATGAATTTTCTATCAAGTCATGGATGCTCTTCAGGCCAGAATATGAAGGCATTGGCAAAGGATCTTCCCGAACAAGCAAATCTTCGGCCATTTTCTAGTTTCTAATGTAACAACTTAGGATAATATATTAATGTATATGCAATGGGAATATAATTTGCTTGACTGAAAAAATTCCAAAATAATTTTCATCAAACTCAGGTTATCACGGCAACTTGAAAATAAAAAGATCAACTTTTTTTCATTAAAGCTCCTGTAAGAGATATTTATGTTGTCCCCATTTCTGAGGGGAAGAAATCCCCCCCAACTCCCCTTCATCTATCACCTATATTTTACCTCAGTGACCTACTAGAGTTTTCATAAAATAAATTCTCTGAAACAAATTATACCACAATCATTTCTGCTTATTTCAAGAAGAGCAGTCCCCTTGACAAGGGTCTCTGTAATCTCTGTATGCCTCCAACTACTACCTTTATAGGCAAGAACTCTATGTTCTGTATGTAAGCAAGCAGACATTAAGGCCACTACCAAAACCAGAATCCAGATACTCAGATTCTCTCAGTCATCAGAATCAAAGTAGAAGCTTTACTTGCTGCCAAAAAAAGTCTTTCAACTTTCATGGAAGAGAGACATGTTATTGGACTGTTGTCACTTTATGTTATTTTTTTCCAATGATTTAAGTTAGTTTGTAAGCTTCTTCGATCAAGATTTGTAACTTTAATACCACGTTACACAGAATTATAGTCTGACATACAAATGTTAATAGAACAACTGTTGACCCTGCAGGCATCTACAAATTCTGATCTATCAATGGCTGTCAACATGAGTGAGTACTAACAGCAAATTTGGCATAAGAAATATTTTATAATGTTTTCAACAGGTTGCAAGATACTGTTTTTTCCATCCCTTTTCCTTTTTACAGCTTTAGGTTCCTTCACCCTATTTAAACCTAATTTTGGAAAGTGTCTACAGAGATTTCCTCTGGAGTTTCTGAGCCTCCTCATTCCCATGGATAAGTTTCACCAATTTTGCTTTGGAATAAGTCTATATGATTTGTTGTTTATTGACATCATATGCAGCTACACATCTCTATGGCAATATTGGCAAACAGAAAGCAGATTCTTCTCAGCAGGTACAGATGATATTTTTAGCAAATGACTAAAATATTTGTCAAGTCAAGTATCAAAGTGCTGGATGAAAACCAGAACTAATTAAAAGTAATGAAGCTGCCAAGCAGAGTTTGGATGGTCTTGCTTATCAGCACATCAATGTCTGTAAGCTTCTGCAGGTCTAATTCAATTCTTTAAAAAGTCTATTTTCCCCTACATCCCAAAGAGATAATAGGAATTCCTCATCAGGTTGAAAAATTGGCCTGAGGCCTTCCTATGGGAAGAACAAAATAGTTTTGAAAATGACCAGACAGTGCTTTTATCAAAAGAAATTCTTCAAAAATCAGGCTAGAAGATATGGTGGACATACCCCCCATATTTCAACAGAAGAAAACCTTTGTTATATTTCAGGCAAAAATGTGCAATTATTCTTGGAGATGGTTTTGCATATGTTTAACCTTTAAGAAAAAATAACTAAGGATTGTTAGTATTAAAAAATCAAAAGAGTTTCACATGTACAGTTTTTATAGGATAAGGTATTTCTACCATGCTTTATACTATATTTTTCCTACTTTTTCTGTGTATAGAAAAGTTTATACTTTTTTCTTTAAACACATTCTCTGTCGATGAAAAATTGCTAGGAATGGAGAATTAATTTTTCATGAGAAAATACAGCTAAGGCCATGACAGGGTCAAACTCTTCCCCTTGAGCTCTCCAGCGTGCCTTAACGTTTTCCTCAAAGCTCTACCCCTTGGAGTCAAATTGTGGAGAAATATTCAAACTCTCTTCCTCAAATGTTTTTCCCTGATGAATATTGAGAAAGTTCTAGTTATCTGTACAGGAACAGAACCAAATATCTTTAAATGCTCTACAAAGCTATCAATCATTTTTATTGTTATTTTTTCAGTGATAGATAAGTTCTGAAAGTCTCAATTAAAAAAAGTTCAGCTCCCCAACAAGTACTTGATTTTTGAAAAGCATCTGAAGCAAAAAATCATAAACCTTTTTTCTAAATTGGCAGGGGTTTTTTCAGCACATAAGATCCAGCTATTTAGAATTGTCAGAAGAAAAGACATAAAGGTATTCTGCTTCACGGTGTAGAATAGCTTACAATTTTTTCCCCTATAATATATATTTTTGAAATAGATTTAAAGTCAAGCCTGCCTTCTAGCAGGACCTATTCGAGATTTATCTTCGTTATTAAAGACCTTGTAATTACTAAAGACTATCTGATGTCTTCTAAGAGATGAATGAGGCGCTTTAGACCAGTTCATAACATGCAAATACATTCCCCACTGGCCATTTCAGCAGTAAGCCCAAGGACTCTGTTTACCACTGGGGCCACCAGTTCCTTCCCAGATCAGCATAAAACATCTCAGTGTGGCATAGATAAAAGGCATTTTCCAGCTATGCTTCTGAAAAACCTTTTCCTGCTCAAAGCTTAGAATCAGGTTTCTACCATTGTCCTGCTTAGCCTGCCAGCCACTTAAAACTTCTTTGTCCAACATTTTGCATCCTTCTATTCTTTTAGCTCTTGTAATTCTGAATTCCTATTCTCCTTTTATATTCTTCTATTCATTCTTTCAGCAAGCTGTCACCCACCTCTCCAGGGTTCACTGGGATTTTTGTAGACACTTTATCCATAAGAAACAACAATCGTTGTCTATCTCTCTATTTCAAATTTCACTTCACTCCAAAACAAAGTCTTGGCCTGCCTGTTCAATGTGTGGAAGTATGACCCATATATGAAGCTCAACACAAGTAAACCAGTGTTTCTAATGAATTTCTTTCCTAACTATTATCCCATGTCTCTACTCCCAGTCTTTCATATTACCAGACCTATCTCCAAAGCCAGAAGCAGACACCATGCAGACGTGACTGCTACGCAGATATGAGGCCAGCTGTCATGTAACCAGCAGCACATACTACCACATGCTTAATATCCTTCATTGTCTTTCCTCTTACCGCCACGTTTCACGTGCTATGAAGAGGCTGTCTGCCTACTATAGTTGACCAGTTTTATCACATCTCCAACTGTTCCTATTGATCATTTTTCCCATGTTGTCCTTCCCCCTTTTGGACAGTACTCATCAGAATCGTTCCCTACATTGCCTCGCTAGTGAGGTTAATATTCCTCTTTAAAAATCCACTCTGACATTTACCAATTTGTTTTACATCAAGAAAATGCATTGATAGTAGGCCACTGTGGGCTTATATCACACCTAATGGACAGATCAACAGCAATCCATACTTTCATAGTACTTCATCACAAGCATATATGTTTGTACTATAAAATCTTAATACTAAGAATGATCTGATTTTGTCTGTAATTTCAGAGTTTAGCGTAAAGGTCATGATTCATGACAGATCCTTGAATCTGTTGGCAAAAATGATTCTAATAAAATAACAGAATGAAGATCTGCCATTTTTTAGGTGATTGCTTTTGATAACTCTGAGTCTGTGCAAGATAGTTATATCCAAAAGAGAAAAATTACATGGAAAATAATTATATACTTTCATTAGATTTGAATCAGAGTTTAAGCCTCACTATTCCTGTATTATCAGTACACTGAATTCTCAAATCTTTAGTTTTGAAATGTTAATTTCCAGCGATGTAATTGGCCCCTAAGTGAGAGAGATTAGATATTTAATGGAATAATATATTTGAGTATAATATTTTAAACATATTATTGTTATTAAATTATTTCCTGTACCTGATAAAATTATTGTATGCCCTTATTTTGTCTCTAGTATAACAAGAGATTGGGCTCTACATAATCAAAAGATTCAGTTTTAATTTATTAATTTTATTTTTTTAAAACATTTTGCAGTTTACATTGCCCCTCACTTTATTTAAGTAAGCGCTGAGCTGTAAGAGGTGGCACTATTAAATTATTTATTTCTGCCTGCTTACCGGCCTTCATAAATACACTAGGCTAGCCATGTAAACTGCATATCAAATGTACTTTCAGCTTTTGAACCTAATGTTCAAGTAGCTGAAACGCTGCTATAGTCTTTTCATTCTGGCATTTCCTTTATTCTTAAGGACATATAAGCTTCATGACGAGTTTAGAAAATGAAGCTCTGATCCAGAGCCAAGGAATTTTTTGCTAAGCTACTATTATAAGTAGGAAAAAAGTATACCTCAACATAAAATATAGTTTGCAGTTATCCATCTTTTAAACACTCCTGTACTACATAATTAAGTTGGAAAGTAAATCAGACAGGTAACCTGCCCTTATGGCTGTTCCTGGATCACACTATTTAAAGAGGAAGTAGTTAAAAATCCAATTGTAAGTAGGGTTTTAGCAGTGTATGAAGTCTCAATAACATTTACCATCATCTGAAATCTTCATTTTCTGTCTTCTTCCCACAACAGATATTTTGCTCATCTTCTTTGTAGAGAGCCCACACCTTTTGAGATGGGAAAGCTTAGTGACTTAAATATGTCACCCTGTTTACAAGGTGGCTTAGATTAATTATAATCCTGTGTAGGTCTTGCAACCCTGAGGGATTCTCCTCACCTTTCCATGAGTGAAAGCAGCAATTCAGTCAATGAGAACAGTCTGCTTGACTGCAGCCTCCACTACATGGCCCACATTTGCCTTCCCAGCTCTGATGGCAGGTCCATAAACTGTCCTGTGAAAGTCCATCCTGTAACTATCACAACGATGAAAGACTCAAGAACATAATTTTCAAAACAATGTGTTACTTCATCATTAACAGTGCATTACAAAGTGCACAGAAATTCTGACCTTGTTTTCTACTTACCAGTATTTGTGGTGTTTGATCAGCACCCTCATTTCAGTATCTATTTTCTCTCATATTCATTTAGTATTCTTTTGCTTCTAGCTTGAGCCCTAGAAAAGGAAACTCTCCCCAGAGCCAAGTGAAAGGCTTTCTTAGCTAAACAGCCTTCCAACCGGGAGTCCAACAAGTGACTCCTCAAAGAACTAAGAGTAAAATATCAACTTAACATGTCCACTCAGAAAATATTACACCAAAAAAACTCTTGTCACACACAACTTTACATTCAAAAAGTGGCACTGTCTTCTTTATCATGCATGTGTTGAAATTTTGGAGCTATCAGATAATAGTGCAAACCACAGAAAACACAGAGGAGGGGAAAAAAGAAAAAAAAAAAAAGAAATTGGAAAACAATTAATAGCTTTCTTCCAGATATGAGAGCGTTTCACAGTTCCATTAATTTCAGCAGGACTTTTGAAAAAGGCAATCAAAAATTTAGTGGTAATTGAAAACTTCTCTACTTCTGAGCAGAAAACATAGATCGATTCCTAATCTGTTCCTAAATTCAATCTTTTTGAAATAGAACATACACTTTTTGTAAATTTATGCAAGGAAAGGATGTCTTGTGGAAAGAAATGTAAGAACACATCAAATAATTTTGATTATATTTCTGGCTGTGCTGTGAACTGAGTGTATGACCTTTTGTAAATTCTATAAACATCAATTTTCAAACCTTTGTCATGAGGATACACAGTTTCAGTTGCACACAACAAAAGCTATGATGCTTAAAAATTCTGAATGACTCTCTTTTATTCTTGATAAGATCTGACATTGCCCAGAGATAAATGTCATAAAAAAGTTTTAAAATAAATAAATTGTAAATTGCAAGGAAATATACAAAGCCAGGTGATGTTATATTACTATTAATTTAATCACAAAACTAATTACCTCAGCAAGTGAAATTAACATCACCTCAGACCTATTGAAGTGGGAAGAAAGGAATGAAAGTATTAAAATAATCATTATGCTTCAGTGTCTGTGCTTATACACTGCCTGGATACTATAAGAGCATCTTGGAAATATATTGTTTACCCACTTTCATTCCACCACGATGGACTCTTCCAAGAATAACACAGATTTGGCTACACTTAAACTGTGTTGGTGGCATAGGGGTACGGAGGGGCACTGACAATATTCACTGACAAAATTCAGTGACTTCTGAATTCAGCATCAGAAAAGCACATGCTGCTTATTTAATGTTGATATTGGTACCTACAAGAGGAAAAGAGGAAGGTCAAACATACTGGCTTTTTAGGAGACAATTCTCTGACACTGAGGTGTGTATTCCGAGTCAACGGGAATAAAGTTAGTCTTGAGCAACAATGAAGCAGAAAAAAACAGCGGAGAGAAAATGCGAAGGAAGAGGATGACTTTTGGAAATAAGTTAATTGCAGTTGAATAGATTAAAACTTCTATCATTAATACACAAATGGTGCAGTACGGAAAAGTTAATTCCTTCTGGGGGTAGAGGGGGGTGGTAAATGAAATCACTCAGTAAGCCTGTTGAGCACAAGCTGCAGCAATTGTGAATACCAACCGCAAATAAATATGCCTCACTTTCACTTTTTGAATAAGAGATTTCCTACTTGTTTCGTGATAATTACAGGTACCAGGTCGAGAGCATTAAGAAGTTTGTTAACCCACGGCAGGCAGAGCCTGAACGATGGCATGACAATCTGAAATGTCAGAAGCCAGTGTGCTACAAACTCCTGCAATTTAGACCACTGCGAGGTATCTCATCTTCAACGCTGTTACAACTAATTTCCATAAACATATGCAATTCCTCTGTCTTCAGTTTGATTTGTAAAGAAATTCTGACATGAAAATTTGACATTTTTTTAATCCTCTCTACAGCAGAAACATGGATTTCTTCCCTGCCCTCCTTTTTTAGTTCTCATTATTACGCTGTATGCTAGAGATTTGAAGATAAGCAGCATATCTATTGTAAACAGGTCTTAGAGAAAAAGTTAATCTGAATTCAATTTATAAACATTCAATTCAAAATTCAATTAAATTAATATTTTGAGATAAAAGGGAACATTTCAAATACTGATTATTGTCTTCTTTACAAAAGAGGGTTTGCAACACCATAATATTTTGCATTAGGAGATATTTTTTTAATCATGTGTTTCATTTGTAACAGAAGTTTATTGAAAATTACTTAAATTTAAAGGAAAAATAGTTAAACTGAGTAGTTAAAAATATTTTAAAGAATGAGGTGACACTACACATCTCAATTCAGGTGTGAGGGCGGAACTGTTTTGGCTGATACTGAAACTATCTTTTTCCTTCAATTACTTTTCAGTTCTGCATCAAATTTAATTCATTTCTTTCTTCCTATTCTACTATATTGAGCTGATCTGCTTTTCCAAACTGCAGCAGGGGGACCTACCAAGACAACGTTTATTTGAGCAAGCTGTTAGGCAAAGAGAGGAAAGCAGCAAAAAGTAAATAAGCAATCACTCTCCTGACATCTGTGGTCCTCAAAATGAAATAACGGGACTGACACAACAGAAATACATTTTGTTATCCCCGCCCAGGGATTTCTGATACTTAACATTTCAGATCAGTATTTTTTAAAGGTAGTAATTATCTCTCTCAGATAACAATGGGAATGCTACACCTAAACAAATTTTAAGATCTGCCTCTGTTGTATCTAAACATGGGAGCAGATGCCCTTTATTTCAGTCATTAGATTTACTGGTCAGGAAGCGAGTGGTTCCACCACATTTCTCATGGAGAGCTCCTGTACAGAAGAGTTTTAACAGGCTTGATGTATCTTCAATGCACTGAAATCACTGTGCACACATGGTAGAGTTCATTTGCAGACGTACACATTCAGAAATTATTTTCAGAAAGACTATTATAAATGAAACCTGGGCATCTGGTAGCATTGCTTATGAGGAATTACACCTTTAGAAGGACTTGTTAAGAGTCATCCAGAATGACTGTGTTACATGTTCTACAACACCAGTTAATTAGAACCAAAGTCATACCCTTTGGTTGTTCTCATTATTGAGCCATCATACCAAGAGCAAAACAAGTTAAAGGACTGCCTGAAAGAAGAGCTGGAGTGGTTAGTGGTCCTGACATACAATAAAGCTTCTATAACGTCAGGGTGACTGAAGAACATTAAACATTACTGCTCACTATCCCCAAGCACTGTGTGGCTGCAAGAAACCCCTGGCTACTGTTTCACAATAAGCAGTGCTAAAGCCAGGCAAAAAGGACTGTGAAACCGAACTCTGAGTTTTTCACTTAATGTAAAAAGGAGCAAAGAGACCGTGGGTTTTATATGAAAGAACAAAAATGATTAAAAGCTTGTGAACGACCTAAGGCTTAGGACCAATCTTGCTATCTTCAAAGGTTGAGATGAGCGTAACATAATAGGTTGTAACTTCAATCCAACAGCAAAAACTCAGAAAGACTGAAAAATCCAGAATAAGCTATCAACAAAGCAACAGGAATCTGTTAAGTAGAGAAAGACACCCAGTCCCGACTGTAACAGACAGATAGATTACGATCTGTCATGACAGAGAATTCAAAGTGATGCAAGAAAAACACACAGACAGAAAATTTGTGAAGCCCAGAAGTCAAAGTCCACTCAAACAGCACATGGAACTACACATGCTGTGACAACGCCAACAAAAACAATGCTTTTCGGTACTGCGCAGAAAACCCACTCACCTTGTGCTTTATAAACGTTATCTCCACCCCCATCACTTAGACATAACAGCGCTAAGCCAACATGTGTCATCAAGCCTCTTTTCATTAGCCTTCCAAGAAAAATCTACCTCCTCCTCTAAATCTGTTCTCTCATCTCTATCTCAGTGTTGTCAATAGTCATACACAAAAACATACCTTACCTAGTTCATCAGTCCCAATCATTTTATTGTAAAATACTGTGTATAATTTTTTGTTGAATTACCTCTTTTCCAGTCATTTCTACTAGCACAATTCCCCACAAATGGGGAATTTTTCATATTACATTTACCTTGGTAGTTGTAACTGCACAAGGACCAATAGCCTATCAGCCAAATACACAAGTGAAAAATGTTTTGTTACGTTTAAGGTTAAAATTATGCAACCAAGATCTGTTTTGTAACAGGTCATTATCATGTCCATTACCTTTATAACAACCCCATTTTATAACTACAGTGAGAGCTATTTCAAAGTAAGACCTCAGCTCCAGTGTATGCTCAAAAACATTGAGTGAAGTTATGGAAACCAATCAACTTGGCAGAGCAGGCAGAAATTCACAATTTGAAAAATACAGTGCTACAGCTTGGAAACATGGAAACTTCCATGGAAACTGACTATGTCTTTAAGAAGAAAACCCCAACCATATTGTACAGATGTCAGACAGAAACGTGACCTAGAACTTGGAGGGTGGGAGAGTGGAATAAAGAGAGAGAGTGGAAGAGCCTCACCCCAACAAGGGTACAACACATCACTGAGTGCTTTCTGGACATGAAAAATCCCTTTTCTGTACCTCTGCACAAATACGTTCTCTACTTCACTCCATGAGAAATGTAGATCTCGAAGTGAAGCATTTTTGCTTAAAATCTGTTTATATAAAAACACTGTTTTAAAAAATTCTACCAATCTGCGTTCTTTCAAGCTGTTTACCCCCATGGTAAAAAAAACTTGTAATCTCAGGGGACAGAGCAAAATGTCCTAAAAACAATAATATTCTTCTACCCAACAATCTACTGAAATGGCGCATATTGTTGTGAGGTTTGTGAGCTTCTCTTAAGTATCCTTTGCACCCGGTCCCAAAACAGATTAAATTTGCAAGAACACTTAAGCTAATATGAAGCATTCCCTTTCCCCTTTTCCCCTTTTACTTCAATTTCTTTACTTAAAAAAAAAAAAAAAAATTGACTGTGCTTTTTCAGTCAGGAATACTTTCAACTTTTTATGCCACTGTCAAAGTGTTAAAACAAACAGTATCCTCCAAAAGGTTATGAGCTGAAGAGAGGTAAGATTAGAGATGACAACCTCTCCCATCAGCCCCGCTGAAACTTTTATTGCAATAGCCTGGTACAAGTATAATGTTCTACTGTGTTGCTTTAGTTTCTGAATATATACACTAAGGAAAATTGAAATAATAGACAGCAAATTTATATCAATCAGTCTAGGCATGTTAATAAAATAGAACTGTAAACACACAAGAACATACAATAAGTTCATATAAATACAGTTCATGTAAAGTCATCCTCAAAACCCATCTGTAATTAGAATTCTTTAAAACAGTCTAATGTCTTCTATGGTAACTTCTAATGAAAAATTAAGAGGTACTCTATGAGATTCTTTGAAACTAAGAGAAAGAGAAACATAAATAAGCCATAATTCCTACATCCCAGAATCAAAAATTAATGTACATTTTCTTTGTTTGCATTCAGTTTTCATGCTTTAGCACTCCCAGGTTTCCTGAATTTTAAGTTACAGAAAACACTATTTCCCCAGTTTTCCTCCTACAACTCAGCTGTTCTTGCCCTAGTCCAGTGGCTCTTATTTTAGTAAAAGCAAATGAGACTGTCAGTTTCTAGGTTGAGATCTTCTACTATTTTCCTTCCCCAAGTCCATATGAAGATCACAGATATACTAACTCTGTTTGAAAGGTTGACTTCTAAACCAAAACTCAGAAATCCAGCAATTTTCTAGCGTGTATTAAGATCTTAAGAAGGAACTAGTTAATGTTGTTCTTCTAGACTTGGTGAAACAATTTGGTAAATCACTAAAATCCTAACGCTCTCAATGAGGGCCATATGTCTATGGGTCAAGCCTCTGGGCCACACAAAGCACAATGGGTTTAGCAGGGACAACACAAGACCCCTCCTTCTAAACACATTGTGTCATACACAGAAGCGTGTCATATAGGCAGCATGATACGTATGTGACACCAGTGGTGTTTCATACCTAACGCTACAAACAATATTATGATCATTCAACCTATTCCAGATCAACCAAACAGAAAGACAGAAGCAAACTCCTAATAATTGCATTTACAGGCAATCGTCCTTAGATGTTTGCAGTGCATAGCCTATGATAAAACTCATTAATTCCATTCAGCGATGACATGCTCTCTGAAACAAGGACTCACGAATGTCAGAAAATACCCAAGAAAGATTGTTAAAATGCAAGTTCTAACACTCTTTTCTAAGTAAATAGCTAGCAAAAGATAAGTCTCTGAAGGGATGAACACTGTGACAAGTCTCAGAGAAATGTGATATCTGAGTGTCTTCTCAAAGTTCATTCAGACTATGCAAACCCCTTGTGTTTAAACAGTTCACTCCAAAGTGAACAGCACCACAGACAAGGTGACTAGCAAAAAGTTTTTGCTTTACTAAAGCAAACAAGACCTTCCACTTTCTTTGTCTACTATTAATTAGATTTTCATAGCAAATAAATTACAGTGAGTGCTCTCAAAATTCAGAGGACTTGCACTCATCATGAAGTCCTGAAAGACAGAGATGAAAGAAAAGGGAAATCTCTCTTAAAATATTTATGGGGTGTTTTTTCCCAAACTGAAATCTAGTTTAGAGCACAGGTCTAAAAGCAGTTGCATTGCCCAGTTGAGCATAACAACCTGTAGTGGTTGGTAAAGACAATTAACAGCTCAAGGCATGTCAGTATACCACCCATCCCCTGTTACACATAAGTACCAGTAAACTGGTGATAGCTAAAAATAACTTTTCTAACTGAAGGTAGAATCTATTAACAATAAATTCTGCCTAACTCATTTCTGCCCACAGATGGAGAGCTACCCAAATCAGAACTGTGAAACAGTCGGTATTTTTTGTTTGTTTGTTTGTTTGTTTAAATAAATGATCATGCCAATATTCTGAAAGTGAAGGGTAAATTATTGGCAGAGGGGAGTAGCTAGGAATGAGCTGGAAGTAGCTGGTTGGAGAAATCAATGAGTGAAGACCTGATTGGTTGACAAGGTTCCATGTGAACATCAAACATCATCTAACCTGTCTCAATAAAAGGTAACGAGCCACTGGCACACACTAGGCCTGAACTGAATGTATCAAGATTTCTTTACTAGAAATGCAAAGCTTGTTTTTTGTCCCTTTTAGAAATGTTATGATAGAATCACAGAATGGTTTGGATTGGAAGGGATCTTTAAAAGATGATCTAGTACAAGCCCTTGAAACCCAGTAGCAAGAAAAGTCTGGAACTCTTACTTAGTTACATGAGGCGAGGCCCCAAAACCGATGTAAATTAGAAAGATAAGATAGTCACATCCATCAGCAGAAGTTGCCTCCTTGAGAAAAGAAAAAGAATGGCCTGCCTGGAGACAGTAAAAGGATCCAGTGAGGAACAAGGAGACCCCAGACCCAAATACTACTATTGGAGCAAATCATCTCACAAGGGGAAGGGAACTTAGATTGTAAGGGTATAATTGCCCAGAGATTCTTTTGTTCGGGGTCCTTCTCCGAAGGCACCCAGCTTGAGCTGTTCTACACCACTGTACCAGCTAATAAATTCGTCTGGCATATGTCATGTCGGAGATTCTGCTTTGGGAAACCTAGGGTCAAGCCTGAGGGAAGAGGAAGCGCCTGAGAGGGAGTGTATGTGTGAGGAGTCGAAAGGGGCACCTGACAGCTCACCAGAGTTGCCTGTTGAGAAGGAACTCTGGTCCTAGCAGTTACAGTCTCGGATGGTGTGTGTGCGACTCCTTGATTGCTGTGTGAATGCTTAGGCAGTGGCTTCTCCCTTAACAATCAGCATTATGTACAACAAACCCTGGAAAACATGAATTATTTGTTACATTTTTTCCATTTCCTGAATTGTTGGTCCTTTTTTTTGATGGTTGAAGCTGAATTTATATAAATCATTGTATTGGGTTTGCAGGGCAAGGTTTTGGTAATGGAGGGGGGCGCTGCAGGGGCTTCTCTTCTTCCATGAGAAGCTGCTAGAAGTTTCCTCTGTGTCTGATAGAGCCAATGACAGCCAGCTCCAAGAGGGACCCGCTGCTGGCCAAGGCCAAACCAATCAGCGATGCTGGTAGAGCCTCTAGGATAATATATTTAAGAAGGGGGAAAAAACCGGCAAGAGCAATTGCAGCTTGGGGAAGGTGTGAGAATATGTGAGAGAAACAACTCTGCAGACACCAAGGTCACTGAAGAAGGAGGGGGAGGAGGTGCTCCGGACACTGGAGCAGAGATTCCCCTGCAGCCCATGGTGAAGACCATGGTGAGTCAGGCTGTCCCCTGCAGCCCATGGAGCTCCACGGTGGAGCAGTTATCCACCTGCAGCCTGTGGAGGATCCCACGCCAGAGCAGGTGGATGCCCAAATGAGGCTGTGACACCATGAGAGGCCCACATTGGAGCAGACTCCTGGCAGGACCTGCAGACCCGTGCGGAGAGGAGCCTACACTGGAGCAGGTTTGCTGGCAGGACTTGTGATCCCATGGGGGACACATGCTGGAGCAGTCTGTTCCTGAAGGACGGCACCCCATAGAATGCACCCAGGCTGGAGCAGTTCATGAAGGACTTATGTTGGAGAAGTACGTGGAGGACTGTCTCCTGTGGGAAGGACCCCACGGTGGAGTAGGGGAAGAGTGTGAGGAGTCCTCCTCCGAGGAAGAGCGAGCAGCAGAAACTGTGTGTGATGAACTGACCACAACCCCATTCCCCCTGTGCCACTCAGGTGGAAGACTTGGAGAAATTGTGAGTGAAGTTGATCCTGGCAAGAAGGGAGAGGTGGGGAGAAAGTGTTTTAAGATTTGGGTTTAGTTCTCATTATCTCTACTCTGATTTGATTAGTAATAAATTAAATTAATTTTTCCCCAAATCAAGTGTGTTTTGTCCGTATTGGTAGTTGCTGACTGATCTCTCCCTGTCCTTATCTCAACCCACAAGCTTCTCATTACACTTTTCTCTCCCCTGTCCAGCTGAGAAGGGGAGTGATAGAGCAGCTTTGGTGGGTACCTGGCATCTGGCCAAGGTCAACCCACCACAAACATTTACCTTGCTCTATAAAACTTGCTGCCAGTTTGTTAGGATAAACCATAAGCAGACAGAATATGAGATAATGGAGAGTTTCAAATGACCAAGAGCTAAAAAAAGTAGTTAATAAAAAATTAGTTAAGTGAACCATTGCTCAATCTGTCTTTTCATTCATTGAGCTAAGACAGAACATACTGATAAGCAGCTTTTTTGCTCCTATTAACTCATAGGATAGTGTTACAATATTTAAGTCTTCATTAGCACAATACTGTATTTTTGTGGTAAGTTCTACAGTATAAACCAAATTTTCCACTCTACATATTTGTGTTTGGTTTTTTTTAATGTAAGTTAAATTATATGCTGGAAAGATTCTAGACAGTGGCCTTAACACTAGAAAAAAAAATTTATCTTACAATAAGCTCTGAAATCCACAATGAAGGTACCTAAAAAACATCTGAATTTCATAATAATGAAGAGTATTAAGTCTACTATAAGAGCAGCTACTAAGAAGTTTCAAATACTAGGACAATTACTTACCTGTCCAAAAAGGGATGTTAGGCAATTATTTTTAAAAATCTTTGTCATACTACAATACCATTAACTACCACCCACTTGTGCATATATTCTTCATTAAACTAGAAAATGGATTAACTGTTCTTTCCCAACATTAGTCACCTGTTCAAAGGAACATGAATACAATTGGCATGTTATCATCTTAATAGAGAACACAGATTATATGGATGTATGGTCAACTGTCAATACTTGTATTTATTAAAGATATAAGAGGGAACAAACAAATAACAATTTAAGATGTTATCAACTGCAATCCCATACACTCCGCATGCACCCTCAGGGAGGGGGTGGGGGAAAATAAGTGTTTTTCACCTCTGAAGTGAAATTGCAAAGAGGGAACAGCCCTTATCAACTATTAATAATGTAAAAATAGCCTAGATGAACCAAATGTTATTCACATCACTGCCCTAAATTTCAAGTTAGAGAATCATAGTATCAAAGGGATATTTATTCTTATTAATGAGAATGCTCCAACAACAGGCAAGACTGACAGAAACCGAAGCCCAAGCTAGCAGACGCTGGTGATGCAGACAGGAGCCCTGTCACCAAAATATTCAAGGGGCTGTTTTTTGTCTCAATATTTTGAGATATTATTGGAACTAAAAATAGTCTTAAACAGTGGTAATGGTCAATTTCTTGAGGATTTTTCTTCCATTATTACATCTCAGCATTTCCATCCTACCAGAATTAAAATATAATATATGAGGCTGTTTCTGCAGCTACATACTTGTTCTGTATCAAAAAAATATTGTGCAGGCATTAGCATTATGGGAATAAAAATATTTTAAAGTCTTGGCCTCTCCTATGTTTTCTTTTCATCCAAGTCTAACCCTTCTTATCTCCAAAATACCATCAATATGCATTGCTATGTGGTTAGCATATTCCAAGCACAACCTTCTCCAAGCTGCCTGTATCTCTCTACTGCACTGCCAACAAGTGGGTATAATACTCCATGAGGCTTCATCCTCATCACAGCTAGATGAAGCCAAACCACCCCATAATTCTTCCATAAACACCAACAGATTTCACTAACCAGCAACAGCAAAATATTTCTCATTTATCTACAGTATCATAGAATCTTAGAATACTCTGTGTTGGAAGATACCTTTAAAGGTCATCTAGTCCAACCCCCGTGCAATGAACAGGGACATCAGAGCCCCTTGCTCAGAGCCCTGTCCAACCTGACCTTGAATGTTTCCAGGAACGGGGCATCTACCACCTCTCTGGACAACCTATGCCAGGGTTTCACCACCCTCAATATGGAAAATTTCTTCCTTATATCTAGTCTAATAATCTACCCTCTTTTACAGAATCACAGAATTGTTAAGGTTGGAAAAGACCTTTAACACCATCAAGTCCAACCATCAACCCAACACCACCATTCCCACTAAAACATGTCCCAAAGTGCCATGTCTACATGTTTTTTGAACACCTCCAGGGATGGTGACTCCACCAATTCCCTGCGCAGCCTGTTCCACTGCTTGACCACTCAGTGAAGAAATTTTTCCTAATATCTAGTCTAAACCTCCCCTGGTGCAACTTGAGGTCATTTCTTCTCGTCCCATTGGTAGTTACTTGGGAGAAGAGACCAACATCCACCTCACCACAACCCCCTTTCAGGTAGTTGTAGAGAGCGGTAAGGTCTCTCCTCAGCCTCCTCTTCTCCAGACTGAAAAACCCCAGTTCCCTCAGCCGTTCCTCATAAGACTTGTGCTCCAGACCCCTCACCAGCTTCGTTGCCCTTCCCTGGACGCGCTCCAGCACCTCAATGTCCTTCCTGTAGTGAGGGGCCCAAAACTGAACACAGGATTCGAGGTGCGGCCTCACCAGTGCCAAGTACAGGGGTACAATCACTTCCTTACTCCTGCTGGCCACACTATTTCTGATACAGGCCAGGATGTTGCTGGCAGCCTTGGCCACTTGGGCACACTGCTGGCTCATGTTCAGCTGGCTGTCAACCAGCACCCCCAGGTCCTTTTCTGCCGGGCAGCTCTCCAGCCACTCCTCCCCAAGCCTGTAGCGTTGCATGGGGTTGTTGTGACCAAAGTGCAGGACCTGGCACTTGGCCTTGTTAAGCCTCATACAGTTGACCTCAGCCCATCAGTCCAGTCTGTCCAGATGCCTCTGCAGATCCTTCCTACCCTCCAGCAGACCAACACTCCCGCCCAACTCGGTGTCATCTGCAAACTTACTGATCCCCTCATCCAGATCGTCAATAAAGATATTGAACAAGACTGGATCCAAAACTGAGTCCTGGGGAACACCGCTTGTGACCGGCCGCCAGCTGGATTTAACGCAATTCACCACAACTCTCTCTGGGCTTGGTTGTCCAGCCAGTTCTTTACCCAGAGAAGAGTAAACCTGTCTAAGCCATGAGCCACCAGTTTCTACAGGAGAATGCTGTGCGAGCGAGTGTCAGAGGCTTTACTAAAGTCCAGGTAGACAACATCCACAGCCTTTCCCTCATCCACTAGGTGGATCACCTGGTCATAGAAGGAGATCAGGTTGGTTAAGCAGAACCTGCCTTTCATGAACACGTGCAGGCTGGGCCTGATCCCTTGGTGCCCTGATCCCTGCACATGGCCTGTGAGCACCCTCCAGATGAACCTCTTCGTAATCTTCCCTGGTACCGACAGGCCTGTAGTTCCCGGGATCCTCCTTCCGGCCCTTCTTGTAGATGTTCATCACATTGGCAAGCCTCCAGTTGTCTGGGACCTCCCCTGTTAACCAGGACTGCTGATAAATGATGGAGAGTAGCTTGGCAAGCTCCTCCACCAGCTCCCTCAGTACTTTTGGGTGGATCCCATCAGGCCCCATAGACCTGGTATGTTTTCCTGTTCCTTTCTGTGTTCCACCATGCCACCAAAGGGATTGATGAAAACAGTACCTGTGCTCCTGATCCTTCAACCTGTTGCGTCAGTGCTCTCAAGTCCCATATAATCGCTTTTAGGCTTCTTTGCGCAACCTCGTCCCTGCCAACCTGCATACCTGCAGGTAGTAACTGGTGGGCCATACCAGACCAGGATGCTTCCTAGTAACATCTCTCACCTGGGCCCCACGGAGGCAGCATACTTCCCTGTGGGTTGGGACTGGTCGGCATATTGGGCCCTCTGTTCCTCTCAAAAAGGAGTTACCTCCTTTTTTTCTTAACAGAGGAAGTCTTAATGCATGGGGCTGCCTGACCTACCCTAGGCAAGTCCCTGGATGGACTTTCATCAAAATCCTTATTTGCCTGGCCCTCAAGTTCCAGAGGCATCTCAAATTCGTGCCCATTTTTTCTTGTCCTTTCACTGGGCACCACCTACAAGAGTCTGATTCATCTTCTTTGTTCCCTCCCATCAGGTATTTATACGTACTAAGCAAGATTCCCCTGTTAAGGAACTGTTAAGAAACATGACAATTGTCAGTGCAGGAGTGAAGTGCAGAAAGAACACATTTCCACAGGCTTAATTAAAAAAACAGTTGCCCTCATACTGATTTTGTATTCTCCATTCCCATGATGATTTCCATATTATAAAACCAATTGCAATAAATAGAAAGTTTATTATTTGACATTATGTCCAGTGCTTTATGAAACCAAATTCTTCTTGCAAGGGTCTTTCTGTATAAAAAGCTGCATTATGTTCAGTTTTGGGTTTGCTTTGTTTTGGTTTTTTTTTTAATATTTGGCTCATTTGAGCTGTACCTAATAGAAATATTGGAGGAAGGTTAAAAAAATCATGCTTTTTACAAATTGTAAGCAAAAAAACCCCCCAAACATAAAATAATCATATGTTTTTTAATTGTATCCCCTTATTAACCAAGCATGCCCACATGAAGCAATTTAAATACGTTTTCCCAAGCAGGTACTTGTGACTTGAGGATCTCTGTGATAGATCTCTATCATCGGAAGTGAAAGAGGAAACATTTGGCAACTGTCTTGCTTTAGGTTGTGTGGCACTGATCCCTTCTCACCCAGTGATGTGCATACATACAAGTACGGCCTCTTGGGAAGGTTCCGGATACACTGGGCAGGTACATGGCAATTACAGCCTGCAAAATTAGCCTTTTTAGATACTAAAATAGATAAAGGAGATCCCGTTCCTTCATTCAACACTTTTGATAATCAGTCATGCTTCAAGCGGTGATCCCAGCGTGACACCTAGTGGCAGCAGCTTATTTAACCCTGTCAGTGCCTTTTAAGCAGGATACTGTTTCCAAGAGGTTCACATCTATTTTTAAGTTTGTTCTAGTTTACCTGCAACATCTTGGATGCACTAAAGTAGTAAAAGTCTGAGTATTCCCAAACCAGGGAATTGATTTGTATTTCTCACTTTTAGCCAGAATTAACTGAGACATATCAAGAGCCTTTCTAAAATACTAATACCCATATTAATATGACAATCAAATATCCAGTTACTATTTATTTCTTCATAATTTTTTTAAATTCTGTTTCTGAGCACACTCTCAGGAACAGGAGTTGCTCAACTAAATTACCTTAATGAGGTTGCAATAAATAGTAAATACAGACTTTCTAAATACTGCTTTGCTTCCATAACTTGAAATAAGATCTACAAAAACTTTTAGGCAACTAATTCCCACTATCTCACTAAGTCAGGAGATCTTGACATGGAGCCTGAAATACAGCACACTAATATACACATATAAACTATAATTTATATAAAGGGGTGTTGTGTTACCTCTAGCATAATAGGTATTAGAGAGATTACTGATGGCCAGATTATACACACACACACTCAAGATTGTAACCTTTTAAACAACAGTAATAATACTGTCTTTTATGGCCTAATACCTCCTTTGTTTCTATCTGGTATTTTGATATTCATTATTAATCCTCTCATAGAAAAATAATTTATAGGATTACTGTGGTGGTGTTCATCTCTAAGATTAGTATAAACTCAGTATGTACACTAATGATAAGAAGGGAAAGAAACTTCTTACCCCAAAATTGCAGGCCATTATTATTTGATATGCAGTAACAATTGTGTTGCCTGTTGTATTGAGTTTGCATGGTGAGGTTTTGGTAGCAGCGGGGACCACAAGGGTGGCTTCCAAGAGAAGCTGCTAGAAGCTTCCCCTGTATTGGATAGAGCCAATACCAGATGGCTGAGCCCATTAGCGACGGTGGTAGAACCTCTGGGATAAGACATTTAAGAAGGAGAGGAGGAAAAACTGCAAGAGCAATTGCAGCCAGAGAGAGGAGTGAGAATATGTGAGAGTAACAACTCTGCAGACACCAAGGTCACTGAAGAAGGAGGAGAAGGAGGTGCTTCAGGTGCCAGAGCAGAGATTCCCCTGCAGCTCATGGTGAAGACCATGGTGAGGCAGTCTGTCCCCCCGCAGCCCATGGAGCTCCACAGTGGAGCAGACATCCACCCTGCAGACATGGAGGATCCCGTGCTGGAGCAGGTGGATGTAGCCAAAAGGAGGCTGTGACCCCGTGAAAGCCCAGGCTGGAGCATGTTTACTGACAGGACTTCTGACCCCACAGGGGACTCACGCTGTAGCAGTCTGTTCCTGCAGGACTGCAACCCATAGAAAGCACCCAGGCTGAAGCAGTTCATGAACAACTGCAGGCCATGGGAAGGACTCACATTGGAGATGTTCATGGAGGACTGTCTCCCATGGGAGGGACCCCACACTGGAGCAGGGGAAGAGTGTGAGGAGTCCTCCCCCGAGGAGGAAAGAGTGGTAGAAACAATGTGTGATGAACTGACCACAACCCCCATTCCCCATCCCCCTGTACCACTGGGGGCGAGGAGGTAGAGAAAATTA
The DNA here is from genome assembly GCF_964289735.1 of Phaethon aethereus. NCBI lineage: Eukaryota > Metazoa > Chordata > Aves > Phaethontiformes > Phaethontidae > Phaethon > Phaethon aethereus. The sequence goes on along the minus strand of NC_138579.1, from coordinate 47,790,363 downwards.
GGAGTGAATTTGATCCTGGGAAGAAGGGAGGGATGGGGGGAAGGTGTTTTAAGATTTGGGTTTAGTTCTCATTATCACTCCTCTGATTTGATTGGTAATTAATTAAATTAATTTTCATAGAATCACAAAGGTTGGAAAAGACCTTTAAGATCATCAGGTCCAACCGTTAACCCAGCACCACCATGCTCACTAAGCCACATCCTGATGCATTTATGAACACCTCCAGTGATGCTGATTCCACCACTTCCCTGGGGAGCCTGTTCCAATGTTTCCTCAAGTAAAGTCTGTTTTGCCCATGACAGTAATTGCTGAACTGTCTCTACCTCTCCTTATCCCGACTTTATACTTCTCTCTCCCCTGTCCAGCTGAGGAGAGGGAGTGATAGAGCAGCTTTGGTGGGCACTTAAGTGTTGGCATCTGACCAGGGTTCACCACACCTGTAATAGAAGCAATATTGCTCCTATCAGCTATATGGATGAGTAAAAAGCTATTGCAAACACATTGTTTCTGTTTCCTTCACATAAAAATTTAAAAAGTAACAACAACCAATATCACAGCAACATGAAAGGAAGAGTCATTAATTTCATTAAAATTCCAGGTGAGAAGAGGATCTCATAATATCACTCTCTCTACAGCAGGCCAGGACTTAATATGAAAAACAATTTCAAACTACACATTCCCAAATTTGGGGAAATACATTCTTAGATTGCAGTTATGTCCTTGAGGCTCAAGGTTCCTTATTAGTATATGCAAATATGCTTACAGAATAGAAAGAAGAAAATAAACAAAAAATATTCCTTAAAAAACAGCACTTCGCTATTTTCTTAATTAGTCTATACCAACCCTCCCAAACACTAAATCCACAAAATAAACCAAGTGACCTGGTATTTTGTTTTGATGGGTTTTTTATTGCTGTTTTCTTAGAATACTAGGATTGCAAATCCCTTTAAAATATCTGCTAGGCTTTACAATTGTGTGCATTAGCTTTATCCCTAGGTGATCCTGCCTTGGCAGGGGGGTTGGACCAGATGATCTTCAGAGGTCTCTTCCACCCCCTACCGTTCTGTGATTCCGTGATTTATCCTAACTTGTGACCCTTCTGTTGCAGTGGTAAGAGGTTCAGAGGAACCCTGTACCTCCTCAGACTGGTTGCTTTCTGGAGTTAATGTGGCTTCCTTGCCTAAGAAGTGCAGAAGAGACTCCCCTTTCAGAGTACCTCCTGCAATGATGCACAGCCTCCTACAATCTTTGAGAAAGGCTTAAGAAAAAGAAAAGCAGGAACACAGTCAATTTGCTAATGGTCTAGTGATGTACAAAACCACAAAACGTTTGATATTACAAAGCTTTTTCAGTCTGACAAAGAAAAGCATTAAAAAACCTCAATAGCTAGAAGAAACAGTCAGTAAAATTCAAACTTTAAAAAAAAAGGAACAATGCAAATTGATGGTAGCAGTTAAGTGAAACTACATTGAGATAGATTACTGGGGAAATAACAAATCCTTCACAACATCAAGTGTTTAAAGCAAAGTTGTCTGTCTTTCTAAATAAGATGCCACAAGTGTTAGGCATACAAGATATAATCACTAAGAAATTCTGTAAACTGGAAAGACGATGGACATTAAAAAGGTTTTCAATCATGAGAGAAATGAGATTCTAGAACACACTTCCAGCAGGAGTAAGGAGGCCCCCCTCTTTTTTTTTTGGATACTTATATGAAAATTATTTTCAAGCAAGCTTATTTTATAAGAGCGAGAACAGATCTTCCTGACCCCAGAGGTCCCTTCTTGTCATATACCAATGATTTTAAATGTATTCATCTCCTCTTCTTGAGAGATAACAAAAAACAGTAATTATTAGGAAGGAATAATTTTGCTGCTGTTATGGATATTGAAAAGAATTCCTCGAGGCTCAAACAGGTATCAAAACCTCCAGTGTGAAATACTCTGCACAAGCAGCATCTGCTTTGAAAGTACACAGACTATCTAAAAAAAAAAAAAATTAGCAGGAAATGAGGGAAGAGAGAAACATAAGCCAGGACCACACAACAGCAATGAAAATCTGTTGCTTCAGGTTACATATTAAGAATACAAGAACAGCTTTATGTACCCTATGTCCTATTTTGAACAGTGGCCAAAGACTGATGTCTAAAGAAAAAAAATAAATTTGAGTGATTCTTCCCCTGAATACTCTCCTTCCAATAGAGAAAAGGGAAGTTAGGAACAGAACCCAACCTTATCATTTTTGATCCAACACTTTAAAAGCAAGAGCTGCACAATATTTTTTCAATATAGAACAAGTACATATCTGTAGGAGCAGTCTCATATAGAACATTTTCAACATAAATGAGACAGAAATGCTGAAATGGGAAAACTAATGAAATAATAATCTTCAATAAATTGGCTAGTAATACCACCATTTAAGACTATTTTTAGTTCATTATTGAAGCTGATTGACTCTCAAATAAACTCACTTAATTTCCTTAATTGTCTATTTTAAAATTATAATTTTAGCAAACTACTGAGCTAGCAAAGAGATATCTATTTGGATCAATTCCTTTTACTTGAGGTTACTGCCAAGTTATTTTACCAGCTGGACATTGATCTCTATCAAATGAGTTACCACCACCAAAATATTTAATTAGTGTCACATAAAGAGTTGCACAAAGAGAAAAATAAATAAGAAAAAAGTAAATTTTCACAAGTCCCTAAGCAAGATACGAGCTGTAAGTCCCATTTTCAGAAGGCACTGTTCATCTCATTTACTTCAGGTGAAGCTTAAAAGTATAGGCACTGAGCTTAATGAACTACCACCTTTGACCTGTGCCACAGTCAGTAATAAAATTCATGTTCTTAACACAGACTCATGTTCTTAAAACAACCTATCAGGATTCATAATAGACTTTTTGAAGACTCCCTTATTCTCCCTTACCCATCAGCCAGCTGTCAGTCAGAACTTACCAGTCACAACTCAACCAGTTAAACACAACAGAACAACTTTTTAACTCCTTCAGATACCTAACACTCCAAACCATATTTACATGCTTATTTAAGCTAAAAAGACTGACTTTCAGTTCAGTGGATAAGGAGCCCTTCTAAATGGTGTTCAGCTGACTGTGACTTTGGGGTGCAGCACCTACCAGAATTTCAGAAGAGACAGCGTGAGGCTGTAATACCACCTGCTCCAGCCATGGCAGAGTGAACCTACACCTAAACAACTGGCTTCCCCGAGCACTAGCAAAACTTCTTCAATTAACTAACATATCGAAGCGTATTCTAGGTGGCAAAGCATAGAATCTTTCATTTCTAAGATAAAAACTGAGTAAGAAGAAAATTAATTTTATTTACATTTACATATTTTACAGATACTATCTAGGGGCACGTGTAAAAAAAAAGTTTAAGAGACAATTGAATGGATTATTTCAGTATGCATAATAAATATAAAGGTACAACGCAGTTCAATTTTCATGCTTCACAGCAGAAACTAAACATGGGGTTCAGAAAGAAATTTTAACTAAGTCCCTAGTTTCAGGTGGTTTGTACATTTTGAAAAATACCAATTATTATAATCGTCCCCAAGACAAAAATATGTAGGTGTGCCACTAGTCTGACAAGTTAGAACAGCTCTTAAATATGCTCCTAGTTAAAATCTAGCTGAGTGACCGCAAACAGGAGTGGACTTGCCATCGTTCCTTTCTCTCCACTGCCTGGGCCAGGGGGAACAGAGGGGGAAAGTGTTATTGATGAGGTTTCTTTGAGGGAACCTTGTTGTTTCAAGCAAAGCTCACTGTAATTCTAATGAAGCTTCAGTACGTAGAAATTGCTGATCTCATTTACGAGTGACTTTTCCAGACCACAGAGGAGAACACTGTCAGCACAGTGACAAAGAAAGATGGAATTGTTACAGCCACAGCAACACCAGCTTCAAGATAAAGGGGTCATGACTGAATCCCACTGAGGTGACTTTGTACCAGTATGTTACATCACAGTAAGTGCAGGTCTGGATCATTTGGATATGACATTGTATAAGCCATCTATTCAAGTTCTGCATGATCTACAATACATCTGTTACCAGTAATAACCAAGCTTTGCAAATACCGTTAAAAGCTAGACTGATATTTTTGGCATTTATAGACAATAACAGTGAAATTACTTTTTTTTTTTCCCCAAGCATTTTCATTATTCAGGTAAGGCACTGAGGTAACGTTAAAGACAAAAGCTTAATAGAAGCAATTATTAATACCAAGACACAAAAATTTTAAAGGCATCCTTCTGATCCATAGTAGTCATGAATAGATATGATTACAATAATTAGCTTGATTTATTATCGTCTCTAATGAGATTATTTTTCTGACTTGAGATAACAGATATAAATTAAAACACTGAAAAGGTGAATTGTCACTGATTCACTATGATCATCTGCTCAGAGCAGGAGGTTTAGAAAGTTTGTATACCATATACTGTAAAGATATGTTAGTGTAAAACCTTTGTTTAAAAGTTCAGATACGAAAATGACAAAGTACAGCATTAGAGTGAGCGTGAATGAGAGACACTTTGTGAAGTTTAATCTGAAATTTCAAGGTACATTATCATCTTTGTTTTTATTACCTATTTAAAATAGGTAATACATATTTTAAACCCAGAACTGGAATGACTTCAGAGCTGTAAAGAGATTAAAAACTCAGAGTTCATGGACAAGATGCTGACATCATTGCAGTATGACACCCTTAGCACTCCTCACCAAGGAGCTGAGAGCCCAGACCTCAGATCCTAGGCTATGGTGAGTCTCTCCATGCTTCTAGTGCTGCTGGATGTCTAGACCATGAGAACCCAGAGCAAGGGCTGCCAGAGGACCTGCTGCAGAGGCAAGAGCCAGGACTCCTGCTCATCGCCTAACTCTGAGGTCTCTGAGAGCACCTGCCTGTGGGACAGAGGGACAGGTCCCAGATCAGAAAAGCTTTCATAACAAGGAATGAGAAAACACACATCAGACTACATCAAGGGATATCCTTTATGGTTTTCTCATGATCTTTTGATATCCTAGTGTCGATCTGGGAAGTTAAAAGCCTTGAAAGATTATACTTGGATTTCCAGGCTAAACAGAGTCTTGGCTCCCCAACAGAATGAATAATTTCTTTGTTTGGTGTTGAGTGCTCCCCACTGACCCAGAAATACTGAAGTCTGGCATGTTCCAGAGTCCAAATGAGTCCAGGCAGCAAGACTGTCTGCACCTTCTGACCCTGCCATTCACAAGGTGGGAAGCAAACCAATATAACTCTCATGGCATATTTTTAATCACAAATTCAACAAAATTCTTGTATTTCTACGAACCGTGAACAAAAGAATATAGAGCTTCTTGCTAAAAACCTTAATAGGGGAAAATTCTTAAACAATTCAATAGCCAACCCTATTAAAAACCAGCACTCAGGAAAGATCAATAGAATGACAATGAAAATTGGAGAGAAAATCCAGATTCAACTGAGTAGGAACAAAAAGGACAGGATATCCCTACAGGAGAAGCAAAAGGACTCATCTAGTTCCTGTCACTGCCTCAGGGACAAAAAGCTCTGGGGCCAAGTTGCAGCAACTCTCAGAGCTGGCAGAGGGACTGGAAGTACCTCAGGCCTACACGGAGGGGACCTGGAAGCTACAGGGTCAAACCTAGAACCAAAATCCAACCTCATGGCCTGTTCAGAAGCTACTTTGAGAGATGGGGAATTAATTTTACAAGAAAGAAAAGGAAACTGAAGATCCAAGAAGAGAAATGTCTTGGAGTTTTGAAGACACAATGGGAGTCCACTGTGAAAATATTTAATTGTTATGGTCCCTGCACTTGGATAAGGGAAATACAAGAGGAAAGACTAAATATTGAAGGTGTCACACCACCTGGGAATGTCAGCTGGGACTGTACTTGGAGTTTAATTTTAGCCTTCCTGCACCATGCCCCACTGAGTGTCCATGCTTTCTGCACTTAAAATCAGTCTGAAAGAACCATTTAACATCAGTGTCTAAAACAATAAGATCTAGATTAAAATTCAGATACTAATTTCATCCAAATAAATTTGGTTCACACCACCATTCAGTATTATACTATTGAATTTATTCTCTTTCTCTGTTTTCTTTTCTGACAAGTATCTGCAAGTCTGGATTCCAGTCAGAACTCTGTGGGTTTTCATACAGGATTCATCACTATAGTAACCAAGCACAAATAATCAAGTGTGAGGGGTTTTCTATTTCTCCTTTTTTTTCTTTTTTCTTTTTTTTTTTTTTAAACCAACAGTGAAGTGGGACACAGAGATGGTTGAGATTCTCAGAAGCTTCCATAGAATTCCAGTGACATTTGAGTTTATAAAAGCCCTCCAGAATCCATCAGAAATACCTGCATAAACAGAATCACATACGAAGTCTCTGCAGTGCTTTAAGCCCATGACTAAAATAGAATTAAATGCTGTTTCTAATAGTTTTATTAATAGGAAACACAGGGTAAATGAAAGGTGGTACTCAGGGGTTTTCCAGCCTCATGTTCCAGATGGAAATGCGGATGATTTTGAGATAAGTAACAAAACATATCAAGGACCATCAATCACTGGTTAAACAGATCATAAAAAGCCTGAGCCCAACAATTTGAATAAACGTCAGGGATAAATATTGCCTGTCTCTTGTAATCATTTTGAGAAAACATTTTAACCTAAACAGCATATTTTTCTTCCTCACAAAAATATTCCTGAATGTGATGGTCCTCAAAACATATACATAAATAAACCATTGAAAGCAGTATTCAAGAAAAGGTATTAACTGAAAGATCATACTTGTATATGTGTGTATGTGTATAAATAATTTTGTAATAAAAGATTCATAAAGGTCTCAGGCTGCTCTGCAAAAATGAACTGAAATCAATTGCCGAAGTTTGTCTTAAAATTACAACAGAAAACTTATATCTGGTGTTTGTATTTAACCCTTGAACCAGCAGCACTCCTTATTTGGATTCTATTGTTCTTTAAAAGACTATGGACATCATTAAAATCCAATAAAATTGTTGTGCAATATACAATATAATGAACAGATCTCTTGCTTCACTTACTTGCTAATCTTCCTAAAAACATAGATTGCACTGAAGCATTGGAGCAGGTATCAGAAGCATGCTGCAATCAGACACAGATTTCTAACTGCGGTATGCAGCTCTAGGAACATTTGGCATAATGTGGTCCAAGAACTGAATGACCAAAACTATGCTTAGCAAACAAACTCCCCAAGGCTGAATCATTCAAATCAATTTTAAAATGAAAACCAGCATAGATTAAATGAGTGGTGATCAAAATTCAGTCAACAACTGTATCAGCTAGCATCATACATGTACAGGTGTAAAGAAATGACATTTGAGCAATCATAACAAGTTTCATCTTGAACCAAAATGAAATTGAACCTGCTCATATAGTCATTAAACACAAAGGTTTAAAATGCAAATGTCACAAATTGGTTAATCCTGTTATTCAATTTCCACCTTTACAAATTAGAATGTTTTCCTCTTGCAACCTTATCAGCACAGAAAAAAATGTAATAGGGTAGGAAGAATTGTACATTTTTTTGTGCAGGCAAGTAAAACCAAAACAAGATGACTGCATTGGTAGAAAGAATCAGAAATAGAGATAAAACTGTTCAGGTTCAGTTAACCTAGTCCAGTCCTTTACTAAGCAACAAAATATGTTAAGTATCTCACAACTATTGGCTCATTTATAATGAAATTAGTTTGCTAGATTTGGTTGCTTCAAGCAAGCAGCTAACCATATCCTGAAAAAACATCATACACAACACCAGATCCTACTCACACGAATGAAATCTCAACTGGGATGACAAGATACGGTAACAATAGGGCATAATGAAGTGGCAGCATGGCAGCAAAGCTACAGTGCCATTTGTTCACAGCCTACAAGTTTGCATTTAAGGAGTTGCTATAGAAATGTAGTGATAGTGTCAGTCTCCTACATTCAACTCAAGTACTTTACTCTCACATCTGATTAATTTTTAAAAACAGTATAAAATACCTTTTAATACACAAGCTGGCAACAAAAACTATTATACCAAAATACTATTTATTTCACAGTTTCATCTTGTGAATTATAAAATAATTGAGAGGAAAATGAGGGAGAACTGCACTGTTATTGATTTATTAAAGTTGAGGATGAAGTGAGCCTTCAGTCTAGTCTGACTTCCTGTCTGTCACCAATTTGCCTTTACACTGAGCTCATTAGTTTGCATTTAATGAAAGTTTAACTTGTATTTGGCTAAGGCATATTTTCCAAATGTGATATAAATGACATCAAAAGATGAGAAAATACACCTTCTCTGACAGTTTCTCTCAGCAGTTAATCATGTTTAAAAGTACCCGTTTCTAATTTAAATTTGGCTGACCTCAGCTTTCTAGGATAATTATCTCCTTTTTTCTCCTTATAAAAGAAGAAAGTGGTTGCTTCCTTTCCCAGCTAGATTAGAAAACCATACAGTATTTTGTAACAAGACATTTCAAACTAGAGGGTAGTTAGGACTAGTTTCTGCCCTCCCGATGAAAATTTCTGACAATCAACATTCTTTCTGTTTAGTGGAATCCGTAAGATACAAATGACGAAAAATGAATGAAATGATGAAAGGAATGACGAATGATGAAAGATTGAAAGACACCAAAAAATCACATAGGAAATACTTCTCCATCTGGCCAAGATGAAATATTACTAACCAAAAGAACTCTTCTTGGAATGAGCAGAAGTAGGGAAAACTTATCTATAGGTTACATGAGAGGAGCTCAGTCCTAAAAAATGCCCTTTAAAAGAGTGTTTGGATAGGAAAAAAATCAGCAGCATACGAGTAAGAAATTTCAGACCTCATGAGGACATGAAGATAGAACAACCACCCCTTCCCTAGGAAGCAAACTGTATACTTGTTGAAATGTCTTGCAAGGAACTGCTGAAAAATGCAGAATTAAGAGCCTACATTCAGTTCCCTAAAGGCAGCAATTGGCTAAGATGACACTGGCTATTAGAATGGATTCTCTATTTTATGCATAGAGGAACTACAGGATCAGGGTATAAGACTAATGGGGCAGAACCGCTATAGCTGTGAAACAACTGTAAGGCTGAATTATCACCCCAAGGACCAACCCATACGGATGCAGAGGTCTGTCACACTAAAAAAAAAAGTCTATGTTGTATCATGTGAGTTCACCACCTTGTATTTGTGGAATATATACCACCAGTTTTTGTGGAACTAAAACCAGACAAAAAGCTCATTTTCTGTAGTAGAATCTTTGGAAAACAAACTTTACTTAGCATCAGGAGATACAACAAGAAATTAATGAAAACATTGGCTCCATTAAAAGCCATACAGTCCCTGTAAATAAAAGAATTGCACAAGAAAAATCTCTCTCTCAAATACATAAAAGTGTCAGATTAACACCACCACCACCCCAAAGAGAGCACCTAATTAATGAGAATAGATCTAATTTATGTCCACAGTGACAGCTGTCTTACAAGCAGATTCACTGATTCTCGATAACATTTTTCAAACTAGTTTCCATAGCAACTGCCACCTCATACTCCTGTCCCTAAGGCACAAAACATCTAATAAAATAATAATAATAGCAACAATAACAACAACAATACTATTTACTTCCACAACGTCTATCAGGAGAGTAGGTTAGATTTCCGCTGGGAAACAAGGTTGATTCTTACGGTGGGGATCCAATCTATTGCAAACACATTAGAATGTATTTTTTATTATTTATTTTGTTTTGTGAGATGGAAAACACAAGTACACAACCCTCTAGAAAATTAAATCAGAGTGTACTGTCCTTTCATTCAGACTATTTGCTGCCACGGCAGTAATGAATTTCAGAAAGCAAAGCAGAGAAACATATAAAAGAGAAAAAGGAAACACAGCAAGAACAATCAAATAAGTTATAATTTTCACTTGTTGGTCAGGTTCTGTCCATTAGGAATTGATTTAGGCAGTCGCCCCTGACAGGTGTTGAAAGAACTGGGAGAATCTGTTAACTTTTCAAGTAAGTGATGCCCACTATCAAGATCAGTGACATCTATTCTTTCTTTGGCAGCAGTGATAAAGGAGTGCAGTATTTTCTGGCTTTCAGAAAATTCCAGGAGAGTTGTAAAAACAGATTCTTTGCTACAACTACTTCAACAGAGCATATGATTTTAATCAAGTAGTACATCTGGTATAAAGCCTAGCAGAAATACCACTGTAGGATACCATAATAGTACCTAACATTCATATAACCTCTCTTCATTCCCTCATGGATTATGCATGACCCATATATGCTTCATGATGACTGTAAAACTGCTGAACGCCTATGCTAGTCTTGTCTCACAGTAGATGGATTAAACACAGATTCACAGATGTCTTATAATGTGGCTATTAGTGGGCAGATAATCTTGAGTTATTCCAAATAGAGTCGGATATGGAATTATTCAGTGCAGCTCTATTTAATATTTGAAAATAGATTATTGAACCAAAAACAAAAAAATATTTTCATGTACAGTCTCAGGACAGCATGCACACCAACAGGATAGTAATAATGAGACTAAGTACTCTGACATAGAGATTTGAATATCAAAAATCAAACACAAAACCCCCTACTTTTTAATACAACCTAGCATAATATAATGGGTTCAAGTATTGGATAAGAAGTGTAGTTTGCCTTGAAGTTGCAGATGCAGAAACGTTTAGGGTCACCACATACCTTTAGCTACTATAAATTAAGTGAAGAAAATTTACTGAGATTCTTGAGTGTGTAAAAGGAGACCATTGAGTGTGGAAGTGATCTTAGTAATACACTGTACCGGAGTTTTGACCAGCACTGCTGTTATTCAACCTTCCAGAAAAATGAGTAAGTTCTGAAAGTAGAACAACCATCAAGAAATTACTTGGGGACTGAAAAACAAGTCTTATAATGCAATGATAGAGCCCATTTGATCCAAAAACTAACAGGCAAAGGAAGAGACTCCCACTATGTCCTGTCCCCAGAATCTAGGCACTTAACTATCACACTGTCAATATGCTTTCTGGGAACACTTTGCAGTTTGTTTTTGAGATACAAAAATGCCCAAGCAGAGTAGTCTCTTCCATGCCTTTGACTGGCGAATCCATTAATTTCCTTGTTTCTCTGTATTTACAATTACAAGCATTGCCTGGGCCATGCTCACAACATCAGCTTTGTGTTCAGGTAAGTATCCTTAACTTTTCCACAACTCATTTCAGACTTTCATCTATCTTTGAATGTGACCCAGCTCTGAAAATCATTCAGTTACGTATCCAAATACTAAGTTAATCAGCAGATTTGGTAACATGACACCAGCAGGAATTTTTTTTTTGGTGGTGGTGGTGTTTTTTTCCTTTTGTCCCATTTCGGAATATGATTTGTCAGTTAAGCAACATGCTGTCATGGCAAAGCCTTGCATAACAGTGATACCATGTTCTCGCTTGTTCTCTGCCTGTCTCACAAAACAGGTTATACTATAGCATGATAGTCCTCAGGAAACTAAAGCTATTGACTCCTCCATATGATTACCTGGACAAAATTCAACAGCCTATAACAAAGTAAAATTAAAAGGCCAACTCATCTCTTCCTGATTTAAACTATACAACTTCTCTGAAATACTGCACAGTTAAAATAGTACAGCATATGTGATGCAAACCCTTAACTACTAACTTTCCACACATTTCTAAACACACAGTTCAGACAACACTAAGACTCAAATATAGCACTGTAAATTCTCTACAAGCCTCGCTTCTTAGTCAGGTGCAGAGAAGTAAACTAGAAAACTAAAGAGAGCAGCGGTGAACGGTGGCAGTGAGGGAGGTGTAATCCGAGGGAATAATCTGGCAAACCCAGAACAACATCCCTCTATGTGATCTCCTGCACCCTGTGTCCCTTTAAATATTCAGAGGATCAAATTTGCATGTGCAGCCAAGGAAGCAACAGTAAACGAGCACTACCGTGATCCTGTTCCTTGGGAAAGTGTGAGCATGTCTAAAGCAGAATGCTTCAGCTGGCAGACCGATTGCATCAGTGTGTTGCTTGCTTTTAGGACACAGTTGCATTTTGTTTCAACGGGACACAACGCTCAGCGAGCGCCGCGCTAGGACTCTAAGCCGAGGTGAAATCTCCCGCACAACCACTTCACAGAGCAATAGATACTGTGCTGAGGTTCTGCATGTCCTATTTTTTGTCACTAACAATAATACATACAAATATTTACACACAGGGACACGCAATATAGATGAGCTGCACTTTAACATATGCTTTTGTAGGTATTGGGGCTTCTCCAGATGTTGCAGATTTTCTCTCACTGAGACTGCACTGGTTCCCCATGCTACATCTAGGCAAGCTTAACACTGGCATCTGTGCAGCCTGAGAAAGTTTTGAAGCTATTGATCTTTTCTTTTTCTCCCCAGTCTCTCCCCCCACAATTACTGTGTGGGAAAGAAAAGAAGAAGGAACAGAGATGACAAGAAATAGGTTAAGGATTGAGTTTCCAGACGTTCGCCACTCTCTTTGTACAAGAGCAACCATGAGTGTCTGGATACTCGCCTGTTCTTTCTCTACCAATGATTTCTTACAAAACCTTGGGTAAGTCATTTACATCCCTGTAACTTCTGTTTCTATCACCTCCAAAACTCAATACTAAGGCTTATATTAATGTTAATATTAAATGCTAATGCTAAATTCATGTGTATATCAGTGCTTATATTAAAGCTAATAGTAACACTTTCCTAATGAGCATTTGCAGATCCACTGTGAAGGTATTTTAGTTAACAATGATTAAGGCACAAAACTTCGCTCTAAAATAGAGCCAATGTGCAACAAGTGGCAATATATCCTTTTTGTACTTTTCTTGTGCTTGAACAGCTTATTTCCTTAGTAGGATAAACTTCACAGTGCCATTTTTTTATAGTTCAGATACAATAAGAGGACAGTAAAATTCCAACAGGCAGTAGTGCCATTTTATTACATTTTAACACTGAAGCAGTAAAGAGTTCCAAGATCACTGCTGTTATTACTTCTTGAATAGATTAATTATCTCAGTATCATCAGCTATGGCAGAATTTTATTGCTTTGGGTTCTTTTAAAGGAAGAAACTTAGAAAACATGTTCTTACACAGTTCATGATAGAGACTAGGTTTTATTTTAGAGCTCCTGCAGAAGGAAATCCAAGCTAAGAGGGAAGACTGGTAGCAGTTCTGTGTGTCACTTCACCTAGAAGAGATGCATGGCAGCTACAGAGCTGCGTGGTGCGTATTATCCTAACTGAACCAAGCCTCTCTCCAAGCTAGCTGTGGCACGCTGCCTAGCCACGTGCGAGCTTGCTCCTGGCAGGAGACAAAGTGCTCTCACTCTCCGGCTCAGCAGGCTGCGCGAGCACCGCTGCTGCGGAGTGAGCAGGGGGAGAGAGGGGAGTGAGGGGGGAGAGGAAGAGGAGGAGGAAGAGCAAAATTCCAGCTGTACTTGCTCACATAAGAGCTCCCTGTTCAACAGCCTTGGAAACAGCAACAGCACCAAGTTAGAGGAAGCCTGCACTGTGCCAAGTTGGCACCTGCTGGGGAGGAAAGGAAGCTGCTGAGGAGAAAAAAAAAAATAGAAAGAAAAAAGTGGTGAAGAGTCACTAGAAAGAAGTTAAATATTTAAAGTATGGAAAATGAACATTAAGTGCTGCTTTTGCCCCAAGACTACAGTTTGGCAGGAAAACCTAGGTTAAAATAGCTGAGAAAAACGCAGCCAACACTGTCTCAGGCATCGGTCTTGCTAAAGTGTACAAGTTGAGCAAAGCACAACTTGGTGGACTGCTATGCAAGGAAGATGGAAGGTTAAATTAAATTACAGGAAGCCATGACAAAGATGCAGAACATGGTGTTCTCCACCACATAAAAGAAAGTAATTTCACTGGCAGATTTATCTTTTGGTATAGGTATAAAACAGAATTAAAACTCTTCCCGTTTATTAAAAGGTTCACCAGCTTAAGATGTCTTCCCTAGGGCCCTAAACCAATTCAGGCACTGTGATTGCAATTTGCCTACTGACAATTCACCAGTGATTACATGGGTGTTGACTACTTCTGCTCCTGCAGTTTCTGAGATAGCTCATATTATCAGAACCCTGTCACAATGGTTTTTACTCTGGTAGCCAAAAGCTTTATATTTATAATCATTAATATTAAATGTGTATGAGCATTATAGCACTTGCATACCTCCACATACTCAAATACATTAAAAAAGGTGTTTTAAGTATTTTTTCAATAATTATTCTAGCTAATTAAATGCTACATACTTTCTAAATAATTTAAACACCAAACCACAATTATCAAAATTAACCACCTGTAATGAACCAGCTCTAGGAAAGAACAGGACAAGAGAGTATACTAATGGGGTCAGCAGTAAATCCTGCTATCAAGGTATGCCTCTCAAAACTTTGGCAACCCCTAACAAAGCAAATTTAAGAACATTTGAAGCTGTATTCTAGGTATTTGGCAATCATTATAATTTAGCCATCATGACCATTTGGAGATTTTGCTAATTTGATCTGCAGGGGTTTTTAGCACTAGTCCCAACCTTAAAACCAGAGAGAAACTTCTGATCTTTGATGGTTACAGCCACAAAATATACTGGTTTTAAGTACGAAATAAAATATGTCCCTTTGGTCATTTTATTCTGTCCCACAAGATATCTTTTCAATTATTTCACTACAGTTTCCTAAATATTCTCTCTCCTTGGAGGTTTATATGTGCTTGTTACCACTATGAAAAAAAAAATTGCTAATATATATTAATGTAAAAACTAAACCTAGGTAATAGAAAATTTCTCTGAGGAGTTATTTAAAGATGGTAAGAATCCTGATATTACTCATTTTGACATGAGACCAGAAGAGGCATTAAGTATCCCTGCAACAGCAATGCTTATGGTGACTGTGTACTTCCTACTGCCCTTCTAATACCTGCTGGTTAAGATAAAGACAATTGCATTTAGCTGGAGGTGATGAAGGCCAGGTGGCACAATGTCCAGCATGGCTAGTGTTAGCACAGTGACTCTAGATAGAGCACTGTCATGTGGATGCACTACATATATTCAGTGCAGTATTTTAAGTGGAATATAAAGTAGAGCTCTTCACAAAACTCCTTTTTTATTTTTTTATTTATTTATTTATTTATTTAATGACCACACTTTGGACAGGAAAATGAGGGACAGATGTGTCAAGCTTTCTTTATAAAATGCATCTAAAAAAGAAAATAAAACTTCCATGATGGAAAAACATATTTTGTTTATCCCAAAACAAAATACTGGGGGGAGGTGTGAGTAGCCTATTTTTTTTTTCCAATCATGTAAATTTCTCAGAGAAAAACTTCACTTCAAAAGAAGAAAGCAAAAGGTCAGTGTTTAAACTCTCTGCTGAATTTGTTCCATATTCACTGGGTTGCTCAAAGATGTTTTTTATTAAATTTGATACATTTTCCCCAGCATTAAAATCACTTAATTTCTAGACTTACACTGGAATTGTCTCCTTGCAGTTTGAGTCAGAGCTCTGCATCATTAGATCGATTACACCCTGTTAAGCCTGTGATCTGCAGACATTTTTGGACAGTACATGCAATAAGAAACGGCAAAAAGGAGAATGATTTAGATAATGCAAACGTTATATAAGCTCATGCAGTATCAATAATTGTAACTTTAAAAATAGCAAAAATTTTGTGTATAGGTTTTATTGGCAGAAGATGGCAATATAACCTCAGACTAATTTTTAAAACCTCAAAAGATACATTAAAAAAATAAGAAAAAGAACTAATATGCAGCTATGCCTGGTTTGAAGATAATAGCTGTTGACCAATTTGAAGAAATAACATAGGAAGTTTAGGGAAATAAGAAAGAAAAGGATAATACTAAATATAAGAAGTTATGTCAAAATTATGTAAGACAATATATTGAGTAAACACTATTGAGTAAATAACAATTTATTAAATTGATCTGTTAGCTTGCTTTCATTAAAATGTTTGGTAATTAATGCTTCTGGCTGTAGTTTGTGTGCAAACAATTTGATACAAATCAGTAACTCAAATGTGGCATTTATTAATCTCAGACCATTCCTTAAGAGATCCATTTCTAATCTCTTATTATAAAAGAGAAGACTGTTTCTCGCCACCCACAAGATTGTCTTGTCCTCTTGAGGTTCTGGTGGTTCTGAAGTTTCTCTCTCCAAAATTTTGCCCTGTAGCTAAGATCACTTATAGGAAAATTTAATGGAAATACATACATTGCTCTGGAAGGCTATAGTTTCAAACAAATTATATTTTTGTTTTGTTTATGTTTTATGGAAAAATTGCATAATAATTTTAATCACTTTCTAAACAGCTAAGTTTTCCATTTCCATTTCCATTATTCAACCAGCTCTAGAACTACACAAGTAAAATCATACTACCCTTAATTTCCTATCACACTAAAAAAATTAAATTAGGGGTGTATTTAGATTTACATTTGCAAAAATGCACAATTGTATGTACACATGTTGATTTTTCAGTAAACTTGATCGAAGCTTTCTCTAATTAATTCTGGCATAACTGATTCTAAAAATTTAAAAATTCTTCTGTACATTTAAGAAACTGAGACTGTTGTACCTTGTGCAAGTGCAGGCCTACCTATATGCTTTATCCACACCAATTCCAGATGTGCCTTCCTATTCACTCACCTACTTGGAAAGCAATTTTTTTTGGTGAAGTTATTTTTCCTAACACATTATTTTCCTGATCTAATTCACTGTGTAGCCAAAACAAGCAATTGCACTTACATAAAAGGACAGCAAAGAACAGAGGAAAACAGGGGATGGAGACTAGGAAAGGTATCATGGAAGCAGACATTGCCATTAACTGTTGACTGAGTACACAGAAATCAATCAACTGAAGTATCAGCTACTACTGAAATCTTGTTTCCTAATCACTTGAGAAATGTTATGTCAGTGAAACAGCATCACCATTGAAGAATCACCTAATCATCAGCATAATCTAGCTTAGAAAAAATTTTGCCCAAGTAAAATAAAAAATCCTTATGGCTTTTCACGCAAAAAGGGGCTATATCATAGCAGAAGATTAGGGAGTATAAATACAGTAGTGAAATGGCTGCTGCTGAAGTGGATGAACTAGTGGGAGAGGAGAAAGAAGTGGAATTTGGTATTGTTCTCACCTCCCAGGCAATCCTGTAATGTCATAGCAACAGTGTAAACTACTACTTTGAAATGGTGGGAGGAAAGGTCCCTTAGTTTTATAGTAGGAAAGAAGGTGTGGAAGGGACCCTTCCTTCACTGAGGATCACAGAATTGCTTTGTAGGAAATGCACAATTCAAATTACTTACATTTTAAGGTCAAACTTGGTGCCATGTATAAGCACAGTAAAACTCCGATTGTTCATGAAAACTTTCCATTGCTCTCAACCATAAAAAAGTCAAAATTAATATATCTACTAAATTAAATCTGATGTCATTTAAAATGGGAGCCAATCTGTTTTCAGTTTTGCAATCATTCATTGCTCCTATTTTATTAAACCAAAAGACTGAACAAGCTTAAAATGCATTAACTTAGTTAAAAAAAGCCTGATTTTATGACGCAACTGTCATTGTTCACAGTTCAGTAAGTTCTTTTAAATGTTATACGACTTGTCTGCATTACCTCAAGTGACAGGTTTTATTATAGTTCTTTTTTCAGTATGTATCAGGGTCCCTGCTTCTACCACCCACAGCCATGCTGATCTAAACATTACCTGAAGTCATTTGCTTCACAAGAAGCTCCTACTCTGCAGGTTGACACATGGTAACCATCAGATTCAGAGCAGCTCACAGGAGACATCCTGCACAGCCCTCACAGAGAACATTTTACTCCACAGACATCAAACGGAGATACATACATACCTACCAGGTACAACCAAGTACCTATATTTTAAGTCATTATGTGTCAACTGCTCCATGTATTTGTTTCCCATCTGGGAACTAAGGCATCATGAATTACATTACCTTCCTTCTCTTTCTATTCATTAGCTGAGGGGAAAAAACCTCATACATAGATTCACTTGTCTGATTTTTTCACTGGCTGAAAACAAGCAAGTATAGTCAATGTTAGGAAAAAGACTTTTAAAATTACTAGTAGTATATATATAAATGATGAAGAAATTAATTATTCAAAGGTAGTGAGTCATATAAACCAAATACTGTATTTTACAGGCACTGTGACAGGAACTAAGACTCATAAAAACTTCGGGCAGACATACAATTCCAGGTATTGGTAAGGGAAATGGAAAAACCTGCCCCATTAAAATGCTCATAATCCCTGTGAGAATGTATTTAAAGCAACTCCTAATTAAGTAAAAGACGCTTCCAGTTTCAGCCACAGCAGAGCTTTTTAACTCTTGCAACACATAGGGACACCTTGTTCAATAATAGAAGAGTTCAATTAATTTAACTCATTTTTCTTCTGCTGAAAGACAAGCAGAGGGATTTAACTTTGCTGTATCATAAGCAATAAAAGAGGAGATTTTACTAAATAAGGTTAGCATGAAGCAGGACTCAATGCCTTATCTCTGCCGTAGCCTAGCTGAAGCAAGCAACGGACAGAGTATTTTAAATCACACCACACAAATAAACAATTTCTTTAAAGAGGCAGTTTATGAAAACTAGAAGTGTCTGATGTCCATCTTGGATATCTCTCAAGAAGTATAATTAACTATCAGTCACATGTGAAGCAAAAAATTACATCTTCTTTTTCAAGTAAGTATTGAAGTATAAGGTAAATGGCTGATACTGATACGTGCAGCTGTGAAATGGAAAAATATTTTGGAAATAGACATGCATAAGCAATAGGAGAGGAAAGAATAAGGGTGCAGATTCAAACCTATTAACAAAATTCTTCTCCTGGGTGAAAATAATCCTAGTTTTACCTAGCTTTTACCTTTCAAACACATGATGCGGCCACATTCCCACACCTAAACAATTGCTCCAAACTCATTCTTTCTTTTTCAAATTTACAACCATCCAGCCATAAAAAGAAATGGAACTAAAATGCTACATTTAATCTGAAAGTGTCTCACCTCAAAACAGCATCTAAGACTTCCAAATAACTATAATGCATATTTATTACTTTTGAAGATACATTAAAAAGACCACAAAAATTACGTATAAGTAGCATGGTGCCAGGATCACTTATTATCAGTTTTTACTTTCTCAGGATAGTAACACTCTAAATTACAAAATCAGTGAAACAAATCAGTGAACTGACCTAGCTAAGTCAGTTCGACTAAATTTGAATGTTATGATTCAGGTCTACTGTACCCATCGTTGCTTTCACTTATTCTCAATGGAGGGGAGAAGAAGGAGGAAAGGAAGTTTACTATGCTGTTTCTAACATATATGGAAACAGAACATATAATCTACTAAAGCTTTCAGCTAGAAAAGCTAATAAGCAGTTCAACAACATTCAATAATTTAATATTTTCATTCAATATTTGGAAAGCTATAGATATTATAACAGGAATCCTGTGCAGCATCTGATACTCAAGTGTGCTGACATCAAAGCTTGATCCATTTGAAAAGATGTATTTTAACCAAAATATATGTGATTGGGCTTACGGAGCAAGTGGGTAAACCGAGTAACACGCAGACATTCAAGTTAGGTGAAGTGCTGCCTAAGTCTTTGTATATCTTATTTTTTTGCTCCTGGACAACACAAAAAGTTTACAGTTTCTAAAGTAAATCTTTTATCTAGTGCATACAATTGAATATTTGTTTGGAGGTAGATCAGTGGAGGGTAGCTCAAATTGAACACCTCAGTAATGTCATTGGAAAGCATCCCCATCTTCAACATGGGAAAGTTGATAAATGATATTTAAATGCCAATCAATTATCTATAAAGTTGTCTTCAATCTTTTGAAGCCATGTTTTTTAATTTTTCTAAATAACTCCAAGCAGATAAGACAGTCTAAACCTCATTTTTACCATGAAAGGAATAGATTAAATAACACATGCAAAATTTTATTCTAACAGCTATCTAATAGCTAAAAATCTCATCAAAGTGCAGAAATTTACATCAGTGACACCCTATTAGAGTGGGCAATACAATAAATGTTGAAGTGAAGCAAAAAACACAGATTGTTTTATAGAGCTAACTGTACTACTAAGCAGACTAGTATGTTTAAAGTAGTCTTCCCTCTGCCATGGCTTACTGAAATTACTGCTTTTCTTACACTGATTATAACAAATACAGCATTGTAACAGGGGAAGGTAATGTGGAAGCCCATAGTGAACTGCATTTCTGTAGAACAGTAGTAATTTGTTTCAACATGGAGTTCTACAAAATAAGCACAGTAATAAAAGAAATGTAAAGTTTATCAGGATAGTTCATGACAGTTTTAACCCTTGCTATGTTTCCCTGCAAAGATTTTACTCCAGATACACATCACTCAGACCTACAGACGCTGCAAAGAAATTTTGGACATTTGCACAGGAAAAACACATTGTGATTCTGAAGAACTTCCAACATTCCCTCTAGAATGTGCCCACTGTGTGTACACTATCACCAGCCTTGTTTTGGCTGCTTTTCACCCCACTGTCTCAACATACAGTACTAACACTTTAGGGACACTTTTAAAACTGTTTGCTAATGATATGTACTGGCTTCCCATAGCAGAGGAAGTGGGAGAAACCAAGGTCAGCAAGTTCTTGTTATGCCACCTACCAAATGCGTACTAAATGGAGTTTGGCTGGAACAATAAATTGCTAATCACTACTACTGAGTTTGCAAACATATTAGTTACAAACAAAATCTAAGCTCTTTTCAGCTCATTTGCTATATATTCTCAGCTCTTCCTGATATACTAGTTCCTTCCTTCAACATTATCTTTCATTAACAAAGTGTTATATTCACATATGTCACGGAGTGAGAGCTCAACTGAAACATAGATACACCATCAGTATCTGAAGCATAGGTTAAAGAATTATATGTGGCAATGTTCCACCGTATTATCTCACAGCAAACATAAAAGGGACAACAGAGATATTTCTTAAAGAAGATTTTATCTCCCAAGAAAGCTCATGCCCAACCAGTGAAAAAGGAGTGTTGGAAGAAAGCAATCTGACAGCTGCTGACTCTGCCTAACAAATACACCAGTGTACTTGAGACACTACTTTGAAAATCTTTATGACGTTTATAAGGAAGGTTTTTAGATTCACACCAAAAAATATCTAACTGCTTTTTATCTGCACTTTTATTAGACATACTTATTGGTAGCAAGCTATAATAACATAAAAAATATCCAAAATAGCTCATTTAAAAGTAACTCCAACAATCCACTAAATATTCTGCATTAGTATCTAGCCATGAAGATAACATTACCGACAAAATACCTATTCTGTCAAAAGAATGGTTTATGGTTGATAAAGACTACCATAACGACCCCATGCAACGCTACAGGCTTCAGGAGGAGTGGCTGGAAAGCTGCCTGGCAGAAAAGGACCTGGGTGTGCTGGTTGACAGCCGTCTGAACATGAGCCGGCAGTGTGCCCAGGTGGCCAAGAAGGCCAACAGCATCCTGGCCTGTATCAGAAACAGTGTGGCCAGCAGGAGGAGGGAAGTGATCATGCCCCTGTACTCGGCACTGGTGAGGCCAGACCTGGAATACCGTGCTCAGTTTTGGGCCCCTCACTACAGGAAGGATGCTGAGGTGCTTGAGCATGTCCAGAGAAGGGCAACAAAGCTGGTGAGGGGTCCGGAGCACAAGTCTTATGAGGAGTGGCTGAGGGAACTGGGGTTGTTTAGTTTGGAGAAGAGGAGGCTGAGGGGAGACCTTATCGCTCTCTACAACTACCTGAAAGGGGGTTGTGGCAAGGTGGGTGTGGGTCTCTTCTCCCAACTAGCAACAAAATGAGAGGAAATGACCTCAAGTTGTGCCAGGGGAGATTTAGATTAGATATTAGGAAAAATTTCTTTACTGAGTGGTCAAGCATTGGAACAGGCTTCCCAGAGAGGTGGTGGAGTCACCATCATTGGAAGCGTTCAAAACATGTGGAGGTGGCACTTCGGGACATGGTTTAGTGGGCATGGTGGTGTTGGGTTAACGGTTGGATTTGATGATCTTGAAGGTCTTTTCCAACCTTTATGATTCTGTGATTCTGTGATAAGAGTTATCTGCCCTAAAAATTACAACCAGTTCTCAAAGATGTGCCAGATAGCATGAAGTAACTACATGTTGTAGTTTAATGCCATCCAGTAACTGAGCACCACGCAGCCGCTTGCTTACTCCTCTCCACAGCCCCACCACTGGGATGGAGAGGAGAACCAGAAAAAAAAAAAAAAAAGGTAAAACTCTTGAGTTCAGATAAAGACAGCTTAATAAGACAGCAAGGGAAGAGAAAATAATAACAACAACAATAAAAGAATATAGAAATCAAGTGATGCGCAGTACAATTGCTCACCACTCACCGACCGATGCCCAGCCAGCTGCTGAGCCATGGTTACCTCCCCTCGGCCAACTCCCCCTGGTTTATATACTGAGCATGACATTGTATGTTAGGGAATATCGCTTTGGCCAGTCTGGGTCAGCTGTCCTGGCTGTGCCCCCTCCCAGCTTCTTGTGCACCTCCCCACTGGCAGAGCATGGGAAACTGAAAAGTCCTTGACTGAATATAAACACTACTTAGCAACAACTAAAACATCACCCTGTTATCTACATTCTTCTCATCCTAAATTCAAAACACAGCACTATACCAGCTGCCAGGAAGAAAATTAACTCTATCCCAGCTGAAATCGGGACAATATCCACCCCTTATTCTATACCACCAACATCATGGCCAAGTCCTGCATTCATTCCAATGAATCACCACCACTTCTCCTGCCTTTTGATATATATACACAGAGATAACATTCCCTTAGTCTATGGGTCATCCTCCTAAAAACTCCATTGAGCTCATTTAGTCCATGACTTTGGGCTCCATCTGTCATAACAATCCTTCAGGGCAGGAGAGATGTGTGGTGTTGGATTGTTGCATGCTAAAGCCAGTTCTGGTTCCATCACCACTGTGCTTGTCTGGTTCCATCAGCACTGCACTTTGCTCAGTTTCAAAGTTCATTCT
Source organism: Phaethon aethereus (assembly GCF_964289735.1). Classification (NCBI taxonomy): domain Eukaryota; kingdom Metazoa; phylum Chordata; class Aves; order Phaethontiformes; family Phaethontidae; genus Phaethon; species Phaethon aethereus. Next base: position 47,767,209 of record NC_138579.1, on the reverse strand, counting down.
TACATACATTCAAAGTGATTCTTACTGCAATACCTTTGATATAGCACATAGCAACTCTGGAAGTGATGACAATACAGTATTATATATCAAATAACATCATACAATTAAAATCATTGGCTATTCTCACCCAAAACCAAATCCCCTTGAGGTACACATCGGACTTCCCAATCCTTCCACATCACCCACCAAGTACACCCAGGTCCCTGAGCAAAAACAATCCCACGCATAGGTATGCCTCTGCCTGAGGCTGGAATAACCCAGACTGTCTTCCCTAACATATTCTTTGTGTGCGCTACAGGGACCTTATCTGCTCTACATTATGCAAAAGTTTTGACTGGGAAGGGCCAACTCAATTGACAGATCCCCAATGTTGTCTAATCAGTTGGCTTTTGCTAAATGTGTGTCCCAATGTTTGAAGGTCCCACCACCCATTGCTCTCAGTGTAGTCTTTAACAGTCCTTTGTATCGTTCAATTTTCCTGGAGGCTGGTGCATAATAGGGTATGTGATACACCCACTCAACACCATGCTCTTTCGCCCAGGTGTCTATGAGGTTGTTTTGGAAATGCTTCCCATTGTCTGATGCAATTCTTTCTGGGGTGCCATGTTGCCATTAAGACTTGATTTTCAAGGCCCAGGATAGTGTTCCAGGCAGTGGCATGGGGCATGGGATATATTTCCAGCCATCCAGTGGTTGTTTCCACCATGGTAGGTACATAGCGCTTGCCTTGGTGGGTTTGTGGGAGTGTGGTATAGTCAATCTGCCAGGCCTCCCCCTATTTATATTTCAGCCATTGTACTCCATACCAGACAGGTTTTAACTGCTTGGCTTGTTTGATTGCAGTGCATGTTCCACATTCATGGATAACCCATGCAACAGCGTCCAGTGGTCAAGTCCACCCTTCGATCACAAGCCTATCTATAAGTTGCATCTCTTCCCTTCGCATCTATTCATCTTGGGTGTCACGGGCCCATCAAGCTATAAATAATTCACCTTTATGTTGGCAGTCCAGATCTACCTGAGCCACTTCAATCTTAGCAGCCTGATCCACCTGCTGGTTCTTTTGATGTTCTTCAGTGGCCCAACTCTTGGGTACATGGGCATCTACATGGCGTACTTTTACAACCAGATTCTCTCGTCAGGCAGCAATATCTTGCCACAATTTGGCAGCCCAGATGGGTTTGCCTCTGCGCTGCCAGTTGCTCTGCTCCCGTTTCTGTAACCACCCCCACAGGGCATTTGCCACCATCCATGAACTAGTACAGAGATAGAGCACTGGCCACTTTTCTCGGTCAACAATGTCAAAGCCACCTGTATGGCCTTCAGTTCTGCAAATTGGCTCAATTCACCTTCTACTTCAGCAGTTTCTGTAACTTGTCATATAGGACTTCATACAGCAGCCTTCCACCTCCAACTTTCCCACAATACAATAAGACGCGTCAGTGAACAGGGCATACTGTTCTTTTTTTTCTGGTAGTTTATTATACGGTGGGGCATCTTCAACATGTGTCACCTCTTCCTCTTGCAATATTCTGAAATTTTTGCCTTCTGGCCAGTCCATGATCACTGCCAAGATTCCTCGGTGACTGGGGTTTCCTATTCAAGCCCACTGTGTGATCAGTACAACCCACTTACTCCACCTAGCTTCAGTTGCATGATGCATAGAGAAGACCCTCCCTTTGAACATTCAGCCCAGCAGTGGCAGTGAGGATGCCAGGAGGAGCTGTGCTTCAGCACTTCTGAAGCAACTCAAACTCCTTCATATGCTGCCAGTATCTCTTTTTCAGTTGGAGTATAGCAGGCCTCAGATCCTCTGTATCTCTGACTCCAAAACCCTAGGGATCAACCTCAAGTCTCTGCTGGTGCCTTCTGCCAGAGGCCCCAGGTAGGGCCATTCTCCTCATCTGTGGTGTAGAGCACGTTTTTAACATCTTGGCCTGCCTGGACTGGCCCAAGGGCTACTGCATGCATTATTTCCTGTTTAATTGGTTCAAAGGCTTGTTGTTGTTCAGGGACCCATTTAAAATCATTCTTCTTCCAGGTCACCTGATAGAGAAGGCTTACAATCAGACTGTAAATTGGAATATGCATTCTCCGAAAACCCACAACGCCTAAGAAAGCTTGTGTTTCCTTTTTGCTAGTTGGTGGGGACATACCTGTTATCTTATTGATCCATTGGGGTCTGATGATGTCCATCTTGCCATTTTATTCCTAAAAACTGGATCTCCTGTGCAGGTCCCTTGACCTTATTTTGTTTATGGCAAAACAGCTTTAGGAAGGATTTGAATTATTTACTTCCCTTTCTGAAAAAATTCTTCTGCTCTGTTGTCCACGATGATGATGTCATTAATGTACTGCAGGTGTTCCAGAGCTTCATCCTGTTCCAGTGCAGTCTGGATCAGTCCATGGCAAATGGCAGGGCTGTGTTTCCACCCTTGGGGCAGTCGATTCCAGGAGTACTGGATGCCCTTGCAGGTGAAAGCAAACTGTGTTCTGCACTCTGCCACCAAAGGGATTGAGAAAAACACGTTAGTGGTATCAGTTGTGGCATACCACTTGGCTGTCTTTGACTCCAATTTGTATTGGAGTTCTAGCATACCTGGCATGGCAGCACTGAGTGGTGGCATGACTTCATTCAGGCCACAATACTGTCAGTCTCCACACTCCATTAGACTTTCGCACTGGCCATATGGGGCTGTTAAAGGGTGAGCGAGTCTTGCTGATCACTCCTTGAATCTCTAGCCGACGAAATAGCTTATGGATGGGCATCAGGGAGTCTCAGTTGGTGTGATATTGCCACCAGTGCACCACTGTGGTAGCAGTCAGCTCCTGTTGGTCTTCAACCCTCAGCAAACCCACAATAGAAGGGTTCTTCAAGAGACTGGACAAGATGGACAGCTGTTTAATTTCCTCCATCTCCGGCAGCTATACAAAAAGCCCACTGTTACCCTTTTGGGTCCTTGAAATACGCTCTCCTGAGGTAGTCTATGCCCAGGATGCATGAAGCCTCTGGACCAGTCACAATGGGGTGCTTCTGCCACTCATTCCCAGTTAGGCTCACTTCAGCCTCCAGTACAGTCAGCTGTTGGGATCCCCCTGTCACTCCAGAAATACAGATGGGTTCTGTACATTTATAGCTTGATGGCATTAGGGTACTGGTGTCCACTAGAGTCATATACTGCTGTGGGTCTGATGTGCTAAGCCATCAAATCCACATAGTCCAATAAACATTGTAATCGCTTTCCTCTGCTTGGCTGGAGGCAGGGCCCCTCTAGTCCTGGGCACAGTATCCATTACTCACTTCTTGTAAATATGAATCAGAAGTCCTTTTATTAAGATCAGACCATCCCTTCTACCCTGTCTGGGAAACTGCTCACTGGAGACTGGAGCAGTAATTTTCCTGGAAGAACTCCCTTTTGTGATAATTTCTCCTTGCAACTCATGTACTCATGCTTCTAGGGTTGATGTAGATTTTCCATCCCATTTCCTCATATCCTCTCCGTGGTCATGCAGATAAAACCACAGGGTGGCCCGAGGTGTGCACTCTCTACATATTCTCTCTTGAGCAGAAGAATGCTTACCGCTAACAGCTGAGATACTGGTCCATACAGGTGGGGAATACAGCATATCCAATTTGAGTTGCTGAAACATCTGGAACAGTTTTTGAAACAGGTTTTCAATCTCTTCAGATAGTTTTTCCACAACTGAGATACAGGCCCATACGGAGGAGGAGAGATTTTCTTTGTATTGCTGGAGTTGGCCAGCCAATTTCATTCACTGTTGGTCCCTCTTTGTTTTTCCAGGCCATTATTGCCAATGTGTTGGCATATGACAGTGGTACACTCCATACAAACTTCAGCCACACAGGTCACGTGCACTGGACTTCATCTGGATCTGTGTTGCCCACGTCATTATATATCACCTCCACCATGGCTAATTCCCTCAGATACAGGATACCTCTCTCCAAGGGGGTCCATTTGCTTGGGTGACATATTAACATTTCCTTGAAGATTACATATAACACCTTTCCTTCACACCAAACAGGAGTCACCTCAAGAGGCTAAGGGCTTGTGTCCTTTTTCCAATCACCTTTTCAATGCCCCCTTCTCTAGAAAGGAATACCAGCTGCTTGGCTTCCCTACCCTCTAATTCCAGGCTACTGGCCCTGTTATCCCAGCATCAGAGCAGCCAGGTGACAATGTGCTCACCTGGACAACGACTGAAAGTCTGTTGACATATCTCGCAGCTCACTCAGGGATAGGGATCAGGTGGTTACCTCTGGTTCTGCCTCTTCCTCCTCCAGGTCTCGTGATGGCCCTTCTTCATAATCCTTTACTAAACGAGCTGACTTTCATGTCCATTTATTCTTGTGCATAGCGGCAAACAACACTAGCATGGGTTGGTTCTCTGGTTCATCTGCAGTGTGTATCGTGGCGGTTAGAGTAACCACAGTGTGCCCATGTCCACACTGAGGACTGGTAGCAGATGGGGTGGTATTTTTAAATAATTGTTTAACTTTCCTGAAACAAATTCAGGAGTAGGAGCAACAGGAACATTCCGGTTTGAACATCCCAAGGATATTCAAAATTCTCAAAACCTATTGTAACTAGCCTAGAGGAGAAGAAGGTGGTGAAGGAAGGTTTCTCCCCTGTAAATTAGCTCTCTGAGGAGAAAATATAAAAAGTGTAATTATTAATACTTTCTGAGAGATGGCTTCTGAAGTACAGAGGTGATGGCAGTGCTGACTACAAATACCAGTGTCACAACCAGCCATTTTATCATATCATAAGCCACTGTTGCAAAGTACAGCACAATGATAATGTTGACCCAGCTCCCAGAAATAAAACAGCACATAAACAGCACAACAGGGAATATATACTGAAAGTAAGTTGTTTCATAACAGAACCCTAAGAACAAGCACAACAACTTCAAGAGCAAATACATCCACACTGTGACCAGTGATTATCAAACTACTATGATGAAGGTTTATAACAAATTTGTCCTAACGTGCTCTGGTCAGATTTGTATTATCTCAACCCTTTGAGCCCCACGTTGAGTGCCAAAATTGAATGTCCCAGTTTAACCCCAGCTAGCAACTAAGCACAACGCAGCTGCTCGCTCACTCCTCCCTCCCCCCCAGCCAGTGGGAGGGGGAGCAGAATTGGGGACGGGGGGAGGTAAAACTCATGGTTTCAGACGGAGACAATTTAATAGTACAGGGGAAAAAAAGGTGCTGAAACCTCCACTCAGAAATTTTCAGGAATCAGCATGGCAATAACACAGGCTTAGACTAGATTGTGAGACATCCCTTTTAACCAAAATTTCTAAGATCCTACAAAAATCAGGAAGAACTGTAATGGCAAAAAGAAAATAATATAATTTATACGTATGTGTGTTGTGGTTTAACCCCAGCCAGCAACTAGGCACCACGCAGCCACTCACTCACTCCCCCTCAGTGGGACGGGGGAGAGAATCAGAAGAGTAAAAGTGAAAAAAGTCATGGTTCGAGATAAAGACAGTTTAACAGGTAAAGCAAAAGCCATGCACACAAGCAGAGCAAAACAAGGAATTCATTCACCACTTCCCATGGGCAGGCAGGTGTTCAGCCATCTCTAGGAAAGCAGGGCTCCATCACACATAACATTTAACTTGGAAAGACAAAACACAGTAACTCCAAACGTCCCCCCTTCCTCCTTCTTCCCTTCACTTTATATGCTAGGCATGATGTCATATGTAATGGCCAGCTTTATATGCTGAGTGTGACATCATACGATATGGAATATTCCACAGCTGGTGTCAGCTGTCCCAGCTGTGTCCCCTCACAGCTTCATGTGCACCTCCAGTCTACTCCCTGGTGGGGTGGGGTGAGAAGCAGAAAAGGCCTTGACTCTGTGTAAGCACTGCTCAGCAATAACAAAAACATCTCTATATTATCAACACTATTTTCAGCACAGATCCAAAACATTGCCCCATACTTTCTACTATGAAGAAAATTAACTCTATCCCAGACAAAACCAACACAATGTGTAATTGTATTAAGATATATAGAATTATAAAGACATTATTTGCAGATGTAGGTAAAGTATACCAGTGAGTTGATATGACAAACTGTAAAAAGGTTTAAGTCAAGTCTGTTTCATATCTACTTCAGCAAAATTCAGTTAGAGATTGCTAAAATAAATTGAGTTTTCTTGAACTAGTCTCCAGTTTTAGTACTTGATTTAGTGATACCAGAGAAAAATGAGTTTTAAAAACCCCTTTCTTTGATTTTCTGCTTCACCATATATTCTCCCATCCCATTTTCATAAATATAATTTTTTTTCCCCCTGATGCGACGATGTCAGACTAAAGCATGAACTGAAAACAAGCTATGGAATCTTATTATGACAAACATGCTCCTGCTCATTAAAGAAGGGAAAAAATTACAGTGAAATTGTTCTAATTTTAAAGTACGCCATGAAATATTTGTTGTGATAATAATAAGAATGACCTAACATCAGTATTGACCTAAGAGAGTTGATTTCATTGGGTTTAATGACCCATTATGCATAGTTAATAGACCAGAGCTTTGCTCTAAGCTATCAGATCAAAGCATATTAATAGACAGACGCATTCTACCGGCAATTTAGTGTTCAGAACTTATTTGCTGCTAACCTTCTGAAGTTTATTCTTAAAATTCAGCTTTACCTGAGACACCCCAGTCCCAAAATACATGCAAACTGAACAGGACTCTGGAAGACCATTAAGCCTAAATAATTTATTTTGCAGAAACACTTCAAAATTATTCAGAGACTACCTTGATCTTAGCAACCATTATGAGGTGTTAGAAAAATAACTGAAAATTACTATCTTTTGCTATCAGTGAGTCGCTCAAGTCCAATTTAATTCCTAGATGCAGTTTTCAGAAGAAAAACAGCCTTAAACACCGTAAACTTAAATACTAGAAGTTACATCAAAGAAATCCCATTTTAGTACTTTGCAATTTGCAAATGATATTATTAATACTAGAAACACATCTGTTTTTTATGAAATATCATTTGTGTCTTTTCTTTTACTCAAACTGTTTATCCCTTAAGGCATTCAATTTTTAAACTGGTTCTTTCAGAATGATGTTCACATTTAAAGAATGGCTTCTAAACTACGAAGCATGCATTTGTAGCCCATGTAGAAATACCAGAGCTGTTTTAGTGTAGTTAGTTTCTATACCAGTGACAAAGGAGCCGCAGAGCGGTTGGTTCAACACATGCGCCCCAGTCATATACCTGGAGATCTGTTCTGTGCCTGACTGTAACCCCCAGCCCTGGGACAACTGTGTGGTGCAAAGTCTGTTTAGTACATTACAAATGTCTGACCTTAGCTCAGTTTTGCTGAGAAACTTATTCCAAAATATGAGTAAGTGCATGAGCTAAGACCATGAAAGACTAAAAAAGTCAAAGCAGAGGGGTGTTATTTTTGACACAGGCATCCTTATCAGCTTAAAGATTTGATAGTAAAAATATTGACATAAAAAGCTAAGAATAAAAAAAAGATAATTGAAAGATGATAGAAAATTGGCCTGTTGCAAGGAAAATAAAGGCTGACTTCCTCAATTCACTGCAGACTGCTGGCCGGCAGAGACTTATCAGCTGTCCCGTCAGGGTCAGTAAATCTAATAATGTTACCTATTTACTGTTCATATTAGCCAATACATACTTGCTGACTTGTTATATCCTGCCCTTTTCCCAGTGGTAAAAAGTATCTGAACAAGACTGATTTGAACAGGTTGGAGGTTACACCAGCATATACAGACATTTTAAAGGCCAAGTAGGTGCACGCGTCTGTGCTGCAATCACTGCTTGCCTTCCACAGGATGTACATGAATACCATCCTCAGTACAGAACAGCTTTACAAAACTATTCTATTAGGTATCCAAGCAAAAGACTGTAGTGAGAAAATATGAAAAATAAATATTATAGTAGGAAAATAATGTAAAATTAATCAAAGTCTTCAACAGCTAATGCTGAAGTTCTTGAGTTTAAAGTATGACATTTCTCATTGTGTGTTTTCCCATTTAAAGTGTGATTAACAAGATTTGAACACTTGACCTCTGAAAGACATTTCCTTACTCATGCAATGAGTAAAGGCTGTAATACCTGGAGCATGTACACAAAATCAAAAAAACTCTCATAAGTAGAGTGAAATTCAAATACAATCCAGGCATAAAGGCAAGTAAGGGCTTAGTATAATTATCATTATACTTCAAATCTTTATTATCTAATTCCAGATATATCTATTAATTCACATTTCTTTGAACCGAATCCTTCAAAGAGAAAAGAAAGAGGCCATGGTAAGAAGCGTGGAGTTCTGCTAAAGTACGCCAGGACTCTGGCATGTTTGCAGGCAACAGCCAACAACCTTTTCAGAAGGGTTTCAGAAGCTCCAGGAGCTTAAACCTTATTATGAGCAAACTGCCCTGCAGGTGACATCTTCCCACCCTCTTGAAACTAGGCCACTCAGAAAATGGTCAGCATAGAATATCCAATAGATCAGAGACAATTATGTTTTAATTATTTGTCCCACCAAATGGTAAAATTCTCCCTTTTGTACTCTTTTCACCTAGTCCTATGTGCCCTTTCACATGTATCCCATACCAGTCTTCAATACTGATGGTTAGTACCTATCATTACCTTTTTACCGTGACTGCATATACAATAATATTATTTTAATGTTCTTGAAAACTCATGAACAGGCAGAGTTCAGGCTTGCTTTTCATGGAGTTGAGCTGAGTTACAGAAAGAAAAGAACTATAATCACAATCTGTTCACCCAATTGACATCCATTCGTTTCATTGAGAGTCTTATTTACCTCTAGCACTTTCATAGTTCTTTTATGTAATAAAATTTCATTATTATAGACTCTCTAATTCACAAATGTAAAAATAACTTAGGAATATCTATTAGACCTTAAAATATGAATAAAGTGCAATTGTTCAAAGTCATTCCTCCATGCCACAGGTCAACTATTGACACAACAAATAAGTAACTAAGCACTTTATAAGCATATGACAACATCAATATTCACTTACGAGTTCTTATGGCTTTTTGAGAACATGCTAACAGCATTTAAGTATAATTCTTTACATTCACACAGTAAGTCTTTACAGCTGACACTTCTCAGCTATGGTAATCATAGGCAACACCTTTTTGGAAGATTTTCAAAATAAAAAGACTTCCTTTGTATTCTGCTGGTTTAACTTAATGCCAGTGTTCCCAATTTACAGATGCTAATTTTGTCTTTGACTTCTCTCGGAAAAAGCATGCCTTAGACAGGAAGGAGAAAAATGAAAAGTGTCTAGCTGCTGGTAATGTGATAGTTTTGCATGTAAGCTGACTTGCACTTTAGGATAGCCTTGGACCAATTAACCAAGTAGCAAATTGCTAAGCAGGAGTTCAGGTACTGTGTCCTTGAAAGTGTATGTAGCCAACCGTTCATCTGTAGAAATTAAAGGCTAGGGATAATGGTTATATCTATGGGTAATGGTTATATCTAGAAAATGGGAGAAGCTAAAATACCCAAAAATACTACTTAATGTACTAGAAGTATATTTGGTGAATGCAGCTAGGGACAGAAGACAGAAAAATCATCCATATTCTTCTGTTAGAAATAGCCAAATTCTTGCCTACCAAAGATGAAACTTGCTGTCCCCTAAGCTCAAAATTAATATTTTATTAAGTATCATTCATCGGGTTAATCAATCATCTATAAACCTAAGCCTGTATTAATATTAAACCTGTAAAAACAACAATGGGAGAGATGAAAAAAATCAAATGCAGGAGAGGAGGAATGCACATTCTGAAAGGCATTCTGAAAAGGCAGCACATCCTGTAAAGTCATGCCAGTCTTGCAGTGCTATTATCAGGGCTCTCAACTTCAAATTCCCTTTAATTTTCATTGTTCTTCTATAAAAAGACACTTTACTTATAGGAAAGAGTTATAGGTTCCACCCATACAATTCTACCATGCAAAATTATCTATATATTACAAAATGCTATGTTAAGAGACAAGTTGTTTGGTTTTTATATATAATTACCAAAATTAATCCCTGAATTAGAGCCTATCTTTAAAGTTCAACAATAACAATAAGAACATATTTAATGGCTAAAGTTAGAAACATAGACACAAAGTACAAAAAAGCTGATACATGGCACAATAGGAAGGTACCAAAAGTCTTTATTAATTTATGAGAACTTCTGAGTACTTGTGAAATCAGGGCTATTTACCTTTCCTTTCTCACTGAAATTAGATCTTACACATGGCTGATATCAGGGAGCCTTTTTTTCCTTCAGACATAAGCAATACATTGACCAAGAACAAATCTCATAGTTCATTCATTCAAACCAATTGCATTTGTCAGTAACAATGTATACTCAATTACCTGGCAGATAGAGCAAAAATGCAGCACTGAACATTAAATTGCAAAGACAACTGACAATGGAATTTTGAAAGGATGAATAAGCATTTATTTATGTGAAATGGAAGAGACAGCAAACAGTAATTTGTGTGATGCAGGACCAGGGTGGGAAACGACACCAACTGTTGCATTCGGACTCCACAAAGAAAAACAGACAAAAGAGGCTGATGTCCTACCCCATCCCCACAACCCTGTCCAGCCATCCCATGCTGTATCTAACTCCAGTTCCCCTCACCAGGCCTGGTTTTGACCCCACCTATAGACCAACATCCTGGCCTGACCTTGGCCTGTCCCATGGAGATGCCTGATGCCCCAGGGCTGGGGCTGCCTCCAGCCAGCCCCCCAGCCCTGCTCCCTGGCAGGGATCCTGCTCCCTGGAGAGTCCCTGGCTGGTAAAGTCCTGCCCTGCTGGGGACACCCCACAGAAACCCAACTGGCAGAGAGCCCCCCCAGTGCCCTGACAGTAAGTTTCAAAGAAAAAAGTATCTGATAGAACTTTTTCCAGTAAGCAATTTCCTCATAAAATCAACTCTGATGATCTGACTGATATTCAGATACACTCAAAGCACTAGAAATCTCACAGCTAATTCTTGCATTAAGGATATTTAAAAAGTTCCTCCAAGCTTCAACTCAAAAATAGACTCTTTGGAGAAGGTTTCCTCAAGTGGAGAAGAGTCTTTGAGTAAGATTTTTATCACCTTATTCTAACCAAACACCCTCAAAACATTAGGTGTATTCATCACTTTGCTGAAAACAAAATAAATAGAAAAAAATAGCAGTCCATTAGCCTTAAGTAGCTTATGAGAATGTTTGTGTTTCACATGAATAAATTTAATTAGTGCTGTGGGTGGCAGAGCTCCATTACTCTCCACCTTAATCCTTTGTAAAAATTACCCAACTGCAATATGAACCATATCCTTTAAACAGCTCTCTACATTTCTATTCAGAAAACATAGCCATATGGTCTGAGGTGCTCATTCCAAAAAAAAGGGTAAAACCATACAGAGTATAAGTAAAGTCAACCTATGTAATTGTAACCTACACAAAGACTGGAGCCAACTGTAGTACTCATCAGATATCTTGGGAATGCTCTGCTGCTTGTTACTTCATTAAACTTAAAAGAGTTACTGAAAGTTGACAGAATTTGTAGAGAAATAAAAATGTCCTTTTTTGGCACAATGCTCTGCATTTTGTATCAGCATGAAAAGTCATTGTCTTCTCTATTTGTTTTTCTCTGAGCAGCTGCGTTCACCGCAGAAGCATTAACCAAGCATATTCTACCCACAAAGACAAAAAAACCAAAAACCTTTCTATAACAGGTACTGCTTACACTTGTATCGACACTCTGTGTGGCACCTTTTATTCCTCCCATGAAAGGATTTCATACGGACTCTCCATATCTGCTTTATATTTTTAGTGATTCTAATAATAGATGCAAAACTTAGTTCTCTATCACAGGTCACAAGGAAAGAAAGCTCTGTTTCCCTGAAATTACAGCCCAAATAAGTCTGGAGTTTTTTAACCAGATGTAAACTGTGCCTCAACTTGCTCCCAAAAGCCACTGTATGTGTCTTATGCTGGCTTGCACATAAAAGCCAGCCTAGAGGTATACTCACACTCATTGTGCCATATGAATGTGCAATTCAAACGAGCTCAGAGAAGCTGCAGTATCTTTTAAGGGGAAAAGATAATTCTATAAAGCTTGAGCAATAGCTGCATTCATGTGCATCTCTTACATTACATTAAAAAAAAAAATAAACTAAGTAGATAGTGGGCCTACTACCCCCAATCCTACTGATGAATGCTTGGACAGTGAAAGAATAGAAACTCTTTAAATAAGGTGAAAAAGCTCTACAGAACTTTAGCTAGAAAAGGCTTTAAAAGGAATGATCAATTGGCTATTGCAAGGAACAGACAAGAGCACATCATCATAAGATAACCCTCTAACAAAATATGGATCTTGATTTATATTTTATCATCTCTTGAATAAGTAGTAGGATTGTTTGGGTTTTTGTTTGTTTTATACACAGACGTACACCCACACCTATATACATACGTGTATTCATAAAGTGTAACAAATTGTGCCACTGACACATTGAAGAAACCCCCCAAACACCATAAATTCAGTTCTATTTCCAGTCTTAAACTTTTGTGTGACTAAGACACACAGTTTTTGACTATTACATGAAAACCAAGTTTGGCCTTCCTGAATGCACAATGTTAGGACTGCCTATCTTTATTTGATCAGAACTGAATTTTCCATTAAGTCTCCTTTTCTCCTTTCCCCCAGTAAACTGGCATATACATAAGAACATAAAAATAAAAGACAAAAAGTCTTAAGCAAGATAAAAGGCCCTGCAACATCAGTCATTAGTAAGTTAATTCTTCTAGTTATTTTCAAAATAAATATTTTCTCTAACATTTGATATTGCAGAGATTTCCAGTACTGTCTCACTGTCTGAGCTGGAACTACCTCCACAGAATTTGCCATTCTTAAATAACTTTAACATATTGGTCATCCCAAGAGTTTAAAATTTCAGGACACCCAGAAATGTCTGGGTGTACCTTTGGTACTCTCTTATTGTGCCATGTATCAGCTTTTTTGTACTTTGTGTGTATGTTCTTAATGTTATTGTTGAATTTTAAAATTTCAGGACACCCAAAAACATCTGCTCTGAATGCTTACTTAATTTGTAGGCGCTTAGTTATACTTATCTCAAGTACAACATTGATATTCCAGTTAATGAATTCTAACAGTGAAAGGTATTAAGACAATAACAACTGTAAGATCTGATTAAATTTATTCACTCAATCTTAACAGTCATAATTTCACAGATCCAAGGTTTCATAGTTTCAGACTTTTTTTTCATTTGACTATCTTGAGAAACTACTCTTCCTCATCCCTGAAAATTGACTACAGGGACAACATACTAAGTCAACAGTTTTGCTCAACCCAATGCAGCAATTTCCAGCAGTGGCTGCAAACTTGCCCAGGGAAAAAGCAAGTTCAATGAATGCATAGATCAAATTTCCAGTCAATACTCCTACAACTTCCAACTATTTTCACCTGAGACTGTTCCTGAAATGAATTTGATGCCAATATTTTAAGCAGTCTTCATTTAACTATCTTCCATGAACTCATACACTCTACTACTGAATTTTATTCTATTATTATAAGCTCATAAATGAGATGAGACTGACTAGAGACAAAGGAGACCAATGAGCTAATCTTAGAGCAACCATGCAGAGTGTTTGCCTTGGAATGGAAATGTAGATGTTGGAAACTGACCTAATCCTAGTTATTTTTCAGATTTTTCAAGATGCCTCTTTTCATGAAAGTCAGAAGAGCTTTTCTGAACTGTCCTTGGGCCTCTATCTTCCAGACTGAAAATAGCAACAGTATCATTTCCCCATTACTGATCATTAGTTGTCAGATATGATAGTAGAAACCATACAAGAAGTGTCCACAGATAAACAAAACCTGACTCAACTCTCTGCAGACGTGGGCAGTAAGAGTCAGCATAGCTTATTTGCCAGATAAGCTATTAACTTTTTGCAGATTTTGCCTGCATACTAGTAAAACACCCCCTGCTAAATCCACACTGTTTGAAAGCTACAAACGGGGACAATACAAAACAAGGAGAAAAGTTACACCCTTCAATCATCTTGGAACATAGCCTGAAAACATTTTTTGAGAGAGATCTTTTAAAATAATTACATCCTTCTCATAAAAATAAGGACTCCCCCAGGAGACAGCATGTAAGTCTTATCTTTCACATGGAGTAAAGAACATATTCTGTAAACGTATGCTATATCCCTGGTTTACCTCGATTCTGCAGTCCTTCCCTCTTGTTTCCACTCCCACTCCATAAAGTAGAACAGCAAATTCATTACATAGGCTTAAGATAATTTATTCAACCTCAAAAGAGTGATCCAGTGTGCAAGGAAGCACTACTGGCCAACTGCAGAATCCACTAGTCTAGACAGTACTGACTCGTGGCAATAATATGTAGGAGTCCAAATCCCACTGCTGAAGACCTGTGCTTTCTCTTCACTGTAATCCAGTTTGTTTGCCTTAAGGAGAAATCAAAAAAGGTACATGAAATTTGTAAATAGGTTTTCTAAACTGTGATACAGTGATTTGACAATATCATAGTTGTTCTTCAGTCTGTGCAAATAACAAAGTGTTACATTAAGACCAAAGACATATAAACCCACCATTTTTTAATATACTAACTGGACATAGCATATACTACTCAATAAAATAATATGGTAAATATAATGCTTTAGTTGAGTGAATTAAGGACTTAAAGAAATTCAGTCATGGGGATGGAGAGTAAGAAATCTATTCAGTGTCCTTGCTTCTGATCCATTAATGGTTAGGTCATGGTTGATTTCTAAGGTTCAGTTGTTTTTCATTCATGAGACCAACCGAAAACATGCAGAGCTGACCTAAATCAAGTTTTTTCTCATGCAGTACTTCAGTTGTGTATCTTCACATTGTCATTTCACAGCACGTGGAAATGTTGAATGCTGACTCTGTTTGCTTTTTACACATAACATTATCTTCAAAATGTTTTCTTTATTATATTTTAATTTGACTGCCTATGATTTAAAGTTCAATTTCAACATTATCAGAGTAGCTTTCCTACCGTTATGGGATCTCCCTACATTTTTAAAATAAGCTATTCATCAGCACTTTTATAATTAGGCAAAATGTTCCAAGAAGCTAATAAAAGCAAAGAAGATACATTATCAAATATCTTGATCTGACATTACACAACACAGCATCATTAAGAAAAGAGAACAAGATAGGAAAAGATCAAAGTGACAATAGCAAGATGATTGTCAAAGGCAGCAACGCTCATGCAAAACTGTTCTCAACTGTTAACTTTTTTCTTTAGCCTTCCTTCTATTGACTAATGAGCAGAACCAACTTTTTAGAAATGTGTGATTGTGATAAATCAATTTGGCATCAAGTTTTAAGCTTCAGGGTGCACTAGGCAGGACACAATGAGTCACTGCAGTAGAGAAAAATCAGAGAAAAGGTAAAATGGAATCAGAGCTAGATTAAACAAGGTAAGAGAGAACAAGGACAAGAGTTTGAATTAATTCTAATAGTACAATTATTGACCTAGATGCATAACTTGGTCTTTATTGCACTATAATCTAGAAATTTCTATACTAAGCTGAACTGTACCAGGCATAATTAAAAGGAAAATACAACTTCTGGAAATAGTGCAATTTACTACCAGAGGGGACAGCTTACTGTACTGGAACAAAAGAATTTAAAGATCAGAATTAGATATTTGTATTTATAAGTATTCTTATGGTTTTAATACACTGGTCTCAGAATAAACCAAAAGACCTCCACAAAGTGGTAAAACAACACTCTCACATTGCAGAGCATTAAAGAACTGACTACAGCGGATGTGGACTGTCTCCTCCTGTAAGTCATCAGGTGTTAAGTAGAAATTGGATAGTAAATTCCTGCTAGCATTATACACACTGTCCTCTCTGATCTCCTACTTTCATTCATCTTGCTGCTCTCTAGTTTATAAGATGCAAAATGTAAATATTCACATCAGATCTGGAAACAGACCATACAGCTTTCCTTCTTACTTAGGAAAGGATCAAATGTGAAATAGTGCTACAGACAAGCTTTGAAAATTACATGCTTGACATGTCAGTGAAGACTAGAATCAGGCATTTAAACCCTGGAAATGAACTACATGACTTGTACAGAACCAAAAAATGAGAAAACCACTTCAATATATACCCTTAAAAATCTTACACTTTATGGTGTCTTCTCCCACAGGAAAGGTAAATACCATTACTAATCTTAACAGCTGATAAACACTTCACAAGATCAGATCTCAGGAAGTTACAAACTCATATGTGGTAAGACACTTGAAGATATATATAGTTTTCCGTAGAGTAACAATGAACAACATCATGAAGTCTGCTTATGTATCTTAAAAGCTGCCATTAAGCTGTAATAAACCAGGTATCTAATAAATATTTGACTTTATAAAATGCTGTTAGAAGGCATCTAATGTTAGAGAAGAAGATGTCATCATAAAAATCTTACAGATACATCTTCAGCTTTTTAATGGAGGTCCCATTTGTGCAGATATTTGAAATGGAAATATAGGAAAAATATAGTCATCAGACTTCAGTGTTTTCATTATAATTTGGATTCCATGATATTAAAATTTCAAATACAAAGTCTTTCCTCTAGTCTGACCTGAGAATTGGAAGAGAGTCTCATTCAGATCTACAGTTACTGCTCACTCTTAAAAAAAAATCATATTGAGTTGCTTAAACTTAATTTTCCTTGAAAATTCTCTTTTGTCCAGACTCCAGAACTTCAGATTTTCAAGATCCTCTTTGGTTCGCTACCTCACAGTAATGACCGGCATTCACACATAGAACACAAGTTCATGACTGATGCAGTCAGTTTGAGTGACTAATTTAAAAAAATATTTTGTTTGGGGGTTTTTTGGTTGGTTGGTTGCTTTTTAAGTATAGCAAGAAACAATTTTAAAACTTGGCTAAAGAAAGCATTCTAGATATTTTCCATTAAGTTATTGCATAGCTTTGGCAAATTTACTATCAAGCCTGCTGGAGCAGGATTAAACCCAAGATTGAGCCGAGAACATTGCCTCACCTACACCAAATCAAAGAACCAGTTCCAGGTGGGAAGACTTCATTAAATGCATTCAAACTCAAGGTACAATCTTGAGAGTAAGCCACACTAACATCTGGAAACTAAATCTTGTGAAAAGCAGCTTTGTGCCTGGCTTATCCAAATATCAAACACAATCACTTTCATTGAGAAACATATATAAAAGCTCAAAACTCTCAACTGCAGGGCAAAGGATTTCTTAAAGCCTTGTATAGTAAGAGGTATTGTGTCTAATGAGGCCTTGCACATTAGACTAGCTCCCTGTAAAGAAGTGTTTGGCAGAAATCAGGATTTTGAAAACAAAAAATCAGAAGAATTTTTCTGGCTTCCTTATGCTACCTCCCATCATTAAGACAGCAGGTAGTGGCCACTCAGAAATTTTTCTGAAATAAATTTACACTCAAACATTTATTTTCATTCTGTAGTTTAAAATGTTACTAAAATAACTGCATATAACAAATGGCAGGATTATATTTTTGTTGATGATTTATGTTTGTACCTTCCTTAGATAACATTTTCCACCTTCCCTAGTGAGATATTTAGCATTCCTGCTCCCCTCCACTCAGTTGCACTGCCCAACAGATTGTTCTTCATTCCCTGTCTCATTCAATTTACATGATTTTCAGACTGTGATTACTGTTCCAAGCCTTTAGCTGGTGGCTTATGAGATCAACATATCTTGTAATTCAAACAGCTCTGCAGCAAGAAAGTTTTTTAGAATTAAAGCCAAAAGTGCAACGGGTTATAAATTTAGTAAAGGCAGGGTCTCTTACACTGGCATATTTTAGTCTCTACTACAAAACCAAGTTTGAGATCTGTATTTTTCTTCCATCAGACTTTCCATTAGGCTTTTCAGAGCTGAGTTTGCATGTGTGTCTCTCTCCACTCAGTGAGATATACATGATCAGCACTTGGTATGACAGTCCCCTCTACAAAACAAAAGTGCTTTTCTCATGGCTTGTATCAGAATCTCTTATATTTCTTTTCCTATTTTTAGACGCAAGAAAGTGTGTGTGTGTGTGTGTGTGTATAATGTTCCCATTTAGTAATCAAGAGGACTTTGAATCCCTTTGCGCTGTTACACAGACTCGCTGTCTGTTTTTACGCTATGAGCACGCACTACTGTTAGCAAGGACAAAGAAGTCAAATTGGTCACATTGTGTACTGGGACTCAAGTGTTCCAACATGCAGTAGTTCACCCACACGCTCTGTTACTCCTCACTTACGTTATTTGCCTTATGCGTGAATCCTGTTTTTTCTGGGTTTCCATCTAGCCTGACAATGCTAAGCATGCACGAGCCTTTTATTTTATTTTTCCCACATAAAATATATGCAAAACTTTTATTCATTATACAATAGCAATTCAGTTACTTTTCCAAAGCCTGCAAAGCTTTTCCCCTAGAAAGGAAAAACAAACCATCTTTATGTGTCCTGGTGTTGCTAATCTGTCTGTACAACCAGTAACCTGAGGAATTAAATCTACCTGTACCCTAAGAAGACAGGAAAATAATAATATGTGCTGTCACACAGGAACAGAACATGGGAGAAATTGGTGAGGTTTAACAACAAGTTTACTTGTGGTCCAGACTGACGTCCAACATTTGAATAATCCTGCAATGAGTGTTCGGTAGGTTTATATTTCTGAAATACGGTATCACAGCATCCTCTCAGTAAAGCAAAAACAACCAAAAACGCCTTGTCTCAGAGCAAGGTATTATCAGAATCAAATATACTTTTCAATTAAAATCAATTGACAATAGCCACAGAATGAAAATCTCGCTCAATCTTTATGAGTTGATGATGATGAGTAAAGACCCATTCCTGGGGAGTTTAAAACCTAGTGAATCTTTTAGCTTTGTCATCATTTTATTTAGATTAATATCTGAGTTTGTTTTGTTCTTAGTAGCAGATATTATTCTCAGAACAAAAAAAAACAAGGACAGTGACACCTACCCCAGGCATTTCTCATTTGTGCCAAACAAGGAAAAATCCATAGTTTTCCTGCTCAGTTTTTGTTTTAACACATACGCCCCTCTCACAAATGCAGAGATACCTACAGCCACAGTCTTGGGTAAACTGTCAGCTACCCAATTCAAACCACTCCATTGCCTTAGAGTCAGCAAGAAGGGCGCAGCAATACAACAAATTTGTACTTGCCCTGATAGCAGCCTGCTGCCCATCCAAATCACATGAGATGTGCTTCAGGAAAGGTCAGATCTACTTCAGGTGTGCAGATCCATTACGTGTCACATCAGCAACAGCTCATTCAGAGGGGTCACCTCTCCCTTCCCCTAGAGCCATCTCAGCGGTCTGTGCAGAGACAGAGATTGAACCCCAACACCAAGTTAAAGTTACAAGGCTAAGAGTCAGTATTTATGGCCCTGTCACTGTAGCCTGCTTTCCCACTTTGGACAAGTCAGCACAAATTTATCTGTGCAGTGAATGAAATATTTGCAGCAGCTTTTTCTCCTCCCACACAGGGTAGTATAATTCCTGTTGAAAAAAGTCCCTGATTTTTGTTAAATTACTCAAGACAGTTTAATAATGCAAATTAAACTAGACAAAAACCCCATTCAACAGTCAGATCACTTATTAATAAGGCCTCCCTTTGGTCCAGTGGAAAAAGAATGAAACTATGTGTATGATTTTAAACAAACAAACAAACAAAACAACCCCACAAACCAAAAAAACCCACCACATAAAAAAACCCAAACCACCCACAAACAGAAGATATGTTCACATTGGAACGATTAAGTTTAGATTCAAAGAACAATTATCATATTGTCACTTTTAATTTTAGTACTTTTTTCTGTTATGTGTAATATATTTTTTTAAATGCTTCTGCTATTAATCATATGAATGTTATCACCTAACATACCTCTCCTCCACCTTTTTTAATAGTAGAGGCTATACACTGTTTCATTATTCATTTATTTGTGTATCAAGGGCAACGAAATACAACACACAAAAGCACAACATGGGTATTTATAGTGGTACAATTACATGGTCTGTAATTTATCCTAACAAAATTACTACAGCACAGAATAGAATTAACAAGGTTGAGGGTAATTGAGCTGATATGTCATTGTGTACTAATTTTAAAAGGGTTTTTAAAACAGTGAATAGCTTGTTCAAGAGGTTCGTATTTGAATCTTCTACAAGAGAGACACACATAACTGAACATCTTCAAGAGGACTGTTTTGAAGTTGCTGCACTTGGGCAAGATGGAGGGTCTCCCCCCCCGTCCCCTTTTTTTAAAGGCAGGCAGTCTCATCAACTAGGTTTAGTTTTCTGGTCACAGAAGAACAAACTACTACCGGTTCCAAAACCAACTCTTTCTAGAGACTTAGGCTAATGGCTTAACCTCTTTGATTCAACCTTCAGCCTTCCTGTCTGTAAAATAGGGATGAAACTGAACATCAGTTTTTTATGAGGATTTTGTAACCAGCACATATTTGCAAAACACTATGGAGGTAAAAAACATAATTACTTAATTGCTATATATTATGATGCTAAGAAATATTCCTAGTTGAATGCCACCTAAAATATTGTGGCTTTTGTGATTTTAAGAACTATCAATAGGGAATGAGTTGTTAGTTACATGGAACTTGATAAACACAAGAGTAGCTTCCTTTTATTCCCTCTTCTCCTTCTCCTTTATAGAATATACAGTCTTGCATCCTACTTTTCCAATCTGATTTCTAAGCACTTAGCCAGAGGAGCTACTGCCAGGATGAGTGGCTTAGTGTCTAATGTTGGTTCAGCAGGGACAAGAAAAAGTTAAGTCTGGCAGCTGTTGCAGGACCACACAAACTGCTTTAGCTCTTGTATACTAATAAAGATTGGTACACTCACTAACTTTTCATAGAAAGTTAACTTACTTCTAGATTTATACTCCAGAAATAGATCTTTCAATCTTAATCTATTTTTATTTGGAAAAGTAAGAAAAGAGTTTTACTCATGTGGCATGTTCCATTACTGATTTGAGATCATCCATCAAATCCAAAGCATCAGTTAAAAATCTCTTTTAATATTATTTTTAAAACAGAATACCATTCAAAATATTTTAATACCGGAAGGCTAATATGCAAGTGGATGTGGCAGCTGTACTGAATATTATAGTGGAATCATTTGTGCAACACTAAGAACGGTGGTCAAACTTGAGATGAGAATGTTCTTGCTTCATAGAAGACTGTCACATAAAAGTCACTCCACTGCTACATTCAAAATCCTGGCCAGACAACCCACAGAAAATGGCTCTCTTAATTTCTCTGTCAAGATGAATTTTGATAGAACTTTATCATAGTCTGTGTAAACCCTGTTGGTTCTATCCCTGGTCAGATCCTTACAATAACAACAATAACAGTTTCCAATAACTCTTACGTGGGTTTGTGAACTTAAACAGAAAATAAACTAATTTGTTTCTTGTCCAACATCCATGCTACAACCAGAGTCTTCAAATTTTGTACAGGATACCCAAAAGCTGCCTAGAGACTTTAATTATTTTATTATCGTAACTTTGATTTCATCTTTCTGTGAGAAAAATCCACTAAACCAATGATTTAGAAATCAAAGAGAATTAATTTAAGAAGAATACATATCCCAAGAACAAATCTCCATGTGGGCTGTAGAAACAGACTAAATGTGCTTGTCCTTTGCCTTTAACAAGAGTAACTACACTTGTAATTTCCCAATAATTTGATATTTAAACATGTTCAGAAAGAGCCAATCAAAGAAGAGTTTGTCCTCAAAGAGAACTGCGGCTCTGCTGAGGAAATGAAGCACATCAAAGCTTTCAAAGGCAGATGCATTTCTGAGGCTGCAGACCAAGGGCAGCGCGCACCCTCACGCCTCCTCCCGCGCAGGAGGTGTGGGAGGCTGACATTGCAGAATAATCCTGAGATGTTATTTAACTTAAAATTAAAGCCATTAAATTCTGTTTGCAAACTGAAAGCATCTTGTTAAAAAGCATGACACGTCCAAGGCTTTATGAAAACATTTTCTTGTATTTGCAGCAAGGAGAAGTCAACTTATCTCAGATTCCCGTCTGCTGAATGAACCAAGTCATTAAACTGGCATTTGCATTGAAAGGCTTTTCACAGGGCTTTCTGTCAGGCTTTTCAAACAGGAATGAAATGAATGAGGGCCAGCTTACAAATGATGCATTGTTGAATGTATGTGGGAGCAAACAGCCACCATTGTGAGTGCAGGTGGGAAAGAAAAATGAATAGACAAGGCAGCTCACGGAGAGGGAGAATCTCATTACCGATGGACCATGTGCATGTCTTTAATGAAGTTTACCCAGTAAAAGATGGATTTTTCCCCTGATCCTCCTCCTTAAAAATGAATTGCATTGAAAAATATGCAATGGTGAAACATCTTACAAACTATATATGCTTCTCTTTCGTCATTATGCTATTAATTAAGATCTAGAAAAGACTGTCCCTTCAAGTATCTCAAAGCATTGAAGTATTTCAAAACTTAACTCCATCTCTTATAGAAATGGCTCATGGCCTTTCATTCAGATGAGGAAACTGAGGCATGAGTTACCAATAGCATGCAAGAACTACTTAAATCCTGGTATATTTTAACTCCAGTCCTTTAACTGAGGAATTACACATTAGTCTTCATACTATGTTCTCTAAAGTAGAATGCAACAAGATGCCCTAATGCCAGAAGTGTACATAAACAAGAACAAAACCAGAAGCAACAAGGTGCTTCAATGATATTGAAATAGCAAATTCAAAATACTATCTTCCTGTCACAATCTTTTTCTCTGTAAATAGTCTCAGATAGTCTTCTGCTTTATAGCCGATTCATCAGTTTTCTCTCCTGTTGTCTGGTGGCAGCTTTTATCCATATTTTCCTCACTGAAAAGGCATTTCCCAAGTCCCATTTGAAAATATTTCACTGCCATTCTGCTTTCTTCCTCCTGCTTTTGCTTTGCAATGGAACACACTTAGGCAGTATTTTTGCACTGTAGTTCTGCACATCTCTTACAGTCTCTCACCATTTAATATTGCAAGCTTCTATGTGTTGCTATCTAAAATGATAATGCTTAATTCTACTAATTTTCAACTTACAAACTGTATCTCCCTTTCCTAAGAATATCATTACCTTCACTTGATTCTTAAAAAAATGCTTATTTTACTCCTCAACCTCCATGTCACCAAAGAACTTAACTACTTTATAGTTTTCCTCCAGTTTAATAACATTAAACAGTGTGTGATCAGGAATTGATCCCTGATGGACTGTCATAGAAATACACCTGCAATAACCTTTTGAGATGATGGCGCATTTCTAATGGACTCAACATGCACAGTGTTATTTCTTTATTACTCTATTTAAATGTAATAACAGCAGCACCCTAAAGTGCCTTACAAAAGTCTAAGGACATGTTTCTGCCACAAAATACATGTACACCAAGTTATCAGAGCTACTGCACAGAAAGTACCATCATCACTGCATCAGCGCACTGAGACAATAAGCCTTGCAAGGAGAGCTGAACAGTTTACAGATGTTTTACTACTACTAGAAGAACCAACTAGTCCTTGAAATCAAAGTCAGGAAGGGAGCATAGTCTGTAAGTCCACCCTCACCCACCTAGGTGTCTAAAGAGCCAGGATTCAGGCACATCTCTGCATGCCTTGCACACCTCTTAAATTTGTGCTAATTATGAATCTCATTTGACGCTTTTTGTCATGCTTTCCAAAGAGATTATGCAAGTCTCATCTCAGACTAACAAGTGAACATAAGATTTCGAACCTAAAAAGGCTCAAAGTTAAAGCACTATCAGATACACTTGTAATTTAGTCAAAAATACAAAGCTATCTTGACAAAGCTTTTTTTTTTTATTTTACTGATTAGAAATAATTATATTAATTTTTACACTTAAGACACAAGTATTAGGCTGGACATTCATACACTCTTTATTCTTTTTTAATATTGATCCAACACTACTAACCTTCTTCTGGAATATCCCTAATGCTCCAAGATTTATGATATACCAATGTTACAGCTGACTTGCCCAGATAAGTTTTAAAATAGCTGCAAGAGATTCAGCCCAAATATCTTGTTGGAACTCAAAGGTTAAAAACATTTTGCTTCAACATGTACACTACCTACTAGGAAATTGGAAAATTATTCATTGTCAGTTAACTATATAAATCAGTACTTTTCCAAACCAGAAGCATAGACCTTCATCTTCCTGAATTACTGGCAATACCAATAGTTTCATACTGTTAGATTTGTATCTTCTTGTATTTGTATCTTCTTTCTTTTTGTCCCTAAGACATACATGCTTATTTATAAAAATACATATATTATAAAATATATTACATATTTTAAACACAATTTCTATACATCATCCTTCTGTTTATTACACTGAGGTACCTCTTTGATTCATATTACCATCTGTATTTCCTAAAAAAATTAGTAAGTACAAGTATTTTTAATTTTTTTTTTTAAAGTTTCATTTTCTCTACAAACTATTTATTTTGACCCATGGAAAATGCTTTTTAAGAGCATAGTTATAAAACATTCAGAAAACAGTTCCAAAGCATCAGTTAGTCTTCTCCCCAAATATCCTCTCCTAGTTCAGTATTCTCATCTGTTTTCAACTGCGCCTAAGCTTCACTGAAAACCTGACACGGTTTCTATTGATTTGGAGTTTTATTTTTGTACATAAGTCATAAACCTATTATAATGTATGCTTTTTAGTTCTGTCATGATTTATTCTGTCAGATTTATGCCCAATACAAAACTCCTTACATTGTACATAAGGTTTTTGAACATGGAATTTGTAGTCTATAGAAGTGCTAAAGTTGTTTGGGTTGGAGGGAGGCAAGGGACACCACACGCCACTGGCAGCATTACCTCTCCAGCATATGCAATTCAACCTGAAACCATCTATGCTAAAGCATCTTTCTCCCACCATTTTATAGATGGCAAAGAACTGAACATTCCATTTTTTTGTGTGATTTGGGAATTGATAGGGGAATAATAAATACTACATTTATGTTTTATATCATGAACATCCAAGTATTCTAGCTCATTTGCCCCTAGTTACCAAGAATTTGGAAATAAGTAACATCATTTTACACGAGTGCAACTTCATTTCTCTTTTCACCCACTTAGTCATTCTTAATAAGGTCATAAATATTTATTTTAACATTTCAATTCCAGAGACCGAAATAGCCATACTTTAGTTACCACTTTGTCAAGTTTAAATTTAGAAATGAGTAATTTCAATTAATCTTAAAAATAATAACAAGAATAATTAAGCTCCTAACACCAAGTTTGGCTATTACATTATTTCTTTTCATGTTCTGGCAGCCTGATTATTGCTTTTCTCTGTTTTGACTCTATGCTAAATAAAACATGTATCTGTCCTATTCTATACCTCCTCAGCACTTCAGTCATGAGTTTAGAGAGATTCTGATGTATCTAGAAGACTCATTCTTTGAAAACAATTTCCATCTACGCTGGGCAAAAATCACAAGTTGCAGAGCACTGTCCTCCCACTGAAGATGAACCAAAATACATTAGCACCCTGTATGCACTTGAGTAGTCATTGATATCATCCTCTGTTTGTTGAACAGAAAAAAGATCCGGAATACTTGGGACAATTTTCTCCTGTTTCCTCTGGGGCCTCTGAAGCGATCCATTTCTCCAGCAACATTTTTTTTAAATTTTGTATCACCATTCATTAAATCTTACCTACAAGACATAGGGAGTCCCTGTTCTTTGAGCAAGCTGTGTTCCACATCCATCAGACAATTTCTCCTGCTGTCTATCACTTTCTTGTAAAAGATTTCTTTATTCACCTGAATATAAAATTTCAAGGGAGGATTATCTGTCTTCTGGGCATATCTATTGGTATGATAGGTATGAAATTTGAAGACTGTATATAGTACTTTTATTCAGTAGATCAATTATTAGAGCAACCTGTATTCCTACAAAAAATGCTGCAACCACTACCGCCTTTCCACACAAAATAACAAGAAATAGGGAACAAATTGCCAATCAGAAGTCCCGATCTTTTTTAGTGTTACAATTGTACTGAGCACAGATCTGGACCTAAAAAAGCCTTTCAAACTTCTCTTCCAAACATCCTTCAACTTGCTTCCCTGGAAATCTTGTTGGCCAGCTTCATTCATCCAAAAGCTGCTTGGTTGTTAAGCTTTGTACTCAGCCCTCCTCCAGAGAGTCATAACTTTTTTTTTTTTTTTTAAACTGTTCAAAACCAACCACTTCAGTACACCTAGTTTCAGCTAATGCTGATGGCATCAAGATGCAAATAGAAGTTTTGTTTGTACTCTTCAACGTAAGTCTTCAGCAAGCCAACTTCAAAGAGTAAATATTTAACATTTTGTAAACCAGATGTAGTATTTTAATATCCAAATCAATATCTATGATACAAATTCACTGGAAAAAACATAAAAATATATTTCATGAAAACACATCAGAACTTCTAAGCTCTCCAGTTCCAAGCTCATAAATAGCCCTATTTTGCTTGCTATTGATATATTATGTATTTCAGACAGACATGACACAGATTGTATCATGGTCCTCTGGCTTGCGTACACACACACACCCTGCCCCTTTATCTGTAACCTCTGTTGTCAGGAATTCAGTCCAAATTATTTGTTTTATATTACAGCTTAAATGAAAAGTTCTGTTTCATTACTATACATAGTGTAGAACACAAAAACCCAAAATTATCTTCAAATCTTTAATATACATATCAGAAGCTCTTTAAAGTATGCCTCCCACCTCAGAATCACAGGCAGCAGCTCAGAAAAAACCAGACTGAATCATTCAATCAAATGTTGAGCTCTCTGTCAGATTAACAAGCAGCTAAACTAAACTGTAAAGATCCAACAGCATCACGAGTGTGGAGCTCCTCTTCAACAAGAGTTAATAACAAGTAAATGGAAGTGACACCTAGGAACCCATAAACTTGACAGTAGGTGACAGAAAATAGAAAGGACTCTTTGACCAAGCCTGCCATCTGTTTTTACAGCATCATATGTCTTTCATATAAAAAGTAGAGAAGAGATTTAAATCAGAAATTTATTAGACTGTGTGTTAATGATATACCAGGCACTCATTATACCGGTGGTATCAGTCACTGAGATGAAGTACCTGATATTAGGTGAGTGTAGCCAGCCAGCAAACAACAGCTCTTGATCAGTCTACAGGCCAAAAGCTATCACTTACACCCATGTGTAGCTATCACCTACAAAGCCAAAGGCTACTGCATCTCAAAATAAATACAGGAGGGGGATGCAAGTTGTCTTTAAAAATGGGTTCATGATTACCTTAGGCCAACTAAGCAGTAGGTTTCATAGGTCAGTACTTCGCTGCAGGCTAAACACTAATAATGCAAAGACATGCAAGTTCAGTTTGCTGCAAATTGTTCATTTACTCTGATACTGGATTATCAAATTAGTCTGATTATTTGTGCAGCCACACAAATTAAAAATTAAAACCAACACACACAAACCCCAAAACTTACACAAAAGCAACAGCAGAAACAGCTAGAAGAGAACGAACAAAGGAGAGCCCACCCTTCAGCTGCATCTCAGTCTTAAGTCAAGTATGCCATCACCATAGTTTGTCGTTTTAAACTGGCATAAAACCCGTCAAGTAGCAATCAATGTATCACTATGTGCTTCTACCCTACCAATTCCTGTGCATCTTTCAGACTCTGTAACAAATCCATCTGAGAGTTAACCAAGCAAAACGAAATGTTTTACCTGCCACATCTGTTTCCTAATCTTGTTCAACAAGTGGACGCACAGCTCCCCTTACTCAGTGGCAGAGGGGCTCACAAGAACACATCCACCTTCCACTCACTGATTCTTCTTCCCTTCTCCTTTACCACGTGAACACAGAAAACAGAAACACTGGTGATTCCTATGGGGAGTCACTATACTGGTTTTGCCATATTTATGGCTACAGAAGATACTATAATATTTTTTTTAAAACCCACAATATCAACAACCCTTCTTTTATGACCTTCCTTCCTAAACATTCATAAAACATTCAAGGATTATATTTGGTTTTTGAAAGGGATGTTTTTAGTGTTAAAAACACTGCGGTTCGTTAGAATTCCCATGACCCCTTATAATTAAACTTGGTTACATTTCCACTCTACATGATCTATAATTTCTTTTGGTAGTGAAGCCCATTGTTATTCAGGATAATAGAAGGCTACTTCAATAACTGAAAAACAGCAGTCACTATGTATAAATTTTTTTCCATCATATTTCTTTCATTTGTTTTACACCCTGTTTCAGAATTTGTCCTCGTCCATATACAAAGTGAGATAAGGATCATTCCAGACAAAATAACAAGCTGTTTCAAAGGATGAAAATAGAGCTAGACACCAGTATTATGCATGAAAGCACAGACTGAGTTCTCCTAAACACTTACTATTATTGAGTTAAACTTTAGGGGAAAAAAGAAGTTATGCAGCCCTTTATTTAATTTTGGTTTTTTTTTTAACCAAAGATTCACATTCATAAGCAAATATAACATCTCTCTTTATACCTGACTGACAAACTTCAAAACACTTTAATAGCCATACTAATAATTGAAAAAAATAATCCCTTTTAAATATGAGCTATTTCTTCTGAACTTTGTTTTGATTCTTATTTGCCAATGATTTAATGCAGCCGATCCTCTAAATTCTTCAACATAGCATTTAACTTCACTACCACAAGTACGCTGCTTGATATCACCAGAACCAATCAATTGCAAAGTCAGTCATAGCAATTTTGTTGAGAATGAAGTTATCTACAACATTAAACTGTTGTGCTAGAAGCACTGAGTTTCTTGCTAATGGAAATGTCCACTTTACTAGCACTTACAAAGAACAGTAATGCTGGGACTTATTTGCATGAACTGAAAGATGGCAGTCAGCAGCTTTTGACTTGTTTAGTTTTTTCAAGTTTTTTTTATATTTAAACATGCAGCTTAAGTTGAGCCATTTGTGATGTGTTCTGAAATATCAAAACATCAGCATTACCCTCAAACTATTCCTTTTCTGCTTAAATTACTATATTTAAAAGAGTAAGTTCCTATTGTAAGATGAGATACATAATTAGAATATTTTAACACTTTTCTATGATTCTCCGCAGCACTTACTGTTGACTAAGCAGAAGAGGCGATGTATAGAAGGGCCTGGGAAATTACTGTATTACACCATTTCACCAAGTGGAAGAGAAGGTAATTTCATCATACAGGGTCATTTGTTTCATTAGCACCACTGTTTGTGCTTCATTTATGCACAGGAACAAGCAGGAAAGCAAAGCAATCACTGGCTTTGCTTTCCTGCAAAGGAAAAAATAGGCTTCCAGCCTCAGCAAGATTCTCAACTGATGCAAACTGCAGTGAGTCCAGCTAAGTCAAAGCAATTATTTGCCCAATGCAGCAATGGAAGCTTACTCCAGCTGTTTAAGGCACTTTCTAAATGGGCATATTAAGTCAGTTAGTACTACTTCCAAAAAAAAATAGGGAAGAAAAAAAAAAGAATCCACAATCCAAAGCACACTTAAAGGAGTGTTTTTGTAATTCTTTTTATCAATGGAGAAACAGATCACAGAAGGATTAAATGATGAAGTTACACTGGCATTGGCAAAAATTTAGTTCCACCAGCATGGCTGAGAAAGAAAGATGAACCAAAATGAAAAAGTAGTATATCGAGATTTGCAGATCTATGAGTACACAGATGTCAGGTGAGCTACAGGCTAACTGACTTGGTAGAGGCTGAAGTTACTGCTGCCTTTTAGAAATCAATCGTCAATCTGAGAGCCCTTTTTTATTAACGTTTTGATTAATCCCCCCCCATGTATCTACCAGAAAAAACTTCACAGATCTAACCAATTATTGTATCACAGAGTGTAACCTAAACACAGAACAGAGCCTGACACAGAGAACAATTCCTTAAAAGCTTTCAATATAAGACCAACATGTGACTTGTCCACCTACTGAAGCCGGATGGGACAGGCACTGGACTACAGGAGAGCACTACACTCTCCACACAGGAGAGATTAAGCAGGTTATCAAAGTGGGAGGCACATTATTACAGAGACTTTGAAAGAGGCTATTAATCTACGTTTAGAGCATGTGCCACCTTGAAGTGCTTGACACCTGGGAGAGGAACACAATTTGCTGTTCAGATTCT
The DNA here is from genome assembly GCF_964289735.1 of Phaethon aethereus. NCBI lineage: Eukaryota > Metazoa > Chordata > Aves > Phaethontiformes > Phaethontidae > Phaethon > Phaethon aethereus. Next base: position 47,736,879 of record NC_138579.1, on the reverse strand, counting down.
GCCCTGCAAAAGCCGGTCCGTAAAAAGCATGCAGAAATTCCAGCTCTGGCAAAAGCAAACTCTTCTTTACTTCCCAGCGTGGAAGCTTGCCTTTCTTAACAGCAGAAGATCAGACTTCATCACTGTCATTTTTGTATTATAACTGCAACTGCACAAGGATTTGTAAATATGGGGTTTAAATGCTGCTAAAAAAACAACAAAAACTTTCCTTTTGTATGTGCTGTTCAAGTCATTTAGTAAATGTTGCTCAAACTCTAACAAAGATAACATGCGAGACTTGCAAAGGGTAGACTGAAAATCTGACTAGTCTGCTTATATTTTGCATATCAATCGTCAGCAGCCTATTCTCAAGTTTCGTACATATCGACACACACACACCAGCAGTATGACATCACGACATACACACAAAGTACACTGTCAATCATAATAGCTAGCAAGGGCAAGAAATACATTGTATACAGCAGCCTTGTCAGTGTGCAGATCCCAAGGACTATTTCTGACTGCAGAGGCCAAAAGCAGAAGGAGATAAAATAGACAGAGTATTTAATCAGGTCAAAAGCAACAGACTTCATTAAATTACACACACAAGACCATCTTTTCATCTCCCTACTCCTTGCTTATTCTTTTTTCCTGAAAGCATATTCCAGGAGAATACAGTATGTTCACTTCATGGTACACGCACCTATCATTTTATTTTTTAAAATTTAGGCTAATCTTTTCAAATTTTTCAAATAAAGCAGCAGTTGCATTGCAGAAGGTGTCTGTCCCCAGCATGTCTCAAAAAAAAAACCAAACCACCAAACCAAAAACCCACCAAACCACACCCTACATCCCTTATACATTCCTATCCACCACTTGCTGGATGAATGGCACCTGATACAGTCAGAAGTGATGGGTAGATGCACTCTATTGCTATATCATGTGCAGATTATAGAAGATAATCTTCTATTATTGTAAATTCATTAGCAAGACTGTAACAACCGCAGGATCCATCCAGACTTCCATGCAAACTCAGAGAATCTCTTGTCTTCAAAGCTGTACTTTAGGGTTTTTTTAGTTTTTCCCTTCTTCCATAGATAAAAATTGTGGTCATAAAAATGGGAATCTGAACATAGATTCAGCTGAGAATGGACCATAAAACAGGCAAAGAATGTATAATACAATACTAACATCTTCACAATTCTTTTAATGCATGTAAGTTGGAAAATTAAATGCTATTCCAACCTTGGCTAGACGTGGTATTTTATTGTCATAGTGTAGTCCCAAGTTTCTGTGTAGTAGTGCATAAAGTTTCTGTCCCTATAGTTTCCCCTTCTTCATACTCTTACTGTCCTAATTTTTGGTCCTACTTAACAGAAAACCCAGCAAGTCCCGTCCATCCCAACTTTAGCACACAAACAAATTTTATTAAATGAAAATTGCAGCATATACCCTCTCCCTATTTAGTTATCTGTTCTCCATTTTTAGTAGCAGTTGCAAGCAAATGTCAATACGGATCCAGATGAAGAGTGATGCATACCATTTCCCCACCTCATATTCACAAATTATTTCCCATTTTCCCAAGGAAAAGGAGGGACGGAGGGGAGGGGAGGTTACAATAACAGCCTATTAAATGAAAACAAAGCTTTTGTATAACACTTGGTACCATCACCACAATCATGCAGATTTCTCATTGATTCTAGGAAAGAGTGAGGAGGATGCTGAACATAACTTGTTCCTGAGATGCATTGCTTACTTGCTGCAAGGTCATACTCTTTTTCAAAGCAGATTTTCTTTTTGAACTATAGGCTTTGTGCCTTCCATTAAATTATCTTTTTTGGTTTTCCCCAGCATTCTTCCCCATCCCAATAAATACATGCAGAAGAAATCCATTCTGCAAGGCTTCCCTCACCCAAGCTTCTCTACAATGCACTTCCCTCCCTCTCCTAAACATTCATGCCATTGATTTGGTCCCTTCTATTTTAAGGTCTCTACTAGAGACTGATACAACAGTGTGTTTCTATTTTGTATTAACCACCTAGAAAAAGAGAATAGTAAGATTTTTAAATTACCAATCACTTAAGAGTACCACCCTAAGAACTGCCAGAGTAACTAAACAGCCTTCCAAATAGATCAGCAATAGGAAAAAAGTGAGAAACAGGGAAACAAGAGAAAGAAAAAACACTCTGATGCAATTGAACACTCTCAGTAAGATTAATTACTCTGTAGTATGTGGTAGGGCTAAAACACTAACGATAACATCTACCTTTAGGGCTTGGCTTAAACATAGAGATCTGAATGGTAAACACCAAAGTCCTGCCCTGGTTTGACTGCCATAAGCAGGAGCTATCCTTCTCCTACCCAGGCTTTTGCTGGGTATCTTTTTCGTACTTCTGCGAAATAGGGAAACCAGACCTTGGATCCTATTCATCTATAAGATAAGAACACAGTCAAGTGGTGACCTGCAAGCTGTGTCAAGAGCTATGTTTTCTCCTGTGCTATTTATGAGAGGAATAAACACCAGCAATTAGAGTATTTTTTCTGTCCTCACTGGAGGAACAAAAGTGGTGAGAAGTCAACGAGCAACCCACTAGGCTTTAAACAGTACCACACCAAGCATTGTCATTACAATCCATTCTTCCCATTAATTCAAAGACCAAAATAAGATTTTAAATAAAAAAATAAAAATAAAAAATATAGAAAACAGGAATATTAACCATCACAGTCTCTACTAATTAATTTGTTGACAAAAGCTTCTATTGGTTCTATTTAGTTCTGTAGTCAAGCGAGCCAGCTGGACTCTGTTCTGACTCATGCAGCTTCATATCTAAATAAGTTTCATTTACAGGATCAAACTCCTCCAGTGGTTATAACCTTGCAGAAGACAGAAGGGTCATTGACTTTTTACTGGTATGTGTGATAAAGAAATATACCTACTTTTACTGTCATTTTTCAAAGCAAATATGCATCACTAGATCATTCAACAGCCATCCTGTGATACGGAATTCTTCCTTAATATTGCATATAGCTTCCATTTGCTTTCCCAGAGACTTCTTTTGGCAGCATAGTTGGCCCTTGCATTATGTATTCAGCAGCTGTTATACTGGTAACTGAAGAGTGGAAGCCATAACGGTACACTCGTTTTCCAAAATGCTGTGAAAAAGTCCTAGTTTTAAATTCACTAGAAATAAAAAGGCAACAATTTATGTACATTTGCACCATATTTTGTTTTTACAAATCAGCATTCACTCACATTCCTGGATCCAGTACCGGAAAACTAGCTTTAAATTCTAACTTGAAACTTTCATTGTCTATTTGTGACCACAAGCAAGCTATAAAAACATTTCCGGTGAAAAAACTCTATTATTTTTTCAAATGAGTGAGTGATAATATTAACACTACCTATAATATCACAACATTTGCTGACTTTTTAATTCTCATTCCTGAATTTCTTAACCAGAAAACAGTAGACAAATTATTGGTGGCTAAATATGCACATTATTTTCTGTAAAAAGAAGTGAGTCCAAGTGTATCACACCATAGAAGGAGAAAGAAAAGGGGAAGCTGATAGGAAATGGTAAATAGCCAAATATACCTTATATTTTTAAATAAATTTTATCAAAATTTCCACAATTTCTGGTGTGCTGTTATTTTCAATACTGCATGAGAACAGTAAATAATTAAAAACTCCAGAGTTCTCAAGTTTCTAAAATTATCAATATTTTTTTTAAAAAAGACAGGTTCACCAGAGCATTAAACTCAAAGTCAGTTCTAAAATCTATTTGTCATCAAGGATATCATTAACAAAAGTCAATTATTAAAGAATTTTATTTTTAATAATCAGTTGCAACAGTGTAAAAAAAAAAAAACCTGGTAAGAGTAATTCCTAAATTTTGATCCTTCCAATGCCCTTGCTAGTGAAGTTTTACATAAGTAAAACATTTCACTCGAGTTTCACCATCTTCAAAATGAAGGTGCCTACAGTAAAGCAGAACCGTTGTGAAGACAAATTAATCTACAAAGAACTTCAGAGATCTTCTGTTAGCGTACTTCTTGACACATCTTGCTAGATTAATCTTATCATACTTTCCTAAATAAAAAATGTAAAATCAAAGAATCTGTGGATATTTGAAATAATTTTGATAAGGGATAGGTTGCTTTATTATTTTTTCTTAATTCCCTCCAGAATATTAGCTGAACATCAAATATAATTTGTGGTAATAAAAGGACCTAATATCTCAAAATCATAGGCTTAGTATTAGGAGCGTAATCCTTTTACATCCCAGGCTATATGTAGACATTAAATTAATCTGCTAATAAACCACATATAATGCACAAATCTGACTGAGCTGAAAGACCAGCCAATATAGTTGCACATTCCTTATCACCTTTTTGCAGTCAGTTCCAAGTGACACAGACTTTAAGATACAGAAAAGTTTAATGTAAGAAGCTACATCTCATGCCTGACATACGTAAGTGAAAATACTACATCCAAATATATTTGTAATTTCTTTTTGAAAAGATTTACATTAGTCATGACTTGATATATCTTCACGCAAGGAGTATGAATTGAATTAGGAATCCGCAATTCATATTCTGAGATTTATGGATTTTGGGTTTACTATTATTATTATTGCCATTATACATCATTTTCTCTGAAGGTAACACGTCCCTCTTCACTCTTAATCAATTCCTACTATTTGATGCAAACTAATAAGACAGAGTACGCACTTCAATACTTCAAATAAGAAACTACATATCACACTTGAGTTAATAAGAAATATCTAGAGGCACTAAAGATGTTCTTACAGTTGAAACAGAGCTGTCTCTATGAGGGCAAATTTACCTTGCTTCCCTCATAGAATCATAGAATCTTTGGGTTGAAAGGGACTTTTAAAAGCCATCTACTCCAACCCCCCTCCAATGAGCAGGGACATCTTCAACGAGTTCAGGCTGCTCAGAGCCTCGTCCAACCTGACCTTGAATGTTTCCAGGGATGGGGCATCTACCACCTCTCCGGGCAACCTATGCCAGGGTTTCACCACCCTCACTGTGAAAAATGTCTTCCTTATATCTAGTCAAAATCTACCCTCTTTTAGTTTAAAACCATTACCCCTTGTCCTATTGCAACAGGCCCTGCTAAAAAGTCTGTCCCCATCTTTTTAATAAGCCCCCTTTAGGTATTGAAAGGCTGCAATAAGGTCTTCCCAGAGCCTTCTTCTCTTCTCCAGGCTGAACAACCCCAACTCTCTCAGCCTGTCCTCATAGGAGAAATGTTCATCCCTCTTGACTGTTTTTGTGGCCCTCCCCTGGACTCGCTCCAACAGGTCCATGCCTTTCCTGTGCTGAAGGCTCCAGAGCTGGACACAGGACTCCAGCTGGGGTCTCACCAGAGTGGAGTAGAGGGACAGAATCACCTCCCTCGACCTGCTGGCCATGCTGCTTTTGATGCAGCCCAGGATACGGTTGGCCTTCTGGGCTGTGAGCACACATTGCCAGCTCATGTCCAGCTTTTCATCCACCAATACCCCCATGTCGTTCTTGGCAAGGCTGCTTTTAATCCCTTCATGCCCCAGCCTGTATTGATAGTGGGGGTTGTCCCAACCCTGGTGCAGGACCCTGCATTTGGCCTTGTGAGGTTCACACATGTTCACACAGGCCCACTCCTCAAGCTTGTCCATGTCCCTCTGGATGGCATCCTGTCCCTTGGGCGTGTCAACTGCACCACTTGGCTTGGTGTCGTCTGCAAACTTGCTGAGGGTGCACTCAATCCCACTGTCTATGTCACTGATGAAGATATTAAACAGTACTGGTGCCAATATGGACCCCTGAGGAACACCACTCATCACAGATCTCCATCTGGACATTGAGCCGATGACCACTACACTCTGAATGCGACCATCCAACCAAATCCTCATCCACCCAACAGTCCACCCATCAAATCCATCTCTCTCCAGTTTAGAGAGAAGGACATTGTGGGGCACCATGTCAAAGGCCTTACAGAAGTCTAGATAAACAACATTGGTAGCTTTTCCCTTGTCCAGTGATGTGGTCACTCCATCATAGAAGGCCACTAGGTTGGTCAGGCAGGACTTGCCCTTGGTGAATCCATGCTGGCTGTCTCGAATCACCTCCCTGTCCTTCATGTGCCTTAGCATTGCTTCTAGGAGGATCTGCTACATGATATTCCCAGTTCCCAGGGTCCTCCTTGGTACCCTTTTTTAAAAATAGGTGCAATGTTACCCTTTTTCCAGCCTCCAGGGACTTCAGCTGACTGCCAGGACTTGTCAAATGTCATGGAGAGTGGCTTGGCAACTACATCAGCCAATTCCGTCAGGACTCTGGGATGCAACTCATCAGGTTCCATAAACTTGTATATGTCCAGGTTCCTCAGGTGGTCTCGAACCTGATCTTCTGTTACAGTGGGAGGGAGTTTGCTCCTCCAGCCCCCATCTTGCAATCCATCCCCTTGAGAGGTGTCAGAAATCTTTATAGCCTCAAGTTGCACCAGGGGAAGTTTAGACTAGATATTAGGAAAAATTTCTTAACTGAGACAGTGGTCAAACATTGGAACAGGCTGCCCAGGGCGGTGATGGCGTCACCATCACTGGAAGTATTCAAAAAATGTGTGGACGTGACACTTCAGGACACTTTTTAGTGGGCATGGTGGTGTTGGGTTGACGGTTGGACTTGATGATCTTAAATGTCTTCTCCAACCTTAACGATTCTGTGATTCTGTGATTCTGTGAAATGTAGACTGCCAGTGAAGACTGAGGCAAAGAAGTCACTGAGTACCTCAGCCTTCTCCTCATCCATTGTTACCAGTTTGCCAGTCTTGCTCATCAAGGGGGGTACACTTTCTTTGACCTTCCTTTTCTGGCTCACACAGCTATAGAAGCCCTTCTTATTATTCTTTGCATCTCTTGCCAAGATCAGCTCCAGCCAGGCCTTGGCCTTTCTGACCCCATCTCTGCACAACCAGGCAGTGTCCCTGTACTCATCCCAGGATACCTGTGCTTCATTCCATTGCCTGTGCGTGTCCTTCTTGCCCTTTAGTTTGACCAGCAGGTTTTGACTCAGCCATGCTGGCCTCTTGCCTTCTTTTCCTGATTTCTTATACCTAGAGATAGAGAGCTCTTGCACTCTATGGAAGGCATCCTTAAAGATCTGCCAGCTCTGTTCTGCTTCCTTGTCCCTGAGGGCAGTTTCCCAGGAGGTCCTATTGACTAACTCCCTGAAGAGCTGGAAGCTTGCTTTCCTAAAATTCAGGGTCCTGATGTTACTTTCTGCCTGTCCCATATCCCTCAGGACTGCAAACTCACCAGTGCATGATCCCTGCAGCCCAGGTTGCCTCCAATCTTGACATCATCAATTAGCTCACATGTGTTGGTGACCAACAGGTCCAGTATGGCATCCCATCTGGTAGGGCTGTCTGTTACCTGGCACAGGAAGTTATCCTCCATGCACTCCAGGAGTGTCCTGGATTGCCTACAGCTCCCCATGCTACTTTTCCAGCAGATGTTTGTGTGGCTGAAGTGCCCCAGCAGGATGAGAGCCTGCAAGCACAATACCTCCTGTAGCTGGAATAAGGCAGCTTCATCAATAGATTCCCCTTTATCAGGTGGCCTGTAGTATACACCAACCACAAGGTTCCCTTTGTTGCCTTGGTCACTGATTCTTACCCATAAGCTTTCGACTTGCTCATGGCTATTCTTCAGAGACAGCTCTTCACACTCTATCCATTTCTTGATGTAGAGGACAATACCTCTGCCCTTCCTTCCTCGCCTGTCCCTTCTGAACAGCCTGTAGTCATCGATAGCCACACTCCAGTCATGGGATTTGTCCCACCAAGTTTCAGTAATGGCAACCAAGTCATAGCTTTCTAGTAGCATGGTGGCTTCCAACTCCTCCTGTTTGTTGCCCATACTGCATGCATTGCTGCAGAGGCACTTCAGCTGGGCTGTCAGCCACATCACACTCTTAGAGGAACACCCTTTATTCCTCTGAGATCTCTGGTGCAACAGGCTGAGGGGCCTCACTAGCACCCTGTCCCTCTAACCTTGATGTGTCATCCCACAGCTTGTCATGGGTGAGCCTGATATTACCACCTCCCCCCCCCGCTTCAAGTCTAGTTTAAAGCCCTCTCAATAAACCCCTCTAGCTTGTGAGCACAGACCCTCTTCCCCCTTTGAGAAAGGTTATCTCATCTGATGTCAACAAGCTGGGTGCTGGGTAGGCCATCCCACTATCAAAAAACATGAAATTGTGGTGGTGGCACCAGTCACAGAGCCATGCATTAATAGACTAGACCTGTCTGTTCCTCCCTGTGTTGCTGCCTGCAACTGGAAGGAGGGAGGAAAAAATAACCTGTGCTCCAGATTACTTTTCCAACCATCCCAAGGCCCTGAAGTCTCTTTTGGACTGTGAGTTGCAGCTTCATCTTTTGGACTGTGAGTTGCCTCTGGGACCTAAGAGATTACAGAGAATGGAAGCAGGTCCCTGCTTGGGACAGCAGGCAAATCCCCTCCTGGCCTCCCTCACCGTCCCAGCTGCCCTTGCACAACAGGTATGGGGCTCTGGAACTTGAGGGCCAGGAACATGAGGACTCTGATGAAGTTCCATCCAAGGGGGTGCCTAGGGTGAGTCAGTCAGCCTCATGCATCAAGACATCCTCTGTTAAGAAAAAAAGGAGGGTAATTGTTTTAGGCAACTCCCTTCTGAGGGGTACAGAGGGCCCAATATGTTCACAGGACCCAACCCACAGGGAAGTCTGCTGCCTCCCTGGGGCCTGGGTGAGAGATGTCACCAGGAAACTCCCTGGTCTGGTTCGTCCCACTGATTACTACCCACTGTTGGTCCTACAGGTTGGCAACAATGAGGTTGCACTGAGAAGCCCAAAGGCAACTAAAAAGGACTTCAGAGCACTGGGGCGACCGGTCGATGGAGCGGGAGCACAGGTAGTGTTCTCATCAATCCCTTCAGTGACAGGGAAGAACGCTGAAAGGAGTAAGAAATCACACCTGATCAACACATGGCTCAGGGGCTGGTGCCATCGTCAGAATTTTGGGGTTTTTGACCATGGGGCAGTTTACACGACACCGGGCCTCCTCACAGCAGATGGAGTGCAACTGTCTCCAACGGGCAAAAGGATTCTTGCTTATGAGCTGGCAGGCCTCATCAAGAGGGCTTTAAACTAGATTTGAAGGGGAAGGGGATAAAACCAGGCTCACTAGAGATGAGCTCAGGGGTGGCATGCCGGAGTTGGGGGTGAAATCGATAGCCCAGCTCAAGTCCATCTACACCAATGCACGCAGCATGGGCACCAAACAGGAAGAGTTGGAAGCCATTGTGCAGCAGGACAGCTATGATGTAGTTGCCATCACAGAAACATGGTGGGATGACTCTCATGACTGGAGTGCTGCAATGGATGGCTATAAGCTCTTCTGAAGGGATAGGCAAGGAAGGAGAGGTGGTGGGGTGGCTCTGTATATTAGGGAGTGTTTTGATTGTATAGAAATCAATGGTTGTGAAGACCAAGTCGAGTGCGCATGGGTAAGGATGAGGGGGAAGGCGAATGAGGCAGATATCCTGCTGGGAGTCCGTTATAGACCACCCAACCAGGATGAAGAGACAGATGAGACATTCTATAAGCAACTGGCAGAAGTCTCGCATTTGCTAGCCCTTGTTCTTGTAGGGGACTTCAATGTACCGGACATCTGCTGGAAGTATAACACGGCACAGAGGAAACAATCTAGGAGGTTCCTGAAGTGTGTGGAGGATAACTTCCTGACACAGCTGGTAAGGGAGCCCACCAGGGGAGGTGCCTTGCTGGACCTGCTGTTTACAAACAGAGAAGGACTGGTGAGAGATGTGGTGGTCGGAGGCCGTCTTGGGCTTAGCAACCACGACATGGTAGAATTCTCAACTGTGAGCGAAGTAAGGAGAGGGGTCAGCAAAACTGCTACCATGGACTTCCGGAGGGCAGACTTTGGCCTGTTCAGGTCACTGGTTGAGAGAGTCCCTTGGGAGACAGTCCTGAAGGACAAAGGGGTCCAGGAAGGCTGGACAGCCTTCAGGTAGGAAATCTTAAAGGCGCAGGAGCAGACGGTCGCCATGTGCCGTAAGAAGAGCTGGTGGGGAAGGCAACCAGCCTGGCTGAACAGGGAGATTTTGCTGGAACTCAGAGAAAAGAGGAGAGTTTATCACCTCTGGAAGAAGGGGAAGGCAACTCAAAAAGAGTACAAGGATCTCGTTAGGTCAAGCAGGGACAAAATTAGAAAGGCAAAAGCCCAGCTAGAGCTCAATCTGGCTACAGTCGTAAAGGATAATAAAAAATGCTTCTACAAATACATTAACAACAAAAAGAGAGGCAAGGAGACTCTCCATCCCTTGCTGGATATGGTGGGGAACATTGTCTCCAAGGATGAGGACAAGGCTGAGATACTTCATGCCTTCTTTGCCTCAGTCTTTAATAGCCAGTCCAGGTATCCGCAGGGTATTCAGCCCCCTGAGCTGGAAGATGGGGATGGAGAGCACAATAACCTGCCCATAATCCAGGAGGAAGCAGTTAAGGACCTGTTAAGCCACCTGGACACCCACAAGTCTATGGGGCCTCATGGGACCTACCCAAGAGTACTGAGGGAGCTGGCGGAGGAGTTTACCAAGCCACTCTCCATCATTTATCAGCAGTCCTGGTTAACAGGGGAGGTCGCAGAAAACCGGAGGTTTGCCAATGTGATGATCATCTACAAGAAAGGCCAGAAGGAGGATCCTGGGAACTACAGGCCTGTCAGCCTGACCTCTGTACCAGGGAAGATCACAGAGCGGTTCATCTTGAGAGTGCTCACAGGGCATGTGCAGGACAACCAAGGGATCAGGCCCAGCCAGAATGGGTTCATGAAAAGCAGGTCCTGCTTGACCAACCTGATCTCCTTCTATGACCAGGTGACCCACCTAGTGGATGAGGGAAAGGCTGTGGACGTTGTCTACCTGGACTTTAGTAAAGCCTTTGACAGCATCTCCCACAGCATTCTCCTGGAGAAACTGGTGGCTCATGGCTTAGACAGGTGTACTCTTTGCTGGGTGAGGAACTGGCTGGACAGCTGAGCCCAGAGAGTTGTGGTGAATGGCGTTAAATCCGGCTGGTGGCCGGTCACAAGCGGAGTTCCCCAGGGCTCGGTTCTGGGGCCAGTCTTGTTCAATATCTTTACCAATGATCTGGATGAGGGGATGCCCCCTCAGTAAGTTTGCAGATGACAGCAAGTTGGGTGGGAGTGTTGATCTGCTAGAGGGTAGGAGGGCTCTGCAGAGGGATCTGGACAGGCTGGATCGATTGGCAGAGGTCAACTACATGGGATTTAATAAGGCCAAGTGCTGGGTCCTGCACTTTGGTCACAAGAACCCATGCAAGGCTACAGGCTTGGGGAGGAGTGGCTGGAGAGCTGCCCAGCGGAAAGGGACCTGGGGGTGCTGGTTGACAGCGGGCTGAATATGAGCCGGCAGTGTGTCCAGGTGGCCAGGAAGGCCAGCAGCATCCTGGCCTGTGTCAGAAATAGTGTGGCCAGCAGGAGTAGGGAAGTAATCATGCCCCTGTACTCGGCACTGGTGAGGCCACACCTTGAATCCTGTGTTCAGTTTTGGGCCCCTCACTACAAGAAGGACACTGAGGTGCTTGAGCGTGTCCACAGAAGGGCAACAAGTCTTATGAAGAGTGGCTGAGGGAACTGGGGTTGTTCAGTCTGGAGAAGAGGAGGCTGAGGGGAGACCTTACCGCTCTCTACAACTACCTGGAAGGAGGTTGTGGTAACGTGGGTGTTGGTCTCTTCTCCCAAGTAACTAGTGACAGGACGAGAGGAAATGGCCTCAAGTTGCATCAGGGGAGGTTTAGACTAGATATTAGATTAGATATTAGGAAAAATTTCTTCACCAAGAGAGTGGTCAAGCATTGGGAACAGGCTGCCCAGGGAGGTGGTGGAGTCAGCATCTCAGGAAGTACTCAAAAAACGTGTGGATGTGGCGCTTCAGGTCATGGTTTAGGGGACATGGTAACGTTGGGTTAATGGTTGGACTTGATGATCTTGAAGGTCATTTCCAACCTTAGTGATTCTGTGATCTCCACCCACATGGAAGAGCAGTAGTGGGTAAGTCTGAGGGCCTCACGAGGCTAGGAAGTTACCTAGTGATGTGTTTAACCTGGGCCCAAGGGAGGCAGCAGACTTCCCTAAGACAAGGGTCTGTCTGGCCTATTGGACCTTCAGTTCCATTCAGAAGGGAGTCTCCTAGAACTAGAACCCATCTTTTCTTCCTCATGGGGGTCATCATGATGCAGGGGTTAGGCCTTTCTGAACTTGGCAGCACCTCCGGTGTATCTGGACCATCACCCAACTTCATCCACAGACTGTGCTTCCACATCCAGAGCCTCATACCCGTTGTACAGAGGCACCTGGGGAGGCAAGGTGGGCAAGGAGGAGGTTGGCCTGCCACACCAAGCATGGACTTGCCTCCATTCGCTCCTTTCCTTCAAGCTACTGCCTTCAGTCTGACAGAGGGGTGATACAGGACCAAATGCCACTGCAGAAGTCACTCCTTTGTTTCACTATTTTTCTATTTTATTTTTATTCCAGGGCCTTCATTCTCTACAGAATATCTTTTTTTTTTTTTAGAAAAATATCTTTTTTGTATGTTCGTTTAAACCATCAATACTAGTAGCAATTTTTTTATTTAAATTACAGTGTTGAATAAACCTCCTTATTTTAAACAAATCGTGTACTATGACAGTGAATTACACAGTACAGGTGCTAGGGTGAGAGATGCGTATACTGGTAATATTGTAATAGAGTAGCTTCAGAAGTGACAGTAGATGATCTAACTAGATGATACTGACTACAAAGATCTGTATTTAACGGCATAACTGCTTTGAAGATAGTTTAGCCATGTACTGATACAGATTAAACACAGACAAATCACTTCTAAGATGGAATCACTAGCATCAAGAATAGTCCAGAAAAACAAACAGGGCTTTCGGGAGAGCACAGAGTGCAGCCCAGCCTGATGTGAGAGCTGCACAGGCTCCTTCTAAGCATCCAGGAACAGAATAGGTTGAATTGTCCAACAGCTAGAGCTTGAGAATTTGGCTTAGCTAGATCAGAAGCTAGTCATACAGGATGATTCTGCATTTAGAAAGAAACCTAGGCACTGTCAACAGCAGAGCACACAAGACTACTGTGTGTACACGTTTCAAGAAACATGCATGCTGAGAAGGCCAGAAGCATTTCTCCAAGACACTGCCAGAACAGGGTCCGAAGCTCCAGCCATGACGACGTCCTCCAGCCATGACGACGTCCTCAGAGTGAGGTCAGGTTCCTTACCAACTAACGACATAACAGTGCCAGAAAACACTGGCATTCAGTTTTAATCCAGTATAACAAACTTTCTTCCTACTTAACCACGTGAACAAAGTAGCTGACAAGGTGAGGCTAAAGCAATTCCTCCAGTTGTTACAGGCTAATACACGGAATTACCAATAGTGCGTGTATTTCAAGAAGGGAGGAGTTGTTGAAGTTGCAGTCCTGTGGGGTTGAAAGTTATGTTTTACCCAGATGTGCTGCATTAGCCATTGTTGTTGGGAAATCTCCATTTCAGAAACCACAGAATGATGTTGTTTATATTTCACATCATTTTGGATGGTAACATGTCAATTACCCATATGACAGCAGCAGTGGCCACTTACATAAGCTACTTGTGAGAGAAGGGATGGTAAGATGAGTTACTTGACTATGTCATCATTCATTAACAATCATTTGATAAACTTTTTTTTAAGAACGCAATAGTATTCCCCTAATGAAGGCATCTTGAGTACTTCCAACAGTCAGGTCCTAAATATGAGTCAACGTACCAAATGAAGAGTCCCACAAAACTCTGCCAGATCTGTTTACACCACCAAGTGAGAACAGAAGAATAAATGAGTAACTTTGACATCAGTGTGACAAAGAAACATAAGCACTTCAGAAGACTGGTTTTGCCAGCACCAGCAGAGAACCATTGGTGCTTCTGAAGCAGAGGGACCTGTTGCTCTCGAAGTAAAAATCATACTCAGCAAGACAAGGTTAATATTCACATGCTTTAAGCAGAGGCATAAGCAAACTAAAATAGCACAACCAGCAAGAGCAAGTAAGTATTGTGTGACATTGTTAACACCACTAATTGCATAAACAGCAACAAGCACTTCTAACCCAGCTAAACATAAATAACATGAATTGCAGAGGGGCCAATAGAGAATTACGATGGAGTTGCACAAATGGGATAGAGTAAGATGTGCAAGTAGTAAAATCTGCAACATAAAAAAGGATGTCAAACAGATAAGGAAAGATGTTCTGCTGGACTATTCTGAATTCACCATACAAAACAGAAAAGATGCTTGGTGAAACTAGCAAATGAGAACATACTCTTATTTTGGGAAGAGGAAGAGAAGATACCAGTAACAAATAAGAAAGCATAGGAGGAAAGACAACATGGCACTGACTTCCATTTGAACCTCCCTTCTTCAAAAGAGCACTTAAGCAAGATCACGTCCACCTTCAGCTAACAATCAAGGACTTGCAGCTATCAGTACCAACAAAGTGACATCACCTCTACTGGGCTGTATGTTCACAGCTGAATTGTTATGGTCCCATTGTTATGGACCAGTTGCATGAATATGTGGTGATAGAATAGAATTACAAAATCATTAAGCTTGGATAAGATCTCTAAGATCATCAAGTCCAACTATCAACCCAACACCACCATGCCCACTAAACAATGTCAACGATTAAGAGGTAGCCATTGACAATGTGTATTGTTAATGAACATCAATTAAGTAAAGGGAGTGCTGTTTCTGAGGTTCAAACTGATCTATTGGTTTTCCTAACCATTCCCACTGCAGCACTGTGATTCCCTGAGCTATGTATATTCTCCACACTGGAACTGTTTTAAAGTAGAAATATTAATTCCTGATAAAGTCTGAACTTCTTGATGAAGAAATACAGAGCAACAAAAAGCCTCAAACTGAATGAAAAAGAATCAAGTGAGCAAAAAGAGTTAAGAAATAACTTATTCTAGGAGGAAAAACATTCATCTTCGTTTGTGCTCCAAAATGCTCCATCAGAAGGGAAAAATACATACTCTATCTCCTGACAGATGTTAAAGTCCATGGTCTGGCTGTGACAGATACAGATTGAAGTGCTGCTTTGTCTCAATCAGAGCACAGATTGCTTGGATTCTCTCAGAAGTCCCAAACCAATAAACTACCCAATGGACTATGAAAATGCAGACTTCGTATGCCTCTCAAAGCTGCTGCCAGTGATGAAAGTAAAAACAATAGGTCTCCATTAAAACTTTTAACTTAACCAAAAAGGTTCATAGAAAAAGTTCACACAATTTCTAAATGAAAACAGAAGCATTAGGTACTGACCACTAAAGAAGGTGGTAACTGATTCCTAATGGTTTCTCAATGCTGTTGTATAGAGAGAAAAGCTTCAGAGTAGTTACAAGGATGAGTTTTCCTCATCCAAAGCCTGTGTGGTGTATTTAGCATGCTTGATATTTAGTGTATATTCTATAAATAGTCATAAACTGAGAGATAATTAGGTGCCCAGTCTACTAATTTATTTTTTTAGAAGTATTTAGAATTTAAAAATCTCCTATGACAACTCCACAAATCAAGTAACTCAAATGTTACAAGACCTTTCCTATCCTTCCCAAATACTACAATAAGCTTCCAAATAATAGTCCAAAAGAGAATTAGTGTTGTAAAGAAATAAAATGAGAATTACTACTGAAAGCAGAGCATGTTTTCTTGTAAAGGGTGAAACCGTACAGAAATGTACTGTTGCTATTAGAAACTTTTTTTCCTGTGAGCTGACCGGGCCTAATCCTGCTGAGCAGTAGGACTTGACAGAACAGCCCAAACAGATTGCCATACCACCTCTCACTGCAGTCAAGGAGCTGACCTGAATCCCAACACAAGGATAACTAAGGCAGAGGAGCTGCATCCATACACAAGGATAACTAAGGCAGAGGAGCTGCATCCATACACAAAGACAACTTACAACCCTAAACTTATTAACCCACATTAACAGACTGGAAGACCAAACAATATTTGTTTTCCTCCTATGAATTTTGCAAGGACAAGACACTTTTGGCCCCTTTCTAGTAAATATTTTTCCAAGGCAAACACATCACTAACACAGCAAACATATCAAGCCACTGGGGTTGTCAACATCCATGCACATCTTTTACCAGGTACAATTTGGAGGGAAACCGATAGGCAGACATGGGTGAAGATAGAAACCTTGTGCGCTTCAATGAATATTCATTACATCCTCTAATTTATTATCATGTTTACAGCCAAAACTGCAGAGCAAATTACATTCTACATAAGGTCCCGAGTGGCTTTTCATTTCCACAGCTTGGACTGGTACCAAAATAAAGCACATTAGAGAGAAATAGCAATGAGAGTCATTAATATTTAATGGACTACTAACAGCAGTGCTCCTCACGACAAAGAGGCAGGGCAGGGGAGCGATGGGAAGGATCATTCAGAACTTTGCTCCACAAAATCCTTTTCATTAATCAAACTGAATCCAAACAGACAAAAATTCCAGGTGGCTTTCTAAAACAAAACAAACCCCACCACACAAAAAACACAACAAACCCCCAAAACCGACACACAACAAAAAACAAAGGAACAACCACCCAATATCAAGTAGAAATAAGCAGCTAAAATTGGTCCCAGGAGATAACAGACAGTGCAAAGGAGAAATTAACTTACCACAGAGTGGAATTTGAAAGTGCCCATGCATAGAGAAAAAGTATCATACGGAGAAAACCCAAAATAATCAGTGGTTGGTGAGTGTAAACAAGTCAGTGAACATTGACAACTCTGAAATTTCTATTTCTTAGCACAGAAAGACCTTCAAACTGCCACTACAAGGGGATGGAATTAAAAAAACAGGGAAAAATCATCCAGCAGCAGACAGCACTTTTACAGCACTAACACAAATGGCATAAACTTATAACATTTTTCTAATGATTCAAGTAAGAAAGCAAAAGCAGCACAGTCAGTACTAGGGGCATGACAGATAAGGATACTTACACTAGTCCAGATTCATTTTCAAAACTGAAAGCAGGTACAGTAGGTCACTTGCTTAAATCAGCATTTTGCATCCTTCCTGTTCAATCGCAGCTGGTGAGGAAATCCCCAACTACTATTTCTCCAACACTTTAGTAAAGTGATAGTCATGCAAATACAGTTGCTCTTTCACATTGCAACTAGAGCTCAAATGCAGCCTCTGAGCACTGACCAAGGACTACTGACCATCACCTCCTGGACAACTTCCCTTTCCATAGAAAAGCTCTGTGCTTTTGCTACTATCCCATTATTCCTTCACTGGTATTTTAAACAACTTTATCATTCTGAGTGCCTATCATTTCTGCACAAATAGACTAGGAATTCTGGTTTGACACCTGCTTAATTCAATCTCCCAATTAATGTTTCCAAAGCTAATTCAAACAATTTTTGAGACATCATTGCCAGTTTTCATCAAGTTTCTTATCTCTTCCCACCTACTTGGTACTTCTCTCTGGAAAGAAAGAGATTGGAGCTGTAGGTCCTTATCTGCCTGCTGGACATCCTTCTCTCTCTCTCACACCTTCTACAAGGGCAAGATTCTCCCCAGTAGAGTAGGTGTATGGCTGGAAAGACTGAGTATTCATCCTGCAATGAATATCACCAATTTTAGTGTCTCAGAAGCTTCCTCTGTGTGAAAGCCTTCACAAACCCAGTCCTGTTTCTCAGGGGACTGCACAGATCTCAAAGAGTTAAAGATTGGGAACAACAGAAGACATTCTAAATTGAGAGAGTCTAAATGGCAAATAATTTATTTCTTAAGCAAAACTACCTTCTAAGATAGCATCGGTCACAATTTATATCACGTTTCTGTCTTATTTTAGTATCTTCTCTAGGATGTAGTTTTCTATGTAGATGTAGAAACTGTTAGGAAGCTTTCACAGCTGGTACAGCTGTCAGTGGAACTAACAAAGATAGCTACAAAATAAATACACACAGGACACTACAAATTAAGCAATGTAGGTCCTTGTCTTTTTTTTGTCATACATTTTCCTCATCATACAATAAACCGTAAGTTGTATGAAAGAGAGTTAACCATTGCGAGAGTTGTTCCATTAATCTTTGTATTGAATGTCCCAGAGCATCATTACCCTATTTTGCACTTGAAGTATTCTTCCAGAAGGAATTTCACCTCACAAATGTATTTAAACAGGCCTCTATTGAGTAAAAATAACATAATAAATCCCAAAACAATATGTTTTATTCACATTACAGAAGTGTGTTTTGCTTTTGAAAAGAATTACTTTTGAAAGATAGCAACAAATATAGCTAAAAAAAAGATGTAACATCACTTAAAGTAATTCAGCTTTAGATTTACAAAAACCACGTGGTGAAACCAGGAGTAAAAGTCCTATCAACTCTCATCACTGAGGTACTAACAGCGACAACTTTATCAGGTCCCAAAATTGCTGTCTTTAGATTTTCACATTACTGTGGCTTTGCATTGAACCCCAGTCTTTATTACCAACTTAGGGGCCATAAGGGCCCTTTACTGTGGCCACTGTTGGTAAGAAACAGTCTCTCAATTGGACCCATCCTTTTTCACCCAAGTCCCAGAAATCAAGGAGTGATTCTTTGATCAGAGGAACTGATACAGATGGAAGTCTGAAAGTCTCGATTCTAACTCAGAAGGGGCAACAAGAGAAAAACCCCAGTATCAAATGCTAAGAATGGAGCTTCTCTCCAGAAGAGCCGGGGGGGGGGGAGCGGGGCGGGGACGGCGGGGAAGAAGAGCAATTTTGCCAAGCAGGTAGGCATTACACTAAACGGGCAAGAGGTGACAGAAAAAAATAGTTCCTTCCTAGGCAGGGCAGGTTAAACTCCCCAGGTTCCCTGGGGTTTAACATACCCCAGGCAATAGCACTGCCTCCCTTCATTCCCAGTCAGAAAACTTTGCTGCTTTACAAACTTTAAAAAGTACTTGGTATGGACACAATTAAGAGATACTCAAACCTGCAATTCCCCTAAATCACGAGCTGGAGAACAGATGCTCACTGGAGATATTCTCCTGGAAAGAAACAGGTGGCAGCAGACAGAGAGCAGGCAACGTGGGCATCAGCATTCAGCTTGTGCTTCCCACACCCAGCCAAAAAATATGAATAATGCAGGAAAATGAGAAAATTCAAGACAGTAGATTAGACCATTCATCTTTCACCTTGTAATTATCTTTCCTTCTGACTAATAATTTTTGGGAAAGCAAAAGAGCTGGTCAGTACGTACACCCAGCTCCTCAGGCACCCTCACATACTGAGACACAAAGTAACTAACTTAAATCCCGGGGAACAATCTTCATGTTAATGCAAAGTTGTGAAGATATGATGGACTCTGTAGAAGAGGTGTCAGATGCAGTTATTGGATCTGATTAGAATTTATTCTTACAGCAAGTTACAAGGAATGTGACCACTTTTAGAAATAAACTGGTTTCCCATTTAAAAAAAAATTATCAATATTGCATATTCTCAGATTATAATTGATCAGCAGTAAGTTAATACACAGAGAAATAAGCCTTCAAGAGTGACAGTCTTATGTGCCATTCACTTTAGACAGGTATAGTGCATGCAAGGAATGTGTGTAAGATGTTGTTCCTGGATGAACAATATATTCTTGGGAGAGCTAGACAAATCTAGGTCAAGGTTAAGAGTTGGAAATGTGTTTAAAAATGAGTAGAGAATAGAAGTCTTTTCCAGCTCCACACTTAGCTGTGATTGAGGACAGTCTGATATCACCTGACGACTGATACTGAGGGGGGCAAACTGTGTCTACGATTTGATATTGAATCACAGATAGCTACACAGGGAAGGCTAACCATGTTCAACCCAGGCTGAGTACATGTGGAGGACAAACTGTGATTAACGACCAAAGTCAAACCTGACAGCAGCTATTACAGAGTGGATTACACAGAAACATAACGTAATATTACCAGGCATCTCCCTCAATCAAGCCTCTCTCCTGAACAGAGTGATCAACACTAATCCCATTGCCATGCTATTATATTAGCAGACTCATAAGCTTTCCATTCCCCCACATCATTTAAATGTACAAAGCTGATGGCTCCTGGCCATTTGGAACATCAAAATGATAGGGAGATAGTTCAGACTTTCCTGAACATTGCTAAAGGTCCTAAAATTTAAATCTGCTGGAAAAATCTTAACAGTATATGCCTCAGCCCATGCAGCTGAGAAACCATGCAGCCTTCTCCACAGATGGTTGCAATGGACAACCTGAGCTAGCACATCCTTTTGCATCAACAAAACAGTCTACATTATAACTATTATTTTTACACCACACATGCTTAAGCAAGCAAAATGATTACAACCACATCACTCAATTGTCTAAATCCAAAGCAGAATGTGTGCAAACAAGCGTTTCCTAAGAGATTTTACTCCAAGTCGAAGCTTTATTATTTTGCCTGGCCATAGGCCAAAAGACACTGCAAGATATTTCTAAAAAATATGAAAAATATTCTGTAGCTAGTATTGTCTAATAAGAACTTGAATAAAATGTACCTAATTTCCAAATGTAAAACATCCATAGCTCACAGACACTTGTTTTACTGCTTTTACTTTTTTTTCCTCATTTGTTTTATTTTTAACCATGACATTACCCTTCCAGTAGTATTTAAGTATACTACAGAAGATGCACTTAATAAGATCAAATTTTTTTCCTAATATTTATTCAGTTGTCTAGGCCATAATTAAGAGTAAAGAGACTTACAGACTGGAATTCTTTTATCTTTTTTCAACTTTTCTGATTTGTTTTGGCTTTTGAAATCAGCCTGTGAAAATTATCAAATCATTTACTTTTGTGATGTATTTTAGAAAGAAAAAAAGGGGGGGAGGGGGCTTAACACCAAAAAGTTAATGGGTGCCGTAACAGACATTTATGTTTACATCTTTAAGAAACCAGTTGCAAGACACTAGTTGGCCTGCATATAAAAATCAATTTAGAATCCAACTCATTTAACTTCATTAGCCTAGACAGCTAAATTTTTAAAGGTACTCTAAGTAATCAATTTCTGGATATATCTACTGCCAAAAAATATGATTCATCATACCCTAAAATTAGGTGTGTAAAATAAAAAAATCTAGATAGTAAGAATCATTTGACAGAAGTAATTTTTTCCCTACCTTGACTCTATAGGAATAGGACAAGGGATGGCACTACAGCTTAGGCCATATGCTAAACTTTGAGTTACACATTTAGATGGCATAAATCACGCCCCATATAGTAATGATTTCAGTACTGACTGGCAGTTGCCATCTTCAGGTCTTCCGTATCATGACCACCATGTTATATGTGGGTAATGTTATACCTCTCTGCAGGGTTAAAGTAGTTCAGTCATATACCACACCATAGCAGGTTTGAAGTGAACCTAACCGGAGTAAACAGCTTAAGTAACTGGCACTTACTTCAAAGATTTATTCCTAAGTGCATATAAGAGAAATGGTGTGGGGCATTAACACATTTTCTCCCATAAGTACTATAGAAAAACCCCTGCGATGCAGTACCAGCTGTGCAGAATACACACTTAAATCACCCCTTTACAGCGTAGTTACTATATAACATCATCGCCAGGAACAAGAACCTCTTTGTCAGAGCAATTTATCAGCTTCCAGCAGACCCTTCCTTCCCAGGACAGCAAAGCCCAGAGCCAAAACTGCTGCAAGTGCACAAGCACCTGCCTCAACCGGGCTCTCCAGGGCAAGCTCAGCCCTCACTCAGGCTGAGTGTCAGTTTGCAAAATGGATCCTGACAGCTTGCCAGAGGGGAGGGCGCTTATATGCTCACTTACATGCAGTCTCTTTTCCCATGTCTGCAAAACCTGCAGCTAGCCTAATGTCTCCAGCTGCTCATACCTCTACTCCTCTCGCCAGCGCTCGGGCACCCAGAGGGCTATGTACCACATCTGAACAACACATTTAATCAGAGGAAACTCAGTTCAAGTTACTGCAGACAGGAAGGCATTCAAAACTCATTGACTTCCAACAGAGATTGGGTCCTCTTTACAAAAAGGAAAAAGAGCTAGGAGTTACAGAAGTCCTTTACACATGCTCCCACACAGTCTCATTTCCTCGGAGTGAGTGTCCTTGTGAGCTTATACCATCCTTACCGTTATTTTTAGTGTCTACGTTAATCAGATATACTTAAACCCTAAAAAAGGCTAGATATCCTTCAAACACAATCCTGCAAGTATGGTATGCTGTCCAAAACTAAGTTCCTCGCTTTAGTTTTCTCCAATTTATTATAAGAGAACTTCTACTGCTCTCTCACTGTTACAGTTCTGGATTTCCCAGCTCTTCACTATGTTCCCCAGAACACAAAGCAAGATTTTTATAGGTTTTTTGTCATATTACAGTTTCCAAAAGCACCCCCATATTTTCTCACCAGCAATATAACATGGAAAAGAAGTAGGAGATATTGTTCCACAGATGAAGAGGAGCGAGCACAATAAAGATCTGCTATTCCAATTCATTATATTGCTACATCCTTACAGTTTTAAATCCTCAAAGATTCAATAATAAATAGCAGGACACAGATCAGAGAAGATTTTTGTATCGTGAGTGTTTAGTTCATTCAAACCATTACGAAGTGATGGGAAGTGATTTAGGGAAGTGATTGTGCCCTTGTACTTTGCACTGGTGAGGCCACACCTCTAATACTGCATTCAGTTTTGGGCCCCTCACTACAAGAAGGATGTTGAGGTGCTGGAGTGTGTCCAGAGAAGGGCAACGAAGCTGGTGAGGGGTCTGGAGAACAAGTCTTATGAGGAGTGGCTGAGGGAACTGAGGTTGTTCAGTCTGGAGAAGAGGAGGCTGAGGGGAGACCTTATTGTTCTCTACAACTACCTGAAAGAGGTTTATGGTGATGTGGGTGTTGGTCTCTTCTCCCAAGTAACTAGTGATAAGACGAGAGGAAATGACCTCAAGTTGTGCCAGGGGTGGTTTAGACTAGATATTAGGAAAAATTTCTTTACTGAGAGAGTGGTCAAACATTGGAACAGGCTGCCCAGGGAGGTGGTGGAGTCACCATCACTTGGAAGTATTCAAAAAACATGTGGACGTGGCACTTCAGGACATGGTTTAGTGGGTATGGTGGTGTTGGGTTGATGGTTGGACTTGATGATCTTAAAGGTCTTTTCCAATCTTAACGATTTTGTGAATGTTGACTCACTTTCACTTCCCTTGTCACAGGAGAGCGAGTTTGCTGTTGACTCAAGCAACTAAGACTCAGACCTCTGCAGCCAGCATTCTAGGAGTTTTGTCTGCCTTTAACACTGCAGAAGGGAATTTCTATCAGGCTGCAATCCTAAGGCTTATTTGGAAAGACTTTTCTCAGCTGCTCAGGCACGGATGGGTGTAAATATTTATGAGGGTAGAAAAGCATATCAATCTAGTGGAGCTGTGAGCATGTATGACCTTTCAAACATCCTACGAGACAAGCTTAAACTGTACAGTTTACAATACATTAACATAGGTTGTGTTATGTTTCTCAACTCAGTAGGTACAGAAAGCTACAAGAACTGGTATGATTTCACTTTTGTGTAACAAAGGTGTCAGAGAAAGTTAGTACTACTTATATAAACATGCACATCCTTACTGGAAGGCTTGAAATAGAGGTCGCTCCAAGGCATTAGTCATTTGTTTCAGCAGGGCTGAAAATTGTGCTGTAGCTGTCTTTGTGTTCCTCATATAAAGGTCTACCAGCTGGTGCTTGAAAACTATACAAAAGCAGTCCCGATATAAAAACTGTGTTGATGGGTTGGGGGGAAAGATTTTGTTCTTTCATGGTATCCTCAATACCTTGCTAAGTAAGACACTATTAGCATAGTGGTTTTCAGCCAGAAATTCCCCAAACCTGGTAAAAATATTTTAACTGGAATGCAAACAGATTTCACGTATGCACTAAATATGACCACTTCCAAGAAGAAAACTCTAAAAATATTTAGGGCACACACGTACTCAAGATTACAAGGAAATTTAAAAAAAAATCTCATATAAGTATTATGTGGAAAAATTCAAGGTGAAAGAGTGAAGCTATTCAAGATCAAAAATAGATCATACCTCTTTTTATTTTAGAAAGTCAATATATCATGTACAATAAAGAACTCTATTTAGTAATTCCAAAAAAAAGAAAGAAAATAGTTTCAGATCAAAAAATTTTTTTCTCAGTATAAAGTGAAACATAATTTAACCTTTAAAAAGTTTAAGATCTTCCAGTGTTTCTAAGGAGGGTTAAAAAATCAGCATGTTTCATATAAAAAAAAGAACACTAAAATAAGACATTGTGAAAGGTTCTTTTATGTTGTTTTAAAGTAACTATTTAACAAAACCAGCAGAAATCTTTATGTACTAAAATGGGATGTTCAACAACAGCACATCTTTTTGTCATGTTTGTTCTGCTTTCTGAAGTAGAAAACACACTCACTTAAGACTACTTTGGAGACATCGGTCCAGCATTAGCTCAGAAGGAGAAATACTTTGGTACCATTACCCTCATAACACAGGTTCTCTGTAAATAAAATAATTCATTCAATGTTTTACTTCAAGTTAGAACGTGCTTTTGCAGTCTCTGCTTGCACTGTCTCCAGCCTTGTGCACAGGCACAATACCCTCTTTACTTCCCCAGTACCAGACTCTCACATGTACAGAAAAGTAATCTTAGCACCTTGCCACCTCTGTCCATATTAGCTTCCCAGCATCTCTTTGATTCGTCAATTCTCCTTCCCATTAGAAGGAAAAGAAAATCTCATCTGCAAGCCCCCTCCCTGCTGCATAATACCTTCTGCTTCCCTCACCGCCATCAGTTTTAATAAAGTTCAGTGCCAGGGTAACACCACATTATTCAACCCTCTGAAGCATTCTGTGGAACAGGTCTTGTAGTGTAAGATACTGTGTGAGGTATTTTTCATAACTTTACCAGTTCCTGCTTAGTTTGCAAGAATTTATGGAAATAGTACACAGTACTGTGGCTGCTGAAATCAAAGTATTCCTTCAAAAAAGATTATTCCATTTGATTCCCTTCCCCTAAATATATTTGATTCCCAAGCAGTCTCACTTCCA
Organism: Phaethon aethereus; assembly: GCF_964289735.1. Lineage (NCBI taxonomy): Eukaryota > Metazoa > Chordata > Aves > Phaethontiformes > Phaethontidae > Phaethon > Phaethon aethereus. Next base: position 47,711,676 of record NC_138579.1, on the reverse strand, counting down.
TGGGATTACTACATAGACGCAGAGTAGCTTATTCCTTAACCTTGCTAGCTCAGCTGGTTTTGTGACATTTTCTGGTGTTGATACCCTAACAGAATACATCAACCACCTACAGATTATCCACCTACAAATTATATGTAAACCCAGCTCTATTTTCATTTAACGATTAGAAGCAGATGGGCTTGGGGGATTATTCTACCAATTGACCAGAGTATTAGAGAATATACCAGCAAACAATTAGTACCTAAAATTCACCTATGTAAGCTAGGCTGATATTAAGGTTCTCTGCTACAGTTTAATAGTACCGTATCAGTGTTAAAAAGGTTCAAAACATTGAGGGATTTAGGGAGGGTAAAAAATTGACAGCATTTTTCTCTCAAAATTACAGCTATATATATAATTAAGAGGAAAGTGGTCAATTAAAATTGCACAAAAGGAACACTGAAAAACAACAGGAAGTGTTGTGGGACAAAAGGAAACATACACTGCAATTCATTAATCAGGAATTACAGTAAAAAGAAAACAGAAGTGAAAAATCAGATCATTGCCACTTAAAAAAAAAATCCAAAGCATTACACAGCTTGGAAAAAGACACCTTCCAACAACACATTACAAAAGCAGATGTGAAGTGATCATTAGGTCAAGCACTCCAAGTCAGACAGCAACACTATTAAGGTTGTCTGTTCAAATCTAACTCCTACTGATCATTATATTTGTTGCTACAGGAGTCAGGAACCTACAGCTTTGGTGCCAAAAGCTACACCTGCAGTGGCAAGTAGTGCCGCCAAGTAGGAGCTACAACTCAGTAAGAGCAACTCGGCACTCTGAGTACATGTGCTGAAGATGTACTTCTGACTAACCCCAGCCTCATGCCATGAACTGAGCAATCAGGCTGGAAGACCAGAGGCATGCTCACCTTGGGTAGACTCTTCCAAAAGTCAGGTTTTGTGCTCCATGACCAATCTATGAGATAAGCCAAAACAAGGCAGGTGACAATGATTGGGGCATTGATATTAAAAGCACACTCCTGACATAAATCAGCTCACTAGCGTAAACACATCTCTCACAGAAGACACATACACAGGTTCTGACACACAGACATCTTATGGGGGACTAAAAGTCAGAGCACCATGAAACAGACACTTTCCAGAGCCACTGGCTTGCATATGAAAGTTACTCGAAGTATCTCACGTTCCTTAACCACTGTGGAATATCAAATTACACAGATATGTTTTGCATGAGAAATAAATGAATAAATAAATCTGACTCTGCAGTGCCGATATATGTAGTGACTATCTCCACTGTGAAGCTGCCTTTATAACGTTAGTTTTCCATAGTGTTTTGTTGGGGTTTTTTTTTTTTTTTTAACCCATGGAAAAATCTCATGAAGTCAACAATATGACCAGGAAAATTTTACGAGCTAAACATTTGTTTCTAGAAAGCTATGTCCCAATTTTCTATTCTGTACTTCTTCATTACACACTTTGAAATCCATTATTCCATTTTCCAGAAGGTATCTGCACTACTCGGCGCGCACAGCCCTATGGTTTATCAGTGAATGCTACAGATTAGTCTTCTAAATTTTTCACTCGTCATCACGTCTCACAAGAGCTGGAATTTTACATTTATACAGAACTGACTTTCATAGTTACTGGGGCCACTAATATAATCTCTGATTTTTTAAGCATACAGTCTCTTTTTCCTCTCCCCTTCCACCTCTGCTTCCTCCACTGCTGCTTATTTTTCCTCATTCAGAAGGCAGTATCACACATGCTAGAAGGCTGTTGAAATTCAAATGAAAAGTACAAGGAAAGAAGATCAATGAAAGGATCCTCAAAGCCATCCAAAAATAAGGGAGAAAATTCTCAACATTTCTGTTGTTGATTATTATGTTCAAAGAGGCAAATGAGAAATTATCTAGGTCAAAGAAAAAGTTTACATTGAAGAGGCAATAGAAAAGGTGGAGAAGAACATGAGCAATAACTTGGGTAACAAGCTGAATTGGTTTTCTCTGCTTGCCATGAACCTAGTGTTATTTATGGAAACCAGGAACACAGCAGTTTGCAGTGCAATGACTAGAATAATGCCTGGCATTAACGGTATTAAATCCATGTTGTTCTAATTATTCTCAGTGTGTAATCTGGTTCTCTCCTCAGTCTTGCTGTCTAAAAGCAGCTGGGCTTCTATCATACCAGCAGAGTACAGCATGAAGACAGAAGATACCTGTCCTGTTTTCAGCTGGGACAGAGTTAATTTTCTTCCTAGTAGCCAGGATAGTGCTGGTATTTTGGTTTAGTATGAGAATACTATTGGTAACACACTAATGTTTTAGATGTTGCTAAGTAGTGCCTACACTAGTCAAGGACTTCTCAGCCTCTCATGCCGTGCCAGCAAGAAGCTGGGAGGGGGCACAGCCAGGACAGCTGACCCAAATGGGCATTCCATACCATATAGATTCACAGAATCATTAAGGTTGGAAAAGACCTTTAAGATCAACTCCAACCATCAACCCACCACCATGCCCACTAAACCATGTCATGAAGCACCACATCTACACTTTTTTTCAATGATGACTCCACCACCTCCCTGGGAAGCCTGTTCCAATGCCTGACCACCCTCTCAGTGAAGAAATTTTTCCTAATACCCAATCTAAACCTGCCCTGGTGCAACTTGAGGCCATTTCCTCTCGTCCTATCGCTAGTTACCTGGGAGAAGAGACCAACACCCACCTCGCCACAACCCCCTTTCAGGTAGTTGTAGAGAGCGATAAGGTCTCCCCTCAGCCTTCTCTTCTCCAGACTGAAAAACCCCAGTTGCCTCACCCGCTCCTCATAAGACTTGTTCTCCACACCCCTCACCAGCTTCGTTGCCCTTTTCTAGGCACACTCCAGGAACTCAGTGTCATTCTTGTAGTGAGGGGCCCAAAACTGAACACAGGATTCGAGGTGCAACCTCACCAGTGCCGAGTACAGGGGCACAATCACTTCCTTACTCCTGCTGGCCACACTATTTCTGATACAGGCCAGGATGCTGTTGGCCTTCTTGGTCACCTGGGCACACTGCTGGCTCATGTTCAGCCAGCTGTCAGCCAGCACCCCCAGGTCCTTTTCCATCGGGCAGCTTTCCAGCCACTCCTCCCCAAGCCTGTAGCACTGCATGCGGTTGTTATGACCACAGTGCAGGACATAGCATTTGGCCTTGTTAAACCTCATACAACTGACCTCCGCTCATTGATCCAGCCTGTCCAGATCCCTCTGCAGAGCCCTAATACTCCCACCCAATTTGGTGTCATCAGCAAACTTACTTGAGGGAGCACTCGATCCCCTCATCCAGATCATTGATAAAGATGTTGAACAAGACTGGCCCAAATACTGAGCCCTGGGGAACACCGCTTGTGACCAGCTGCCAACTGGATTTAACTCTGTTCACCACAACTCTCTGGGCTTGGCCATCCAGCAAAGAATACACAGGTCTAAGCCATGAGCCGCCAGTTTCTCCAGGAGAATGCTGTGGCAGACAGTGTCAGAGGCTTTACTTAAATCCAGGTGGACAACATCCACAGCCTTTCCCTCATCCACCAGGCGGGTCACCTCGTCATAGAAGGAGATCAGGTTGGTTAAGCAGGACCTGCCGTTCATGAACCCATGCTGGCTGGGCCTGATCCCTTGGTTGTCTTGCACATGCCCTGTGAGCACCCTCCAGATCAACCTCTCCATAATCTTCCCCGGTATGGAGGTCAGGCTGACAGGCCTGTAGTTCCCAGAATCCTCCTTCTGGACCTTCACGTAGATGTTCGTCACATTGGCAAGTCTCCGGTTGTCCGGGACCTCCCCTTTTAACCAGGACTGCTGATAAATGACGGAGAGTGGCTTGGCAAGATCCTCCGCCAGCTCCCTCAGTACTCTCAGGTGGATCCCATAATGCCCCATAGACTTGTGAGTGTCCAGGTGGTGTAGCAGGTCCTTAAGTGTTTAACTGTTTTATTATTAATATTTTCTCTTCCCTTGCTGTCCTATTAAACTGCCTTTATCTCAACCCATCAGTTTCGGGTGTTTTTCCCCCCCCTGATTCTCCCTCCCATCCCACTGGTTGGGGAGGGGGGAAAAGGAGTGAGGGAGCAGCTGTGTGATGCTTAGTTGCTGTGGTTAAACCACGACATCACCTTTCATTTCTCTTTCTCATTCACTGGGTCACTGAACAGGAGGATATCCTCGGGTACAAAGGGAGGAAAGAAGTCACAAGGCAAGTACTTCACCTCCTGCGAGTGTAAAAAAGAGTTTTGAAAGATTAACCACAGCACTGTGTTACAATGAACACAGCAACGATACGCAGCAGAAGCTTAGCAAGCAGGACAGATCAACTAGTGAACAGAGAAGACTGAAGTCACCCAGGCAAGCAAACTGACACATTAATAGATTTAACAAAATATTCTGTGACAGAGCACTCTTACGTATTCAAAAGAGTTCAATACACAGAAAGCAAAAGACAGGATAACAGAATGCCTGTGTCTACCTCCCAAGTTTTGATTCAAAGCTTCCCATCCCAGAAATATAAAAATGTTTATACATTTTGTGATGGATTCTCTTCTGCCTAATATGTTATATTTTCATCAATACTCAAGTTTTTCTTCAGTCTGGACTTATACATTCATCCCACTCATTTTCATAAAAACTCTACTAACTAGTACCTTTGATCTCTCTGCTCTTCTAAATTCCATTAATACCAATGATGACCAAGTGAAAGACTGAGAAGTAGAGACATGCAGACAGGGGAAGGAAGTTTGTGTGCTTACCCTTGGAAACTAGGCTTAAGAAAAATTATAATGGGTTCTATTTCAAAGAGTTCATTGAAACAAAGTTGAACCACATTATGTTCTAGCAATCCAACTCTGACTACAGTCTAGTGGCAGCAAAGGTCCACAAAACCACAAGAAGGACACACAGCAATCCATTCCTTCTTCCACTTTTCTCATAAAGCAAAACAACCTGGGAAGAAAAAAAAAAAAAGCCACAAAACCCAGAAACAAGAAACACAAATGTTTGAGGAACTGATTATTTCAGTGATGTTTTTTGTAGGAATGGAACTCAGAAAAAGATACAGAGAGGAAAAAAATTTAGGGGAAGTTGATGGGAAAAAAAGAGCTTCCGATGACTATTGTCGGCACACAAGTCAATGCTGTGCTTAGCATGTTGTTGATGCTGCAGGATACATCTGACTTCAACAAAGAAAGTATATGGAATTCCAATTGGCTATATCATGGATACAAAATGGATTGGTGAAAATACTAAGGAAGTATAAAGGTCCATAAAAAGAACTCCTTACTTCAAAAAATCACTTGCATATATTACAGTGTGAACCACCACCCCCAAGCCGGTATGAAGGCTGTGTTTATTTTACCATTACAACTTTCCTATAAAAACATACAAAAGACTTTCCAATTCATATGTTAATTTGCATTACTCGCCATCCCTTCCAAAACAATTTAAAACTTTAAAAAGACAAGGGGCTAGCAGTCCTGAGCTGAGCATCTCAGCTGGACTTGCTTGCTTTCCAACTTCCAGTAGTCTCATTCTCTGAAGTTAACTTCTCCATTAATGCAAATATTGGCAGTGAAATGCATTCTTTTTTCCCTAAATACAGTACATATTCCCTACATCTACTACCAATAAACCCCTGGTTTATCGCTTAACTACAATTTAGCTTGGTTGTGCCAAAAGAATATTTGGGCTACATCCCCTCCCTGAACTAGAAAGCATAAAGAACAGACATTCAGTAATTTATACACTATCATGAGAGGTAAATACAGAATATGAAGGATCCATACAACCTCTTATGCTTGCCCAATGTATCAGTTTGTTTCAGATAATAAAAACCGTTACAGCTGTATGGATCCATTTCTATTTCAAGATGATACAATTTACAAAATGGTTTAAGTATTTCTGAAGGTATTGCCTTCAGCTTCCAGACTACTGCCGAGGCCCATGCAGGTGCTTATCTTCTTCGGCACCTTTAAAAAAGCAGGCAGTTTATAATTCCTATAAAGCAGTGATGGCATTTCAAGAGGCAAGATAGTAAATGTATCCTCTGCGTATAAGCAGGATACATTTAGTAAGTAACTGCAGCTTCCCTAGCATGAGCTGCTCCCGGCTGGTTGTCCATGGAGCTCTTTCTTGCAAACTAACTTCAAGCATTACTCTAAAAAACAACAAACAAACAAAAAACTAAAAAACAACCAACCAACCACAAACACCTGAGGAATTAAGGTCACCATAAATCCATTTTGTACATTACAGTTCCAACCTGGTCCACTGTTTTGTGCGTTGATCAGGTTCAGATCAGAGTTAGTGTGTTAGGGAAAGTACTTCAAGACAGGATGTCACAGCAGCACACAAAAATAGCTATCAAACCACACACCGTTAAATATATAATTCTAGCACCTGAGCTTAATATAAACCTAGTATTTTAAGCAAACAAACTGAACAAGACTTGGAAGGATTACCAACGCCACTTCTCGGGCTGAACCCATCTTTGCTGAACAACAGCTAGAGCCTAAGTTGCCTGTGGGAGAGATGCCATTTACACATCCAGCCCTAATATCTGTGAATATCATCTGGAACAACACGACAGTATTACTGACACTAAATAAGTACCACGACCTTTGAACCGCAGCCGCTGCAAAGGGTCCTCCCACATCAGGTAGCTGCAGACACCTTCCATCACATACTACCTCATAGTTTCTGCGACTGAAGAGTGTGTTTGGGGTCTTTGAAGTCTGAACGAGCAGGAAAGATACTTCTCAGAGCTTGTTACAAGTACAACATCATCATCCTCACACAAATGTTGTAAATAGATTCCACTAAGAATCAGTGGAGGTCATTTCCTCTTGTCCTATCGCTAGTTACTTGGGAGAAGAGACCAACACCCTCGTTGCCACAACCCCCTTTCAGGTAGTTGTAGAGAGCAATAAGGTCTCCCCTCAGCCTCCTCTTCTCCAGACTAAACAACCCCAGTTCCCTCAGCCACTCCTCATAAGACTTGTGCTCCAGACCCCTCACCAGCTTTGTTGCCCTTCTCTGGACATGCTCCAGCACCTCAACATCCTTCTTGTAGTGAGGGGCCCAAAACTGAACACAGTATTCAAGCTGCGGCCTCACCAGTGCCGAGTACAGGGGCACCATCACTTCCCTCCTCCTGCTGGCCACACTATTTCTGATACAGGCCAGGAGGCTGTTGGCCTTCCTGGCCACCTGGACACACTGACGGCTCATGTTCAGCCAGCTGTCAACCAGCACCCCCAGGTCCCTTTCCACCGGGCAGCTCTCCAGCCACTCCTCCCCAAGCCTGGAGCGTTCGTTGCATGGGGTTGTTGTGGCCAAAGTGCAGGACCCTGCACTTGGCCTTATTAAACCTCATGTAGTTGACCTCTGCCCATCAATCCAGCCTGTCCAGATCCCTCTGCAGAGCCCTCCTACCCTCCAGCAGATCAACACTCCCACCCAACTTGCTGTCATCTGCAAACTTACTGGGGGAGCACTCGATCCTCTCATCCAGATCATCTATAAAGATATTGAACAAGACTGGCCCCAGAACCGAGCCCTGGGGAACACCGCTTGTGACCAGACGCCAGCCAGATTTAACGCTGTTCACCATGACTCTCTGGGCTCGGCCATCCAGCCAGTTCCTCACCCAGCAAAGAGTACACCTGTCTAAGCCATGAGCCACCAGTTTCTCCAGGAGAAAAAGTCCAGGTAGACAATGTCCACAGCCTTTTCCTCATCCACTAGGCAGGTCACCTGGTCATAGAAGGAGATCAGGTTGGTCAAGCAGGACCTGCCGTTCATGAACCCATGATGAAGGCCTGATCCCTTGGTTGTCCTGCAGATGCTCTGTGAGCACTCTCAAGACCAACCGCTCCATAATCTTCCCTGGTACAGAAGTCAGGCTGACAGGCCTGTAGTTCCCAGGATCCTCCTTCCGGCCTTTCTTGTAGATGGGCGTCACATTGGCAAGCCTGAAGCCAATTCAGAAGCCTGAGCCACTGCCTGCTTTTGCAGATCAGGTTCTACTAAAAGAGCAAAGAGTTCAAGATTCAGGATTTTCAACCTTTTCAGCACAAGTAACTGTTCTCAAAGTGAAAGGAGGAAAAAAATCCCCAGAGAAAAATGAGAACTGTTTCCCTAAAAAAATCCCAAGAATACAGATGCATGGAAACAGATGTAATAGCCACCCTACCCATAAGTGAAACCAACTCTGCCACGGGCAAAAAAACCCCATGATATTAAATAGCTGGCTGAAAGCATACTGCTAACACTGGAAAGAAAGTAAATAAATATTCTCATATTTCATATTCAAAAAAACGTTATCACAGATTTATACTGCTGACAGTCCATTTTCAGTCATTTCAACACCTATAACGCACAGAGCTGAAATTCATAGAATTCCTCAGTGCATAGTTACCCAGTACCCTGAAGACTGCAGTCCTAGCAAACAAGTAGTACACACTCCAGTTTGTGTTAAATTCATTATAGGGAATAATGGAGCACAATATTGCTTTAATTCTGTTGTCTTAAGGCACTCATATCATAAACCATAGGAGCTGTGTCACCGATGCCTGAAACAGAATTGAAGCCATAATTTATGCATATTTTAAGATGGTGAAAGTAACACATTTCAGGAGCCTTTCTTTTCACATTATACCTTTTAGAGAACACTGCAGTTGTAAGATATTCTGTTATGTTCTCTAGTACGTTTTCTTCAGTATTTTTACGTGCAAGATGGTCCTTTTTGTCAGGTCATGACACAACAGTTAAAGAGATACAGATCAGCCTAATAACATTAGACAGAAGTCATATATGTAATGTAGGCAATCACTACCAAAACTGCTGATGTGCAAGACATGGCTATTGACCCAGGCTTTATCTGATCTGAGAGCAACAGAGCCTTTAGATTAAAGCAGAGGTGGGCTGCAGAGCTGAAGGTATCCCATGACTAAACAAGGAAAATCAGCCAGTGGCCTCACATTTCTTACCAAAAACAGCACCCTGACCAAAAGGTATTTCAGATAATAGGTTCATGTCACACTTCCTTGTCTTTGTAGGGAAATTATAACATTGCCTCCTTCATATACATTTGCTCCCTGAGGAATTTTAATAACCAAGTAATACTGGCTCTGTGAAGAAAATATCTTCCTAAATCCAATGGTCAGCAGTTGGCACATATTTGAAAGCACAAAAATTGGTATACCACAGCTTGCTCATAGTCCTATCATCATTATAAATTCAGTGCACTTGGGGATAAAATTTTTCTTTAAGGAAATGTACTTTCTTCAATCAAATCCTGTTGCAGTTTCTTGTGTTTTAATATAAATGTTATTTCACCCCCTTGTAGCATTCTTAGAGATTGCCTTAAAAGCCCAGAAAACCAAAGCAAGCCACAACATACAGAATTAAAAAAAAAAAAAAAAAGCAAACAAAAAAAAATCCCACATGTATAAATCTCTATTTTCTCTAGTTCTCCAATTTTGAGAAGAATTGGCTTATTCTCTTTTACTGCGGGGAGAGGGGGGAGAAACAACATACAAACAACATACTTCTTTCATACCCATTTTCTTGATTTCCTTTTTGTTCTTGTTAGGAAAAGGTTCAGAGAGAAGAAAACATGAGATTCTCAAACTTTTTATGTTACAACAGGAAATAAAATTAATTTCTCTGTAAAAGTTGCTTGAAAATGTTATTTTTTCCACTCTCTTCATTAAATAAGCATGTTACTCCTACTTGTTCAAAAGCAGAAATCAGTACATCCAGATGACATAGTCTATACTATTTGTTTTACTTTTCTTCATCTTGTAATATCTTATGATCCCTTACAAGCTCAGTGTTCTTGTTATCTTTACTCTTCCCTATTTAAGAGGATCATTACAGATCCCCTATAACAGCCTCAATGATGTACCCCTGAAGTCAATGGAAGCTCTTCCACTAAGACCAGAGAAAAATCCAGCTTTTTTTATTGCTTTCCAACTTTTTCTCCATAGCCCCCCCCATCCTTTCATCTCTGAAATTAGGCAAGAAAACCAGCAAACAAAAAAGCAAGCCAATATTGTATATAGCCTCAGCTGAAACAGCAACAATATATTCCTAGTATATTCTCAATTCCTTCCTTATAAAATGGCTATTGTCAAGTGGCGCTTTTTTTTAATTATTTTTACCACAGCTAGGCACTAAGCAGATATTTTCAGTAAGCCAATAACAACGAAGCCCAAGACTCTGTGTGAGAGAATAGCAGCATTTAATTTAGAACCCATCAATGAGTTTGAGCATTTCAAACTGCTCTTTTTAAAGTTCATTACCTTGCACTTCTCTGTATTGGATTATTTTTGTAACAGCTTCATAAAGCTCTTTAAAAGCCACTTTGAACTTAAAAAGACTAAAACATAACAATTTTGTTATTCTTCCAGTCTTTACCACTTCAGATGCCTTTTGTCACCTATGACCTTTCCTCCATTCTTCTCGTTCAGAATGATCTTAATGAAATAACAGGAAAAGAGTTTGGTTTTGCTTTCCTGGTTTTTATGGAGTTTTTTACTGAAAATGAAAGTTTCAGTTTTCAACTTTTTCCCATTTTCAAACATTCAGAAGTGATAAAAATAGTTTCAATAACAACTCCTAATAAGCATATTCAACAGCATGCCTCACTCTACTATACAACTCTGAGATGACATGCTGCCAGCAGCATTTTTTTTTTTTTAATGGAAAACTGATCAATTGCAGACATTATTCTAATCAACACTCTTATCCTTCAGTATGCAAGTAATTCACTTCCCCTAGTCAGCCTCTATAAAAACCTTACTGTAAAGAAGTTTAATCCAAAGTATAACCCCCAATTCTGTTTGCTTCACTGTATTGATTCCGATAGAAACATTGTAATGGGCTTTCTAAAATATTTTTCTTGACACAAACCACACTCATTCACTTGGATCACACTGAATTAACGCAACAACTTCTTTACATTCCCCAAACATTTACAAAAGGCCATGGTGGTCAGCAAATGTAACAGTGCTCTCAGCAACAAAGAAATCATGCTTGTTTTTCTGTTTTACTAAAGGAAACTTCTACAAACTTTGCTGACCTTGAGTGCACAAATTCAGCTGTACACAGAAGTCATCTTTTAATATTTAGAGATTAAGAATCACACTAACAAAAAAAAAGACCGAGACAAAAACCAGTAAGAACTGAAGATAGTCTGAAATAGTCTATAAAAACTTTAACCAATACTTTCAACACTAACACCTCAGAGGCTTTATAAACCCATGGACTAAAACAACCTAGAGGTGCTAACACAGATCATATGAAGACCTGACAAAAACAATGAGCTGCTGTATGATGGACAAGACTGATGCGACAGGAGTTCTTGCTCCAAGTTTTGAGCAACAAGCTACAGATTCTTCAGCATACTGAAGGAATAGGCAGCGGTCTGATAAAGCAATGCCTTTGCAACATCCAGTTATAGGATACACAGTGCCAAGAACAGAGATATTATTTTGAGGTTCATGTAGCTTTATCTAACTTGATTGAAACTTCTGTGGACTTTTGCACTTAGAATTTTAAATGCAATGAAACAAAATCCTATGGAGCGACCCAGCATCAAGCCTACCTTAGGCTCACCTAGTCTTGATCAGAAAACAGCCCTGCAAAACCTGTGCTCATACATACACACACTCACAGTACTCAAGTGGGATTAAATTGACCATATACAAAAGTAAATATCATTCTCAAAATATCAGAAGGAAAACAACAGAAGTGAAGCTTTTTATATTAATCTTGTGATGCCTAGAAGCAGGAAAAGAAAATTTCAATATGCACTCTGACCACCTACAATTTCAGGCACGATTACATCTGAAAGATGTTAGATAAATTTTGGTAAGCAATCCTGATTGTTGGAGAAAGGAAAACAGAAAGGTACAGCCATCTCAGTAAGAGGCCATCTGTGAGATTCATAGCACAACTTTCAGGTTAGGGTCCTTGTTTTGCCTAATTGAGGCCAGCAGCTTTCATCTGCCAAATCACTCTGCAGGATGCAAAACAGGGACCTGAATCTGAACCTCCCACAGTCTACAGCTATACCCTAATCCTACATGGAGAGCAAGACAAAGGCACAAACATTTCATGGTAAGCTTCGGTTTTGTTCTAAATTGCTATGTCTTAGATTTTCTGTTGGTCAGTTCTATACAATACCAGCATTTAGTTACCTACTCAAAAGCACAGATTTGATTCTTTGTGAAGGTACCAATGTTAATGTATGTAGGGAAGTAACATGCTGCATATGGGGGCGTGTACTGGAACAAGCGTACAGAAATTATGGTACATTGTAAATGAAAAAGAAAAATTGCCTTTAGGGTGACAGGCTATCCTTCAAGAAGCAAAGCCAAATAATTTATGCCTGTAGATGTACTGTAAGGCTCATATTTTAGCATACAAAATTCCTCTAGATAATATAGCTGAGGCCCTGCAGGAAGGATCTATTAATCCTTTGTATACTTCACTGTTGTTTATTGAGCCAAAAGAAAGTGACGTAAAACTTTAATGCCATTTTCTCACTCAAGGTTTTTTCACTCAAAAAATTGAGGGGTTCTACTGATCAGATACAGCATTTAAAGACTGGAAGAACAGATGGCTGACATATAGCAAATAATTTTTACATCAAGCAAACTTTCACTGTTTAATACAAACCATGCAGGAGAATGATGCTCCTTTTAAAGCACCCCACTGGGCAGATAAGAGTGAAGCATCAGAATCAATTAAACAAATGAGCTCTCTTCTATTGGCATCCAAAAAGTTGTTAAATCTACTCCACCACTAGCCATAAAGGCTGAGCTTGGAAACGTATATTGCCAAATACAAAAGACAGATTTCCATCTCCTGAACTGGTGAAGCATAACAACACAGGCAAGCAGTAACTGGTGGAACCAGACCACAATATCTTCTCTTCCTTGAAAAACCCACTTGTTTAGATGTGTTGATATCCTTATGGGTGGAGAGGCTAAAAAGAGGCTACATATCTTGCCCAAAACAAGGCAAGTCTCTATTCTCAAATTAAGTTATGATGGTTTTGCTCCAGTTCCTCACACACAATTAAAGGTCTGCCGAATGCTATGGGATTCACATTAGCCACCGAAGTTGCAGTGGTACATTTACCTTCATGAGTTGTGAGAAACCAGTTAACTACTGGAGCTTAAGACTAAAAATATTGTGCGAGATAACTGTTGTTAATATTCATCCCCCAAAAGTTATCAGTATGTCTTTCTGCAAAACTTCACAAAGACTGCAGTGTCATCAGTCCTGCCCCTTTACATAGAAGAAGAAACATTCAGAACAAAACAAGATTCTTCTGCACAAAATGTCATCAGCTTTCATATCTGTAGCTGTCAAAAAAAAAAAACCAAACACACACCATAAAAATCTTGTTTCTATATTTGTCTCTGTTCATTGCTTTTAGAAGCGTTTAGAAAAAGCCAGCCTTTTACAAGTGGCTTATTTCGCTGAAAGTAGACCAGCATTTCCTTAACACAAACATTTTGAGCTCCCTATCTGCTGCCTTCCAAACTCTCTAAATGCCGTGGGGCCTTTCTACTAGGATGCTGATATCACACAGCCCATGGGAAACTGTTCTTCAGCAGTTTGAGTCCAGATCTGTCTCCATCATAAGATGTGAAGGCATCTGTGAATTTCAGAAGTAACCAAGCGAGCCATTTTTTAATACTTTCAAATTTTCCCAAAAGTCACACTGCATTAGGTACATAGGAAGCACTGCACTAACAGTATCACAGAACCACCAAGGCTGGAAAGGACCTTCAAGATCATCAAGTCCAACCATTAACCCAACACCACCATGTCCCCTAAACCATGTCCTGAAGCACCACATCCACACATTTTTTGAATACTTCCAGAGATGGCGACTCCACCACCTCCCTGGGCAGCCTGTTCCAATGCCTGACCACTCTCTCGGGGAAGAAATTTTTCCTAATATCCAATCTCAACCTCCCCTGCCACAACTTGAGGCCATTTCCTCTCTTCCTATCACTAGTTACTTGGGAGAAGAGATCAACACCCTCATCGCCACAACCCCCTTTCAGGTAGCTGTAGAGAGCAGTAAGGTCTCCCCTCAGCCTCCTCTTCTCCAGACTAAACAACCCCAGTTCCCTCAGCCACTCCTCACAAGACTTGTGCTCCAGACCCCTCACCAGCTTTGTTGCCCTTCTGTGGACACGCTCCAGCACCTCAGCATCCTTCTTGTAGTGAGGGGCCCACAAATGAACACAGTATTCAAGCTGCGGCCTCACCAGTGCCGAGTACAGGGGCACCATCACTTCCCTCCTCCTGCTGGCCACACTATTTCTGATACAGGCCAGGATGCTGTTGGCCTTCTTGGCTACCTGAGTACCCTGCTGGCTCATGTTCAGATGGCTGTCAACCAGCACCCCCAGGTCCCTTTCTGACGGGCAGCTCTCCAGCCACTCCTCCCAAGCCTGTAGACTTGCATAGGGTTGTTGTGGCCAAAGTGCAGGACCTGGCACTTGGCCTTATTAAACCACATACAGTTGACCTCTGCCCATCGATCCAGTCTGTCCAGATCCCTCTGCAGAGCCCTCCTACCCTCTAGCAGATCAACACTCCCACCCAACTTGCTGTCATCTGCAAACTTACTGGGGGAGCACTCGATCCCCTTATCCAGATCATCAATAAAGATACTGAACAAGACTGGCCCCAGAACCGAGCCCTGGGGAACACCGCTTGTGACCAGACGCCAGCCGGATTTAACGCCATTCACCACAACTCTCTGGGCTCGGCCATCCAGCCAGTTCTTTACCCAGCGAAGAGTACACCCGTCTAAGCCATGAGCCACCAGTTTCTCCAGGAGAATGCTGTGGGAAATGCTGTCAAAGGCTTTACTAAAGTCCAGGTAGACAACATCCACAGCCTTTCCCTCATCCACTAGGCGGGTCACCTGGTCATAGAAGGAGATCAGGTTGGTCAAGCAGGACCTGCTTTTCATGAACCCATGCTGGCTGGGCCTGATCCCTTGGTTGTCCTGCACATGCCCTGTGAGCACTCTCAAGACCAACCGCTCCATAATCTTCCCCGGTACAGAGGTCAGGCTGACAGGCCTGTAGTTCCCAGGATCCTCCTTCCGGCCTTTCTTGTAGATGGATGTCACATTGGGAAGCCTCCAGTCGTCTGGGACCTCCCCTGTTAACCAGGACTGCTGATAAATGATGGAGATGGTACAATTCATAATAAAGGTAACTTGAGATTTAAAAGCAACTATTGCCAAAACACCCTCTCTCTGTCACACATAGCAGTCCTGCTGACAGTTGTTCTGAGCATTTAACTACGGAAATCATATTCTTGAAGTGAGGAGAAATGGATGTGTTGACTACAGCCTGGGATGACTGGAAAGCAGTTTACTGAGATGAGAAATTCACTTCATAATACTCTGCTCTACTGAGTGTCTGGTCTTATAGTAACTCTACTGTGCCCGGCGTACTAGATGGAGCTTTTAAAAATAAGCATTTTTTTAAAGATTTTTATATATATATATAATTATTTATGAAACATTTTTATAAAACATAAAACACATATATATGTTCTACAAGCTTTGCAGTCTCAAAAAAAAAAAAAAAGCAAAACCACCAAACAAAACCCCTGAAAACCTGCATAACACTAATTCCTAAATTTTAAAGTCAGTTAGGTTTTAAAAAGAACAATTTATTCACAACAGAACAGTACCAGAATATTTTTGAACAGATGCTATTTTACACCAGTTTTACATTCATCCTCTTTGTTTCTGACTGCTAAAGGACTAAATATACAATTGTGTTTCTTGGAGGAAGCAATTTGAGATCGTTGCTAACCACTGGGAAGCAGCAGAAGAGGAAGATACAGCAAGTAACCAGCCTATTTTACTTCCCACACAGACAGCCGAGGAAACAGGTTTGAATGATTCACTGAGATTCTTTTTCTGCAAGACAAAATGTCTCCATGCTATTGTTGCTTCAGCAAAACATGGGAGGGAAACAAAGACAAATACATGTATTATAACCATTCAGGCAAAATATGCCAGACAGTGACAAATAACTGCTTAAATAGAAATTGGGCAGCTTTGGTTGTTGGCAGAAGCTTGAAGACATTTTTGTTTTTAAACAGGAAACCAGTGGCAGCATCATGTGAATACAAGATTTAACTAGCATGGGAGGCTTTTAGGCTGTGTCAGTCAGTGTTTGGGTTTGTTACACTCGCCACTTCCCTTGACCTTCAGTGTATTTATTTGATCTGTAAAAGAGGATCAAACAGAGCATTGCCAAAAGGGAAATTATGGCTGTCTGGGCCCTTAACCTATTGTAAGAACCTCTCCTTCAAAGCCAAGCTATGAATACGCACACAGCACTTCTGCAGCAGTGATAAAAGATTTCTGGTGCATCATGAAGATGAAAAATGATTCTCAGTTGAGAGGGAAATTGCCAGAGGTGTCAGAAGACATGTTGCAGTGACGTAAACAGCGACACAGACATTAATTTCAATAATCTGACAGTGAAACGGTGCATATCTGAGCTGCCTAATTCATTATGATCTTCCTTCTTTCACAGCACAATTTTGTCCTTTGGGGTCTTCAAAAGCTATACCTCCATCTTTCCCTAAGCTCCCCGCCCCCAAAGGACAACACCTAGACATTTCAGTCCAGCAGGGAGCTTTTCATTAATTATACTAAATAAAGCAATGATCTGGAAAGGTCATGCCAGCCTTTCAGCATGCCCTCTCTCCCAGCTAAGTACTTTTCAGGTACAATTGATTACCTTGTCTTTTAGGTTTGCATGATTCCATCAAGCAGCAGCGCATGTGGCATCAATAACATTATTGATATTGTGATAAGCTGCATCCCAAGCTGGTGCAGCCTCCATCCCACATTCTGTGGTGCTAAATCGCAATAGAGGTTGAAGTCTTTAGAGTGACAATCTGGAAAGGAAGAGATGGTGCCGGGGAGAGCTAGCACAACAGCTGGTATTACCATGACCTGACTATGTGGCATAACGTAAAGAGTACCCCTCAATGAGGGCCAACTGTTCTCTCACCAAGGTCCATTTATTAAGTGCTTTAAAGCCTTGTTGCTGTATGCTGTGTTACATCCATTTAAGAAAAATAATAAACTGAGTTACTAAAAAGAGGTAGTCAGTTTCTTGGAAGTGTCCTTTGTTCATCTGCTTCAAAAGGAAAGATCCCCAGGTGAAAGATATTCACATGCTGATTTGCGAAGAAAGCCACATGCATGCTTTAGCATACCTGCTCGCCTCTTACAGTGCTATGCAAGAATAGTGAAACCTACTTCCAAATTACTGTAGCTGTCCCAATGTATGCTCTATGCATTTTATAAGATCCACATCAACCAGAGGCTGGTTCTCAGTATATGATACTCGTACCTTATTACCTGTGACAACAGCTCCATACCTGGTACCACACCAAAAATCTCCATTTTATATTTGCCCACAAGAATGGCCCATTTGCCCATGACATTTCCCTGTATCGAAGACGTAGTAAACTACTGACTTTGGAAAAAAGGGGGTGTCTGTATATAAGGACAGACAAAGCCTTAGCTTCCTTACACTGTCAGTTCAGCAGAGGACACAGATGGTCACCTTGTGCTGAGGCAGCTCAGAAAATGCTTTTCAAAGTAAAAATATAAATGGGTTGTGTCACTTTTAAAGTCTGAAATATTCCACTGGCACCAGTTCAACTGCCTCTTAGTTAAGAGGTTTCTGTACAATAAATAAATTTGCAGAAGTGCTAGGTCACAAAAAAGAAAAAACCCAGTCAGCTCCTTCTGCCCTATTTCTCTCATCATTACAACGCACTCTTGGAACTTTCAACTTCAGGGAAATGCAAATTGTTCCACAATGAATTATGCAAGAGGAAGGAAATACATGTGGATATAGATACGACAGCAAGATCTCTTGCAGCACACATGGGATGACAAGATGCAGAGACAGTGCTCTTCACTCTTCTGCAATTGAAAAGAGAATAGTTAAATTATACCTGTAGTGAGGTTTTATATACAGCCCTAATCAACTCCACTTACAGTATCAACAGCACAGAAAGGGACACAAGACTTCTGAGCCCTTGGTTACAGGGTGACAGAAAGTGACCTGGATACACAGATACAAATCCCATTTTCCCACTTAGGGTTACATTTGTCTTTCGCTGCAGACTCTGCTGATTTGCTATGTCCTACTTCAGACTTGGTAAAGTGCACACACTTGAATCCTGCCTGTTCAATACCCAACATAAATCAAGTCACTAATTGTCAGTGGAGCTGTTTATTTCTACAAGGGCTTTGTACCACTAGCCTATCCCAGATTGCAGTGGTGGGTATTGAAGTAGCAGAACGTACTTCAGATCAAGATGATGGTCAAACACCTACAGAACTGCAAGAGATTCCACAGAAGCATCATCCTAAAGTGAGAAGTGGGTAAAAGACAAGGTACTTCAGCTGGGGAGGTGGGAGGAGGACACAATGGACGGGAGGCCACCGAGAAGATGCAGTAGCTGGAAACATCCCACAGTACTGACGGCACTAAGTGATTCACATCCTCATCTTCACTGTGAATACTCCAGCACAGCCACAACAACATTCCACAAGTGTTTTCCACAGAAAAAATACTCTCTCACAGGTTGAGAATAACAAAGTCAGAAGTTTTACCATGGGTCACAATAATATTACCAAAAAAAAAGCATAAAAAAATGAGTGTTCACAGATTGTAAGAGTACAGAGGAAAATTTTCCAATTTTGCATTACTATGAAGTTGACCTGAAGGTAAACGGAAAACAAGCAAGCCATGGGAAGCAACTTGTTTACTCCCACTGTTCTTCAGTTGCACCAGTTCCTTCAAGATGAAGATGTTTCTTCACAGTTATACAAGAAAATTGAAGGAGGCAAGGGAGAAGCCCTGCTGAGGACTGTGTCACAAACACGACACAAAACAGCAGCCACAAGTCTAAAGTAGAAAAGGCAGCATGTCAAAAAAAAAAAAAAAAAAAAGAAAAAGTCAGCAAACAGCATCAATAACAACTTGGGATGCCCCACCAGCCACCAGTTAGCATTCACCGTGGTGCAGCGCTGGAGCTGCTGCGTCTGTCTCATCCTTTGCTGAGGAGAAAGAGGGAAAGGGAAGAGAGTGCTATTTGTTTTCCGCCCCCCGTCACCACCAGGGTCTCCAGAGCTCTTCCGAGGCTCCCGGCAGCATCCCGACACTTGCCAGCCCTGGGGAGAGGGCCCGGTTGCGGCGGAGCTGCCGGCAGCACGCGCCAGGCAGCCAGCACCCTTCCGCTTTTTGCAAGCGGCACAGCAAGGCAGAAAAGGGTTTTGTCTCAGTTAATTAGCACAATAAGGAGCCACAGAGGAACTCGCTCTTTCAGAGAGTCTCCACCGCTTTGCCTTCAAGGAGCACTTTCTCAGGGAGCTGATTGCTAGATCACGTCAGCTGATGCAGTTTTAATGTGTCTCTCGGAAAGGTGTGCACAGGACTATAAATAGAGAATCCGACTCCTAAAATAGATTTTTTTTTTTTTTTTGCCTACATCATGTTTAATATACCAAGCACACTTCACATGCTGTATCTTCTTCTCATCTGTGGGTCTGAGCAATCTTTTTCCGTCTCACAGGTGAAAGCACAGGATCTTGCAGGGAGAAATGATCTCTCTCCCATGTTTGCACAGCATATAGCACAGTAAGATTACATTCTTGAGAGCCTAAGAACTAATGTAACGAAATAACAAGTAGGAAGACAGTAACACATGATATATAAAACAGACAACTGAACACCAACACAACAAAAGCAAGGATTCAGGGGAGGAAAAAGGAACACTTTCAATAATATTTATAAAAGCCAAATCAAAAAGTCTGGGGGAAACATTTCTATAAGCTAGGATTCACATCAGAAAAAAAATCCACAGCTGGATGATAACTAGAAATAAAATTTAAAAAAATGAGAAGAGTGACATGCAAAGTAGACACTACGACAAGATATTTTGTACTACAGTCATGCACCAAGGTCTCTAAACCAGCAAACGTTTCTCCAGACAGCCAAATACTGGTGAATGCTACATTCCAAGACCCAGCTTTGCAGAAAGTTGGTTTGGATTTCTGTTGTTTTTATTATTGCGGCGAGGGGTTGTGACAAAAACCTACTCACAAGTCAGGAAGTAACATGCAGAAATTTCAGTTGTTAGCCCCAAGCCAAGACCACTGGACAACATTTCCTCTCACAGGCTAGATAAAAGAATCAAAGCTTCAACACCAACTTGATTCATATTATAGAGCATCTAGCTGGTGTAACTGCCTAGGAGAGGAAAATGATCGAGATGCAGCTGCATTATGGAGACTTCATAAATCTTAGCAAGTGCTGCAAGCAACTACACACATATGGCGGATCAAACCGGATAGACTACTTGGAGAAATAAAAAAGGAGATTGCTTAGCTCCAGATGCTTGTGCAAAGCTTGAGGTTTTTGAGAACTGGCATGATTCCCACCTTGCCCCATCGCTGTTCCTCCACTTGGTCACTTAGGACTCAGACTCTGACTCCAGCCATGGGAGAACCTTTCTGTCTTACGTCCTCCTGCCCAGTCACTTCCTAGGTCAACAGCTCTGCCATGGTTCTTCGTCTGCAGACAAAGATGTAAGGGCAACAGTGGGATGATACACCTTCAGCTGAAAGCAGAGCAAAGCAGCAAAAGCAGCATAAGGAGGTATGAGCTGAATCTAAAATGGTAAATATGCAAAGATAGCTGAAAGCATGCGTATGCACAGTATTCTTTGATTCATTTCCCCCTCTCAAGCAACTTCTTTAGCTGTTTTCCTCTGATAATGACAGTGCCATCTGCTCTTATCACTTATCTGGTATCCCTACCTTTTGGGTATGGAAACTTATCCCTCCTCACATAAAGTGTCATCAAATCCATTATGTGCTGTTTATGAAAACATACTCAGTTGCTGGAGGGAATATGACATGGCTATAAGGAAAATGACTTCAGATAGCAAACCACAAGATACGAAGAAGAAATTAAACCCTAAATACAAGTTCTTTACATAAGCTGCCTTTTCCTCAATTAAGTTCCAGAAGAAATGCCTGCAATCTCCCCAGAACCAGCCCCAAGTGACACCAAACCCCCAGGTCTCCCAGTAACAGTCTGGCAGAATACACAAAACAGCACTAGGCCTGGAAATGTCAATCTCTGGCAGAATTTGCCATGCTCTAATTAAAGGACCATAATCTGTGAAATCATCAGACACATGCTGATGGGAATAAAGATGAGTGTGTTGGTGCATGGATGAGGGCACTGACAGTATTAGTATTATCAGTTGTATTTATAATATTCAAGCTCTACAGGCAAGTTTTCAATGACAGCTCACTAGCTTCATGTAAAGGACAAATTTGCTAAGGGAGTCTGTATAGTCTTCATCATTGGAGGTCTTTAAAAAGAAATTAGACATCTGCCAAAAATTACGTGAGTATAGCTGATCCTTCTGTGGACAGACGTCATTTTGACATCCTTCCAAACCTACAGCTGTATGAGGCTGTCCTTTGATCTGCCAAC
Source organism: Phaethon aethereus (assembly GCF_964289735.1). Lineage (NCBI taxonomy): Eukaryota > Metazoa > Chordata > Aves > Phaethontiformes > Phaethontidae > Phaethon > Phaethon aethereus. The sequence continues at coordinate 47,690,039 of NC_138579.1, read as the reverse complement.
TTTTTAGCCTCAAAGTGGGTTGGTCTTGCCCTCCATAAGCTCCATTTCACCAGAAATCATTCCCAAATGAATATAATCCCCGATAATATGAGACATCACTAAATAGGTAAGTAGACAGGAATCATAAGAAGCACACCCTGAAGCTTTGTGTATTTAAGGCTTGTGAATTGCCCCCCTCCCCCAAATCAGATATCTTCAATTCAGAGACAGAAAGCCAACAATGCTATTCACGATCAGTTCAGAACAATTTCTCCAAAAGAGGGACTGTAAATTAGGAACTAAGGTTCACTGGAAGCTAGCAAGCTAACAGAAAGGTGGATGATCTTCTCATTAATTACTTATCAGCATCTCAGGACTTGAAAGAAAAGCAACACCTGGCTGGCTAAAAACTCAACCCAGACAGACAGGGACTACAATTTCCCAGCTATGTCAGTGAGCAACCAGAGTGTCTCATGATCACAAGCAATACTTTGTCCAAAACTGCAGATATATAAAGCAGGGAAGGGGAGGGTGTAAAGCTAAAATATCATAACTGAATCTAAGCAATGCCAGGGGCAACAAAGGCCTGAATTTTTAAAAGCTCAATTCTGATTCATGTGTCCAAATAAAGGTCAGATTATGAAGAGTCAACTATTACGCATGCAAGCCTTTTGAAACAAATATAGGTATTAATGTCACAATAAGAATTAATGTGTGGAGAACTTTTCAAAGTGACTTCTGCTTGCTTATGCAAAAAGGGCACACAGTCTAAGAAAATCCAGCTTTGAGATCTTTTGATAATTGCTCTCAAGTCTAAAAGTCTCAAATGTGTCACGCAGTTTCAAGCTCAGTACAGCTGTTCCGAGCTCACTCCAGTTAACTAGGAATATTAATCAACTAAAAATTATTTCCCAATTCATGGCAATGATGTATATAAATGCCCAAACAGCAAATTACACAGTTTATGAAGCTTCTAAATTCATGTATTGAAACTCATTTGCAACCAGCTTCCTCCAAACTTAAAGAGAAATTTAAGTTGATATTTCTCCCTCTGCCACAAACTAAAAGGATGACCAATGCAAAGATATTTCCACAGCTGTAATGTTCTCTTAAAAACATAGCAAAAAGAACTTTGCATTTGCAGTAGCTATTTAGCTACATCATGTTTTCTAGCTTTAGTGCCATCATACACATGAAATGCATAGGTAAGACATACCATCCCATTCTCTGTCAAGTACATTCAATACTGAGAGTCAACTGACCAATACGTACTTTCTTTTCCTAACATATGGCCCAATTACCACTTAGGCTACCATGCAGCAATCTTTTTATCAATTAGCACAAATAGTCACTAGAGCTTGGGCTCAAGTACTTCTTCGATTACATTATCTGCCCAGAGCTGTCTGCATAATAAAGTAAAAGATATTCAATCTAGCACAGGAATCTCTTGTTTCTTAAACATCCCATGCTTGACTAAGAAACATTAGAAAACTCATGACAATCCCGTTATGCCCAGTAAGCTGTCTTTGCTTCCATTTTTCTTTGCAGAATAGCCATCACTAGGAACTTGCCTGATGAAGGAGAACTTAGGTAAAAACTAAAGGACTATCTGGTGAGACCCCACCTGGATTACTGTGTCCAGCTCTGGAGTCCTCAGCACAGGAAAGACATGGAGGAGGGCCACAAATATGATCAGAGGGATGGAACACCCTGAAGAAAGGCCAAGAATATTGGGGTTGTTTAGCCTGGAGAAGAGAAGGCTCTGCAGAGACCTTATTGCAGCCTTCCAGTACTTAAAGGGGGCTTATAAGAAAGATGGGGACAGACTTTTTAGCAGGGCTTGTTGCGATAGGACAAGGGGTAAGGGTTTTAAACTGAGATTTAGATTAGACATAAGGAACAAAATTTTCCTAATGAGGATAATGAAACAGGTTGTCCAGAGAGGTGGGGTAGATGTCCCATGCCTGGAAACATTCAAGGTCAGGTTGGATGTGGCTCTGAGCAACCTGATCTAGTTGTAGATGTCCCTGCTCACTGCAGGGGGTTGGACTAGATGACCCTAAAAGGTCCATTTCAACCCAAAGATTCTGTGATCCTAGTGCACATTTGTAATGCCAAAACTCAATTTATTTGATTTTCCCAAAGCTCCTGGAACTTCTCACTCACTATTTAGCAGCTTCCAGCACCTTCAGAGAGGTGATGCTGCAGCCTCATGTCATTTGCATAGGCACACCTGTGGTCTCTTTTCTTACCAAAGAAGAAAGGCTTTATAGGTACTGAATTCCCATAGGGTACATGGCAAAGTGAAACTAAGTCTGAAAGCTTTCAGCAAAACTTTAGACTCATACTTCAACCACAAGGGTCACATCTCTGTCTGTTGCTTGTCATTATTAACCTAAACACTCAGAAATGGTACAATATAAATGAAGAAACTCTTATTTGCTTCACCCCAACAAAGGGACCTACAGATAGTCTCTAATGCATTTAATTAGTCAATATCTATAAGCACTTTGAAGATAAAAAGCAATGTAATGTGCCTAGTATTACTACTGTGTAATCAGCAGCTCAAAAGCATCTTGCCAAAGTACAGCAATAAGCTTGTCCGTTTAAGCCTGTTCATAATAATTATGGCTGTTAACAACAGATATTGTTCAGCTGAATGAACATGGTAAGACTTCAGCAAACAGCTCTCATCAATCTGACGTTCTTACAGACGTCCCTTGCTAAATGTCAAGTGAGATTTCTAGAGGGAAAGAAAAATGCCTTCCTTCCCAGAAAGGTACAAAGTTTATGCAGATAAGAAAAGAATGAGACATAAGTGGAAGCAAATAACTGTTTTCAAAAACCTTCCAAAATTACTACACAAACTATTAGTAAGGGCCCAGTTCTAAGCAGGAGAAAGGATCAGTTACAATACTGCAAACTGCATCTTTCAGACACTGATACTACTCTCTTTACAGCTAAAGAAAAAAAGGAGAAGATATTTTGATTTTTTTTTTCTAATTCATGCCGCTGTTCTAGTCCTTTAAAGAGTTGTATGGAAGTAGCTTGCCATGTGGTAACCTATTTATTCATTCTTAAATATCCTAAACAAAAAGAAAGATAAATATCTTAATTTGTGGCAGAAAGATAAACCACGGTACATTTCATTACAAGTTTATTTTATATACACAGTTTACATATGCAGAAGGATTTTTCTGAAGGGGCATTTATAATACCCAGTTAATGAAAATACTCAGTGTTGCACTGGACTTCTAGTTCGCAGAATATCCTATATGTCCAAGTCTACCCTTATGAAAATGTAATGAATAGGTGAGCACTAGCTTAGTAGCAAGGAGCTCTTAAAGTGTTACCCCAACACAAACACACCACAATTGCCAATATCTCAATATTATTTCCTGTCTGGAAAGTGAACATTTACTGGTTTTTATCACGAAGATGTTGAAAGAAACACTTTTAAATGGTTATAAAGTGCTTTAAAGAGATAAATCTCTAGCATGCCTTACCATGATGACCCATCTTCCCCCTTTCCCATGCACATATTAGAATTAGGATATTTCCATCATGTTAATGCATCTCATTACCAGTAACAGATGTAATACAGTCCTCTATGCATATGGTTTTGATTTGTGCCATGGCCTTTCATATACATATAAAGTTCGAGCATCAGCTGCCATTTAAGTAGCTGCCACAAGGAGTAATGTGTTTTCAGAAAAGCAAAGGCTGGTGGTTCTGAAAGAAATTTTGATAGTTAAAAGAAATCCAGAAGAAAAATGGTCCTGTTTCTACAAGGTTTTTCAAGATAGTCTTGAAAGACTTCAAGGACTGTTCTCTCTCTCTAAGCTTATAAAACTTCATGGACACTTCCATATTACAGGTGCAGATTTATATATTTTTTTTTTAATGTGGGACAAGAAAAAGAATATATTGTATTTCCAGGCTGAGTCTAAAATTAATCATGCTTACACTAAAATAAGTAGAAGGGGGGGGGGGGGGGCTCACAGTGCTGGATTTGTAAGTATTAATGACTTACGAAATCACTCAGTCCACGTGTATGGACTCCAATCAAGACACTGAATTTCCTACTGCAAGAGTAGTTCTATAGAGCAGGCAAGAATAATAAGATATCATACTTCAAGATTCAGGTTAATACAAAAGTGAAGATAACAGTTATTCAAATTCAATCACATACTCTGTTAAACTGCTAGCGAGGTGCACTGGAGATATGTTATCACTTTCCAAATCACTAGAGGCTGGACATGACCAGATTCCTGATAGAGGTTTAGGTCACATTTTTACAGTCACAGCTTCTTCTATTTGGGTCAGTTTTAAATTGAGATAATTAAAGACAACTTCAATATTTTACAGCTGTGTAATCTGCACAAAGTTTAGCCCTTTGCTGTAGCACTTTGGTGAAGAGCTTTCAGATCTTCCGACTTTAAAACCTTAAGAACTGCCTTAAAAACATGACCCAAGTAATGCGATTATATACACCAAAATCCACACGAATCATGAAACAAGAGTTCTGAACATATGATACTTGTCTCAATGGGATTTTACTCCAATTCCTAAGGATAACTAACCCTACTAGCTATTCTAGCATAAGCAGCCAGCTAGTGTCTCTCTCTCAAGAAGAAATATGTATTGTGCATCTAAAAACTAAACAAGACACTGACTTGAAAAGCACTTTGTAGATCCAAAGTACTGTCATTTACTTTCTTACACTCCACACTAATCAAAATCCATCCTGGCAAAAGAACCCTGGAGTAGAGCAATCAGTGCAGAAAAAAATTAGAGGAAAAAATAAAAAGGTGGGGATGGAGCATCTATGTTCTTCCATCTAGAAGAGAGAATTTTTTAATAATTTTAAAACATTTTCACTGTTCCAAGGTGTGGATAACCATCATTCATTATAGTTGCAAGACTGTTTTATGCTCTTTCATGGAACCAAGGACCTTAAACAGCAACCTCTGCACCCCTAACACGACGGGGCAGAGATGGCTTACTGACTATTCATATTCATCAGTACCACACACATGCAAAAAAAAGATCAGAGAGAGTGATCAAAACTAATACACTACAAAAAAAAAAAAAGCCTTCTGACACTTTCTTTAAAGATTAAGGCCTTCTTTTTTTACTGATCAGTGTCTGAAATAAACTCAGATTATTGTTCTGTTGCTCAATTCCTTCCCTGTGAACCGATCCAGCAGTTACTTTCATCTACACCTCTTCCTCTTGGAGTATTTAATGCCCTGAATTTTAGCTAGCTTTCTTAAGCCAAAAGCGGGTAACAACAAAAATAGATTTCTGTATTAGATAAGTTATTGTTACGAGAAAAAGGGGGGGGAGGGGATTGGGAGAGGTAATGAATATGTTTTACCTGATTTTTATTAGATTGACATCCTTGCCTGCAAGCATAATGAGCCACATCAATACACGCAGCTAATGAAATAATTAGTTGTTAGAGCCACCACCTTATGCTTACTTAGGGGAACTCGGCTTTAGTAAGGTAAGCAAGGCAGGGTTCCGAGCATCTCGGCAGGAGTCGAGCACTGCCCGGCTGCGGGAAAGCGCCTGCCCGCCAGGGGGCGCAGCCCCACAGCAGCCCCTAGTGATCAGTGGCGAGCACGTCACCTGCGCGCCACCTCCGCGCCTCCGCCGGGGCCTCTGACCCACTCCGTTCCTTTAACGTTGTAGTGAGGTGAGAGAAATCGCGCTGAACCGGTGCTTCGCGAGCCGTGCTGGTGACTTCGCGTTGCCAAGGCTTATGCTGCACCATGAGAAACTGAATTTAGAAATGACGCTTCTTTAAGAGCTATGCATAAAGCAGTTTCAGGTCACGAAGAAAACAAACCGATTTTTAAACTGCCTACTTGCAATCACGATAAAACTCGGTAAGGTGTCCAGAAAAAACAGCAAAGGGAAAAGCTTGAAAGATTTAAAGTAGAGATAGAGCTCACTGAAATGCTGTCTTTTAATGCTTGGCTCCAGATACAATCATTTAAAAAGACTGGCCAGAGGAAACGCCCACTAACATCTGCTCCTGGGGGGGGGGGGGGGAAGGGGCTGGTTCAAACTCTTTAGTTGAAACTTGACCTTCTTCCCACAGACCATAGGAAAAGGAAAAAAAAAAAGGTCATCTAAAAATTGATAGGTGTTCACCTCGGAAGTAGAAGTTCTAATGTTTTGAACAGAAAATCTGCTTCTGTTGTAGCAGAAGTAAGCAAGTATGACAGAAGCACTTGAACCTTCTGAAGAAATAGTGTGTATATATATATATGTGTACACACACACCCCCCTGCATTATTTCTAGCTGTAGACATGAAAACAGGAATGCATTTCTAAATAAATATTGTGCTACTCCCTGCCCAAAGCCTGGAAAAGTTGGTGTTGTGCAGTGTTAAGAAAAACAAAGAAAGCAGAGACAAGAGTGGTATCTCGAAGAGTTGAGATCAAAACGTGAAGTCAACTCAAGTTATTTCATAAAGCAAAGTAGCCTAAAGTATTTTGACACAGACACAACCTTGTTCTGACAGTGACAGAACATCACAAAGACTAAAGTGTTATTAATTGGTCTATTTAAACTGCAGTTAGATTTATGCAGAGGATGGTAGGAGCTATCTTGAAGGATTCAAGTTGTCATTCTGATTTGGAAAAAAAATTTTAGTCTACCATTTTTTGGAGTAAGAACATATATACATACTAAATGTATACAGTCTGTTTCAGTTTTGCCTCTATCATGTCCGAGAACTGAAAAATTTAAGTTTCCTCACCTCTTGTCACATTGTAAGTTGTTAATGCATTAATTTCCAAAAACAGTAATCAAAGCCAACACCTCTATAAGCCTTCCTTCCCCATTTCACACACTCACAAACAACCTCTCTTGATTACACGGTTGTGATACTTGTTTTTCCTGATACAGATAAAGCCTTAAATATAGAAGTAATGTTGACAGCAAATTTATTTTATGTTTTAAATGTATCCTCTGTACTACAACAAAAGTGTTGGGGTAAAATGTTCTACAGTTCTTCTGTGCTTCAACTCGAGATAAAATCCTAAGTGTAAATATATTTGCTCTGTAAGGAATACACACCAAGAGGGGAAAATAAAATCTAGTTCTTCTTCTTGATCATGGTTTTCTATTTTTGGATCCTCCCATCAAGTTCAATAAAAAATTTACATCCTAAACATTAAATGCTATGGGATAGTTCAACAAGTCCTACAAGAAAGTGCTATATTAATGTTTTATTATATTCCATAAATTTAAGAGTAGTCACCATGTAGCCCTATTATTTTTTCAATGGAAGCCTATAATCTTCATATCCATTAAATGCCATATGCATCTTCTTCAGGGGGCAGAGGTTCCTCTAATCTGTGATTGTAGATTCATGCACCACAGCCTTAGCTTCTCTAAAACTCTTGCTGCAGGGGTTATTTTACCGAACGCTGCAAGTAGATCCTTTGCTGGGATCAGCCGCCTGGACTGCTATAGGGTCTCTAAGCCCCAGCGCTGCTGCAAGGTCCGACTATTCCGAGTTTTACCTGTCGGCGTCCTCAGAGAGCAGTGTCAGTCCTCCGGTGTCCCTATGCAGCTACAGAGCAGTTAAAGCAGCACAACACCTGCACGGGTTTTGTAATATTCCTCTCTCTCATTCACACCCATCCCACAGTCCTGCTTTTGTTGTTTCTACCCTCGAGGGAACCACCATCAACCTTGCAACTCCACAGCATGATTTGTAACATGATGCACTAATGCAAGTTGCAATACAAGACTATGGCTGGCGCTTCACACCCACTGCAAACCAGGGGTTATGCAGAACACTGACATCGCCTCCAATGCAGCAACTCAGAACTTCATGGTTGATTTGGTGACTCAACTCTTGCTTAATGCTTCTCAAATTATTCTTGGACTAGCTGGTGTGGAGAAGAACGAGTCAGAAGCTGTTTGCGTATTTCATTTCCACCCTTATCGGCATAGGGCGAGCAAGCAAGCAAAGAAATAGAATCAATTAACTATGGCAATGTTTAGAAAGAAAACCAAAACTAACCTTGCTAATAGTTTAGTTCCTCCTTACACCCTAAAATGACATGAAGGCTGCCCACTATCTTGATGTGGTGACCCACCTTTATTGCCCTCTCATTCAACATGAATGGCATTTGCATCGGTTCCAGCCAGGAACCAGTGCAAGGTAGTTCAGATGTAGGCATCTCCAACTTGATCCATTTCTCTGTCATCTCTGTCCTGCACTACTGCAGTATATTTTTAAATCTATTTGGCCACTCAAGGTAATGCAGCAGGCAGCAGCAAGGCAACTCCAGTGCTCTGATCCTCACTTCTGCCTATGGAGGAGCAGCTTAATAGAATAATTTTGGCTTTAAAGGTCACAGGTAGCAAAAAATCATATATCTGAACCACAACTTTGACCCTTACTGCATTGCATTGATTGTGCACCCTGTTTTGCTTCAGTTCTGCCAAGTTAAATAGTATGATATCAGAAGGGACATATTGCTTTGTCTCACAAATTGACTGAATTTTAACAGCCATTCAACACTAAATTCAAAAAAATTATTACTGCTTGTTGAGTACCTGCAAGTCGAGATTGAAAGCCCAAGCAAGTAAAAGCATTTCTTCATCTTCTGAAACTCAGGGCATTGTATGTGTAATGAAATTCCATTAAAGATATCTGTTACTGTAATACAGAGAAAGCATGTTAATCAGAAAGAACACAAGTGTCAGGAGTACACAAGGTGGTTGCGGGGAGACTTCTCATTTCTGTCCTGAGGGGTAGTAGCCATGAACTCGGGGAGCATTTACCAGCTTAATGCAATATCTCAATAACAGTTTTAGTAGCCTATACAGTATATAAATCTATACATTCTTTACCCTACAGGAAAACAGTTCATAGAGAAAGCAAAAGCAAGTAAGATCACAGAGTAACTGCATATGGTTATACTAGATCAAATATAAGACTGTTCTTCGAACTACAGCTACATGAACTTTTGTAGTGTCCACAGGCACACAAAAAGAGCCTGCTCCCTCCAAAAGGGTCAGAGTACTACCCTAGGTTTAAAAGCAGTACATATTGCCTATTCTGTTGGGGGTTAGTACGTCTAATGAGCAGGGCAAGAAGGTGTATATTTTTCTTTTGTTGGGACACAAAGTCTACATAAGCAATGGAATTCAACAAAGACTTCCAATGTGGGGCAAAGGCAAGAGCAAAACACATTAGTTTCATTTTGTATCATGCACACATCAACTCCTCAGTATTAACCTCATGTCTTAAAGATAAAATTGAGAACTGAAAAAAAAAAGGAAAACACTAGAGCTCAAGTAGCAGACATTAAGATGTGATGTTAAAAAATAAAAAAAAACAAACCACTTTTACACTAGTAGACTTGCCCAAAACACTTTTAGTGTAGCTATGACAGCTTTTGGCTTTTTATAACTGTATTAGCTGTTGAAGAAGTATTATCTCCTAATGAGACAGTTTCCATAAAAAGTAGTAGAGTTTTCAGCATTTGTTTTAGAAACTAAAACAATTAAAGTGTTTCCCTTCCTTTGTAATACTAAAAATTCAAACAGAGTATTACACTAACAGAGGGCAATTTCCAGTCCCATTACTAACAATGGTATAAAGCCTGTGTAACCTTAAATTCTTAATGTTTTCTAGTGTCTGTGTTATCCCCCTAAAATCAAACACAACATCAGGGTCTTTTGTGGAAGACATGCTCTTCTTCCTCTAGTGACCTTTCCTCCACTGCTTGCAGTGCTTACCGCTAGGCTTAAATAATTAAACATGCCTAAGCCTGAAGTGATTGCAGAAATGCAACTACATTTGAAAAGTACTATTTAGGCAATAATTCGTAGAACAACAACTGGAGGCCAAATGCTTATTCTCATAAACCAACATCCTTATTGGAACTACCTACTCATTTCCATAGCCTGAGGACCTGGACAAGATCATGAAAGCAGCCTTCTAATACACCAATTATAGTTAAACAACATGGAAAGAAAGAGACATCTATCATCGACATTCAGAAGTAAAAGAATTTAAGCGTTAAAAGCTCAGGCATGGTTTCTGATAAAAAGGGAGAGCACTCTCATTGTACAACAGATACTTAACCTGGACAAAATAACCTTAAAAAATAATTACTTATGTTACATTTGGAAACGTGGTATTTTCTTAAATATTCATAGATTTAGAAAAATCATGACTTCCCAAAATAATTGACTTCCTCAATATAATACAAAACTCACTTCCACTAGCAAAGTAAACAAAAAAAAGTTTGTGAATCAGAGTAGTAGCTTTATCCATTTCTGCTTCCTCTGCATCCTCAAGACCGCCACTATAACATTTTACTCCTGAAGTTTCCCTCCCTGTATCCAAAAGCATAAAGAGAAAGGTGGTGGGAGGGAAGCATATTTCCTGCTGACAACACCAGAAAGACTTCAAACAGGTTCATCCCTAGACAGGGACAAGGAGGTAGGTTTATGTCAGACGGGTAAGAGACTATGAAATAAGTTAAGTTTCTCCACTGCTAGACCTCAAAAGCTTCCATTAAGTTCCAGATGGAATAATCACTGAAACACTCATGATTCACAGAAAAGCTGTTTTCAAATGGGAAATTGCATCACATAAAAATAAATATTTTGGACAGACCTTTTACTAAGTTTTCCCTGTCTTTCTACATTTTGTAAACACATCTAGTAGAACATATACTTTCTACACGTTAAATGAGGTGTTTCATGAATAGACTTAAAAGCTAAAACTCTTGGAAAGCTTCTCACAAGTCTTCATGAGGAAGAACTCATGGAACCAAGGAAATTGCACCCTCTCTTTCTAAATTTCTAAGCTAACATGTCCCATACAGGAAAACAATGTCATTAACACCACTTGCCTGGTGGCAGATACTCCCCTTGAGAGTAAAAAACTTCAGATGTAGGTAGAAATGCAGAGGGACAGCTCTAAAAATAGGACAAATCTAAAGCAGTAATCTGCAACTTTTGACGATTCACGTATTAGAAAGTGGTATCCCACGCCTGCCTACTGCAGAATGGAGTTGATGTATCTGGAGACAGGTGTGGAACTTCGCTATTCATCTAAATGAAAAGAAAGATCTTGCATCTCCACCTACTTCAGAAAAAGAATATAATAAGAAGAATTAAGGCAGATTAAGAGACTGTTTCAGGCAGCTTAAGACCCTTACACACACATTGCCAAACCAAGTATTTACATTATAAGATGTCTCCTACTTCCCTCTCTCAACTGTCACCGTTCTCAGTATTGCATAAAGCTGCTTAAACTATAAAGCTGATTGTCAAGGGAATCCCAGTTTGACGGGATCTTTTGTGGTTTGAAAGGGTTGTGACTTCTGTAAAAGGAGGGCATCAGGTTACCGCAGCAAGCCCCGAGTATCAGTGACAAAGGAGGAAAAGGAAAGCTAATAAGCCAGCGTATACCATCTCTTCCTTACTACTCAGCTAAATCGCAGGGTAGTTGCAGGACAGGACAGAGCCAAGAGGAACTAGGGCAATCCTTGCTCCCCTGAGACCACTTTGTTCTCCAGTAAATAGTACAGATACTCTGCTGCAGGTCACAGGAAAAGCAGAGGTGCCTCTGAGCAGCACTGCTACACGCAGCCCGCTGCATTGCAAGCATCCACTGAAATTTCAGAGGCAAAACCCCCATGTGGATCAGGCGTGATATGAAACATGAAGCAGAAAAAGAAAATGCATGGTAGTTACTGCCTGGCAACCAGGTTACATTAATCCAGCCATACATTAACTCAGCCAAATTCTACAGCTGATAATATAAAGCCATTCACAATTTGCTTTTCAGTCACTAAAAATCTTCAAACCTTACACAGTTTTGACTTGCGTTTTTCCCTGGAAGACATGTAGGTGATTACATAAAAATTGCCACAGAGTCAAGTATCCTAAGATCTAGCTCGTGAGCTCCAGAAATCATAATACTTGGTTTTCCAGAAATTAATTAAAATACCTACCCATTCAGTTAAATTACTTCATACTTCCTTTATGATACAAATTTTCAATGCATCAGTCATTTTATTTTAATATTATCTCTGGATACTTAGGCTCTTGCATACTCACATCTTAAATTACCTTTTCTACGTGCCTCAGTTTGCTTCAGACTTCCTGAATCCATCCGATCCAAATCTCAACTGTTGTGAATCCACCACTCCAATAATTCTCCCAACAATCTCGTCTAAACTCACGTTCAGCACATTACCCATATAAACATCTAACTATACAAAGCATCTTGGTTTTCTGGGCCTGCACCCTTCTCCAGTTCATACACTCCTTTTGCCCAAACATGGTCTAAACTATGTTTCTCATCTCATTTTTTTTCAGAACTACATTGCTTTTCCACCTGAAAGGAATGATTGCATAGTTGAACAGATAAAGAATATGACTTTAATATTTACAACCCCACTGCAATACAATAATTGAAGAGTCTCTGATGAGGCAGTATTCCCAGGAAGATATGTTCTTATTTGATATTTATTTTTACTCAATATATATTCCTTTGCTTAAGGAACCATAGGTTAAATTTCCTATCAAAGTCCAAGGCTTAAGTTTTGAAAGCTTTTTCACGAGAGATCCAAATCCCTTATGGAGTTTTGATAATGCCACTCCTGTTACTAGCCTTCCTCTATCTAGCCTTGTTCGAAATAAAAATGCAGACTAAGTGGCATTTCTGAAACATATGTTTGAGATGCCTAAATGAACATTCTACAAGCCATTTTTCCCCACCCAAACCGCTCCAATACACTTTCACTGCATGCAAGAGTAAAATTTTCTTCTGTGTGCAGTCTGTACGATGCAATCCCCGCTTGTAGCCTTACAAGAATAAGAAACTACTTTAGTGTTTGGGGTAATCTCTGCACTATTTTTCCTTCCTACTTTTGAGTTCACCCATTCCACTTTTTTCTCTACAGTTTTTATTATTGAATCTTCAGCTTTCCAGAAGATGGTTACTCTTGCAGGTTTTAGGTAAATTGTAGGTAGATCATTTAGCTTCCTGAAATAACTGAGGGTACAGTGAAAATTTATAGATTTACGTGAAATGCATAGTTATTATAGTGGGTAGCTCCAGACAAAAACCTATAAACAAAAACAGGTTGCAACAAACGCAGCCTCAATGTGAGAGCCTCTGTAGAAAGGCATAATCTCAGAACATTCACCTTCTCTTTGTCCCTCCAAAGACAAGCTGCATGATGCTTTCAACGGTGGTTAACTGATGAACAGTAAGGGGGAGTGGGAAATCACAAAGGCAAAGAAGTGCCATCCCTAGCTTTACCTAGTAATACCAAAATGATGTCTTACTGGTTTAATAAATTGGTGATCCACCACATATGTAGCACAGAAGCGTTACTTTTCTGTCTCATTTGCCATCTTCCTTCTGGGACAGCAGGAAAAACAGTAAGGATTATATACTACTAGACAAATTAGAAAAAGAAAGCCAAGATTATATGGAAAATACACCCACTGCTTGAGAGGCCCACGTTGCACTGCTAAGATTTTCTCCTATGACTAAACAATAGAAAGGGGAGGACTCTCTTGTTCCCACAAGGAGTTAAATCAAATTAAGCAAACATTTGCAAAAAAAAAAAAAAGTTACTGGCCTACTACCTCACCTGTCTGCATCTTTACCTCATACCCATTTGGCTAGAGAACAGAAAAGGATATAACTCTGTTCTTACTCTTGTAAACAGCATGAACAACAGGACCAGAACTGACAGTCTCTAATTACTAGTACATGCTGGACTTCATGAGCACTTGACATAAATTTAACCTATCAAAACAACATCTTAAATTATCGAAGAGGTTAGAATAACGGGCCTCACGGAAAATCTCCCTGCCATAGGTTGCAAGCTCAAAGCTATGTCAAAAATGCAGCGACAGAAGCCCTTTATATTTGCAGTTATGAGCTTCATTTAAGCGTGCTTTTGTTTTACACTGATGTTTCCGCTAGCCTTTGCAATACACAAAGTACAGACAGAACACCTAACATTGATGGCCAGTTGAGTACAGAAACTTCGGCAGTTACAAAATAATTGTTGTGCGTACAAAAAGTTTCTTTAATACATACCAGGAAAAGACCTAGATTCCTTGATACAATTCTGCCTTTGCGGTATATGTTCTAAGAAAGTCTCTTCTTTCTGAAGAAATCTCTGCCCACCACCCTCCTCCAGGATCAATAGGATTCTACCTTATATAACCACTCTAAGTTTGGCAGCAAGAGCTCTTATACAGCAGCATCTTGCAGATTTTGAGAATACAGAAACAGTAAGTTTCCTCCTCAGCAATATGAGCTAGCTGTAGAAAACTCAGCATACCACTTGAGCATCTGAATCCTAACTTTGAGAACATCACTATCACTACCTTACCAACACGAACAGTAACAGCCTTTAGAAGCAAACAGCTGGATATGTATACCATGCTCTCAACACTCCTCTTTTGGACCACTCCTAAAAGCTACATTGTCTATGTCAACATTTTCTCATGTTTTTTGTTATAAAACTCAACAATAATACATGACCTTTTGCATTAATTTAAAAAAAAAAAACATAAGAAACTCTTACTACTAAAGGATGCCTTCATGGCTACTTCAATCTGTGGAAGGCCAAATCACAGGTAACATCACAAAGGCTGTCAGCCCTAAATAACTTCAGTAACTGTCCCTTTCAAAAGCTAAGAAATTAATCTCCCAAACAAAGTTCATTTTCACACTTCCAACTAGGAGTAATGAAAGCAGAAAATTAATTCGTTTTAATCCGCTGCCTAAGAGTTTTGAGTTTATCTAACATGTTTGTTTGCCAGCCCAGGAACTGGAATTTTGCGTTCCAAGTGTCCTTCATTCCTAAACCTTATCCTTTGCCACAGAACGAAAGAAAAAAAAAAATACCACCCACAAAAATGGGAAGGAGAGCAATGTGGGGAGAGAAAAAAAAAAAAAAAGTAATTTACTGCAGTCAACTAACTTGTCAACTGAAAGGATGTATTTGTAACTTCATTTTTTTCTTAAGTGGCTAAAAGCAGTAAATTTTACTTACTATTGATTCTCTTAAAGTAAGACATTTAAGAACACTAATTCTACCCGCAGGAATTTCCAGTGATTGTACCATTTGTCATGAGAGAAGTACCCATTCATAAGCAGTGTGTGTTTACTGATAAACCATTCTTTTTCTGGCTCCTTATTTCAAAGCCAGGCACAGCGTCATCACATTAGTGTAAGATAACATTGCAGACCAACACGATGAGTCAGCAATCAAAACTACGTGTTCTGCCATCCCACAGAGCTTGTTCTTTTGGTTCAAGTCCTGGAATTGCTGGTACATCTCCTCTCCCATCCTCCCCTTGCCTGCATGCCTCTGCAGAGCGCCAAGATTGACTTACCAGTTGTCAGCGCAGCTTGTTTCAGGAGGAAGGAGGAATTCATGTGTAAAGTACCCTGGGTCTTAGAAACACAGAAACATGTGCTGGTGAAGCTTAGTGCCTGGTTGGTCGACTTCAGCAGTGAGAAGAGGAAGCTGCTCAATTAACTCAAAGTAAGCGAAAAAGAAATTTCAGTTTTCTTTATCTTCCACTTATTCTTAAAACAACATTTAGAAAATTCAGCTCATGAGAATCTCATTGTACCCATATTCCTGCTGAGAGACTTTACCTATGATACAGACACTGGAAGACCCTTGCAGCCCTTCCCTTCGTATTTCAGCAAGATGTACAGTGCTTAGTGCGTTGAGCAGACGCAAGCACCTAAACACTACAGAAGAAAGCATTTTCCACATTAGGCGAGACTGAAGGTGTATGAGGCATTACCCTATGAAATGCCATTAAAATGGAAGGGCTTCTAAAATGAAACACTTGACATTCTTTTCGGTTCTTTTTAATGGAACATTAAAAAAAAAGAAACACACATGGTCCAAGTGGTGCTAAAGCCTGTTCCCACATAAAACCTGCTAGCACTGACTATCATCCA
This sequence comes from Phaethon aethereus, assembly GCF_964289735.1. NCBI lineage: Eukaryota > Metazoa > Chordata > Aves > Phaethontiformes > Phaethontidae > Phaethon > Phaethon aethereus. The sequence continues at coordinate 47,674,056 of NC_138579.1, read as the reverse complement.
TTTCCACTCCTGCCATAAGAACAGCAATGGTATTAGAAACCAAAACTGATGCCATGATATAACATGTTATATAATATACACAGTACTGCATATAACAAGATGTACAAACAAAAACGAAAAATAGCAAATATGACAGTACAATTAGGAAGTTAGAACTGAAATCTAGGAAGAGTTCCAATCAAAATCTACTAAAGCAACAAAAATACTTAGGTAGAGTTGAGGGGGAAGCAGCACAAGGTTTCCTCTTCAGTGAATCTGTTAAAATGTAAAATAACAACCATTTGCCTTCATCTGCTATATATAAGGAGACAATACTACATGCAAAAAAATCCACAGTCTCACTTCTGTAAGGTTGATGATCAAAGAGAGATATTTAATAATATCTGGTCACCATATCAAGAGAGGAGTGGCATCTTTTCTTTTTTGACATAAAGGTGACTACCCTCACACTCAGTTTAGGGCATACAACACTACTAAATGATATCCTACACATCAGAATACGTAGAAATACTAGTGGAGCAGACATGTTGTCTTTTTCCCCAGAACATGAAAGTTGTTTCATCTCCAGGCAGAACATTTTCCCCCTGCTTTCATCCAGTCACTCTGCTTTGATGGTCTCATTACATACTTCAATTCTAAAATGAGGGTAAGGCTCTAAAAATCATGAGTTGTCATTTCCCCACACTCTCCCCCCCCCCTTTTTTTTTAGCCCTCATTACACACAGACTGTTCCCCATAGTTAAAGGCAGCAGAGCTCATTGCCTGGTGAAATAGATGCATGTGCTACATGCAATGGGGCTTGAGGAAAGTACAATGAGGGAAAACTACGTCAAACTGTGTCCTGCCCAGAGAGAGATTTGTTTGTCATAATCATATAAAAGGCACATGCAACACAGAGCATCACTTCCAGAAAACAAGGGGAAACCTATAAGCAGTTCTCTTTTCTTCCTTAATCCCTCTATAAAGCTATTATGCAAAACCAGTGGGAAATAGAGGGACTGACTGACAGGATGCAGTAACATAAAGTGATTTGATTACTCTGAAGCAGAGCCTTTTCATTAAGTTTTTAGCTTTACAACACAGGATCTATTACAAGAAGGGTCATTACACTTCTTTGTACCAAGTGGATCAAAGGTCCATCCTATATGATGTGTCCTTATATTTATAAATCTTACATAAGTCCCCTTTTCTTTACATGCATATGTATACATACAAGTCCCTTAATATCTGATTATGCAGAACTGTATTTTGATCCATGTCTTTTTACACTAAATAACCAGCTATGCAGTCTTTCAAATAGATACCATATCCTTCAATATTAGTCATTCATATTCATAAAATTGAGGAGGAGTGAGTACCTAGCAATTCCATTTGGAGAACCAAGCGTATTTGAAATGTATTTACAGATGGTTTTCTCACCTCTTTGGGAATGCTAAGTACTATCAGTGCAGCAATAAAAAAAAGCTCAACTCTAAGAGCTCCGATTCTATTGCAGTGCAATGGTATTTTATTTCTATTATCTAATGGAAAGATGGGAAATGCTACAACAGTCATACTGTTCCTGCAGAGACTGCATTTAGGGGGAGGAGGGGTGTGCGGGAGCAGGATAGGTGTCAGGTTTAAACACGGAGTAGCACCAGAGCTGTACGATTGATAGATCTCCAGAAATACTGGAGTGCCACGAGCCATGCTAGATCAGATACTTACTTCGGTCACCTGAGCACTTGGTAGCACCTCCAGCCCAAAAATTAAGGGCCCACAAGAACTGATCTGTGATTGGCACTCTATTTCATATGAGTTATTACTGTTCGGCCCTACATATTTGATAAATTCTGTAGATGAAAAAAATAAAAGCAAAGAAAGCAGCAGCATTCAAAAGGTTAATGAGAAGCAAACCGATGAACTTCACGTAAGTGATGCACAAATCCTCGATTTCCATTCTGCTACCTTCTACTTCCATTAACAGCAGCAGAAGCAGCTTTTTACTTACATATTCATCATTCCAGAGCTGACTGAAATGCAGAGAAATAACTAGAAAAGATTTATGAAAAGATGGAGACTTCTACTGAAGATATTGTATGAGCTGTATTTCTTGCCCCTTCTAGATACTTTCCAAATATTTTAGCCGATTTAATAAAAATAATTATCTCCCTAGAAATTCTAATACCTCTAAAATAAAAGGAGCTTTCTAGTGCTGTTTAACTAACATTTTCCAGCACTACAGATCATTATTTTGCAAGCATTTTTACTGTGCAAATGGCAGGGGGAGAAGGAAAAAAAATAAAAAAAAAAAAGGAAAAGAAAGTAAAAAGAGGATACAAATTACAAGCACAGACTTTACAAACACAACACTCCATACGCACCTAGTACTCGTGTTTTAGCTTTTTTCCCTCGCTTCAAACAAGCGACCAGGAAACAACCAAGGAAAGAGAAGGGGCAGAGAAACCCCTGGACTTACCTTTTGTACAGTCCCTCTGTAAACTTCTCCGAAAGAAATTTAAATTCCTCCAGCTGGATTTGATTCTTTTTGTTTTTCTCTCTCTCAAGTCACACAGAAGCAAGACAGTTTTCAGAGGTTCCATTTACTGCTTTTCCATCCCCAGCAAAACGCATCCAGGAGACTATGCCAAAAGTAAGCCCAGAACTCAAAGGCAATCGGAAAAGGGAGTGTAGCGGGATGCTGAAGGACCAGATTGTGAAATTCAGTCGCTTGAGCACAGAAATATCCTGCTGTACAATATACCTGGCTTCTTGCTCACCAAAAAACTGTAGTGCAAACTGTCAGTAGTAGCCTCCAATAGCTGCCGTGTGTGCTGCAGATGGTACGTCTCACTGTTACCTTCCCAGATGGGTAGAGGATTCAGAGAGCAGCAAAACCAGGGGGTCGCCTCAAAACCAGGTGGATTGCCAGCCACTCATTCGCTCGGTCCAATTAATCAAGACAAGAACAGCTCAGTCACCAGAGGTATCTCCTTCCAGGGTGCACGGGATTATGGCAAGGTTATTAATCTTGCTTTGCTGCATCCCCCCACCCCCTGCATTCAGCAGCCTGCACCGCGATGATTGCCAGCTCTGTCTCTGTCCCTGTTCTACTGCATTTTGCTCAGCCCTCTCTTGCTGCAAGTGAAACACAGAGGAGGGAGGAATACTAATAAGGTGGTTAGCTACAGCTTCTTTAAGGCATTCTACATGCTCTCCGTGCGTGTGTACGTGCATATGTGCGTGTGCATTTTCCATGGGCGATCTGGATTTCTTTGCAGCTGAAATAGGACCTGTTTCTACATCAAAGTTGGAATTAATCTGGATTATCACTTAATGAATATGAGAGCCAGCAACTGCGTTTTGCTTTGGATAAGAGGAGGGTGCTAAATGGTGTAGAAGATTAGGATGGCAGTAGTGATTATGGGGGGAGGGAGTGGGGGGTGTAGAAACCACACTACACCCACAAGAGCATGTTAGGTTAGAAATTTTTTTCCAAAGCAACTCATTTTAGCACTATTTTAGAAGTCACTCTTATATCCTGTACCAGTTAGGATTTTAAAATCAGCGCTATATTATCCATCTCTAGATTAGACAGCAATATGCAGACTCGAGTAAATATTTTTAGAAAAGAAAGGATTTCTGGCAGGAAAAGAAAAATTTAGAAAGTCAGCGGAGGCAGACATCCAGCACTGCATTTATGAAGGCGCTTGAAATTCCCTCCCTTACTGAGAATTGTTCTGCTGAAACCTTTCACTTGTGAAATGAGTTATGAGTTCTCAGTTCAACAGCCAACACAGATTTTCTATGCATTTTCTAAGTAGCTGACCTACGCTAGTGCATGAATCTGGGCATTCTTTTGTGGCAAGTACAAGTCCTAGCTGTAATTCACTCCCATGAAATATGAAAACAGTCATATTGCCTTTGCTTTCCCACAGATGATTCAGACCTTCTGCATCAGGTTCAGGATGCAAGCACTGCTATCTCACTTGCCACCCATAATTCCAATTTTTTGCAGCAGATGACACTTAGAGACTCCTTCAGGAACCTGAAAGCAAAAATAAACCATTCTTCAGAAGCAGCTTGGGGGTTACTACAGTAAGTTATAACTATGTGGGACTGGTAAGGAACCAGTTCGTAGGTATGAGTAACCAAATATACTTGACGGAGCTCCCTACTGAATGATCTACGTGAGGAGAGTTTGGTGCTTCATATCACAAAAAGAGCTACTGCAGCAAGTTCTAGCAACTAAACTGTGATTGAACAAGTTACAGAGATGGAAATGCCTATTTTGGATAACCCATCCATAGGCTAGCTGGCAAGGAAGCCTGGATGCACTGACCATGGCAGTATTACTGTTACTTTAGCTCAGAGGACTGCAACCTAATATGGCACCGTTTATAAACACTGTTGCCACAATATTTAATACTAACACTGAGTAAAAGCCTTCTACTGGTAAGTAAACCCTTCAGTTTTGACAGCCAGTGAACTTAGGAAACCACACAGCACAGAAAGTCTGCATCTCCATGGTATCTGGAAAGAGAAATATAGGGCACTGTAGGGAACTGTTTCAGAAGATGGAAGACCAGCACTGTTCCACTAATCACACATAGTCACTTGGGCTTTTGTTCACTTTTTCAGCTTAACTTGCATTATAATTTAAATCTAAAATGATTTATTTATACGGAAGTCCACAGAACTAACAGGACACATTGTAAATAGTAACTGTGTGGGGGTTTTTTGCTGCAATTATTTCTCTTCTCTTCTCCACAACCCATCCTATTCCCAACACTGCGTGACACGTTGTGTTTCTCTTTAGGCACCATAAGTCAAGAAAACAGTATTCTCATTCATCCATGAACATAACTGAGCCTACGCACATAGAAACATGAGCAGCTGTAGTAGCTTGGACTGAAGGTCCATGTAGCCAAAATTTTGCCTATTGTTGGTCACTGTCACAGACAGCCATCAGATCAACAGAAGCAAATAGTGTCATTTCCCAAGTACACTGTCCCAACCTTTAATTATCTGTGACATAAGGAGTTGCAAGGTCAGAGACAGGAACGCTTTGCATACTTGGGTACAACACTCACAGCCGCATAGCCTTCTGTCATACCCTGCCTGGACTCATTTCTTCATGCTGGGAAGCCCTGGTGTATTTAACTATCCTGCATATTGACTTTGCTCTATTCACTTGAACACTTTTGTCACAAACCTTTTCCACCTCATGCAGCATCCAAAAATGCCACAAGCTCATAGCATTACGTTGATCCTTTCTGTTTTGAGAACACATCATCACAGAACACTTACTAATGAAGCTAACTGTTCATGCTCTACTTTCTGAGACTGTGGCATGAGTAATTTGGCTACTTTCAGAATATTGACTTTATCAGTGATGTAACATCTATAGTTCTAACTAGTCAGCTAAGCTTTCACATGACAGGTCTCATGTCTAGACAAAAGCCCACTGTGGACAGCCTTTTCCATCACCTTAAAGTTGGTTTTCTAGGTGCAGTCAGAATCTCTTGAGTTAATGAAAAAAGGTTATGCCAAAGCTAATTAAACCAATTCACAAATCTAATGTCTACAATCCATGGGACAGCAAAAAAATTAAACTGACTGGCATTCTAATTTCCATTTCCATGACACAGATTACATGTTAAAGACAAGGAAAGAAAGATTAAGCGTTGTACAAAAACAAATTATTGTTAATAGCATCTTCCAAGTATTACTCATCATAATCCCAAAGGTGCAGACGAGGACCTCTGTCCTACCTCATCTGTCCTTACATCTGTGTTAAAACCATACCACCTGCTAATTACTTTCACATTAATCCAAAGGGAAAAACACACTTTGCACTTCCAAGGGTTAGTTGCTTTTTGGTTTTGTTGGTTCCCCCCCCCGGCCAGGGCACAGCATGTGTAGCACTTGGAACAAAACATCTCATCACGCCCCTTACTACTACAGTCTTACAAACAGCTTTGTTCATATTCCCGCATGATGCTTAAAACAAAGGCAGTTTACAAAACAACATGAACTGGGCAGATGGACCACTCCCTGCACCACCACCCCCAAAAAAACCCCAAAACCTTACTTCAACTTTCTTATTCTGGCCCTCACCTAACTCAGCTGAACTTGATGACCTGTCATTTAATATTACACCTCTGAAAACAACTTCTGAAATTCAGGGCAAGTTAAGCACACAAGCTTATTGCTCAGCAAAGCCCTCAGTAGAGAAAGTACTAACCTGGCATACATGTAGGCACACAAAAAAACCTCCAAAGTCCCTCAAAGATTTTTGCAGTGTTTCACTTGGTTTTTATTATGTTAACCTGTTTTGATTTAGTGAACACCAAATCCCTATGCTATTTGTTAGTCCAGACCCCTGGCTTCTTAATTTTCAGCAACTTTATCAAGGAAAAGTTATATTTAAGTTATATACAATTTCCGCACTGAGAAAGCTATTAGCAAGATGGTAGCGGGGTGAAAGATGACTTGAGAGGCTCAGATTGACAGGCTAAGGCTGGCACCAGGTACGACCAGGCACCTCTGGCTGATGAAGTTTGAGAAGTTACTACTGCCAGCTGTCTACACTACCAGATGAACACCCTAGTAGCAGTCATCAGAAGCAAATACATACCAGTTCTCAGCCACCACTTTCCTTGCCCCAGACCTAGCTTAAAGCCAGGATGAATGGGTGGTGTAAATTTATACACTGGCCTACAAACTGCAGGGACCATGAAGCAGCACAGGTGGCTTCTGCTGCCTCTGTTAGTGGGCAGTGGCAGCTGTTCCTGCATAACAGGAAACAAACAGTGAAAGAAAGAGGAAAGCAGACAAGCAAAAGAACGTATTATTGGGGGGGGATTATTATTATTGGCAAACTCATGAAATATTTGCAAAGTTTATATTCAAGACAAATGGTAAACAGATTTCTGCCGTACTGAGCATTTTGTAGAAAGTATAGGGTCTGGGTCTACCCATTCCTGCTGTACTAGGCATATGAATAACAGCAATAATTATTTCATCCTAAACCTCTCTTCTCCAGGGAGAAGATACAACAGCAGAAAACAGATTCTTCGTGTTCTTTACATCTTAAAATTCACAGCCACAGTCTAGTGAGAAACACAAGCAAATTCTCTGAAGTTTGAGAAACACACTAGGTATTATATTTAGGTAATATCTGCCCCAAAATAAAGATAAGCATGTCATATAGTGGCAGTTTTTTTTTTTTTAAACAAACTTGTTTGGCAAATTGAGCAGTTTTCATTGTAGATATTTTTAGTTGCAACAGAGACTTACCATCAGATTCCAACCTTCTGCCTAAAAATGTATTCTAATTCAGTACCTTAAGCCTGTGATTTGAAATTAATCCTGCAGTGCTGAAATACAAATCATAATCACCTTGATTTTGTGCTATTTGGCTGTTATTATTTGAAGACAGATTTTCCAATGTTTATGTCTGACTTAAGCAAAAAAACCCCAATTGGATCAAAAGTCAAAAAAAAAAAGTACGTTTCTTACATTTTTCCTTTGGGAAAAAAAAGAGAAAGGTTTAAAACCTTATTTTGAAAATGTTAAAAAGAAAGGTGATTTTAGAAGCTTACAGCTAATCATCATTAAAAAAAAAAGAGTCAAAAAAACGTGCCTACAGACTCCAAACACCAAAATTCTACATAGATGTTATATTTTGATTATACCTGTTCCCTCACCACCACCACACCCCAAAGGAAATTATGTTTTTTCCTCTCTGGTCAAGAGACAGGAGAAAATACTTGAGGGATAGCGACATTGCCTGTGTTTGTGCTGCCTTTCTTCTTACAGAAGCAGCCACTATTGTGAGCAGAATACTCCAATACACAGACCCTCAGCTTGAGCTAATATGACCATTATTTTTACATTTGCTTGCATTTATCTGTGCAGTTATTATCTCTCTTCCTCTCTGCAGGGAGGTGGCTTGCAAGAATTAAAAGGTGCAGCACGTCTCATAAAAAACAGAATTAGTCCAATTGTTTGTCTGGATTTTACGCTCATGTCTTTGAGCACTTCCTAAAAACAGCTGGATTGTTGAAGTGTACAGGCAGCCTTAAATACTGCATCACTGTTTCTTAAACAAGATGAAAGTTACTAAACTAAATACCCTATACTGAAGAAGCATTGATAGAAAAAAAAGATCAGGGTATTACAGTACTACATTTCAGTTCCCTAGAAGATTTTTCTTTTCTAAGCAGCAAAGAGATTTTAATTTGATTCTTTTTTTTTTAAGCTGGTCATAAATCTCTTCATGACCTTTAACTCAACATACATTCAGGTAAAAAAATTAAAACAGAAAGAAAAATTGGAAACTGTGATTACTACATATATCTTAAACCAATATTTCAAGTCTCAATTGCTTTATTTCTCCAAGAGCTTTGACTGTCCTCTCTGTACCCTTTGTTCCCATCAACAGTTTATTATTTACACTGACTCAAGTTTTACTGACTGCAATTAAGAATGCCTGAGAGATAGTTTCATCAATATTCGCACTCTTGAGAGACTGCCATTTTCCTTCCAACCCCAGGTTTGCTTTCAAGTCTCACTTTTGTGTACAGGAATTCAGCAAACCAGCTTCATACTCAGTAGTGAGTTGGGCATTGCTAAACAAGGAAAAATATCAGATGAGGGTAAAATTAGCTTTATTTTACCAAAAAGGTGTGCTTTTATGTTTGTCTGAACACCCTGCAAGCTGACTGACTACCAAGGTGATTGGGAGAGGTCAAAATGTCTTCTCATATGTTTATGAGTGTGCAGTATTTTGGAAAGTTGTTTTAGAAGATTTACAAAGTTGCAAGCAGACACACCAATCATGAAAATTTGCTTGAGTGAAAAAAACAACCTATAATGAATCAAAACAAGAAGAACAATTAAAAAAAAAAAATCCCCTAATTTCAGGATTCACAAGAAGGACAAAAAGACCTGAGCTTTTCTGAGTTTTACCTAGATTCAGAAGTGTTCTGTGACAGCAAGCCTGCTGCTTCACATATCAAAGTCATGTTGAAATATGGTATTTTAATACTTTCTAGATTAATCCAAGCCTGAAATAAGACATTTCACTTCACAATGGGGACAAAGGCTTGCAAGAGCCTAAGAGATCTGCAGCTACTGCAGAAGCTGCAAAATAAAAGCTACTGTAGTCTCAAAACAAAAATGGCTATGCTAGTACCTCTATTGGGATAGAATTAATCAAAGTGTACTTGCAGACTTTAAGGGTTAGTGTGCTCCATGAAGAAAGAAGTTGGCACATTCATGGAAAAAAACTAAAGAAGAAAATCTAGTTCATGTTTAGGCTGATCAAGTAATTAGATTTGATTGTTACCTTGGCAGATACCTCATGAAATTCAGAAATGGAAGAGACCTATTATGTCCATTTCTCTCAACCAAGTTCACCTCTCAGTTACTGCTCTCTAAGGTACATTCACCATCTTGCAGTCTAATTTTAAAGTCTACGCAATAGGGTCTCCATCACTTTTCATAGGAGACCGTTCCAGAGTTAAGGCTGTAATGAGCCTTAAGTGCATGAGTACCAAGTTCTGTTATCTCAAAAATTCATAAGCTGATAGAAGCTGTTACAGGCTTAGACAACTTATTTTCCTACTAAACACTTTTTGTCAGCCATTACATCCATGTCCCTCACATACAGTAATGCATTTTTAATGCAAGAATTTCCTTTACTCTTCTTATTAATGCCTACATATCACCATGGGCAACAGACAGTAAAAGATTAGCTTTTCTTGTGCTAAATTTTAAACTTACAGATGATATAAAAGAGAAGATCATTTTGGATTTCAAGTTCAGGCTGGATTTCCACACCCCACACCCGCCCTGTCCTCACTCAAGCCAGTGCAGCACTTCCAAGTACATGCTTTAGCAGCAATTTTTAACAACATTATGATACCTCCACATGCATCTTTCTTATTAGTTTCAGAACAAATAGCATTTAACTATCCTTAAAGACAGCAGTCCTTTCACTTGTGGTCATACATCAGGTTGACACTATCATTTGTTTCATTTTAGGCATCTACATTTGAGAGGAGACCAGATCCTCCAAGGCCCAGAAGTACTTGAGTGACCAGCTCAGACATAGATATCTTTCATGCAGGTGCTTATTTTGGTGTAGCACATTGTTAACAAAGGTTAATCTGCAACCACTGCAGAAAAGCATCCTGCCATATACTTTGCCTTGCAACTAGATAAGCTCCCTCTACAGACTGGCATCCAATGACTGTTGATGCCAACCATGAGAATCAAGTATTTCTTGAAAGTTTAACCCTAGAGAATAGTGTTTAAAAAAGTTAATTGCCTGTTCTTGTTAATGCTGCCTTCATGTTCTTTGTCAGTTCTAGAGCAATAAAATGATGTCTTCCCCTGCTTGACAATTTTTGTTCTATACGTACTCAGCCTGGGTGATCCATAGGTAAAGGTCTCCCTGTACTGCGATAAATACAGAGACTTGCATCCCATTTTCACCTCAATCACCTGCATGCCCCTACGTCTGCTGCAATTACTGAAAGCACAGTTAAGAGAACCTGAAGAGGTTCACCAAATATATTTTGGAGATGTAATGAAAAAACTGATGAAATTGGATATGAGCTACTTCTATTAGCTGCCACTGTGGTGAGCTTGTTCTTTCTGCCATGGGTGAGAGAAAGAAAGGAAAGAGAACCAGGGTGGGAAGGAAGAAGCTGTTACAGAAAAACTTTACAGATTATGGGAAAGAAGAGTAATATCTTTGAATGAAGAGAAAATACACCAGAGACAACTGATTGGAGTGTAGAGTAGGACAGAAAAAAATCAAAGGAGAAAATGGGGGGAAGGGAGAGATGGGCAAGCACATAGCAAATCAGCAAGTTTGAAAACTTGTGGCTAAAATTGAAACCCCAAAAAAACAAGACATGAACAGAAGGCTGAAGGATTAAGCAAGAGACAAAGCACAGTTAAAGACTTTGGAAGTTACACCACAAGAGAGGAAGTAAACATCTTAGAAAAAAACTTTTAGGAATACATCCTTTTTTAGAGTAACTCAAAAAGCAATCCAACCAAAACTCGCCTCCTTCCCATAGCACATTACTACATATAGTAATGTTCATCAAAACGAAGTCCCATCCATCCTAAGACTCACTGGGCTTCACTGGTTCCCCAGATCCTACCACTGAGAGTTTGTTACAGGACTTTATCTCAAGGACAAATAAATACAAGCTACTCACAATTTAACTGAAACTACAAATAACTGGTGTGGGAGAAGGAATATTTGCTAAGTTTTCTTGACTAATTCAGGAGTACGAAGAGAAAACCGTCTTAGGTTTAAACTTGATTTAGGTCCACTAGATGGAAACAGAAGATTGGCAGAAAACGTAGCTCTTTGAGGCATATGTACCATGGAAGCAAAACAACCATAGACTAACTTCTAACTGGGAGTTGGAAATTATTTTACATCACAAAGAACTTTTCACTAAGAACTGTTAGATTACAATAGACACTTTTATTTACCATAATTTAAAGAACAAAACATATATGATAATTAGATAATTTTCAGCTTTGGAAATGTTATTCAGAGGAAATGAGGCCCTAGCATAGGTCTTGCTTTAAAATGAGACTGGACAAAAATAATACTACAATAGTGAATAATCTTGTACTGAGGGTGAAGGGCACTAGGTAGCTTAATGAAGGAGGTCTTTTCCATTGCTAGCTTCCATGATCCAACAGAAAAAACCCAAACAGCTGATGGTATTCTTCATAAAGACATGAATATATAAGAAAAAAAAGGATTTTGTTGTCACATGGGGTATTAGAAAGATTCCAACATGAAAATGTTGTTCATTTCCATTTGCCTTTTCAGAACTGCATGCCAAACTATTAAGAATGTGTTGGTTATACCATGCCTGATCAAGGTTACTTGATTATGCCGTTCACTCTCAGCAAAACCAAAAAACACTAAAAATACTCTCATTGACAGTTTAGAATTTTATGAAACTGTAGCACTTTTGGATTACACATCTCCTGTTAAGTACCTCCTTCAGGCAAAATGTTTCAAGAAAATTAATTCAGAAAGCAAAAATTACAGTAAAAACACTTTGATTTGCTAAGGACAGTATTACAGCCAATCCACTGAATTTTTCTAGCATATGTGGACTTTGAAATAAGATTTTCAGTTTAGAGGCAGCTCTCCCCAGCATCAGAAAATTTCTGTCATCCATATTTTGAAAGCACTGTGAACTTGTAAGACAAACATGCAAAACCTAAATACACTCAGTTCACACCCATTCAACAGAGAGTTACTATGAGTTGGCAGCTGGGCTACCAAAGGGTATAGGTCAGACTGGCTAGGAAAAATGCAAAGGCTGAAAATACAGGGAGGGAGGGGGGAAGAACCAAAAATTGCAGGAACATAGAGCTGAGTTTGCACTAAGTGCTAAGAAGGAAAGAGTGAATGTCACAGAAGTCCAAGGGACTAGGGTATGCCTCTAAGAATTAGAAGCGGCAGACAAGAACTCCTCACAGCAAGAGTGAGCCCAGGTCCCCTACGGCCTGGATGCTTAACCCAGCCAGTGTCCTCATACAGAAAGAGCACACATTTTCCCACCTAGTATTTCCTCACAGTTATTTTTGGATGCTGCATTACAGCAAATATAAGAAAGTTTTACACAGTCTTTGAACATAGAATACTTACCCTCAGAAGAGGCCTCCAAACAGCATGAAGGTTCCCTAAATTTGGAAGTTTAAGACTCCTGAAGAAGATAAAGGATTTTATACACACATCTTTTTTCATACATCATCTCATAATCAGTATTTCCCATTAATTGGCTACAGGCAACTTAAACACAACATCACATACGCATTCCTCACCAGTCCCCCGTTTAGACTCCTCATGCACTTCGCAGCACTTTTCCCAAAAAGTACCTTCCCCAGCATCAGAGGTCTTTCCCTCAAACCCCAAGAAACACATAACCCTACTACAAGGCCTGAATAAGACACAGCTCTACAAACAGAAGAGAGAAGAAAAGTATTGTCCATTACCTCAAACACCTTTGATCACCACAGGCTGCAAACACTCCTCTCAAACCACATCTGAAAAGCTGCACATGCCCCACACCCAGCTGGGCACTGATTGCCATAAGTACCCCCAACACCTGTGCTCCCCCAGCCTGGTACTGACCCCTCACAGCTGTCAGCAGTCAGGGTGCATCCAAGCTTGCACCAAAGAATGTGAAATGCAAAATCCTTGGCTCCTTGTATCATGGCTCTAATTTTTTAATCTGAAATGTTCTGAACTTCTGTTCCATATGTAAAACGGAGATCATGTTACCACATTATTGAAAAAGAACAGAGGAAAATAACACTGGAATATAAATATTCATTAAGCTCTCAGATGGTCTAAGGATAAACTCCATGGAAAAGCCTGTTGCTTAATAATTCTGTTCCCACGAAAGCATTTGAAGCACTTGCAGTGAATAAGGCACAAGGTCAGGCACAGCAAAAACGCAAGTTCAACAGCATATTGAATAAGCATGAGTAATGCAGTCACCAGCATAAAAACTCACAAAGGTAATTCCTACAGCTCCAGCTAAGCCACAAGGAAACCTGTAAGCGCCTGGGCATATCTGGGGTGTTAGAGCTACCCAAAGTACATCGCGTGTAACCTGATGGGCATGCTTTCTATGCCCACTGCTTCCCCCCATTACATGGCCTGAGGAAGTCATCCAGACTTTTTTTGTGCTTCAGTTATACACATGTATTGATAGCTAATGTTGCCTCATCCTAATAAGGTAGTCTTAGGACTTACTTGTCTTTTTGTTCTTTTAGGAAAACAATGTTTGAATGATCGTTTTACGACTGACCTTAAGGGGTTTCCTAAGAAACACTTCTGTGTTTCTGCTATCTGTTCACACACAAACCTGCACTGTTTTCTTGTATGTGGCATGTGCTGCTGTAAGAAAGCCATGATGCTAAGCTGGTATAAGGTTTTCTTTTGTCCTCTAATACTTATTGATATAAAATTATATTTATCAACTATTCCTGTTAACCTACATATAAGCATCTTGATGCCCACATAGCTGGAGCTGCGCAAGATTAAGCCTGTGACCACATTGGCTTGATCATTATCCTATAAATGTGAGCACCTGGTCTGAGGTGCTCAGAGCAGCAAGTCACTGAGGATGTAGACTTGTGGAGGTTTTACCATGTTTTAATTAATTACTGAGTACAGCTGAGCAGAAATATTTTAACACATTGCAAATGAAATGTAAAATACCTCAGCTTAAAGCTCTTCTACTGAGAGTGAAGCTAAAGGAATTTATTTTGAATCTGTTGTCATCTGCTAAACCACAATACAGCTGTGTATACTGGAGTCCTGTATCTCAGCTGCCTGCAGAGCACTGAAAGCAAGTTGTCTTTGAAAAGATGTCATCTTAGTTCAAGAATTCTCTTCAGAGTAAGTTTCATAACCAAAATGCCACTGTAGAAATCAGTGTAATTTAGAAAAACTTTGGGCTGTTACAGGGTTTTATACAGATATTGAGGGAAGGAACGTGTTTAATTTTACAGACCAAAGGACTTCATTGAAGAATATCCCTACATGCAAAGCTATTAGCATTACTTTTGATGGTCTGGAACACAAGTAAGGTTGTTATCACATGTTGCAACACGAAGACATTCTAAAAGTGGGATAAAAACTGGGGGAGGGGGCAGCAAAGGAAGAGAAAAAGCCCTATACACTCCATTGATATAAGTCAAGTTCAGAAAAATTGTGTTTCTCATTAATAAGAGAAATACGCTTGTCATTTCACAGAAGAAAAATACTGGTTATATATGTTTAATCTCAGACATTTAAAATAGCTATTTCAGCAAGCTGTTGCCTTACACATACTGACCTTGATCCTAACATCTCCAGGCTCTTTATGACTAATCAACAGGCTGAACTCTAAATGAGAGATAGGTGACAGATTATCTTCCCCAGTATAAAAAAAAAGCATCAGTCAAAAGAGAAAAGCTGCTATTGTTCAATCAAGCACAATAATGATTATATCTTAACTGTAAAAAAAAAATCTCTCATATATTCACAAATTCAGCAAACTTGTTGGTATTGTACGTGGTGCAGACTTTACTACAAAGTTAACATCAAAAGCAGCTTCATCCCCACATATCCTCTCATCTACCTAAACTGACTACAGTGATATAAATACTCTGTATCACTTTGTCTTCATTAAGATTTCAGGTTTTATGTGCAACTCTACTTTTGCAATGCACAATGCAGCCCAAGTTGCAGTTTTAAAAAAGAAAAGAGGAAGAACTGAAGGGAACAAAATCTTCAGAGTAAACATTGCCATCTGAGCTATGCAGCTCATAGCTTGCAGCTATGACTTCCACCATTCCCACTCTCAAAAAAATGAAATGAGATCTCTAACAACAGATTATCTTACTGTCACCACCTGTATCCACCGAAGAGGTGGGACCTCCTACCGCATACCTGTCCTAAATGCCTTTCCAACCACTGATGCAGAGAGAATCTCACATTAGCAAGTCACTGAAACTTTTTGCTGCTGTATATACACATTGTGTGAAGAGTTCTCACACCAGTTCAGAGCCACTGACCCTCCTGTCTCACATGCAATAGAGTCAGCTTTTAGGACACAGCACTATCCTTTTTTAATGTTTTTACATGCTATTATTTAGCTACTCTATGACATTTTGTAGCAGGGATTTAATTTACTAATTAAATTTTCTGAAATTCTACCAGATGGCTATCAAAAAAAAAAAAAAAGAAAAAGTTGTCAGTTCCTGTTGAAGTTTAGAAGACTATATTGGTCATGAACTGGTTTAAGTAGCAGAAGCTGCAGCAGTGCCCAGTGTCGGAGAAAGGCATGTGAACTGCTGTGGGCTGGTCACAACCAATTCCAGATGGCTCTGATACTGGTGTAAGCAACTCATTGAGCTCCAAAACCTCAATGGTGGGTGACCCACACTGGGGCAGGGACACCCCCAAGGGACTGCAGCCGTGGGTGACCCAAGGGGCAGCAGACAGAAACAGTTCTGACCCCATCTCCCTGCACCACCCATCACCTCCCCAAAGGAACTGGGGTGGACTGGGTGTAACAGGCAGCAACAACCAAGGGAACCTGATCCTAGGAAGTGAGGAGGAGAAGCATTTCACTTAAGCTGAGCCTGGGGAAGGTGGGAGAAAGGTCTTTTCTTCAGGTTTTGTTTCATTGTGCATGTTTTCCTTCTTTCTGAATACTCAAATCAATGATTAGAAGTTTGTGCTAGTTGGCAATAAGATACAATAAAAATTCTTAAAGTTGGCGCTGCTTTGCTTGTGACAGAATCCATAATGCTGTATGTGCCTCACTACCAACCTGTACTAACCCATCTGCACCTTGCTGTGAATCAGCCACTGGGATCACAGCTCACACAGTGTATTGGGTACATCAATCATACAGACAATATATTATTTGAAAAAGCAACACTGAGGTAGATCTTTCCCAAAAAGCCCATGTATTGCATTTTTTAAACCTGCTATTTAAATTGCTTTTTAAAAGACTATTTTACTTAGTGCTGACTATTTAGAAAGGCATATTTTCCCTAAACAAACTCATCCTTGATCCCTGTTTAATTCACAATTACTGACATTTCTGAAATTAGTGAACACCTACAATTCAATGGCCTCATTGAGGTTTAGAAGAGGGAGCTGATTTCTCACCTGTCACTCATCATCACCATTAAATTCTGTCTGAGCATCTTCGTTGATTCCACATCTGGAATTTTGCATACTAAGTATATTTTATTATAAAATCATGTTCTGGTCTCCAGTGTAAATGTGAGAAAATAACACATAAGAGGCAAGGAAACCATTTTAGCTGTAGACTCACTTCAGTAATAAAATTCAAAGTCTTACAGGCTTCCTGGGGGATTACTGTTTAGATCAAATGTGTTTTGGCAGACTTACACATTTAATCAGCCCAAAAGAACCAAATTCTCCCTTAAAATACACTTCTCCCTGCTATCTGGTGCCAGAAATAACAGACAAAAAGGAAAATTCCAGAGAGACTTATTTTCAGTCTGGACTTGCAGAATACTAGAATACAGTATAGAGGGATTTGTATTACTGAAAGAAACAGAGGCATTTAGACGGTCATGAAATGGACCTTTATTGTACACTACTCCAAGCAAGTATTTTGTTTCCCTACCTAGTCAAGAAGAATGTATATGTACACTGTGTAGAAATCAATTGAAAATGTATAAAATACAGTGCTTTCTGCATCTATTTTTCACCTCTCTATTAATTTGGAATTATCTGTTCCTGTTTTTCTGTAAGCATCTTGAAAATATTACCCTTATTGTGTCTTGAAAAGAGACATGTTGGTAACTAAAAATGCCTAGTGAAGAACTGGGACTTGGTGAGCTTGAATAACTTAACTAAGTTGCAGAGTACTTTGCAGGGGATTCAAGAGAAAAGCTTGGATTTTTGCAGGTCCAGTTCCTTGCTTATGTACAAAACCATCAACATCGTAGCTTCACTCTGTTGCAATGCTATCAGCAGCATAGCATCTGTTTGCAGAGACAAAGGCCTACCGTATCAAAGGTTTTCAGGCATGTACCTTCTAATTAGTTGCCTAACTCTCAATGAAATTAATAGAATATAAACACCTAAGGAGCATGAGGTACTTTACCTACAGCCCACTCCCTAAAGAATCCAAGTACAAAGAACAGTCATTATTAATTATCAGTCAGATGATGAATGCCCAGGTAAGAAACACATGGCCTTGTGAAGTGTAAGTGAAGTCCTTCATGTACACTTTCTTTATGTGAGTGAAGAAAATGCACATGTGAAGCAGTAAAGTCTGGCCACAGTTATAAAAACTTTCCTCTTTAATCTAGGGTTGAAAACAACTTGATTTAATACTGCGATAGCAACCAGTTATCTCTAGGCTCTCCTATGTCTGCCAGCCACCCTGTCCCCATCTGCATTCATAAGAGGCACAATACTGGATTAGAAGGATCCTTCTGTCTGACCAAGCACAGCTATTCTTTGGTTCTGTGTTTTCTTTCGGTATTTGATACTCCAGTAGTCTGCATGGGGATTACTTGATGTATAGAGCCACTTGAGGCTCTATACATCAGCGTGAAAGGACCTAGGGTCCAAAGGAGAGTTTGCTTACTGCAGACTGCAGCAGTGACAGACATCTAGGGCATGAGATTTCCAGAAGGAATCGACTGAATCACTCTAAGGTACATTGCTTTGTTTTTCATGATTATCACAGCTAACCACTGTTGTGGTTATCTTAGATTAAGTTCCAAGTCATCTTAAAAAAAGATCACTGCATTCAGCCTTACACTGCGTTTTTTGCCAATGTTTTCCATGAATCTCTGTAACATCCACCTTTCCAGACACTGAATGATATTTTTGTCACTGTATTACTCTCATGTTGAAAGTTCCTCATTTGCAAATTGCAAGATCTCTACTGGGCAGCAGGCTCAAGCTTGGGAAATTGTCATCCCTCAGGTTATCCCCCACCTTCTGACACTAAGATCTTACCTTCATCAGAGCTTTCAATTCCCTCCTTACTTACAGGAGATAGAAGCCCTTATATTCCTCCCAACAACAGGTTTTCATCTTCTTTATGCTCACAATAGATTTCAGCTTCCTTCCCTCCAGGCCTGCCAGTTCCCCTAATTACCTTTCAGTGATGCTCAGAGCTCCTACATGTATCACTCCCAGTCACTATCATAGTTCAACATCACTGCGTCAGCTATCTACCCTCCAGAGAGTTTACGGCACTGACTTGGGGCACCACCTCTCCCAACCAAGTGCATTACTAAATAACCCTCTCTTCTCTTTCTAAGCAACTCCCGCATGACAATTCCAGCTGTCCTCCTTGCTCTTCTTAGTCCCGGTACTACACAATTGATTCCTAAAGGTATTACATACAACTCATACAGTTGTTATCAAATATCAGGCACCTCGGTTAACCAATCTTGATAACTTCAAGATACGTTTCTCTATTTTTCCTCTTCAGTGTGGATTTCTACTTGCTGCACAAATTCTGTTGTGCCCTGTAAGCAGTACCGTGGGTTTGATTTTAAAAACTCATGGTACCCTTATGAAAACTGCATGTGGATTTGAAACACCCTGTTTACACCCTTCTGCTGCCACTAGCCTGTTAATTTGATGCAGTATTCAGACTTAAGCATTTGCCTTACAGTGATGGGAAAAGTTACCTGTGTGCTTTTAATGTACGCATTCTGCAAATGATTAAAGGAGGAGATGTAAACAGTCCCAGCAAATCCCTGGAATAACTCATGTGCATAAAGTTACGCTTGGGATATAATGATTTGTGGAAAGAAGATCATATTTTATAGATTAAGGCCATTTCATAGAATGCTTGGAACTGTTTTGAGCTGTGGGCTGTTAAACTATATCAATACATCATCTTTTTTTTAAGAGTTGAAAAGAGAAGGAAATTACTGTAAATCAAATAAAATATTTCTGAAGGCCATTATTTTAAACTTATTTGACCACTGAATCAGACAACTCTGACAGGATGCTGAGTAGAAAGCTCTCTTTTTCAGGCTGTCCTTAATGTTTCACAAATATTTCCAAGTATATTGGTTTAAATTATCAAACATAGTTTCTCCAAGAGGAACAGTGATTTTTCTTCTTCAAGTTGGTCAATAAAAAATTATGAGTTTCATTTAGTGGAACAGGTGAAGTCTTTGCTATATCTCTTGTATTCCTCTCTTTATTTTGCTTTCTTGCACACTCTTACACACATATGAATACATACATAAAGGGACAAACAAAAGACCATCAGGTTAACTTTGTTCTATCCTACTGCATTTAGTACTCTCAGTATTCTTATAATACCAGAAGTGTTTACTGATTTCTGCATAGTACCTATAAGTCTTATAATTATTGCTATTAATGACTGGCAACTTGTGTCTGAGGTACATGACTTAGCAGTGAAAATATTTTTTGGTTCTATTCCCAGTATTATTAAATCAGCATATATATCTTCTTGAGGTATCTCCTCTACTTTTAACTTTTCCCAACCATATTTTACTCCACTGTGTTGCTAATAGAATTAATTCTTTAAGTCTTGATCCAAAGCACAAGGAAGTCTGTGGAAAGACTCCTATCAACTTCAGTGTGTATTCAGTAGACACTTAATAATTTTGTTAAAGTGCTTTGTGATCCTTTAGTTGATAGGTGACTTTTAAACAAAAAAAATTTATAAATTTATTTGTTTTCCCTTTTTTATTGGTGTTTCATTATATATATCAAAGAATGAACTCACATAACAAAGGAAAATAAATTTTTTAAAAAAGCAAACACAAGACTAGAATCTATTGCTTTCTCTATATATGTCAGCATTAAATCACAGAGGAAATAGAGGAATTATGTTAGCAAAGGATAGATCCTGCTTTTTTACATACCAAACATTCTGATAGCTTGACAGTTTGATTTGCATTATCCATGAACTATTCTAATATTTACTTAAATATTAAATAAATATTTATCTAGCTCAGAATAATCTTTGTTATAACATAATTAGAAAATACTGGGGAAATACTGGGGGAAAAGCATACTGTCCTACAAGGTAAGAAGTAGTCTGAGATACATAATTCCCAAAACGATCTTTCTTCTTGGGACTTTCATAATACGGCATTTGCGATGGTGAAACTGGCACACGGACAAATACAGCCAGGAATAACTTATATATGTGAATTCTTTAAAACCAGTATTTTCATAATATCATGACACACAATCTAGTGTCAGGGACCTGAGAGACCCAAGCCCATTGCCAGATAGTGGGGGTCACAGGTGAGGTGGTCAGGGCAATCAAAGCCTACAGATGCCCTCAGAGCCCTGGCGCTCGGCATTTTCATCGCAGTGGCGAGAAAATGTCTTCAATCCATCGCATGTGAAAGGGATGGTGAAATTGTTCCAACAATGGGAAAAGAAATAGTTTTTGACTTGGGATGTATCGCCCACATATGCACAACTGTGCTTCTAGCTTGTGTAGGCATATCTGAGCTACTCTAAAGCTAGTTATGAAAAGGGGGTGAGGAGACAAAATCCGCTGATGATCGTAAATAATTCATGTAAACTGGCTCTGCAAGCAGAGCCGGCCTAGCAGCATGCAGCTTCGCTTGGGCTAAGAGCCCAAACATTAACTCAGCTTGGATAATTTTACAGCACGTACTGATTTCTCAGCTTCCACAGCTAAAGTGCCATCAGTACCAAAGCAAGCATGCTCAGTGCTAATGCAGGGTTATCGGTGCCGGACAACATTCACAGTACACGATAATTTGTGATTCTTTCTCAGTCCAGGACTAGGAAGAATTCTTACTGGGTTTTTTTTTTGGCTCAGGTTATCCCTCACTCCTTAATGTTTTGGGGCTTCTTGGCCATTTCCAGGCTATCTTCTCCTTGTTTATCCTAAAAAATGAAGTCCATGACCTGTCATGGACAAGTGATGAACATGCTCTTAGGGCTCATAACCGTAAGGTGTCACAGCTATTCAGGATACACCTGAGGAGTCTATAGCTCCTCTCCTTCCTTGTCACTGCTTCTGCAATTGCAGTGCATGTGCATTCTGTTACATCTTGAAGTAGAAATAGCTGTAGAGCTGCATAGCCATGCCCATCTCTTCATGTTTGGATTAGCCAGCATTCCTGCCTGACGTATGGCTTCCCAGCTGCCCTTAGAATTTTCTCTCTGGCTGTGACATTGTTGCAGTTAGGAAATATTCTTGCTTTTTTCCTGGAGAAACTACTGCAATAGGTTTTATAAACACCAAAGCCCCATATATTCTCAGTGGTGAATATTTCTTCTAAGAGCAGAAGCTTTGACATGACAATTACATTAAAAAAGGCAGAAACTACATTAATTTTATCCCACCCTGAGAAAAATATCATTACTGTTTGATAAAGAAAACAGTAAAAATTCAGATTTTGTGATCTTTTTCCCTTGGAGAAGACACCTGTATAGCACTATGTATTTCATTTATTCAGTCCTGTTTATTTGCAGGACATAGAAGGAGACAAACAACAAAAGGCAATTTATTTGCTCCTTCTTTCAAAACACGAGTGTTCAGAAGTACTTTTGCTTTCCCACTTTACCTTTTCTGGGCCAGATTACCATCCTTCTTCTCTCTCCATGGCTCTTTGCTGAATTTTCTGTTTGCTTCACCCAATGACTGGTACTCACAGCATCACCAAAGGGCATCAAAACTCTCCTTTTATGTGCCGCTTATTATACAGATAATTATTATTATAATACAAGAATATTCTTGATATTCTTATATAAGCTTTTTGACTATGTACGCATAAAGATTACACAGAACTCTTGGGTTTTCAGTTTTCAAGAGTGATAAACCTGTGTCCAACTCAATTTATTGTTCATTAAATCTACCTGGAAGGCAGGTGTTTTTCTAGCTCTTAAAATTTTCCAGTTCTTGTGTAGGCTCTTGACTGGGTGACAAATCTGGGCCTATTCCAAAAAATGAGATGTTGAAGGAGGAATTAAGTTTTCACTGTTACTTAATTCTATCTACTGGAATTTCTACTCACTATTTACGGTCTGTAATTTACTTGCCTTAAGTAGTTTTTCCTGTTATTCGGTGTCTCTGACATTAGATTACTTTTATAAAATGTTTCCTGACATATTGTTCAATCCTTAACCTTATAATAATTGTGTTTCTTTTTAACCTTCTCTTAACATCACTTACCGTTTTTTTATGCCTAGCACCTATTGCTGCATGGTAATTTTCTCTGTAGTATGTCTGTTCTTTGCCATCCTGCCAAAATTATATTCTGCTGCCAGTTCCCTGGAAATACAGTGTTAATATAAATTTTGCAATGTTTGTCTAGGCATGGAGCAAAGCCTATTTGAAGTTTTTGCTACTAGTCCATTCTCGTTTGAAAAAAAGCTTTCTCTTTTTTTTTTTTTAAACTAATACCTACATTTTTAAGGTCAATTCTAAATAACTATGAGAGCAGATAAGATTGCAGGGTGCTACAGAGATAGGAAAAGGGAGGCAGAAAAATTTTTGGGATTCAACAGCAGCCTGAAATTTTTCTCAAACTGATGTTGTGATTTTGGAACATTGAAAAGGCAAATTAGTAGAAAAGATGCTAAGTTTGAAATTGGGGTTTTGTGTGTTTTTTTCATAAGCTTGTCTCTGTCACTGGTTTTAGAAGTCTATAGTGTGATTAAGACATCCATGGAGCATTACTCATTGTCAAGACTCTGGATTAGAGCTCTGGTCCTATTTTCAGAAAAAAAGATGAAATTTTAACTTTGATTTTGCATAAGATTGTTTACTTCTAGACACAGGCAAGCTAGGGTACTATGAAAATTCAAGAATGAGGTAGACATTAATTTCAGCATAACCTCTACATAATATAGTAATTGAAAATTCACTTTGCATGTAAATGCTTCTCTTGTATTACTTATCATTTTAAACTGTTAAGGAATATGGGTCCTGTGAAAGACGATATACAAAACCAAGTGCTATTATTGTACTATTATTCTATGTAATCTGCAGCTGAATGAGTGTTTTTTATGTTCAGTCTACATCCCGACTCTTTAAAATCTTGATTGTCACAAAGTAAGAATAGATATTTTCTGCTCTTTTCTGGAAAAACTTTAATTATTTTCAATTTTTAATTGGGTCTTGTTACATTTCTCTTCTTGTACCTCTTTGTGAAAACTTATAAAAGGGAACAAAATGCTGTATTTTAAAAGTGGAACCATATGTGCAGTTACTACAGCCAAATCCATAAGTATTTGTCTTTTTAAACGTGCGGGTCAAGGGTATCATCTTAAAATTGGAGATGATAAAGAGGACTCGTATTAAAACAACCTAGGAGTATTAATTATTTCATGTTACTATAACTCATGAGACCATAAGATGTCTAGTTCATA
Organism: Phaethon aethereus; assembly: GCF_964289735.1. Taxonomy (NCBI): domain Eukaryota; kingdom Metazoa; phylum Chordata; class Aves; order Phaethontiformes; family Phaethontidae; genus Phaethon; species Phaethon aethereus. Next base: position 47,650,115 of record NC_138579.1, on the reverse strand, counting down.
TCTGTTTGAAGTATCTTCAACCTCTTGAGGTGGTTACTGTAACTTGTGTACCTTCTTATTGCAGAGATACTACTTTGTTTGACCTCCTGTCTTGTTTTGCTGAGATTGACAGGTGCCTGAGTGTTACAGAACAGCCACAAGATTGAGAAAGAGCTGCCCCTGTGGCTCAATCGATCCTTGGATTTGGGACTCAGCTCAAGGATCTGGGGACTGTGAGTGTGGTAAGAGCCTCCTCTGAGGTTTTTCTTCCTCAGTTAGGACAGTTGTTGGAAGCCAGTTAGCTCGGTAAATGATTGTTGCTTAACCTCAGGTCAGTGATATCTTCACTTTATCGTAAGATGGGATGAATACCCCGTGGCCTGCTCTCAAAAGGAAACTGCTGATGAAGAGTGAAAGAAGCAGACAGGAGGGCAGCGTCCCCCTACCTCTGGTCCCCTGCCATGTTCTGCACTTGTCCATGCTGCTAACTTGTTCTGTTACAATGGAAATGTAAGTAATGTTTTCCACTGAATTTATGAATCAGAAGCAGAAGAGTTCTTTACTACCTTCTATAGGTCATTGGAATAACTTCATAGAAATACAATTGTTCTATCTTTGTTCCACACCATAGGCCATTATTTGGTATTGTTAGTTTTCTGAGCAACTTTATAACACTGGGAATAAAGAATAAGCACAGCTAACACAAAAAAAATGCATGAGACAGGGGCTTAGAAGAGGAAAAAGGTATGTTTGAGGATAGTTGAGTTGACAAGTATCTGCTATAAAATACTTTTGTAGCATCTGCAGTTCTGCACATCCACACCAGAGGGGGAAAGAAGCTACACCATGGCAAGACATTTGCATATAAAATCTGGTGCGGTGTGCTGTGAAGGAGGAGGAAAGTGTTGGTTAGAATAAAAATTCAGGCCAGGGGCATAAAATTCCTGCATTTGCATTTTTCCCATATATAATGGGCTTAGCTGAAAGAAAAATATGATAACTTTTGTCAAGTACGCACAGAACTGAGGAGCCGGCATATATGCAAGATACAAACGTGAAATGAGCATTGTAAAGCTACTGGTAGAAATTAATTGCTTGTGAGTACTGAACCTAGTTCTACTGAGTTATGCACAAGTACTTTATCCATGTATGCATTTTACCCTAACAGTATACTTCCAAATTTTTTCTTTGTCCCTCTTCAAATTAAAATTCTCTTGCATCATGTATATGAACTTCTTAGTCTTAGACTACAGTCTTTCTTACCTCAATCAAATCATAATATCCATTGTTTTCATATTTTCTTCCTTTCAACTCCATTAGTCCTTTAACAGTCCTCCCTTACTTCCTCCCAGGCCCAGTATGCCTCAAGGTGTTATTCTTCTAATCCCTTTCCCAAGCATTGTTATTTAGGTATTAAATTCTCAAAATCTTCTCTCAGCAAATAGTGGGACCTGTGCCAAAAACTTCCAAAAGAATTATTCAAGGAGGTTCCCTTAGCTATTGAATGGTCAGAACATGGAAGAGTATGTCCCTGATTCCAGGTCTGTAATAATTGCATTCCTTTAATGTTCTAAAGAAAGAAAGTGCTCTTAAATTTTTAGGTGATATATCTCCTATTTTGATCTTTTCTTTTTGCTTAATCACAATTACATTCTGTGTTTACTCTGTGCCACAATTTAACTGTGAAGATGAAATACTGTGGCAAAATTTCCATTGTTCCTTTCCCACTCCCTGAATAAGCACAAAAGATTATTCCAAACACAATACATGATGCAATATTTGTGTTTCAGCAATCAGAACCTGATAAAACTGTCTTTAAAAAGCCATGAACCATGTGGCTTTTTAAAGAACCATTTTTCTGAACACACCTGGGTTAATGCATCTAAATCCTGACCTGTGACAAGATTAAAAACATCATATTCACATTCCGTGTGACCTGAAGACCTGAAATCAGATGGCTACACTAGAAAATGTGTCACGGTTTTTAATACCTCTTAGATATCAAGGCATCCTATATCCTTTAAACTAAAGAAAATGTTTCATTTTTGATAACCAGGTAAAACCCATCTGAACACCTAAAGGAGTTATTGTTTCTGTATCTGCTCTCCTGGAAAGCCTTAAAAACATACATGCACATGACACTGCACAGCCTGAAAAGTCAGCCACTCTTAACGTTTTCAGCAGGGTTCACTCCAGGGACCCTGAAAGGTAAATTGGCTCCCCATTCCTTTCCAGCACTCCTGCTATTCTTCAAGCAAGTTCAAGACCTCATACTGATAAAAGGCAATTGTCACATATGGTAACACTTATTATCTTCCCAACATCCAGATGAGGGTACTAACTTTTTACATGGTGAAGTAAGTGTCTAAAACAGAACAAGAGGAAGAGAGAAAAAAGTATAACCTCTTCTAAGTTGAAGAAAAATGAAAATACATGGGGCAGAAGCAGTTTATTCTTAAGAATACTGATCAGTTAGCAGGCAAAACACACCTTTGTCTCCCTCCTAGTCTCTCTAACAAAACCTTATCTAATTTTTTGACAGAGTCTGTTTCTTCTGTTTCTAATTAGCACTTGTATCTGGGGGTTTAATCACAAGATTCTTCCTTTCTTAGGCAACTAGCTGGGTTATACTTCTGTGATACCAGTTTTTATCTAGCTCAGCAGGTCTGATTATGTCTGTCCCTTCAGGACTATGCAATAGCAATCAATGGCTAAATTGTCCCTGCCCTAAGTAAAATATTTTTCACTTAGAACAAAAACATTTCTGGGGAAAAAGAGATAAAAAACACAGACCATCTAGACTGTGAAGAGTCTTACCATCCTTTGGATAAGAGTAGTCCCAAATTATTTAGACTTTCTCTGCAAAATTCTCTTTGTCAGCATGTTTTTCAGACGGTATGTAATATCTCACCTCATTTCATAAGGCTTTTGCCTCTTTAGCATTCAACTGAGAGATGTTCCCAGACTTGGAAAACAATCCAGCAGTGGCATTTTCACTGGAGACTGGAAGGTAGCTGTGGCCATTCTGAATTCCCATAGCTTCTCAAAATGCCAGGTCCATAAACAGTTATAGAATATCAAATACACAGTGCCTTCCATCTCTGATGCAGTCACATGAAGCCAGGAACACTGATAAAAATTGCTTCCTGTCAGTATTCTTAATGTTATTACATATAGCTCTGCTTTTGTCACACAGGGACTACCTATAAGAGGGATGGAAATAACCATAGCACATGGAATTCTGTTCATGAGGTATGAGATATGAGACCTTACCCAGAGTGTTTGATAAACACAAATACACAAAACCACAAGTATATGTGTGTATTCCATTGACTCCAGACAGAGCGTTTGGTGTGCATCAGGTGGCTCCTTTAGCTTCAGTTAATTTCGATCACTCAGTAGAGCGGAGATCATAAGGAACAAATGTATTTTCTAGTAATATCTAATACAAAGAAGCAAACAGAAAAGCTTCTGGTTGTTCCAATCTGCTTGCATCCAAACGGTAAGTTTTCCTGCCACTGTCCTGTTTAAGTAACTCATTTTACCATTCATTTCTATGGTATGAATAGCATAGAAATGAATGGTAAAATGAGTTACTTAAAAAGGACATATAGCAGGATAAGCCTATCATCCCACAGTATCACACTGGAAATCTCTGTAGGTTTGCATCCCTCTCCACATTCTCATATCCTTAAGTGCTAAGATATCCTATGCCAATCTGCTCACTGAGCATTTGGCATATGAAATTATCCCAAATTTTTCCTGCATAACTTCTGTGTCATCAGGCTGGGTTACTTGAGAAAAGAGAAATCTAAGTCCTCACTTACAAGGTCTGAATGCATAATCTATCACAGGTAAATGGAGAAAGGTAAGCCCCAGCAACGCAGTGAAAGTTAGAGTTTACCACCCTAAAATCTGTATACATTATTAGGAATACCAGGTGTACAGAATTAATATGATCCCATCAGCAGCTTTTGTCTCTGTCTTATAAAAACAACACACTAGCAGCTCTGTTCACCTTCACGTGGGTTTCAGAATAAATATTATGGTCGGGAGCTATAGCACCTCCCCTCCTCACAGCTGTACCTCTCCATCTCCTAGTACATGTGGCTTCACCACAGAAACCCATGATGGACCTTCTTCATTGTGTTGCAGATAGTGTGCAACCTGATAGCAGGAACATCACCAAGCAGCATGTCTTATAAACAACCACGTGGGTGCTCAAGTAGCTATTTCTTTTTATAATGCTGCGTGGTCTTGTGAGGCTGGTGAGGTAGGGCAGTGTATACATGCTAGAAAACTCCATTTAGTGGGGTCCAAAAGGCAAGTCATACAGTTTGTCCAAATCTGTTTCTCCTCAGGTGCAGTGCAGACATGCCAAAGGTGAACTAAGAGCTATGGTGTGGACACATCTTATGCATGATACTCTCTAAATTGAATTTGTAAAGAATTTCCCAAGAGAATATACATGCAGCTGTTACTGCCTAAATTTCACTGCTTAGCTACAGCCTCCCATGTCCAAGTATAGTCAACATTATTATACTTTAATAATGCTTAGATGCAACTAGAACTGGAGAAAAACAGAGTGGCAGAATTTGACCCAGTGGATGTACTGGATGGATATGATGGAGATAATAAGCAAATTTAGCCTCTGAGGGTATAAAAGATGAAACAGCTTTCATTTTTACTGACATCTGGCCTGCCTGGTTACTGTTGGGAAGAGGTGATGAAATAGTACTGAAAAGGCCTACTTTCTTCTCTGTCAGTAATTCTAACTTAAACCATGCATACAGAATTGCACTAAAACTCATTACTCCACACATAATCTTTAAAGTAATAGGCTATTTCACAGTTTTTAATTGTATGGAAATTAAGATTTTGGAATGTGTTTCTGTTTATTACAATTAAGTAACATTATTTCAACCCTTCAAAAAAAAGCATACAATGTTGTACTAAATTGCAGAAATAAAGGTACTTTTCTCGGAGGATTACTGCTCCTGGCCTTCAAGGCCAAGGATGGCTTTCACGTTTTGAGACAGGGCAACACCATGCTTCATTGAGTTCAAAGATATTCTTGATAACCAAACATGGCTCTCTAGGGATCCAAAGTTCACCAGTCTGGTGAACCAATGTTCACCAAAAGCAGATAAATCTCTAGTGTCTTTAGAGATTTTTATCCCAGTTCTCAGAAAAATATGAAAATCAGTTTAACTGAAACATAATGAGACAGACTGTAACAGTTTGAAGTGTCAGCTGTATCTCTACAATGGATCAGTGTTCTGTGTCTTTCAGCACATAATCTCTAGTGTAAATGGGACCAGCTACCAACCAAGAGCAATTAGTGGAATACAATATGCAAATACTGGTAATACCTATTTCTTGCTATAAAGCATCTAGCAAATGTGACATTTTTCTCTAGCTAAACCCTGCAAGCGAAACAAATGTTATTATGCCAGTGTTCATACAACAGTTCCAAAGAGTATTAGCTTAGAATTGTAATAAAACACATTATCCTTTACAATAATCTTTAAAGAAATAGGATATATTTAATGAAAGAGTTTAATAACAGTATGTTGTATTTTCAAATGTGTTTTTCTTTGGTGGAATTAAATTGAATGTTTTCATCCTTTAAAATTAAGTGCACAAAAAAATCTTAACTTTAGGACCACCAACTGTGATCATGCTAACAGCAATGGAAATGATGAAATAGGATACATAATTTTAATTCATGACTCTACCTCTTGTTCTTCAATTTCCCTGTTGCAGCTACATTGTTAAGTGGGTAAAACCTTTTTTTTTCTTTTTTCCTTTTTTTTCTTCTTTTATAACAGATACTGCCATGGCATTTGTTTCATGGATAACCAGCCCTGCAGGGTCCTTTTATGACACTTGTAGCTACACCAATGCTGGAAACAACTTGCAGAGAGATTTAGTAAAATATGCAGCATAACTAGCTACTGGGGAGAATTTCCGATTGAATTTTTGTGCGTTTTTAAAATTGTTTATAAGGTATGTATACATATAGAAAGAGCAGTTAACTTAGACAGTATGAGTCCGTGAGAATACCCTATGTAAATATAATGAATGGATTCTGTAAGCAAATGCCTCTGTGAAATAAATTATTCAACCATTTTGGCAGACAGCTTGTCCTTTTTCCGATGCTTCAGTGGAAAGCAGAAGAAAATGCAACTGGAGTAGCCTTGTAACATAACATATGCAAATCTTTTCTGAGCTATTTGGTGGCAATTTAAATGCCCTTAAACATGCAGGCTGACGGTCTTGGTAATTGTTTTCCCAGTCATTTGGGAATCTTCTAATCATTCCTTAAATTTTGCATCAGTAATACCTATACTCTCTCATCAGCTCACAATTTTGTGCTGCTTTTGGGACTGTGGGCAGAACTAGCTGCTGATGTAGCGCCAAATTTCACCTCAAAGAACATATGCACAGACAGCACTTGGTTCAGTGGAGATGTTACCTGCATGTGAACAATTAATATTAACAAGCCACTTCCTGCCCTGCAGATTTAGGTCAAGTTGCTTTGTACTGTTAAGAAATGTCAGTATTTTCTGTACGTAGTTTATATATCCATTGAGTAAATCTGAATGGCACTTAGGGAATACACATTAGGATGAAAGGAGCTATAGAAATTGAGCTGATGCAGTGAATCTAAGTACAAATTAATTCATTTATCATGAGACAGATATCTTAATGGGTAAGTATTTTCCTATATCGTACTCAGCCTCCTTTCACATTTTGCCATTGTTATAGCAGTCAAGATAAATCCCAGAAACTTTATAGGTTACCAAACTTTCTTTTCTCTTCATGCGACAGACAAAGAAAATAAAAATGTTTGAGAATCAATTGTTCTTTGTAAAGCTCTTAAAAATAGTCTGCAGCCTTCCATCAGTTTTAATCAGCTATATGAGCATCAGCCAACTATGGTCCTTTAGTTATTAATTAGCTTTCATTCATTTTCAATATGTCTTCATTTATACATTCAATGTTGTAGAAATCAGCACTGCTATACACTCACCCCTTTCCTCATAGATTAGTGACACTCAGACAACAAGTATCTTCACCACTGTCAAATCTGGAATCATCTTAGGTGAATGTCCCCAGTGGCTCATTGACTTCAACAAAGCTGTCACTGGCTACAAAAAACAGAAGTAACCTTCTGTTAGGGAAAGCTTTATTGGCTTGCGTCTGTGGCATGCATTCAAAACGTTGCAGTCCTCACACTTTGGAGAGTGGCTGTCGCAGATCAGCATAAAGGTTCATCTAGCCTGGTGTGCTGCCATGAGAGATGGCCATAAGCGAGTGCCTGCCTGGAGGTCACACAGTGGTAATTCTCCAATATACTTTCCCAGCTCCAGGCGTTTGTGGCTTAGAGATTTCCTAAACCAAATATGTTATCCCTGTAGTTAATAACCCCTTCATGGATCTATCTTCCATTCCAATTTGTCTAATTGCTTTTCAACACTATGTAAAAGTTTAAGCATCCACAGCGCCCTGTTGCAAGGAATGCTTCAACTTAATTGTACGTTGTGTGAACACAGAAAGTCTGATCTGCAAAGGGCACACTTAGGTCCTAAGAGACTTCACAGTTAGCCTGGCCTTTGGAAAGGATGCATTTACTGTGATGGTCTCTTTCTAATTAGAAATGCCATCTTGTACGTTATCTGCGAGTAAATATCCGCAAAGAAGTTCCTGAAATGAGAGCTATGGGATGTAGATATGTTCCTGCACTGGAATTAGCTGCTTCCTTAACAGACAGCCTGGGTGAAGGGAAGAGCCACCAAGAGCAGGGAATGCCTGGAACTGAATGGAGGGCAAGGCATGAGAAGCAGAACCTGAGCTGGCAGTGGTATGTGTGAAAACTGAAACTGAGCTTGGCTCAGATTGCGGACTGGTATTAATCATCTGTGAGCTGGTGTAAAAGCTACCAGCATGCAAACTGTAATGGGAGCAAACCCTGTATTTGCTGTTATTCATAGAAATTTGTCACTTTTTTTTTTTAACCACAAAGACTATGTTAGGCACTGAGACACTGCCTCACAGAGGAGCTAGAAATAAGGATCTCATATAAATGGATTAATGTGATGTATTTAAAAATGAAAAAGATTAAGCTCTTGCTAAATTATTTAGGTCTGCTTATGAATATACATGCAAGTATAGACAGAGCTTTTCCTTTTATTTTTTACTTGAAGATTGGTTGTCTTTTAAGAAAAAGCAAGGAAAAAACCCCATATCAAATAAAGATGAAATTGAAATCCTTCTCCCTTATTTAACTCAGCCTTTGCTCTGTAAATAAATGTGACCCTTGTTTTGCATTGGTGGCATTAAAGCAGCTCATTTCTGCATTCAGCCCCAGACATTTTTTTCACTTGAGTTACAGGAAATGAGATGGGAACCTTTCTTCAAATAAAAATATAATTCCACTGTGTTTCAAACACATTGTAAAGATGACTGGATTTCCACAAAGCTGTGAGCCACCATTAGACCACTAGTATATCTATAAAGGCTAGTCATGCTGAGACAGTGACAGGTGCATATATTACCACATCCCAAGCTCATCGTTAAGATCTGAGTCTGAATAATTTCAAGCTGAGTGATGCTTAAATATATTACAAGAAAGACAGGAGGGCAGTGACAACCAAAATTATAATTTTAAAGGGCTTATTTTCTAACTCTCTGCTTCAACCAGTCAAAAACCTCAAATACTCACTCTTGTGATTGAAATATTCCTAATTTTAGCATCTTCAACGTGGTACTAGAAATATCTGAGCAGGAACATTTCAGCCATTTCCTTTGAATAGGAGAGGGAGAAAAAAAAGAATGTGAGTTAACCATTATAAAAAGATTATTTCAATGATCTTCTGAGCAGTTTAAATGATGAAGCATCAGTAATTGTGAAGGTGAAATACAAAGAAATAACCTTCGCTGAGTATGCATTCATACATGTTCTAATTCACATCCCTACAGTGTAAAACAAGCTGAAAACTGTCTTACACAGAGCACAAAAAGATCAATACAGTACAACCTGACATCTTCTGACAAAAATGTTACATTTTCACGAGCATCTTGTATGTTGATTTATGAAACTTTCTGTGTCATAAATTGCAACATGTTGTAGGCAATATTATTCTGGTACCAGATAAAGATGTCAAAGAACCTCCTACCTTGGCATTGTTATATGTTATTTCAGAAACATAACGTACATCTCATGCTGAATCTGACACAGAGCAAGAGAAGTTATGAGGCAATGTTTGCTTTACACTCTAAGAGATGGGAAGGGTTGGGTTCTCTTGCTACATCCAATCACCCTTCCATGCAGTCTTACCTGAAGACAAGTAAGCTACGGAGCTAGACAGATAACAGGATCAACTTCATTCATTGACCATCCATGAAGAGCAAGTGGTCCAGAAGCAAGTGGTCTAAATACTCAGTGTTCATTTTGAAAAAGGATTTGTGTCCATTTTTCATCTGACGGGATATGAAAATTACAAATATTTTCATGTAGTGACTGAAAATAAAAAGTAACCATCCTTGTTTTACAAATGCTATCTAAACTTCAGCAGATAGAGTTTTAGAAACCCTAAGAAGTCTTGCAAGAAGTTTTATAAAGACTTGAAGTCTAAGGATTTTTTTAGGTTTCTTCATCTCATTTCCCCTGTGAGTAAGTGGAACTAAAAGACTTCAAGTCTCAATAAAACTGTCAAACTCTAACCAGTTTTTCTAGTCCATCTTTGGTGTGTGGTATTTCCTGTTCTAAATCCTGCTCCTCCAGAAACCAGCTTTTTACTGGGATATTTTGGCTTACCATAGCATCATGCAGTGGGTATAAGAGAATGGAAAGCTTTAACACATCGGTAAACCAAGTAGAATGGATGGTCCCCTGTATAACTGTTTCAAAAATTGTTACTTGAACTTAAAATATAAATGTTGTCTTAAATATTCAGCCAACATATTACCTCATGTTAGGGAATTTATGCATTTTTATACAGGTCTTTTCATAGCACAATTCCTTTTAATTATGTCATAATGTAACATGTCCTAATATTATTGGTACTTCATGGAAAGATACAAAAGCAATGTTAAAAATAAACACCTTTGCTTTCACTTGAGGTAGGCCTTTCCCAACCTAGGCTGTATTCACAATACACATCCAGACCTTTGCCACAGGACTTGCCATACAGTTTTTTTCTAAAAGTTGCAGGATCAGGTATACCATGCTATGATAATGAAACTATGGTTTTAGATAGTAATGAAATATATGAAATTTCATATATGGAATAATGTCATTATCATAGATAATGAAACTATGGTTCATATAGCCTACGGTATGAGATTCCTCATGTTATTCTCCCTATGTGAGGAATACATTTACAGCTGATGAAAACGTAGAGGAATTTTAACAAATAAACCAAGTCTTCAGCATTCACATTTTGCTGAAAATTTATCTTCTTGTGTCACCATCACTGATACAAGTAAAGATCAGAAAGCCAAAGTCTATCCAGTGAAAGGACAGGAACAGCACGTTGTTGTTTCTTTCACCTTGGCAGAACATTCAATACTTCTTATTTTGTGACTGCCCCATGTTTTGTGCATGGAAGAAGAACAAGAGACAGTAGTCATAAATTGAAACAGGGGAAATTCCAACCAGATGTAAGGGGCAAAAAGAAACCACTATGAGAATATAATGCAGTCTCCATCTTGGAGGTGTCCAAGACCTGAATGGACAAAAATTTAAGCAACCTGGTTTACATCCAGTATTGAGTCTGCTCTGACTGGGAGGCTTGACTAGACACCACAGGAGGTCCCTTCCAACCGGAGGGAGTGCCTGGTTCTCGGAACCTGCTTGATGCTTATCATTTTGAATGAAAAAAAAAAAAAAAAATTCATTTCACTTTCTGTTTTTAAATACTATGAGGAAATTACAGATATATATGTAACAGTAGCTGCTTTGTACTCAGAAATTTTTCTTGTCAATGGATCAAGAAAGGGGTGTCAAGACTAGCTCTCTTGAATCAATGCAGTAAATTCCCGTGAGTAATGTCAGAATTAGGATTTCATTTCAACTGTTACTTCAACACTCACCATAGAAGTACAAACTGTTCATATCCAAATACTAAACACCATTATGCATCAAAAGAGTGCCAAAACTAAGCTACCAAGGTTTAAAGGAAATATGTACTCATCCATAGCATTGATTTTGGAGATATGGGGAAAACAAAGAACTCTTGTTTAGTCACCAAAATTTTAGATGCCTCAGCTTGGAAATGTTTGTCTTAACCTGAGATTCAATTTCTGAATCTGCAAAATAACCATATTATGAATGCTATAGAAAGAATTAGCAGACAGTTATGTTATGCTAAAACTGTAAGATGTTCACCTTGACAGTATTGCTAGTCTTCACATTGTATATGCATGTTCAGAGAGCAATTTCTTGATAAGGAAGATGCCGAAAAGAGATAGAGAAGGACTGACCTTTTCCTAACCACTCCTATGAGTCCTCCATGGGGATAAGTTTTTTTTTCTGCAAAACTGGATACAGGAATGCAGTCTGAAACTACAAAATAATTATCTGTGCTTTGATGGCCATCTCTTTTAAAATAAAATGCATTTAGCAATTCTCTAGACTGTATGTCAGCAACTTGTCATCCAAATATAAACTGACCTGTAAATTGTTCAAGCTGAAAACTAGGAATTTTTCTGCAATTGTATTTGCTGTTATCTCAGTATAAATTTCAGTTTGATTGCATTTGGAATTCCTTCAGATATATATTCCATGTGCATCAGGTCCTCATGTTTTGCTATCACAAATATTATGAAAAAGACATTTGAAGCCTGAATAATTACATTTCGTATGAAAGAAAATGTAAATTAGATTTTCATAAGCTCATTTTAAAAGCAACAGTTCACATACATTATGCTGGATAACAGTCTGACTCATTCAAAGAAGAGGAGGAATAACATGTCTTATACAAGTAGTTATAATTAAACAGCTACATGAATTTTTGAATTGGGTACACTTAACAAGAGAAAAACCATAATTCATTACCAATTCAGTTTATAATTTTCATTGACACTTTCTATTATTATTTACCTGTTTTTCAGAATTACCCGGTGAATATTACTTGCAATTATGAGAACATCAATGAGCAAATTATTTTCTAGCACGAAAAACATGTAAAAACTTCTTCAGATAAACGTATTTAGGCATTTCACTATCTCTTAAAAAAATCCATTAAAAGATAGAGGGCAATCATTTTTTATTTAGTTATGTCATGGTTTAAACCCAGCCAGCAGCTAAGCACCATGCAGCTGATCACTCGCTCCTCCTCACTCCAGAGTTGGATGGAGAGGAGAATTGGCAAAAAAAAAACCCCAACCATGTGGGTTGAGATAAAGACAGTTTAATAGGACAGCAAGGGAAGAGAAAACAATAATAGCAATGATAATGATAAAAGGATATACAAAATCAGTGATGTACAATACAATGGCTCACCACCCTCTGACCGATGCCCAGCCAGCTCCTGAGCCACGGTGAACCTGGCCAACTCCCCCCAGTTTATATACTGAGCATGATGTCATATGGTATGGAATACTGCTTTGGGCAGTTTGGGTCAGCTGTCCTGGCTGTGGCCCCTCCCAGCTTCACGAGGGCAGGGCATGAGAAGGTGAACAGTCCTTGACTAGTGTAAGCACTACTTAGCAACAACTAAAACATCAGTGTGTTATCAATGTTATTCTCATACTAAATCCAAAACACAGCACTATACTAACTACTAGGAAGAAAATTAACTCTGTCCTAGCCAAAAGTAGGACAAGCTATTAATTTAATTTTACTGTAGAGGTGTTGTAAGGAAAATTGTATAAAGAGGCTACAAAAAATAATATTCTGTTTAAACAATGTTGATTCATGTAAAAAACTATTTCTCAAGAATGTGCAAATTCTGGCAACTTACAGAACATTTTCTTAAAAGATTCAAATGCAATATTGAATTCAGTATTGTTTCATTTTACTCTGACTTCCCATTTGTTTATATTATTTGCTGTCTTATGTCTACACTACTGAAACAAAATACTTCAATATTTGATGTTTTATGTTTTTCTTAAAAAAATACCGGTCTATGAAACATTTTGAAATGTCAGCTTTTCCACTTGGTTGAAGATGAAAATTATTTTCAAAATGTGAGAGCTTCCAGACAAGTAGAATTTCTGTTTTCCTACCTAAGCTAACAATGAAGCCTAGTGTTCACAACAGTTTAAGATGCTAATTTTTTTTCTGTTTACCCTTCCATGCTCTCATGACCAGGACTCGTCAGTGGCTCCATATGAGCAAAAATCCCTTCAGCTGACAATAAATGCCCCAAATCAGGAGAAACCATCAGAGGCTGGGCAAGTGTCTGTACATACCACTGCACAAACAAATAATTTTACATGTCTGATTTCCTCAGTATCTTGAATACTGAAAGAATGAATTTGTAGGGACAAAAGGGAGTCTTCCAACATATAGGTAAAGATGATAGCCTTAATGAAAATTAAGCCAGTAACGTGCTCCTGTAAACTAAGATGGCAAAGTCAGATGATCTTTTGAGGAAAAAAGAGAAAAATCTGTTAGTATGATTATCTCCAGTTACCTTGTTCTTGAAAATCAGTTACACAGCTGGTATGCAATACTGATAAGGTTGTGACCTGTTTGGCAAACACAAGACCCTTCCCCTTCTTCAAAGGAAAGAGTGCCAATAATACTTCTCAAAAATACTTTGCTACCCACTTGCAATGAACTATTTTAGGATGCATTAGATGATTCTGTTAGAAAAGATCAAGAACCTACCCTTAAAAGTCCTGCTAACAAAGTGGAACAAGATTGAGAAATGTATGAGAAAATCTCTCATTTTCATTCAGTTATTTCAGACTGAAATGAAATGTATTTTTTCCAGCCTAAATGTATATATATGAATCTTTGCCATATATATATACTTGATATATATATTACATTATGATTTTATGATTCTATTATATTATGTATGTCATAATTTTTCCCAAACTCCTTTCTCTCTTTTCTTTCCTAATTGTTGACTCTTCGCTAAATTCTCTAGTTTCATGAATATGTGTCAATATTAGAGTTAAAAGATTAGCTAGTTTTATGCCATATATTTGAATTAACAAAGAGCATACAAATAGCTGTTTGTTGGTTGTATGGACTAATGACTCAAATAACATGGACAGAGTCTATTAATGAAACTTCATGAATAAAGAGCTAAGCAATAAAACATTATTAAGACAAAGAACTTCCACAGGTGTTTTAGAATGTCTTTGGAAATTTGTGGGGGAAAAGTAAAATAGATGTCTGATATGACTACTTCATTGCCAAATAATGTAGTTATTTATTTCTACATGATGAATATATTATGAATAATTGACAGTTCAGAGGTATTACTAACACATTTCTGAAAAAGTATGAATTTACAATACTGAAAATTACAAATGTACCTACTATTAAAGACAGAACTATGTTACCTTCTCAGACACCTAATTTTGGTCTAATGACATATTCCTGGAGATACAAGAATAAAAATGTGAAAGAAAAAGAATTCATATCCCTGGCTTTCAGAGAAAAAGAAATGTTTATATAGATGATATGTAGAAGTAATATATAAGTCAAATCATAACGTTATAAAGCAAATAGAGAAGAAACTTTTGTTTCTAGACAAAAGGTTTTGAAAATGTATGTGATATCCTGGTGGATAGACATTATAGTGGAGCTAGTCCAAAACAAAATTAAGTGTCAAAACTAAGTAGTTCTTTCTGCCTGTGGAATGTGCATATATCCACACACATATACACTTGGAAATAAGTACATATACTTATATATACATATATAAAAAACCATACATACTTGGAAATAAAGTTGCATCATGTTCAATATTTTTGGTAGTAATAAGTGTTTTGCAGGACTGTAGTGCAGCATAAGTAATATGGTCAGGATTTCCTTGAAAAATCTTTGAACTGTATATTCCAAGAGAAAAATATCTCAGATTAAAGACTTTTTTCATTTTCCCCTAGCATTTCTAGTTTTACCTCACCAAGATCTTGTAAACATATTTTTTTGTTTGTTTGTTTGTTTTTTTTTCTGGAATACCTCAGACCTTTAATCATTTTTTATGTATTCCAATCCTATTTCTGACAATGGACTACTGTATATCAGCCATCAAGTCTCTCATCCTTGAAAATGTTTACACTGTGTCTTATTGGCAATGCCAGGAATATTATTAAAAATAGAATAAAGCAATAAATTCAGTGCAATAATTTATTTGCTGATTTTTCTATTTTAAAATAATCCCCTAAAAGAACTTCATTTCTGAAACTACGTTGGTTGTTTTAGTGGTTTGCTCATATACCCTATGGATTTCAGCATTCTATAGTCATAGACAAATAATTGTTGACTATCTGTAGGTAATTTTTGATCCCAAGTTATGCACCATGCATAAAAAAAGGGACTACAAAGAACTTGATTCTCAAGCCTTGCACAAAATACAGAAAGTTAGGGTTTAACAATAGTTGAAGCCAGTTTCTGAGAATCTATAGGTATTCCTAAGGATCCTGCACTTTTTCTGCTACTTTCACCTCCAGGATACGCTAGAGAGACAAGGTAACAATGATTCCAGGCTCCAGTCCTGTCCAAAATTCGTAGGTGGTAAGAAAATAAGCTATTTGGTGCAGTTCAGGCCTTTTGTGGTGCTTAGAAGGCGTGTTTGCATCAGAACAGGAGTGAATAATTTGGTTTCCAATGCTTTGTAGGACAATTTGTTCCTTGATTGTAAAAATAACAGTTATAGGCAGAATTAATGACTTTGTTCACTTTTCCCCCCCCACTCGTTTACTTCTCTTCCCCTTCTCCTAACTTTTAGGTACCATGGTAGTTCAAGCTCTATCTAAATCAAATGAGTGTATTGTTCCCTCTTTCTCTAGCTCGTGGATTCAGTCATGCGTCCTCTCTTGTTTCAGCAATGCTGCCTGTCTAATCATGAGCGAGTCATTTCACATAGATAGACTCGCAGAAAATGAACTCTGCAAAGAGAGAGCAGGCGTGCCTGACCGTGGGAGACAGAGGAGGACGGCACTGCCATGCTAGCTTGGCTTGGAGCACTGTGCTGTGGAAAGACCGCATAAGTGAAGGTTGGAGACATTTTTGCTAATACGCACAAACATTTTAAAGGAATTATAATCTGTAAAAAGAAGTCTTGACTTTTTTTTTTTTAGGAAAATCTTTATCCAAACTTTATCCCAAGTAAAAGGGGAGATTAAAAAGTGGTGCATCATTCCAAGTATTCATGTATTTCACTTTCCCTTTTTCTTTTTATTCACTGTGAATACTATACTCCATGCAGAAGTTATGATAGAAAGTTCTGAGTAGCTTTTGTACTTTTGATTTGAAGAATTAACTGCAATGTATTGAATTAGCAAGAGCTCACAAAATTGAGTAGAGTACACTGATGCTTTATTTAGAAAATTTTACTCTTTTTTTTCCACCAAGTTCTCTCAGTAGTTACTCAATCTGGGTTATTTAATATTGCTGCAAAAAAAACCAAACCTGAAAACAACTCAATATGTAGCTTAGTCATAGAGAATTCCTTCTACATGATAACCATTTAGAAGAATGACAACAGAAAGAAAGAATTTGTAGCTAGGAGAGGTTGAAAAGAAACGGATGCTCTGTATTCAAGAGGATTTTTCATGTAATTCTCTGTATTTGCTTAAGAAAATTACCATAAAATCATCACTAAAGTCAGAGAAGAACCACGCTTTTTGCAGCAGAGGAGGGAAGAATTTGTGTCACATGATCATAAACTACAGTATCGTGGGATAGGGATCTCAGAAAGTACTCAGTACAAGACCTATAGTCATCTAATAAGCATTAAAAATGTTTGCTATGGCTACCCATTTAAAAAATACTTCTACAATTTATCAACAAATACACCTTATCTAGAATAAAAACTACCTAAAAGATCTTGAAAAGCAGTTCTCAGTAGGATTTTCATATTCAGGAAGGGAGTTTCTCCTTGGCTCAATCATGGATTGACACTATGCATCTACTATGCTCGTGCTATTAACACTTCTGTCAAAGACATGAAGGAAAGCATGAAATCACTAATGAAAATTGCAAGTTGAAAAGCAAAAGCAGGAAATGCTAAATAATAATAAGGACTGAGGAATTTGCTTGAATTACTGAGTTAAACATTCTAAAGAGATTGCTTTAATGCAGTCAAATCTGAATATATGTGCTTTCTCTGAAAACAAAAACAAAACCAAAAACCAACAAAACCAGCCAAATACATAGAATGAGGAGCTCATCTTAAGAATCAGATAAACATAACAGGGTCATAGCAGACTAGCAACTTAAGGTGGACTTCCAATATGCAGTCTTGTCAAACAGGCTATTAAGATCCCCGCATGGATGAACAGGTTGTATGGGTACAAGTAAAGCATGAGTGTATGTGATTGGTGGGATGAAAACCAGAAAACTACATGCATTCAGATGTTCACATATTTAGAAGATCTTAAAAAAGTTTAAAGGATGGAGAAAAGCACCTCAGAAATTAGATAAGGATTACAGAAATGGTTTACAGTGGAAAAACAAAGCCGAAGAGATGACTTGATGATACTGTGGAAGAACTTTTTGATTAGTGGCAGAATAAAAGCACCTTTTTACCCATCTTTTTCATTCAGCCACTAATACATATGTAAAACCTTCACATTTGCACTCATGTGCACAGCTTCACCCCTGCTAATGATCTACAGGACAGATATAAAAAATTGTTGAAGAATCAAGAAGAGAAATGCTTCTTGTTTTGGATATTCCTTTACCACTAGACTGATAATGTTGTTATTCCTTAGCCTCAGAAAAAGTAAGCACACTGACAGTTTGAGGCAGACAGGGACAATTTCAGTGACAACCTGAAAAGGGTGAGGAATTAATGACATATGGGTAAAGCTAATTTGGATTTCTATTTTTAAAATTGTCCGTTAGAATGTCTCGGGAAGCTGTTTAATTAATAGCAACACAGTGATCGGGATTTAAAATCACTTATAGCAAACATGACTAAAAATACCAACTTCTTATTGTCACAAGCAGTCATTTCAGAACCACTGTAAACTATTCTGTCTCTGATTTGAATTTATAACTGCATAAGCCTAATAGTCTGCATTCATGCTGATGCTAATACCTGTATAGTTACTCAGCAGGTCTAAGCCGATACTGAAATGTGGAAGCTTTTTTAAGGTCGTCTTTGTGGTTTTTTTTGAGTTGCTGTTACATAACTAAAAAAACTATGATAGAATTAACATTCAGTCAAAACTTGCTAGACAAACAGATACTTTATTCTATTCTTCACTATCATTTCCCTGAATCCTGCTTATAAATCTGATGGGTTTGCTTAAGAGATTTTAGAGCTATGTCTAGATTTTTGAAAACACCATCTTTCTCATATTCAATTTGAAACACAGTTTTGTAAAATGTGTAGGCTAAATTATCGGCTGTTCTGTCATTTATAATCTGCCTCTGCACAGAATGTCTAAGATGTCACTGGAGGTATAACAACTGTGTTTTCCATCTACTTTCCACTTGCTCTTTGCAAATAAATTTAATTGTTCAAGGTGTAAAGTAGTAGAGAAATAAAGTATATGTGGCCTAACTAGGAATCCTAGTGGAATTAATCTGTACCTCACTGTTTTCTCTAGTACTACCCCAAGATGTACTTCTGCAGTGAAAACTTGTGTAGCTGAACTGTTTCAAAGAATGGAACAGTTGTGACATTTTAGTATCTGACTTGCCTGCCCTCTCATTGCAGTAAGCAGCAACATTTCTATTCATTTGTCTGAAACATGGAAACCACGTGAGTGAATTGGTTTCCCGCATAGACAAGAGTTCTGACCCCAGGTGGGACACAACACCATGTTTCAGAGTCATGTTCAAGAGACCTTGGAAGAAGCAGTAATGTAATTTCTGCTCATTCATGTTGGCTTATTTCCTAAAGCGTTACAAAAATGTAGAGCTTGTCAACAACACTTTATTCCAAACCTCTACTTCTGTAATTTTGGAACTTGTCATTTTTCTCAATGTACATCGTATGGAAGATCAGAGCAGCAGACTGCAGCCTTTTAAAAACAAATGCAGAACATGCCGATTGCATTCTGATTTCATTCAGCAATCTGCAATCCACAAAATGTAAGCTTTCAGTAAGATTCTTAGTACAAGACTGGGTACAGATGAGCAGTAATAAGAAAGTAGCTCCCAAGCTGGTAGTGAAATCACCTCAGTATAATCTAGGCCATGATGTGATAAGCACCTTTTAGAGGTATTTTACATAGGAGCTGGGTGAGACCCACCAATGCCAGGTGGAGGTAATTTATGACTTGACTAAAAGATCTTGCAAGAGAGAAATTAATTTTCTTCATACAGATAGCCCAGAGCTTCACCTCCTAAAGAACCTCCTAAGAAGGTATTTGCAAAAAAAAAAAAGGGAAAATCCTTCAAGCTCCCTGTGATTTGTACCATACTCCTTTACATCACTTCATCCACCTAACAAGTGCTAACATGCTTGAAACAGAGGAGTTGTATGAAGCACCAGTTAGGGATTTCATTATTAAAGGTAGCACCTACTGGAAGAAATATGGTTGCTGGTACCTAGCCAATGCATTCACTGGACTTTGGCAGCATTAGAAAAATTATGAAGAGGGGCTGTCATCTGAAATGATATCAGTGGTGATAAATCAAGAAAGTGAAGGAAGCAAAAAAACCTGATATCAAAAGAGACATTTCAACTGCAATAATTCTACCATTCTTTTGTTAGAGAAAAACAGGCACACCAAAGTAACAGCTATTGAGATCACACTTAACAAAAGCTGAAGTGGTTATTGGAACAAGTTCCATTTAAATTTAAGGGTGAATCAGCAATGAATACAGAGACATAAGATAATCCGCAACAGCTTGATTTAGATAAATATCCCAAACTTTGCCTGAACGTCTCAACAGCTTGGTTAAATTGGCATGGGATTCTCATAACTGCAGGTTTTCTCCTAAGAGGTGTGTATTTGTATGCTCTAGTATTCACAGCAGCCCTTCAGAGATAATTTTGGTAGGACTGTTTTACATGTTTTGGACAGTAAAGGTCCAATTCTTACTTCATACTGTTGGAAATGACAAGTAACCTTCTTGAGTCTGCCCAAGTTCTACTGATGTCAAATTTGCAGAACAGATTGGACACCAGGAAATAAAATTGTATACATAATTGGAAGAGCAAGTATCTGGCAACATCAGAATGCCCATTGCTGATCTAGAATTAAATCAGATACTGTTCTGCAAAGTACTTCTGTTAAATAACTTTTTTCAGTGATGTGTAATATTCAGTAAGCAGAAGTTCTGTGAACTGATGCCATTTTACAAAGATTTCTCTCTAAATTTATATTTCGATTTATTAAAAAAAAAGGTCTCTCTAGGTGAATTTATTTTGCAATTAGATTCCATTTAACATCATACTGCCAACAACTGCCTGTAAAGGAAGAGAATCTAAATTTACAACTGCAAGGCCCTGCTGTAACAACATAAACACAAGGGTAGCATCCAACTTGTTACCTTAGGAAGACTATAAACAAAACCTCATCACAGCTAACCTGCCACAGTCAAAAGACTGAAGGAACAGATGGGCTTTCCACAGCCCCACAGAGGTTAGTACAGTCTGAAGCTGTTGTGGGGATTTGGGAAGCCTGACTACTGGCAACACTTTACCACAAAATCTCACACTGAAAGCATTCAGGCAGAGAGAAGACC
Organism: Phaethon aethereus; assembly: GCF_964289735.1. Classification (NCBI taxonomy): domain Eukaryota; kingdom Metazoa; phylum Chordata; class Aves; order Phaethontiformes; family Phaethontidae; genus Phaethon; species Phaethon aethereus. Next base: position 47,629,297 of record NC_138579.1, on the reverse strand, counting down.
TGTCAGATGGCCTAAGGTCACGTGAATACTGGTGAATAATAACTGAGGTGGACATACCCAGAGCTGGCCCTTAAGCCTGCAACTGGGCGTTAAGGTTTGCTGCTGAAATACAGTTTCTGTTAAGATAAACCCCTGTTGTAATATGTCCTGTTTCCCATTACTCCATCCAACTGTTGCACCTCTGATATCCTTGAAGTATAATTATCACTCTCATGGCAGTGTTTATTCAAATTTTGGAACATAGAGAGCTGTCCCTTTAAAGGGAGCTTTCACCTCATGGATCCCACATGTGAAGATAGGCACAACTGAAATAGCAGAAGTCAGTTTTTCCCTTTGCCAGCTATCTGGAGCTGGATGAGGCATGATATTCCTTGGAAAGCCTTGGGCATTGTCAGAAAACTGAGCATTTTGACATTTGACTCTGAGTCAGGCCCCTACAAGCCTGAATGCTTTCACTAGCAAGCTGCTGAAGAAGATTCATTTGGACTTGTTCCTTAGGCATGTTTTCTACTCGGACTGGTCCACTGACACGGAAGAGTCAGAGATTGCTTTAATGATATCCTACGTGTCAGGCAATCATATGGGAAAAGGGAGAATCAAGCCCACAGCCAATAAATATTTAGTTTTGAAACATCCCGTAGAACCTGCAGAGGCTTACATGACGTAAGAACAATAAGGGAATAATTTTGAAAATACTGGCCTACGTATTAATTATAAGGTCACACAGCAAGCCAATATCAAAGGCAGGCAGTAGAAACTCTTGTTTCTCAGCATGTGTTCACTCCACTTGACAACGATCCAGCTGCGGGTGACACAAACCAGGCAGCCTTCAGATGTAAAAAAGCAAATTCAGCTCAGATGCCAGAAATTATTTATGTATATACACACACAAATATATATATATATATATATGGGATGATATCTTTCCTAGTTAAGGCTTTCCATGACATTAGACACAAAAAGCTCTGTAAACTGATTATTCCCCAGTGAAGAATAGTTTCCCAGTAATTTGGTTACAGCGTAAAAGTGTGTGATCAAATTTAGAAAAGGAAAAAACAACTTAACATATTTTTTTTAAATGCATTTGTGAAAGGTCTTCATTCCACTGCCTTCAGAAGATTACTATCTGACCCTTTCATACAGTGGTCAAGAATTTCTGATGGATTATGGCACTTAAATAAAGAAGAAGCTTGCCTTAGGCAAAATTGTGAAACTCTGCATGCTCTGTTGTCTTTGGCTTCTTACAGATTCCCAGCAATTAAAGCTGGAAGGAGATACAGGACTGTGGTCCATTTTGTCCATTATCTGTCAGAAAGACTCCCTGCAGTCTTTTTCACAGGTCTGCTACACAGCCAATCTAAATGATAACTTACATGATGATAACAATATAAAATATTTGTAGGTATAAACCATTTGGTATGTTTGAATAAACTGGGCATCTAACTCCCCATCCCTTAGGAGAGTAAAATTCCTGCCTTCTAATGCTGCTAATGGCTTAAGCCAGCAGCAATCTCCATTTCCTTTAGTCTTCCACAGAATCACAGAATCATTAAGGTTGGAAAAGACCTCTAAGATCATCAAGTCCGACTACCAACCCAACACCACCATGCCCACTAAACCATGTCCTGAAGTGCCACATCTGCATGGTTTTTGAAAACCTCCAGTGATGGAGATTCCATCACCTCCCTGGGCAGCCTGTTCCAATGCTTGGCCACTCTCTCAGTAAAGAGATTTTTCCTAATATCTAGTCTAAACCTCCCCTGGCACAACTTGAGGCCATTTCCTCTCGTTCTATCAATAGTTACTTGGGAGAAGAGACCAACACCCCCCTCACCACAACCCCCTTTCAGGTAGTTGTAGAAAGCAATAAGGTCTCCCCTCAGCCTTCTCTTCTCCAGACTGAACAACCTCAATTTCCTTAGCCGCTCCTCATAAGACTTGTGCTCCAGATCCCTCACCAGCGTCATTGCTCTTTTCTGGACACACTCCAGCAACTCAATGTCCTTCCTGTAGTGAGGGGCCCAAAACTGAACCCAAGATTCGAGGCACAGCCTCACCAGTGCCAAGTACAGGGGCACTATCAGTTCCCTATTCCTGCTGGCCACACAATTTCTGATACAGGCCAGGATGCTGCTGGACCTCTTAGCCACCTGGGCACACTGCTGGCTCATGTTCAGCTGGCTGTCAACCAGCATCCCCAGGTACTTTTCTGCTGGGCAGCTCTCCAACCACTCTTCCCCAAGCCTGGAACGTTGCATGGGGTTGTTACGACCAAAGTGCAGGACCCGGCACTTGGCCTTATTAATCCTCATACAATTGACCTCAGCCTATCGATCCAACCTGTCCAGATCCCTCTGCAGAGCCTTCCTGCCCTCCAGCCGATCAACACTCCCACTCAACTTGGTGTCATCTCCAAACGTACTGGGGGAGCACTCAATCCCCTCATCCAGATTGCTGTTAAAGATATTAAAGAAGACTGGCCCAAATACTGAGCCCTGGGGAACACCGCTTGTGACCGGCTGCCAACTGGATTTAACTCCATTCACAACTCTCTGGGCTTGGCCGTCCAGCAAGTTCTTTACCCAGCGAAGAGTAAACCTGTCTAAGCCATGAGCTACCCGTTTCTCCAGGAGAATGCTGTGGGAGATGCTGTCAAAGGCTTTACTAAAGTCCAGGTAGACAACATCCACAGCCTTTCCCTCATCCACCAGGCGGGTCACCCGGTCATAGAAGGAGATCAGGTTGGTCGAGCAGGACCTGCCTTTCATGAACCCGTGCTGCCTGGGCCCGATTCCTTGGTTGTCCTGCACATGCCCTGTGGGTGCCCTCCAGATGAACCTCTCCATAATCTTCCGTGGTATCGAGGTCAGGCTGACAGGCCTGTAGTTCCCCAGATCCTCCTTCAGGCCTTTCTTGTAGATGGGTGTCACATTGGCAAGCCTTCAGTCATCTGGGACCTCCCCTGTTAACCAGGACTGCTGATAAATGATGGAGAGTGGCTTGGCAAGCTTCTCCACCAGCTCCCTCTATACTCTTGGGTGGATCCCATCAGGCCCCATAGACTTGTGTGTGTCCAAGTGATGTAGCAGGTCGTTAACTGTTTCCTCCTGGATTAGTGGAGTTTATTCTGCTCTCCATCCCTGTCTTCCAGCTCCGGGGGCTGAATACCTGGAGGATACCTGGTCTGGCTGTTAAAGACTGAGGCAAAGAAGGCTTTAAGTACCTCACCCTTTTCCTCAGCCTTGGTGACAATGTTCCCCCCCCCATCCAATAAGGGATGGAGATTCTCCTTGGCTCTCTTTCTTTTGTTAATATATTTGTAAAAACATTTTTTGTTGTCCCTAATGACTGTGGCCAGACTGAGTTCTAGCTGGACTTTTGCCTTTCTAGTTTTGTGTCTGCGTGACCTAACGAGATCCTTGTACTCTTCTTGAGTTGCCTGCCCCTTCTTCCAAAGGTGAGAAACTGATAAATGATATCTGTGTACATATACCAAAAGTCAGGAAAAGTGGTAGTGATTAATTGGAATGTATTGGAAAGTGTACGACCTGGGCATGATGTAGATGGTGTAGAATAAGGGGTGGATACTGTCCTGGTTTTGGCTGGGATAGAGTTAATTTTCTTCCTAGTAGTTAGTATAGTGCTGTGTTTTGGATTTAGTATGAGAATAACATTGATAACACACTGATGTTTTAGTTGTTGCTAAGTAGTGCTTACACTAGTCAAGGACTGTTCACCTTCTCATGCCCTGCCCTCGCGAAGCTGGGAGGGGCCACAGCCAGGACAGCTGACCCAAACTGCCCAAAGCAGTATTCCATACCATATGACATCATGCTCAGTATATAAACTGGGGGGAGTTGGCCAGGTTCACCGTGGCTCAGGAGCTGGCTGGGCATCGGTCAGAGGGTGGTGAGCCATTGTATTGTACATCACTGATTTTGTATATCCTTTTATCATTATCATTGCTATTATTGTTTTCTCTTCCCTTCCTGTCCTATTAAACTGTCTTTATCTCAACCCACAAGTTTTACCTTTTTTGTGCCGGTTCTCCTCCCCATCCCACTGTGGTGTGTGGGAGGAGTGAGTGATCGGCTGCATGGTGCTTAGCTGCCAGCTGATGTTAAACCATGACAGGAAACAATGGTAATTCAGAAATCACACTTTGCTGGAGGCAGAATGGAGGCATATGGGACCCACGTGAATGACGCTTGCAGCCTGTAAGTCCTTACACTGTGTATTTTTGGGTAGTTGAACGCTTTCAAGCTGCTCCCCATGTTTGAGAAAAGAATGACCAGAAAAATTACTTTTAGTGAGGCTGGGGAGTCCTGCATTATTTGAAGGGAGGGAAAAGTGTTCTAAACCTTGAATAATAACCTTGAAAATGAAATAGTACAGAAAACCATCATTTTTTCTTTTAATACCTCTAGTTATATTTTTTTATTTAATAAAAACTAATACACTGATCTCTCTTATTTTCCCCAAATTTTTGCATAACATACTCTAGCCAGAGATGTGTAATCTGAAGTTATAAACAATAGATACCGTACTCATTACCTGATCCACTCAGGTCATGACTTATTCTCTTCTTATTCTCCTCAGGTAAATTCAGTTCCCTGACCTGTGCTGCAGCCTCCAGGTTTGCCCCAGCAATTAGGGATCTATAAAAATCAAACAATTTTCGTTTTCAAAACTGGTTTCATTTAGTAGTTATTCATTACCAGTAAAGTTAGAAACCTTTTTAGAGCGAGAGCTGGCAGACCTTTTGCTGTTAGGCTGACTGTCCACTTGCAGAGAAAAAAGAAGTATCTCATCTCCTTATACTCCTCAGGTGGCAAGTTACCACTGATAGGATGTGAAGAGATGAATCTCTCCTTTCTTGATCTTTGGCTTTATTCAGGATACAGATGAAGAAGAAGAGGTACAGCACAACCTCTGTAAATCATACACGAGTACCTTCAAAAAAGTCAAGTAACCGAAGGTGAAGGGAGTAAAATTTGGGAGGACGAAGGGAGGTCCTGCTGATTCCTCAGAGGACTGGGCTAAGCAGTGGCAAGGTTATGGTGACACAGCACAGCATGTACTGCTGTACTTTCACATTAAAAATTGAAGTCATAGTGGATGTGTGAAACAAGCCTTGTATTAGTGATGTGTTTCTCTCCAAAATGATCTCAGTTTAATTGTTAAACTTAGGTCTGAGAGTTTCTTTTTTCTCCATAACTGCTTGCGTTCACATAACCAATCTTTAAATAAAATTTACTGTTAACTTTAAAAATCTGGAGGGTTATTTAAGTCATTAAATTCTGTACAAAAGTTTAATTGATTTCTAAATAATAAATCAAGTCTGGGTGCTCCTAATAATTTTGGTGTAGCATATTTCAATCCAGAAGCACTACACAGTATTTATCTTTAATGAATAATAAATGAAACATTGGTATTGACTGAACAAATGATTAAATATTCCATCAGTAACAGAACATGGAAATAATTTTTAATTATTAATAGGCTACAGATTTCGCTTGTCAAGTGCCATCATCTTTTAACGTGAATGACTTCTTTTTTTAGCTGTCATCATAGGGCAGATGAATACAAAAGACTATTATGGCTAATATCAGACACAGTACATAAAAGTTCTGCCATCTGTCTCTGAGAAAGAACAGTTATTTCACAAGATACTAAGGGTCTTACAACCTCTCCCTTTCAGTGGAGTCTTTGGTTCTGAAATGCTGCTCTATAATGTATTCATATTTGTTTGAAAAAGACAGACATTGGGAGCCATGGAATACTGATGGTCAGCTGGCCAGTCCAAGAGAAAGTTTGAGCTGCTAGGTTTTATCTGCAGCTTTTGCACTCCTTGCAGTTCTCCTGGTTCCCTGGAGGGCTTTTCACAGTTGACTCTCGATACAGGTGGATCCATAATGGGGCATGGCAAATACTCACTTACAGTAACGAAAGGTTTTGTATGTGGCGATACGGTCTATTCCTAACATGCTGTCACTTTCCCTCAATTTTAACAAGTAATTAATACATTTGTTCCTTTATATCATGCTACAGAGTGTCATATAATACAATCTGAGAATTGTGTAAAAATCACCATCTGAAAAATCTGTGTAAAAATCACCATTATCCTGACACCCCCACTCTATAGCAGCCTTTCATGTAACTGATAAAAGTGCTGTAATTGGTAATTGTCCAGTGTACTGGAGCGTATTCTGAAAGTATATTTATGGTCAGAAAACAAGTCTGTAGAAAGCAGCTATTCCTTATCTATGTACGTACTTGCTAGAGTACCTTTAAATTATCTTCGGACTTTGTGACTGAACAAGTTTCCTCCCATTAGATTTGAAGGGCACAACCACTAAGCTAGAATTAACTGGATGTTATTTTACCTCGTGAATTATTGAATTTTCTATCCAAGTCTTAAACACAAAAACTTTATTGCAACTGGTGAAACTCTTTTATTTTTCTTCCACAAAATATTTTTTTGTTAAAAAAGAAAAACTTTAACATAAATATGTCAATTTGACTGGCATTTTCTTAAGGAAAAGTGAAAAAGGCTTCTTCATAAGGGAAATTGCTTCATTCTAATCTTTTTTGAATGGGATATTTATCTTTTTTTAATATTGAAGTGACCTTTCATTTTAAAGTTTATATTAACAGAAATAAAACCCTCAAATTTGATCATGAAAAATTTCTGTCAAACTGAAATTTTTATTCCTGTACAACACTGTTCCTTAAAATTAGCAATTGGAGACAGATTGCCAAGAGAGAAAACAACTGTATCACAAATTTTCAGCAATCTATTCTAGGTATAATTGCAGTCTGAAAGGTCTCACCCACCATTCCTTGAACACCATAGCAGAGATAGTATGGAAAGACAGGGAGAAAAATTTTGAATGCATTAATCAGGCAAACGTGAGTTAAATCATTAATTATGTCGCGGTGTTTCCTTTTATAAGCTTTTTTGAGGATGAGAATTAGGAAATGGAAGACTAGAAAGGTGATCATATTTTGACAACATTGTTTTCTCATATCTAGAACATACTTTTACAATACATTGAGTATATCAGTCAATGACTTTGCAAAACAGAGCAGGTTGTGTATACGGCTATACCTAATACTTAAAAAGCTAGAAAAGACACTGCTTCCATAAAGTTTTTCTCCCCAGATTTTATCTTTGTGCATTAAGTGTTTCTAAATTTATAGCCTGAGAAATAAATTTCCACAGCCCAACTAAATGTTTGTAGCAATTCCGTTCTCTGCTAATAGCATTCACGGTCTTTTGGTTTGGTTAGGCTTTTGAGAAACAGGTTATTTTATTATTATGCTACTCATGATTTGCAGTTTCAGCTTGAAAAAAAATTAATTAGTATAATTTCAAGTTTGCTAACAAGCACAATAGTTTGAAAGAAGAATTATTTCCTCTACACAAAGTGTCTGCTTCAGAAATTACATTTTATTACATGATGACATTCCAAATTAGTTCTATTTCTCAAATAAAATAATAGAAGGTGTTCTGTCAGGTGACAGAGGTCAAAGAAAAATTTTTGACATTGTTCTCACATATTTTAATTATTGTAGAGCTGCTTTGTTTAAAATCATAAGAAAGATAAGCTGTCGAACTTTTCTGCTCTTGGGAAAATTAAAAAAAATCAGAGCTGGAGTAGAAGAAAGGCACATTCCAGGAAATTACGTAAATTGTAATAGGGTCATAAAGAAACAATCGTTAAGAAATAAACATAAAGCTGATGAAAGGAGAAATTTTTTAAACATGATGCGTAATTAACCTGTGGAACTTGCTGCCAGAGGATATAATTGAGGTTAAGAACTTAAATAGAGTTAATAAAAAATTATGCATTTACATGGATAATGAAAACTTAGATATGATAAAAATGTACAAGTATATAAACCTTCATACTTAAGGGCAGAAGTGAACTGCTAATGGGTAGCAGCCCAAATGCCTCTAACAAGGTTCTATGACAATTAAATGTATTCTGATTAAAACCTAGGTTTTTATCTTATTCATTCTACTAGTACTCTATGCTGATTTTCCTTTGTATTTATCTGCACTTTTGTTCTGCTGCCTGTACCGTTTGTTTCCAGGGAGTGGTAAACGTTTTGTTGTCCTAGTTTCTCCTAATATTCCCCTTGTTATGGAGAGAAAGAGAGAGCTCATTTTAATATATTCCTTCAAATCTAATTTCCAGCGCTTTTGGAGTCCCTGCTGTATCATTATATTGATATCTAAATCTAATGCACACTTGAGAAAGGAGTTGTCAGGAGCTGATAAGAGCAGTGGCAAGATGGAGCGGTAATGTGGCCAGACTGAGAAAACAGACAAACTGGGAAGTGGCAAAGATGACAGGGAAATGCAGTGACAGGGGGAACTAAGAGGGCGAGGAAAAAACTAATGGATACCAAGAAAAAAAGAAACCTATGTGAAGCTCTGGGGTCATGGATATCTCAAAGGCTACCTTAGACTGAATGAAAGAAGATGGGAAGAACTGCAGAGAAAAATCTGGACAGAGACAATATGAAAAATTTTAAAGCTGTAATTCCCACCAAAAAAATATTATTTTTATGACAGCATTTAGTACAGCTGCGCAGACCAGATATTACCCTTATTTTGTCAAGGGATATAGCTTGCAAGATGTATGCAAAACAGGCTGTTTTGCTAAAGTAAAGTGGTGAATAAAAATATTTGTTTGCTCTGAAAAGAATTCAGAACCTACATGACATACAAATAAGAGGTGCTTTGTCAAGTCAAGTCAGGTCTTGATGGACCTGGAGAAAGCAGAAGACGTTTTCTGTGTCCAGATCCTAGAATACGTCTGTGTTCTGTGAATGAGACGGCATTGTATGTCATGTAGTCATGGTCCTTGGAAGCCTTGCAGATGAAATTTTAGGTTGATCTTCTCTGGAGACATGAAAAATATTAGATACTACATTGTTAAAGTTCACATTGCTAGCATGACCACTGCATATGGTCTTCTAGCACTCTTACTTACTTTGTAAAGAATTTTGTAAACAAACCCAAATCTGTTTTATTTCTATGTAAAACACAAAATTCTAAAACATTTTAATGAGAGGAGGATGAAGATCTCACTCATGAGATTTTGACAGGAAATACTGCATGACTATAAAGCAATGGGCTTGGGATGAAAGGCAGACTCCGAACACTTTACTGGAGAAACAGGAGCTGCAAGCTTGGTGAATGCAACACAACTCAGTCGTGCCTGCTGGGCGGGGGTATCCTCAGGGGGAGTTACCGGGTGCCTGAAACAGCTGTGTGTGAGACAGCTTTGTCACACGAGGAAAACACATCCTGTGGAGGTTTAGAAACCTGTGGGTATTGAAAAAATGTCTGCAATGCAGAATGTTAGTATTTAAAGATGTTATCTGCATTTATCACATTTGTCACTTGCCATTAATTTAAATGCCCTTTATGCATCTCTTCAGGAAATAATTAGGATTTTATGCTGCAGTAAATATGCTTGTTCATCCATTAGTGCAAAGCAGAAGATTAATTGCATTACAATGGGAATCAGGACTACTGTATTCAGAGCTACAGCGATAACGGTGACAGCTGTGCTGCCCACAATACTTTGCTCCAGTAGGCTTCAGAACCAAGTATGGATGAGAAAATAATTAAGCTCCTGACAAGGCAGGGTTATCCCTGTTCTTGTATGTGTAGCCAGACATACAACAACCAGAACAACAAAAGATCATGATAAAACTAACAAAATCATATTGTTCCAAAAGTAGTTAATCAGTTAATCAGCTATTTTATACACATAGCTTTATATACACAGGTTCATACTCTGTATGAATCATTACATTTTATATAAAACTAACCTGAGCTCTCTTTAAGTATATCTGTGGTAAAATTCCAAAATGTACTAAGACATCGTAAGGCTATACTAATTTGGCAATAAAGCTCCAAAAAGCTGAAAAAAACTGCCAGTAACTGAAAATGACATTGCAAAATTAGAGCCAAGACCACAGATAACGAGTTGGAGAAAAGAGAGGTAGGCAGCAGAAAAACACTTTAAAACTTGCCTTGCATCGCTGTGTCTGGCTGAAGACAAATAAACAGTGGGGTGATGGACCTCTGCACCACTCTTCAGTCCTAAGGTGTTTGTGAATGGCCAAAATTGTCCTCATTGTTATAAAAACTGAAGAAACATGAGATTACTCCTTTTCCCCAAATTAAACATCAATAACTTACGCAAAAGTATCCCCTAAATGAGGGTCCTTGTGATGGCATTTGTTTGTGGGGATTGAATAAACCCTCTGATAAATGCAGGGAAAAGGTTTAATGCAAACACAACAGTCATTTGTGATTAGCCAGGGGGTTTGTGCAATTAAAAAACCCGGTCTGTGTCTGGGTGATTCGTATCATTCTAGTGCATTATATCAAATAGGCTATTGATGAGGTGAGTTTAGCTTATCAAAAGCTAGGATTTTTAGGGATATTTTGTGATTCTTATAATAAGTTAAAATAAAATATAATTTGGCAAGATTCTTACAGGCTTGGCAACTAGAAATCAGCTGTTAGACTCAAAGTACATTTAGTATTTGGTGGCTGCTCAGTAATTATGGCCCCATGGCCCTGACTAAAGATAAAGCATTTTTACTGCCACCATATTTGCTTGAATAATTTTTTGCAGTTAGTGCAAAATCTTCTTTATTTAAATTTGTTGTTTGACTCACTTTGTGGCATGTAGCTGGGGCCAAAAGCAAAGAAGGTATTGCTCAAACTCAAAACTAGCTATGTACTATGCTTCTAGAGTGGATGAATGCTGAAAAGATGGGTGCAACTGTCAATGGGAGGTTCAAGTTATTTCATGTCTAACATTTCTGTGGGTTTTTTTTAAAAGGACGATCAATGCCTGGTGCATTTATCTATGCTACAGAGTTAGTGCAATTATCAGAGACTAAAAAAAAATTTAAAAATCATGAAACATGTAAAAAATGCCCTGAATTGACTTAATCCATTTGACTTTGGTGTGGTAAACTGAGACTAAACAAGAAGAATTTACTTCATGTGAGTAAAAGACACTAGATATAGGTTTGTATGAAGCATCTGCACAGCTGAATGTGAATAATGTGGTCTTACCAAAAGTTTTTCATGCCTAGAATAGAGCAAAACTGTTTACTAAAGAAGTCACTGAAGAATAACTAATTGGCTATCAGGGCAAATAGGTTGGAAATAGATCTTGACTTTCATTATTAAGACTAATATTAGAGATACCCATTGAACTGCTGAGAAACAAGATCTGCCCCAAAAGAGCATATGACCATTTTGGATTGTATACTAAGATATTTTTCATTCCTGTGCTATAGTCACTCATTCATTCTGTAAACTATGTTTTGCAATAGCTCAACTTCAATAACCGTTATCAGAAAAATGGATTTTCTTTCCAGGGTGTGTTGAAGTGTTTAAATCTCCTTGGTCAATCTCTGTGTTATTATTCAGGATGCTAATATTGGCTGATCCTTCTCTATTTGATTATCTTTATAAGTCATCTCTCTCCTCCTCTCCTGAGGAATGAAATTAGAAACACCTTTTTCTCCCCCTGTAACTATTTATGAGCATTGCAGATAGATTTCTGCGGGGCTTAAACAGAAGCAACCATCCATTTGCAGACCCACGCAGCACCCCCCACCCCTAACTTGTGTTACCATGTGTAACTTCTTATACTGTTGCTAAAGTAGCCGTACAAAAAGGAGGGTGAGGGGATATATACAGAGGCTTTTTGTATTGTAAATAGAGTTATCTAATAGGTCAGTATTCTACCGATGGGTTAGTAGAGGACAGCAATTGCTTTGCAGCTGGCGTGAGAATGCACCATCATTCCACGTGCTTTGTGGGATGATGCAGACTGAAGCCATGTTATCAGAAGCAAATATTACTGTTGCAGACAGGAAGTTAAGTACTCAGCACTTCCCCCCCACCCACTCCCATCTTGCCAAGGTGTAGCTGTGAACTAATAAGGAAGCCCACAAATTATGGATCTAGTGACTAGGAACACTGCACTTAATGGTTTGTGCATTAGGTTTGGCTGTAAACAACTATTTCCAGGACAAATCCAGAACTGTTATCTGTAATTAAGAAATGGATACTAAGACAAGCCCCAGGGTTGTGACGACATGGAGATGGGCAGAAGAAGCAGCAAAAGGGAATGTTCTTTCTGCACTACATTGTTCTGATGCTTTTTCTCAATATGAAGATTCACTGTAACACAGACAAATCAGATTTGTGTGATTAGTTTTCTTTATGATACTTAAGGCTTAAAATTACAAACCTTTTGTTGATTTTTAAGGTCAGTAAAATACAATTTTATCATCTGAATCAGATATCCTGTCTAACAGACCACTGAGTTCCATCCAGTCGCTCCTGATTGCAGCACAATAACTTGTGACTTCATTGAAGAGGTGAAGAATGGACAATTTTCCTAAGTAATGTTTTGCAACAGTTAATTACCCTCACAGCTAAAGGTGCAGGCCATATTTCCAATTTTATTCCTTAAAATTATAGACATAATTGCTTGTTGCCTATGTCTGTACTATACTGTAGACCTTCTTCAATATCCAGTATTTTCCTTTCAGTGAAGATGCTTTACAATTATTGATCACTTCTCAATTTTTTCCCTAGTAATATAAACAAATAAGGTCTTTTACTTTCTGTCTATTCCTTTCATTCCTCAAGTTCTGTATTTTTTTCGCTCTTTTCAACTGCCTCTCTCTTAAAAAAGTTATGTTTAATATTACTTTCATGAGTGATAAACACAGTACTAAAACACTTTATTTTCTTCTAGTAATTACTCTTTCTTACATAGCCAAAGTTTATGTTTTCCTTTTGTGCGATAACCTTACAGTAAGAAATTCCAAGAGTCCAAACAAGTTTAAATTGCTGATTTGGACCACTATTAATATGAACAGTTTTAGCTGCTAAACATATTGTTGCAACCTCCATCACATATTAAACTCTTTTGAGTGTGCTGAAAAGGACCAAAAATAATTTGAGAGAGAGAGAATATTGGCTAAAAAGCCATAATAACACTTCTCCTAAACTGTGCCTTTTATAAGTAACCAGCAGGGTTTCTGGCACTGCTCAAAGCATCTTTGAAGGTTTCTATTGTGGAAGCTGCAAAAAATCAGATAAATGTAATGCAGAACAGTGGTTTTGCTGGAAAATACCCTTGTTTCACAAATCTACATTTGATCCTGATAGGAATAGTTTCTCCAAAATTACTTTCTGAAAAGCTGACTGCTAAAGCATTCAAGAGCACCTGACTTCTTTTTTTTTTGGACTCCATTATCACAACAGGGAGTATTGGCTACTAATGGAAATACAGGCTGGTATGTCCAGCCACAGCCTATGATGCCCACAGGCAAACAGTTGTAGGTAAGAGTTGTTCCACAAAATAAAATATATACCTACTGCTAGGAGAGGGGGTTGTGATTTTTATTTTAATGTTTTGTTCATTTGTTTGAACAAAGTCGTTAACAAATACATATGTCTCAGAATAAGCTTGTGTGATTTCACTGTATTGTGGAAGAGCGCCTGAGCTTTTTGGAAGTGTTATGAACAACCTAGTAATCTTTAACTGGTTGACAGATATGCACATAGATAGGACAGAGGCCACCTGGCCTTCATTTTATTTTTTTATGTTTTCCTCATCTCTCCCTTTTTCTTTATTTTCTGCTTCCTAGTTATTGCTCAGAGTTCTGCCCACCTTCATGATGTGGGGTTTATTTATATTTATATAAATATAAATATGGGGGTTTTATTTATCAATATGCATGGGAATTTCACCTGCTAAGTGGACTCCCGTTTCTGGACTACATGAAAACTTAACTGAACAGTGGAACAATGCCTCCAGTCAGTCTTCTATCCATCTCTCCTGAATGAGGCGTTCCTAGTATCCAATGTAGTCTGAACTGACAAGAAGAAATTATAATTTATCACTTGACTGATGGAACAAAAATGCAGCATCTAGTCTATGAGTCTTTTCTTGTTCCCATCTTCTATCCCATGACTTCCATATGTACAGTTCAATGTCTGCTCTAATGGGATTACTCTTGCATGGCTGAATTCAAGATCAGACTTCAGTGAACAACCTCTACATAGGGAAACATCTATTGCTGTTACATAAAACCTTACTGATCATGAAATAATTTCAGGATCTACACAGCTCATACACTTTAAATTATGCTCAGGTATGCACTTTTGGTTAACTTGATTCCAAAGGGTTGCCGTTTCCCTCAGGACTTGAAGTCCATAGTTGCAGACCCCACATTGTAACACTACTTTTACCTGCTGCCTTGTACTATGGCAGAAAGATATACCATTAAATACCACAGAAATAGTTTTGAAAAAGAATTTTTGTGAGGTAGATGCAAAGTTATTTTTTCTAATTGACTACACAACTCACACTATATTAGAGCTAATTTCAGATGTGTTTGCAATCCTGTTTATTAAAGGAAGTTCTCACCCTCTGTTTCTGTGGCTCTCTGTGCCAAGAAGAGAGAAGAATGGGATTAGGGAATATTTATCTCCTTCTTCCATTGCCTTGTATTCTAGCAGGGCAATTCCATAGTAGTCAAGGCCAAAACAGTTTGCAATCTCACATGTAATCCTGATAGACTATAACGCTGCAGGAAACGTTACATTACCGATAATCGTTCCTGTAAAAGTTTATTTGAGGATTTTCTGTTTCAAACATCAAACCAAACTGTATTAAAGTTAGGTGTCCTTTTCTCTATGACATTCAGAGCCACTAGATGGCGGTATGCACTAGACCGGAGAAAAAGTACGCAAAGCGACTGATTAATGTGTTCCTCCGCTGTTTGAACAGGAACTTTTTTATTCCTCACTTTCCAGTGTTCTTCTGGCTAACCTTTTTCCTATCATATTGTTATAAATGATTTAGTCCCAAACAGGATTCCAATTCAAATTTACAATTTATTAAGCGAATAGAGGCAAGCAAACAGCGCCGGGTGCACCAGACTCTCTGCTCCACCAAGACGCACGCGGTTCAGTTCCTGTTCCTGGCTTATATCCTGTCCGTTAATACATATTCATGACTAGGCGTGTCTTCTTCGGCGCATGCCCTCTTCTCCTTCTAGAACCTTCTCGACTCTTCCTCAGCGTGATCCTGTTCGCTAATACATATTCATGAATAGGCGTGTCTGCTAATACATATTAATGAACAGGCGTGTCTTCTTCAGCGCATGCCCTCTTCTCTGCTAGAGTCTTCTCGAATCTTCCTCGGCGTGCCCCCAGGATGACCCCAAACCTTATGCATGCACTTTCTTTACACAATACTATGTGGTCAGTGGTCAAACTGGTTTGAGCTGATATACCAGCAAAGTAGTTTAACTTTCTCCTGTAAAATACCCCTTTTTATGGTGCAGGAGAAATCCATGAAAGTACAGAAGATTACACTTCATCACACGAATCAGATAAACATATTTCACAATATGCTTATTTAGAAGGTTGATTACGACAATTAGAAATCTCAGTTGAGTTTTTTCCCAGCTTATTGACTGAGTTTGCATGACAGTAAGATCTTATTTTGACATAAATCTGAAAAGCCAAGAAGATGATGAAAAGTCAGAGAAGACTTAATGCATGCAATGAAAAAATAATAAATAATTATGTGCAGCTTGGCTTATGGTATCTACAAAAACTTTAATAGGTGTCATTAGTTGTAAATGTTTTCTGCATTTTTAGTATTAAAAACTATGTATTGAGTATCGATGATCTAGTGACAAATCTTGTTTAATTAATGGGGTAGGACCAATATATTCAACAGCCTTTTAGGAATTCATGTTTACAACCTTCTTGGATATGGCATTTAACTTATCTGTTTCTTCACAATTAGTTAAAAAACTGTATATAACTGGCTAATATATCTATCATTTGGGACATGGGTTTTGGTCACCCCTCCCCCCAATCTGAATTGTAAGGGAGATGTGTAAAATTAAAATCAGGGATTCTCTTCCACCAATATCCAGTTGGAGTTTAAGACACTCACACAACAAATCAATGATGGAATATTAAATTGCAGAACTCTGAATCCCCAGTTATCACTGCTACATGGTGATGTTATGTTTGTTCAGTCCTTCTATTTTTCATCTCCTGCTGCCTATTTTCCCTTATTCCATCTTTGATTCTGTCAACCTCCATCTAGCTGATTTGGATCTGCTACATGGCTCTGCCAACCCAGGTAACAATTCTATACAGCTCAGTAAAGACAACAAGTTACAACTCTGAGCTGCAGAGGAAAGCTGTATGCTACCACAGCAATGTAAGAAAGTAGAGAGATCCACAGTATAATGCACTTTCAGTTTCAGAGAGCTATAACACAAGATAAGATGACAAGAAAAATGAAAGAAATCATCATTCTATTTTTAGAAAATGCGATGATACAAAATCGATAATACATTGAAACTCATTTGAACAAATATCTTGTAATAGTAAACCTGTTAAAGAATAAGTGTCATTTATGCCACTATTTTTTATTATTTTCAATCTCAGATGAATTATTTCAAATGAACAAGATACAAATCAATTGCTGTAAATGATATTTGAAAAATGAGGAGCAAACCTTAATGGGAATGAAAAGCTTTTATATTAATATAATGATGTTTAAGACTCTTAACTTATTCTGCACTAGTTCTAGGAGAAGAAGCAGGTCTGGCATTCAGCCACAAAACGTGACTTGATTGTGTGTGACACAGTGCCTGCTCATTAGAAAATGGAAGGTAGAAGGGAGCTCAACATGGGGAGAAAGAAAACAGTTTAGTGATGCTGTTGCAGCATAAGTGACTAACTCACACCTTTGCAACTGGTATTTTCTTTAATTCTATGGGATAGTTTTCTTTGCCCAGCCCTCCATCTTAATGACATGCACTGCCTAGCTATATTACTGTATTTTGACAGCTATTGTAGGAAACTGCGATGCAGTCTTGTAACAACAAGGTAGCAAAGCTCAATAAACAATACTGTAGTGGGAGAGGATAATTTCATTTTGAAACAAAACTGATTTCACTAACTACTGTTCACACATTTATACCCACATACTTCCAGCATTACACATGTGCATCCAAATAGCCTGTTCAGCAATCACGAAACCAAGAAGACTGTATCCAATGATCTATACAGCATTTCTTGTGATAGCTCAGACTAAAAAGGATGTCAGCTAGTAAGACTTTACAATCTCTCCTTTTTTTAGGTTGATGATCACGTGCATTAGGGGGTTACTCCCTAATTAGGGTGTGATTAGTCTCTCCATCCTGTCCACTGCTGTGACTGATCAGTGTTTACTCCCTGTCTTTTCTCTCCATTCTGCAGGGATCTTGATGACCTGCTATTCTCCTTAGCTTCTCGCTGTCACCATTTTCTTCAGTGCCTTCCACACCCAGATATTTCCATTCTCCATTCATACTTACTTACACTTTACTGCTTGTATTACTGAAACTGTACAAACACATTTATTTTGAAAAATAAATGCACATGGGTCCTGCACATGGGTCGGGGCAATCCCAAACAGAAATACAGGATTGAGAGTAGACCTGAGGAGAAGGACTTGGGGCTGTTGGTTGATGAGAAGCTTATTATGACCTGGCAACATGTGCTCGCAGCCCAGAAAGTCAACCATATCCTGGCCTGCAAGAAAAGAAGCTGACCAACAGGTCGAGGGAGGTGATTCCTCCCTCTGCTCTGGTGGGACCACACTTGGAGTACTGTGTTCAGCTCTGGGGCCTCCAACATAAGAAGCAAAGTTGGAGAGGGACTTTCTACAAGGGCATGTAGTGATAGTGTAGACTGAATAAAACTCTTATGTTTGGGTTAATGGCTAGGTTATAGTGACACTGTATAATTTAGGCAGATTGGTTTGAATAAACTTGCATGCCTTATTAATCACCAACCTCCGATGGGGGAACCAAAAAGAGGGACTTTAAGGACTGGCAAAGGAAAATATCTTGCTACAAGGAAGATAACAATGATAGAAGAAAGTCACTGGTATGAAGTCATCAAAATACACAGTAACTGGGATGAAGGTAAAAGCAGCAGGGGGAAATGATGACCACCGACTCAATTGAGGGACTATGAAAATTGCACCCCCACCAGTCAAGAACATGCATGCTGATTTACATATCAATTGAAGCTAATTTAAATATAACAAACCAATAGCAAGCGATATGGTAATCACTAACCAATGAATGTAAATTTGGGTGGGTTTTCCACTGTTTTTACTAAACATGTAACAAGATAAATACATTGTAATTCCTTCGTGTGGTGTGCTAGCTTTGTAGAATTACCACCCAGCACCCATCTTTGCACAAACAAGAAATAAATATATATCTTGGCTCTGTGTGTAAGGTCGGCCTATTGGACACTGGGTACTGGACCCCATTTGTGGGACAACAGTAGTTAATGGTTTTAAACTGAAAGAGGGTAAATTTAGAATAGATATAAGGAATAAATTTTTCACTATGAGGGTGGTAAGGCACTGGACCAAGTTGAATGGTGTAAAAAAACCCGTTTTTTAAAATAAAAGTGTTTTTACAGTTTCAGTGTAAACCCTTTACCCTAAGCCCTCTGTATTTTTATATGAATGCAGCTTACAGCGGTGCCATAACAAGACTTCCCATTTCTTTTCAGATTTCCTTTCTGGGCAAAAAGCAGTTGGATTGTGAACAAACAGTTGTCTTCCCCTTATGTTGTTCCTTTACATGAAGCCTTATTCCACGCGCAAATAAGACAAGCATTCACTGTTTACCTGTACTGTAAATCCCTACAGATTCATAGTTGTTTCAAATGACATAAATATATGGTTTCCATTTATGTTTTCTCCTTGAAGTGTCAAAACATACCACGAGGAGCAAAAAGGAATCTGCTCTTCCTCTTGTCCTAGATCATGTTTGACATCACATGATTAACCCACTATATAATGAGGAACAAAGGGTCAGTGAGGACACATCAGCTCTATTTCCAGTACCAGAATGTTATACATGGTAGACTAGTAATCCCAGAACTTTAACCAGCTACCATGCTTTTCTTGTTCAAAACAAATGATGCCGTATCTGTAACGCCAACTGGGAACAGCATGACATTGTAAATTTAATACTAAAAGACAGGTAGTGTTGTTCAGTAGTCAAAAGAGGGAAATTGCGACTGGGTTTAGCATGGTTTGTTACATGACAAATTTCTTCTGCACCTATGAAATAGAGTAGATCTTTTAGTTTTTATTATGGGAAAGTGTGGATCAAGTAGTGTATATATTTTACATATTGGTGATTAAACTCAGATGACAGGTGGTTTCACACTCTCTCTTTGTGTTTTTTTACATGAGCATACAATAAAGGTTTAAGGAAAAAAAAAGATCTTTTTCTTCAACTGAGTGTGAACCAAGGGAGAAAGAGTGAAAATTTAAAGTGTGTACTGGGATAAATCATGGAGAAAATTACAGTTCTAACGAATTACAGGAGTTACAGCCTGGAGTTAGCTTGAATGGTTTATCAAAATATAATTTCTAGGATGAGGATGCACTCATCCTCAAAGCACTAATTCTATGGACCCACACAGAAAGCTGAAATATCTGGAAAGTTCAAAGTGTACATTTAGAAGGCTTTCGCAAAACACTTTGTCGCCATCATCCCCACTTCCTCATCTCAACTAATGGCATGGAGGAATGACATGAGTTATTAAATTGTAACTTGGTTTGCTAAATAATTGTGTTGTATGGGGTTTTCTTTTTTTGTTGTTTTTATCTCATTTTGTAAATGTTTCTCTAGAGTCCTTTTTTGGGGGCTGTATTTTTGAAAGACATTTATGCTCAGTGAAGGTGTAGAAAGCATTTCAATTAAACATAAATCATTTTTGCTTGTATGTATTTGTATCAGCTGTGTGGACAAAGATATGTATGTGTCAAAACAAGTATAGAAATAGAATCATAAAATAGTAAAGTTTGTCCATCTAGCATTCTCTGACAAGTTGCTCCTACAATGCCTCTTCAGTGGAAATCTGTAAAAGCCTGATTAGCTCCTCAAAAGTGTTCACTGCCTGCCAAGGTCACAAGGGTGGGAAAAAAATTGCAATAGCAAATGGGCAGTAGTTGAAAACAGTGGGTCAACAATTCAGGAACAATAGGAAGCAAAGGAGCTGCTAGGGATGGGATTGTAGTCAACCATGATGCTACATGTGGGTGGATAGGACAAGGACTTTTGTAAGTTCAAACTCCAGGAAATCCTGAAAGCACTTGTAGAAATGAGAAATCAACAAATAGATGACGTAGCCTTATAAAGAAAGAATTGCTTCCTGTAGTTTTATTTCTGCTACTTTGTCCTGGCTACTTGTGAATGTCTGATATAGGTCCACCACTGCCCCAGGGGTACTATTCCACAGTCTAATAAAATGTCATTATTACAGTGCATTTTTTGATGAAATACACCTTAAGTTTTCTTCCCTTTATGTTCAGCCCAGTAGTTCAAGTTAATACTCCTGTGCTGATCTCTGTTGATAGTCAGTGTTTACTTTTATCCAGATTATATATTAATTTTGTTTCTTTTTGCACTAAAAATTGTTCAGGCAGCAGACTGTTTCTGGTGTTTTACAGAAAATATGCACACCAAAAGCTGCAACCTATCAGTTAGCACTTGTCTGAAATCAAACATCTTTGTAACACATACCAGTAGTAATGGCCCAGATTTCGCAGCAAAGAGGTTTGCTCTCCTTGAGCATGCACGTTCTTTTTAGCCTATTACATACTATCCTTTCTAGCTTACTGAAATAACACCAGCTTTTAATTTTGCCTTCAGTTTTCAGATAAAACAACACAGATTTTGTAACCATGGCATTTGGTTCCTATTCAATGTGATATGGATGACTTACAGAAAGCCATGAAACAAATACACTGGAAAAATTTGTACTTTCTTGACATTATCCCTGGTAGTTACAATAAAATATTTTTAAACCTCTTTTGTCCTTTCTGGAATTTTTGCACAAGTTACAGAACACAGACATCCAACCTAAACTGCAGTCATTGTTCCCAAACAACTAAGGTTCACAGAGATTTAAGAATATGTTGGTAATGTGTGTTTTCAAATTTTATCATCTCTTAAGAATGAAAGATGTAATGAAAATAACAGGGCACATCATACAATCACATCTGCCATCTACACTACAGCCTATCAATAGAGTAATAACAATTACTCAGGTAATTTAGATAGCAGGTTGACTGTATCTCTATTATGAATACAGTATTCAAATTCCACCTGTAAATGGCAAAAGACTGGTTAACTTATTCCTATTATTTTATTAATGTACTTGAAAGAAAAAATATTGTTTGTTCCTCCTTCAGAGATTTGTTTTCTTCTGATTTTATTTCTAAACGTTCATATTTAGGCACAGTCATCTTCCCTCTTCCTTTAAATCGCTCTGATCTGTCTATGTATTTTCTTTATTTGAGTCCCTTCCATTTTCTACAAAGGATCTATACTGCACCTCAGAACTTAGCAGGGTTCATCTTCCATTCTGCTGCTCAGGGAATGGAAAGCTTTTGACAGCGAGACGTGTTTCTATGTCTGAAGCATTTCTCTTTAAACTTCACCTTGCTATTTCTCATTATGGCTCTCAAATTCCGCTGATTTGAGACACAAAGGAGAAATTCCAGAAGCATTAAAAAAGATCTATTCCTACAATAAAAAAGATGTAATCTCTTCTGTTTCTCTCTGAGAAACAGAAAGGAAGGGTAAAAAAGAACATTTTCCGTAAGGGACTGATGATGTAGACTGAGTACAACCATGTTTGGGTTAATGCCTAGATAATGGTGACACTGTTCAATTTAGGTCTGATAACTTTGTATGCCTTACAAATCACCAACCTCCAGAAGAGAAATTGATAGGAGGGACTTCAAGGAGACATCTTGTTACAAGGAAGATAACAATGATAGAAGAATGCCCCTGGCATGAAGTCAGCAAAATCCACAGTAACTGAGGTAAAGGTAAAGGCAGCAGGGCGAGATCATGACCACCGACTCAACTGAGGGACTATGAAAATTGCCCCACACACACCTGCTAAAAGCATGCATGCTGATTCACATATCAAGTGAAGCTAATTTAAATATAACAAACCAATAGCAAGCGATAATGGTAATCACTAACCAATGAATGTAAATTTGGGTGGGTTTTCCACTGTTTTTGCTAATCATGTAACAGGATAAATACATTATAGTTCCTTCGTGTGGTGTGCTAGCTTTGTAGAATTACCACCTAGCACCCATCTTTGCACAAACAAGAAATAAATATATATCTTGGCTCTGTGTGTAAGACTGGCCTATTGGACACTGGGTACTGGACCCCATTTGTGGGGCAACAATGAGAAAGGGGGGAAGAAGAAAAGGGGAAAAAAAGAAAAATAAAGAGAAACTTAGTTAACAATTTATATAGGATCCCCAGCAATCAAATTCAGTGCCGTCATGCAAGACCTACTTGCATGCAAATTTTCTCTAAATAAAGATGAAATTCATGTTTGGCTTCTTAATAAAAGAAGTCAACATTTCCTGTTACTTATTTTAACTGGACAATAAACCTTTTCTAAAGAGACTTGAAAAAGTGACATTTAGCTGGCTTTGTTTGGTCACAGTTTTTTGATGCCTGTTAAGAAGACCAGAGTTATCTCACTGAAGAGAAAATTAAGAAAATAAAATGAGACAATGAGAGCCATTGGTTAGAGAGTTTTTTCAATGACTGAAGTGTAGGCAAAAGGGTAAGGAGATCTGGTTTTATGCTTGGTTAAGCTAACAGTTTCCTGTAAGCCCTAGAAAATATAATTTAAAGAAGCTTTCTATTTCTTGGGTATTATGAGATTAAGTTCATCAGGGATTATAATGCCTTTTGAGATCATCTGATTTATTACTTTATAAAAATGAAAAGCATAATTAGAACTTGCAATGATTTTTGAAGTGAAAATAAAACACCTTTTCTCATGCCAAGCCCTTTGGATTTTTTGGCTTTCTATGAATTTGAAATGCTCAGTATTACGGATGTAACCTCATCAGGCACTTGCATAATTAGATCCAGCCTCATTGTACTTTAATGGGGATACCTCTTTTTTATGTGGTTCACAGTTCCCTAGGTTATATATGTTGACATTTCTCATCAGTTAGCAGAGATTTCTTGAAGTGAAGCGGTTCATCCAATGATTCCATTTTAAATTGTAAAACATGAGAAAAATAGTATTTGTTATAATTGCAGTAATACTCACATAGCTTGCTCTCAGACAAACAGTTGATATGTTTCTCCCTACTCTAAAATATCTGGCTCATACTTCTGCCTCCAAACAGAAGGTAGGATTTTAAACATGACTTTATATAGCATCTCTCTGGCTTCTGTAAATATACTGGGTTCTATTAAAAGAAATATTACCTTGAACTACAACTACAAGTCCAATTCAGAAGCAGTTTTGCTCAAAACATTCCACCCTGTGAAATGCAGTGTATTGAGTAATTATGCTGAGAAAAACTACTGGAAAGGCTTTACTTAACCTTTTATTCATACAGTTAATTGCAGCCAACTTCTCCAGTTTTGCTAATCCCCCAAGTTCTGCTTTACCCAGTACATTCATATGATTGGGATGATGCCTCTGTGATCTTCAAGTATGCCATCCCTGGTGTGTACAAGTGTGCAAGTCTGTTCTGGCTTCTTGTTCTAATCATCTTGGCAAGATCATGAATGTTAATATTGCATGAACAATTGTAGGACTTGGAGGCTGATGACTGTTACAGGGCAAAACCAAGTGGACTAGGAAAAAGCCTTTATGTACATAGCATGTGATAAATAATAAATTACAACAAAAATCATAGGAATATTTCATTCAACATTAATGCTTCTTCCTTTTCCTTCTCCCAATTCAACAAGCCCACATGCCAAAAAACAGTCAAGTAAGCTTTGCAATGACATCAAAGTCACAGAATCATAGAATCTTTGGGTTGGAAGGGACCTTTAAATGTCATCTAGTCCAAGCCCCCTGCTGGGAGCAGGGACATCATCAACTAGATCAGGTTGCTCAGAGCCTCATCCGGCCTGACCTTGGATGTTACCAGGAATGGGGAAAAGTCTACTCTACACTCTCCCACAAGTAAAGAATTATCCTTATTACAATCATTTTTATAGCTGGAGAGACTGAAGAGTGTCTGCTCTAACAATGTGCCATTCCCTAACCAGGTTTCCTCTTATGCTTCTGTAAGAAGTTGTAGGATACTGCAAAACATAATGGTGAGTATTAATCAAATTCTGAAAGTTTCTACTTGTTTGAACATTATAAGAGTATTTATTTACAATAAATGTTTAATTTTGCATGGAAATTTTATACAGCATGTGCAAATCACTTAAAACATTATCACTATTTGAACTGCCCAAAGCCAGGGCAAGTGACAAGTCCCTGACTCAAATGTGTAGTTCTTTTTAACCACCTGATGAGATATAAATTTTTGATTTACCATTTTATCCAAAATCTTCCATATATATGCTCTCTAAAAAAATAACCTCGACTTCTCTGGAAATTGTAATGTCTGAAAACTTCTTGGGTTTATATACATAAAATAATCAAACCAATTATAGAAGCATTGTCTGTTTAGCAATTTTTGATGTTTGAGAATGTCATTGCTGACTTTAAGAATACTTTGTGATAGAGTAAAGCGTAAAGCAGTTGCCACACATAATTGCCACAGCTCATTGCCCTATAAGACAACTTCTAAGATGATGAACGGGTTAAAATATTGCTTCAGGTTCTTCATTTAAAGGTTTCACCTAGAGCCAAATGGCCTTCGCAAACAGAATGAGGCAATAACCTGAGGTAGACACCTTTATAGAAATAACTGAACATCTACCACCTTGGACTGCTGATCAGATGAATCATGTGAAAGGCAGCTTCTGAAAGAAACTGCAGGAGTGTCAAAGAGGGAGGGGAGACAGACACAGGCACCTTGACAAATAGATTTAGGAAAGTACTGTAGTAATTTTGCTGTGTGACTGTCAGGACTCTGACAAAATGAAATTTTTGCTCAGAACCATTGCCTCTCTGTCCAGATGACCAATAAATGCTGCTTTGTGTTAAAATATATTATGCCCAGATGGCATCCAAATGTCTGTGAAGGCTTTGGTTCTCTTTGCAAAACCTGGAGGGATCACCAAATTAAAGAGCTCAGATCTACCCATAGAATCAAAGTAGGTAGAGTGGCATGCCCTTATAGGGGCAATACAAAGTTACAGCTGAACTAGGGTAACTGATGGAGATGTGGAATAGCCTGTGAATAGGACAAAACACTCCGAGGTGCAAGTCTGTGACAGTTTGCAATATGTAGGAGAAAATATTTAGCTCAGGTTTGCCTCTGGCTTCAGGATCATTCTCAGATCCTATGAGTGAGCTCCTCAGGAAGCCTGATAATAAATTTAGAACATCTTCGCCTTAGGGCGTTCTCTGTCTGGACACACTGACCTTTTACACAGTGAAGCTGGACATTAATTTCATCATTATGGCATGGCAAGGAGAGCCATAAGGGAAATCAGTGCCAGTCAGGAAAAAAATGCATTATTACTCAGCCGCAGATCTATTGCTGTGTTTCTTCCTGCCAATTTCCGAAATGTAAATCAAATTTGACTGTTTTTCCAGTTAGAGAAAGAAACCAGTACTTTAATCTTTAAGTTAAATATTTCATCTTCAGACAATTCCAGATTAAAAATATCAATAAAGCGAACATGTCTGGGCTCCTAGAACACAGTCTTAACCCTAGAGAGGGCCAGGAAGAATAGTACAGCAAGTCTTACTTTTCCTATGATCATTTATGCACCTTTCTCAGTAATAATACTCTAGTCATAGCCCAGATGCAGCCTGCCAGGGAACACGTGCATTTTATAAATGAAGTGGTCAGTCTTGGGCAAGTGACAGAAAAACATGGGGTTTTTTAAATAATCATTTTAAAATGTAAGATTTCTTTCTCATCACACACTGAAAATTGGGAATTCATGGAGCCTGAATCTGTATTAACTTGAGAAACACTATGCACTCTCCTGGTGGTAGGAAAAACAATGCAGATTGTTAAGTTCATCGTAGATATCTGTGATTTATAACTTGCATATTTAAGGGTGGACAGCCGTCAAAATGAACACCCAGTTTTTCTTCCACCTCTGTCAGGAATATTAACACATGACAACTCTCTGTCTACAAATTTTAGTTAGGTCTGTAATAAGCAGCAGCTAAAGTGCACAGCACCAAATGGGAAAGAATAAGACTGGCTGAAAGCTTTTCCATCTCTTTAGCCCTTGCCTTTCTTCCATTTTTGATGTATTGCTAATGTGGGAACACAGATCCTGTGAAGGATGCTCTGATTTTCTGTTGACAGTATTCCTGCTCTGAGTGGGTTGTTGGTGGACTAAATGACTTCTAGAGGCCCCTTTTGACAAGTATTTCCCTGATACTGTGATGCAATTCTGCTTCTGTCATTTACTTTACAGAATATGTTTTCTTATAAAAATTATGAGTAAGCAGGCATGACCTCCAATATATGCATTTAATTGAACTAAATTACTACAATTTTTGCAAAAGGAAGATCATAAACAAAAAACTCAGGAACATATTTTCCTCTTCCCACCTCTTGAAATAATGCACCTATTTCTTTCTCCTCTGTTTGAAGTTGTTTCAGCTAGGAAGTCCTAGGCAAAAGGATTGGAAGAAATAGCTCATCAGTGTCAGCTAATCATTACCACATGACTGGCTGCCAGCAATAGAGTGCTGGCAAGTGGCCACTTACAAGATGAAAAGAGGAAATAAGGGAATTTCAGCTGAGATGCTGAATCTCATCAGTTGATATCTTGAAAAACTGATTAAGGCTTAGTTGTATCAAGGCTTCTCTAAATGTTTTTAAAAGGATACACATAGTCCAAGTATTTCCTAAATGCTTTTAGAAAGATGGGATCAAGTGTTTATTCTGGAGTCCAGAAACACCAGGGTGGATGCAGATGTCTGTTTAGTTTGCTCTATCAGGCGATATATCCTCAACTAAATCCTCTAAAATTATTGGGATCAGAATATTCCCTTTTTTTTGCAGGTCACAGATGGGTGTATTAGAACAGGCCTGATTTTGTCACAAGTTGCTGTTTTAGCTCTTGTCGTGTCTGACCAAGCTAGAACAACTTTACTCCTGAAACAAAACAATTTCTTTGTTTGTTCACTCAAGTGTATCCTTCATTTTTTGGAGTTAATGGTTCTAAGTTCAAAACCTGATAGGCCCATTTATGAAGTTTAGCTGTCGTGAGCATGGCCCATGTTTGTCCTCAGAATTATTACAGGTGGATCCTGTATATATCGTTAACATATGTCCTCTTAAATGGTACCTGAGGGAAACTAATCACTGTAGTCCATTCTAGGTATGTAGGTCCATTCGAAGTGTCCAAGGGTTTGTATTTTTACTGAGCTAGAGGAATGCAAGAGAACACAATAAGATGAAATTTACTACTCATATTTGGTTACTGAGTGTATCATCTTTCATTCCATTTTTAATATACTAATTCAGAATATGCTGAGGGGGTTAAATGGAAGAAAACCCCCAAAAGCTTAAAGTGGGAGGAGAAGCATACATGGCTAAAATTAATGGCAATATTTCTATTTATTTTGATACTTAATCATCAATTTCTATCTGAGATTATTCCATGGATTCATTGGATAACACCTGGAAATAAGCTCTATGGTGTTGTCTTTTTTCTTAAATAAGAAAATTAATATTTACAGTACCTGATTTATAAAACTAAAATAACAATTAATACATTTTAAATGTTCTTGAGAACCTGAGGTAAAAAAATGCTTCTGAATAGCCATAAAGAGCACTCAGCAAATTTACAGAGGGTTTTCTTGTTACACTGTAACTAATTCCCATCTATTTAAACTGCATTTGAGTGTATGAACATACCACTCTGAGGCAGATATTCTCTTTATTATTTCATTAAAGGATCAGGCAGAGGGAGAGGACTTCAGACACAGCAACATTTTCAAAAGCATTCAGTAAGTGTAAACATTTCAGATTTGGGAAATTTAGTTTTAGATATCTTTACACCTAGTTTTACTGTGATTCTGAGATTTGCGGTCCCTAATACTTTAAATCTTAGCTATTAGCTACTTAGCTATTTCTCAACAGTTCCCTGTAAGTAAAATTATGTGAGCTGAAGTACTTGAAAAGTCCCCACAGCACCTCTTTTGAGGGAAGACTTCTGCAAAATAATGATTTTGCATATGAATCTCTGGGTCAGGTTTTCTTCCATCCTTGCAAAATGCCCTTTGTTATTTCCCAAGAAGATTTAGATTGTGGTTAGACCACAGGCTGTGGTCAGGGTTTGGTGAGATAGAATCTCACACCCACTTATTCTCAAAGATGCTAAAGAAAATTAAGGTTAAGGTGAAGGTTAACTATATTGTTTTTTCAAGAACAACATTACAAAGCATGCAGGGCAGTGGAGTGACCAATACATCTTCCCCTTGGATAGAGACGGTCTGCAACATCCCTGCAGCTGCAGAACACGGAATTCTTGGCTACTGTGTGGTGCCGTGTGCCATGAAAACAAAGCACAGAATAAATTGCCAGTACAGGAACCTGTAGTATTACATGCTGCAGTTTCAAAGGGTTGCGTGCATAGGTGTTTATGCACATATAAGGCTCCCATCATACTACTGTTCAAAACACAGAAGTGGAAAGCAATTGAATTATCTATGAAGTTATTTAAATTTGTACAAGAAATTACAACCGATAACAGTGTGGCCATACCTTCACTATTCCACGTTTTGCTAAGATCTGGTTCTTACCTCTTTAAGAATATGTGTGACAGCCCTTTTGCAAATTGTGCTAACATAAGACTTTAATTCAGGAATTTCTGCTAGTTCAGGGGGTTTTTTTTGTTTGATTTGTTTTTTTACTATTCAGATTATCTCCCACTTTGCATGATATCCAGAGGCTATGCCAGGTCCCATTGATTTCTGCGGAAATGTTTTAATAAAAAAAAATCCTAGTTAAGCTGAAGTGTTTCCAAGTTACCCTTTCACATCTCTCCTCCTCTTCTGTTAGATGCACTCACTGTGAGTGGTGCCTTGTGATCAGTCTCTGGAGAGGTTTGAACTTCCAAGCAACTAGGAGTACCAAGAGAGCACTGGTGTGACAGTATGACTCACCAGTGCCCATGAAATAGCAGGGTTCACTGAGGTGAAGCGTCTGACACAGCTGTGCAAAAAAGTTGTGAGAAAAGTGGTAGCAATTCTGTACTTCTGTTTCCCTTCAAGAGGAGGTCTCTGCAAGTGTGAAGTGCATTAGCTGACTGGAAATGTTTCCTTATTTGTTTCATGCTGTGGAGGTGATGATGCTATTGAATAAAGGGTAAGATGAAAGTCCTAAGCACATTGTTCTTAGGAGAAACAGCTTAAGTCTTTTATCTCTCTATCCCACATGGTTTAGCTAATAGGGTTTTACATAGCTTCATAGACATGACTGATGTTTTTTCTATATGAAAAATCATAGAATCACAGAATTATTGATGTTGGAAAAGACCTCTAAGATCATCAAGTCCAACCGTCAACCCAACACCACCATGCCCACTAAACCATGTCCTGAAGTCCCACATCTACACTTTTTTTGAACACCTCCAGTGATGGTGACCACTATTTCCCTGGGCAACTTGTTCCAATGCTTGACCACTCTTTCAGTAAAGGAATTTTTCCTAATATCCAGTCTCAACCTCCCCTGGTGCAACTTGAGGCCATTTCCTCTCATCCTATTGCTAGATACTTGGGAGAAGAGACCAACACCCACCTGACTACAACCTCCTTCCAGGTAGTCGTAGAGAGCGATAAGGTCTCCCCTCAGCCTCCTCCAGACTGAACAACCCCAGTTCCCTCAGCCACTCCTCGTAAGACTTGTTGTCCAGATCCCTCACCAGCTTTGTTGCCCTTTGTTGCCCTAACAGGGACACACTCCAGCAACAAAATGTCCTTCTTGTAGTGAGGACCCCAAAACTGAACAAAAATCCAGGGGATAAAAATATCTTTTTTAAAACTATACAGCAAGGTTTGAGCCTGAAACTTTTATTTCTAAGTATGCATGCATACATACATATATATGTGTGTGTGTGCATATATATATATATATGTGCACACTGGTACACACATGAAAATAACCTCAAAATAGCTCTAGGTTTATTAATAAAGTTCGGGAGGTTGAGTCTCCTTCTCTAGTCACTTGACCATTTCCTATGCATGTCTACAGCAAGAAAGCTTTTTTAACGTATTGAGGAGTCAAAGCAAGAGCCACAGGAATCTCACAGGAAAGCACAGACTCCTGCATGGTTCAGAGCTTCACATAAATTGTAGCAATGCACATTCCAAGTTGGAAAAATAATTCTGTAACTTGTTTTGTAGCTTTGCAAAGACAAACTTTTACCTTTTTGCTGTTTTTTCTTTCCAAGCAGAGGTTTCAGTTGAGATAAAAAAGCTACCATATTAACATCAGGTTTCAGAGCTTTTTGAAAATTCATTGTCCAGATTTGCAGTTTCCTACCCTTTTGCTGCACATTGGAATTTGTAGGTGCTTTTCCATCTCCATAGCACCCATTAGCTTATATGTCTTATGAATATTTTGGACTTCCTAAAAATGGCAGACCAATCTTTCGCATAATGATATCTTGCAGAAAATTAATGATATTATTTGGTTTGTGGCAATTTTTTAATTGCAAATTAATTAGCTCCATCTGGTCTGTAATTTTCCACTTAGCAGGTAATAACTTTTGAAACATCTTCTGAGACAGATAAGACAGTATTGAGGATAGTAATTCTTATCCCTCAAAGTTACCTGGTTAGACAGTGGTGATTTTTTGAGACTTAGGTTTTTTAAAATGAGATCTTCACTGTACTGAATTTTAAATACCTTATTTTGTCGTAAGTGCTTCTGGCTTGCTGCTCTACTTGCTACTGATTAATGGAAGAAATTTTTAAAGCTGGAGATGTTTGACTGTTATATTTTTGATTAAAAATTGACTGACTGATAAACCTGCTTTATATAAGACTTTCCTATTCATGGAGAATCTTTGCTATTGTACTTGGTGTTGATGTACAGTTGAAGAGGAAACAAACCTGTATTTCCTAAACATAAATATCGTCATCCACAAACAGTAAAGTTAAATTTTAAAGCAATGTCTCATCACACACTTGGTAGAGCTCCTGAAGAAAAGGCAAACTTTTGTGGAAACAAAATAAGTTTCACCTTTGGCTTTAAGAATGTACATATCCTCAAATCTCTGAGACAAATTTAGACCTTTAGTGATAAAGTCTGTCAATTTTTTCCAAAATCACATCCTGCATTTTCTGTGTTTGTAGATGTATCTTGCTTTTACATCTCTTTTGTAACTGCTATTGAGAACCATGCTCTAGTAAAATGTTTGCTGTTAGGGTATATATGGCAATGCATCCTTTTGACTGGATATTTTGTCACATGTTATGACCCCGTATTTGTTGTAGACAAATGTGGCCACTGATGTTCATTCATTTTATGGGTTTAGATGCAGATTTTTGCACAGATGTTTAGGAGTTCTCTCCAAAGCACACTAAAACTTAAATTTATGGAGGCATATTTTCTACAAGTCTGGCAAATATCCCTACTTTACACTGGTACATCTATTTCTTAACCCTTGTTTGATCATGTTTTCAAACATACCACAAATTAGTTCATCCTAACAACCTTTTCTATTTACAAAGCTGACTTTTGGTTTTGAGGTTGTGACACAAGATTCAATTGTTTCATCTGATGGCTTCTCTCTTGCGAAGAAAATAACTTTCCCAAAATGTCATTCTTGCCAAGATTAAAGTGTTTTTTCTATTTTTTGAATGTTGGTGGCTGGCATTATCTGTCCCTAATGAAATGTATCATAAAACTCCAGTGCCTCTCCAGTGCCTTTGACATAGAACGACAGAGGAATTAATTTATGTCTCTGTGGTATTAAGAATCTTGGGAAACCAGACTGACAATTTAGGTATCAAATAACCAAGGTTTTTATTTGCGCATGTACAAGACTTAATTACAGATGTACACTGGTGCACTGCAATAAAAGGTGCCAAGAGGAAAATTCAGACTTTTATTTCTCTGCCAAATTCCTTTACAGGAGTCTTGATCTCTTCCTTCACCACAGAGTTCTCTTCTGACATCTTATCAGAAGCATAACCCGAAGCAAAACTGTATTTAATCTCACATATTTGAACTGGATCCACGATATAGAGCATATTTTTTTTACAAAAGAATACTTAGTAGTAACTGACACTAGTGATTGCTCTTACCACTTTACTTCATATCATAAATCTAGACAAAAGTGTGTTGGATCCATTGTCTCAGTCGGCATTACTTGGTTCCCCTAACATCATTCACCAGTATGATTTAGAATTAACAATGCGTTGAACTCCTTTCACATCTTGGGAAGTAGTTTCTACCTCCGCAAGGCAAGGCACTGTGGAGAAGCCCATGTTTTAAGTCTTTCATGCTATTTGCCTTGACCTTATTAGTACTCCTGAAGTAGTTACAGCTCAGCACAGCCAGATTGTAGCCCATGTCAGATCTTCAGTTTAG
Source organism: Phaethon aethereus (assembly GCF_964289735.1). Lineage (NCBI taxonomy): Eukaryota > Metazoa > Chordata > Aves > Phaethontiformes > Phaethontidae > Phaethon > Phaethon aethereus. The sequence continues at coordinate 47,596,637 of NC_138579.1, read as the reverse complement.
CAGCATTTTAAAGCAAGTCTGAACATTTTTCTCTAGTATGCACTACTGCTCTTTCCATCAAAAATCTTGAGCTTTAGTAAGATGACCTAGAGCTAGTTTGCAGTGAGCCGGTAGTTGTCTGTATCCGATACTGCCACCTTCAGCATGAAAATAGCTCTGCTTAGGTATTTGTGATTTTTTCTTAGAGCAGCTTGATTCTTGCAAAGATGATGCGAACTCTTAGCAGTACTGAGAGCTGATGAAAATCTTCTTTTTCCCATTTGGTGAAAAACCTGGAGCAAGAAAACCAACACTCTGCTTCCTGACTCATATGTATTTAATCAACTGGTGGTTGAAGTGTGTCACACTTCTTGTGTGAAATCTTGCTTTATGAGAAAAGACTACATAAATTTGTCACAGAACAAATTATTTCCCTTAAGTAATACAGTTTCTCTTGTCAACACCATCCATGCACAGCTGAGCAACTAATTTTCAGAAAAAGTGCATGTAAGAGCAGAATCCAAACAGAATCATGAACATTGAAATATGAAGCAATTAATGGAAAACTGTAAGAGTGGGTTTTTTCTGATTGAAAAAGCAAAAAAACCCTACCAAAAAACCCCACCAAACTACACCACACTTGAGTCTGGCCAGGAAACATTAAATTAGCTAAACAAGGATTTGACTGCAAATATTTCATCTAGGAAGTCTACTGTCCAGGCAATTATTTTGAATGGATAGCATTCTTGGAGGTCAAAACTGAGAGTGTACATCATGCCAAACAACTGTAGGAGTCCTTTAGTTTTACTGAGAGTAGCACATGGAGAAATACACATTCAGGTAATGCTAAAATGCTCTCCAATCCACTCCCATTTCCCTACTGCCTAGGCGTCTAAAAGTGGATTCATTAAAGACCATTCCCTAATCATAAGAATTATCTACCTGAAGCATGGTGGAAGTGACATAAGAAAAGCCCACAGAACACATTTAAATAAGGTATTTGGGCAAAATGTTTATAAAATTGCTAAAAGCTGAAAAAGAGCTCAAAACTTGTGCTCTTTTTCAATTTTTCAATTCAACCCTTGTAACCAGAACAGGCAGCAAAACTAGTATTTGTGAATCATTTGCAAACAACAATGTGAAATGGGAAAGAGCAATGTTTTTGCCAAGGCAAGAAAAATGTTTAGTTCCTTTAGAAATATTAATAATTCAGCCTTTGTCAGAGAAAACAGACAATCATAGTGTCTATGGTAATGTAAATGTGAGAAGTACCTGAAATGAAAGGAAATTTGAATATTGCCTCTCAGGAGATAACTGATTAATGTGTAAAAAAAAAGCCAACCACTATTTTTTTCTGGGGTATACTGCTTATAAAGACAATGTGTCAGACATTCAGTTATTCTGAACTTTTTTTAATTTTTAAAGATGACTCTATTTTGCACATGTCTTCTTTGATAAATCAGATTATCTCATGCTTGTAAGCCTTGCTCTTCCTTCCCCAACTGGCTGCTTTATTGACTTCTTTTATTGTTGTTGCATGATGTGTGAAAACAGGCCACAGCCTGCTCCTGGAAACACAACCAGCTCCTTGGGATTCATTCAGATTTTATCACCTTTCAGAACAAAAACATCCTTCCAACTGCACTTGCAAACATGGATTTTGGGTGCTGTTCTGTTGACTAAAGATATATAACTTGCTCTAAAAATAGAACATGTATGTAAGAGTGAATAAAAGCTGGGATCCTTATACAGCATTATTTTCTCTTGTAGAAGCAAGGGGCCTGGTTTTTCACCAGACTGGAATAGGACAGTAGGAGTGCAGATCTTAGTGTCCATTGATGAACTCAACTACCAGGGAAGTTACTTGATTACTGGAACTTCTTCTTGTCCAATTTAAGTCTACACTTCTATTCCCAGTTATTTTTACTGCCTTTATTAATGTTCTTTTCTTTCACCTTTGGATCATGCAAAAGCTACAGTCTCTCCTTTGGAGAGTTTTCATTGTTAACAGAGAAGTAACCTTAGACACTCAAGGTTTTTAGCTTCTTTTGAGGTATACTATCATCAGCTCCCTTAATACCTCTGTCTGAATGACCGAGCAGTTTGTCATGTCTCATCTAATGACTGTGCACACTGAACACACAGTAACACTGTACTGTGCTCTTAAGCAATTACTAAAATACAACTATCTATCTATCTGGCATGTCCTGCAGTTCAGGTTGTGATATTCAGTGGAGCTGTCCTGGTTTCAGCTGGGATAGAGTTAATTTTCTTCCTAATAGCTGGTATAGTGCTGTGTTTTGGATTTAGTATGGGAATAATGTTGATAATGCACTGATGTTTTTAGTTGTTGCTACATAGCTGTAGTGCTTATACTAAGTCAAGGACTTTCATCTCCCCATGCTCTGCCAGTGAGGAGGTGCACAAAAAGCTGGGAGGGGGCACAGCCAGGACAGCTGACCCAGACTGGCCAAAAGGATATTCCCTACCTTATAACATCATGCTCAGTATGTTCAAGGTATGCAAGGAATGAAGCTGGGGGTATTCTTTAGTCTCTGTGAGCAGTTAAAAAGGAGCAACCTTGAGGGAAGGAACAAGATAATCACAAAAGGAACGCAACTACTGAACCTTGAGCAAACTACCCTAATTAACCTCTAATTAACATCTAATTGGCATAATAGAAATCTGCCCCTGGGTAGAGAAAGCCCCCTACTCACAAAAGACCCTTCCTTTCTGGTCACGGGCATTAAAAAAGGACGTTGTGACTTCATGTGGAGACGAGGCTTGCGAGAACCAATGGGAACAAGGGTGACTGAGCCAACTTTTAAAAATACTGATAACTGTTGCTCAAATTGTATAAATATTTTCCATCTGTTAACTGAGGTGTGCTAGCTTTGTGGACCTACCACCTAGCACTCAACTCTGTGCATATTTGGAATAAAAGCAAGTATCTTAGCTCTGTGTGTTTTTCAGCTCTTTGCACACCGGGTGGAAGAACCCGTAATTGGGACGAGTTTATAAAACTGGAGTTGGACAGGGAGTGGGAATCGCTGCTCAGGGATGGGCTATCGATCACCAGGTGGTGAACAATTGTTGCATTGTTCATCACTTGGTTTTGTATATAAAATGAAAGCTTCCAGGGATGGGGCATCTGTTGGGATCACCCTGCATGGCTCGACCTTAAGGAGAAGGAGCTGTGGCATTGAGAAGCTGGTAAACAGCTGGATATCTGCACAGCTTGGCCTTGAGGAGAAGGAGCTGTGGTAAACAACTAAGAAGAAGCAAAGGAGTGCAGGAACACCTGCAAGCAGCAAATCCTGACTGTGTGAGAGGCGCATGGACAGCGCGTGATATTTTGTATATAGCCAATTGCAATAATGTGTGTAACAAGCTGTAACCAATCATGAGTGTGTGTGCAGTGACTAAGCGAAAATTATGATATATATTGGAGTCAGACAAGACAATAAACGGCTTCGGAATATAACTCTCATAGAGTTGTGAAGTCCATCCTTCTCCTGCAACTGGTGACCTCGATGTGATACGATCTATGGGATCTCATCGTTGAACACCGGTCGAGCCGTGCAGATCAACGCCACAGCTCCTTCTCCTTAAGGTCGAGCCATGCAGGGTGATCCCAACAAGCATCTACCACCTCTCTAGGCAACCTGTGCCAGGGTTTCACCACCCTCATTGTGAAAAATTTCTTCCTTATATCCTGTTGAAATCTACCCTCTTTTAGTTTAAAACCTTGTTCTATCGCTACAGGCCCCTCCTAAAGATGGCTTGCCCCCATCTTTCTTATAAGCCCCCTTTAAGTACTGGAAAGCTGCAAGAAGGTCTTCCCAGAGCCTTCTCTTCTCCAGGCTGAACAACCCCAACTCTCCCAGCCTGTCCTCACAGGAGAGGTGTTCGATCCCTCTGGTCATTTTTGTGGCCCTTCCCTGGCCCTGATCCAACAGGTCCATGTCTTTCCTGTGCTGAGGGCTCCAGAGCTGGACACAGGACCCCAGCTGGGGTCTCACCAGAGCAGAGTAGAGGGGCAGAATCCCCTCCCTCAACCTGCTGGCCATGCTGCTTTGGATGCAGCCCAGGATACGGTCGGCCTTCTGGGCTGCAGGCGCACATTGCCAGCTCATGTCCAGCTTTTCATCCACTAGTACCCTCAAATCCTTCTCAGCAGGGCTAAATACTAATACTAATATTAACAACTCAGAATTATTATTAATTATTATAATTGTGTATATTATTACTGTTATTGTTATTATTATTATTATTTCCTTTGTTGCTGTCCTATTAAACTGTTTTTATCTCAGCCTGTGAGGGTTTTTTTCAATCCTCTTCCCCATCCCACCTGGAGGAGGAGTGGGGAGTGAGCAAGCAGCTGTGTGGTGCTTAGTTGCCAGCTACGGTTAAACCATGATAGGAACTTAAGGCTCAGGTATCCATAACTGATTACTTTCTGGTGTATATTGGGTGTCTGAAGTGTCCTGAGGAATGCTGGGGGCTGCCAGGCTGGAGGGTGATGTAGCTGGGTGACATATTCAGGGTGCAGTTCAGCATGCCCCCTCTGAGATGAAGGTAAATTACTTTGGTTATTACATGAAGAAAGCTGGTGCCATTAGGAACAAATATCAATTTGAGCCATAGTTAATGACTAGAATCTTGACACCTTACAATCAATCCACTGTGTGAGATGAAGATCTCTTTAAAGCACAACTGTATTTTAAATAGAACTGAGCACCAAGGCTGGTGGATTTTCTGCTACTAACCAGTCCTCAAAATGCTACAAACCCTAAGGTAGGTTGTAAGACTGGACTCCATAAATACTGAAATGGTTTATTTTGCATGTTTGGAGTTCAGTAAAGTAACTGTAGCTCTGCTTAAAGGCCAAATTCCTACAGAACCTGAGGACATCTCAGCAAAGGTACACTGTACTGTGTAAGTCTGCTTAAAGCCCATGGCAAAATCCTGAGTTCATCCTCTGACTTTATAAGAAAGACATAAACTGAGTGTCTGTCTCAAAACAGTACCTTTCTTTGAAGACAAAGACAGCTTGAAACAGTCTGAGACACATAGCCATCCAAAGAATTTCCCTGGGCACAGAAATGCTTTGCTCCTGGAAAACTGGCAGAGATGACAAAGCCGTCTCTTATGCCAGTTACCCCCCAGATTAGATGAGATGGTCAGCAGAATGCTTCTGTACTTTGATTTTCTGCATGAAAAGGTCCTTTCCTGGAATTTAGACTCAGCAGAAGACAAATGCTGGCTGCCTGGCCCTCAGGGTATTTGGGGCTAGGATTAGCTCACAACAGTCACCATTCTGCCTCCTGCCCAGTTAGAGCTTTAGCTTCAGAGGTCAAGTCAGAAGGAATCGGCTAATTAATGGGCGTGAGGTGCAGGATTAAACAGTAGACATAGGGAGCAGCTTTTTGAACATCATGGACAGAGCAGCTGTAGTCGCCCAGAGAGACAGAATGGATGAATAAGGAAAGATCTTGTGAGTGAAGGCAAAACAACTCATAATCAGGAAAAAAAAAGAGGAGTTTGATAAAGGGGAAAAGGAGTTAAAGGAAGAATACAAAGAGACTAAAAGGATATATCTTAGAAACTATGTATTGGAGAGACTGATGTCACTCGTATTCATGTCAAGGAAACAAGCAGGTGAGAAGATGATAGCTGGGATAAAAGATGAAGATGATTTGGGAAGACAGTGTAGCTGCTACAAAATCATCACAAAAATTTAAACTATATACATTCTTCTTTCTGAGCTGTTCCACATAAGAAGTGTACTAAGTTTGCTTCACCTCTGATGAAAATGCTCATTGCTGTCAACAAAAGCAGTTTTACACTTCCCCTTTCCAAATGTGAAGAATGTTTATTGACTCTCCAGTACAGAACAGAACATGCCATTAAAAAGAAGCACCATTGTTTCCAAAATTAAAGACTCTTCCATATAGTTGGTTGTTTATAGGGGGTTGGGGAGGGAGAGCACATTTCAAGAACTACAGCAAACAGTAAGTTTGAAAATCTGCTTTCATTCCTTCAATGTTAAGACTGTGTGCAAGTGATTCTCAAATAAAAAGCTGCTCTGAAAATTCCCAGAACCCAGAAGTGACTTAAAGAAACCAACATTCAGCGAGGACAAAACAACCTGATTGTCCCCTTTGATGACTCTAGCCAGCTGCCCTAGGCGAGTCTGGAGCTGCCACAAAGCTGCCTGGAGACCTCAGCCAATACACCAGATGTCACCCAGAGACAGAAGAGAGAAGACAGATGGGGGGCAGAGAAACTTTCAAGCTGAATTTTTGAGGCTGACATTCTACAGAGGAACATCGGGAGGGTATAAAACTCATCATCTTTGCCTACAGGAACAACAAGTGAAGAAAGGAGAAAGGGACAAGGCAATCCGAGACACAGCTGAGAGCCTCAAGAGAAAGACAGTTTCTGTGAATAGCTCCTTAATATTTGGTTTATGTCTAGGTCAGGAGAGCAACCATAAAATGTCACCTTGTTACCATCTGCAGTCATCACCAAAGTTATAAGGGAGTATTTGGACCTATTCATAATAGCCCTGCTCCCTTTCTGTGCAAGATTTACTGTTTTTTTAACTCTCATCTTACTTTGTTCTTTCCTGCATCCATTTATTTAATTTCTATGTCACTCCATTTATTTTCCACCAGCCATTTTCCACACTAATTAATTCCTCATATCCCACTGCCTTGTAGCTACAGCTACGGTGTTTTTGGTTGGGAAACAACCAGATAATTACAAAAAAGACAACATTGCCTATGAAATGCAAAAGAAAAAATGCCTCTAATATGCATGCCTGGGAGACAGGCAGAATCAGAAGAACTATCACTTTCCCACCCTCTTTCTATGCCTCCTTCTTCAGAAAAAGTTTTCATAGCATGCGTCATGTTCTAGAACAAAAGCAAAATCAAATGTTGTGTCTGAAAATGACATTTCAAAAAACTAACACTTGCACTGGAACAATTTCTACCATCCCTAATCTGTTTGATTCAAAGTTTAGGATAATCTATATCTAGAAACTGATGTAAAAGATTGCTAGGTGTAATTAGAGATGACAGCTGTATTCAGAACACTAGATAATTTCCTACAGTTTGCGGCTGAGACAATGTGAAACATGTGGCATCTCCCCTCCTTACCAAAACCAACTAGAAGGTCCAGGAACTGCTTTTGTAGGTGGGGTAGAAAGGGGGTAAAAGGGGCAAGTCAGGACGAGAACAATGAGAACAGTCTTCAAGTTCTACAGTTCAGCACTACAAAAATCTCCTGCCAATTAGGATGATATCACAACTGTCAAACTGGCCCTTGACAGTCCTGGAATTGGAGGGAATCAAGACTATATCTGTTTCTTCCTCTGGTCTCTACACTAGAATATCCCTTTGATTTTCCCTGTATTCAATCCTTGAAACACAGCAATCCTGGACTTCTAAAAGGTATTTGGTAGTTTTATACTCACAAAACCAAGAGTTGTGAAATATCTCTACTGCTTTAAAAAGTCTTCTATCCAAATAAGGGACTAAGTGGGATTCAGCTTCTTATAAGTCCCACTTAGAAAAGCAGAAAAACATTAGAACTTTTCCAGTCCTAAATGGCGTCTTTGTTATCCAATTATAAAAATTTTGTGTTTCCACCAGCATGGATTGGCCAGCCCAAGGTTTCTGTTTTCTAGTTTTAGGATCTCACATTTGTACAAGATAAGGTATTTCACAGAAGATATATTTGTTTATCTGGATAAAGCCTTTACCAGTAAAGAAGTTCCAGAAAACTTTTGTTAAAGGTGTAAACTTGTATCCCACTTAACTGCTGTGCTTGTTGGATTATTTTGCTCTTTCTTATCCTCGCATGTTATTTTAACAGGTTAGAAGCAACAGCAGCAGCCACAGCAATGTCTCTACCAGGAGCAGACTCTTGCTGGCGTATTATATCATCTCAGTGAGTGGGTTATTAAGCTGGCTCATTGTGAAGTGCTGGTATTGCATATGAATATTGTTACTTGCTAATTTCCCCACTTGGGACTCCAACAATGAACAGAACTCAGATTTCCTTCTCTGATCCCCAAAGGCACTGTGTGGATGATGTACTGTTTAAAAGGACCCTGATGGTGCTAATTGCTAATCCCTCTAGTTTTCCTTATTGACCTTGCTACAAAGGATTTTATACTGATGCATCATAATTAAAGACAGCATAGGAGAAATCCTCTTTTGTTTCCAACCACTGCCTGATTCTGCTCCATTCCGCAAATTGTCATTTTGGTTTAATGGCTTTAGAACTTTGTTTTCGTGCTAGCATAAAACAGTGTGTTGCTTGGGTTGCATTTTTTAAAAAGTGATGTGACCTATAAAACTTGTCCAATTTCTTCTTACAAAGGATTACTACAATAGCCTGATGTGACTGGCAATTCATACTGCTAGCCTTATTGCTAAATGGCTAGAGCAAAAGTGAGTCTGTTCCTGGAGTTCTTGTTCCTGTTCACTGGAGTCTGCAAGAAGGGATATATAGACGGCAAATAAAAGAAGGAGGGGCAGCAAAGCAGAAAGAGAGAGTAAACTCCTCACTTCTGCAATATTATGTGTTTTCTTAAATCAATTTTAGTTGTGCTGACAGCCACCTCGTCTCCTCTTGTGACTCTGCCCCTAAGTTCCTCCTACTTTTCTCAGCTTTTTGCTTTTCTATAGCTTTTCACTTAGTGGTGCTACATAAGCCAGCTGTAACTGTTGAATCTAAAACATACGCAAGCTTCATCAGAAACTCAAATTTCTGATGTGGAAGCAGAGCTTGCTGTGGGCAACATGTGCCTGAACAGGCTAACTTCTTTGAGCACTGCTTTTAGGTCACAGATGTAGACTTTCAACATGCCTGACTTTGAAACCCACATGGTGTTCCCAAGTTATCACCTCCTACCCACAACAAAGGCATATAAATACTGCAAGTATTGATGACTGTGTGGAAAGTGAGAGAAAGTTAGAAATGTGATCGTAACAGTTCTGTCCTGGAGTCATTGAATCTTGTTAAAATAGGCTTTCTGGGATTCACTATGTCAATTTGAATTGAGAAGTGTCCTCTTTCTCTTCTTTATTATGCTATCCGTCCTACAGGCACTGATGTGTAGTCACACCTTGTAATAGATACTTTCCAGCAAGATTTCCCTGTTGTGAACATGGCTTTGTTTTACCCCTGAAGAATGACAGTAGATGTACCAGGCTGTGTCATTTGTAGCATAGCTTACCAGAATGGTCTTCAACAAGGAGGAAAATTCATTTCCACACAGAGCAAAGCTGTTCTAGGCATGACCATAGAATAGGCAACAGGTAACTGATGATTGTGGTGAGGGCACTGTGACTGGTCAAGTTCACTTATCCTGACATGATAGGAACCACATTTGTGTTCATTCTTTACTTTTAATTACATTCATGTCAAGAGGGTGTATCTGAACAGTACAAGGAATTTGGCTATAGTTCCCTCTAAGGAACTTTATTACATTCTCTTGAATTTGGAGGAATTTTGATGGAATATACCTTGAGCTATAAACTTCATTAGAGACAGTCACATGTAGAACAAATGTGTCTGTACTCCATAGCTTTTGTGAAGCCTTTTTGTGTGAAATGGATGGAATGACAATACAGATAGTTTTCAGCTATTCCTTAATCCAAACTGTTCTTTACAGCCACTTCTCCATTTCTTAATTTTTTATTCTACTTAACTGCCTTCTATTGTCATTTCCTACCACTCTGTCAAAAACAAGGTGTTCTTAGCAAATTTAAGAGTGGCAAAGCACTATGTCTTCTTTTCTCCCACTCTTTCTCAGTAATCACTCCCTGCGTGGTGATTTTCTAGTGCCAAGTGGAATCAGCTGAGCATTTTGGAGGAGTGAGGTATATGTGAGAGACTCTTCTAATAATACACTCCACCAAGCCAGCTCCATTCCATCACAGTTGATGTATGAGCTCATATGAGAAAACTGTCAGTTTAAACTTTTTTCCTGAATCTGCAGTTTTCTTTCTAAAAAGTAATTTTAAACTAAGAGAGATGGAGAACTCCTCTTTATCTTACACTGCCTCCTTTCAGCTGCCAGGACTATGTACCAGACCATCTAATAATTATTTGTTTTCTTGCTGAAAGAAATGTGATAATAAATTAATCTTTCCCATTTATACACAATCTTCTACCTTGATAGGAAGTCAAAGTACACTGAAGAAATATATAGGACTTCATTTTGGACTCGTGGGAGCCTGGCACTTCAGAAAATTAAACGAGCACCTCTCCCTCTTGTTCTCAGAGAAAATCTCCCTGTAGCAGACAATAAAAAAGAGATCTGGAGAGAGTGAGTGGGTAAAACATATGACTGCATCCACTAATGCAATGCAACCATTTAATATGGCAGGTGGAAAACAGCAGCTGTTTAATTTCTTGCGACCACTCTGAACAAATGTCATGATTAGGACAAGAAGTGCCTAAAACCAGCATATCTGGCCAAATGCAAGAAGGTTTATGTAAAAAGAATATAATTACCCAACAGTTTGCCCAGATGAGCATCTAACACTGCTATTTGTGTACAAAATCCCTTATTGTCTTCAAAGCTTTGCTATAGCAAGAATATTGGTGTTGCTTTTCATTGACAATCCTGTAAAATGTAAGTGATACCTTATATGCTGATGCTTGAGGCTCTGCTTTCAGTGAAAAATTGATCATTGCTAACAATAGGAAATAGCAATGGTTTAGGCAATTGGAGGAATTTACTGGAAAGTTATCTACATTACACAGCTGTTACCAGCTCGACACATTGATATTTCAGCCATGATATACATGCAAATATAACTAGGACACTGTTTAATTTACAAGTAAAGTATTTAATTATGCTACAGGTAACTACTAGCATTTGTAATGGTTAGCATAATATTAGGTGGCACAGTTTATTTTCAACTGTTCTGCTTTCCTGTGAAATGACATGGGAAAAAGTTTGAGTCTTTTTTTTGGGAATTTTGTACAACTGAGACTGTGTGATCATTAAGTGCCACTTGTTGTATAGAGCTGCAGGCACCAGGGACTAGACAAATATGGGAGTCCAAAGTCTGAATTGAAATGACAGTTGCAAAAATTAAACTGTCTTCATCATTTGTACAATTTCCCACTCAGTTTCTTATCTCCTCTCTTTGTTAATAGGTACTATTATCTGAAAAAAAGAATAATTTTTAAGTCTGACATATGAAAGAGTCTTAAGACTCTCTAGAGTCTTCAATTTACCAAGCTTTCACATGCTGTCTACCTGCTTCTTTGAAGGATCTGCTTCATTTATTGACCATGTGTTCACACACATAAACTATATATATTTTTACATATAATGCCTTCTTTTGAAAGATATCGCTGACACTAAGAAACACATAAGTGCAAGATATTTCTGTGCTATAGTTGGCAATTAAGATTCAGTATGAGACTAAGCACTAAAAATAGAAAGAATACACAAAATACACAATTAAAGCTAAATTACCTTTAAGTTTTGAACATGGATCATTCCTTTTTAATAAGAATAGTATTCATATTTGCAGTTAGAATTAACAGAATTAAAATTTTCATACTTATCAACTGTGAGACTTGATGTCAGATAAGAAACATGAAAAGATTATTTTCACCTGCTCATTTTTCTGATCTAGAGGCAGCTGCCAGCTGAGAAAACAGGGCCTGAACTGTATCTCAAGGGACTGCTCATACTGTTGTGCTGTGCGCTGTTTCCTAAATATTCTGAAACAAATGCCTGCTGGTCATGCTCTGAGACAAGATCCTGATTTAGCCCAGTGTGGCAGATTATACTCTACTGAAGGAATTGACATTAGTTAGTGCAGAGATTGAAATAGCAGCGAGCATTAGTTTGTTTAACAATACCTACATTATTACCATGGAAGGTGTGAGAGCAAAACAAAAGAAATGGCTTTTGTATGAAGGACACTATAACATTCAGTTAACAGCACTGTTAGTAAAAGACAGCCTGGAATTATGTGTGGGAAACACTACTAAATAATACTATTTATAATTCTGCTAATACAGTGTTTTTCTCCAAAGTGTTTCCTCATTGAAATAACCTTATGAGATACATCTGCCTTTCCCAAAAATGTACTTCTGAACATTTTTTTGCTTTGGTTTGCCTTTAAAGTCCCAAGGGATAAGGCTGTCGCTTCTTCCTTTCCCAGTCTAGAATGCTTCTCTCTAGGAAAATTCTGCAACTATTCAGCTTAGATTTTTCTTTTCTCAATCTCTTATCTGCACTTAGACACACAGACAATTATAACTAATTTTCTTTGGGGTTTTTTATACTCTTCAAATACTTGCAGACTGCTGTATCACAACATCACAATTTATTTGGGAGATTATATATACTGAGCAGCCATCTCCTTTCCTATCTCACATTGGGACTGAAATTTAAAAAAATTATAAAAATTTCTCTCTCCCCGGGAGTGGGGAATGACTGCCGTTCAAAGACTAATTTAAAAAGAAAAAAAAAAAATTTCTCTATTAATTTTGAAGGTCTTAGAATCTTAATTAGCTAAGAGTTGAAGTGTTTAAACAAGCATACATGACAGAAGAACACTTCAAGACTTAGAAGGGAACATCAGAAAGAAAAAAGGAAAAACACCTAGGAGTTTTTTCACAGACAAGAGAAGTTCAGCAGCAACATAAGGTATTTATCTTGGTATTCACCTTTTAAGCCTAGGTTTATAGAAAATATTTGTCATGCACAGCATATCAGATAATTCACTGATAAATCAATATAACATCAGCATCTTTTTTTGTATCTTTTATTTTGCAATCTTTCTCCCCCAAATATTTACAGAGTTAAAAGAAACAGCGAGGGAGTTAAATAATAAGTTACAGCAGAGGAACTGTGCATTTAAAGGCAAACCACGGAGAACAAAATGGCCAGACCCTTAGCTGTCATCACTTGACAGCCTTCAACTGAAAATCACTGAGAACTTATCCTTATTTCTTTTCAGCTGTGATTAGAAAAAATCAAAGTTGCTGGAAAATTGTTGAAAAACAAGAAAAAAAATTGATCATGTACCTTAGTAATGAGCAAGGCAGAACAAACAGAACTGAAAAGGTTCTTGTATGATGGATGACAAAGTCATATGAAAGGTCCCAGATGAAACCAAATACAACCGACAACAGAAATGGACAGAAAGATCATCTTAATTTTTTTTCTTTTTACAAGCTCTTGCTGAATGAAGATATTATTAGATGAGCCAGATCAGCAAGAAGTAAAATGGAAATGTCAAATTATCATCAGTTTGTCCACAGCTGTTGAGCACACAGCTCCTTGGTAACTTTATATATATACATCACATACAAACACGCTCACACTTGATGGCTTAGTTAGTGTAGGAGGCATGAGAAGCACAGAGTGGTTTATATTACATCCAAACTGTCTTTGCTGATCTCACCAGAAATAGAACTCTTGGACTGAGGCTGGTTGGTACAGCCTGGGTTGTTCTCACAGACCAAGTAGCTTGCCCATATCCACACAGCATTATGCTCAGCCCTGGGGACTCTGGGCCCTGTAAGGCAGAATGATTACCATCTGTGTGTTTGTGTGTGTTTCCATCGTCAAGTGCCAGAAATAAAGAGAAGGTTTAGTTGCAGCCATAAGAGTGGTATTTTTAAAACTTGCTGAGACTGTGTTGTGTACAGGTGTTCTGGGATGACACTGGAAGACTGTCCTACATAGAGGTAGGTAAAGTCAATATAGTCCATGTTTGTACAACCTATCTGGACTCAATGTGGAGAAAAAAGTCCTGTGAGTTGTGCATACTCTTCTTGAGCAGGAGCCATGCTGGGTCCCTCTAGAAGGAACTTGGGAGCAGTCTGGTATATGTGCAGAAGAGACAATATGGGCACCAAGGCTCTGGACTGAGAAGCGGGGAGAAATACATTGACAGCACAAACACACTCTTTCTACTTTAAGCTGGGCTCATCACTGTACCAGCTGAGTTAAACATTAATTCTAAAGCAAGCTAAAGACCAACAGCACATTGCCTATACCCAGTTTGCAGCTTAATTCATTCAGCTTACAGACTGTAGCCTCATGGCAGACAGGCAGACAGACCACTGCACACGTACCAAAATAAGCCTGACCTGTTTTCCATTTTTCTACTACCCAGGAAATGTTTTCTAAAAACAAACAAAAAATCCACTTCATTTTGGGTGATATTTTCAGATAAATGCAATAGTCGCGCAGAAGTATCTTTAAAACAAATGCCTTAACATCACTATAGCCAGCTTGTAACTCAACAGTGATACGCTCGTGTTTCTCAGGATACAGAACTTTTGTACTAACCTGGCATCTGAATGAATTTGCCACGAGACACTGAAGAAGAATCATTAATGTTTGGTGGAGCAACAAGACAACAGTTTGTGGTTACAAAACAAAAACCTTCCACTAATGAACTGGAATCCTGAACACCTCCAGAGTACTAGAAACAGTTCCTGTGAGAAATAAGTATCAGCTGAAAAGCCAGGATATATTGCCACTTAGCTAGGCTGAAGTCTGAGACACTTCAGTTGAGCAGCCTGAGGATACTTTGCTATCTTTTTCCACTACCTTGAGGCTTCTCTCAATAGGCAATCGATTTCAGCTTTTAAGTCTGTCAGCACATAGTTCCTTTTGCAAGCAATGAAATGCACATAGTGATTTTTAAACTATTCTTGTAAAGAGTTTGGGAGCTCACAGGTCTAAGTGTCTCTCTCTCAAATGAAAACAGAATCCTGAAGCTATAAGTTATATTTTTACAGTGTCAGGTGGGGTCTTTATTAGTACTAGAAAATGTAATTTTTACAAACCAGTTTGAAAGCACGTAGCTTACTGCTTGCAAAACAGCAAGCAAGCTGTTAATTCATATGCCTTGTAACTGCACAACATAAATACAGGATATATTTATGTATTACCTAAATATTTTTGTCCTTAAAGTGAATATACTTTTTCTTTCTTTAATCTGTTATCCTCATTACACAAAATAATTCACTAGAAGGAGGGTTCCAAACTTTATCTGTATTTGGAGAGATGACGATTACAGTTAAATAAGGTTGATAGCAATGGCAGCAGGTAATAGTTCTGAAGTGGGAAATTCCCAGGGGGCAATCCTGGAGCCAAGTGTGGGTCTGCTGAAACCCCTTGTGCTAAACAAGGCCATGCGGTGTCTTACTTTATAAATCAACTACGATTAAACCTTGTGCATTTTTGTAAAGAACCCTCTGATGAAAATAACTATACCAGGTATTAGGAGACTTTGATTTTCTTTCTTTTACTAACGCTCCATTAACCTCCAACATCTGTTCTCTCTGTGCATAGTCAGCAGCTCCACTAATCCCTCCTCTCCTCTCCTCTCCTCTCCTCTCCTCTCCTCTCCTCTCCTCTCCTCTCCTCTCCTCTCCTCTCCTCTCCTCTCCTCTCCTCTCCTCTCCTCTCCTCTCCTCTCCTCTCCTCTCCTCTCCTCTCCTCTCCTCTCCTCTCCTCTCCTCTCCTCTCCTCTCCTCTCCTCTCCTCTCCTCTCCTCTTCTTTTGTCACAGACACAGGTCATCTTTAATAAAATTGTTCTCCTCCCTCCAACTCTCTCCCTCCCTCTTCTACAACACCATTCTGGTCTATTAGTGCATGCCTTGCCACTGGGAATCAGTAGTGCTGCCTAGGCATTGATTTTGCTTTGTTTCAGCACTTCTTGACCCTGAAGCAGTGCACTCACAGGTCTATTAGAAACTTTTTATGTGAACTGATGCCTCCAGTACTGTGTGTGAAAAGCTTTAGCAATCTTGAGGTGCAGCCTAAGGCCATGGTCATGGATATTTGGCTGAATTTGTCAGTAAGTGGTAGTAGAAGCCAGAGACTTCCAAGCTCTTAAAAGTACTTTGTCTCATAACTTGCATATTTTTTCCTGATGGTTCCTAGACTGCTGACAAAGCTGTGTAAAAGTATTACTTCATCTGCTACCTAAATCGTTTTTCTTTGAAGCTGAAGGCAACCGTTAACAGTTCACAGCACGACAGTGCACTGTAAGAGGAATTGAAGGACATAATGCAGTACGCGCATTGGCAAATCGCACAGATATATAGCATCCTGTGTGAGAAAAAAGAGGCCTGGCTGGGCTATTTTGCATGCTGTAATGTTGCTGTCTCTAGATCTGTATACTGTATTGATGGCTTTAATTGCCTGTACTACTGTATTGATGACTGTACTACTACTACTGTAGTTTCTTTTTTTCTATTCATGAAACTAAACAGCACCCATGGAAGAGACACTCTTGAATGTTGCATCTTCCTCAGTTCGGAGGTAGGCAATTCCTCGGGGACGGAAACACAAGCCACTGTGAAGAAGAAATTCCTACTTTCTGGTAAAATTTAACATCATGTTCTTGCTGTCCTGTCCTCATGAACTTTTGTCCTGCCCTCATGAACTTCCATAAACAACATTAATATTACCTAATGACTATCAGAAATTAGGATTGTCTTTTAACAACTCATGTAGTATCACTGAAAGGAGCAGAGCTCTGGAAAGACTTTCCTACAACTTTATTTATTCCAGTGCCTTTTTTTTCCTCCATGTCATATACAAACATCTTCAGTTACTTTTTTGGATGGAGTTACTTTTTTGGATGATTGTCTATTAGCTATAAACTAGATTTCTGCAACTGTTGACCATAGATATATCCAATTCCCTGTACTGTCTGGATGATTCGGAGAGAAGATGAGATACCAGTGTAGGATTTTCTGAAGAGGTAATAAAAGAGAAATTAATCTGCCAGATGAAAATAACTCTTTGTTGTCAGCATGTTTCTGAACTGATGGATTAAACGTATGCTGAATTCTGAATGGAAAACATGTTTACACAGTGCTGTGATTAATGGCCACAGCAGTGCTATATGTGGTAGTCCAGTACCCTTAATATTTCTAATGAACTTTAATAACTCTAGGCAGCCCTGAGTTCAAATCTGAAACTGTCCTTTGAGATCCATATGCAAACCAGACCTATATTCTTACAAAGCCTGCTCTTTTCATAAGAGGTTGAAAAACGTATGTGTGATCTTGTAGGTAAAGCACAGTATTCTCAGTCCGGATGCACGGATTTTATTTCTGTTTCCACTATAAAATTCCTGGATTACCTACAGCAAATAATTTCTATGTTCCAGTTTCCTAAAAAAATAAGAATATAATAGCTCTGTTTAATAGATGTCTTGTGAGAAACTGTATTAATACGCATGCTGTATGCAGTTGTTATATGGGGCAGTAGCGATTGTGTTATATGGGGCAGTAGTGATTCAGCCTCACTCCAGGTGCACACTGAGGACAAGGCTTTGGCCAGCCTGTCAGCACCCAGTTGTTGGGCAAGGAAAGTCAGAGCAGCTTGCTGTGATGCTGGAGACATCACCTCAGGGACCACTGTTGCCTAGAAACACTCAGGTGCCTTAAACTACTGTGTGAGATCAACACACTGATCCTGCTTAGGGCAGACCTTAGAACAGCCTTAACTGCCACATGGATAATTCACCTAAAGCTAGCTGCTTAATGCTAAAACAAGGACTAGTTCAAAATACACCTTGTAGTTTTAATATAACCTTAGCGCTAAATCAGCAGATTCACAGGCTGAAGATGCATTGACTGGGAGTCTTTTTCAAGCAAAAGACAGGAAGATGAACAGCAGCAGAATATGTGAAGACTGGCAATGAGCCAGGAAGTGTTTAGCAGCTGATGAACCAGTCCAAGTGTAACCACTGACATGGAAGGAGGATGAATAAGATTTTTGATGTGTCTTCAGTACTTGATATAGTATTCCCATTTTTTCATTCAGCTGTCTCTGAACTTCTCCCTTTTAAAGCTGTAGAAATATTTCTCTGGGAAGGAGTTGATGTTACTCAAAACAGGCTTAGTGGGGGGACGCTTTTTTGCCAGATGGGGGACTGGTACCGCTCTGACTTGCTGAGATCCTTATCAGGTCTGCACTGCGCATAGCCAGCAGACAGCATCAATGTAAATCTGGACCACGCTTTCCACAATAAGTGCCGTAGTGGTTTTGTTGATCTCTACAGACTACTCTTCATGACAGAATTTATTCCTTAGTCCTAAACTGTGACTTAGATGATGGGATTCCAAGAGACTCCAATCAGCTTCCTCATACACATGTGAACTGCACTGCTCTCGCCATGCACTCCCCAGACCTAACGTGACCACCACCGCAGGCCCCCTCTTGGGCACGTGGCTGTCGTAGGTGAGCTGTGCCGGGAAATACTTTCAATTGCAGCTGAAAAATGGTAACGTCCACAGTCCACTTCTGGGCAATGAGAGAGCAGACATGGAATTGAGTTCCACAGCCTTGTCCAAAAACCTCCATGAATGGTCTTGGTGTTATACTGAACCACTGCTTTTTTTTAGGATTTATTATTATGGTTTATTTATTTATTTATTTTCCATGGTGGGAAAAGTTCAGTCAGAAAAATACTGTTAGGTACTGCTTTTCAGGAAGAGCCGTGAAAATAACTGAATTTTTAGTTCAGCAGCCAAACTAAAAAAAAAACCCCAAACCCCACAACTTTTTATCTGAACCAAATGTAGCATGTTTTCTTTTCTTATTTTCATTTACACAGCTTCTGCCCTCCCTGCTGTTAGGAATTCCAGCCAATTTAAATTAAAAATATTTTATCTTTAGTGTTGGCTAAACAACAAAAATCCAAACACTTCCTATTTTGTGACTTCATCCTCCAGTAGCGTTATTTGGTAATCAGATCAAATGAAATGGGGAACTCATTTTGACATTGCAAATAGTCTGCGGATGCTGATCCCAACAAGTTTATTATTACCAAAAAAGGAAAAAAAGAAGATAAAACAAACCCCCAAATCACTTCTCTCTTTTTAGAGTAGAAACTGTGAAATGCCCCTGCTGTACAGTGGAGAAAAAGAAAGAAGCTGCAAAGAAGTATCAGGGATGAGCCTATATCTCTATCCTGTGTGCTCTTATCAAAATGCTGATTGTATGCTTGAGATATGCATCCTTTTCCTTCACAAGAAAGCAAGTTCTGAAGACACAGAATAGATCTGAATCATTAGGGGGGAAGTATATGTGTGATGGGAAAAGGGGGAGGGGAGAATAAACCAGCTTTTAAAAGTTTTCTCTATCTCATCTAAGTAGCATTTTTAGGACAGAAGAAAAGTCAGAAGAAAATCTCACAGTACTTTTAATGAAGTTCTCCTCAGCAACTTGCTTGTTTTCAAGGAACTTGGCAAAGCAAAACCAGTGATGGAAATTGGCTCCAGCAGTCTAACATATCCAGCAGTCTAACAAGGTCCTTTAGCTTGTTCAGAATGAAGGAATGGAAAAGGCACTAAAAGGAAAATCCTGCTTCCCCTTCCCAGTTCTTGGAACTGGCTCTGCTCTTCCAGCTGTAACAGTCAGTGTTTTCTGCCTGTCACTTACAGAGAATACGCTGACACAAGGCTTTTGTCAGTGATGTTTAGGGAACGGAGCTGACCAAGTGTCATTGTAATTGCTGTGGGATCGGAGTGTATGATGCAGATCAGAAACAACGGTGAGCAATGATCTAGAACCATGACTGAACAGCAAGGGTCTAATTCTGCTTTTGCCTTAAATTACCCTATTAAAATAATTTTAACTGATGAGTGTATAACACCACCAACTACAGACTTTCTCAGTTATAAGATATGGATAGTCTTATGACAGATTTCTTATGAAACCTATCCCTTCGGAGTTTATGTAAAGAAAAAAGTCAACAATTTTCTCAATTGATTTTTTTTCAGTGAAAATAGTGCATTTCCATCATATGACAAACTTTTAGACACCCTTTAAGAAAAATACACATCTCTCTATCCTTTTCCCTGATATTGCCTGTGGTGAAAATTTTTATTTTGGAAAGCTGGAACAGTAAGGCTGGCATATCCATGTGCTGGATTCTTCAGAATCTTTTCTCCTTGAGAAAAAGTATCTTTCCAGAATATGAAAATTACTCTGTTGTTATTTCAAATATCTTTTTTATTGCTAAGTCACCACATAACTCATTAATTACACTGTTATCATTTTAAAAAGCAATTATTTCTGGTAATCATGCTCTTTCCTCATGCCCTGAAAACAGCTGTCATAACCAAGTAACACACAAATGACAGGTGGAGAAGCAGAATTTAGGAAAAAAAGCTGTTTCATCATTTCCATAAGATATTTCTGGGGTTTTTTCAGTTCCTTAAAAATGAAGTGAATGGCTGGACTCTGGGAAGTTATAAATACCTTCTAGGAAGAAGTGCCTATTCAAGCAAATAGCTAATATTCTTCAGACTAAACAGCTGAATCTTTTTATTGATTGTGCATTTATTAGGAGAACGACATTGAAATATTCATTCCCCAAACCAGAAACATTCTGTAGCACACAACATGGAAAAACCACTGTCCTGTAAACATGGTGATCCAACATAATGTAAGACAGAAATTAGAAAGTGAATCTGTAATTCAGCTATACACGGATCGAAAGGCAAATCACTTAAATCACTTGCCTGCTCCTTCATTTCCCAGTGTATGACTAAAAATAACTACTTTTGCTTGTAAGAGGATTACTATTTGTAGACATTACTACTAGTAATCATTAAAAAAAAAAACAAACACTAAAAAAGTTTCCAGCAACATTGCCATTATCATTCTTCAAATCAAGGAACACAGGGAAACAACTTTTACAAGAGGTTTTTAAAGAAGCTTAAAAAATTGAGGGATTGAGATCAGATATAAAAATGAAAAGACATGACAGAAAAGATCCCATTTATGTTACGCACTGATTCCCGGGCTTCACTGCCTTTCCAGGGATATGAACTTTGCCATGTAACTTTCTAGGAACACTCTAAGACAGTTTTTATGACTCCTCTGCCTGTTTGCAAAATGTGGATATTTTGATTTTTCAGTTCCAAATCCAAATAAAAAAAAGTAAAAGAAATTCCCCCTGGAGAGGCCCAAAATGAATTTTGTTTCACTTTGTTGATAAAATGTTCCACTTTCATTCTGTTTTAAAACTGCCAAAATAGAAGTTTTAAGGTTGCCTTTGAATATTTTTTTAAGAAACATTTATAGAATTCAGATCAATTTTTCCTAACATTTTTCCACTTGAAAGGTCTTTTTGTAATGAATTAATATTTGGATAAATAAATTATTCTTTTTCCTTTCCCTGACTTTCAGATGGTAAAAAAATACCTAATTAGAGTAAGGTTGGTTTATACTTGCACAGGATGCTGCTCTTGTCTCTAAACAATTCAGCCCACAGATCTTTCCACAGTCCTGTTAAATGTAGCTACAAGCATGCCTGTGATCAGGAGAGAAATACAGGTGCTTCAGCTACTCAAAGCATGGGAAGAACAGTTTCTTCTCGAAGTATACTCCTGGACTACTTCTAGAGACAGTGGGGAAACAGGGAACCGAAATTTTTTTTTTAACTATTTCACATTTAATTAAAAACAATGTGATTAAACTTCTGGTTGACTGTTCAGATGAGTTCCTGTTTCCCAAACCCTCTCACCCATTCACAGCAGATTAACCACTGGCCTTAGTCCACATGGGTCCCTCTAAAGTCAGTGTCAGGCTCTCTGTTGACTGCAGTGGGTTTTCTTATATATCCCTGTAAGAAGCTGGTTTGTTAGAATCTTTGAAGGCTGCTATTCTTTACAAGAGAAAATAGGAGCACCACCACAAGAACAATCTCCCTCATTTCTAAAATGAGATACTGATTATATATGCTTCAGAAGATGACTGCTGGTAAGGAATCTAAGAATGGGCATAAAGTCAGGGAAGATTTTATTTTCATTCTTTTTATATACTCTTGAGGGGACAGAAAGAAATTCTGTGCCCTTTGAAAAGATCAGGGGAGTGATGGATCAAGATTGAGGTAATACTTCCTGCATTTGAAAAACAATATCTGAACAGTTCTCTGGAGGATGTATTGTAAATTCTCAAAATTAAGCACTTCTTTGAAGAACTCTCTTAAAAAGTTTATCTTCATCTTTCTTTCTTCTCATAATCTACTGTCTACTTTTCACACTTCTTCTGAATCCTGAGGGCTTACCATACATATTCAGCTCACAGGAAATCTCATTACATTTCAATGCTAGGCATCCCATCCCATTGCTGTGCAGCAGCACAGGCTACTTCTGTAAGATTCTGTGTAGTATGTTATTTCCTGCTGCTGGATGTACATGAATCATTCAAACAGGAGAATATAGCAATTCCTCCTGCGGCCCATTTATTTACGAAAGTCAAAGTTTTGTATACCAGCAACACAGCATATTATGTGCCTGGGAAAAATCTTGGCAGAAGCAAAGAATTACAAAAAGCATCCAAACTGGGGAAGTTTCTGTTCAGCACTTTGAAATGTGAACTCTCTGTGATCTATTCAATTTGTTCCAAGGCTGAAATGCTTTCAAATGAAAAAAACTGTAAATGGAGCTCTAATCACCATAAGTGGCAGCAGAGAATCATTAAGAATGACAAGTGGAGTATTTTTATAGTAAATTTAGAGAATTCTTGAACATACACAATACTTTTCAGCCTTCTTTATCCCCCACATAACTGCCAAATCTTGCTGACGATATTGCACACTTTGCTATTCCTTCCCTAGTGCAGTACTTTGAATGAAAAGGAAACAGCGTGAAGCTTTTTCTTCTACTCTAAATGCTGCCTGGGTCCTGAATGGAGCAGCAGCAGAGCTGTCTACCGGCCAGTGACCAACACTTAAAAAGGCACTTAGCTGGATACTGGAGTTTCTCATCTGCTGCCACATATGTCAGTGCTATATTACCACAATTAGACTAAAGGGGGGTTCCTTGGGCTCTTCACAGGCTAACTAACCAGATAGCAGCAGCGAGTGAGATGCAGTGAACCCTGGAGCGCTGCGCTGAACCACAGGACTGTGCAATAGACCTAACAGGCTGGGCGTTAAGGTA
Source organism: Phaethon aethereus (assembly GCF_964289735.1). Taxonomy (NCBI): domain Eukaryota; kingdom Metazoa; phylum Chordata; class Aves; order Phaethontiformes; family Phaethontidae; genus Phaethon; species Phaethon aethereus. The sequence continues at coordinate 47,573,674 of NC_138579.1, read as the reverse complement.
ACACACCACAACCTGGTGTAACACAAGGGAACTGGGAGAGTTGCAGTAAGATGCACACCAGACAAAACCCAGACTTTAGCAAGATGAAATGAGCTGCAGGACTGCTAGGCGATAACACTTGAAAGGTGTCCACAGTACAGCATTGTAGTTTACCATTGTAAATCCATGTAAAAAGCAAATAGTTTTGTAAGTGAGCTACATTTGCTTAAAAAAAAAAAAGAGAAAAAAAAAGGGAGCATCTGTTAGCATAACATCTCTCATAATTTGCTGATCTGTGTAACATTCTGTAGATGGCAGTGTGGGTAAACCATCTCTGAATTCATAATATTGCAGTTCTTGGCTTCTTTGCATATGTAAGACAGCAATAGTTAAGTTAGCACAGACAGCCTTTGTCAGTAAGAAAACACAGAGCATTTTTGGAAACAGAAACCGACTTAACATTCATATGGTGAAGACCTCCTGACACATATCTGCTTTCTAAACTACAGCTAGGTTAGATCCTGGTTCTTACTTCCCCTTTTACGTATCATGACATATCTAATTGTCCTGGTTTCAGCCAGGATAGAGCTGGTTTTCTTCACAGAAGCCAGTGTGAGGCTGTGTTTTGGATTTGGGATGAGAAACTGTTGATAATGTGCTGATGTTTTGGGTTGCTGCTGAGCCGTCAAGGACAGTCCAGCTTCTCGTGCTGGCCTGCTAGCGAGCAGGCTGGGGGTGCACGGGGAGCTGGGAGGGGACACAGCCGGGACAGCTGACCCAGACTGGCCAAAGAGATATTCCCTACCATACGACGTCATGCCCAGTACATAAACTGGAGTTGGCCGGGGGGCGGAAATCGCTGCTCGGGGACGGGCTGTCGATCACCGGGTGGTGAGCAATTTCTGTATTGGGCATCACTTGTTCTTATACATTCCTTTGTTGGTATTATCATTGTTGTTTCCTTCTTTCTTTCTGTCCTATTAAGCCATGTTTATCTCAACCCACAAGGTTTTTTTTTCCTAATTCTCTCCCCCGTCCCACTGTGGGAGGGGGAGTGAGTGAGCGGTTGCGTGGTGCTTAGTTGCCGGCTGGGGCTAAACCATGACACTAATTTTGAGTCATCTGGGATACAACCTAATATTAATACTGGTACTTATATAATGGCTTACAGCGCTGCATAATGCGTGTTAGGAATAACTGTTGAACGGCTTCAGAGCTGCTGCTCTCTTCCCACTGCTTGGGGTCAAATTCAACTCACATCTCTGGAGCTAAAAATCCCTTTACCTTTCTCATCTTTGAATTTTCAGCCCCAGTTTATGGCTGGAGATTAGGACCTCTCTTAGCTGCTGATCCGGGATTTCCAGGCACATACATGGGATTCATAACCATACATCTGGCGTGTCAGCTTAGCGCTGACCAGTTTCAGTAGAAAAAAACAACTAGTTTTTGTTAGGTTTCTTTTCAGAACTATTCCCAGATCCTAAAGTGATGCCTTACACCACTTTCCTTGCTGTACTGGGATTAAAACTCACATGACAAAATGAAAAAGCCCAATGCATACTGTATTTCCATCAGGAGTCTGAAGTGAATGCTTTAAAGCCCTTTTTGCAATGTACCTGCATGTCTTAGTAAACCCAGGAGTTTTGAAATGTTTACAGCCATTTAAACCTATAACCAAAATACATATTTGAGACAGAGAACAAAGGCTTGCTCTTAATTTCCTTCCTCTGCCAAGTAAGGTTCCTCACATATTTTGGGAACAGTTCTCTTGGTTTTAATCTTTAAAGATTATGATAACTTCAGATCAGTTTTGGGGTCCAGACCAGGAGCCCAGCGCCAGGCAGTGGCCCAGCTTCGAGGCAACGGGAACAGGAGCTCCGGTGGGGCGCAGCACTAGACCCTCAGCCTAAAGCAGGTCCCGTGGGACAGAGCCTCCCTGGGCCCAGGCCTCCCCACAGCACTGCCGGGGAAACCTCATCCCAAGGCCACTGGTGGGAAGGGAGAAGCTCTGGGCTGCACTGGCCATGGGCCCTGCAGCCAGACGCCCAGGAGAGGGGGATGTACTCAGGGGTCCTGCCCCTCCAGGTGCATTTCTGGCAAAAGGCAATCCTGTATAATGTAGCCTTTATTTTAAAGGTGAGCAAATAAAGAATGTGTTGGTTTGAATTCTTTGTTTAGTCCTTCCTCCAGTAAGCAGGAAGCTAGAGAGTTTCATCCAAGTTTGTATTTGAACCCTGAACAGTTCAAGGATGAATGAGGCATGTTTGGCTCCTTGCTTCCTAGTTTGGCTCATCCTTACTTTGTTTTAGATTAATGCTGACCTAACACTGATTTATCAATGAGAACAGTGATTCTGCTCCACCAAGCCAGCATTGATGGAATTCAAACAGTGTAAAACATCCACTTTTGTGATATAAACACAGGCTATCAAATCCTTTGAAAGGAGAACCCATTCATAACATGAAGAACTTGTGCCTGAAATGGTCTATAATATTTAGTGATAATGACTGATTTCTACACAAAGGCAGGAGATAATTCACCAGTCTTTGTATCACCCTATGTAACATCTCCATCTTATTCATGCCGAAGTGCCAGGCAGAAGAAAAATGAGAACTTTTGATACTTGAAAGATAGAAATACTTTTCACTGCCAGCATGCCATTTTCTTTTCTTTACAAATTCTTTGTTAAAATGGGCAAGTTCATATATTCAAAATAAAAAGGTGAGCTGAGGATTTTGAGCTTTAGCAAGTGGAGTAGCTGCTAGTATTGGTATATCCTACCTTTGAAAGCAGGATGCAGGCTCCCCCAAAAGACATGAGGCTTATGCTCTTTCCTCATTTTGTGAAAAATATTAAGGTGACTTAGCACAATCCAGGCTTTGGCTTTACATTTCAATTTAATGTTGGCATACTCATCAATCCCATGCACCTTATGCATTGATCCCTCACTGACATTCATTCAAGGAAATGATACGTTTCACAAAACTCAATCCAGATCCACCAACACTCCACTTGGTACTTGCTATTCCCAGGCAAAATCTGCATCCAAAGTCGATCGCAGTTACAAAGCGTTCTTGGAAGGTCAGACTTGCTGCTTTTGTGGGGAATGGACACAGCTTTCCCCTTTACTAGTATTGTCTTCCAATTTATCTGCTATGTTTCTAGTGTTTACTGAGTTAAAACTCACAAATATCACAGGCATTTTTTTAAATTATTCCTGTTTTATTTTTGTAGTAAGTATTCGTCTAATCCAATAAATGGAAAAATGAAGTGCAGGGGAGAAAAAGCTTAAAACTTTGTCTCAAGTTATTTATAACTCTTTTCCCTTTAACATCCAGAAGGAAAAGTTTTTAAGTATCTTTAGGTATAACTCACAGAACACAACAAGTCTATCTAGTAGGATATTTTAACATAAAGAAACATGGACATACTTGTGTAAGTAACCCTTTCCTGCTAGACATTCATTATATGAAATATTTACCAGAAAGTCCGTTCCTTCTCCCATATGATATACCCATAAATCACCTACCTGCTCTTCTTCCTCCAGCAAACTTCCTGGTCCTATCCTACAAAAATTTTTGGTTTATCTTTAAAAATTTTTCTCTGATTTATCTAGGTATTTATTTGGTTACTGGATTTCTAGTTGCTCACCCGTTCATGTCTCCCTGACCACAGGGAGTTTTGCATAGGGAAAGTACCAGTGTGGAGACTTGCCGGAGAGAGGGCCTGCTGGTACCTTTGGTTGTTTATGTGATGAAATAGGGTCCCTTCCTCTCACGTGAGCTCATGCCAGACTGTTCAGAGGCATATGTGTACTCTTACTGCTTTGACTTCAGCTGAAGTTGCTTCATACAGTTAATGATAGACAAAATTCAAAGTAGTTTTGCTCTTCAGCACACAGCTGTTTAGAGATAAGCTCTGCCATGATATGAATCCCTAACACTGGGAGAAGGTTTAGGTAAAACATTATGTTTGTGATGCCTCTGTTCATATAAAAAGGATAAATTAGAAACACAATTAATTTTGCAGGATTGTGCTCAGGACTTAGCAGGAAAACATTGTAGACATTTTAGTCAATTATTTTTACTGCTCCTTCTGACAGTTAAGATCTGTATCTCCGTACACAGCACATCATTTGTGTTTGCTTAGCTTTAACCGACACTCTGCTCAGCGCCCTTGGAGCTGGCTCCTGGTAAGTATTTTTTCAAAAATTAAACCAGATGTTTTTCCTATATTCAAATAAGTTTTTTATTCCTGATGTCTTTCATTTTCTAATAGCCATCTGCTCATGTTACTTCTTCATGAAGTTGCTGGGTCAACCATAAATACAACAAGCATTTCTTCTGAAAAGACCCAAAGTGTAGCATATATTTGAATATTGCCAATGGAATAAGATTTGCACAGGCCTCCTCTTCATTTCCTGTACAGAAAGGAATTTTAATGACACCTGTTAATGCTTTCTGCTGGACTTAATCAATACTAAGTATACAGATATAAAATAGAAGCAGGCCCTAAAATTTTCAATTAACATTATATGACTGTGCAAAGCAAACAGAAGACTTAGCTCCCTATTTTAAAGCTGAAAGTTAATGTCTGACTACTCTGATTTTTAAGGACTGTGGATCATGTCCCACAAGTTCTCCAGGTTCCCACTGAAAACATAAAATTAATGTGAGTTTTGATGAGATAAATAATATTTTTGGAAAGTAATATCATGATTTTTTTTCCAAGATAAACAACAGAATTTATCTGAACAAAACTTCTTATCTTCCATTGGTATTCTTTTTCTATTCAAACATTTGCGTCAACTACCTTGAAGTTTTTATTGACTTTGAGAAGGACAGGAGTGAGGATATAGTCTCACTGTCTTGTATTAGGTATACCTGTATTTTGTGGTGGTTTTTTAGCACAGTTACTGAAAGATCAGTTGTAATTAAAATAATTATGCACAGACAGAATGCATGTATTTTAAAAACAGATTTTTTTCTTCACAGTAAAGGTTTTATTGGCTTTTGAAACACGGCAATGATAGGATATATAAAACTAAATCTGCAGTAGCAAGTTGCAAATATGCTTGACTCAAGTTTATTTCTAGTTATTTATACTAACAGTTTTGTGTTGGTTTAGGTGCCTTTTCTTATTTAGGTTTGAAGAAAGCGGTGGTTTTTGTTCATTTGTTTGTTTGTTTTCTCGTAAGATTGAAAGTGTCTGGCAAATGATGTATTACATTTTTATGACTGCAGTAAAAATTTGAGTCCTACTTCTATTTCTCCTGGTTGACTTACAGGAAAAATATAGGACATGTGCATCTTTATATCAGCTAGTCATATGCATGCTTTGTCTTCGTAAGTTTTTTCATTAATAGGTGAATACTGTCCTCAGCTATGCTGAAATCCATTCTAAACTGTTAGAATGGATTCTATTCTGTTAACAAATGGTTGACCTCCTTTCTTTTATACTCTGTACATAGTTCTTTCATAAAGTCACAAAGACTTTATGATTGATTTTGATAAAACATTAAATCAAGAGCATTCATAGAGGGTAGTCTTGTGATAAAATCAATAGGTTTACTCAGCAGGGCTTCAGGATTTTAATCAAGGAGCAGATTCTCTATAAACTTGTAAACAAGTGAAAAACCAGTACACCAGTCTTGCACACAAACTGGGAATCAGTTCTAAAATATAACCACTTGTTTTGGAAGAAGTAAGCCTGGGAATCCATCTAAGTACTACTAGTGACTATAAAAGTCAAGGCTCAGGACCAGCCTGACCTGACAGTCACATATCAAAGAGGCAATAAATGACTAATGTTCAAACCTGCCAGCAAATGACTGAATGACTTGCTCTTTTGTGGTAAAGTTAGGATAAACTCCACAATACTTTTCACATAGGAAAAATTCTTTTTCTTCCAAAATTATGTCAGCTGAGCCATATTGAACGATTTAATTTCTCACCCACAGCAAGATGTATTTGGTAAGTATTAGAAGAGACATATGCTCCACACAGCCATTTCCTCTGGTCCAGTCTTCTGTTACCTTTTAGTCCAGAATGATAACAAGTTATTTACATCAACTAGAAGAAATATACTTATTACCTGTATACAGTATACCTATTACCCATGCAGGGCTGGTCTTTCCTGAGTTAGTCTTACTTGCAATTTACATCATGTCCTGGTTTTGTTTCACAAATAGCATCTTCCATCAAACTGACAAGAACTTTTCTTTAACTTGCTTCCATAATAAATGTCTCACCTATTAAATCTGTTTTCATTAGCAAAGACATGGGTGAGGCAGCAAGGGCTTCTATGGGGGCAGAAGACACTTTCATTTTCTGTAGCTATTGTTGAATGTTTTTATTTGTGTTTTTACATCACTTCAGCATAATGCACCTTATTATGAATGACAGGTGTGTAATAGGGTTTTTTGCTATTGTCATAGGTTTCAGAAAAAAAGAGACAAGTTTTATTAGTTTTGACCTGTAAGCGTTTGTCAACATTGGACTTATAAATTCTTGTATACCTTTCAGCTACCAGTTTGTTGTCAGACATAAGTAGCAACAATAATCACAAGCCTGTTATTGAACCATTTTGGATTCACTTTTCTGAAATTATTTTCTCTGTTTAGATCTTTAGTGAAATTCCTGCTTATCTGGCTTGAAACCAGAGACACAATTTCCACTTATAGGAGGAGTATGGTGTAAGGTTTTTTTTTAAAACTATCTCCAGGCTTTGCTTTCTTTTTGATTCCATGGAGATGATCTGTCTTTTAACTTATCACATTTTCAAACAGAAAACAATGTATTAAATATTATAAGATGGTATTCTAAATTTTAGATCAAATTAATAGAGTCAAAAACAATGAAAAAACAACAAAACCAGTTTTTGTTGGACCCAAATGATGATTAATAATCCTGGGATTGGAAAAAGAAAGAGATGTTTGTCTAAGCTTTTTAGTTGGAGTTTTCAACCAAAAACTCACAGAAAAACATATTCTTTGTTGGCATTTTTTGCAAATCAGAAGATTTTTGTTTTGATCATGAAAAATGCTTTGGAAATTTGCTTTGGTTTGGATCAGAATTAATTTATGGCCTCAAGTTGTGTCAGGCGAGGTTTAGACTCAATATTAGGAAAAATTTCTTTACTGAGAGGGTGATCAAGCATTGGAACAGGCTTCCCAGGGAAGTGGTGGAGTCACCATCACTGGAAGTATTCAAAAAACATGTAGATGTGGCAATTCAGGATATGGTTTATTGGGCATGGTGGTGTTGTGTTGATGGTTGGACCTGATGATCTTAGAGGTCTTTTCCAACCTTAATGATTCTGTGATTCTGTGATTCTGTAATCTGAATATCATAGAATCATGCACTTGATCCCACTGTATATGTCATTGATGATGATATTAAACAGTACTGGTCCTAATACAGACCCCTGAGGGACACCATTTGTCACTGATCTCCAGCTGGACATTGAGCTGTTGACCCTCTGGATGCGACCATCCAACCAATTCCTCATCCACCCAACAGTCCACCCATCAAATCCATCTTTCTCCAATTTAGAGAGAAGGATGTTGTGGGGGACTGTGTCAAAGGCCTTACAGAACTCCAGATAGATGACATCCATAGCTCTTCCCTTGTTCACTGATGTAGTCACTCCATCACAGAAGACCGCTAGGTTACAATAATATTACAATATTACAGTAATATTACAATAATATTATTGTTCACTGTGTTGAAAAATGCTGATGGATTTGGACCACTTTCCAAAGAAAAGGCATTTGTATCAGAAGAAAATAATTTTCTGAATAACATATGGTTAGCGTACTTAAGTGATTTTAGCGGGTCAGCTACAGACTGAAAGAGAGAATCAGAGAAGAAATTGCTTTCACTGGTGGAGGCATTCTCTCCCAAGCATGTTGAAACTATGATGGGAGAGAAGGGGAAATTCATAGAGCTGCTATTTATGATTAAATAATTGTGTTGTTAAACAGAGTACTTTGATTTCATAACTATCATTTTTGTAAAGGTCCTTGAAGTTAAACGGATTTTAAAAATCAAGTTAAAAATCCCAAGAGCATGTTTTGTTATGTGTATCTGGCTGCTTGATGATTGCCCCACACTGCTGTAAAAACAAACTCAGACAAGAAAAGCCCAGCTCCACATCTCCGTTGTGTGTTCTGTCTGCCAGGTTGTATTTCAATCAACATTGTCCTTCGTTTTTAACAGTGTAATTAAAAGTTAATTACCTGTCAGATAGTAAGTGATATAGAATAGTAATACACCAAATGGGAAAGCACAATATCCAATTATTAGGAAGCTGTTAACACCATTAGATAATCAGCAGCAGCAACTAAGCAAACAAGTGATCAATCAAGTGCTTCATCTAAAAATGTGAAAGGTCTCGAATGAATGGAAGAGACAATGCTTTATGCTACTCCATTTCCAAAGGTATAAAAAACAAAAAACAAAACCAAAAAAACACACACAGAGGTTAATTTCAGACACAATCAAAATACAACTTTTCACAGACTGGAGAGAAAAAGCTAGTTGACATACACTGCACTGAAGGATGCAATGGTAAATGCACAAGCAGCAATCTGTGTTACCATACAGAACATTTCAGGGGAGTAAACGTGAAATGAGCTGGGAAAGAGCTGAGTATACAATGTATGTCCAAAACCATGAAAATATCAGGATTCTTGCATTTTGGTCAAAAGTGACAAGAAAAAAAAAAAAGACCAACTTGTTTTCTTTTAAACAAATACCAGAGAAAGATAAAGCAGAGAACAAGGCACAGCGTACTCCTTTATTTAATTTGTTCCACCAGAAGACAGACAATACGAGTTAGTTAGCAGTTGCACAAATGAAGTGGCTAGTTCTTAATACCGGAAAATACCTGCATGAGCTATGTGATACCACTCACAAAACTGTGTGATGCTTAACTATAGCAATGTCTATAACATGAGTTGTAAACATATATGAGCATGATGCTATTGTATATGCTTTACAGAGCTATAACCCTTCTACTTGGTTTTGGATTAGATTTCGCCAGGGAGGGATACGGAAGAAGAATGCAGAAACATTTGAGAAGTTTTGCATTTAAAAGAAACAAGATTTCTTAGCATCAACTATTGGATCAATGTTTTATAAGTCACGTGACTCTAGAGCTCTAAGAAGTGAATCACTACCTGTCATCAAGACCTGATGTTGTAGTATATTAGGCTGAGAAGCTGCCCAGACTGTGCTATAGAGCCAGTGCTAATGGCGGGGGAGTACGACTGCAACCTGCCCTCTCTTTCTCCCCCTGTAAATCTGTATTTACTGTTGTGTATCAGTCTGCATGCTCATTTTCAGGCACCAATGGTTTCTGTAACTAAGCTAGTATTTTGCAGACAGTTGATATTTGTACTTCTGTTTCAGAGGAAACCAAATGTTTTTTAAAAAAACTTGATCCACCTCAAAATTCACAAGAAAATTGCTTGGACCGGTTTATTTACCTGAGAGGATAAGGCTTTGGAAATATATGCAATTTTTCAGGTGTATGTTGTAATGTTCTTATATAGAATCATAGAATCATGGAATCTTTGAGTTGGAAGCAATCTTTTAAGGTCATCTAGTCCAACCCCTCGGCAATGAGCAGGGACATTTTCAAATAGATCAGGTTGCTCAGAGCCCCCTCCAACCTGACCTGGAATGTTTCCAGGGATGGGGCATCTACCACCTCTCTAGGCAACCTGTGCCATTGTGAAGCATTTCTTCCTTATATCTTGTCTCAGTCTACCCTCTTTTAGCTTAAAACCATTACCCCTTGTCCCGTCTCAACAGGCCCTGCTAAAAAGTCTGTCCCCATCTTTCTTATAAGCCCCCTTGACGTATTGGAAGGCTGCAGTAAGGTCTTCCCAGACCCTTCTCTTCTCCAGGCTGAACAACCCCAACTCTCTCACCTGTCCTCACAGGAGAGGTGTTCCATCCCTCTGGTCATTTTTGTGGCCCTCTCCTGGACCCGCTCCAACAGGTCCATGTCTTTTCTGGGCTGATGACTCCAGAGCTGGACACAGGACTCCAGGTGGGGTCTCACCAGAGTGGAGCAGAGGGGCAGAATCACCTCCTTCTATCTCCCGGCCACACTTCTTTTGATGGAGCCCAGGATACAGTTGGCTTTCTGGGCTGTGAGCACACATCGCCAGCCCACGTCCAGCTTTTCATCCCCCAGTACCCCCAAGTCCTTCTCAGCAGGGCTGCTCTCAATCCCTTCATCCCCCAGCCTGTACTGATATCAGGGGTTGCCCCGACCCAGGTGCAGGACCCTGTGCTTGGCCGTGTTCAACCTCATGAGGTTCACACAGGCCCACTTCTCCAGCTTGTCCAGGTCTCTCTGGATGGCATCCCATCCCTAAGTGTGTCAAGCGCACCACTCAGCTCGGTGTCATCTGCAAACTTGTTTACTATGTCTATGTCACTGATGAAGATACTAAACAGTACTGGTCCCAGTACAGACCCCTGAGGGACATCACTTATCACTGATCTCCAGCTGGACATTGAGCTGTTGACCACTACCCTCTCAATGTGACCATCCAATTAATGCCTCATCCGCCCAACAGCCCACCCATCAAATCCATCTCTCTCCAATTTAGAGAGAAGGATGTTGTGGGGGACTGTGTCAAAGGTCTTACAGAACTCCAGACAGATGACATCCGTAGCTCTTCCCTTGTCCACTGATGTGGTCACTCCATCATAGAAGGCCACTATGTTGGTCCAGCAGAGCTTTTCCTTGGTGAAGACATGCTGGCTGTCTCGAATCACCTCCCTGTCCTCCATCTGACTTACAATAGACTCCGGAAGGATCTGCTCCATGGTCTTCCCAGACACAAAGATGAGGCTGATAGGTTGCTAGTTCCCAGCGTCCTCCTTGCTACCTGTTTCAAAGATGGGTGCAATGTTTCCCTTTTTCCAGTCTCTAGGGACTTCCCCCGACTGCCAGGACTTTTCCAATATCATGGAGAGTGGCTTGGCAACTACATCAGCCAATTCTCTCAGGACTCTGGGATGCATCTCATCAGGTCCCATAGACTTGTGTATGTCTAGGTTCCTCAGGTGCTCTCGAGCCTGATCTTCTCTTACAGTGGGAGGGACTTTGCTCTTCCAGTCCTCATCTTGCAGTCCATCCATTCGAGAAGTGTGGGAAGAGAGATTGCCAGAGAAGACTGAGGCAAAGAAGTAGTAGAGTACCTCAGCCTTCTCCTCATCCATTGTTACCAGTTTGCCAGTCCTGCTCATTGGGGTGGGGGGGGGGGGGGCGGGTCAGAGGGGGGCTATCATTTCTTTGACCTTCCTTTTCTGGCTGACATACTTGTAGAATTCCTTATTATTCTTTGCATCCCTTGCAAGTTCAGCTCCAGTCAAGCCTTCGCTTTCCTGACCCCATCTCTGCACAACCGGGCAGTGTTCCTGTACTCTTTCCCAGGATACCCGTCCCTCATTCCACTGCCTGTGCATCTTCTTCTTGCCAGCAGGGTTTGACTCAGCCATGCTGGCCTCTTGCCTTCTTTTCCTGATTTCTTACACCTAGAGATAGAGAGCTCTTGCACTCCATGGAAAGCGTCCTTATCTGCCAGCTCTGTTCTGCTCCCTTGTCCCCAAGGGCAGTTTCCTAGGGAGTTTTATTGACTAACTCCCTGAAGAGCTGGAAGCTCGCTTTCCTAAAATTCAGGGTCCTGATGTTACTTTCTGCCAGCCCCATATCCCTCAGGACTGCGAACTCACCAGTGCATGATCACTGCAGCCCAGGTTGTCTCCAATCTTGACATCATCAATTAGCTCACATGTGTTGGTGACCAACAGGTCCAGTATGGCATCCTGTCCGGTAGGGCTGTCTGTTACCTGGCACAGGAAGTTCTCCTCCATGCACTCCAGGAGTCTCCTGGATTGCCTACAGCTCACCGTGCCACTTTCCCATGCTTGTTCTTATAAAAATATACTAATATAATTGGTTCTTCCTTACTTTTGCCAGTGACTAAATACATCATCCCCACAAAGACTTAATTTAGGCAAATTTATATGCACAGGGCAGACTTCAATGTGGCTCACACAGACAGTGGAAGATTCCTGAAACTTAAAGAATGCATCAGGTAACACAGTGCAAGTATAACCACAGGATTTGAAAGATTTCCCTCATAGTTATTAGATTAGTAAAATCACAGATTTTAAAATAAACTAGAATATTTTGCCAGTCTCCACAAAAAAAAAAAACACCACACCAGTACATGTGTCTCTCCCATCCCATCTCATTCCCCGTTCATACCAGTTAAAATTTGTTTCTGGAGAAACTTGTTGAACTAGTAGCTTCAGCTGGCTGTATTTAAAACCTCAAAGATGAATACAGATGCTATGAATTAATTTAATAAATGAATAGAGAAGATAAAACCTCAGTTCACAGTACATTTCTAGTATTTTGAAGGTCACAGTTAAACAAGCAGCATGTGGGCTTATCTGGGGGAAGCCATGATTAATATTCAGTGTTAACACCATTAAATGACAAGTGTTTGTCTTCTGCATTTTTCCTACAACTCAAAAGTTTTTACAGCTCATGCAACATTTAATTAAACATCAAAACCAAAATATCATACATAAATGAGTGTAAGAGCAAAGGGATAAGGTTTACAAGGTAGGGTCTAATACTGATGTCTGTTACACTAATTTTCCAATACTAATTTTTAAAAAAAGTATGAGATGAGAAACAATAATAAATTTCTTTTATCTGATCACCTATTTCTTCCCAGATCAATCACTGCAAAAATGATATTTTCAAAAATTATTTCAAATATATTACTTTGAAATGTCCAGAATCCATTGAAATTTCTATTTATTTAAAGTTGGAAGGAGCATTCAGACTTAGAGAAACCTCAAAAAAACACATAGGCAGAATCCTGTGTTTATATTCAATGATCTCATACGGAAAAAAAAAAAACTAGGAGAAATGTGCCCTTGATATGTGATTTACATGAAAAAAAAGAGAAAGCCTAGATTCTGAACACCATGAGAGTTTTAAGAAGACTTTTTAGAATTTGATTTTTCCTCTGTTTACATTCAAACAGCATTGACCCTACAGCCTTTCCAAACAGGTTCATCTAATAGGAAAATGCTGAAATACCTCTGTTGCTTATTCTTTATAATTTCTTCCTTTCCTGACAGTTGTATTGTGCCTGTCACTGTATTTGAGTTTCTATAATGTTTGCTAGAGCAGAGCATTAACACTTTGAGGAAACCACATGGCATTAGAATATATACTTCTACTTAAAGCAGCTACCTATTCTGCAAAACAGAATCAACGATGTAAACCTTTTGCTCTGGAGAAAAGCCATCCTGACAGGCCATGTTGTATTTTGTAATCACTTATTTCGAATACTTTGTTATTGTATTATATCCTATGATGGTGCAAAGGACCTAAATATTTTGGTCAGGAGGAATGGATTTTTTTTTTAACAGAAAATTTTGAAATGTACAGATTTAACTATCACGTGATGAAGTATGACTGTAAAAGGGATATGTCTGCTGTGGAATAGAATTTCATTCCCTCACAGTTTTTATCCCATGAGTGCTGGATCCAAGGTATGTTATTTTAGCACGTGTTGTTCCTTCTGACTGGTTAGTGTTTTAAAAGTTCAGAACTATGTATTTTTCTGTTGGTGACATACTAAACTTTATTCCTTAGAAGAAATCATTGTTCACTTAGTTGCCTTGTGTGTATACACATATATATGTTTTTGCTTTTTTGCCTTATAGAGACAAACAAAGTATATTAGAGAGACTGAGCTCATCTCCTTACAACTATTTGGCTTTCATATTAATTCTGATTAGTAACACATGGTGTGAATTCATATCAGATGGCAATTTGGTAACTACCCTGACAAGCAAGAAGAAATTGAACAAACCAACTATTTCAGTGCTTTCCCCATGGTTTGCAACATTTGGTTCCCATTTACTAGGCTATCAAGCTCAATTAGGATCCTTCATAACAACTTGTCAATCTCTTGAAACTCCCATATCTGTCACAGCAGCCTCCTCAGTGTCTTTTCAGTCTCTTCTCTAAGATTTGTGAGTGGGTTTCACAGCATTAGTGTTGATATTTACTGATGTTAATGTTTTCTTCTTCATTACCCACAATAATACTTGCTGGCTTCTTTATCCTGAAACCCAGCTATGTTTTCTCTGGTATTTGGTACACTTTGCCTCAGTTATCAGATTCAGCAGGGAAGGTGAGTAGAAGCTTTGCATGAGACAAAAAAAAAAAAAAAGTAGTCGTCTTTATCTAGTATATCAATAACAAAACCTAAACCTTATACTCTGACAGGAACCAGCCTAACTGCAATCCATTCACAAACAAATAAAATATCCTGAAATTAAGATCAGTGTTGCACTTAAATGCAGAAGTGCATCTCTATAGATGGACTCCATACTAGACTGATACAACTTTGTACATGTACATGCAGGTGGCAATGAAATGAGGCAGAGGAATGCAACATAATGATGTATGGAAAAGTCACAACCCAAAAAAGATGGTAGTTAGAGGAAGAGATTGCCTGAGGAAATGCGGTAGCTTTTTTGAAGTACAGTTAATTGATCCAATTTGGCTTTATAAAAGGTGTCATTTTTAACATACACAGCTTTGAAATAATAGCAATAAAAGTGTTAACTGAAGAGTAATTGTGCAAGTACAATGTCAACAATACCAAAACATGTATTTTAATTTAAAATCCATTAATTGATGTGAAATACATCAACTGATGAAAGTACATTATTGATGTAAATCAACTGGAAAATACCAACCTACAGATAGTTAATGGAAGCATATAGACAGTGTAAGACATATAAGATACCAATTAAATTGGTAAGGTTACCAATTAATTAAGTACCTCACAGGTGTGAAGGAAACACATAATGAAGCCTAATTGTTGGAGAAGAGTGGGAAACTATGAAGCAGACAAGTAATAAGAGTTGCAGGAATTAAAAAAATAGTTTAAGATTTTATTGCAGTGCTTTAAAAGGAAATTAAGCAGAAACTTCTAGTTCGGTCAGAAGATCTTAAGACATATATAGAGATGCAACAATATTACAAGCAAAATAAGTAGTTAGAGATTTTTTTTCAGAGAGTTGGAGCATAAGGATGAGAAAAATATAGCGACAAATTAATGAAGTTTGACTGATTTTTTTTAAGAACTGTGATTAAAGGCACCATAAGTCCTTTTGCAACATGGATTGACAAAAATGAAGTTTGAGTCTACTATGAAGCTTAGACTGAGGCAATTGGGAATGTACATAGAGATATACAAGCAAGACTGAGAAAAATACCTAACTGGAAAACATGAGAAAATAACAGAATTCTCAGTTACTGATTAAAGCATTCAGCAAACTTTCATGCTCATCTCAGAATAAACTGACAAAAATGGTGGAATATGTACCCGACTGGATAGTAGCTGTTAATTAAGAGACCATAGGAAATAAGACAACTGATAAAATTCCAAGACTTACTTGCCTATGATCTGGAAGCTCTTAGTGGAATTATTAATGCAACAGGTATTAGTCAAAAAGCATGAAAGACAGTATAGGAAAGAAGTATTTACTGTCTCTGGGATTGTAACTGTAATCCTTACTGGTCTCATATTGATTGGAGAAAGAAGCAGGAACCAAGAGTCACAGTCCTTGGTCAGGAGTGGAAGGAAGCAGCAATACACAATTCTGAGAAGCACAGCGTAAGTGGTATTAGAAGCCAGACTAAGGTGCTGCAAGCCAAGGAATCAATGTATAGCAAGTCCAAGAAGCAAAGCAGGAACCAAGTGGAAAGCCGATAGGTCAGAATGCTGAAAAACCCAAACAGAAGGATACAAGAATTGCATAATACTAATTATTTGTGTTATGCTAGGATCTTCCAATAGGAATAGTACACTGGCACTGCATAAATTAAAAATTCATTCTGTTATAATTGTTCCTTCACTAAAGAACCTTTACAGTGACCTCTAATATAATGAGGAAGAACTTTGGCAGCTCACTTCTTAGGTGAAGACGGACTTGCAATAGAGGTTCTACCACAGATCTCTTCCTCCTCCCTCAGATCATGGTTGATGGAGAGAAACAGTAATAACATAATTTCAGATACAATAACAGAAATAATAACATTTCTGGCAATATTCTTTTGAACTCTCAGAAAAAAAATTTCACCCCAGGCATCAAAACTGCTGTGATAGACACCCTCCATTCAGACTGCCCAGGAGTCCCTTTTGCCAGTATAATCAACTATGCCAACTACCTTCTGTGAAGAACCTAGTTTGCTCTAAGGAGGACTCACAGCTTATGTTTTCTGCCTGGCATCATTACAGGACAGTGGAGGCTGTACAGCATACAGCTTGAGTTTCCTTCAGGGAATTTGAAATTGGATGCCCCAGGACCAGCCAGGGGACACTTTTCAAGCATTAATCCAAGGTGACTCATAATTTGACTTTGAGCATGGTCTGAGAGAAGCAATGCAGATATAACCAAAAAGACTGAGTTACCACCCAGTCTGCTCAGTTTCATATCATCTCAGATCCTCCTCACTTGGAAGATCCAGTCCTTTTTGTGTTAGCTCATAGCTGCTCCACAGTGAACTAAGTTGTTTTTATTTTAACTCACTTCCTCAGAGATCTCTAGCTTTCAAAAGAGCTGTTTTATCTTTCTTTGATTAGTTCTACTAGTCTTGCATAATTTTAAATGAGAAAAGAGGCAAGCTGTCCAGGACATCCTTCGACAAGACTGATGACTCTGCACTTTTTTGCTCATACCAGCTGCCTATCTATCATTGCTGAATAAATAAACACTAGAGAGACATATATAACCAAGAGGTGGCTGATTACGACTTTGAATTTAAACTCCCTGTTTAGAAAGACAAATCCAGTTGCACCTGGATGTGCTGACTGACATTAAGATGTCTTCTGCATCATTTACAAACTTAATTATCTAGCTTTCTAAGTTCTGCCTTAAGGAAATGCAGAAAATCACAACAGTTACACTGGAACCATCCAAAGCATCCTCTAATGACTGAAAGGACCTAAATTACTTTCTCTTGTAGAGTCTGAAGTCATCTTTTTTTTCCTTTCTGTTCAGTGTTGCAACTGTGACCAAATCTTATAGCTACCTTATAACTTGTGACAAAACTGCATGTATTACATCTTAGAGTTCATCTAGAACTACACAATTATTTTTTTTTATCTCTGTCAATTCTGATTATTTTTCTCCATATGGCATAAAATCTCCCTTTCCCAGGGAACTTTGCCAAATCAGGAAAATGAAAAACTATTTGGGACCATTTAATTACAGATTTAATCCTTCTCTAAGTTATTTCCTGTCATTCCTTAAATAAAATGGGTAAAATATGTTTATGTCGGTTTTTGTAAAAGTGACATGACGAACTCGACAAAAATCAAGATGAATTTGCAAGCTGTTTCAGTGTTGTTAAAAATCTCCAAAACATTTAGGCCCAATACCTCTGCTTAATTTTATTCTTAGAGTGACTCTCATTACATGTCCAAGGGAAGCATATATAGCTTATGAAAATCAGTATTGCCTTATGAAACTGTCTGCACTCCTCCAAAGCTGGATGCTATTTTGTATTTGGGAATGCTTCAGACTCTTCCAGAACCAACACAAGACTCTGCATTCTCTCACAGAGATTTTACTTTCACCATTGTTTCACTAGTAGTCCTTAATCTGAAATAAATTTGATCTGTTTCAAAGCATTGGTGGAAAGCACAGCGATCTACCAGTGTAGATTATGTTAAGACATAATAAAAGGGAGCTAGGAGCAGTGTCTGTCATTCACTGAAGCACTGACATTAAAACACCCATTACGTTCACACTCTTTTCATCATGACTGCAGGCGACTTTCATTGGTAAGTCTTGGTCTTCCTTTTTTTCCTCAGTTAACGTGCTTCTCTTTCTCCTACTTGACTGAGTCATTCAGGAGCACAGGAAGGAAAATTCTAAGTGGTTTTATTTAAGGTATACAAAAGAGGAGTCAGAAGACTTAGGAACTAATTCTCAGTTTCAATCAATTCTCTTGTATATTTTTGGACAAGTCACTTATACAATTGCTAGTATGTGAAAGTCTCTACATTTTTATATTTAACCTGAGATATCTTGAAGTGATTTTTTTGGAACTTGCCTGAATTCCCTTACAGCTGCCAATGTTTTACATTTCTGAGGATCATGAAGGTCTGCAAAGTCCAAAAGAGTTCCCCCACAAATTAGCAGTCACATAACATCTGTGTAAGTGTTCTTTAACTCTTTTGCTCTGGATTTGCACAGTTGTAAGAGTTACGAATAAATCAATAAAATTCCATAAAACCTTTATGTGGGAGATGTTCTATAAAAATTTAGTACTGTACAAATACATACCTGTTTTCTTCAGTGGCTAGTGAAAGGTATGATTATAAAGCATTAACATTCATCTAAGTTGCAGATGAACAATAAAGCATGCTAATTCTGTACACAAATATGGTAAGGCAGTACTCCATGGAACAATTCTTAAAAATTTTATTAGCATTGAGTTATTTACTTTATATAGAAATTATTCACAATTTAATAAGATGTTAATTACTTTCGTGCAGAAGTTAGGCTGCTACGTAACAATTACTTCATACAAACAATCTTACTTGCAAAAAGATACATCTTTATTTCTGCCAACTCCTCTGTAGAACAAGATTAGTAATTCCTTTTTATCTATAGTGATCCACAGAAACATGAAAATTAATGATTTTGTATTTTGATATTTACTTTGAAAAACTATGAAATTGCGATATCATTGCAAAGATTACAGGATATTTTGCTTTGCAACAGAATCTGAAATCCGCTTTAGGGATAGGACTTTAGGCTCACTTACTGTTTCTGTTTAATTCAGGTCAGGAAGAATCAAAGCATCACAAAGATATTTTTTTCTTTTTTAACGAAAGCATTTGACTCACATTATTGATGTAATTTGACACTTAACTTACTTTATGTTGCAATTCTGTCAGCACTGTTATCATAACAAAGGCTTACCAATATATCGCAGACAGCGCGCTCAGTTTTAGGAAACCAGCCGCAAGCGTGTGCGGTTCTGACTGATAACCAGGTCCTTACATTTCCCCAAGCCAGGTGCAGGCAACAATAAACAGGTGGAGCAGGTGGCCACCGGAGAGAGGGAAACTGGGGACTTCTTTTGATAGCTGTGCTCTGAAATTCTTCTGAGGCACCTAAAAGAAAGGCTCTGTTTTGTCAGTTCCCAGAAGTTGTATGTACACGTGTGCCCGCACATACCTAATGGAACGGTAAACCGCAAGAAGGGAGCTTGACTGACATTTCACTTAGAAAAGCTAACGTGGCACTTGTGCTATGATAGCTGTTGGCTATGATAGCAAGCTTTGAGAACTCTAGGATGTCACTTACAGGGCTGTCATTACCAGAATAATTGTAATTACTGGGACATAAAACAAAGCTTTCAGAAAAGAAGCAGAAAAATCTAAGTGCTTTGCTGAAGGCAAATCTACCAAAAGATGATGACAGGTCTTGGGTAGCTGTGGAGAAACTTGCTAGAGATGAATATTGCTACAATTACTTTATCGGTTTGAGTTTTTTTTAATAATAATGCTTGTTATTTACATAAATTCTCTGTTAATAGATGAAAGAGCAGTTAACAAAAGGATAAGATGTACTATTGCATTTTTACCTCCTTTGTTTTACAGACAGAGAACTTGCAGCACAAGGGACTAAAAGTAAAATTCTCAAACATACCTAACAAGAACATCGACAGGGTGAGCTGAGCATCAACCAGAGACTCTACATTGGTGCCAAACGAGCTGGCTTGGGAGCTCCAACTAGTAGCATAGGGCTCAAAAACGCCCTGCTAGGAGAATGGGCTAATTAACATGGAGCTATACTGCTTCGATGATGCAGGGCAGTTTCTCTGGATGATCCCATGTCGTGGCTTGTTTCATGTTGCCTGTCCCACAGATAATTCAAATGACCCTAGTACTGCGTTGTGCTGTGTGGACGTATTTCAGGATACATCTTTTGAGACTAAAAGTTAGTCAACAACAGAAAAGAATGTCAGGGACTTCTGTGCAAGAGGAAGTGAGGTTTTCAGTTCTCTAGGAAAATTTGTGACTGATTTTTTTGCAGTATCCCTTTAAATGTCAGTTGAAATGCACTGAATTTGAGGCCTAAGTCGTTAAGGAGCTTTAGATTATTTAACAATTATAAAAAACTATTACCCAGATGAGAAAAGAAACCACATAGTGCTATTCCCTCACAAAATGGAATGGAAAATGGGAAATTAAAGATATTTGTCTTTAATACTCACAAATAGTGATAATTAGCATTTCTCTGACCAAGCTCTTGCATTCAAGGCTTTATACTTATATACAGCTCCCTCAGTATATACTCACAGATTCAGACACATGATTAAGTAGCACTAGAAAAACATCAATCCTAAGCATCTAATCAAAATATGCACATTCTGTCTGTCGTGTATCTTATTGGAGGTTTTACTGTACTGCACCTGGCTCTGCCTACATACATCTATGTATGTACATTTGCAGGAATACTATTTTCCTTAGGGCTTCCAAATGTCTAAAAGAAGGTGTATGACAAATCATGTGTGCAAAAAAGAATAGGAAGGAGCATATATTCTCTTGTAATAATTCATGGGGTTTTTTCCTTCTGTTCTTCAGCTAATCTGGAGTTGTTTGGAGAATTTTTCCCCGTATTTAAAATGTGCAAATGCCTTGCAAATCATCTCAGATGTTACAGTATCTGGAATCATGCCAAAGGATTAAAAACTATAGTTCATCTGCTTGTTGCTTGAATAGTCTCAGGATATAGATGATAGGAAATCAAGGATTGCACATAATAGTCTTATGGCATCTTGACTTGCTCGGGGATATCAGCTAATGGGCTGAGATGTTAAATTCGATAGTGCACAGAGTCCGTGATGTGGTGGATAAAGTTAGAAACAGCTAATTACTGCAGAAGATCATATTGAGAGCTCACAGACACTGATTTTTCATGGCAAGAGCTCAAGGGATACTCCACATTGCTTCTTGTATTTGCTGCTCAGTGCATAAATCCATCAGTCCCCATCAAGGACTAAAAGACAAGGAAAGAGCAAAATGTTTCAAAAAAGGTGCTAAGCCACTGTATGGATTTTGTGTTGAACATTCCACACTTGATGACTTGGACTACTGAAAAGCTGCAGCTTACTAAAGATTTGATTTTGCCTAGAAAGCTATTTTAACACCTCAGAGCAGTAGTTAACAGAGAAGCAAAGAATGAGTATTCTCATCACCAATACTTAGAAAACTTATTGTGAATTGATCCTAGATAGAAGAATTATTTATCTTAATGGAAAAACTTAAAGGAAGCTACCCAATAAAAATTCTCTGCAGCTTATCACATGCTATGGAATGTGAATATTGAGGGATGACATGCAGCAGTGCAGCTCTGGCATTTGTGATTGCTGTCAGGACTGTTTGGACAATGTAACATAAGAGGCAGGATGCAAGGGACTATTCTGTTTGTTGTGGCTGTAGTAGCAGTAGTGGAAGCCTATACTTCATAGTTGTGATTATTACCATTTAACACTGAAAAGTACCATGTTAAGCTCAGAAAAACAGGAAAACACCCTAAGAACTTACAGCTGAAGTTCTAATTGCATATGAGAATGCATTCAAGGTATTTTACATGAATGCTTACATCATACAAACAGCTGGAACATCAGACTAGTTCTGAAACACGGAGAAGTTTAGATTACATAAGATGTTTGGAGGCCATGTGGTCTCCAGTTAGCTCAGATAACAGAAAAATCTAATACAGATCCCCTAGTTTTTCTTAAAACCGGTGTTGTTACCCCTTGCTTTTGTTGCCATCATCAGCTTGTTGATCAACTTAGGTGTTATAGCTCCTATAAACTACTTGTATGTTACAGCTATACAGACTGTTCTTCAGCTTATTCTGAACTGTTGTGCAGCGCAACTTGTATGCATTGCCAAATATGCTATTTCCAACCACAATGGAAAGTGTAATTTATGAAGGAACCTATGCATGTTGTGGATCTGCATACAGAATCACAGAATCAGAGAATCGCTAAGGTTGGAAAGGACCTTCAAGATCATCAAGTCCAACCATTAATCCAGCGCCACCATGTCGCCTAAACCATGTCCTGAAGCGCCACATACACACATTTTTTGAACACTTCCAGAGATGGTGACTCCACCACCTCCCTGGGCAGCCTGTTCCAATGCCTGACCACCCTCTCGGTGAAGAAATTTTTCCTAATATCCAATCTAAACCTCCCCTGGCACAGCTTGAGGCCATTTCCTCTTGTCCTATCGCTGGTTACTTGGGAGAAGAGACCAACACCCATGTCGCCACAACCCCCTTTCAGGTAGTTGTAGAGAGCGATAAGGTCTCCCCTCAGCCTCCTCTTCTCCAGACTAAACAACCCCAGTTCCCTCAGCTGCTCCTCACAAGACTTGTGCTCCAGCCCCCTCACCAGCTTTGATGCCCTTCTGTGGACACGCTCCAGCACCTCAGCATCCTTCTTGTAGTGAGGGGCCCACAAATGAACACAGGATTCCAGGTGCGGCCTCACCAGTGCCAAGTACAGGGGCACCATCACTTCCCTACTCCTGCTGGCCACACGACTTCTGATACAGGCCAGGATGCTTCTTGGCCACCTGGACACACTGCCGGCTCATGTTCAGTCGGCTGTCAACCAGCACCCCCAGGTCCTTTTCTGCTGGGCAGCTCTCCAGCCACTCTTCCCCAAACCTATAGCGTTGCATGGGGTTGTTGTGACCCAACTGCAGGACCCTGCACTTGGCCTTATTAAACCACATACAGTTGGCCTCTGCCCATCGATCCAGCTTGTCCAGATCCCTCTGCAGAGCCCTCCTACCCTCCAGCAGATCAACACTCCCATCCAACTTGCTGTCATCTGCAAACTTAATGAGGGAGCACTTGATCCCCTCATCCAGATCATCAATAAAGATATTGAACAAGACCGATCCCAGAACCAAGCCCTGGGGAACACCGCTTGTGACTGGCTGCCAGCCGGATTTAACGCCATTCACCACAACTCTCTGGGCTCGGCCATCCAGCCAGTTCCTCACCCAGCAAAGAGTAAACACATCCAAGCCACGAGCCGCCAGTATCTCCAGGAGAATGCTGTGGGAGATGCTGTCAAAGGCTTTACTAAAGTCCAGGTAGACAACATCCACAGCCTTTCCCTCATCCACTAGGCGGGTCACCTGGTCATAGAAGGAAATCAGGTTGGTCAAGCAGGACCTGCCTTTCATGAACCCATGCTGGCTGGGCCTGTTCCCTTGGTTGTCCTGCAGATGCCCTGTGAGCACCCTCAAGACGAACCACTCCATGATATTCCCTGGTACAGAGGTCAGGCTGACAGGCCTGTAGTTCCCAGGATCCTCCTTCAGGCCTTTCTTGTAGATGGGTGTCACATTGGCAAGTCTCCAGTCATCTGGGACCTCCCCTGTTAACCAGGGCTGCTGATAAATGATGGAGAGTGGCTTGGCAAGATCCTCCGCCAGCTCTCTCAGTACTCTCGGGTGGATCCCATCAGGACCCATAGACTTGTGGGTGTCCAGGTGGTTTAACATGTCCTTAACTGCTTCCTCCTGGATTATGGGAGGGTTACGGTGCTCTCCATCGCCATCTTCCAGCTCAGGGGGCTGAATACCCTGTGGATACCTGGACTGGGTATTAAAGACTGAAGCAAAGATGGCATTAAGTACCTCAGCCTTGTCCTCATCCTTGGAGACAATGTTCCCCGCCATATCCAGTAAGGGATGGAGATTCTCCTTGCCTCTCTTTTTGTTGTTAATATATTTGTAGAAGCATTTTTTACTATCCTTTACAACTGTGGCCAGACTGAGCTCTAGCTGGGCTTTTACCTTTCTAATTTTGTCCCTGCTTGACCTAACGAGATCCTTGTACTCTTCGTGAGTTGCCTTCCCCTTCTTCCAGAGGTGATAAACTCTCCTCTTTTCCCTGAGTCCCAGCAAAATCTCCCTGTTCAGCCAGGCCGGTCGCCTTCCCCGCCAGCTCTTCTTACAGCACATGGGGACCGCCTGCTCCTGCGCCTTTAAGATTTCCTTCCTGAAGACTGTCCAGCCTTCCTGGACCCCTTTGTCCTTCAGGACTATCTCCCAAGGGACTCTCTCAACCAGTGACCTGAACAGGCCAAAGTCTGCCCTCCGGAAGTCCATGGTAGCAGTTTTGCTGACCCCTCTCCTTACTTCCCTCACAACTGAGAATTCTATCATGTCGTGATCGCTAAGCCCAAGATGGCCTCCGATCACCACCTCTCTCACCAGTCCTCTGTTTTTAAACAGCAGGTCCAGCAAGGCACCTCCCCTGGTGGGCTCACTCACGAGCTGTGTCAGGAAGTTATCCTCCACACGCTCCAGAAACCTCCCAGATTGTTTCCTCTCTGCCGTGTTATACTTCCAGCAGATGTCTGGTAGATTGAAGTTCCCTACAAGAACAAGGGCCAGCGAATGCGAGACCTCCACCAGTTGCTTATAGAATGTCTCATCTGTCTCTTCGTCCTGGTTGGGTGGTCTGTAACAGACTCCCAGCAAGATATCTGCCTCATTGGCCTTCCCCCTCATCCTTACCCATGAGCACTCTACTTGGTCTTTACAATCATTGATTTCTATACAAAACACGGAATAGTTGATCTACGGGGGAAAAATGCTGACTTGACTTAGCTTTGAAAATTTGCAACGCTTCATTTGGTGCACTGGGCTTTTAATATCTTAGAGGCACAACTCAGAACTCAAAGGTTTTAAACATATCCAGGAATTTTTTGGCTTTAGGAGTGCTGATGTGGGTCAAGCTTCTCATCCTAAACGTTCTCCCTACAAATAAGTTAATACAGAATTATAAAAGCTGTGATAGCACAAAAGCATTATTACCCAGTAACAGTTACTTTGTTTTTTAGTTATTCACCATTTAATTTTTGGCTAATAATATAGAAACTTTCCGTTCAGAGTAGAAATTTGCAGAGATAAATTATAATATGTCACTCCCAAAGGAATTTAACAGCTTATTTAAGTGTACCTATAATTTATGAGCTTAGAAGGATCAAGTGATAAATAGTCTCATTTTATCTCCTGCCAAAATCCCATCTCTACAGGAAAACCAATAATACACACAGTAAATGGAATTCACAGAATCTCAAATATATACATCCTGGCTTGTATCAGAAATGGTGTGGCCAGCAGGAGTAGGAAAGTGATAATCCCCCTGTACTCAGCACTGGTGAGGTTACACCTCGAATACTATGTTCAGTTTTGAGCCCCTCACTACAAGAAAGACCTTGAGGTGCTGGAGTGTATCCAAAGAAGGACAATGAAACTGGTAAAGGGTCTAGCAAACAAGTCTCATAAGGAGCAGCTGAGGGAACTGGGATTATTTAGTCTGGAGAAGAGGAGGCTGAGGGGAGACCTTATCGCTCTCTACAACTACCTGAAAGGGGGTTGTGGCGACGTGGGTGTTGGTCTGTTCTCCCAAGTAACTAGCGATAGCATGAGAGGAAATGGCCTCAAGTTGTGCCAGGGGAGATTTAGATTGGATATTAGGAAAAAATTATTCACTGAAAGGGTTGTCAAACATTGGAACAGACTGCCCAAGGAAGTGCTTGAGTCACCATCCCTGGAGGTGTTTAAAAGATGCGTAGATGTGGTGCTTAGGGACATGGTTTAATGGTGGACTTGGTAGTGTTAGGTTTACGGTTGGACTCGATGATCTTAAAAGTCTTTCCAATCTAAATGATTCTATGATTTGCTGGATAATTTTTTTTAAAAAGAAAAACATAAGAGCAATGCAAGTCTAAGAATAAAAATATGAAGCACTAGAATCTGAAGAGAAATCCATTGCACAGAGCAATGAAAGAAATTAAAAAGCACTGTGTATTTTAACTGGAAAGAACAGGAGTGAAGCTGGCTGCTGCTACCGGCAGTAAACAGACTGGTAGAATCCCCAAAGCTCAAAGGGACATGTAAGGAATAGCCTTCTCATCCCAGAAAAGAAAATATCAAACCACTCAACTGAATTAAGAAATTAATGAGAAAGCAAATAAGTCTTCAGGAATTCAACAGAGCTCCAACAGGAGGAAATGCTTAATTGAACAAAGGATGCCTCTGCATCTCGGCTCCTTAAGTGGTTATTGTGTTCAGCTTACCATGAGTTAGCACTGTCTGTGCTGGCCTCAGGGTCTGTGAAGACACTGCAAACTGAGAAACAGAACTGCACTCGGCATAGTGAAAAGACAGGTCTTCAACAGAGGGGAAAAAATAGTAAGAGATATAAAACCCTAAGTATAAATATTTATAGCACAACATCGGCTCTGAGTTTTTCTGCATGTCCTGTAAGAATTTCACTACTAAGCTTGGGTGTGGAATATAGCTGCTCACCAAGTCTTCATGAGACAGGAGCTGGAAAAATTTTGCATCTGCTGGGAAAACAAACAAGATCCATCCTGCTTGAATAGCATGGTCAGCATGGCATCAATGTTGCCATGATGCTGTCATTTTACTACAGCAGAAACAACACAAGAGATATTTGTCATTATGAGTCACAATGGTAAGTCTAAACCCTGATCCCTCCAAAAGACATAATCTAACCCTGTATAATTTGGGTTTACCTATTTGATTAATGAAGAAAATAACAGTTATTTGCTTAATATATAGGGCCACTGAGACTGAAGGGTAGAGATACTTTAGTGCTGAGATACTTAAGGGGTTGGGATACTTTATTTCAACATATTTTGCCTTTTAAAGTAGTGTCCAAGGGGAGACTATTCCAACTAATTAATCTTCCTGAAGTCTGGTGAAAATGGGTCTGTCTTGTCTTATTACATCTGCCTCAGCCTCAGAGCCACCTCAAGGTGGTTATGACTGCTCCACAATACATCATGAGAAACGGTTCCATGTCCTCATGGGGCTCAGAATAATGGTGATAAAAGCTATATTAGAACAGGCATTCATACATTGAGATACCCAAGGTAGCTGTCCCTGCTCTAGGAAAAGGAGAGTGAAAAGGCAATAAACTAACAACTGCCAAAGTGTTTTCTCTCTCTGATGTTCAGCAGCTTTAGGGTACGTTAATTGTTGCCTTTAGATTTCCCCAGAGCTGGCTTACCATTCCAATTAACCTGCCTCAACTTCTAACGATAGTGTCGTATGACAGAATGTAAACCCTAGTTATGAAGTTTTCAGCTTGCTCAAAACCTTGGGGGTGGATATAGAAAGGCAAGTTTTTGTGTCCCTTGATGGCTCCATTTCTCTCCCTAGTAAGATGGTTTAAATTACAGTCCATTATAACATAAACAGCGCTGTTTCAGGGCTCAAAATACTTTTCCTGGAGCACCAATGAGAAAGGTTTGCTGAACCCATCCACCAGCTGGTGGCACTCAGAGTCGTTCCTCTTTCAAATGTTAGAATCTGCACTGTTCTTCTCTGGCTCCTCTTGGACTGCATTTTATTGATTTTGTTCATTTCCCACTTCTAATCTTTGTATGTCCACATGTTTTATGCCAAAAAGCTCCCAGCAGGATATGGAACTGTGCCTCCTTATGGAGCTTTCAATAAACTTTTGATCTGTAAAGAAACTCCAAGATAAATGTAGAAAGAGAAGACAGTAAGGATAAAATTTAGTCTCTTTACAAGATAAACATACAATAAAGCTGTTTACCTCTGATATCCACTAAGCATCTTATCAACTCGATTAGTAGGTAGCTTATATCCTTGCTAATCTCTTACTTTGAAATGATAGGATTTCTCAAAGCTAAATATAAAGAAAAAAAAATCTGGCTTTTTCTCTCCTTGGCATTCCTGGTCAAGGATTTCCTTTATAGATAGATGCTCCAGCACTCCAGACCTATTCACTTATGGTCTGTGGAAGAGGGAAGAACAAAGAGGACAGTTGTTTGCTCTTGTCGTAACATTAAATTTTACTGTTCATATTAGGATTCTTTCAAGATGCCAATATCCTGGATCAGGGTCTGTGCAACAGGGAGGTCAGAAGCTGTTTGTATTGGCAGCTGTACTCGGATCTCCTTTAGGGAGAACACAGAAAAGACGACAATTTCTTCAAGGTATGCATAAACCCTATTAGCATGGTCAGTTGGCCACCTGATGTTAAATCAATGATGAAGCCTGACAAAACAGTGACAGTAACTGTTTTTTCAAGGCAGCCCTTTTAATGGAAACAAGATACTATATGCATAGCCTGAATTCTGTTAAAGTGGAATGGCATGTGTTAAGGACAGCTTGACTGGAAAATCCAAAATGACTCTGCTACACTTTTGTTGGCGTCTAGTAAAGCCAGTAGAAATGGTTGCATGCCTACATAAGTCTCTCATTGATGAAAATAAGATATAGGTTACAATGGAAAGAAATGTTTAAGAGCCTAGAATAGCTGCACATGTTGTTACCTTAATCCGTTCAAAGGAGCTAATTTTGCATATATGGAGCCAAGATAAAAACTTGCCAGCTATTTCACACCCAGTTAATGTATATTCATTCCTGTGACCATGGCAGCCCTCTCTAACAGTTATACTCTCTGGCACAGCACAGCACTGGAATTAGAGCTGTCAAACAATGCTAAAAGCACCTATCTGCACATGTCTTGACTTACCATACTCCCAAGTTCTGGCCCATTCTGTAGTGAAATAGGGTTAACTTCCAGTGTAAGAGAAGTTCTCATATGTTTTAACTTCCAAAAGCAACATACTGAAGATGGCTGCAACTGAGAGGTATTTACAAAGCTGATCTATCACTTTGTGAACCATGCTGTGTTTAAACCATCCACACTTGCAAGCCTTTTTTTGTCATGTTTGCATAGATATGACAGAATTTACAAAATCCATTTATACACTATTTGTCCTGCAATGTGGTCTCTACACCTTGTCTTGACTGACAGTTCAAAAAAATGTGCATCATTATGGAACAAAAGAGAAGGAAAATCTTTTCATGAAATGAATCAATAACATGACCTAGTTTCTAAGTGTATAAAAATGGGGAGATTAACATCCTCCTACCTTCCTGTGATGTTCTCAGGCTTTATAAATCAAGAATGTGCTATGGAAATGTCAAATATTATGTGGGATGCTGCAATCTAGATAAAGCCACCCTGTTAGTTATATATACCTGCAGGCTAACTCTTATGTTTCTTTATCTGAAAGTTTCTGAGATTTCAGTATCTGAAGCCAAAATCTGTCCACATATAACTTCTACAAAGCCAGTGAGCCCCTTCAGAAGCTAATGATCTATTTCTGAAGATTTTCTTTAACAAATGCAAGGCTTTGTTGCTTTAAAAAGTAGCTTTTTTTTTTTTTCTTTTTTTTTAACTTCTGGAACTGGCATATGCAAGTAAAAACACAGTAAAGACAATACACTTCAGTTTTCTGAGAAAGTAAAATCACCAAGGTCAATCCCTAGATAGGACCGAAAAGAATATATCTATATTAACAGAAAAGATAAGCTCTAAACCTGTTATTTGACAAAATTTTACATTGGAGAGTAGTGCCATTAAAAATACCTTCATCATGACCTCAAAGAATCAATGGTTGTATTATTTAGAGATGTTGACTAGCTGTTCAGCTATGTACATTCAGAGGTGAATGCCCAGAAGTCATAGGTTCTTACAAAATATCTATTTAAAAATCAAGCTCATTTTACCTACAGAAAATCCAGAAAGACCCAGTGTAATGATTAGTTTTTAAAACAATGCTTTTTATGGCTGGAGATCAACTTAGTTGTAACAGAAAACAACTTGAGGAAAATAGACTTACTCTGAGCTAATTACTGCTGTTATTAAATTTTCTGAGGAAATATTGACAGATTTGAGTAGTCTTCACACACATGTCAAATGAGGTCCTTTACTTACATGTGCTTTTTCCGTGAAAAATTTTAGGGCTCACTTGTAAGTCCCAGTTTGTTATTGAAATATACTGATAGAATCTGTGTAGTTGCTAGTTTCCTTTCCAGGTAATTGATTAACTACATCAAGTCTCCTGAATTCCTCATAGACCAAAGGCCTTGGAGAATCCATTTAACTACTGTGCATATTTTAGGTTCCTATTGACCAGTACAGTAGCATTAATTTGCTTCTGCAGTCTTCTGTTGACTTGATTCCCATCTGTCTTTGTAACCTCTGAATAAAAGAGCCTTTTTTATGAAGAAAAGGCATCATCAATTTTCTGAAGAGTGGAGTTAAATTCTTCTGAGATCCACTTTTTTATTTTCTGTACCAGCACCCACTTCGAGGACTATTTTTAACTCTTCCAGGATTGATCTATAGTAATCTTTTTAGCACACCTTAATTCAGAGAACTTTCTGACAATGTCCAAAGGGCTAAATAAAAACCAAAGGCTCAGCTGTGCCTTAGCATCATAAAAGTACAAACAAATCCCAGATCCTACCTTTAGTCCTCAACCTGTTTAGGCTAATTTCCTTTCCCTCTCCCTTAAAC
The DNA here is from genome assembly GCF_964289735.1 of Phaethon aethereus. NCBI lineage: Eukaryota > Metazoa > Chordata > Aves > Phaethontiformes > Phaethontidae > Phaethon > Phaethon aethereus. Next base: position 47,543,138 of record NC_138579.1, on the reverse strand, counting down.
CTTCCAGGGCTTGCAAAATCAGCTAGGAATAGTGCTAGAAGAAAAGGAAGAAAGGAGAAAAGCTTTGTTACCTCCCTCTCAACCCAAAGAGTTTGATCATTTTTAAAACATAAAAAAATTAAAAGATCCTCAATTCTTGATGTCATTCCTGCTAGCAGCTCTAATGCTTCTTTCACCTACTACTGTATTTTTAGTTACCAGTCTTTAGTGTGGCACCTCAAATAGTTTCACTTTGCAGTACCCTTTCAAAGGGTAATGACACAGGCATTTTATGAAGACTTATTAGGCAACCTGCAACAGACAACAGCACTAGAACAATTAGCTACATTCATCAAGATCTCCTGAACACGGAACAGCATGTTAGACACATTTGTATCTGCATCAAAAGAGAATATAAATCTCAGTATGTAAGTTTAGAAGACTTGTTAGACTTGTTAGTGTTATATTTTCCTTTCATTCTACATTATGATGAGTTGCTGGCATGGAGTTATTTCTTTCAGTTTTGAAATCTAGACAGGTTTTTTTGCAGTCAGGTGTCTCCTGGCTTAGTGGTAGCAGAAAAGAGATTCACTACAATAAACCAGTGTTCTAGCAAGGGGAAGAAAATGCAACTACAATGAAGAGGAACAGTTGCAATCAGGACCTGACAGAGTTCTGATCAGTTAAGAAAGTCTGCTATTCATGAATCTTGTGAATCTTCAGATTTTCCTCCCTTTCTGAAACACAATGGTTAGGAACAGGAAATCAGTATCAGCATTTCCAAGTTTCAGCTTGGAAACAATTAAAAACTTAATCACTTCTACATCATACCCAATTAAAGGAAGACTAATAAATGGAAATACATTTAATGGTAGTGGCGATTTTTTTAAGGGCATCAGCACTTACTGATGTGAGGCACTGAGATAAGGAAGTATTAGGCACTCTGTGTCAAAATCCTCATTCACCACAGACTTCCTGTAAGACTGAGCAAATCACTTTGAACTTCAGTTGCCTGTTTGCAAAGTGAGGACATTGAAGGCTAGTGAGAAATGAGAAATCCTAGTATACCAACTCTGATCATGTCAGTAAGAAAATCCTATGGTCATCCAGAATATATTTTAGAATTATAGTCTTAAATTATTTTTCCCAAATATCAGATTCATCACAGTTCTTTAATGTCCTGGAACAAATACTAAGTTTACCTCTGAAGGCAACTTATTTATTAATAGGTCTTGTAGTACTTACTGACAGGCTAATAATATATCTACCTTGCCAACTCTGACTAATAATTTCCATGAAAACCCTGTTAAACTCATGACACCTTCAATCATATTTGCCTCTGAAACAGCAGTGTAGTAAGTATTAAAATTATGAAGACGAAACTGGCTATTCCAACATAGCTCATCACCTTAGTAACCTCACTGGGAAAAACATTTTAATAAGGAGGATTATTTTTACAACTCAGTAGCCAGAAAGAGGCATCAAAGCATTGTTTCTACTGGCGTTTATTTTGTAAGGGAGCTGAGCAAGCTTAAAGTAGGTTGCTCAACTATCCCAGGTTTATTAGTACGATTTGTACTAAAATATGTAAACATCTTAAAATTCCAGTTCAGTAGCTTTTTTTAGCAATATTGAATATGCAAAACTACCAATTCAAGTAGCAATTACTTGTCAGTGACTTGCACAGGTCACATAGCAAGCCAGTGTCAGAAATGAGAAAACAATTCAAAGATCACTGATCTCACCACAGTCTAGTGATATTCCATATAACGGAGTAAATATTACATGCTACACAAGTAAACAAAGAGCACAAATGTATTCCTTATCAAAAGGGAGAAATAGCTGCACAAGAACTATCAATCTCAAATAAACAAAGCCCCATGGAGACATTAATGTGTGCCATTTACTTTAATTAGTAGGTGGCTATCCACTGTCATAACAGAAAAGACACTTCAGCAAAATAGAATGAACCTGCATGACTCCCTTGGCAAATGCAGAGCAGAGTAACTTTCTTATTAAAAAGGATATAAAGTTCAGCACAAAGAAGGCAAAGAAAAAAACCACAAGAAATGCACCTTCAACAAAATGTTCAAGTAATCTACTAGGTGGATACTGTACAAATATAATAATTTGAGAATACAGACACTTTTCCTGGCATCAACAACTCCAGAAGAATCACAGCTGGGAAGTGCCTGCTAATGTTGTACCAGGTGACATCCATTTCATTAAGTATTTTTAAGAATTTTTTTAAAATTTTTTTAAACAGCAAAGAAATCTATTAAAAGAAGAAGTGTTTTACTTGCTAAGAACTTCAGGTAACGGTACTGGGGATATAATTTAATATTCTAATAATTTGTAGATTGTTATCGTTATTCTCAGTGTCTTTCCTTACGATTTTGTCATGCTGGAAACATCATACTGCTTGGGAAAGTACAGCTACACATATGTACTAAATAGCTCCAGTTTGTGAAAGCAGAAGGGAGCCATGCTCACTGACTTCATTTCAGTATGGAACTTGCCTGCCGATGTAAGGCACATCAATTTTAAGACTTTGGCCTTGCCTTTTCTGCCTATAGCATCACATCATGAGAAGTGCTTACTCTTTTTTTGAACTTCACACTGTAAAAGTAGATGCTTACATATCCTGTTTTTACTCTTTGAGTCTCAGTTTTGGAGTTGAAGTAAGAACTCCAGTGCTTCAATTTACATTTCTGTAGGGAATGTTAATATTCTTTTCCCCTTTTTCTTATTTGGATGTCTTTTAAACTGTAAATATTTACCACAATATGAATTCTCTTGTTATCCACAGTAGATTCTGTTTGTGCTTGGAGCAAAACAAATGAAACCAGGACTGCTATCTCCTTATAATGAGTAGTCTGAATGTTCAACTTTCAATGAGATGGCTATAGTCATCTGTTTCACATAGGCTCTTGAACCTTTCTTCATAGGCCCAGGAATTATAAAGGGGAGAAGTGAGCAGAGAGGATGAGGGGAACAGTCCATATAGTCAGTAGGGAAGCTCTTTATTGAGTTACACAATTTATTTATAGTACACATAGGTATCCCTGTCAGTAACATCAGTGAGCTCTGAGACAGCACCTGGGAAGACTATCAGGAAAAGCTAAAAAAAAAAAACCAAAAAAACAACCAAACTCAGTTTTCAGGTTGACTCACACAATTTTCCAAACCTTAAGCAAGACTGAAACATTGAGTAGATCTAACAGGACTGAAGACAAATAGCTGCAATTACATGGAAGAAGGGACAGGCAACTCGAGAAAAGTACAGAGATCTCATTAGGTCATGCAGAGAGAAAATTAGAAAGGCAAAAGCCCAGCTAGAACTCAACCTGGCAACAGTCATAGGGGATAACAAAAAATGTTTTTACAAATATATTAACAACAAAAAGAGAGGCAAGGAGAATCTCCATTCCCTATTGGATGTGTGCGTGGGGGAACATTGCCACCAAGGATGAGGAAAAGGTTGAATTACTTAAAGTCGCCTTTGCCTGAGTCTTTAATACTCAGACCAGGTATCCTCAGGATATTCAGCCACCTGAGCTGTAGGACAGGGATGGAGAACAGAATAAACTCCCCATAATACAGGAGGAAGCAGTTAACGACCTGCTACACCACCTGGACACCCACAAGTCTATGGGTCCTCATGGGATCCACCCAAGAGTACTGAGGGAGCTGGCAGAGGAGCTTGCCAAGCCACTCTCCATCATTTATCAGCAGTCCTGGTTAACAGGGGAGGTCTCAGATGACTGGAGGCTTGCCAATGTGACACCCATCTACAAGAAAGGCCGGAAGGAGGATCCTGGGAACTACAGGCCTGTCAGCCTGACCTCCATACCAGGAAGATTATGGTAAGATTATGGAGTGGTTATGGGAAGATTACGGAGTGGTTAATCTTGAGGGCTCTCACAAGGCCTATGAAGGACAATCAGGGGATCAGGCCCAGCCAGCACGGCTTCATGAAAGGCAGGTCCTGCTTACCAACCTGATCTCCTTCTATGACCAGGTGACCTGCCTAGTGGATGAGGGAAAGGCTGTGGATGTTGTCTACCTGGACTTTAGTAAAGCCTTTGACAGCATCTCCCACAGCATTCTTGTAGGGAAACTAGCAGCTCATGCCTTAGACAGGTTTACTCTTCTCTGGGTAAAGAAATGGCTGGATGGCCAAGCTCAGAGAGTCGTGGTGAATGGTGTTAAATCTGGGTGGGGGCTGGTCACAAGCAGTGTTCCCCAGGGCTAGGCTTTGGAGCCAGTCTTGTTTAATATCCTTATTGATGATCTGGATAAGGTGATTGAGTGCTACCTCATTAAGTTTGCAGACGACACCAAGCTGGGCAGAGCTGTTGATGTGCTTGAGGGCAGGAAGGCTCTGCAGAGGGACCTGGACAGACTAGATGAATGGGCTGAGGTCAGTTGTATGAGGTTTAACAAGGGCAAGTGCCAGGTCCTGCACTTTCATCACAACAACCCCATGCAATGCTCTGGGCTTGTGGAAGAGTGGCTGGAAAGCTGCCCAGCAGAAAGGGACCTGGGGGTGCTGGTTGACAGCCGTCTGAATATAAGCCAGCAGTGTGCCCACGTTACTAAGGCGGCCAACAGCATCCTGGCCTGTAAAGGCCACACATGACAAATACTGTGGCCAGCAGGAGTAGGGGAGTGATGGTGCTCTGGTGAGGCCGCACCTCGAATGCTGTGTTCAGTTTTGGGCCCCTCACTACAAGAAGGATGCTGAGGTGCTGGAGTGTGCCTAGAGAAGGGCAACAAAGCTGGTGAGGGGTCTGGAGCACAAGTCTTATGAGGAGCGGCTGAGGGAACTGGGGTTGTTTAGTCTGGAGAAGAGGAGATTGAGGGGAGACCTTATCGCTCTCTACAACTACCTGAAAGGAGGTTGTAACAAGGTGGATGTTGATCTCTTCTCCCAAGTAACTAGCGATAGGATGAGAGGAAATGGCCTCAAGTTGTGCCAGGGGACGTTTAGATTGGAGATTAGGAAAAAATTCTTCACCAAAAGAGTGGTCAGGTATTGGAACAGGCTTCCCAGGGAAGTGGTGGAGTCACCATCACTGCAGGTTTTAAAAAAACGTGTAGACGTGGCACTTTGGGACATGGTTTAGTGGGTATGGTGGTGTTGGCTTGACGGTTGGACTTGATGATCTTAGAGGTCTTTTCCAATCTTAATGATTCTATGATTCTATGGTTTCTTCTTTTAGGATGAGGGAGAAGTTTGTCGTGGATTATTGACTGTGGCGGGACACCAGGGGCCCACAAAAGCCACTCTATCACTTCCCTTCTCAGCTGGACAGGGAAGAGAAGAAATAATGAGAAGCTTGTGGGTCGAGATAAAGACAGGAAGACATCAGTCAGCAATTACTGTCAAGTGCAAAACAGATTCTTGGGGAAATTAATTTAATTTAATTTATTGCCAGTCAAAATCGGAGTAGGATAATGAGAACTAAACCCAAATCTTAAAACACCTTCCCTCCACCCCTCCCTTCTTCCTGGGCTCAACTCCATTCCTGATTTTCTCTACCACCTCTCCCCAGGTGGCACAGGGGGATGGGGAATGGGGGTTGGTCACTTGATCACACCTTGTTTTCTTCCATTCCTTCCTCTTCAAGGGGAGGACTCCTCACACTCTTCCCCTGCTCCAGTGTGGGGTCCCTCCCATGGGAGACAGTCCTCCACAAATTTCTCCAACATGAGTCCTTCACACAGGCTGCAGTTCTTCACAAACTGCTCCAGCCTGGGTCCCTTCCATGGGGTATTGTCCTTCAGGAATAAACTGCTCCAACCTGGGTCTCCCACGGGGTCACAAGTCCTGCCAGCAAACCTGCTCCAGCATAGACTCCTCTCTCCATGGGTCCACAGGTCCTGCCTGGAGCCTGCTCCAGCACAGGCTTCCCACAGGGTCACAGCCTCCTTCGGGCATCCACCTGCTCCAGTCTGGGTTGCTCCACAGGCTGCAGGTGGAGATCTGCTTCACCATGGAGCTCCATGGACTGCAGGTTGACAGCCTGCCTCACCAGGGTCTTCACCACAGGCTGCAGGGGAATCTCCACTCCACTGCCTGGAGCACCTCCTCCCCCTCCTTCTTCACTGATCTAGGTGTCTGCAGAGCTGTTCCTCTTGCATATTCTCACTCCTCTCTCTGGCTGTCAATGCCGCCCGACAGTTTTCTTCCCCCTTCTTACATATGTTACCACTGTCACTGATGGTCTCGGCGTTGGCCAGCAGCAGGTCCACCTTGGAGCTGGCTGGCATTGGCTGTATTGGACACAGGGGAAGCTTCTAGCAACTTCTCACAGAAACCACCCCTGCAGCCCCCACTGCTACCAAAACCTTGCCATGCAAACCCAATACAAGTTCCTACCTAGTTCCAGAGGAAATAAGAGAATGTAATGATACCTTAGTGACAAAAGGCCCCAAAAAGTGTTATCACAACAGTCATGGTGGGGAATCAATTGACTTAATCTGACTTTAATTAATTGTATAATGAGCATATAATTTCACCCTCCTGCAGAACAGAACATATTAATTATGAGTACAAGAACAAAAACAATAAAATTAAAGGAAAATTAGAACTGTAATTTCCTTTCCTTCAAGTGCTAAATGGAGAAGGAAAAATAATGCAGTAGCTCACAGCTTTCTAGCTGGTGCCTGATTAAAAAGAAACCATACAAAAATCCTGACATAATTAGCTAAGCATACAGCACATTCATTTTTCTAATTTAAACCTTTTCTGGTTGCTTTGGGGTTTTTTTGGACACAGATTTCATTATCTCAAAAAATCTCTCATTTTAGCCCTTGCTGAAAAACTCAGTCTTGCTTCAAGGCAAACAAAGTAATGAGATGCAAAGGGCCTGTACATATACAGAGAAATTGAAGAGGAATTATTACAGGATGAAAATATTTTACAACTGTTTATTAGTTTGGTACACTTTAAAAGACCAGGGAATAGACTTGGCTAATTGAATATTCTCACGAGTCCTCTGGATCTAGAGAAAAGAGTGTTGAACCATCTTATTCTTGTCGATTATCTTAAGTCAAGACTGTTAACAAAGACAAAAAATAGGCACTTTTTCCAGACAACTGGTGTGACCAGTTACATCAGTCTCTTGTACTAAGATAACATCCATCCAGATATCAAAGTATACTTCGTCTTCCACCCACCCATTGTCTATGGTCAACAACACACTTTTGCTCTGCTTCTTCCCCTTTAGATATAAACAAGGATGCCTAACTTCTGGACGATGTAGTAAGTGTGGGTTCTGTTGAAATGGATCAGCAATTCTGCTGTGCAGCTCTATGAATGATTTCCCACAGATGGTATTTCCGGTATAAATGCATTGTATTATTACTTAACTAATAAATGTCACCTGAAATATCACCAAGGAAGCAGAAAACTTTTCCTGCACAAAATCACCTGGCACCCTGCACAATATTGTGACAAAGCTCTGGTCACCTAAGTAGCTACTCAAATCTCTGCAGTTAACAACTAGGACAGAAATGAACTTACCCAAACTAGTTTACTTGTGGCAATGCTAACACCTGCCACATCATAATTATTTTTAACCCAGCATAATTCTCCTCCTTCTCTACTCCCCACAAGTTGAGAGTCTCTCCTAATTTTCAGTGAAACAGATTTATGATAGGCAGCACCACACTTCTGTTCAGCAAAAAGAAGCGGACTACATACACACTTACCAATTTGTCCCAACTTTCAGTAGTAGATGACTGAATGACTTTTCTTACATCCCCATTAATCTTACATGTGTGACCCTGCAATCTACATGAAGATTAAAAAGCCGTTTAGGCTAACAATAGTGCTGACATATTAAAAAACACTGAAATAAGCTAAATCAGAAGTTACATAAACACTCATCACAAGTTTTTTATTTCCTGAAAGTGACAAATCTCTTTGGAACTTTCACTTTGCAATTATGGAAAGAAGGGGAATACCCCTTTCCTCACAGCTACAGTGCTTTGCTTTTGACCTAAGGAAATTATGCTGTCAAGAATCACAGATGACTTGACAGCAATTTGCCTCTTCTGTATCTGGCAAGTGGAAAACGGAAAGAAGGAAAAAATAGAAAGCATGCACGAAAGAAAAAGAAGCAGAACTAGCTATCAAAACTCTGAAATCAGGAGGTAAGACAAATAGATTAATGTACCTGCAAGACTTGTCTTGCTAGTGTGCAAAAATTTGATACTGTTTGCTGGGTTGTGGTAAAGGAGGTGAGAGTTATGCTTGGTTTTTTTGAACATTCACCACACAATAACAGACATTCCTGCCACCTAATATGGGATATATTGAATCCAAGTGACACAGCTGACAAAAAGAGTTATGTAGCTCCATGAGGTTGTGTACTTTATTGCTTACACTCGCTCCTGGGAAAGAGAAAAAAGGATCTCAATGGGCTGTAAATCTTCACTGACACTCCTCATGACATTGTCTCCTTGTATTAGGGAAAATGAAGGTGACATGTGGTACCTGCCTACCGTGAGTATGGCCAGCATGAGATGTTTCTGATGCTCAGCTGTCTGACACCTCCAGAGCAGACAGCCAGAATACAAGCATGGACTGAAGAGAGCAAAATTGCCAGTACACTTTCTCAAATACAAGTTTTGCTTCTCGTTGTCCACATGGCTGTAGGAAGTCTAAGGGAAAGGTTTTAAATTCTTTGCAGATTTACGCTAAAACAAAGGGCTTAGACTGAAAAAACATTGAAACATAAACCCCATTGTCTTTCTTTTTGATGAAGCAATCTGTAAAGGTCGCTGGAAAAAACCTTACAAACTAGCTCTATTCAATTTGCCTTGCAGTGACAGATCTAGCAGCTACCAAGTGACAGCACTGCCTCCTACCAATTGTCATTCTGTCAAAGAGTATGTGTCAGAAGGTGTAAGTTAGGCTGATTTAACCACAATGGGGACATCATGAAGGCATCCAGCTACCAATGTGATGAGTGTTGTGGCTGGATCGGGCAAGTTAGCAGGGAAACAAATACTGCTGTTTTTAAGCCTGCTGAGTCAGAATTAATAGGCTGCATTTAGGTGGTTTGGACTTCTTCTGCTTTCCTTTGGTGTTCCTGCAGTCTGATACCATCATTCACAGCTGACTGCAAAACAGATGCAGATCAAAAAAACCAACAAGAATTAAGTGCAAAAAGCACATTTCACCATTAATAAGTTTCTGACCATTACCTGTCACTATCAGGGTCTTTGATGGCACAGAAGATACTTTTGCCTCTATATCCACTTCTGACAGACCATCATAGTTCTATTTGTGGTCTAAAGTGTCCTGGCTTACAGTGAGTTATTTTAGAATGACTCAGACTGAGTAACTGTCATATTACCCAAACTTCTCTTCACAGCTACCAAGGTCAGCATCTTCCTGTGATCTTGTAGGTGTGGGAGGGAATAAGACTTTCTCTTCCTTGCTTAAGAAAAGGCCTCAAGACGTGTACTTCTTATGACACACCTTTTTACTGGTAAGACCTAGAAAAGCAGGAAATTAAGAGGGTTAAAACTGTGTAGTCCTGTTGTGTCATGTGAGATGGGATTGATTTTAAATGATTGGCCTTTCACACATTCCTGTTAGCAATTTTTTCATTTCCACTTTAATGTTGTTTGACTACTGTGTTACTAATGCCATTAGCTCTGCTGCTGGAGCATACTGTCATGCACGCCACAGAGTTTCATACATGTATGGCATTACAAGCATGACAATTTGTCATCTGCTCAATTTAAAGCATATTTACAAGAGATTACACAAGCTAGGAAAGTTTATCCATCTTTCTTTCAGAGATTAGATTTGCCAGGCAAAGCCAAGAATAAATGTATCCTATGCATAGGGAAAGGCTGTCAGTTGTTTAAACAAGTCAACGTAGAGTTGTTTCCTGACAGCACTGTGTGCTTAAGCTGTGGTGTATCAGGCAGCTGAAAACAAACCAGCTAATTACTATCTATGTGCAATGCAGAGTTCTGATCTAGAAGATGCAGTACCAACGTAAAAGCAGCTTTGTACTTCTATTTATCATAGCAGACTGCAATAATAGCAAGATTTCTAGTTCTGTTTAGTACTGTTCAAAGTAATTTTTAAAGTCATTCCCATTGTTCTTTTTTATACAGTGTTGAAACTGAGGCACAGAAAGGTCATCTTTAGTAGGATTATTGATACAAAAAAGAATAGATCATCTCCTTAGACCCAGTGAACTACCATAGCCATTCAGCATTATTTTTCCAGTACTCAGTGTACATTGGTTGACAAACCTCAGGCTTCAAAGTTCAAAGAATATCAGAATATGAGTATCACAACAATTATCTAAAACTTTGAAGCCTTGTAGTTTCAGGAAAAATGGTGTTACTCCTGAAGAATAACAAACTTCCTTCTACAATGCCTGGTACTTATACCTCCTATTTACAAGTCTATCCTAACTGTTTCTGAATGTTAGCGGAAAAGGGCATTGAGAATACTTTCATTATCACTATTTCGTATGATTTGTTCATATAAGCTGCATTTCAGACAACTTTAAATTGTATAGACAGACTGTTAAAATAATCAGACAAAACAGATGTTAAAAAGAAACAAGCTGCAAAGCAGTGTAATTGTTCATGTCATGCTTATATAGCTCCCATTTATGAAGTACACAACCATCTCAAAGATGTTAATGAACTTTGCAGTTCCATTACAAGATAAAGAAATATTATTATCCCAATTTTACAGACATGATTCCACACCAGGAAGATTAGATACTTGCATATGTTTATCCAGGACATTTGAGGTAGACCAAGTAATGGCTCACCTAAAAACTATGTGTTGCGCTTAGAATGGAGTTTTAAAAATACTAATCAGGGGTTACAAAACAGGTTTCCACAGCACACTAACTTCCTGTAACTGCCATCCACATTGTATGCTTTGGTTGTGGCCTCTCTTGTTTCCAGTCCTTCAAGCTTTCTAAGTACGTTTTCATAGAAATTAATGGCCTTAACATCTTTCCTTCACTAGAGTGGAAAAGGAGATCCTGAATGAAGCTAGCAATAGCATTCTGTACATATGGAAATCTGGAGAGACAGGATTTTGAAGGTGAAAGGAAGATACAGTAATGAAGGCAAGAGGGAGTAAAGGGAATGAGAGCACTCACAATGCAAACTCCAAACACAGGACAAATTTAAAAAAAAAAAGAGGTATGGTAGAGTAAAAATGTAATGCCTATGTAATTTTCTTAAACCAATTTGCTTGTCCCAGTGACTAACTTACCTGCCTTCCAACAATGACTGGTGGGTGTTTGCAAGTCCATCTAAACTTGTGTTTTACCATTTTTTGTTTTAATGCTTTACATAACAAAATTTTGACATGATAATAAGGCTATGGTGAGCAGCACACAATATTCCTTTGTTCCCTTTATACAAGGTCAACTGAAGTGTCCCCAAGAGATAGTCAAATACACCATGTCACACCTCTCACCACAGCTTGGAGCGCTCAATCACTTTCAGGAATATTCTTACCATGGAGTACACAGAGCTAAGTATGCTTTATGCTTGATCTGAGATTTGGGATATTACAGAACATATTCCAGGCATGTTTTCAACAGGCTCACACAGGTTCTGCTTTGTACAGTTTCTGCATGTATATTTTATGTATATATAGCTATATAGTGGTGAATAATTCAAAGAGCAGGATACACTTACTACAAGGGAGATGTGATGTGCTCATTTGATCTGCTTTGGTAAAATTATTTTCCATCACAAAATTTGCAGCAATGATGTTAATTTGAAATATTTAATACTATGCAGAGACATCAGCATGTATTTTCCTTTGAAAAATATGATATCAGTTTAAAATGATGACACTAAGGCCAAAATTGTTTAAACTAGGTTTAACATGAGCTAGGAAATTTTTGCAAAAGTTAACACCTTTTCAGCATCCTGTATACTCTATACACTTTTAAGTGTAAGCTTGGTATAAAACCCAGTGCATAAAAATAACATTATGGAGTTCTATTTCCCCAATGATTCTTTGTACAGTTTGGCTGAATTTAGAAGTCAGAAGAGGCACACAGACGTGCATACATACACAGACACTATAACTAGCTGTGCTGCAAATTCTATATAATCACTTGGTTTTTTCTTCTTATGTCATCCTTTCCCCCTTTAGCAAAGTAACAGCAAAATGGAACTCTATTTTGCTGATAACTCATGAAACAGGAGGAGAAACAGCTGAGTCTCTAACCTGGAATTAAGATTCAGTGTCTTTGATATTAGTATTTAATATGTGATTCGTTACCTCTATTCAATAATGTGATGGGACTTCTAAGGGCAGATAAAGACAGAGGGCTTGTCGGGTATGTGTACAGATGGGAATTCTTTCTGGTTGTGTTTCTCGTTGGCTAATATGAGCCAGCTCTGGTCCAGAAGCCGTATATAGCCATATTATCAGAATATTGTGGCCAAAATATGCATTTCCTCTGCTGTATTCTAACAGGGTACTTAAAGATTGTAAATAAGATATATTTGCTCAGACACTGTACTACATATGACTCGTGGATGAGAGCTAGGTTACACCTATCCACTTCAATTTCTGAGCAGAACAAACTAATGCAAGTGTATTTGTCAATGTAAATCTGCAAGTGGTTTCATAAAACCAAATTAAAAGAACCATTATATTCCATTAATCTAACTGCATAACACAGACAATACAGTTTCAGTTAAGTGTTTGCTACGTCATTCACATATTTTCTGGTTGTGTGATAATGAGTCTTTCTAGGATGCTACCCAGCTTTAGTCTAAAGAAAAAGTGAGGAATACTTCCTGCATGGTTACTTCCATAATAAAACTTTAACACCATACCACATATGACTAAAAGCCTGAAGCCTTAGGCCCTTTATTCTTGTATCGGTTAGATTAAAAGCACTTCTGTCAGAAATAGGTCTCATATAGGTACTTACATCCTGTGTTCAACTCACCACTTACTTACCCCTCAGCCTGTGTTTACTAGCAGAAGGCCATTACCCATAGGGACTGAAGGTAAATGGTCATTACCAGCAATCAAGTGAATAATCTCCTCCCTATGCCTAAGTGAAACAAAAGTTACAAGTGCTTTTGAGAGAAGTTATCAGACAAGGCATTCTGTTTGATTGGATTCTCTGTCATCACAGTAAAGACTAGATCCATATTGCACCTGGTATTTGACAGAATTTGACAAGCAACCTGGACTGTTCGTCTGATCCCTGGCATCTACGAGTCTTCCACTGTACCTTTTATGTCTTAACTTGTGCTGCTTAACCACAAATCCTTCCTTTCTTTCTAGCTATTGCAAAGCCAGTAAAAGTGTGTAATCATACTTCTGCAGTATAATCTTCTTCTGAAGTCATTAGGGGTATCAGCACACACAAAATCTTAGAATACAGTGTAGATGAATGAAATAGCTACAGACTCACTGCAGTCAGACCCCCCAGCCCAGTACACTCATTAACAACACTCTTGAAAATTACCAAGTGCTTAGAAATAACCTAGAAACTAAACATGAAAAATGTTATTACAGGACATATCACTTTTCCTAAACAGAAGAAATTGTCCTAAAACTTACAGTTTCTATTGTTACCTGATTTTAAAAGACCACAGGGACAAAAATGTTAACCACAACCAAAAAATTCCTGTGGTTGGGAATGCTCCTTGATATACAAGCTAGATCTTTATCTTAAATCTCTATTACTGCTAGCGAAACTTCATTAAACCACAATAGATAATTCTTCATCTACTTTGGCATACAAAGTGTACATAGCTTATCTTTTAACCAGTCCTTTTTTTATAGTCTCCTTTTATCTTTCATTCTCAATCTCATGGTACCATTCCATATTTTCTATACAACGCTGATAGAAGAGTCCACAAATTAAAAGTATTTCCATTGATGCAGTTGGCATGTGTTTCAGGTGCATGATCTTCCTCGGCAAATATAAAAGAACTACTCTTTTCTGTCTCCATAATCCATCTTCCACCCAAGACTTATGAAATCATTGCTCTTTACTGACGAACAAGTAGAAAAGTGTATCAAGAAAAGAAGTTCTTTATGGGACGCTTTTCCTTTCCCTCATAATTAATTCCACTGGGCTCCCATCCTTCATTGAAGTTAATGTCCCAAAGAAATATGAAATCTTTATGCTTGGCTTAAAAAAAAACAATAAAAAAGAACTCAGTATCTTGTTTTGTTCTTCAAAAAGTGCAGACAACGCTTTTTTGCAAATTGACACTCACTGTCAAACACCATTCTCCTGGGGCAAGATCAAAACAATACAGCTAGATATATGTACCTGAGCTACAAATGGAGTTTGTGTATCCAGGTGCTGGATAAGGTAAGTAGAGAAAGGAATTGCTAAGTAGCAGAATGTCTTATTAAATCTTGGAAATCATTACACTTTATCCCTTCTCCTCCAGAAAAAATGTATTGCCTCCGAAACATTCAAATATTAAGTGTCGTTGGGACGCATTTGTTTCTCTCTGAGGGGACTACTGTAAAATCAACACAACCAAACCATTTGGTTAAGGAAACAAGAGCTACCAAATGACAGCGGCTGTCTAAAGCCTTGGCTCCTGCTTCTGCTCCTCCCTCGGCCACTGTGCGTTGCCCTGTGCAAGCCACTCGCCAGGCCCCACGCAGCCCCCGAAAGGAGGTGCCCCATGGCAGAGGGCGTCCCTGGGAACCAGCCCCCCAACAGCAGCACAGCCCTGGCTGATCTCCAGCCACCACCCCAGGAGAGGTAATAATGCTCTGGGCGGAGTTAAATAGGGCTGCATTAAAGACCATTAATGCCCCCGGGGCTCTGACATCTCCCTTAGTTTGTTTCTACCCCAGCCAGCTCTCCTGTTCAGTAGATAATCATACTCAAATCATACTCAAACAGCCTCTGAACAACGGTCAAAACCAGCTCAATAACTTCCAATATTACATTCCACTTCAATAAGTTGCTGATGTAAATTAGCAAAGCAAAAATTATCACTACTGTGTTATACACTAATAAACACTTGGGTAAAATTCCTTTCTTCATGCTGCTGTCTGTTTCTTATAGTACTAGACATTTTCATTTCATTTCTCCCTCCAAGCATATATAATTCAGCCACTTATGGTGGGAGAGGCTGGAAATCATCCAGCAACGAGCAGAACTATTCCACAAGTAGGGAAAGACCAATTAGGTCAAAAGCAGTTGGAGAGGATCCCACTAGCTTTTGGCCAAAAAGAAAAAAAAAAAGAAGGTAAGAAACAGGTTCAAAACCCAGACACTAATTTTCCTGTCTGAGGTGGCTTCATTCTTTTGTCATTGTTCTGGTGCGCTGAGGACCTTAAATATCTTCTTTTCTCTCCATTTAACATTGCAGGTGAAGAAAACCCAGTGTATGAGCAAAAAATATCTGAACAAAGTTAATTAGCATCTCTTCTTTCATTGCCCTACATGTCTTAAGACATTTGTAGATGATGAAGTCATCCATCATTAAAACTATCTGTGTGAATGTAAATTATGGCAGAAAGTTGGTTCTTATGACTTCTGTTGCTTGTGGCTGTATGATACATTCCTTAAGGTTGCTAGTGCTAATGTGTAAGAACAGAAAGACTCTTCTAGAGCAACCACATAGGATACAGTCAGCTACTCTCTTAGTAAACCTGTGGAAGAACATATATCCATTATTTATGCCTCATAAAGCTGCACAGAAATTATTCTATAAAAATGTGGTAATTATGTTTAGTAAATTCTGGTCAAGAGGTCAGTCTTTTCACAATTTTACAATGTATGCACTGTGCAACAGTCTGCATTTCCATACCACAAGCTGTTAACAGCTGGAAAACTTGTCAAAGATCTACATTCCCTTTCCAGGCCATTAATGAGGCCTCTGTCCTGGCCTTGCAAAATGCTGCTGGAAATATAATTGTTTATGTAGTAATTTCAAATTGTGCAGAAAGATTGGAAAGATTGGAAAGATTCCAGTCATTTGGAACAGCAAAAATAGTGGGAGTGAAAAATGCTACATCAGACCCTCACAATGTGACAGGGTTGATTTTCATATATTATTTTTCATTTAAGCAGGTGAAGCAATTGTTACCCTGAGGGAACTGTGCAGTTAAATAAGGTACATTCAGTAAATATTTTAAAGTACCAGATGGAGAAGGGCCAGAAGGTACCAGTCACTCAACAGTATCACAGAATGAGGACATAGCTTGTTCTAAACTGCCCCTCTAACAGTTTTATTGCTGAGGTGACTCAGGCAACTCCACAGGAAATGAGAGGATGGAAGCTTTTTTCTAATATGCTTGGTTTTGGCAGGCGAAAGGCTGCCACTTTAAAATTGAAGAAAAATGTAGTGGGGTTTTTTATTATTTTAACAGAATGTTTAGAGGAAATAAGGCAGCCAAGCAGGAAAGAAGAATTTGATGCCCAATGAAAGAAACAGCTGATGGAGAATACTGAGGATCAGAAAGCCATTCCATAACTGAGACTTCTATCCCTGTAAGAGAAAAATCAGGCATTGGACATGAACACATCAACTGACAAGCAGATGTAGGGATTGTCAGATGAATTTTTTTCCCCAGGCTCCATCACCAAATTTGCACATCTGTGTACAAGAGGAAACTCTTGAAAGTACGGGGGGAAAAAAGGAAGCCGGAAGAATTCATTTTTAAAGACCTATTTACCATTGGCAACGAAAAAGCAACAAGTACCGGTATCTTGGTCATGGAAAACCTCACAACTGCAATACACTTCTTTCTAGTGAGAGGTAACAACGAAGGATAATTAAACCTCAGAGGCATTTTTTTGTCTTGTGCAATTTTTCTTTGAGTAGAAAACAAGCTTTGAGTCTGCCCCAAGACGCTTTTAGGTTTGCTATAGCCACAAATGCAGACAACAAATAAAGACACTGCATTGATCTGCTCCTCTGTTTTATCAGAGAAGGCACCTTAATATTCACTGGGGACAAAGCATTGACAAAAAAGAAAAGAAAAAGAAAAGAAAAAGCTGCCATTTCTATACTTAATGGAATAAGAGACAATATTTTCAAGAAATGCAGTGTTTTATTTTAAAACATCAGTTGAAGCAGCCCTGTGAATATGTGTATTTGCATGAATAACAGCTGCTTGCTAGCTTTCATTTGGGAAATATTCCTTGGGGTGTTCATACAAAGTGATGCAAAAGAGCTAAACCAGAAGCCAAGTAAGTTATGTGTAAATTATTTTTTAAATGCTGTAAATACTTGGTTCTGGAATCAGCAGCAGTACAACAGAAGTATTTGCTTTTACAGTGTTGATTTCCATGCATTTGGAATGATCACCACACCTCACAGTTTAAAAGGCCTTCCAAGGAGCTGAGGTAAAGCAACTTTCACAGTGTTTAAGTCCCACACCATAAAGCCTTTCTTGTTACACAGACCGCCTTCTATATCCAAGAATCATATAACCAGTTAGGGAGACACACACACTTCTTTCCTGGAGAGTAGCAACTGTTAAACTGTACATAACCTCACGATGTTTTATCACAGCAGGTATCTTCTACAACCGCTATAAAACATTGGCCCCATTTAGGCCAATGCAGCATTGTAGCACTGTGGCCTTTGGGGGTTGGGATTTCATACTCTGAACTACTCCAAGTGCATGACAGTCTTTCCAGCTACAGAGTTTCTGTGGGTGCTTCATGGCGAGGCAGTCTGGGATCATGCCTCAACCACTTCCCAAATTTTTGTTAGAAGGGGACCCAGAAATATGCCACTTACTCTCCTCTTTCATTGTGGCCTGGTTTCTGGTGTCAGGACCAGAGGACAGACAAGCGGGGAGGCAGAAGTCACAGACTGCAACACCTTGCACAAAATGCCCTTGTGCACAAGGTAACTGCAGTCCTTAGTAATTTTAATGTGCCTTGAATCAGGTCTTTTCTTTGAGAACGCCTTTGGACATGAATCTTGTCCTTTTCCCTTTAACAGGTGTTTGAACGTTCCTGAAAATGGTGATAAATAATATTGGTCTTGAAGACAAGACAAATGACAGATTTTAAAAGATCTCTCTCTTTGCAGTATAAAAAGGGGTTTTATACAAAATATATTTGATTTTCAAAGATGTCAAGCAAACCAAAAACTGCCTTCAGAAAGAGCCATATGGATTCAGAATTTCAGGAAAGCAGGCTTTATGTTATTTGAATGGTAAGTCCTGAATTTTGAAGTGCTCTTCATGGATATCTTCAGGGAGTTATATAATTATACACAGTTAGAAGACAATCTATGGGACTGTATTCTACATTTGTGATTCTTTTATAACCTTTAATCTATCTTTTTTGCTTTTGTTACAGCCAAATGAATGAAATAATTATTTAATGGTACTTTTGTTTCTGTTGCATTTTTTGTTTATTCATTTTTATTTAATTAATTATTTTGTGGTGGGTTGACCCTGGCTGATGCCAGGTGCCCACCAAAGCAGCTCTATCACTTCCCTTCTCAGCTGGACGGGGGAGAGAAAAAATAATGAGAAGCTTGTGAGTCAAGATAAGGACAGGAAGACATCAGTCAGCAACTACTGTCACAGGCAAAACAGACTCAACTTGTGGAAATTAATTTAATTTATTGCCAATCAAAATCAGAGTAGGGTAATGAAAATTAAAACCAAATCTTAAAACACCTTCCCTCCACCCGTCCCTTCTTCCTGGGCTCAACTTCATTCACAATTTTCTCTACCACCTCCCCCCAAGCAGAAACATGTTGTTTCTTCGGCTCCTTCCTCCGCAGGGGGAGGACTCCTCACACTCTTCCGCTGCTCCAGCATGGGGTCCCTCCCATGGGAGACAGTCCTCCACAAATTTCTCCAACATGAGTCCTTCCAGAAAACCTGTTCCAGTGTGGCCTCCTCTCTCCACGAGGCCACAGGTCCTGACAGGAGCCTGGTCTAGCACAGGCTTCCCACAGGGTCACAGCCTCCTTCGGGCATCCACCTGCTCCAGTGTGGGGTTCTCCATGGGCTGCAGGTGGAGATCTGCTTCACCAGGGTCTTCACCCCAGGCTGCAGGGGAACGTCTGCTCTGGTGCCTGGAGCACCTCCTGCCCCTCCTTCTTACTAACCTTAGTGCCCGCAGAGTTGTTCCTCTTTCATATTCTCACTCCTCTCTCTGCAATTGAGCAGTTTTGGGTTTCCTTCCCCCTTATTAACTATGTTACCCCAGAGGTTCTACCACCATCACTGATGGGCTCGACGTTGGCCAGTGGCAGGTCCATCTTGGAGCTGGCTGGCATTGGCTGTATCTGACACAGGGGAAGCTTCTAACAGCTTCTCACAGAAGCCACCCCTGCAGCCCCCACTGCTACTAAAACTTTGCCATGCAAACACAATACATTTATTTATTTATTTATTTTGTCCAGGAAACAGTTTACCAACTTTTGGAAGTACAGAGACAGCCTGGGGGTTCTTTCAGCTGCACACAGTCCCGGCATCAAAAGGATATTTTCATGGAATAAAGTTGCCAGGAGGCAAATGCTATATATGGACCCTCTGGTTCCATAATGCTGTAATGATAAGAAAAGTCACTGTGGCATATTGTGCTGAATACTAAACATTCCTTACCTACCCTTGTTAAAGTGCAAGGAACTGATGCTGCTGGTTTTCAAAAGGGAAAAGATATTTTGCCCTTTCTTCTTGGAAATGCACTGAAAACCTTCCTGTTAATTATATCTGTGGTGGAGCAAAGAGTGGAAAATTCTGAGCAGATCTACATTATGCACATGAAATATAGTTTGCCTATTTTAATTAAATAAGTTCTAAATATAACCCGCTTTAATTCCAGAAACTAATTAAAAATGTAATTAGTTAACATTGCTGTGTGACATCATTAACTAAATTGTTCATGTAAAAATGCAAACAGCCCTATAGGAAACTTGGTGTGTTTACTAGGATCCTTCTATGAAGTTAATGATGAACACTACAATGGTGTTCTGCATGCAAATAAATATACCCACTGGAAGTCTTTTTGGCATTTTCAGGATGGTATTGCCTATATAAAAAGTTACAACAATATAAAGTAGTGGGGTAATAAAGCCCTTCAGTTATCTTGATAAAATTCTCGCTTCTTCTAGTATGGTTTTTTTTTTCCCCAGTTTAGCTTGCATTACTTTGGGAACACCTTAAGCTAAGCTAAACCAAACTAAAGTGCCTATACAGAGGATAAAACTAGCTATGAATGACTTACTGATACTACAGTGGAGTCACGGTGCTGAGTGCATACAACAGGAATTACATCAAAGTTAACACTGGCTGATATCATCACACCAGTCACTACAACACATACGCAAAGCCTGTAGCTGTAATAGAAATCCTATGCTATAGTCTCATAAATCTTCTATGATTTTTCTAGTTCCTGTTTTTCTTCATTGGTCTGGATTGTGGCTGCACGTCTTTCTCTTACCTGTGTTTCTGTCCCGAGCTATCATCTGCCTAATTACCTGTACTCTAGCAGTGCTTCTCTCCCTGCCCAGAAAATAGCCGGTGGATTTGAAGAGGGTGATGGCTTGATGAAGGACCTCATCTGCAGGACAGAGAAGGAGGCATTCCAAAACTGCCTTGAACTGAGGTTGGATGTTGCTCCCCACATACAGTTCTGAGTCCAGTGGACAAAAAACAGTCAAGGTATTATTTAACTTCCTAGCTGCAATTATGCCAGTTTAATATCTCATAAATACAAACCCTGGTTTCAGTTGCTGACAGTATCCATTTTTTTCTATTGCTCTTTTCTTGTTTGCCTTTTTACATTGGTCCAAAGACAGCATCATAGAGCAAGAATTCCTTATTAACTTTACTCATACAAATTCATTTTCCTACAAACCTGATATGAAAGCAACAGAACACAGACAACTAAGTATTCAGTAGGGTGTATATATACACCCACTCACATGTAAAACAAAGGTAAGTTCATTGCTCTTTGTAATATGGTGGCTTTTTCTGCTCAGAGATTATACAAGCATTTATACAAGCAGTACTCCCACAGTCAATGCAATCTTCTGCTTCTGTACATTGTCATATGCACAACTTGCAATTAATTTTACTTCAGTTTAATTACAAAAATGCATTACAAAAATGTGGAAGTGAGCTCAAGAGGAGAAGGCACATGAATATCTGAATCGATCTGAAAATATGAATGAAAATTTGCAGGAAATTTATGTGCATTATTGGCTCAGCTCTGTTCAGCACAGAGTCGTTCTTTAATATTTCTAATCACTGTTTTGTCATAAGAATTATTTTTCTTATTAAAATAATACCCTGCTTAATATCATGTCCTATTTTACACTTTCTTTTACATATATTTTGGTAATAAATATGAGGCAAACTAGAGTGAATTCTAAGAACAGCTGTGATTTGAGGGACACAGGAAAGATGATTTTTCTGAAGCAAGTTTGCCACAAGAACAGGGTCACATTCTGAGCCCTAATGCTGCTTCATGTTAGGCATCCTAGTTAAACAGAGAGAACATTATCTCAAGTGGTCAGCTGACAGTGCTTCTAAATGAAGTGGTATGAAACCCTTCAGCTGGCTGTTATGCTCAATATCTTCCTGGATATATTAGGATGCTGGCAATGACATGTCAGAAGCATCTCAGAGAAGGGAATATAACTTCAAAGTGTTTCCCCCCAAAATATTGGAATTCATGGGATGAAATTGAGCTAAGAGAACTTTAGGAATATTATTGAGAAAATCATCATAACTGTGTGAGGAAGTGTAAGGACAACTCTCCCAGGGGAAGGATGGATAGTTCATCATTTGGGTGCCTAGCATAGACAAAAACAACATTGGAATCCTCTTGAAGGGATGGTGAATAGAATAAAACTAAGAATAAAAAAAAAAAGTAGAGAAAACAAAGAACCTTGCACAGACAAAAAATACCAAGGAACAAGTATTCCTAAGGAAAAACACAATGGCTTAGAGAGTTATGATGTCTGAAAGCAAAGGTAGGATATTTGGTTCCTGAATGCACATGAGCAGATGATCTCAAGAGGCCCCTTCCAACCGAAATGATTCTGTGATTCTGTGGCTTTAATCCTTCCCTGTGGACATGCATTTCGCTTCAGAGATTCAGTAGGACACACTGCTGTATTATAATGAGTTATATTATGCTCATTTGGTCACATGGAGAATTAAATATTGACATATATCTCTATCTAACTGCTCATGCATGAAAGAAGACTATAAATAGCCACCAGTGAATTAAAATGGGAACTTAGGTGAATCTTAAGCAATACTTAAATTTAGTACAGAAGTTAAAGTCACAGTAGCTCATTTTATTTTCCCTCATTTCTAGGGATAAGTATATGGATGAAGCATGGGAAGTTGCCGATTTAGGGTTATTGCCCATCTTTGTAAGTACTCAAACTGTGTTTTGGCGTGACATTTGAGATGGTCTTTGTCAAAGACCTGAGTGCACCAACAGGTGCCAATTGCCCTGACCAGCCTGTACCCGCCTTCTTCTTCAGTCTTACTGTGCAACTTCTCCCCTGTCACATCACAATTCTTGGGATCTGTCCTGCTACAGTGCCCTTTGAACCAGGCTTTTGTGAAAACAGCTAAGCTGTAAGAAAAAAATGAGAGAAGACCCACCTTGAGCCTCCATCTGTGCACCCTACACCCTTTGGCTCCAGAGCAGCACCTGAGCTCATGCCCTGGCCCCTGGTCCTTGCCTGAGCTACACTGTAGGTATGCCATGCCCTACCATGTACCTTGCCAGCCTGACTTTATTGACCTGACTCCCTGGCTTGAACCTGGGCCCCCATGGGACGGTGCCCTTGTCAGGGAGGTCACTGTGCTGCTTTGCTGTCAGCTCGTCTTCCCTTGTGGGGCAGTCCCCTTGCTGCTCCCTTGGTAGTGTTGTGTTGAGAGCAGAAAAGGCAAAATAAATCTGGGATCTAGACAGCTGTCTGTGAAAAAGGTGCATTTCTGTAACTGTTATGATTCATGGCAGTTAGTGTCAATGTTGTCCACAGACAGGTGTTTCAATCCTAAAATTTTTGGCCAACAATTTCAAAAGAAGGGAGATTGCTTTCTTCATTCCTCTTCTAGACTATTACCTGTATTCTTCCTAGCTAAACAGATGATGGTTTATCTTTTCACAAGTTCTAGTCAGGGGCTAAAATAACTATTGTTCATGGAAAGTAAGTATAGAACTTTAATCTCCATAGAATCACAAAGGAATCATATAAATGGAATGTATGTCATCATTACAGCCATTAAAGAAACATGTAGAAGGTTCATAGATTCATCTACTTTTTCAGGAAACACGAAGTCATTCCTTCTTCATTTGATTGACAATTTTCATAGAATCATAGAATAGTTTTGGTTGGAAGGGACATTTAAAGGTCATCTGGTACAACCCACCTGCAATGGGCAGGGACATCTTCAACTAGATTGGGTTGCTCAAAGCCCCGTCCAACCTGACCTTGAATATTTCCAGGAATGGGGCATCTACCACCTCTCTAGGCAACCTGTGCCAGTTTTTCATCACCCGCATGATGATGAAAAATGTCTTCCTTATATCTTGTCTCAATCTGCCCTCTTTTAGTTTAAAACCATTACCCCTTGTCCTGTCTCAACAGGCCCTGCTAAAAAGTCTGTCCCCATCTTTCTTATAGGCCTCCTTTAAGTACTGGAAGGCTGTAAGAATGTCTCCCTGGAGCCTTCTCTTCTCCAGGCTGAACAACCCTAACTCTCTCAGCTAGTCCTCATAGGAGAGGTGCTCCATCCCTCTGATCATTTTTGTGGCCTCCTCTGGACCCTGTCCAACAGGTCCATGTCTTTCCTGTGCTGAGGGCTCCAGAGCTGGATGCAGGACTCCAGGTGGGGTCTCACCAGAGTGGAGTAGAGAGGCAGAATCACCTCCCTCAACCTGTTGGCCATGCTTCTCTTGATGCAGCCCAGGATACGGTTGGCCTTCTGGCTTGCAAGCATCCATTGCTGGTTCATGTCCAGCTTTTCATCTACCAGTAACCCCAGGTCCTTCTCAGCAGGACTGCTCTCAATCCCTTCATGCCCCAGCCTGCAGCCTGTACTGATACCAGGGGTTGCCCCGACCCAGGTGCAGGACCCTGTACTTGGCCTTGTTCAACCTCATGAGGTTCACACAGGCCCACTCCTCAAGCTTGTCCAAGTCCCTCTGGATGGCATCCCATCCATCAGGAGTGTCAACTACACCACTCAGTTTGGTGTTGTCTGCAAACTTGCTCAGGGTGTACTCGATCCCACTGTCTATGTCACTGATGAAGATATTTAACAGTACTGGTCCCAATACAGACCCCTGAGGGACACCACTTGTCACTGATCTCCAGCTGGACATTGAACTGTTGACCACTACCCTCTCAATGCGACCATCCAACCAAGTCCTCATCCACCCAACAGTCCACCCATCAAATCCATCTCTCTCCAATTTAGAGAGAAGGATGTTGTGGGGGACCGTGTCAAAGGCCTTACAGAACTCCAGATAGATGACATCCATAGCTCTTCCCTTGTCCAGTGATGTGGTCACTCCATCATAGAAGGCCACTAGGTTGGTCAGGCAGGACTTGGCCTTGGTGAATCCATGCTGGCTGTCTTGAATATCCCGTCCTGCATGTGCCTTAGCATAGCTTCCAGGAGGATCTGTTCCATGATCTTCCCAGGCACAGAGGTGAGGCTGACAGGTCAGTAGTTTCCAGGGTCTTCCCTGTTACCTTTTTTAAAGATGGGTGCAATGTTTCCCTTTTTCCAGTCACCAATTATGTAATTATGTATTACTCTGAGAGTTTTTGTTGGTTTTGATGTATCTTAACTGCACAAATGTGATGTATTTAGAAGATTTTGTTGAACAGCACCATAAAAATTAAATGCATTCTTATTAAAGTGTTACCTCTACTGCTATCTACTGAAAGCTTGATGGGATATTTTCATGAATCTCCCTGTGGGTTTCCAATTGGCAATAAATTGTAGTGCTGTTTCCTCACTTAAAAGATGCCTGCAAACTTCCACTGTTTGGCAGTAGATATTATTGTTGTTATCACATTCATCTGAATAAACCACCAGCTATAGAAAATAACAATACTTTGTTGTAACATTATCTTTCATGCCATGTGTTAAGAACACCACTCATGGTGTTTCTCTCTCACTAATCGATTCTTGAGTTTAATTATCATAAGGGTTTTTTTTACTGTAAAATAAGTCACAATATAGGCATACTATAGGCGGAATCAGGAACTGAGTTCAACAATCATCATCCCTACATAGTTTAAAAGCATTAAGAAAAATACCTGCCTTTACAGGGATATGATTTTGTTGAGTTAAGCTCAACAGAGTATACAGATATTTTCATAACTTTCATAGAAGCTGTATGGCCCCTGAAAACTCTGTACTTTTTGATTTGAACCTTTCTGATACACGTTAAGCAAACATTATGCTTAACCTAAGCAGAGTTTTTGTTCGTTTCTTTCCTTAGAGGACCAAAACAATGAAAATTATCTGTATGGAGGAAATCCGATCCCCATGTTCTCAGACTCAGTCTGAACCTGAATTCATCCTCAAATATTCATACATGTAGTGCAATGGGCTTACTCATGATATTGTACAAGCAGTATTTAGCTCAGCTCTAGGATACCCAATTCAAAATATTGAAATAAAAGCAGGATTATTATAGGTATAGTTTTAGAAATAAAGAAATTGAAACAGAGGTGTAATCACCTATCCAGGTGGTGAAAGTAGAACTCAGGTTTCCTGAGCAGAGTTAGTTGAATGATTGTCTGCACTGCAGGAAAATTCTACCTTTTAGGAAAGCAAGCTGTCTACGTTTTGAAGGAATAGAAGGAATTGTAAGGATTTCCAACTATGGAGAAATAAAATTCAAAACGGAATTATAGAAATGTTGCACTAGAATTTTTGCTTAAATAAAACAGGATGGTGTGAACCCAAAGTCCAAGGCCTCCAGTCTCAACTAAGGCTCCCAGTGCTTCTAATTTCCAAGCTACTCCCCATACCTAATGGGAGGCAAAAGGAGTAAAAGCCATGCAACAAGTCCTGAGATACTTGGGTTACAAATGAGCTAGACTATTTCAAAATCTTGAGGACATCAGATACAGAATGACACACATTCTAGCTGCCTATCTCAAGATACAACTCAGATCCTAAAGGTAGAAAACCTGATAAAAAATGGATAACCTGCAGAGCCTCATCTCAGGCAGACCTTTGACCAATTTCAGGTGCTTTGCAGGTCGAGGGAGGTGATTCTGCTCCTCTACTCCACTCTGGTGAGTCCCCAGCAAGAGTACTGCCTCCAGCTCTGGAGCCCTCAGCACAGAAAACACATGGACCTGTTGGAGAGGGTCCAGGGGAGGGCCACAAAAATGATCAGTGGGATGGAACACATCTCCTGTGAGGACAGACTGAGAGAGTTAGGGTTGTTCAGCCTGGAGAAGAGAAGGCTCCAGGGAGACATTCTTACAGCCTTCCAGTACTTAAAGGGTGCTTATAGGAAAGATGGGGACAGACTTTTTAGCAGGGCCTGTAGTGACAGGACAAGGGGTAATGGTTTTAAACTAAAAGAGGGTAGATTTAGACAAGATATAAGGAAGACATTTTTCACCACCATGTGGGTGGTGAAACACTGGCACAGGTTGCCTAGAGAGGTGGTAGATGCCCCATCCCTGGAAACATTGAAGGTCAGGTTGGAGGGGGCTCTGAGCAACCTGATCTAACTGAAGATGTCCCTGTCCATTGCAGGTGGATTGGACTAGATGACCTTTAAAGGTCCCTTCCAACCCAATAATTCTATGATTCTATGAGGCTATGATTACTATAGAAGGTTCTCAGTTTGCTAATCTGTGGCACCAGGAGCTATGCTTCAGAGCAAGATGAACACAACTATCAAAAACTACTTTGATTTTTACTACTGAAATAATGACTACATAGATCCTTCCCTCAATTTTTATCAAGGAGTTGTGCTTTTTTCAGACAAATTTGAGGTAGGCAGCCTAAAATTTGAGAGAACATGTTGTAAAATTGCATTCAAACTGCATGAAGTGAAGATGGTATCAGCTAAAGAGGAGGAGTCACATGATTTATAACTAGAGTTAAGCCTGTCCTGAAAGTAAGACAGAGTGGAGGACGGAAGTAAACATGCTCAGGTCCCTTGTGATATTTCAAGGTCTAATGGCATATTTGCCTGTTCTACTTTTGACACTTGACTCAGCATTTTGTATAGCATCTTGGAGTCTCTTTTCTATTAAATATATATAGAAAAAAATATACTGTCTAGTTATCAGTAACCAGATGATACAAACAATGTATCCTTGACAAGGCTTATAACACCTTATATCACCTGCAGCAGTGTGGTGGCCTCATGCATGTGGAAAACTCTGGAAAAGAACACCACTTCCTGCCTGCTGCTATTTCAAATGTCTTGCGAAGGACTACATAAATCACAAGTGTTTCTTAGCATTTTTATACTCTAAAGAACATTAGAGAAGACTATTTACATTTACAACATGAAGCTTCTTAGATTACTATTATTATTGTTGTCTGCAGTCTCTAGCTTCTGCTAAAGAATGACATAAAATGTGTGCATCATGCCATTTAGACTTGATGAGTCTGTACAGTCTTTTAAAAAATATTCACCCATCAAGAGTGGGAAGCAATGAGAAGCAAAGTCCAGGAAGACAGATCTTTGAAAAGTTACTGGGATGAGAGGGTAGGGTTATAGAACTGGACTCTGTGGAATAAAAGCATCTGTTCATGTCTTATGTCCATACCTTATTTAACAACATTATTTAATAATTTTTTTAAAAAGAAAATTTAGTCTTTTTTTATTGGCAAAATCAGTCGTATGTTTCTCTGAATTTGGTATTGTTCTCAAAATGACTTTTAGATAAAGATACTCTCTAAAATGGATCTTTAAGTGAATTAATTCTTACCTCTTGGTATCACAAATATTATGTGAGATGGCTATAAGCTTTAGAATTGTTGTAGTTCATTGTGCTGCATATTGTGCTTTTAATAGATTTATCAGATCTCATTCTTATTTTATGGCAATCATTTTTTTTCCTGCTTTGATTGTAATTTCATTGTAGAAGGACTTTTTGCTCCTGTTTGTTAGTTTCCTATGCATTCTGAAAGATAAATGTGCTCAAGCCCAGACGCAAACACACAGAACTTCAGGGAGGTTCAAATCCACAGCTAAACTTTGAGACTTACCTCACTCTTCCTCCCCACCTACCTGATTTCCTTCCTTCACTTAACATCACTTTGGGATCTTAATAAGTATGGCAGAAAAATGGTCTTTGGTAGAGGATAGCATTAGCAAGGCCTTGGCCATCTTAAAGGGTAGTACAAGGAGCACACTCTGTAGGTCTACTAAAATTGAATGGGCACTATATAGAGACAAAGTGGTCCACAGAGACACAAGAGACCTCCAGAAGCAGAGATTTCCTTTGTGGAAATTACTTGAGATGGAGTATCAACACATGATTAAAATGGTGAGGCATATACACAAATCATGGAATAGGTTTAAAAGTTAAAAGTAAAACTTTTTTTGATGTCCTGTCTCCTGATTTCAAATGCTTAGAAGTCAACCATGCCATCCACCCATGCTATTCCCATTATTCTTTAAAATCAAGAGAGTAAGCTCTTTTTGATTCTAGCAAATACTGTTTTCTTTTTAAATGATTAAATTCTCATATATTCAGTTGACAGAACTTCCCAGAGCCAAAACATTAATATCATAATAAACAAGAATGATCGTAATAAAATGGCAAGGGTTGAGAATATAGAAATTATTTTGACTCAAAAGTCTCTGTTCTGATTTGGACTGGCAGATTATAGAGTTGGGAGAGAAGTCCTTCATTTTAATTATTTCTTTTTCCCCTAGTGATAGAAGCTCACTGAAAAAAAAAAATCATGCCACTGAGAGTTTTCCAGATGGGAAATACAACAGTTAAGGAATGATGCCTAAAGTTGATATGCAGTAAATGACATACAAAAAAATATTTTTCTCTTCATCTGCATCTTTTTCGACATTAATTGTAATAGTGTAGGAGTATTTGAGTCTTCTTTTTGTTGTTTTGGGGGTTTTTTTTGTTTGTTTGTTTGCTTTGCTAACCAGAAGGCTTCCTATACTATGATGGTTAGGGGACTGCTTCAGAATGCATGTATCCTGATTCAATTCCATTCTGCACCTGGCCCATGGTGGTCTTAGATGAAAATCTTTGTATTGATTGTAAAGGAATAGGAGCTTTGGCTTCCTGCTGTATATGCCAATGCCTTAGCTAGTAGATGACATATATATCTACCTCTTTTTAACAATATAAAACCAAGACTTTCCTTCTGAATACATATGTTAGCATAATCATGCTTTTTGCAAACATTCTCAAAAGCTTTCTTTTCAGTTCTGCTCTGGAACAAAGAAAATAAAAATTGAAGACATTGTCACAAAATGGAATTGTCAGCTTTGGTTAGCAGATGCGTATTTCATCTCCTCGTGCCCCTCGTTAGTAGTTCTTTGTAGGAGTAGATAATGAACCACTATTCATATGGCACTTTGGAAAGTTTATAAATGTTATCTTTTATGGGAATAAAAGGAGTTTCTGAGTCCAGTTTAAAATGAACACACTATTGTAATGAAAAAAGACTTCAGTAGTGGGCATGTGCTGGTTTTGGCTGCAATAGAGTTAATTTTCTACATAGTAGCTAGTATGGAGCTATGTTTTGGATCTGTGCTGAAAAGAGTGTTGACCATGCAGGGACGTTTTCATTACTGCTGAGCAGTGCTTACACAGAGTCAAGGCCTTTTCTGCTTCTCACATTGCCCTCACCAATGAGAAGTCTGGGGGTGCATGGGAAGCTGGGATGGGATGCAGCTGGGACGGCTGACCCAAACTGACAAAAGTTTGTCATATTTTGACCAAATATGTCATATTCCATACCATATGACATCATGCTCAGGAAAGAGTGGACGTTCAGAGTGATGGCATTTGTCTTCCCAAATAACCATTACGCGTGACGGAGCCCTGCTTTCCTAGAGATGGTTGAACACCTGCCTGCCCATGGGGAGTGGTGAATGAATTCCTTGTTTTGCTTTGCTTGTGTGTGCAGCTTTTTTTTTACCCATTAAACTGTCTTTATCTCAACCTACGACTTTTTTCACTTTTACTCTTCTGATTCTCTCCCCCATCCCACTAAGGGGGAGTGAATGAGTGGCTGTGTGGTGCTTAGTTGCTGGCTGGGGTTAAACCATGACAGGACATAATGACTGTAAGTCTGGAGGAAATTTATCATTGGGAAAAAAGGCACCCACTTTTCCCAGTAATTCTCTTTCATTAAGGCAATCTTTGTCTTAATGCTGTTTTACCTTGGCAAATCTACCTAGGTTTCCCACTTTCACAAATCTTGTTCCCCCAAGACAGCTCTGTAATGAGAGTGAAGTGTTTTTATTATTGCTTTTGTTAATCATGCTTCCTGCATCCTGCGAAGTGCCTCTTATTCTAAACTGTGCCAGAATTATTGGGAAATTAATCAATACTTGTTACCAATCATGATCACAGCTGTTAATCACAGTTGTAATTACCAATTGATTAATTAGTGCAGCCCTGTTCAAAAGTCAGGAGTCATTAAATTTCCAGTACACATAACTTTAACTTCAGCCCAATATCCACAAAGCTTTAGAATTACATTTCAACCTACCATAATTTATTACTCATTGTTTTTTATTAATAACTTTTATTTTTTATAGTATTTTCCAGTAACCAAAACTGGATTCCTAGTCTATATATAGTTTCTCATTTCTCTGTCTCATGCTTACTCTAAATATAATAATCCATTACGATTCCTAATAATAAATGATTATAAGGTCAATGAAAACCCAACCTGTACATGTTTAGGGACCTTGCTTTGAATTATCCTTTCAGTGTGATAAATGCCTTAGCTAAAGAATAACATTTGGGTGTATTCCAGAGGCTGATACAGTGAAGTTATTTACTTTGTTCTGCTAGTGAATGCAATTTATATTAGCAAAACAGCATTTCATTCTATTAACTTAGGTACTGGTTTATTTTTACTGGACAGTGCATACCATCTAACTGCTAATTAATTGACCTTTTTTCTCTATAGTCCCAAGTAGGAGAATCTGAATCCATTGCTTGACGTTTTAACAGAGTGAAAGGAGCTAAGTTACCAGTTACAAGGTAAAAATATTTTACCTTCTGGTCTCACTACTCCATTATCATGATGGTGACCAGGGCTCCCAGCTGGCCCTGGCTACCATCAGCAGTTGCTCTGCTCTTGGTGCTCGGGAGGGCACCCCGTGCCACCACACTGCCACTCGCCCTCCCAAAAGGGCCCCTGCCCTTGCTGCCTCCTGGCAGTGAAAGTGTTTTCATTTTCGTTGGTTTCAAACACACACGGTACGAACCCCAGGCAGCTGTAAGAATACCAAATGCAATCTCACCACTTCGTTTATCTCATAACGTGAGCTTATCTTTGGAGTTTGCAATACAACGTTATTTGGCAGGATGTGCTCACCCCACCGCTTTTCTGTGAATGACACCTCTCTACTCCACAGCCAGCTTTTCTTTCTCTTATTTCCTCTACCCATCCTCTCTCCTTTGTAATCACCAGCTCCTTTCTGTCACAGATGCAATCAGTGGTCTTTTACCTGATTACCATCTCCTGATAATGTTTAGAGTTGGGAAACTGATATACCACTGGTCATAATCATCTTTTTCTGAAAGAGTGCAGTGTTTGAATGTACCATCACCAGTTGAACATCTCGTATTTTATTATCGCCAAGAAAAGCACAAGGATTTTTCCTATCAGTTCCTATGACTTTTCAGTGTCAGAAAAGAATATTGATGAAAACTAGATCAATGTTTAACATAGGGTGCAGTGCCACCAATCCCGCCCAGTGATCAATTTAAAATAATACTCTGCACATACACACATCTGCCTGCCCTCTTTCCCCTGAGAAATCAAAAAAGTTTCAGCTCGTAGGTAAGTGCAAAATACTCTCATGGAATATATTGCTGTTACAAATTTTAAATTCTATGAAATGGAGCCAGAAAAAAATTATTTCACTTTTAATTTCATATGCTATATATTTCCCATACGCAAAGTACTTTTTCACTATCTAATGAACACCAATATGAAATAAATTTACTTTATACATATTAGTATTACTTAAGTATTTTAGGTAGAGCAAAATAATAATGTATTTTATGTTAATTTAAAGATATTTAGCTGTAGCTAGACTTAATCTTTCTATATGCATCTGCTCATATAAAGCTATACCTACTGAGATATTGTGCCACTATTTCAGAGCTAGGGAGGGGTTTTTTTGTTGTTCCAGATGTAGTTACATTATCACACAGCATCTTTTTCTCTTACCTTTCAACTGGATATAGTAGTGAAAATAGAAAGTATTGAAAATGTAATGCCTGGATCACTTGGATTTCTTGATAGTGTTAAACATTATATCTGTATTAAAAGCAAATAGCCTTAGCATGGCTAATGGTGTCTTACAAAGAATACCCAAGGAATTAGGGGCTATTAGCCAGGTGCTGAACAGCTCTGCAATATCTACGTGCGTTCTGAAGCTGGGCTATATTTGCTTTTCTCACTGGATGTGTGTTGCTGCCACTGATGTCTGCCCTAAGTGCTGTCATTACAACTTGCAAGTTGTTAAGCCATGCAAATTTTAGTGCTCCTGGGAGCAGAATAATAAAGGTTAAGCATTGTTAAACGCATTGCTGATTCAACTCCCATTTCCCTCAGTACAATTTTATAGTGGATGTCCATTCAGCCTCACAGGGACAAATAAAAGGGTGTGTTTTCGAGCAATATCCATCTAAAGGATGAGGTGTCATGGTCTCTTGGCAAGTGACTACTTCAATGGCAGAGTAGTTTGATTTGCAACAGTTATAAAACAGCTATTTCTGATCCTAGAGCGTGGCAGAGTTAATTACAGTAGTAAGCAGTTCGGAGAAACGAGTTTATATTGTGATGCTTTAGTTGGCAAAAGAAAGAAGAGATTTGGCAAAATATGCTAAGGCAGCTCCCCCAAACCCTACTTTATTTTCTAACTCAACAGTAAAAATCTTCTTGCTTTGTTCTGACAGAGACAAAATATAATCAAGAGAAGGTATGTCTTACTTAATCTACATATACCTGTCCTCAAGGCCATATTTCAGTTCCAAAGAGTGTTAACTGACAGGCCAAACATGTTGTGCAGAGTCTTTCAGAAAAAGAAAATAAAAGTTTTGTTTGTTTCCACAAGAACTGCAAGTTATAAAAAGGCAGCCTTTTGGCAAGGCTAGAGAAGACTTTCAAGGCTGTGTGTTAAATGAAGCATCCTGTCTTTTACCTGCTGCTTACTCTCTTGTCATCAGCAGGTAGAGGTTCTAGTGACTTGAGACAGCTTTTTTCATCATTCTCAGGTTGGCAACCCTTTTGAATTGTTAAATAAGAATGAAATGTCATTGACAAGAATGCATGGTTCATGTGTGTGTGCTTTACAATGGATTATCAGAGAACATTTAATCCTGAAAGGCAGAGCAGAACAACAGATTCTAGGTTCTAGCAAAATTTTCAGCAATTCGTTTTCCCAAGCCCTGATTCCATTTCACAGTTCCCATAGTAGTTGCTACTCACAAATTGAGAAAATTAACCCGAGCTATATTAAGACATCATCAAGCTAAATCTGTGTGTGGTGCTTAATAGGACCTAATTGTCCGGAAGTTTCCACTCTGCATCTTCAGCTAAGCTCCTCTTTTGTGTTACATCTCATCAAATTCTGCATACATAACTGAAATAACTGAGCCTCTTTACTTAAAATTCTCAGTGTGACACTAACTTCGAGTTTGGATGGATTATTATCTATTGTCTATATCCTCATTTGGTACCCATCTGACAGATGAGGGGAAAAAAAAGAGTATTCAGGACAGTGAAATGAACATTTGTTTCAATCAGGTCACACCCATAAGACTAGATAGTTGAAAATATGAGATGGGAAAAATGAGTCAATTCCTATTTACTTTGTTACTATTTCAATTTTCTTTTTGTCCTCTATGTGCTAACTAGCCCTCTCCCCTCTGTTTTGCCACAAGTCTAGAGGCACTATTCTTCTGGGCCTCACCTACGCCTCACAGTACTATGTAGTGTGTGATACTGGTTCTAAGAAGCAGAATGACATTTACTGCACATACATTATCAATAGATTTCAATGCACCATGCAATTTTTGCCAGTGAATAAAGCACCATAAACTTCAGTTTATGAACCAAGCCTCTTATTGGTCTTGGCTGATGTCTGCCTCATGGAGTAAGAGTTATGGAAGGGAAAACAACCCTTCTCATTTTCCTGTTTAATAGCCATTTTGTTTCAGGGCAATGGAATACCAATAAAAAGCAAAGCTATTTTACCACTGCCATTTACCAGAGTGTGGCACTTTATGCTTTGCTAATCTGCGTGACTCAGTTTTGACAGAGCTCATCAGCTGTATTTCATAAACAAGATGGACTATATCACATATTTCATACAAGAGAATAGAGGATCCAGATTCAAATTCTTGACTACAGTTAGCAGAACAAAAATGCCATCATTAATAGACAAAAATTAGGGCACAGACTTTGTCTCCATTTGAGAACACACAATCTAAGCAATGTATGTCCAGATCTAACATCAGTCTGAGCATCTTCTTTTGACATCCATTCCAAATAATTAATACCATCTGTGAAAATGAGGGAAAAGGTCACCTGTCTAGAAACTGAGTTGTTACAGTCACTAACTAATTTGATAAACATGGACACTGATGACTTTCTGAGGCTGTCTTCAACCCATTAGGTATTCCTATGCATGTTTAAAAAAATAATTTGTCTTTTCCTATAATATATTTTTAGCATTGTCTGTTACTACAAACAGGAGGATGTAAACAATGAGAAAGAAATGTTTTAGAATTAAAGTTTCATAACTTGATATCAGAGGATATTTCTCATGTGAGAGTTTTAAATCAGAGAGGCTGA
This sequence comes from Phaethon aethereus, assembly GCF_964289735.1. NCBI lineage: Eukaryota > Metazoa > Chordata > Aves > Phaethontiformes > Phaethontidae > Phaethon > Phaethon aethereus. The sequence continues at coordinate 47,508,118 of NC_138579.1, read as the reverse complement.
GGAAGATTTGTATGCAAGTATATGCAATATCAGAACATGTGGTTTGGCTGCCCCAATGTGAGAAGAGGAAGTTTTATTAAGTTTCTTGCAGTATCACAGAGTAAATGTAACAGTCCTATAAAAATAAAAGACACATAGTGGTTGGACTTGGAATAAATAGTTAATATAATTATGCTCTGACAACTGCTGCAATAACTGTACTGACAGAGCTCTGGGTCCATGAGGATGTGCTCAGTACTCACACTACTGTAATTTGTCTCACGGGAATAAAAATTGTACTGCTTCATTCCTGGAAGGTGACTTCCAGTAGAACAGTGATCTTCAGAAGTAGCATAATCAGACAAATGCAATCAATGTACCATAAGCATAACTTCTTAGGGACTGATTAAAGAAACAGACCAAACCACTCCCATAAAACCCCCACGAGCATTAAATCATGGCCAGGTAAGCAAACCAAGCCATAATTCTGTTATCATTTTCCCTTAGTAGGGTCTTCAGATAAGTTCAGACCCTTAGGAACCTTCTTAATATAGAATCTCTAAGGCATGGTGAGAGGCCTCAATGGATGCACTTTTTCTCAATCTAATGGCAAAAACTAACTGTTTCCAAGCCACAGGTATAGAAAATTGAGCATTACGTGTGCCTTGGTATGCTGCCACACTGTGCTCCAGAAGGATTCCCTATCACATGGCTCTGTACAGTTGCTTTCTGACAGAAGACACTTGAGCAGAGAGGACAGATATTCTGTGTGTGTTTTAACCTACAAAAAGCAAAAAAACTTATGGTGGAACGTCTATAACCATCTTACCAAGCTACCCGAAGAGTCTGTGTGATTTGTGTGTACAAAAACCCCCTTTTTCTTGCCTTCATGGCATGTGGGGAATAAAGGTCGGAACTATCTGTACAAGGTGTGCTTGCTTATCAGCAGATTCTGCTCTCTTCTCTGTGCACATGCTCTCATGCTAAATAATGGCCAATTAATGCTTTTGGGAGAGGGGGAGTGGACTTTTCCAATTCACTGAAATGGATTCTTTTCCATAAAAAATTGGCAAGTACAGCCCTCCTAAGAGAAATCCAGCTGGCACCTAAAGGCTTGTAATACCTATGAAAGCAGACTGTTGCAAATGTGCAAGGAACATGGCATTATTAAATGAGACCAAAGAATCCAATGACCTATGTGTTTCTATGCATGACACAGCTGTCAAGACCTTACATTTCTTAGAAATTTTCCTAGATATTCCATGAAAGTCCCTGTAGAAGAACTAAGTACTGTATCTGTCACAGAGATTCTAATTGCTGTAATAAAAAAGGAGGTAAGTAGAATTTGGGAAGCAAGTTTATTCCTAAAATGTTTTCTTTCAAAATCCTAAAGCACTGGAAAGCTAGTTTCTGCAACAGATGCAATCAAATCTCATTAGTATCAAATTAAATCTTAACTCTATCAAGAAATAACAAACTTCTGTGAGGACTCAATACCTCATTGAGTATGAATGAAGCATTGGCAATATATTTCTGCATCAGTGCAGAAAATGGATCATTCCAATATTTATTACCTACTAGTAGGGAGAAAATTTTCCTATACCTCTATGCAGCTGTACTGACAAGAGGAGTATGACCTCACTATATTAATGTACACAGTTCTGATCCAGGTAACAGCTACCATTCCCTGTTGTCTTGGTTGTGCCTTCTGTAAGTGCTGGCCACTGGAACTGAGGAAGCCTGAACAGGTGAATGTGCTGTACTTGATAAAATAAACTGGAGTAAGGGAAGAAATGGGACTCTCGTATTTTACTCTTTTCCTACAGTACAGCTGACTTGCAGACAGTGGAGGAAACTAAGGGAACTGCAACCTCCCTCACTTGTATTTTCCAGGATTAGCTGGTGTTACCAAGTAATCTCTGACCTTTGTGGTTCACAGCCTCTCTTGTGACAGGTGCATGAAATTTCCATTGCCAAGCAATGCTGTCTCTACAGTCCAGTACCGTACAGTTCCTAAAAGAGCCTATGCCATTCAGTTGAGCTGCATTTTTCTATTCTTTGGGTACTCCAGGGAAATATATTACGATGACAGTCTACTAATGTTCCAGTGAACAATGACACCTACAAGAGAGGAGTGACTTGATTTCAACCATGAAACTTGAAATGATCCTTTTCTCATGCCAGATGAAAATAAAGACAGTAACAGAAGTTATTGAAAAAGAAAAAAAAAAGAAACACAAAAACCATCAATCGACAGCATACTACAAGATTTTATCAGGACATGGCCACCAGAAAAGGAAAAAAAAGCCATGTATAACCTTCTTCAAAGTTGAAGTATAAAATGTCTCTTCCTCTTTCTCTGTATCCAGTTGACAAGCTAAAATAGCTTGCAGAGCCTGTCCTCAGGAAATAAGAGTTAGCGGCAAAGGCATGGCAGCTCATGAACTTAGACTCTTGTTTGAGATTTGCTGGTTGTATCTTTCAAAATCAGCAGTGATGATGACTATGGTCTGACTGACTCCCAAATCTGATTTTGAGGCAGCATGTGACATATTGCTTCATCAGAGACTCATAAGAAACCTTCTTCGTCTGCATGCTGCCCAGCAGAGTGCTACAGTCTGTCCCACTAGAAAAGCCCATTATATTTGCAGCTTGCATACATGTGAATATGTTTTCTGGAGCTTTGCCATTAAGTGCTGCCCACATCGTTTTCTGACAAATTGCCATTTTGTACAAAGAAAACAGCAATCCCCAACAACTAATGTTTCTTGTGTTATTGACTGTCACACCATTATCATGATGAAAATTCCTTTGACATTGTTTATGTTCTGTAACTAATATTCAGTCCTATGGGAGAAAGTTTTATGACACTTACTATTAATAACACAATGTGGATATTTTAAGGTTCTCCCCAAAATACATAGCCTGCCTATTTAAGGAGAGAGGAAGAGGTGATAGTACCAAAAATATTAGGGCAAGTGCTAGTCCAGTTTTCAAAAATAGCCTCTCATTCTTGCTTGTCCATCATGAAAACCCTTGAGCCAAATGAACAGAAGTGCTCAAGACTCAGAGATGCTAAACATTTTTCTCTACTAATATTGTCCTGATATCTGTTTGCTCACCTGTAGAACAGACCCAATGAGTTGCCAGGTGTACTGTGGTCAGTGGGATTGATGAGCTACCTATCTGAATGATAGTGGGTTTGCTGTCTCATGGCACTGTGCACTGGCACTTAGCCTCCCTGAAAGAAATGACAAGCCAATAAGGCCAAGCAAGCCACCTAGGTCATATTCTATGTCTTTACATAATTCTTCGTATCTGCGTGCACATGTACTTAGCAGTTAAATCCTCTGCTACCCAAAGAAGATGAAGGTACATGGCTCTTTTTATATACAGGTTTCCCTGTCATTCCGTATTAGTCAATGAAAAGGATGTAACTGAATGATAAAGTAGCAGTAGTCATTGCTCAAATTATTTATAAGTCATTCATTCATCTTTATGTATAGGGCTGTCAGGCTTTTTCTCCTCACATAGAAGGAAAGAAAAAACAAGACTTGGTGCTTGCTCTTCCAAAGAACTGTGCAAAGATTAACCAAAAACAGATGGAAAATAATGATAGAAGGAAAAGGCCACACAAAATTAAGATTTAATACAGCTTTAAATATATCTTGTTCCTAAGAAAGTACAAGAAGATTAGAAAGAAATTTGCACTAAGACCCTCAATATGTTATCATTTACTCTCCTACAATGTGAGAGCAAAAGTATATGAGAAATATACGTCTGATCTGGTGGCATTGTGCTCTTCCTTTGCATTGAAGTAGCACAGAATTAGACAATACTGAATCCAGGTTATTAAAGAAAAAACTCTGACAGATGTGGTGAGTGGAAACACTACTTTTAAGAGCGAGCTTAATATCCTTCTCTATCTTTCTATCCTGAGCTGAATATCCTTCTGGTGCCTAACACCCAGAAAACAGGATTAATCTGTATCAGGAAACGTATTTTGTACCTTGTTTCCCTGTTGTTTTCCAAAGATAACTGAAACTGAAGCTGCAGCAGAAGAGCTTGTAAGCAACTGTTTTGTTTTTTTTAAATGTCCAAAATTCATGAAAGAACAACTGATAATTAAGCACCACAACTCAAGTGTCCATCTCCATAGGCAGGTCAGAGAGTATGCAGGCTGCCGCAGTTGGCAGAGAGCCCTCTGTCATGTTTTTTTCTCTTATACTATACCAGCTATCAGGAAGAAAATTAACTATATTCCAGCTGAAACCAGGGCAGTATCTATTCCTTATTCTATGTCATCTATGTTATGCACAGGTTCTACACTTTCCGATACATTTCAGTTAAACACTACCACTTTTCCTGACTTTTAATATATATACATAGACATCATTACCTTAGTTTATGGGCCATCCCTCTAAAATAGTATACATGTAATGTTTTGTGAGAGGGTTTCTGACACTATCTTGGTACAGATTAAATCATTGTCATAATTCCATGTGTTAAATTTCTCCAATGATTCTTTTTCTTTGGACAAAAGACAATAAGGAATCAGTCTCTGAAGCATCTGGAGCATTACCTCATTAATAAAACTATTTCAGTAACATGCCATAACTAATCTTCAGATTCAAAACTCTTGAATTTTGAAAATCTGTATCTAGCTTAAGTCCAGCTGGCTGCTCAGGCCATCATCTGTTGAAAAAAGATGTCTGGAGACAGAAGCTTGGCTGTCAGAGTGACTTCCTTTGTTATGTGTTTAGCAACATGGTGAAAAATTTGCAGCTTCATTCAATTTCTCAGTCCCAAGTAGACTCTCAGGCTACCCTCAGAGAAACTGTTGAGTTTATTAATATTGTAGCATTAACAAAGACAGATAAACCTCTTTCATTCATTTCTATTTTTGGCAACTAACTTAGGTCTTCATCTTCCAACCCTATGAATCATGCCTTCAAATATACCAGTAATATTTTCTTTAAAAGTCATTGATTTCAAAGAATTTTATTTCTGTGAGTCAAATGAAACAAAACTGAGAGGTCAGAATTGCTATTTTCAGAAATTTGACTAAAGATGCATGTTCTCTGATCACAAATCTGACACTGTTTAATGCAACTGTTTAAATAACCTAACCTGAACAGTAGAGCAGAAGAGTCAGCAAAGTTGCTTGCTGTAAGTCAGCAAAGCTTATAGTTGCACAAGGTTCAATCAGGCAAATGCTGGAGCACATCTTTTATTAAACAAGGAAAGGTAGAACCGTTCTACCATGTTCTGACTGTTCAGACATGTGCTACAAGTGTTACAAAGCCCATTTCCACATTCATATCATCTCCTATTATCTCTGCTCAGTCACTGTGAGGCAGCCTAATCTATTCCTCACCATACAGACCATTTTATTCTAACTACTAAATAGCATTTCCCATTTGGATTCTTATATCCAGCAATAGGATCATTCATTTAAAGACCGTTTCTGCATACCTTACTAAACATGACATTTTGAAGCCAGGGAATTTAAACACTTTCCCAACCTGGAATATTAACCCATTTGTTGTGTGTGTGTATGTACTTATGTATACATATAAATGTTATTTAAGGCAGTGGCATAAGCAACAATCACTAAATGTTGCAGAGCATGTATGATTAGTTGTCATGATAATGACTGTAAGACTCATTTTACTGCTGAATTGCTAGTAAAAAAAACATTTATGAGCCCTAAGTTGCAAAGCACTTACACAGCTGCTTAACATCAAGCACATAACAACATTATCAATTCAAAATATCTACAAACTCTTTTGTTTCACAAGAAATCCTGGTATTTCAGTATTTCAGCTTTATTTTTGATGAAAACAATGTGGAAATATCTAAATTTCCCATGGGAGAGACAGATAATTTTTACTTTTATTTCTTACCTGTCCTAAAAGACGTAAACATGAACTGAAGGGAACACTTGGTACCATGATTTAGAAATAAGTTCTGTGCTGTCCAGAAAATGAGCATTTAGGCTAAGTGCTAACACTGGGCACGCTCAGCCTATAACTCATAGGTTATGTAAGTTATATGAGGCTATAGGAGGTCAACTGGGTCTACTTACCTGGCCCTCCACCTGCTCTTGAATGCCATTTTTCTTGAGATGGCCTTCTGGCAGCAGTCTTTAGGCTAGGTAAATTATTCTGATGGTGACAGCCTGCTCCTGGCTACCTTTTCCGTCATTCTGAGCTACATTGCTCATGCGCTACACGCTTTCAAGTGCTCAGATAAGTCTCAGGGAAAAAATGGTGGCCAAGCACAGGCTACTCATCACTGATAGAACTGTGAATTCATGATCAGCTCTTTCTGCCTGTTCTCCAAATTGCCTGTGGGTATAGCCACATATATTGCCTGTGAGAATAGCCAGAAGTGCAAACCATCCATGTTGGAGGAAGACACTGGTCATCTTTTTTCCTAGGGCAATAACATGGCTATTTGTGCTCCAGACTTAGGTACAGGGTGTTCTTAAGCCTAACATTTTGGTCAAATTGAGTCCTCAAGAGATTTAACTCAAAGAATCTACTGCACACTTTGCCAGATGAGACTTTGTATGGCTAAAATGAGTAGCAGACCATGGGAATGTTAAGGTTTCATTAATGGAAGTATATAATATTTTTCACCAAATAAATCCAGATAATCGAAGCCTAAAGGGAAGCTGGTTTTGAGTTTCTAATTCTGTCCATTTGTACAAAAGATTAAAAGTCTAATCAATTGCATTACAAGTACAGTGTTGGTAAAATGTGTGTGTCTTGCAGATGGCACCTTGCCATCAGATACATCCCTGAACCCAGGAGTGCAAACCTTTTAGAGCAAGAAGTCAGCAGGTGTTGTAGCAAAATGTCATCTAGTATCAGATGTCACTTAGGGCTGGGGATGCTTCTCTCATATTTCAGTAGTGGTTTGCCTGGAAAAAATCTTGAAAACAGGAAGTGATGAGATGCACCTTTTCACTTTTTGAGTGCCGTCTTGCTTAGTTGTTATTAAAGGTGTGGTAAGTTCACCACCAGAAGCTGAATTATTAATTTTAAGATGTTATTTGGTCTTCCCAGACAGATCTTACATATGTAGAACTGTTTAGCTTGAGAGATAGGTTGTTAATGACTGGTATCAGCCTTCAATTTCATTGGCCATAAACAAATTTATAGTAGTACTGGAGCAAAAAGAAGCTGCTTCTTGCTTTTATGATTAAAATTTCTTTCAAGATTTTAATATAGATCACCTCCCCCAGGGTGCATTGCTTTTATTTTTATTTCTTTTTGATTAGTAGAGAGTGAAAGAACTCATGTACCCTCCCAAGAAGCAAAACTGAGCAAATATTCCACTTGTGTAGGGAAAATGATTTGCAGAAAGCAATGATCCTTTTGCACCTAAAGCTCTTCCAGTTTGAAATTACTCTTAAAATATTTATCATCAAAAAAAGCTTTGTTTTTAACTACATTTCAGTCTTTCATTAGTTTTCCAGCTTTACATGATTGTGTGTTGATATCATCTCCCAGATGTGAAAATTCTCTACTTCCTCTAAAAGGACTTTTCTTCTGACATTTTGGGCCTTGTTTGTAAACTCAAGCACAAAATAGAAGCAGTGTTGACAAAATGATAAAAATAACCAGTGACAATATTCAAATGGCTATCTTTAGGGCATCAGAGTTACCAGTTCTCAGGGATGGAGTAAGTGCATGCCGTTGCACAGGCCAGATTGACCAGACTCAGGCACACTGCATTGTCAGTTTTCTTTTCTGAGGCTTTAGCATGCAATCTAGAAGCACGTTGGCCCTGACCTTTATTAACAAATGAAAGGAAGCATATTCTGGTAAAACATGGGACTGAATTATATAAAAAAATACCAACTTACTGTTCCAAAAAAGGAAAGGGAAGCCCAATGGGAGGTACATAAAACTGTACTTCAGTTTAGGGGTGAACCTCTGATGAATTGGTTGTGTGAAGGAAAAAAAAGAGCTTCCTTGTTAATTGCAAACCAATCTTCTTGTAAGAAAAACGGAATTATTTTTGAAAGCAACAATGGGAGATAGTCACTATTTGCAGTGCTACAGTGATAAGTTCATTAGAACCTGTATTTTTATAAGCACTGGACAGGGAGACAGCTGGCTTACTTTATATCAATCAGAGCAGTGCAATGTCACAAGATGTTAATGCAGCATCATGACAGGCATCTCATTTTTATTTAGCATGTGCTGTAACATGAATCACAGAATTCAAGTTGGATTCCTCAGAGTTGAGTGTAAGAGTTTCAGACACTGATTCGTGCTCTTACTTGAGAGCATTGCAACTGCAATTTCATGTCAGTTTGAGTCCCAAGAGGGACAGAGGTTCAGCAAAAGCAGGGAAGCTTCAGTCAAAAAACTGCAGAAAGAAATAGCAAAGACAGAACAAACAATTGGAAAAAGGCAAGCAGCACTCACGCCTCCCAGGGCTTACAAAGATGGAGTCAAGGACTTTTATGCTTCTCAAAACACTTGTCTTTCATTGAAGTGGAGAAAATCCAAGACATCAAAAGAAAAGTTATCAGTCTAAAAATCACTCCATGACACATTTTTTAAAAAGTGTAAAAAAGAAAATGTTGCATTTCCTTTGGTAAATGCAATGTCCAAACATAGTTTGAAAGAGCTGGTTCAAGTGGAAATAAATAATTTTGCCTAGGTCACAAAGTGACAGTAGATGTTTGTTGCAGGCATACATAGAGGAAAGATCACAAACATATTTTATGACATAGCAGAACAATTTACCTGCCTCATAGACTCATGAATATTTGAATTGAGCATTTGTGACTGAGAAAGCAGCCTGAAATCTCATTTTCCTGCTATTTCCTCCAGTAATTGTCAAGTTTTGATGCTTACCTCCACAAGGAAGTAAATCTGTTAAGAATTTTATCCTTTTAAGAATAGTATATATATTTACTGGGCAGAAGAGATGGAGCAGAGTTTAGATTTTGTCCTGAACTCTTTGCGGTAAGAACTTTTGGTAATGCAGGAGACAGAACTGCAAGACAAGATCTACAAATGTAGAGTGCTCTTGTATCTGAAGTGCAGTTGGGCTGTTTTCATATATCATGAATACTTTAAACTGCTTACCCATTGCCATAACAAAAATGGATGGAAGAGAGACAGAGAGAAAGAAAAAAGGTCAGGAAGGCAGGAAGGAAACAGACGTTATATATACTAACAGCAATGGAAAGTGATCTAATGTATGGGATGCTTATCTGAATGAACTATGAGTGTTCTGAATTACATAGTTTACTAATTTCCATGACAAATTGAGAGTCACAATCTTCACCACAGTGATTTAAAATATATTCTGGATAAGAAATGACTTGTATCATATGCACAATACAACCCATGAAATTATAAATATGGCTGCATAAATACTGGATAGATGGTGGGGTTTTTTTCTTTATTGCTGGTAGCTTTTCTGCATAGTGTGATCTGATTCTGAGTTAGAAGTTCATTTTGAAGATACATGAGGTATTAGGCTTGCATTTTCTTAAATGAAAATGAGAAGAGGCAGTCTACGGAAATACATAAACAAATGGTCTTACAGAGTTAGTTTTCCTATAACAGCTATTTATAAAATGTAAAAGGAAATAAGGCCAGTCTGATGTTTTCTGTTATCACTGAACTTATGAGGATTAAATTATTCCTTTAGTTGCATATAAGATCCTTCTGCATTTTAACCTCATCCTCTTAATTTTAATCTGCATTTTTCAAAGTTCTATCTCAGAGGTCATTGACTGTCAATTCTCAGTAAAGTAACATACAGAAACAAAAAATATGTCCCACAAGCTTTAGCAATTTCAGCTCTTCACTCTTCATGCTCTCTGATGAGCTACCACTGATAAACTACACAAACATTCCTAATGAAAGAAGCTTTGAAACTTACATTTGGGTACACTTCCTCTCATTTACCTCTAGCCATCTTAACAATTGTCTCCAAACTGTGTTAGTTATCTTGGTTTCATCTGCAGACTGTAGTAAGACAAGAACTACTCACCTCTAGGCTATAGAGGGAGAGTGGATGACTAGATACCTCATAACAACTAAGTGAAAAAAATACTACCCTTAAACCTTCATCTCCCTTTCTCTTTATTATTGTAGTGTTCACACTTTTATTCACACTTTTACTTTAGTATTTTTTAGGATCAAGAGTTACTGCATATAGGACAACCATGTAATGGTCCTTGCCCAAGACACTTCACAAGCCAAGTAACAGATAAAAGACAGCAAATGGTACATGGAGCCAGAAAGGACAATTTTGACAGGGAAAGTAACAGTACTGTGATTGAACAATTTAATAATTATTTGTTAGGCTTCAAAGTTAGCAGCCTGCTGAGGCATTTATATTTCTCTGGGCGCTTTCACAGCGAGAAAGACATGCTGCATCAGGTTATAACTGGCCAACAAAAAGTTTTCCTTTTGCAGTCTGTGGCCTTGAGATTTCATTGTTGTAATCAAGCCTCCAAAACCAATCAGTTCATTAGACTGCCTTCAGTGAATATAGACTGATTTATAAAAAAAAAAAAGAAAAAAAGGAAGGTTCTTTGATCTTTAAGAATGTAAGGCAGTAGAGAAATCAAAGTGTACTCAACACAAGTATTTACTACAGCTGGAATTTTGATAGAATTGGACAACTTTATGAGAAGTAACAGCAGTGGTATGACAGTAATACAAGTTGCCAGATCTTGTGATTTAGGTCACAAATTAATTGTAATTTATTTTCCCTTCACTGAAACACTGAGTATTGTTCAGTGTCAGAGACTGAAATACCTGGCTGGAAAACATGTAATACATTCAAATGCCTTTGTGGTAACCACATTACATGTACAGTCTGAAATGAATTTCATAGAAGATTTCAGCAAAACCTTTGGAAATGTTGGGAACTTCTACACAGGAAGTTGTCCAGACCTGCAGCTATTCACAGCACCATGTTAATGTATAATGCTCTGAGCAGGATAAATCTATGCCACAGATGAACATAGCTGCTGAAACTTTTGACTGCAGAAGTTGCCATATTTCTCCTATTGCAAATGATAATTTTCTCACCGATTCTCCAGAAGCCAAAGTCATGCACTATTGTGTCTGAAAAGCCATTAATGAGGTTCTTCAAAAATCTTGCAAAGCTGTAATTATGAATGTGGAGTTAGGAAGTGCTAACACCAATGAGGAAACACTCAGATGATCAGAAGGCCATTTTTCTTCGCATTCACATGTTTCACTAAGGGATTCAAAGAAACAGATGAGTTTCTTTTTATTTCTCTTTTTTTGACTTACACATTTTGATCCTGTTTTGAAATTATGCTAAAATGTGGCAAGAATCAAGAAGGTGAAAATAGTAATCTCTTTTTTTATACACAAAAACTGTTATTTTGCATTTTAATCTTATAATTGAAAGCAAAATTTTCAGGTGAGTTACCCCCTAAGTTTTTAAATTTCAAATTGAGATTTGGAAACATATATTTGTAAGTTTTTTTCTCCGTCTTCTTCTTCCTGCCCCACGTGGATGCATTTGGATATAAGTACCTGTTGCACAAACCACACCTGGAAAATCAGGTCCTTGTGAAAAGAGAACAATCTCCTACTTTGGAACTGGAGAGGAGCAGAAGTAGGTCTATTTTGTTCTTCCCCATTATTAAAGGGATAGAGTCGCTCAATAAACCATGCAACAGAATCCAACAAAACATCTAATGAATAAAATAAAAATATTTAACCCACTTTTTTTCAGACTACAAGGATTACAACTTTTTTATATTTGTATATGTCATTGAAGTTTTTAGGGAAGTGCTAAACATATTCCTTTGCAATGAACTAAAATTTCATATTGCACAGCTAAAAGCATTTTAACACAGAAACCTTGATTAAATCCCAAGTCCAACATTGACCTTTGGTAAGGCTGTCCGAATGGACTGACAATAGTTGCCTATGTCACACAGCTGTTGTTTTCACCAATAGAACAGATTCTTCTAGGGATGGATTAGAAATGGAAAGAGGTTAATCTGTTCTAAGTAGGTCCTTTCTGTTCTAGTGTGTATTCAGCCCATAGAAAGACAGTCACTCATCTCTAACCTCTTTATCTCCATCAGGCTTTCCTTTCCCTCTTTTTAAAACAAGAATTTTGTGTTTATGAATTTATAACAACCCAATAACTCAAGGAAGCCCAGTAACTTCCTCTTAGTGGAAAGGGATCTTCAGCACTAGTAACTGCCTTATCTGCTCAGGTAATTATGAAAGAAAGAGGATCTGAACCCCATCTGAATATCCCAAATCACCAACTGGACCACTGCCAGCCTCTTTCGCAATGCCCCTTTCATTTCAGAGCAAGATCTTCTAAGAAACTCATACTAGTAGGTGGTACCGATGCTGAAACAATGCAGAAAAATTGCCAGAGCAAAATATTTTACATAGTATTTGTTGTATAATTATAATTGAATAACTGTCACTGATTAACAAAGCATACTTATATTAGGCACCATTCAATTTTAATACAGTAAATTAGCTTTAGTTCACTTGTATTGACAACGGTCAGGTCTTGCTAATAAATCCTACTTGTTTTCTACCCATTCAAAGTACATCTCAGAAGCTTTACTCTGGTTTTCTTTTTCTTTTTGCAAAGCTCCTAACAGTGGAGGTATTTAGTGGAAACTAGCAGCTTGCTCTCAAGAGATTTGGTCAGTCTTCCTCTATTTGTACATTTCATTTACATCTATGCTGGCCTATTTTAAAACTACAGACAGAAAAAAGAATCAGAATTTTGTTTAAAAGTGGAGCTACAAGAAGAAATTATTGCACATTATTTTACCTATAATCTTTCCAGTTGGGATATTTAGGTTTTTTAAATGAGACAAAAAAAACCCAAAAGATATTGCAACATATTTCAAACTGTAAGCTTTTAAAAAACATCATTATCTTTTTTCTCTCCAGTCATAGGAGCAGAACAGCCCACAGGTGCTGTGTAGGCTATTTTGCAGCCTCATTTATTTAGAAATTAATCTCACCTGGCAAAGTAAAAACCATTTGCTATTCCCAACAGTGACGACCTAAAAAGTCAGCATTAAACAGTATTTGTTAGACATTTTATAATGTAATCAGGCCTCTTTATTGATGCTTGCTGCAGAGAAGGGCAGAAAGGTTCTCCCAGAGAAAGTAGTGGAAACTCAGTTTCAGCAAATCACTTAAGCAGGTGCTTATTTAAATATGTGTTTCAATTTAATCAGGTGCTTATATTCCATCAAAATAAATTGGTCTCATAAATGTACCTCGGTGCTGTGCTAAAGCTGGGCTAGTACCCCGATTAAAACCTAAATTTGGAAACACTTAAATTTCTGGTTTTTCTTTCAAGATCTTTGAGAATTTCAGAGCCCCTACTTACATTTTAACATATCTGCAATGAATGAGAACGTTCGCTTCCTCCATATGATATCTCATTGGCTGATGAAGAAAATATAGTTTAACATTAAAAAATATAAATCAGAAGTAAAGTTTTATTAAATCAGAAGTAAAGCATATTAAAAAATGCTAAGTCAAAATGAGCTTTCATTCCTCTAGCAAGGTGAAACCATGCTTTTAATGGAGACCGGTTGTGCAGAAATGTAACATTCACAGAGGCACTCGCGTTCTTACCACTGAGTCATGGTGAAAATAGATGTTCTGCCTTCTTGGGACCAGTAAAGGTCCCTCAGCCTTTTCATAAGAGCGTATGTCTGAGTCTCAGCACCCTTCCCAGATGTCACTGTTAATAACCACATTCAGCCTGACAAAACAGCCCATTTTTCTTCATTCATTTCAATCTAGAAAAATAGCTTATTTATATATTTTCCTAACCTTTGTGCTGGCTCAGAGTTACCACATTTCTATGACAAATGAATAACTTCTTTTTACCAAATTTCCAGTTCCAAATGTCTCAGATAAATTGATGGGAGTTATCCCTGAGTGGTAATGGTACAATTAACACTGGTAAAAAGTATAACAAATATGTATAGTAAGCCATGCCTCTGCTACAAGGAGTTTTGTATGTTTACACGTGAGTAACTGGGTAAGGGAAAATAACATTTATGAAAGAAATGCAAAGATGGAGGAAGGAAAAAGAAATACCATTACAAAGTACAATGTTTTGAACATTTTTTGATAATAAATGAATATTCAGGGTTTTGGAGATTTGGTTTGCACATTTGTTTTATTCCTGATGTCCCAATGACTTTTTCTGTTTGAGTAATTTAACCTCCAGAAATCGATGTGGGCTTCAAGATAAAGACTACGGGATCAACAGACATATAGATGATAAAAGAAACTATAGTCCTTTTATCTCAGACTTCCTTCATCAAGGATTTACATATCCCCAGAAAGATCAGATTTCTAATTTGTGGAGTATTTGGGGATTTTTGAAGATGAAAAGCACGATTCAAATGTTAGCTATTGCCATTGCAGAGGGCAATCTTTACTACCACACTAATGCTATAATTAGTGCCAGATAACAGTGCTATTGTTATTCATTTACATTACTGACAGCTCTGAAATTATCTTGTGGGGAAAAGCAGAATTTATTTGAGATCCTATACCTGATTATGATCCCTAATTAATTGAGTGTATAATCCTTTAGAGACATATACTCTTTTACCTGAAATATGACAGTAGTTACTGTTAGCGTGCAAGACACTATATTGTTCTTTATGTGCAGTGCATTATGACATTGTAGGATTTTATACTTTTACTTTTCTTTGAACTTCCAGGTTCAAACTGCTACTACCCGATCCACAAATGTGTCTTTGATCTGATGAGCAAGGTTTGTTCATTTACGTAGCAGTCATAATTACCGCAACATAATTAAGAACCTTGAAAACATTTAAGAACATTTCACAAACTCAGCTTACTTTTCATCTCTTCTTTGGAAAAACTGGTGTATATGGCTTTTATACTTGAATGTTAAACTTGGCATTACAATGCTTATTCCCCTGCAAGAAATGTCAATTTACAATATAAAATTTATTTTACTATGGGAAATGCTCACCCTGCCCAAGGAAAATTTCACTTGTCCACTAAGGAACTGCAGAAAACTCAGTATGGCATAGGCAACCAAAACCAGAACTGCATCAGTCAGCACAACTGGCAACGAACAGATTTGACATGCTTGTAGAGAACATTCAACACATTTTGCCTAACTAGTGATTCATGAGAAGGGTGCCTAATTCAGCAAATAAAGTATTTACTGTGAAAAAGGCTCTTACAGTTAATTATTTTTGATAACACATAAGAAAAAAATCCAGTGGATGCCTGCCTTTCTTTTGGCCCTATAGCATTGACAGCAGTTAAACTATTTCATCAGCAGCTCAGAACCAGGTATTTATGACTTGTAAGAAATGACTGTTGTTGAATGCTCACCTTTATAATTTCTTGAAGACTTAACTAGCTTCTCAAACTGATATGAGTGAGGCTGAGATATTCATAGCATTGCAAGGGATGTAGGTATAACCCTTCTCTTGAAATGAACCAGAGTACTTGTGAAGAAATTGCTTATAATTCCAGGGAGTTTCAATACTGAATTTTCTGTGCAACATGTCAATCAGTATTCTACATAGCATGCATAGTACTTTAACGACAGCACCGATCTAAGCCAAAGGAAAATATATGTTGAATATTTCCTGTGAAATATGTCATTATTTCCTATTGAACTCTTGACAAATCATTTAAACTGCTTTAATACTTGTCATACAGTATTTTAAGATATCATAATTTATTTCAGTTTTACGAAAACTGAAAATACAAATGTGTGCATAGCTTGTATAAGTGAAGTTTAAAAAAAACATACTTTAACATGTTTGACATCAGATATTGATCGATACTTGGTATTGATGGTATATTGATAATATTTGCAGAGGTTGAAGTTGGGGAAGTTGTGTAAGTCCATCTTAATCTACTGAGCTATCTTTACAATTTGAACGATTGTTGCTTTCAAACTCTTTATTATTTTGTCAGTCTTGGTTTTTACTATGTCAAATGATATGGCTTCCCTGTTTTCTCACAACGGGTATTTTCCCATGTAAAGAAATCTCTATTGTCAAGGCCTTAGACCATATCCCCATATAGAACACCCAAGGTAACCACACTTTTAACACTTCCGTAACTGAAAGAGAGACTTGCTCTTTGTCATTTAAAAGTGCTACAGAAATTTACCTATAATTTTTAAACTTCTGCCATAGATAAGACTTTCCTGGCTCTGTGAACTTTTTCCTTGCTTGACTGTTTTTGTGCTTCTGCAGATCCCCTAGAATAATTTAATTAACTTATAACTCTGTATTCAGGTTATGACTTAATATCCAAGAGTCGTATCCTTTTTTCCAAATAATTTACATCAACATGACTCTAATGACAAACACATATTGAAGGTAGGGATCTTATGGCACCATAGACTTGTAGATAGATACACTCCTGCTGTGTTATATGGTACATATGTATGTGAAGCCCAAAATATGTCAGAAATCTACCCATATTGCATTGTAAAATAATTTTCAACAGGCTCTTCTATCACACTCTACAGTTTAAGGTTCCTGTTTCTCAGGGCTTTTCTCTGCAATTGAAGCCACATTTTTGGATGCCTTCCATATACATGTGTGTGTTTATGTATGTCTCAGGAATTCCTGAACTTCAGTTAATTATGCGGTGAAGGTAGCAAAACTGTAGCACATGCGCTTTCCCAGATTGATTCTAAATTGTATTTCTGTTCCTATTCCTAGTCTTTTCAAGTGCCTTAATATCCTTTGAGAGTGCTTGCAACTTCACAAAGTCATCAGCACCAGCAAATTTCATTAATAACATTACCCCTTTGGCTCAGATTATTAATGAGGATGTTTAACAAGAACAGGCATAAGATCCTCCACTACCCTATTATTAATAAATAAATATATTTATTTAATACTTGGAAACTACTCGGCTTTTTTATGACATACTGTATCTTCTCTATTAGCCTGCTGTTCTGTTGTGCAGCAAGCAATCCAATTTGGTACTGCAAAGTTTGATTTGTTCTAGCACTCCTACACACTAATCTTACTAATATCCCTTACATTTATTTATGTCATAAATCAAGCTGCCCTGTATTCTTGTGTTCTTACTTTTCTGCAACATATATTCATGTTGCATTGTTTCTGTACCATGAGTGGAGATTAATTTTGGGTTGACTCTACTGCTGGTTTGGAAAAATTGTATTGTTTGCAATGTACTGTAAGCATTTTCTTTCATGACATATCCATTATGACAAAAGTTAAAAACACTTTGCTATCTCATTTTTTTCAGCTACGCTTTATTTCAATTTTATTACATGTAGCGTGCTCTGTAACACTGTACCACTTTAAAGTATCCAATAAGTGCTGTAACAGCCAGTCTAATATCCATACAGACAGCCAAAGGCATTTTTCTTTGCATTTAATGTTGCACCTTCACTTTATGTCAGAGCTCTCTGTGATTCTCAGAACAGTTAAATATGCTTGATTGTCATCATTAGCATGGGAGTAAAAAAATCTTGCTGATTTCAAAACATTCTAAGTCTGTCTCAAAAGCAACTCAAAACAGAGAAAAAGATTAAAAAATGCCATGTAGCACTTTAAAGGTTGGTTGAAAGGGCAACCATTCCTCCCTCTGCATGGGAACCACTAACACTGCAAAGTTTTTGTTCTTTTCAGGATCAAGGCTTTGCTTTCTCTGAGATTTTCAAATATTTTGTGAAGTGATTACAGAGTTAATTACTCTCCCAGTTTCTTTTTCCAGGGTTGTTTTGTTGATGTAATGCGTGCTGCAGGTCTGTTTTCACAACTGTGTGGGATCAGTGAACGCCAGCCTTGTGAAAGCGGCTTTAAGGAACATCCTGCAAACTGAGTGGCAGATGGGAAACAGTTTTTGGCAGCACTGGCTCTCTAATTACTGCAAGAAGAACCCAGCATCATGCCTCTGCCGCAAGCAGCTATACTTTAATTTACAATAGAAAAAATCCAATCAGATCTGTCTTTTCCTTCTCTTCACTTAATACTTTCTTGGTTTATTTTTTTAATGTGATCATATTATTTATTTGGTTTAATATTTTAAACTAAGTTTGTCTGTTTTTTTTAAGTACTGACTACCAAGAATTTCCCGCTGATGGGATTACTTAGAGATAACCCACTGACAAGAATTTTCTTTAAGTATGATGAGATTATTTAGGGAACAAACTGTTGTTACCTTCCATCATCAAGATTTGGGATTCCCGGGGCAGACCAAGCTGTTCAAGCCTTAAAGTCACAGCTGTTCCAGGGAAGGCTCAAAATGAGGGCAAGCAAGAAACTGGTGTTTAAGGGTAGTCAGAATGTAAAAGTATCTACTCTCTAGGCAGAAAGCATCAAGCTTCCCAATCTCTCATTTCAGATGTAAATTAATGTACATTGAAAAGTAATTAGAAGGCTTAGGTCTGTGGCAAATAGACATGCCGATGATGCCTTTCCCCAGTTCTAGCAACCACCAGAGTTCCCATTATTTTCAACTGATTTCTTTTAGACCTGTCATGCAGCCAGATAAGGCAGTTACACCGACAGTGTCGCCACGCATCCCAGAACATTTCTCGCAAAAGAAAGGGGCCTTACCATTTTCATATGTTAACCGTGTGTACTACTACCCTCTTCAGGATGGAAGGTTGCCTAACTATGTTTTACGGGCTTCCCATGGCTACCAGCTAATAATATACATATTTGTGCGTTTGGAAAAGAACCATGAGAGTTTCCTTTAGTTCCTGCAACGAGATGTTGAGGTGTTATGTGAGAAGTGACAACCACAACAACACATTAAGCACCAATTTTCCTAGTTTATTACATTGCAGAAGTAGGATTTGTTGTGTAGACTCAGTGTCTTTATCAGTTGTTACATTCTGCATGGATTCACAAAAGACCAGGTTCTAAGTGCACATTGTCTGTGTAAACAAGTCCAGCAGACTTGTTGATGTAAATGTTCACATAAATCTGAACTTAAAACACATTTTCTCTTAGAAAAAGTGACAATTTACATCTCAACACAGTCTCAAGGAGCTTGATAAGTTCACAAGAAGGCAGCTCATAACACATCCACTTTGATCCCACTTTCTCGTGGAAAATAGGTTTTGTGAGGACAAAGTGAAAAAAGAGAGGTATGGTGGTAAAAAAGCTTTCTGCCTTTGCCCTACAAAATGGCCTTCAGTTTAACTTTCAATTAGCTAGATGGCATTTCTATACATTTTTTATCACCTTTTCTTTGTCAAAGAATCATGGAATTACAACACTTTTAAGACAGTAGAGAAAGAAGCCAGAAAACCCCCATTACACAGAATAAATCTGCTGGCTTCCATTCTAGTTTCCTAGCACTTCCACCAAAATGTTTTTTATTAAAATACAATATTTCATTAAAAATAGTTTATATACACCACTTTTTGACTTAGAAGGACAGCAAAAACTCTCAGAGTTAAGATCTTAATCTGTCTAGGTCTTCTGTTACTGCAGTACCTAGGTAGTTCAGAAATAAATGTTCATCCCTTCTGACATGTACATATTAAACAGACATATGGAAGCACTGGTAGGAAGATAGTAAGTTTTTCACATATTAATTTTTTAATAAGCCATTTAGATTAACAGAACAAAAAGCATTTTTAGGACTTATATCTCAAAATAAATGTGAGAATTTTTTATTTTAAACTAGAGATAGAGATTTTATTTAAACTTATCATTAATTTTGGACCACTTCATTCACTATTATTGTCCTATTTTACAAAATGGAAACTGACTTAATAAAAGACAAAGCCAGGGTGCAATTAAAATCTACAACAAAGCTGAAATTTGAAGTCCTGAAATATAAACTGAAGCAGAGGCTAAAAACAGACTCAAGTGTCCAAACAAATCTTATGCCACATCACAGCTCATGTACTAATTTCAATTCAATAAAAAAAGCGAGGGAGCTGAATTTTCACCACCGTTCCTAAATCCTTATCTGTTCTTCTCTACACGAAATAAATGGCTAATAGTAATAACCAAAAGACAGACCTAGATTTTTTCCCAAGAGAAATGTGTTTTCTAGCAGGGAGCATCATAAGAACTAGAGGGAAACATGTTCTAAATAACTGGAATTTAAGACAACTCATATTCTGGCATAAATAGAATTTTGTTGTATCAGAACCCATTAGGAAATTATTTTGTCTAATATTAATTCCATTTCATAGTTGATGTCAACAACACTTCCTTTGTTGTTAAAACATTACTGAAAGTAATGTTGTGGTGGATTGACCTTGGCTGGATGCCAGGAGCCCACCAAGCCGCTCTGTCACTCCCCTCCTCAGCAGGACCAGGGGAGAAAAAAATGAAAAATTTGTGGGTTAAGATAAGGACAGGGCGAGATCACTCATCAATTAGCATTACAGGCATAACAGACTCGACTTGGGGAAATTAATTTAATTTATTACCAATCAAATCAGAGTAGAGATAATGAGAAATAAAAGCTAAATCTTTAAGCATCTTCCCCAAAGAAGGAAGAGCTCTGCCTTCTTCCTGGGCTTAACTTTGCTCCTGACTCTCTACCTCCTCCCCGCCACAGCAGCACTGGGGGATGGGGAACAGGGGTTGTGGTCAGTTCATCACATGTTGTTTCTGACACTCCTTCCTCCTTGGGGAGAGAATTCCTCACACTTCCCCTGCTCCAGCATGGGGTCCCTCCCACAGGAGAGAGTCCTTCACAAACTTCTCCAATATGAGTCCTTTCCACAGGCTGCAGTTCTTCACAAAGTGGACCACCCTGGATCCCCTCCATGGGGTGCCGTCCTTCAGGAACAGACTGCCCCAGCGCGGGTCCCCCACGGGGTCACAAGTCCTGCCAGCAAACCTCCTCCAGTGTGAGCTCCTCTCTCCACGGGGCCACAGGTCCTGCCAGGAGCTCTTTCCAGCGCAGGCTTCTCATGGGGTCACAGCCCCTTTGGGCATCCACCTGCTCCAGTTTGAGTTGCTCCACAGGCTGCAGGTGGATATCTGGTCTACAGTGGACCTCATGGGCTGCAGGGTGACAGCCTGCCTCACCATGGTCTTCTCTACAGGCTGCAGGGGAGTCTCTGTTCTGGTGCCTGAAACACTTCCTCCCCCTCCTTCTTCACTGACCTTGGTGTCTACATAGTTGTTCCTCTCATAGATTCACACTCCTCTCTCTGGCTGCAGTTGCACAGGCTTTTTTTTCCCCCTTCTTAACTATGTTATCCCAGAGGTGCTACCACCGTCACTGATGGGCTTGGCCTTGGCCAGTGGTGGGTCCATCCTGGAGCCAGCTGGCTTTAGCTCTATCAGACATAGGGGAAGCTTCTAACAGGTTCTCACAGAAGTCACCCCTACAGCCCCCGCCCCAACTTTGCCACACAAACCCAATACAAATGTATTTGCAAAGCACATACTGACAAGACAGTACCAAAAATTATTGTTATTTATTGTACCATAACACCCCTACAGCTATAAGAAATAAGGATTAATATTGCATTATAAATTTATTTCAGACTCTTTGCTTGATAACTTCCAAACAGTGTCAATGGGCTTTTCATCTTAAAGCTAGTTTAAGAAATAAACTTCCCATGGCGATGATCTGCATGCATGAGATGATAGTAATTTTTCTCTGTTTCCTGCTCAAACTTGGTATTTTGTATTATTTGAAACTTATCAACAGAAGTCAGTGGGAACAGGTCTGAGCTCATCTTATCTGTTTTGTAAATGTTTGTCACATGCGATGACTGTTTAGTTTCATAGAGAGTGAAACAAAATTAAATATTTAAGAAAATAAACAGCATGGTGGTCTATTTTAGCTCTGACTCATATGGTCTATACATAAAAATGTACAGAGCCTGAATCTAAGATTCATGTTATGATGGAATAATATTTTCCTGAGAGCTCCTAAATACGTCATACCATCCCATTCTCATGATGTTGACCAATCATCACTGGTGAAGAAAAGGTAAAAGCATGTTAGTGTATATCTTTTAACATCTGTTATATTTGTGTTGTCTGGAAGAATAAAATATAGAGCTTATATCAATTCTGACCAGTCTTTTATGAGATACCAGTCCACCACTCATTCAGCATATGACCTGCTAGATGCAGCACATAGTTTACATAAGGTGTTATACCAGTGTAACAGGTGAAAAGGGGACTTACAGAGACACTATCATGTCATGAGTCTGACTCAGAGAAGCATCTTACACTGCCCTCCAAGGAATCAAGAAGAAACCAGCATTGTACAGAATCAGGCACAATGTTGCCCCCAGGAACATACAACATAATAAATGGCAGCATCTGAGGTATATGAAATTCATATTTGGGAAGCAGTACATTTACATAGAACTGTGAATCACATAGACTTCCAACTGGCAATTACTGACTGTTACCTCTCTCCCTCTATGCCAGAGATATCTGTCACAAAACTTGATAAGACAGTAGGAAGACTAAGGAAAATAGCTGTACTGAATCCACAAATGATACTATGGACCACAGATAACTATACTCAAAAACTCAGAACAGAGGAATGGTCTAAACCAACTATCACACATGCTACAATAATTATAACTCTGCACAGCAGTAACCATGCTTTAAAGTCAATGGGAAGACTCACTGACCTCTAAAACAAACAACATGTTGGGGTGGGGGGGATAGGACCTGCTTCAAGACCAATGTGTGATCTTTCTAAAAAGTCACCAAGCCAAAGTGCAATTGAAACTTTCACACAGCAAGTCAGTCATGTGTCATATATCAAATGTTACATTGGAATTTCAAAACTGCAAGTCAACTGACACCTTAAGAAAAAAAAAAGGTAAACTTGAGTACTAGTCAAAATCATTAGTCGTATCTACATCACTGGAAAGACATTTTTAGATAAGCATAAGGATCACAGAATCACAGAATCACAGAATGGTAGGGGTTGGAAGGGACGTCTGAAGATCATCTGGTCCAACCGCCCTGCCCAGGCAGCATCACCTAGGGCAGGTTGCACAGGAACGTGTCCTGTCGGGTTTTGAAGGTCTCCAGAGAAGGAAACTCCACAACCTCTCTGGGCAGCCTGTTCCAGTGCTCCGTCACCCTCACAGTAAAGAAGTTTTTCCTCATGTTGAGGTGGAACTTCCTGTGCTGCAGTTTATGCCCATTGCCCCTTGTCCTATCACTGGGCACCACTGAAAAGAGACAGGCTCCATCCTCCTGACAGCCACCCTTCAGATATAGACATTGGTAAGGTCCCCTCTCAGCCTTCTCTTCTCCAGACTAAACAGCCCCAGGTCTCTCAGCCTTTCCTCATACAAGAGATCTTCCACTCCCTTAATCATCCTCGTAGCCCTCCATTGGACCCTCTGCAAGAATGCTACTTTCTTGCAAGCAGTTAGCAAATGAACAAAGCCACAGTTCAACAAAAGATCCTAAATTAGGGAAGAGTTAGCAGAAACAAGTTCTGAAGTTTCATCTGTAGCAAATATCAGTTAAAATATTCGTCCTTTCCCCACCTCCCCTTTACTGGCACACAGTCATATGCACACTCCAACAGATCTGTGACAATACTCATGCATACAGAAGGCCATTTTTAGAAGAAGAACATCCTTGCAGCAGAGTATGGCATCTTCAGTTGAAAGAAGTCTCAAAAAATTCTGAAGTTCATAGGTTGGGAAGAGATTGGGGGCAAAGAAATAATTATACTGTTTGGAGCTTCCTCTTTTGTAACTTGTGTTTCCAGCGTTACCAATTAGAACGTAGCATTGCTTTATTATAGTTCCACCTTTTTCATTAAACAATTCCTTCATTGTGAGTGATCTCAGACAAATCAGACAGGTATAAGATATAGTTTTTTGCAAGTATCAATGAAACTGTCCTTTGGTGTGCAAGTCAGTTTACATACAGAATAACTTGACAGAGATATGGCATAGATAGGTTCTGGAGTGCTGTGGATGACATAGAATTGTATTGTCCATAGAATACAAAAGGCTATCAGTTACCTGTGCACAGAGGTGTTGAAAGACATTGCAAATTTGTAGGAAGGATGAGAAAAAAAGAGTCAACCTTTTTTATTCTGACAAGGGACCAAAGCCCCCCTGTCCTCTTATGGGAATGATGAACCCTGATTCAAAGTGATGGGGAGTAAGGATTTTTTTTTAAAGTGTATGTATGTGCAGGAAAAAGGGAAAGTTATAAGGAATAAAGGAAATTTCTTAACCCTACACAAAAATATCACATAAGAAGCCTTTCATGAGGGATGCTTGCAAAAGCATGAAAATACTATTTTTTCAGCAATAGTTTCCTGTTAATTTTAAGGTTTCCATTGGTCTCTTTAAGGCCATATTAAGTCTTAGATGGCAAAAGCTACTGGAATTGACTCTTTCCTTAAATTCTCTTACATAATTAATGTACCTGAGAAGTTATGTATGTTCCTAGTAGTTCACAGCCTGGGAAGAATAGTACGTGGTTGTTTCTCTAGCCATTTTTCCATCTTCCATTACCCCGTTCCTTTTGAATTTTATATCAGATATTCACTTGTGAATAACTGCTTTGTAATCTATTTCTTGATTCAAATCTCTGTTTTGCATTGTTATTCTAGTTAGGAAACATTTGTGTCAAGGAAGCGGAAAGAAGTGCTGAGAATAACTTTAGATTAAATATTAGACAATGATATAAATATAAATTATACTCAAGTCAAACGGGGGTAAATCTCTAGGAAATCAAATAACTAACTACTTTGAAGTTATAGAAATATTATTACAGAAATATTGTTTACTAAGCACAGCACCCAAAACTTCAGAAATAATTCATCGAAGGTTTCCTATTGCCATGGTTTAGACCCAGCTGGCAACTAAGCACCACGCAGCCGCTCACTCACTCCCCCTCCCCCAGTGGGACGGGGGAGAGAATTGGGAAAAAGACTCGTGGGTTGAGATAAAAACAGTTTAATAGGACAGAAAGAGAGAAAGAAACAGCAATGATAATAACAATAATAATACCGACAAAGAATGTACAAGAACAAGTGATGCCCAATACAGCAATTGCTCACCACCCAGTGATCGACAGCCCGTCCCCGAGCAGCGATTTCCAACCCCCGGCCAACTCCAGTTTATGTACTGGCCACGACATCGTATGGTAGGGAATATCTCTTTGGCCAGCCTGGGTCAGCTGTCCTGGCTGTGTCCCCTCCCAGCTCCCCGTGCACCCCCAGCCTCCTTGCTAGCAGGCCAGCACGAGAAGCTGGACTGTCCTTGACTACTTAGCAACAACCCAAAACATCAGCACGTCATCAACAGTTTCTCATCCCAAATCCAAAACATAGTCTCACACTGGCTTCTGTGAAGAAAACCATCTCTATCCTGGCTGAA
Source organism: Phaethon aethereus (assembly GCF_964289735.1). Taxonomy (NCBI): domain Eukaryota; kingdom Metazoa; phylum Chordata; class Aves; order Phaethontiformes; family Phaethontidae; genus Phaethon; species Phaethon aethereus. Next base: position 47,482,759 of record NC_138579.1, on the reverse strand, counting down.
ACCAGGACACCTATGTAATCTTAAAATCAATATTTGTATCAGCTTTAATTACTAAATCTCAAATTCTTTCATGGGAATTTGACCTGTACCCTGAGCCATGCTCAATGAATAAGACCTCAATGAATAAGTGAATTGTCCTTTCTATTATTTTTTTTCAGTGTATGGAACCACTGTTTTTATTAGAAACTGGGCAGTAATTAAAGACTGTATATAAATCCAAACCAATATCTCCGCTCTCTTTACAAAATCATCCCTGCAAACCAATACTGTGGAATTCAGAATTTGTTGATCCTTTATACACGCTGGTGCAAAGTCTCTCCCTAAAAAAAAAAGTTATCTATATGCATAAGCACAAAATTACAGTTTTACCTTATTAGTCAACTTTTAAAAAGAAGATTAATCTTTAAAATAGTAATATGGGTACCTCTGGCTTCAAGGCTATTGACAAATCATCTTTATTTCAGCTGGTACTCAGAAAATATAGGGGCTTTAGTGTGCAAATCCTTCAGTAGTTGTCAAAAAGTACTGTTGAAACACTGTCATACCTTGTGATTAAACTAAAATAATCCCAATTTACCTGAAGATCTTCTACCATTTGATACTAGCATAACATACAACTGATGCACGTTTTGTTTTCCTGCTCCAGCCCCATGAATATCATTATTCAGCATTTTCATGATACTATAACTCCATAAATTTGCTGAAGGAAAGGATGAGTATTCTTGGCAAGAAATGATTAACCAACATTTGCTGAAGCAACTCAGATTTGTTTTGCACAGTCATGCAAAGGTCCGTGCTGAATATTACTTATAGACAAATGAGAATAGAATAATCTCTTGAAAAAGGAATCCTTTATTATTTCCCAATATTTGTAAATGATACCTTAGTATAGCGACATCCTAGTGGATTCTCTGATGGAATTTCCCTTCAGGCTGATGTAGCATGAGGTTGCTTAATGAATGTAAAATTTTCCTTTTCGTCAAGTGGGAAAATCACTTCAATTCATCCACCTGTAAGTTGCATCACATCTGTGTTGCAGCTGTTTATTGTATCACAATATATGTTGAAATTTATTGTCAAATATGACAACAGAAGTAGTTTCAAGTGAAATTAGAGAGACGACGAAATACTACTTAGAATTAACTTTCTTATTTTCCCAAGACATAGGTCTGGCCTGTACTATTAAGGAAAATGCAGCCAAAACATTTTCACGATCACAGTAGTTGTGCCTCTGGTTGTTCATTAGGTGGTATTGTTACCGACCACATGTTGTTTATCTATTTTAATGCTCACTGAGAAAGATGATCACTATATTTACCAGAATAATCTTCTCAGGATTTTTCTATCAGCTGTTGACTACACTCTGTTCTTCAGGTCTATAACTACTTTTTCTACTTTGAATAGAGTCAAATAGTCCCATGTAAAATGCTAAGCAGACTGTTTGAAGATCAAATGAAACCTTACACTCTTTGAAAATAATCTCACTTAAAACGAAACAGCCTGTGCAATTTAAGATGCAAGAATTTCCAAAGGTATTTATGCTTCTTTTTAGGTGGGTAGTAGAAATTCTATCAAGATCTCTATTATGCTATCCTCTTGCTTTTTTCTTTGTCTCACTCCTACAATGCTTATTTTTAGGTATAATTAAATACCCTGACCAAAGTCAAAACAGATCTGCTTAGAATTAAACAATATTGGAGGATAAGAAAGAAAGGTTGGAGGTGTACTATTTATAATTCTACAGTGCTTTAAAGCTTACCTAACTCAACATGAATGGTTCAATAGGTGAAACTTTTCTTTTTTTATTGTCTTTAAACACAAAATGTGATCAATATCACCACTGATTGCCTGACCTGACATCTATTTCACTGGCGTTTGCCTGTAAGGGTGGCAGAAGTGGAAGGGAGTTTTCCATTTACATTTCTCTTTGTAATAGACGTTAAGCTGCCGTTGTTTCTGCTTCCTATTTGTTGGTGCTATATCGCTGCAAATAAGGAACATTAAACCTGCTCTCTTTTCTTAGAGGAACAAATTGCTAAGCAGTCAGAAGCCTTTTGTTATTTAGCTTTTCAAAGTATTTTATAAAAACATCAGACTTAAGAGGAAAAAATAATACAGACTTCGTCACTAGTTAGGCCACAAAGACTGGGTATCAAAGCCAATGCATTGCAATATTTCATTCTGGCGTGTATGCACTGGTGAATGGCACTGCCAGGTGAGGATATAATTCATATCACAATATTAGTAGCTAGATGATGTCATTCTACATTTAAGTCTGCATTTGCAAAAAGCCAAGATTTATCCCCAAAACCGGTCCCAAATTCTCCAAACAAAACTGTTTGAACTCTGCCTCCATTTTCACAGCACTTTCTGCAAGACTCTACAGTTGTTACCAAGCAAAATGTGGCGGACTGCACAAGATGCTGGAAAAGTGAGAGGTATTGCTTCTGCTAATGTCTGATAATAAAATTGCAAAGCAGAAAACAACTTTCACAGGTTCTCTGATTCATTCACCGATGGAATAATTAGTGTGCCTATATCTCTTAAGTGTTTTTCCAACCTGTCCTTGGTAGCATCTGATGAGGAAGACTCCATGCTCTCTCCAGACCATTTATTGCAGGTATTGTTTTCCTCGGAGTTAGAAAAAAAAAAAATCATCTACCTTGAAATACTTGCTACAGTTTAAACTCATTATTTGTCATGGAGAGCAGATTATTCTTTTCCTCTGTAGCAATGCCTGACAGTAGTATCTTCACTCTCTCTTTTTTCTTCTAGACTATCTCAGGACTTGCACTTTACATGAGGTCTTATTTTCTAGATCTTTGATCATTCTTATTGCTGTCTCCTTGACAGGAATACAGGTGTACCTGTCTATATTCATTAGCAGTCTTTTTCTCACAGTCCCTAATTTATGCAAATCATTTGCATGGTACTCCCTTTCCCAATGTACCTGTCGTTCTTCCCAGGATTTGGTGTCACTTAAAAGTTCATTAAGCAACCTATGTTAGTATCATTTATGAGATAATTAAAGACTAGCAAATCCAGGAAAGCCCTCCAAAGAATTCCACTCAATGTGTGTGGTAATAAATTTGGAACTAGTTCCTTAGCAGTGTTTGACAAGTGCCCTCACCTTCCTTTAAATCTTTTCTAAAAATCAATTTGAGCAAAACCTCATATTTGCTACATCAATGTTATCTAATTACAACTAGATTATGAGGCTTTCAGATTCCCTTTTGCTTTGATGTTAATTTTTGCTTGGCCCCTAGTAGACATGGCATAGAGATAATCATTATGTGCAGAAAAATATCATACCTTTCCTAAGAAACAATTTCTGATTTCAAACAATATTCTGCATCATTATAATGTAGACAGAAATAGGATTTTGAGTCTGTTTCTATAGAATGATGAGTGTTCACAACAAGTAATTAGTTTATTTCATCTACATCATCACTTTCTTAACTGTGAGATGTGTAACACACACTCTATGTAGTTCTGCAAAGAATTCTATACAACTGTGTTCTGTGGAAGTTATCTTAGCAGAAAGCTAGTGGGTGATTCAAGAGTATGCTAATGCAATTCCTGTGGTTTTAAGAGGTTCTCCAACGTTAGGCTGGTTCCTTACTTGGATTTTTCTGTTTAGGATTCTAATTACTCATTAAGCAATGTTCTAATTATCCATTAGGAAATGAAGGGTCTTAAATCTTGCAGACATTGGTAAATTTAGATATTTTTCATCTTCTGAAAAGACACACACTTCTGTCCATATCCTTATGCAAATGTACTCAAAAATACGAAAATCCAGACAGAAAGATTTGGCTTGAACGCTGGGTAAAAGCTAAGGGTGACTGAAACATTATCTCTGGATGAGAAGGGGAAGGACCACATAGAAACAAAGAACATTTCAATCCAGCCTGAACCATTGTCCTGATTTTGGCTGGAATAGAGTTAATTTTCTTCCTGATAGCTGGTACAGTGCTGTGTTTTGAATTTGGGATGAAAATAACATACTGACTGTTTTAGTTGTTTTTAAGCATTTAAGGACTGTTCAGCTTCTTGTGCTGGCCTGCCAGCGAGAAGGCTGGGGGTGCACAGGAAGCTGAGAGGGGACACAGCCAGTGCAGCTTGACCCAAACTGGCCAAAGGGGTATTCCATACCGTAAGACATCATGCCCAGTGTATAAAGTTGGGGGAAGAAGAAGGAAGTTATGGCAGTTTGTCTTCCCAAGTAACGCGTGATGGAGCCCTGCTTCCCTGGAGATGGCTGAACACCTGCCTGCCCATGGGCAGTGGTGAATGGATTCCTTGTTTTGTTTTGCTTGTGTGCGCGGCTTTTGCTTTACCTGTTAAAATGTTTTTATCTGAACCGATGAGTTTTCTCACTTTTGCCCTTCCAATTCTCTCCGCCATCCCACCGGGGGGAGTGAGTAAGCGGCTGTGTGGTTCTTGGTTACCGACTGAGGTTAAACCATGACAACCATGTATATGACCTTGTACAGAAGATACAAAAAAAAACAACCAACCAAAGAAAAAACAATAAAAACCCAATAAAACAATAACAAGAGGAGGGAATGGATTTTAGGTCAGGATGCTCACTGACATTTTGGTACTGTAAGCCAAGGGAACTACTCATGACTTTTTGATTCTTCTTCTGCTAAATCACACTTCAATCCAAGATACCCAAATCTGAATTATTCTCTAAAATGGAAAGATCAAGAACATCCCATGATAACTATCTCAGTCTAAGATTAGTTAAATACTACTTCATAACTGAAATTCACTGGACTTCTTTATAATCTTCCATTAAAGAATGCACAGTACTTCTGCTATGTAAAGTGTGAGGAGAAGAAACTTAAAGAGGAAAAACACATGTGGGGAAGAATCACTGCTGGGGACTACACGCACATGAGAAATAAAAGTGGAAGAAAGGTCAATATTAGGAATACTTTGGCAGTTAGATAGCAGGCAACCTGCTGAGGTCAGACAAATATGTCAGCCTAGACTGACAGTAGAGACAAGGATGGCCAGAGCTTGGACTGACAGATGAAGGTGAGCTAATGCAGCTTACGAAATCTTATCTGTCCAAGCTTGAGTCTTTTGTCATTTCATTTACTCAAGTGAGCCACCAGTGATAGGGGCATTACTGGGTGCAATTTAACACAGCTGAACAGTTTGCTTTTGATCTTAACAAATGGAAGGAAACTTCTAGTTATAGGAACTTTTTATATCAAAGGTACCATTATATATCAAATATCTAATCAAGGACTGTTTTTTCTGTAAGCTACTTGATTACATTTCAATACAGATGTACAGCTGCCCAGTAAAATTGTCTCAGAAGCTGTTCAATTTACTTGCCACAACACATATGTGAAAACCATAATGTTCATGAGCAACAATTATAAATAAATTGCAGCTGGCAAAAGTTTTTTAGTAGCCCAATGGCTGAAATTAATTAGCAAATTCATTTCTACTGAAAAGACAAAAGTTTATGTTTGAAAGATCAGCTTGGTATGTTATTTTATTCTGCTGAAAAACAGGTATTTAACATTGTAGGAACACAAAGTCAGCTGAGTCATGTATGTCAGACCACAGGGGTTCTATAGGCAACTCAATACGAAATGAGTTGATGGGTTATAGTGTGCTTTGGCAGCAAGGGTGGCATACAAAACCCATGGTCATTGTGAAATGACCTTTCAGTATGTTTTCATCAGAGAGAGAGTGAATGTAAACCACAATCCAGGAATTGATAGGAAAAATCTACAAACCACATTCTCAATGATCACAAGCATTGTGATGCTGATAGCAGTTTTCCCTTCTATTCCTCTCCAACACAAACAAACTGGTCACAGATGCTTGAAATTAGATGAAGGTATTAGAAAATAAAGGAGATTAAAATCAGAACAGTATGCTTATAATTTAATTTTATGAGTTAGCAGCTGAACTTCTAGGTGACAGAAGAAATTGTTACCCAAAACCTCATTATAGAATAAATCAAATCTCAGCCCACTTCCTACATGATATTGCTGCTGTATCACTAATGTCCATGGCATGTATGAAGTAATGCCACTGGTCCTGTTTTTATACTTTGCTTTGTTTTGTCAGAAGCACTTTAAGAATGAACATTTTCAATGACAATACTTATGAAAAGCAGAGGTTTCTATACAAGTATTAAAATAAACACTTAGAGAAACAGCTAACAAAACACTAACAAATAGCAAAAGATACACTGAAGCAGTGAATCTAACCTATCAAAAATATATCACACAATGTCTTGAAAAAATGTTTTAAATGGAATATAAAACACTTGTGTAGATGTCTTATAGAACCTTATGCTTACAATAGATCTTGGAGAATGGAAAACATTGACTTGTGTACTGTCTTCTTTCATGTTACCAAAGCATCTCAGCATTTCTGGTAAAATGATATACTGAGAGTAGTATAAGAGTTTTGCTTACATTAGGCTTCAGAGTTAACATCTCAGTTATATCACAGTAGCCATTCACAAAGTCACAATGTCCTTAAGCTATTCACACAAGCTCAGGAGGGTAATGAAATTAAATAAAGGATAAATTTTTGCAATGTTAAGTCTTTGCTTTTTAAATTCCCATGTAGCTAGCAAAGTGACCAAACCTAACATCATTGTACATGTTCTTTTTATCCTGCAGAAGTGCGGTGGTTTAATTTTTCAAGTCATAACATTTTTAGGAAGGACAGTCTAACAAAGCAGAACATTTCACTAGATCATTTTGTGTCAGATGTTTCCACATTCTGAATATTCATGCAGTTCTGGTATCTCATCTTAAAACATTATTGTAAAACCAAAGATGATATAGGGGAGGATTACAAGAATAACTCAGGTAGGAAAATGGTAACATAAAAGGAATGACGAAATAAAACTTTTCAATTTGGAAAAGAGACAACTGTGATGGGGTATGTCCTAGATGTCTACAAATCATAAACGGAAAGCAGAAAAAGAAGGCAGCAACACAGGAACTAGAGGGCTCTCAGGAAAATTGTCAGGAAACAGCACTACTGGCAAGAGAGAAAAATACTTTCTTTTGTGGTACATATTAGTCTGTGGAACTCATTGCCCTCGGTTCCTAGGTTCACAGAAATACATATGAACTAAAAATGGGATTAGAGAAATTGACTGAGGGTAGCTCCCTCAGTAGCTTTTGTTACAGTGCAGATTCAACTTCTGCTAAAAAGTCTCATAACAGTTCCATAACAATTAACCCCTGGAAGCTGTCCAAATATACAAGGGAAATTATCTCTCCACATCAGTCCTGATATAATACACCTTTCAAAGCATTTCCATAGCCACAGAGTTACTCTAATCAATATGGCATTTCTTTGGTTCCATGGCACATGAAGTGAGTGGATTGCCCATTTTGTCAGGTAAAGCTGGTGGCTTGCTAGTAGTTCATATTTACTGTACATAGTACTTGGAAATTTAATAACTTCATCATCTTTTCATGGTTTTCAAACAATAAGTTTATATAGGTTTTTTTCTAGCAGTCATATCATTAGAACCTTAATGAATTCAGCTATATTTCTGTCTACAGTTTTCCTGAGTATTTCTTAACTGAAAATAAAATAAAATCTATAAATAAATCTCTAATTGTTAACCAGTGTAAATATTTTCTTAAAATATACTTCAGATGCAAAAGAAAATAGGTCAGATTAAATACAGAGCAAACCTGTTTTGATGAAAAAAGGCATTTTCACATAGTTAGTCTTCTGACCAGAAGTGTATTTAAAAATGCCTATTTACAATATTCCTGTATTTAAAATTAAACCAGAATTATTGTCTTGAAAAGATAGCGTGCATACTGGTTTTTTTCAATATGTTCTTTTGGACATGACACTTAAATGAGGATAGTATCATATATGGTTTCTGGCTTCACAATAATAAAATCCTTAATTAATTCAAAGGGTGTCTCATTTGGTTTAACTGTCATTTTAATGCCTTTTTTTGGTCATACTTGCATCTTCTGTAACTTATTTTTCCCAAATGAATTCATATTCGTGCAGTCTCATTGCAATATTTCCACTTGTATCATGTAGAAGGAGAAATGTTCCATGTCAGCTTGTTAACAGGTTTCATATCTGGAAGCTATTGTCATATACATGTTCCTAAAATACTCGAGAGTTTGTTGCTTAGCTAAGGACAGAAAAATAACTGGTGTAACATTTTTCTTTTCTTCAAAGAAAACTGACTTAATTAACCAAGTGAACAGCAGCACTGAAGCCAAAATATGAGTTAAATATCCTGATTCCATCCTTTCCTCTTTTTGTGTTAAGAGTGTAAAACATATAGGGCTCCTTGGGGCAAGAGCCATGTCTCTGTTTATTCTGTAAAATGCTTAGTACAGGAAGAGCTTAAAATAAAGATTCCAAGCTACAATTCTTCTCAAGCACTTCCTTCACTGTGTTTATGCTGACATTTTAAGGCCATTTAATTCTCTCGCTCTTGGAGATTTTCAGTATTTCACATAACAAACAGTTGCATGCAAATGCAATGAGAGCCTAGGATGGAGAGGCACTTGACCTATGCAACCATTAATGTAGAACGAACTTTAGGCATTAAGCAACAGAAAACACATGCTTAGGATGGCAACTAACAAGACTGTAAAATCAGTTCCAGGTCCTACGGGACTGCTGTGTAGCAGGAGCCTGCCTTAGGCAGTTATGACTGAAAGCCACACTCAGTCAATCCTGGGTAAGGTCTGCAAAACCTCTTGGTCTGAGTCCTCAGAGCAGCAAAATCTACTTCTGCATGTACTGTTGGGATGCGCTGTCCCCAATTTGCATAAGAAACAAATGATGTTATAGACTTGCATATTCACAGTTTCCCTTGACAGCAATCTTGCATAAACTTGTGGAATTCGTATAATGTGAAACATGGTGAATTTCTGAAGAATCACTTGTCTTCTGGAACTGGAATGATTCATCTCCTAACTCTAACATAACCTTCTTTAACAACCTTGGTTGACTTTTTCTGTGTCAATTTTATTCTCACAAACAGCTGTTTTTTCTGTTCATCCACAAAAAAAGGGGACTCAAGAATGTTAAGAAAACCTTTTTACATGTGACTTGTGTAGTCCAAGATTACAAACATAAGAAGAATTGAAAAAACATCCAAAACTTCTTGGTGCTATCTTGCATAAATCACTCAATTTCTGTATCACTGAATTCAAATTGCTTTTGTTACTTTGAGCTGCACTGGGATGTTTATAGATATAGATGATAGAGTATCAAGAGGAGAATGACAGGTCATGCAAATTCTACATCTGTAGGCATTGGCAATATTAACTACCTGATTCAGTTCTTACAGGGGGCAATAGAACTTATTTCTTTTATAGTGACCACAAATGGAAAACAGGTATCACAAAACTGTTATAGCTACATCGTAGCTATTGTTTCCTATCTTTCAGTAAGAGAAAAACAGCTGGAAAGTGTCGACATGTTAAAAGAGACCCTGGTGTCTTGCAAACTTTTAACACAAGTTACCTTATAAAAAATATGATAGTAAATTTTAGGCAATATGTAACAGGGAAGAACAAGAGAAACTCCCTTGACAACGAAATGAGTGCCCCAGCTGACTTCTATTCTCCAAGCAGCACATGCGAGCCAAAAACACCTCCCTGTTCTCTATAGGTAGGATGTACAGTGTCTTACATTTCCTAATTGACCACACAGTTCTCACAGTTTCAGTGAATTGTTTGACATAAAAGCATATTTTAAGCAAGGCAAGACCATTTATAGTGAAGCAAAAGAATCTTTCATTGATCTTTTGCAAGACATGGTGTCAGTTTGAGAAGTCCAGCAGAGGAAGACGCTTTTTGTGTGCAAGCATCTGTCTTTCTGCGCTTTTTATCTGCTTTCAAAGGTAACAAGACTCACATTACAGGAATTTGTAAAAATCTTTTAAAATAACTGTGAAATATGTGAGTTCTTTCTGTGTTTGGTTACAACGCTTGAGGGCAAGTTTTACAAGTTTCATATACTTGACCTATCCTGTCAACACCATTTGTTGCCTACTGTTTGAGCTATACAACCATGGCATGGAAACTGCTGTATCTGCTTACTTACACCTTGTGGCAGCACACAGTGATTATATCATTCAGACAGAAGAAATGAAGAATCCAGTAGCATTTTACATTTTTTACCATCTTGAAGTGAATAAAAGGAGAAAGAGATCAAAGAAGGTTCAATTATACATTTTGTGAAAAACAAAAAACCCCTAAGCAACAGTATTAATTTGAGTCTACTTTTAATGCTTGTGTTGTTGACATCTGAAGTGGAAAGCTCTTACATGCGTAGGATTTTTTGCCTGTAGCAATTTATTTTCACAATTTTTTACTTGAAATCATTCTTACAAACAGAATATAGATAGCAACAAGATTTGAGAGGTATTTTAAGCAAAAAGGTTTAAGTGCCATAAAAATATACCCACAGTCCTCGGAAAATAAATGTTGCATTTTAGTCCCTGTGCTATTGTTGTAAAAGAAGCTTGCTGCTGCAAGTTAGCATATGGGCATCTGCTTCCTAGTTCTATAAATATCTTAAAAAGCAGAGAAGTACTTTTAACTTCAATGCAGTAAAAACTGAGGTATAGCATCCTTTTCAAGACTCTATTGGGTTTATGTGTCAAAGTTTTGGTAGCAAGGGTGCAGGGGGGCTCCAGGAGTGGCTTCTGTCCTGCCTCTGTGTCAGACAGAACCAGTTCCCCCATTCAGGTCCCCAAAACTGAGCCCATCAGTGATTCTGGTGGCACTTCTGTGACAGCATTTAATAAAGGGTAAAAAATGCTGCACAGCAGCTGTGAGAGAAAGGAGTGAGAAAAACATGAGAGAAACAGCCCTGTGGACACCAAGGTCAATGAAGAAGGAGGAGGAGGTGCTCCAGGTGCCAGAGCAGTGATTCCCCTGCAGTCTGTGAAGACCATGGTGAGGCAGGCTGTCCCCCTTTAGCCCATGGAGGTTGACGGTGGAGCATATATCCACACTGCAGCCCATGGAAGGTGCTACACTACAGCAGGTGGACATGCCCTGAACGAAGCTGCAGCCTGTGGAAAGCCCACACTAGAGCAGGCTTCTGGTGCAAGCTGCAGCCCATAGTGAGGAGCCTGTGGGAGGATTTCAGGCAGTAACTGTGGCTAAGGGGGGACCCAGGCTGGAGCAGTCCATTCCTGATGGACTGTCTTGCATGGAAAGGACCCATGCTGGAACAGTTCTTGAAGACGGTTCCACATTGGAGCAGTTTGTGAAGGACTGTATCCTATGGAAGGGACTCCATGCTGGAGTAGGGGAAGAGCATGAGAAGGAAGGAGAGGATAGATGTGTTATGAACTGACTGCAGCCCCCATTCCCCATTCCCCTGTGCCACTTGGGGCAGGAGGAGGTAGAAGAGTCAGGAATGAAGTAGTGAAGTTGAGCCTAGGAAGAAGGAGGAGGGAAAGTGGTTTTAGTTTTGTCTTTGTTTCTCACTATCGTACTATATTTTTAAATGGCAATAAATTAAATTCATTTTCCCCAAGTCAAGTCTGTTTTGCCCATGGTGGTAACTGGTAATTGATATCCCTGTCTTTATTGTGACCCATGATTTTCTCCCCCTGTCCTGCTGAGGGGGAGTGAGAGAGTGGCTTGGTGGCTGTCTGGCATCCAGCCAAGGTTAACCCACTCTAAAGATGGAAAATTTAACTTAGTTTTCCCAAATTAAAGTTTGAGCTGTAAATACTGGTCCTGCTTCCATTTTTCTCTAGGCTAATTCATCGCTCATCTGCATCCCATTTACTACCACTGCTTACATTTATTTAATCTAAATATGCTATGCCCAGGCCACGGACTTATTCCATCCATCCCATGCCTTTTCTGCTGTAGCCTCAGCGAAGACAGAGAATGACTATTAAAGCAGCGTGTTACACTGACAGCCAAATAAATACTTGTCATTGTAACAGTGCATAGCTAGCAACAGCCTTTGCACTGCTGTTCCCTTTGACTCAATCCCCATTTTATCCACACAGCTCATGAAAAGGATATAAAAAATGGTGTCTGGACTCAGACATAATGTCCTGGTTTTGGCTGGAATGGAGGGGTTTTGTCTTCCCAGTAGCTGGTACAGTGTTGTGCTTTGGAGTTGGTATGAGAATAATGTTGATAACACACTGACGTTTTAGTTGTTGCTAAGTAGTTGTAGTGCTTATAGTAAGTCAAGGACTTTTCAGATTCCCGTGCTCTGCCAGTGAGGAGGTGCACAAGAAGTTGGAAGGGGCATGGCTGGGACAGCTGACCCAGACTGGCCAAAGAGATGTTCCCCACCATACAACATCACACCCAGTACATAAACTGGAGTTAGCTAGGGGGTGGGAATCGCTGCTCGGGGATGGGTTATCAATCACCGGGTGGTGAAAGATTGCTGTATTGGGCATGACTTGTTCTTGTGCATTCCTTTGTCAGCAGTATTATTATTATTTCTGTTGTTACCATTGTTGTTTCCTCCTCTCTTGCTGTCCTATTAAACTGTTTTTATCTCAGCCCACAAGTTTGTCACGATTCTCCTCCGTGTCCCACTGCGGGGGGCAGGGAGTGAGAGAGTGGCTGTGTGGTGCTTAATTGCTGGCTGGGGCTAAACCACGGCACATGAGAAAGATTTAACAGCATGCCTGAGAGGAAGAGTTTCTGCTTAATGAGAGTCATCTCTGTCAATGACTTGTCTTTCTCACTAGGCACTGCAAAAAAATCAAGGAAGGAATTAGAAAACCTGTGTTTTTAGGAAATCACCTTTACTTTACAAGAATGTTTGGCCATGTTGACAAATCTCACATTCCTATTAGAAGTCTTGCAACAGTCTTTAAGACAGACTCTGCAATAAAGTGATCAAATAAGTATCCTAGTTTTCTTTTTAAGATACAGAGTAATTATCTAGTTAAAAAAAAAGGAAAAAATACTATTTTATTTTTCAAAATCAATATAAATTTAAACTAATATTGTAATTTTTTTACTATTGTTATACACAATACTGAATCTAGAATGAGGAAATGGTGACAAAATGAGTTATTTGATTTGACAAGGAAGGAAATTAAAATCAGTATACAACTTGAAGCCCATTGTTTATCAGAAAAGAGTAGCTAGTAAGTTGGATACAGTCAATGACACCTAGTCCAAATATCTTAAGAAAAAAACCAACAGTGGTATGTATCTGTGAGCTTCTAACACAAACAGAAAGCTGCTTTCCTGGCACAAATTTAACTTGATAGACTTTACCCCCACTCTATGCTTCATAACTTATCTTGTCACTGGATAACCATCCTGTTTCTCATTTCTTTATTTCTGTGTTTTGTACAAAGCATCCTTAAAATCAGCTACTATTGAGAGAGCTCCTGTTTTTTTTCTCAATATAGTAATTGCTTTTGTCCTACCTCCTTAATTTATGTTTCAATTAATCTTTTCTGAGCACTCACATTCCTTCTGGTCCCATGTATTTACCATTCCGGGCTTTTGCAGCTAACCGTAACCGCAATCACGTTTATTGTTACTGACTACAATAAAAAGTGATTGACAATCATGGAATCAAGCCAGCAAGGGGAAGGAGTCCCAAACTGCTACCTGGGACACAGCACATAAGAAAGCTGACCTGTCACGCTGACAGTATGCAACACTGAAACAAGTCTTTTCTACTATTATATTTTTCTCTGCTAGGAAGAATGCTAAATGTAAGTAGGGTGTGATGCGGCTATCTCATCACAGGAGGGCCTAATGCCCTCCTATCATTTCTGTATGTAGGAGATACCTGTCATTTCAGCTGTTACTCTAGCAACTTGAAAAGTCAATGCCTTTATGTAAAATTGTTTTTAAAGTACAGCCTTACTACTAGTTCCATTTTTGTCCAACTTTTAGCACTTCTGTACATATTATGGAGAAGGTTTTTTTTATATTCCCACTATTTTTCTACAAAAAAAACAAAATCAAAGCACAATTTGAAGAAACTAGTTGATTACCAAAGCTAAGTATTTTTTGAAATCCAAGTAAATCCTTTAGAGATGGATCAACAACAAGGATTTAAAAGTTAAATCTTGACTAATTATCATAAACAATTTAATGTTTCTTCCTAGCATAAGCATTACCAAGATCCTCACTGTAGGACAAATAGACAGATCTTTTTGGATCCTGCCAATGCTATTCTGAAAACAGAAGTGTATGGCACATTCTATAGCGTATTTCAATTACTGCTATTGCAGAGCGACTAGGTGAGCAGCAGTTCTGTAGAAAACCGTCTAAGGATCGTACTGGTTCAGAAGTGGGATATGGGCCAACAATATCATGCTGCTGCCAAGACCAATAATCATACTAGGAAGTATATATAGAAGTATTATGTTACATGTATGAAGTAATGGTTTGAACTCTCTCTACCCTTGTAAAGCTGCCCTTTCCAAGAGTCCTGTCTAGTTTTGCACAACAGATTTTAAGAAGGGAGCAGACGTGTGGAGAAAACAAAGGTCAGTGAAAATAGTCAGAGATAAAGTAGCTGAATTCTGTAATGAGAGGAACGGAATACGAGCCTATCACAGATTATAAGGATATTGTACATAAACTAACAGTAAAACAACAAAGGATGCTATGTCAGTGCTAGATATTACAATGGTAAGGATAGTGAGCAGTAGTTTAGTCTGCCTGGAGACCATGAGAGATTTTAAAGAACAAGTCGAAGAATATCTGATAAGAGTGATAGAAGTCCTGCCTTCTGACAGTGAGGAGAGACAATGACTTCCAAGGTGCTTGCCATCTCTTTTCTATGTTTTTCATAGAATGAGTTGGTAATTTATTAATGCATTCAATTACCTATTTACTGCACTGTTTTCCCCTATATTCTAAAGAACATATTGGGTCACCACAGCACTGTCTTTGTTCCCAATGACTGGAAATACACAACAGTATTTCTCTCTCTTAGACATGTAAATTCAGTCTTGAAGAAGAGCTGACCTGGTTCTACTTCAGCTGCCTCTAACTTGTAAACTTTGTGAGTGATGTGTTAACAAGCCACTTTTAACTTGAGAATTAGACTTCTTTAGTCTCTACTCATCTGCACTAATGCTCCCTATTTCCATTTGCACATTTGGACAATTCAGTGCCTACACGTTAACATTTCTTCAGCCAAAGTGGCTTTTCATGCCAGACAAGTGTCTGTATATTAATACTCATCTTATGATAGATGTTAAGCCACACTCTGCTGAACTTCCCAAATGATTTGGTGAAGCAACTGAAGTGCAGCTGTGGACTTTGAAAAAAAAAAATGTAGTCAGCTTCTAAGAATGCCCAGGAGAGAATAAATCTGTTACCAATAGACTGACTGCAATTAAAATTCTTTCATATATCTTTCTTCACTTTTGACTAAATAGTTTGGGGTTTCAGGAGAATACCAGTAGTACCAAAAAGGCTTGATCACTGCAACCCAGTCTGCCTCCTCAGGCCATTGATCCTTTCAATATCAGCCAGTCTGTCTATTAGTGTGAGATATTAATGTTCTGTCTTCTATCACATTCATGAACAAAACTTCTGGAATAATGATGAGAGAAATCCAAAGACAGAAAGAAATCCAAAATTGGATTTTCTATGAAGCTAGATAGCGCAAGTTTTTAGTATGTGATAGAGATTTTACAGGTCAAAATCAGCGGTCAGACAGACATGGGTACAGTTGTAGTGGGTATCTGCTACAGACCTCCTAAACAGGAAAAATTAACAAAGTAAAACATAAATGCCTTTTGAAAAGTTCTCCAGCTCAGTATATGTTAGTGAGTCATCAAAATATTGACTGTTTCTCCTGGCAGTTCCCACTGGAAATGTGGTCAGTAAGCCAGCTGGATCAAAAATTAAATTTAGACAATTTAGGTTTTAAGCAGTCAGCATGGGTATATGAAGGGAAAATCATGCTTTACCAACATGATAGGTTTCTACAATAAGGTGACTAGGTTGGTGGATGAGGGGAGAGTAGTGGATGTTGTTTACCTCGACTGATCTTTTGTATGTAAAGCATCAAATTTCAAGGAAGTTTCTTTGTTCATTAAGCATCTTATTGCACCTTAGCAGAAAATAAATTTTCCCACTCGTGTATTGCTCTCTGCAAGCTCCAAACATAGGAGTATATTTCAGGTAATATGCTAAAAAAGTTAGATTGAACTGATATGATATAACTATTTGATATGAAGGTAGAACAGAATCTGACAAAGATGGTATGGGAAAAGGAGATTTTTTCCTGGATTTACTCCAGACATGAAATAGGAAAATACTGTGAGTAAAATATAAATACTGAGTCCCAATCAGGTAAAACACAATAAATAGAGGAAAGAAGTGTTCTGCATCAGATTACTTTCTAAATACAGAAAATCTCTTAATTTTATCGAGCCAATTATCTTAGTGTTAAATTCACAGTGTCTCTAATTTGTACCAGCAGCCCTTTGCCAGTGCCTGCAATGGTGTAGACACCTAATGTTCCATAGGCTGTTGGAGTGTCTCAAATATGTCCATTGAGAATTCACTTTTTAAAAGAAAAACAGCATTATATCTTCTCAAAACATTAGTTACAGGAAAAGCATAAATGTGTTACACTCAATTGCTCTTTTGGATCTTAGTTGGAGCATTCAAGCTTTGTATCAATCTGATTGGAAAACCGTGGCAAATGTGAAAAGTAATAATTTTAGGTAGAGCAGAAGCTGCAGTTTCAATATTCTTGATTTAAAAGATACTGATTTTATCAATACAAGATCAAATGTTCTTTGAAACAAAAATAGTTTTAAAAAGCTGATTCATATTTCATTGTTTATATCATGCCAGGATAAGTAAAGCAGATGTTCAGTGAGATGAAACTGGCCAAATACACTGTCTATACTCGGTTTCATTTTTGGACAAATTTTCAAGGCTACTGAAATTTATTCAAAGTGAAGCAAGAAGTTTAAACACATTAAAAATCTTCCTACTTGAAATTTATTCCTAGTTCAAATAAAATGGGAAGCATTTCAATTTATAATGGATTTTGTGAGCAATGGCCCACATCTTCATTTATTTTTTAACATTAGTCAGAATTTTGGTGGTTACATTTTTTGACAGAGTTCTTTTAAAGATTCATGAATTTTAGTGCACTGAGAATTCTGCAGCTAAATCAGTGTCCTGCCATGAATACTCAAAAATTAGTAAATGGATTATATATTACAAGACTGTACTGGTAATTTTTAGAGAGGAGCTGGTACAGTAATCAGTATTTCTGTGTTGTGTCCTTCTAGGTAACATGACTCTGCCTCTGCTAATATATTCAAATCCATATAAGTAGTCAATTCCGCTGCTGTAAGAGATCTTTTCAGCAATTTACATGAAATAAACTAGTTCCTCGGGCATTCTCAGAAAAATTGTTACCAAAAGTGACATTCTTATGAACGTGCACTACTACTACTTAGAGCAGATCCCCAGAGGCTGAAAGTTGAGACAAATGGTGATGCAGTTCAAATGAAGCCTTCAGTAATTCTGCCTGTTCTGTGCTGTTCAACGAAGGAGGGCTTGGAGCTCAGAGTCTTTAAGGTCATCAGTTTGTCATCTTTAAGGCAGAAGTGAAAAGAGTCGTTCTATGTATATAAGAAGTCACAATTGTAATGTCTTGTAGGTATGGTAAATATTCTCAGTACCCTTCAGAGTTTTAAAATCTTTATCAAATATATGTTAAAAACTTCACTTGCATCATTTCAAGTGAGGGAATCAATATAATCTGGCACGTACACAGTTATTTGATAGCATCTCAGTGTCTTTGAGGTTTATTGGATGCACAAGAACATATACATACATGATCTACTACTATCACCTGATGTATTTTAATATCGTCTTCCTGATAGCATCATCTTACTTTAGCAAGTAAGAGCTGTAGAATTGCGTTGGGTTCCTATCTGGCGGAGACTTTGTTTCATTGGTAAGAGCTTTTGCAACAGTAAAAAATTTTAGGCATTACAGACTGTGCTTTGAAAATAGATAATTATTTGATCTCATCTGCAGTGTTTTTTTGCAAAAGACTGATAAAAATTTAACACAAGTGCCACATGATGTCATTGACTTGTCTTCCAAGAGATAATATCCATTATTTTTTTGTTTACTTTTATTTAAATGGGCTCAGAATTATGACTTCAGGCAGGCATTGTGAGAGCTAGGCACATTTTCTCTCAAGCACACTAGCAATGAATTCTCACGTGGTCCATCAGAACCTGCTGCCCGTGAACATGTTGCAAAAGTCATCTTTACTGCATCTCAACTACAGCCTGCAACCTTAACTGTTATTTCTGGTTCTGCATTCCCTCTACAGCTTGGCTACCACTCTTCAGACTTAATTGTCTGAAGCATGCCTTGACATATCACAGCCATTTCTGAGAGTAGGTTGGTCATTTCCTTGACCAATAGTGGTAACAGGTAACAGGGGAGTGAAAAGATAGATTAAAGAATATTTTCAGTAAAAGAAAGGAAGGGACTGCCAGCATTTCACTGACTGGTTGTGGAGGTGGTGGTTATAAGACCTCCAGGCTTGGCCTTAGAAAATATCATACCATAGAAGTATCTATGACACAATGAGCAGAAATTATCTAAGCATCTCCATCGTCACACTAAAGTATAGAAGGAAGACTGTGTGTGCATGCACATGAGGGAGTAAACTCATAGGACTTACACTTATGGAGTGGAAAGGAAGCCAACTCTTATAAAGCAAAAGAAGAGTAATGCTGTTTGCTTCCAAGCAAATCTGTTGGAGGCATGAGCAAAGAAGGATCTATCATTTACAGTGATATTTGTCTAATCCTTCTTTGAGTACTAGATTAATCCTTATGTGGTTGATGCTGTTCTGTCTGGGATGCAGTCTTATAGTGAAAAAAAGAATCACTGACCTACATAACCATTCCTGGTTAGTAAAGATCATGTCCCCTTATTTTACTACATTTACATTTACTAACGCTAATAGAAAAAGCAGGAGTAAAACTACAGTAAATTTTCTCTGCAGTTTGAATTTCACCCAATTTTCTCTCTCTCCTTGTCTGAAACTGTAATGCAACATTGCTGTGCTATTTAAGCCACCAAGTAACAGTCATATTGCATACTAGAAATAGCTAAATTTCCATTGAGAACTTATATCAGTTATTCACACCATGTTGTTCCCTAACATTACCTTCTGCGGTTTTAGCAGACACGATACATATAAAGATTAGTAGCAGTCTAATCTAGTAACAATGTTACAAGGAAAGCCTCATGACTGTTTAAGAACAGTTTCTTTCAAAACTTTTTTTGCTCCTTGATTAACAGGTCAGCCTCACCTCAGTACCAGGGAAGATTATGGAGAGGTTCATCTGGAGGATACTCACAGAGCATGTGCAGGACAACGAAGGAATCGGGCCCAGCCAGCATGCGTTCATGAAAGGCAGGTGCTGCTTGACCAACCTGATCTCCTTCTATGACCAGGTGACCCACCTAGTGGATGAGGGAAAGGCTGTGGATGTTGTCTACCTGGACTTTAGTAAAGACTTTGACACTGTTTCCCATGTTTCTGCATTCTCCTGCAGAAACTGGCAGTTCAATCCAGTTGGTGTCCAGTCACAAGCAGTGTTCCCCAGGGCTCAGTACTGAATATCTTTATCAATGATCTGGATGAAGGGGTCGAGTGCTCCCTCAGTAAGTTTGCAGCTGACACCAAACTGGTCAGGAGCGTTGATCTGCTCGAGGGCAGGAAGGCTCTGCATACAAATCTGGACAAGCTGGATCGATGGGCTGAGGTCAATTGTATGAGGTTTAACCAGGTCAAGTGCCAGGCCCTGCACTTCGATCACAACAACTCCATGCAAGGCTCCAGGCTTGGGGAAGAGTGGCTGGAGAGCTGCCCGGCAGAAAAGGACCTGGGATGTTGGTTGACAGCTATCTCAACATGAGCCAGCACTGTGCCCAGGTGGCCCAGGTGTTCAACCGCGTCTTGGCCTGTATCAGAAATGGTGTGGCCAGCAGGAGTAGGGAAGTGATTGTGCCCCTGTCCTCGGCACTGGTGAGGCTGCACCTCAAATCATGCATTCAGTTTTGGGCCCCTCACTACAGGAAGGACATTGAGGTGCTGGAGCGTGTCCAAAGAAGGGCAACGAAGCTGGTGAGGGGTCTGGAGAACAAGTCTTATGAGGAGGGGCTGAGGGAACTGGGGTTGTTTAGCATTAGAGGAGGCTGAGGGGAGACCTTATCGCTCTCTACAACTACCTGAAAGGGGGTTGTAGTGAGGTAGGTGTTGGTCTCTTCTCCCAAGTCACTAGCAATAGGATGAGAGGAAATGGCCTCAAGTTGTGCCCGGGGAGGTTTAGACTGGAGATTAGGAAAAATTTCCTTACTGAAAGAGTGGTCAGGCATTGGAACAGGCTGCCCAGGGAAGTGGTGGTGTAACTATGACTGGAGGTGTTCAAGAAATGTGTAGATGTGGCACTTCAGGACATGGTTTATTGGGCATGGTGGTGTTGGGTAGATGGTTGGACTTGATGATCTTAGAGGTCTTTTCCAACCTTAATCATTCTGTGATTCTGTGATTCTATGATTTATTCATATAAACACTGCAGCAGCAATACTCAAGTAAATAAATTATGATAAAAGGTTCGTAATATATGTCTAGAATAGCAACTCAGGCTGTTTGATTTCTGATCATCAGTTTAAAAATCTTCATATAAAACTTGGGTTTTTTTCATTCTAGTGGCAGATTAAATCAGAGTGGAGTTATAATCTCTCTAAATTATTTCCCAAACTGGAAAAATTAGTGTGTGCCATGATCTTAAAAATTAAAATAAAATAAAATAAAATAAAAGTAAAATAAAATAAAATAAAAGTAAAATAAAATAAAATTAAAATAAAACATCACCAGAAAATTAATGCACCTTTAAATCTATTGCCAAGCATCAGTCTGCTCTGTAATTGCCCTCAGCCATTTTTGCAGTTGCTGTAAACCAAATTAAAAGTAGCTGTCCACAAAGGGCAAATCACAGGGAGACCTGGTGCCATTAGACATCAGAGGTGATGATTAGTGAGAATGGCAGAGGAGACATTAAACTGTGCTAAGTCATTTAGGAGAGACATAGAGACACGGAAATGTGGGCAATGTGTGAAAGAAAAAACAAGCAAAGCCCAAGTGATACTAAAAATATTTTCAGCTATAGCATCTGTATGTGAAGACCACTTAGTGAGTAAAAACTTGGCAGATAAGTAACCAGTACATTGGAATTCTTCTCACCATTTCAAGTGCTTTCTTCTCCCATCCCCATTATTTTCCAAAATGCCCACAGCATGGGCAGCAACTGAAGAAAATTTCTCCTTGCTACTGCCTGCCAGTCGGTTCCAACTGTGTTGCAGACAAATCAAATCTCTTGGAAAGTGAGAAACTTTCACTCCATTGGTCTAGCTAATCCTTTCAACCACAGCTGAGGAAGGCAGAGTATTTACCATAAATGTGGTAATAACTAGCATTTTCTGGATTCAGCTAGAATAAAAACTATAGATCAAGAGATCAAGGTGATAGATGAGGTCAGTGCAGAATGAGACTAAATCTATGCAGCAACAGCCATCACTCTAAATTAAAAAGTGATCTTCAGCCTTGTCATGAATGTAATGCAAAACCTGATGTGTGCCTTTGGAGCATGGCAAGATGTTCTACGATGAGCAATCCTTATTAATATTGCTAGACTGTTCATCCTGTAATGTTTTGGTGTAGGTTGGTGAATGTGAGCTATACACAAATTAAGATCCCTTTGTTTTTCTGATTTTTTTTAATCTTATAGAAGATCCCATATTAGTGACTATTACCTGAACACATTAAAAGACAGTACAATGGCAGTTTATGTGATTATATCAAACTCCAGCTGTCATTTGTGATATAGACAATCTATAATAGCGCAAACACTTTCAGAGGATCTCTTTGAGCTCTTCTGGGAAAAGAGTTGCTTCTCTAAAGATTTATAGCTTTTATCAATAAAAAATGAGACTGTAAAATCATTCACAGTATAAGCATTGTGCTCATCTAAATTACGGATATCTGGGAAGACTTTGTGAGTCACAAAATTAACACATTTGCAACACATAGAATAGATCTCTTCTTGTCTTCTTGTTGGACCTTAAATACTGTGAAATACACATTTTTTGGAGAAGATATCCATAGCTGATAGTTTTTAAACAATGAAGATAAACATCAAGAAGATAAAATATACTAGAAGATTTAGAGACACATATTTTTCCATGGTTAGGCCTTTAGAAGATACGCAAACAAGAAAGGAATCCTAATATATGATACCTCAAGGATGAACTCTGTATTGGGAGTTTCCTAGAAGAAATTGCCTCGTCCACTGGAATGTTGATTTCAAAAACCTGTCATACTCAGTGGGTGGACAGAGATATTATGTTTTGGCTTGTTTTACACATTTTCTCTTCCTCTCCTCTCCTCTCCTCTCTTCTCTTCTCCTCTCCTCTCCATTTGCTTTGGTTCTTTTCATTCCCCTAACAAAATGTCCAAATTTTTACCTTTGACCTGATATTGAGCTCCCTCTCCCACACACACTAATCTTTGCAATAAGCAATGTAAACACACTGAAATATGTCCAAACAAGTCTCCTCCCAACTGACATAAAGAGCTCAAAACACCACCTGCCATTCTAGGTAAGATAATTAGATGCAAGCTATATGCATCATTTAAAATCATTAGCATAAAATCAATAGCTCTAGGAAATAATTAGAGTTTTCACCATGACCTTGTCCCTCATGATACTTCATCCTCAAGGTTTATTTAATTAAGGCATAAGAAGGATAGTTTTGCTTAGGTATTCTGCATGAAAATTAACTGACATATAGATACTGAAAGAGTCCCTCTTCTCCATTCTGAAAAGCCCTTTACTGCCTTATCCTTGATTCTGGCTAAAGGCCCTTAGAAACCTGACAGTGTGATTGTGATTACAAATAGCTTCAACTTGTGGTAAGTAATATTTAGGAAACCTTTTTAATTATAACAGTAGTGAAGCAGTATAATGAAGACCTTACCAGAAAGATTAGAAAGGATGTGAAATTTCCTTTGCTAGTTACCTTTAAGAATAAATTTGACTTTTGTTTATAGCCTACCACAGGATAGTATGAGTTTATCTACTCTACATTGTTCAAGATGGGTGAAATGAATGACATCCTGAAGTCCCTTCCAGCCCTATATTTGAACAATTTATCTTTAATAAATAAATAGCTTTCTGTAATCACCTAATCCAACTCCAGTTTAGTTCTCTCAGTCATCCCAGTGTGCATCCAAAATGTGTGAAAATCAAAAGCTGTTCTTTTTAACCACCAGATTTATAAACTTCCCTTATGATAGAAAATGCAGTCATTTTCCTTTATTCCTGGACACCAACACTGGTAATAAAACCTCTGAATTCAAATCTTAGCCGACACTTGATGATAATTTGTTTACTGTTTGAATTCGAAAGTTCTCACTAACACGACTTTCTAAGGCTCTCTACTCAGAACAGATGGGTAATAACTAAGGTTTAATACATAGGACTAAGATCTGCATGTCTATTTCTAGTCTAGTTTTAACTAGGACAGATTCATTTTGTGTCCTTGAGAAGGTCACTTAAGCTTTCTCAGTTCCTCAGTTTCCCCAGAAAATATAATTGACTGTTTCTATTTCATGGACATAATAGGGCACACTCTTGACAGAAAGAACAGAACTTTTTCAGGAATATCTGAGCTCTCACAGAGGATTTATTCTTACCATATTTCTAGCATAAGTTTGTCAGTTTAAGACACTTGAAAAGTTTAAGGAACTCAAGAGCTTTCCCAAAGTATAGCTACTATGAGACATCTAGAACATTAGAACAAGATGGCTGGGATTGATACAAATTTCAAGAGGAAATGTCTGAATGCCATTGGAAATTTAAAGTTATAAAAATGGAATGAAATTTTGAACAGGAAAATGTATGCAATGTTGGACTCAAAAGAAGGAATATTTAAAGGACATAGCTGTCCCTCTACATCTGCAATTATGAATCAGTTGAGAGGGGATGAAGCAGCTTGAGCTGGGAGAAGTTAAGGACATAACAACTATTCCATTACTGTTAGACCATAGCATTTTTACAGGAGCATCATCTAAGACTTAGCCACTGATGGACAAAACTGACCAAGACTTGCTCAAGGCAGTAGTCTTAGAAAAGAGGAAGAAAAGAACCATTCAGTGTTGGTGTATAGAGGCTAAAAAAAAAAGAAAAAAGGAAAAAAAAATCACATAGATCAACTTTGGTTCTTATGGTTCTCCTGAGATGAAAGCCCTGGAGGCAGAGCACTGCTGTGTTCTCCAGAGCATAAATCTGTGACTGCAATAGACAATGACTGCAGAAATATTTTCCAGAAAAATTTGTCATTCTTCTTTTCACTGTCCTTTGGGTCTTTCTATCAATGTGGACTGATTCCACAAGTTCTCAAAGGGAAGAGGTACAAGTTGGGCTGGAAAATATGAGGTTCAAATTAGGGCAACATAATAAAAAGATGCAGTTGTGTACTGGATTTCAATTTCTAGCAGCTATGATGCCCTTGTTTTAGAGATCATCCAAAACTGCTTAGCAGCATTTAAATTAAAACCAAGTTCCTAAATGACAGATACAGTATAAGGCTGGCTACTAGCTCTTTTTCTTTAATGGAGACTGTCACCAGTGAGGTTGATTTCCCTGCCCTGCTCTGTCTTCACAATGAGACTTGATAAATACTGACACAATTACACAGAAATAAGATTTTAAACAGGCCCAATCCAATCCTCAGAATGGATAAGATGCTTAATAAATATACTACAACAATTACAGAGAAAGCTGATTCTGAAATATGGCTTGTCTCAGGTGAAAGCTATGACACTCCAGATACTTTCATCACTGTGACATAATCGATTCATGTCTGAAATTCTCTCACTTGCCTGCACCCAAAATGTAACCTTTACATTCTGGTCCATGAAAGCTACAATATGAGCTGGTATGTCCTCTGCTGGGACCTGCAGTCTCTTTATGCTCCCTGTGGATCCTTCCATTTCCAGGAAATTCACAATTGGCCAATTACCTTTCTAGACACTTTTTATCACCAGAGACACAGGATCTAGGGAAACTTTCATGGGAAAGAGGGCAGGTACTCCAATTTTTTTGACTGTGATTTTTTTAATATTCGGGTCTTTTACCTATTTTGTTACTAGTCTTTTAAATTGAATGCTTTGTCATGGTGGGGTTACTTACAATAATAATGAAAAACTATTTCTATAATTCACCACAAGCACTGTTTTCAGGCATTTTTGTATAGTTCCATATATAAATAGGGTCGCACAACTTTTTTTGAAAAATAGCTACAGTTGTACATGCAAATGAGGTCACTGTGTATGTATAATAGAGAGTTACATATGTGATCGGTAATTTCACATACACTTCTATTGAATTCCTCTTACTACATCTTAGAGCACTTCGATTAGGTATACAATGGTTCACTCATTCTCTGAATTATCATATCTTTCTTTTATATAAAATATTATCAGTAATATAGAATCAGGTTTTAGTTGTTAATCCTTAAGTACATTTGATGGTTAACAGGAAACAGGCTGAGGAAAGTGGGATATACTGAAGGCTGTGGAACTGTTGGAGGTTGAGGTATCATTAAGCAGTATGTACTAAAATACAAATATTAATTAATACACCTGGCTGACCTTCATTTTACTGATAATTCAATCTGACAGGAATATTCTACTATGGCTGGCAAGGTGACAGTGATTTATTTTAGGGACAAAACCTGAACTCCTGATTTAGGACTGTATTGAATTTAGGTTTTATATTATCAAACAAAGGGAGTAGGGAGGAGTAAGAATTCACTTTTATAGTTAACTGAGACATGGCTGACATTGCTTAAAAACATGAATTATAGAAGTAATTTAAAAAAACAGTGGGAAGCTTATTACTTGAATATTCAAGCAACTCAAGTAACAAAAATTGATAGCAAACATAAAATAACAACTAAACAAAGAAACTGAATGCAATGAGGAATGTCAGAAATAGGAGAAATTTTCCACAGGAAAGAGGCTGAAATCAAGAAATCCTCATTTAGGAAACCAGAAGAGTAAGAAACGCTAACACTAAATCTAAGCAAATACCCACAAAATTTATTGGCAAAATTTCTGTAAGTCTGTGAGTGTGTAAATTGTTTTTCCTGTAATTTTAATGTTTGAGTGACTAATTTAGCTGAATATTTATCAAACAAATCAGACTTCCTAACCGGTAAATAAATTTCCCTGAAGAAAATAAACTATTCCTGATGTAATGTACCTCCAAACAAGAAAGAAAATCCAGTCAAAATTGTTCAGTGGAAATATTTGCAAGGAGAAATGATCTGTTTGAAGATGATGTTTAGAATAAGTTTAATATTTTTTTAATCTATATTTTCTGAAACCTATTGTAAATTTTTAAAGTAGCATTCTTAGAATACTTTTCACTTGTAAGAAAGTGTTTCTTATAACAGAATTTTTAAATGTAATGAATAAGAGAGAGGAGTTCTGATACATGACTACATCTATTTTCCAGGGCCTAATTTTCATCCTCCTGATTTTGTTAAATGCCGCGGTAACTTCTGGCTGCAGTGGTGTTTTGCTTGTCTTACATCAGTTAACTGTGACGAAATTAAAGTTCTGTAGGGATTGAAATTGTGTCAATGTACACAGGTTTCATAAAACTTAAGCAATATCCACACAGATACATGCATATGTGTGTGCGTGTATATATATATATACACACCTATCTCACATAGGTCTGCATTGCTTCTATGTACATTTCAATGTTCCATGCTGTCCGCTTACTGCATAAAGAAGAGTTAGGCATATGCACAAACCTGAATATTCCCAGTGTTATTTGCACAGATCCCTGTCCAGAACTGGACAAAGCACCTCAGTATGTACACTTTTTTATGGCACCAGTAGATGCCTCAGTAGCACGTATTTTGGGACAGTCCCTCCACACAGCCTCTCCTAATGATCTAAAAGCCTAAAACCAAGCAGCCAAGGGGATTTGTGTAGTGTGTTAAACCTTTAATAAAAGCTGAATGCTGTGTCAGCACCAATTCTAGTTACTCTCTTTGGTGCTATTAGATACACATGGTGAGACTTCATTCTCATCATGTTTATAGTTTCAGCATTGCCTAAGGGGGTTATAAAAACTAGTCATGCCTGTGTAATTCTTGTGGCATGGCTAAAAGAATAGCCGTGAACTCTGAGAATGATGTCTGGTTGTAAAGCAATAATGAGCTATCATTCATTCCTTTCTTTTCTGGCTACATTAAATAACACTTTGGTATTTAGACACAATTCACAATATGTAAATGTTGAGTGAGAAAGAAAGAGGCAAGTTCACTCAGTGTGATTGCAAATTCAAACACAAAGATAAGAACACAAAAATTACCATCCTTCACCTGCTCCTCCCTCATTTGAAATTTGGTGAAATTGTTAAACCTCAGAAACCACTTCGCTTGTCTCAGAAGTGATAGCCCTTGAGAGGTGGAAAGATTAATTTCTGAGCATGAAGGTGTCATGTTATTTTTCATTGAGATAGAAAAGGAAGATCGAATGAGAGTTTAGGAAAACTTGGAAATGGCAAGGTGGTACAAGACAGGATTTTATAATGCTTTGTCAGTTTTACAGTGTAGCTCTTCAATAACTGCCATTGACACAAGGTACTATTTAACATGAATAATGGTATCACTGTTTATACTGTAACATAGAAACAATACCATTTAGTGGTATTTAAACAATCCAGATGACCATTTAATTTTTTATCATAAGACATGGAGCATAATGTTAACAAAACAGCAAAGGGAATGGTCTGGTAACAGGAGCAGATGTCTTCTGACTTTAAAGACGTCTGCTTCAGACATTACCAAAGACCTTGTGGTTGTATTTAGCTGTGATTATATGTCATAGCTGGCATGATGTCCTCGTCACCAAATTACTCTTGAAGTCCCTTACACACTTCCAGTTTCCTTCCAGTGGGAACCCACAGCTCCCATGACAGTGGGTAGATCCAAATGGTGGTCAGTAGGGTGAACACCTAACTGGACCAGGGACTCTGAAACATTCTCAAATCCACTAGTTTAGGTTTAGTTCAACCTTGCAACACCTCATTTCCTTGTCCCCATTTCTGTGTCTCAAATGTAAGAGTAACAGTTCTGTTCTCCTTTATGCTGGTGTGGTAAGAATACATTTGTTAAGATTGATAAAATAATGAGCAGCAGGACCTTCTTTACCAAAACCAGAATAAATGAGTATATTAGATAAGTATAGCCTGAAGACAGTCTCTAAGTCTTTTCTTGTATAATTAACATGGTCAGCTGCCTTCTTAGGAATGACTTTGCTTTGCTTAGCTGTGACTGACTTCTCCTCACTGTCCTGATTCAGGAAACAACATAAACACATCCTTATTTTAATTACGTACTCAAACACATGCTTCACCTAAAGCGTATCATTAAGCCTATCGATTTTTTAGCAAAGCACTGAAACATCGCCTGTACTGCAAAGATAATGAATAAAAACCAATTTGCTCTTGGTGTCAGGGCACAACAAGGACCAGCTGCTCCCTGAGGGACAGTGAGCCGGGGACAACAGAGGATCCCTGGGCTGGCAGGACAAGGGCCTCACCAGCCAGGGCCCAGTCCCACACTACCTGTGCAAGGTGAGCAAGGCAGATCCAGAGACTGTGCCCAGGTTCAACCGGGAGTCCCAGTCATCAGGCCATTTCACAGTGATGAGGATGAGCCAAAGCCAGACCAGGTTGTTAGCCCACAGGTGGGGTTATGATCAGGCCTGGTGAGGGAAACCCGTGTCAAACACAGCCAGAGCATGGCCGGGAAGGGCCATGGGGATGAGGATGGGCTCAGGCCAGGCCGGGATGTCAGCCTGCATGTCGGGCCCATCTCAGCAGAGCCCATGGCTAGGTAGGGCAGGGCTGTGGTGGAGCTGGAAATCCTCACTCCTATGGCATCGCTGGGGCAGGGACTGATGGCCCTGAGCTGAACTGAAATGGGACTCCTGGTCCCGTGATCAGGGTTGAGGGAGGCTCCAGGGGAGGTTGGTCAGGGCCAGTATGGGCTATACTGCCCTGAAGACCCTGACATTGGGTTACACCACATGAGAAGTCCCTATCCTGTCATTGCTCTGCGAAAATTAAAGAAAACCCTAAAAGCTAGACAGCATTTTTTAAAAATATAAAGTAATATCTCTTTTTTTTTTTTAATTAAAGCCTAGTAAATGTTTTGACATCTCTTTCTGATTTTCTCTATTTGGAAAACAGTGATTACAGAGATATTTTTAAATTTGTGCAATTTGACATGAAAAATTTGAGGGGACCTTCTTTATGACTTTTGAGTGAGGGAAAGCGGGAATTAGTTCCAACGATTTTGTATTAGCATATAACTTTGCTATATGGGCAAAATACATACTTAGACAATACTTAGTGTTTTACAGCCTTAACCATTATGTTGATAGCTAAAGATTGCCAAAGGATAAACATTATGATGTATTTATTTCACCCCAGTGTACAGTTAGAACTATAGCACTTTTCACACAAAGGACATGTAATTTTTTACTTCAGTTTATCACTTGTGATTTTTAATAAATATTTACATTGAAACATAAGTGAAACAACTGTCAGTAGATCTTAACCATGACAGTATTTTCCTTTAAAAAATGCTGTCTTTTTTATTTCTTGACATTGTAGATTAAAAAGTTACATCTAGATCTAGTATCTTTTAAGAAAAAAAAGGACCATTCTCACTAGGTGCCCTATTAGTGACTATATTGCATTCTAACAAATCTGTGGCCACCTAGGATTTCACAGCTGTCACTCAGCAGCACTTCATGGTCACCTGGAACTTCATTAACAGGAATAGAAACCAGACTTTTGTGCTCTAAAATCACAAATAATTGTCACTGAATATAAAGAAAAAACATTATTCCAGTTACAAGTATAGGAGCAAAAAACCAATGACAAATCTGAAGAGTTCTGAGTGCATCTAATCATGGCTAGTGAGTACCTACACTAGCTAGGCTCATTATTGAATGAAATAGAATTGTATATACTAAGGATAATATTGTAACAGACAGAGTTTGAGATCTTGAAATCATTTAAGAGGAGGATTTATCTTGCTTTTAGTAATCCTGAGGCCTACAAAAAGGATTTGAATGGATTTTATTAAACACATTTACATCTTTCAGTCCAAATCTATACTATTGCATAGTCAGGATGTGATTTAAATCCTCTGACAGAGGGAATCAACCACGGTAAGGAATCTTGATTTAACGTTGTGTGGCTGGGCAGGACACTCTCACAAAGCGTCTGACTGTCAAAAATGTCAAATCATCAAATACAAATTTGTTTTGCAAATCATTTTTGGAATGCTTAGTCAGACCTATGGTAAGCAATTTTTGTTTTACTTTAAAGCAGAAATGTTTACATGCAAATCAAAACTAAATTAGTTGGTCGTTCATAAATAATTTTCTTCACCAGAAAGTGAGGGAAAAAAAAGAATGAGAAAAATACGATGACACATTATACTTGCTTTCAAAGTAACAAACACCTTGGAAGAGATGAAAAGTCCTGCCTTTTTTTATCATATACTGTTTATTTTCTGTATGAGCCACCCTTATGCCCACTTACATGTAACTTAACAAAACCCTCAGAATGGAGGAGTGGTGACCACTCCAAATCACTGTGTGTATGTTACAGGCATTAAAAAGGCAAAATTGGTTAAAGAATAGAGGAGATGGCAGATTTTGGATGTATGTGTGTTGTGAGTTCATGTGAACCCCCCCCCACAACTAACCTCTTTGTGCCTATCTATGAATTCATATTTCATATACAGATGAGAAAGAGACTAAAACAGGAAGCCCTTTGAGTTGTCAGAACTATTCTCCAATTCGTACTCCATTTATTTAGGGAAGAATAAAACCCAGTCATTTATTGCTCTTGAACAGTCTTATCTGTCCTGATCCTGAACAGTCCTATTTATTTTCTGTGCAATACACTTTATAAAACTCGACCTAGCCACAGTGTATTTAAAACCAGAGTCTAAGTTAATGCTATCACATTCACTAACCCACCTTGTAGATTAGGAACAGATTCTAAGTAATTTTATTTAGATTCTTTTCTAAGAGTGTCATTGTGCCAAAAGGGAGCATTTCCACTTCTGCCTACAGCTCAAAATTGTAAATGCTTATCATGGTTTCTTGTGCCTCTGAACTGACAGTCCTAAACAATGGACCCTCTGTACAAAACCCAGAATCACTACAAGCTTTCCCCTACGCAGCTACTCACGAAGTGCCACGGTCTAAAAATACCACCTCTGCAGGGTATAGAATTAGTTGATCTTATAAGCTTTTTCCATCCTCAGCCATTTGCCTGACAATGCTAAAGTGGGTAACAATCAGTTTTAGTTACCCTGGTGTGGTCTGAAAGTCAAACATTATTTCCTTAGAAACTGCTTTCAAAACCATCAAATCCGGTCCTAAAGAAACCATCTTGAAGAATCTTTCTGATCTGAGACGAATTAAATTGATCAAGCAGAAACCTATGATGATATTCTAAGAATCAGCATTTTAAAAAAAAGTCCATGAAAACATGGGTCCGAGGGTATGTCTGATTTCTTGCAAGAAAAAACACCAAAAAGTAGAGAATTCAATGATAAATTGACAGGATAATATTTGTACCTATCCATTTATTAAAAAAACATTTAAGACCCCAAAGATTTCTCCAGATATTTACACTGTGGTTTGCATTTTGTCATGTAGTATATTTTTTACGATATAGAAATTTAAAATTGTTCTATACTACATTTTTTAACACACCCATCATCATAGAGCCTTATTTAGATCCTCCTACTTATTTTTGTTACACTGAAAGGTATTAAATACAAATACAGATCCCAATGAGCTCTATTTTGGCTATAGATTTCAATTTAGCCAAATCGTACTCTTTATAAACACATAAAATCACTGTGCCACAACACTAGATGATAGATGAGAGGATTCCTTAAGAGCCTTTTCAAACTAAAACATTATCCAGACAAGACAAATGGATGTATTTTCACTTACAGACTAGGACATGCATGAAAGAATCGTAATACAACATAATTACACCTTCGTCCATAGTAGCTTTGCAAATGCATTTCATTCCTATCATTGCCCTCTGTTATTCTGCACCAGGGTTGCCAGGCAGCTGTGTACCCTAATGCTAACTTACCGAATTTACCTTCAAAGCAAAGACTACCATTCATACTGAACTCTGCACACCAGTAGGAAAGGTCAGAAAATTCATTTTATCTAATGACCTAAGTATGTATCCAAATATGAAAGACTACTGCATTTGATTTGCTCCTCAGGTATTTTTAGTTGCTTTTTCCTTCCACAAAAAAGGCTAAGTATTCACGTCTCCAACCATTCGTTCCGACAGGTCTTTAATAAATGCATACAGATGAGGGAACAAGTGACATATGAGATTTAAGAAAACACTTTCTGAGGAATGCTATTTATTTTTCAGTCTTTGAAGAGCATCTGACAGCAATCCATAATGCATGGCAAGCCTTACTAGCAGCGGTATAAAAAGAGCAAAGTGATCCTGAAAATATGACTGGAAAGAAACAACTGTAAACTTATGAAGGTTAACCTTTAGCCAGTAGGTTCAGTCCTGGTATTAAAAAATAGTTAATTACAGATCTTTAGAAAGAACTGGCTAAAAATTGTTCATACATTTCTTCACAGAAGTATGTAAATATATTTTCAATTGCAATTACAGGTGAAGAAACTTGAGAGTTTTGATTAACTGGAAAAGAAAGAACAAAAAAAGTATTTTAAAAAGCATTCCTTCATAAAGAACAGATCATCTTTCAGCAGAACTAAGATGTGTGCAACAGGAAATACCACAATACGGAAGCCGATTGTCAGTTCTTGTCCATGGATGGCAAAGTTCTGAATAGCTATCTTTCTGAATAGCCTTATTTTGTACCTGCTTTTCTTTATGTTAAGTTATAAATCAAATACGATACATGCAAAAATCTCCCATCTTCTCTCCCCAGAGTTCTAGCATTCTTCTTGTTCTATCAGAGAAGATACTTGCTTATTAAAATCTTTTATCCGTTTATTAAAATCTATAGATTTTCATACTCTATTTCGTGATAGTCAACCTACTGGACAGTAAAACCTCTAGAAATTTGTATAAAGGATTTATGGTCACCATACTGAAGATTCTGAGTATTACCTGAGAAACTAAAGAAGGCACAACAATTGAACTCCCTTTGCTTACAATACATAAGGTGAAAGAAGACAGGCTGGATTCAAAAGCAATCAATCAGTCTTCCCATTGTCACCTTGACCCTTCAGTCTATAGCCTTTACTAAGTCCTGCAAATCTGTTCATCTCCGCATTGCTGTCAACAATGAGCTCCTTAAAGGAAGGCAGGAAGATTGAAGAAACACATTTAAAAAAAATTAGGGACTGCTCATTCCTATAACAAGTAATTCATCAGCTTCCAGTCTCTGTTTCCACACACAGAGACACACCCTGCAGGCAACGGCTAGGCAGCTGTCATCAGCTGGTGATAGACTGTGATTTGGAAGCATATTGTTTGTCAACCTTTAAGTTTAAGTCCCTAATAAGAACAGCTTTTAATTCCTGGCTTATTACAAGTGGCAGTGTGTTGTATCGGTCATGGGTTTAGACCCCTTAGCACTGCTGCAAGATTTGCTGAGTGAGCTGGGGTTTTATTCTGCTTACTAGGTGTCCCTTAAGTCATCAGCCAGATATTTCCTGGCATTGTTCCTTCAACAGGGCTAATGAATCATGGCAGTTCATCTCAAATTGCCCAGCTCAAACATTTAAATGTCCACCACAATCTACCAATGAACCCATCTGACTGCCATTGGGGATCAGTGGGAGAAGCTTATTAATACACATAAGATTTGGCAGCATGTCAGGATTAATCTATCACAACAGCTGAGATAATACACTTGTGCCTTCCCCTCCCCTATCCTGTGGTGAGAGAAGAGAGCACCAGCAGTGTAATATCACCGTGAGTGCAGTAGTACCATCCAGCTTTGCTGCACCTCACTCTGAATTAATTCACTTCCTTACATGGTATTCTGAAGAGCACTCATTTCTTTCAGCGGAAAAGTTCTAAGCTCTGCAAGACGTGAAATAAACTTTTAAAAAAGTATCTTTCAGAAGTATTTAGAAAACCTATAGCATTCTGATTAATAAACACAATACTCATCTGACTCCCTCTTCTGTACTAGAACCATAATAGAACAACATGAGCTAATAAAAAGCCTTTAGCTCGATTTGCTAATGCATTTTTTGTCAGTCAGAGAATTAAAGTATTACCACCATGAAGCAGCTGAAGGACAAAATGAAATGTCCTAATAGGTAGCTCCAGGTGGCTACATTTTTTCCGCAAAAAGCCTCTAAGGGCAATTTGGGATAAAAACCTTTTCATGTTGGAAGAGCATTACTGTGTCTTTGGTATTATCTATATATAGATATATATTCTATACTATGACTTATTATTAATAATTGAAGACACATACTTTATTTCCAATCCAAATGAAAAAATCAGTTTTCTCAGAAGAAGGTACTGTGACCAAATTAAATTAACTTTTTTTTCCTTACGGTAGGGGTAATACCCATTAGAGAGAAACTTTTTGATAACAGAAATGTCTCTGGAGACACATAATGGGAAAGAAGGCATGTTACAGCTCATTTACTCATAGCAGTTATGTGCTAAATTACAGATGAAATAAAATAGAATATAATCTTTTGAAAAAGGCAGCAGTGAAAGAATTTGGAAATCTATGCCAACAGAATTGCTCTTTGAGTTAATACTTTACATCTCAGTATTAAAATAATTATCCACATTATTGATCCTGCCTATGTGGTGTGGACATCCAAACAGCACCAAGTAATGTTCTTAGTCTTCTCCAGAAGACTAAAACTTGGAGTGGATTTCTTTAACATGTTCTTCACAGAAGGGTTATGAAGAGGATTTCTTCAATTAGCTTGCAGTTCATTTTCCCATATGTCAGCAACCGCACAAAAGCTGGAAAAACACTGTCAAGATGAGAAAATGATTGTGTAAGAATTGTTTGCTGTTATCAGCCCCTTCTTTCAGTCATGTCTTCAATAAACTGTCACAAGTTTTGTATTCAGAAACAGAAAATAAAGTGTTTGAGGCTTTCAACTGGGACATGAAAGTCATAGCATTTGCCCATGTCACACAGTGCATGACTAGGCTACATCAGCTGCCTTGGTGTGCAGTGATAGTGTGCTTCTGAAGTAAACCCGTCACGTAGCCTGGTTTGTCTTGTGTTGGTTCACCTCGCAGAGAAATTCTGATACACGTTAAATAGATTCTTTTGGGAGGGAGCTAAACCAGAATCTCTTGTTTGAGTATGAACTAAACATTCTTCAGCCTTTCCCAGGGACAGCAGGATCGCAACCAAAGACTGCTCTTTTGGATAGTTTCCATCCATATGCATGCTGAGGATAACTGATCCAGCAGAAAAGAACAGATCTAGTCCCTAGCAGATTCCCAAACTGCCTGTAAATGTTAGGGTAGGGGCCTCAACACCCTTTTTTGTCTACTGATTTACTGCTACTGCACCAAATTACTAGCTAGTATAGATCTCATCACTGAGAGTTACTTATTTATAACTTGTAACAAAGTATAGCAAACAGCTGCTGTCATCTCCGAAGATGTCAGAAAAGCACTCGTTTTCACCCACAGTTCCAGACGCTCTTAAGGAAGGTTATCTTTCTCCCACAGAAGAAGGGTATCTCTACTGGGAGGGTAAAGGTAACAATAATGAAAGAACTCCCGGCCTAGACTTGTATTTGCCTCCATTTGAAAGCTTATTTCAAAACACGGGAAAATTCGCTCCTTTACGGAGCTTTAGAATTCACTTATATCCTTTTCCTTCATTTTTTTCCTCTCATTTCTCTTAGTTATTCACAGATTGCATTATTTTCTCAAATGGCAGGTCCCTCCTGCCTGTTTCTTGTTGGTGGGTAAAGTCGTCCTTTTTCCCCTTACCCTAAGGGTGATCCTACAGAACTCTCGTTATAGTTGAATCAACGTATTAACTAAAATATATACACACTGCCTTGAAGCATCAATGATCTAACAATATTTGCCCTTCACCTAGTCCAAGAGACAGTACATGCCTGAATGTGCATTAACATTTTTCAGCTTCTTTTCTTGTAGCAGAGTTGGTCTCATTTCACATTGCATCGATGGAAGTCATTGCAACTGGACGTGCCCTGTAGGAGATACTTGCCAGGTGCTGGAGACCAGTTCTTGGTATATGAGTGATTTTTAGTTCTGGTGATACTAATTTAGAGTGGTTTAGTTCTGGTGAAAAGTGCCTGATCTGCATACCTGTGTAATTAACTATTCCTTTATCTGCTAAATTTAGACTAAATTTAGAGCACAATGATAAAATGATCCTAGCCACTATTCCAGTGGGCTCATTTACAGTCGTGAGACCTAAAACACAGCAACCATATGTTTAAATCCTCATAAATCCAACAGAAATATTAGCAAAGAATTGGTGCACTTTCATCAATTTGACCCCTAACAAAAACCAACTAAATAGTTATGCATTTTTTAAGGAACATAAGTTCTGTCCTCAATCACTATTGAGAGCAATGGAAGGGGATATATGAAAAGTAATTAGTAGCTAAATTTTCATGAAAGTAGCAGTCAGGCAGAGAAGGCGGTTGTCTCAGCACAATCAAAACATGAAGAAACAAAGCAACAGAGACTACTGTGCGAGACTAAACTAAATTAAAATCTATGGGAAGAAACATGAAAGTACATATAACTCCATGTATGAAGGACAAAGATGTGAGGAGATGCAAAGCTGGGATTCTCCTCAACAGATAACTGACAAAAGATCAAAATTTACATACATCAACACTCATGCAGAAAACTGACTGATTCAGCTACAAGGTGGGCACAATGCACTAGGTTTAGTGTATTAGCTATTAATGAATAAAGTAGCTCACAGGCAGATCTGAATTAGGTAAGTATTCCACCCAAACTAAGCATATATATATTACATACACATGTATGTACACATCTGCATACACATATATACTTCCCAATGGGAGTAATTATTTGTCTTTCATAATAGGATCCCATGGATTATTTGCTTCTTGCTGTTGTAAGTATATATCCTCATTTGTATATGTTGTAAGTGCGTATTCTCAACACATGATTCTCAGCAGGGTATTGCTTCAAAACACTTCACATAAGTAGTAGCTCAATTTATGCCCAGACCTTGTCAGAAACCAAATCATTTCTACAGCTCCTTTAAAAATTTGGTGATATACCAAAATATACCTCATGTAAAATAGTTAGTTTGCCTTTTCTAATAAAGCTATTGTATCATACGAAGTTATCAGCAAGATTTTTAATGTCTGACGACTTCTCTATCTGCAGTTTCTTTCTTTGAAAACTGTGATACCTTTTGTCCTTTCTGGATCCTGGGCGCAGCATGGGTTCTGATTCTTCTTACTGCTATGGGATTACTGCATTCGCTCCGAGGCTGCCCCTCTCTTTTCCAGATCCATAAGTAAGCCCGTGTACAACCCACTGCAGCTACAATTCCAGCATCACATCAGAATAGCTGCACTCCTTGGGGACAGTTATGGGCCACAACTACCCATATATTCATACACACAGAACAAACACAGCCATAATTTTCAGAAACATGAGACATAAAAGGTTCCTTATGAAAAAAAAAATAAGGCCTTCTCTGGTCTCAGCCTGTTACGTATCGAGTTATAAGGAGAACAAGCTCATGCTGGTATTCACTTCATTCTAGCACTCGTATACCTCACTCATACAGGCTGGTTACCATTCTGACAAGACACTCTTACGTCTCCAGGCAGGAAGAACTCTATTTCATATCTCAGCAATTAAAGCTCAAAAACATTTAATTCAATTCTCCATTGAAGCCAGTATTAGATAAAAGTTCGAATAATGTATGTGCCTTTAATCCATGGCCCCATTGCTCCTCCAGTCTTGTCTCTACCTTGCTCTTGTTTTCCTGTAGCATTTTGAATCAGAACGGATTACGCGTAAGGGATCTTCACGCAGTGCAAGCTTTTTGAGAATTTAAACAAAGTCCTCTAGCTTAATCAGCCTTCTCATGAGGTGATAAATACCATCTTTTGATGTTGCAAAGAAGGTTTATGACCATGCTAATAACTGACATTTAACCATAAATTTCCTGAGTTGTGGTGGTAAACATATCTTTTCCCTGACTTCACTAATACAACTAAGTGTTAACTCACATTATAGACCCTGCAGGAAAGGGTATGAGAGTAACAGCAGCTTTGCTGCATCCGCGTACCCAAGACACACAGCTAATGACTGCATTAAAACTTGTTACAGCTTCTTCGAGACTCTGAACAGGGAAAATCCTTAACTGACAGAGTACCTAAGAAATTCTTAACACTTCTACTCTGCTTGGAATGGAAATCTATCATGAGAAAGCAATTTTAAAAGCAGGGGGCAGATGAATAATTCAGTAAAGAAGATGTCAGTAACTGAACAGACAATGAAAGAACTACTGGTTTTTTGCTTGTTATCATTAGAGAAGGATGAACAGAGGTCACATCAGCCTTATACAAAATAATAAACAGTTCTAGATAAATTAAAATGGGAGCCTTTTTGACATAGCATTAGAATACAACAAAGGCAATAGATTTTATAATGACAAAATAAAAATCTTTTTTGTATGACTCTTATCCTGTGGAGATTTGAGCCAAAAAAATTGTTGAGACAAAAGGTAAACAGGCCTAAAAATATATATATATAATATTTACACAGCAGTTGTTAAAGAGACAATTATGTTAGGATAACTCTATTTAAGAAAATGAAACTACACAGTCCAATGTGTGTGTGCAGATCTACACGCATATGTATAGTGGGATGAGGGAAGAGAAAGAGAATGGAATTAATGGAATACTCATCATGATTTTGACCACTGCGTTCTGTTCCTTTATGGCATTTTTCAAATATTCTGCAGTTTAAAGTGGGGGTTTTTTGTTTGTTTGTTTAGGCATTATAGCTCTTTGGAATACAGAATACATTTTCTTAATGTATAAATTTCACAAACATTTCTCTTATAGAAAAAATAGGATGGAAATATTTCCCATGGTTCTCCCTTGTGGCTGTACTTCTGATTCTTCCCCCTCTGACTTTTTTCCAGATAGTTTGTCCTCCATCAATTTGGGAATGTATCTTTCTAATACTTAGGGGTGAGTTGGGTCTGCAGAAAGAAGATGTATTACTAATTTTAGGAGAAGTGAAAAACATTCTGGTGATATTACTGCTGCCAAAATCCTTTAACAAATGTAAGCGTTATTTTTACTTTCCCAAGGAATATTTAATGAACATCAAATATTCATAGAGGATAGATAATATTTAAATGACACCTTTAAATGATTAAAAATGTGCAACTCTGATAGTGATTACTACATTAACGCCTACAATGTATTTTTATTAGGCACAAACTGTCTCCAAGGTGATATCAAGAAAAAAAGATTTCAGAACTCTCAGTGTTATATGCAAGGAAGTTCACATTCCAGCCTCTGTCTTCAGGATGAAAAATTAGTGTTCGTGTCAGTAGTAGGTAAGACGATCAGTAAACTGGTAAGGTAAAGCAAGTAAAGGTCCACTCAGCCCATCATTTACCACAGCCTATGTTCCATTTGGCTAGCCTTGACGTTAGCGTCTTCCTCTGTAATTAAACAGCAAGTATTTTCTTTCTCAGTCATGATTCTATTCCAACAGGCCGAACACCATCTGGACACGAGACCATAGGTAATGGTACAGGAGATCTGATAGACATTGTGTATTTATACGATGTTTTTAAATGATGTTAAAAACATCTTTTTTTATGTTTCATATTAAAAAAATAAACTGAGTTGTTTAAGGTATCTTTGTGATACCTTAAGTTTAAGGTTTCTTTGCGATTTTTAGTTTAAGTTTAAGGTATCTTTGCAATAAGACATAATGCTGTGGGGTTTTTGTAGAAAAATATGTGTAAACTACTCCAAAGACAAGCATATTAATTTTCCTCTTCTTTTTTACTTCTTCTCTTGTTTCTGTCAAAAGGGAATGTTATTGTGTACACTGGGAAAGAAATGCCGTGTTTCCAAGCACACAAAGTGCTTAAAGCTACAGCTACAAATATCAGAAATCTGGGGGATGTAAGCTGCTGTAGAGAGAAATAAAACCATGCTTGTTTATAGAATATAAATCTCAATAATTGATACTAAATATTGAAGGATGTCATTGTAAATGACATAAATAATGTGAATTACTAACAACCAAGAACAAATGCAATGAAAGTTAATGCTTTTAATTTCATTTGAAAATTGGAGTTATTCTCAATTTTTTTCTTCCTTTATCACCAGGTTTACTGCTACTTTAGTAAAAAAAAGAAAGTAAGAATAAATCGCAATTGGGGTAAAATCATCTCTACTAAATTTATGATTGAGAAATAAGAAGAAAATTAAATTGTTAAAATAATAGATTAGCAAAACCAAACCAGGTTTACAAAAGGTCAACTTCCCAAATACCCAATAAATATCTTTGAAGCTAAAGTTTCTAACAAGCTTCCTACAAAGTTCACTGTTCTTTTTTCTGTTTCTTTCTTATAAATCTAAAATAAAGGAAGCACTGAGCTTCATGACAGATAATCCTGACTTTGTCTTGCTTAACCAGTGCTCATTCAGATTATTCTAGCTCCTCTATCATGTCTATGTGTTGCTAAAGTAAGGATAGAAATCTTTGACATTTTTAAACATAAATTTTTAATGGGAGAAGAGAACGTCAGGTCTACTCAACTCATTTTATCTTTCATTTACAAGAGAAGTTCTGAATGAATTCAGACTAGGAGATTTAGTTGACTTTTATTAACTGTTGGTGTACAGGAAAGAGATAATCTGGCTATTTTAGAAGTGTTTACTTTCATTGCTCAATAAGCCAAAATTCATATAACAATGAGGAAGAAGGGACAGTCTCCAAAATGCCATGCCAAAGAGTTATTTTGTTATTACTGGAGATGCTGAGAAAACTCCTGCCACAGAAGAGCATTTAATCAGTCTTTTTGTTTTGATCTGTTTTTATCTCCAGCTATCACAGACACACAGGGGGACAACACACAGCAAGGCCAGAGCCCTTGCCCAAGAATATTACATCTTTCTTCTAACATTGTGGGAGAGAAGAGCAAGAGCCCTGTAGGCACCTTGGTAAGTACTTGTTTTCTGGAAGTGTCAGAGAGTATGAGATTGGAAACAGAAGGACAGGTGGGGAAAACCCTCCAGAGTAGTCTTTGAGTGTATACTCCACTAACAAGTTTTATTTTACCGAGCACAGGCAAGTCGTTTTACAATACTTCTCTTTTCATCTGCTTCTAGTAAGTTATCTGAGATGATATAGAGATTGCAATCACTTTGGAAAAGCAACAGTGGTTTTTTTGCTCCCCTGGGGAATAGAATTGTGAGAGGGGAGAAAGCAATGGTGAGGTAGAAAAAGAAAGAGAAAAGATGATGATTTCAAGAGACCAGAATAAGGAGCTTCCTGTTTGGGTACACTGTACAATTACATCAGTAGCAGATGCTCTATGGTACTGCAAAGACACATTAAAAAATAAAACAAAACACTAAAAATAATGAAATTAATTTCATTTCAGCCTTATACCAAGCACAAGCTGATAAAGTGATGAAACTCAGTGAAAAGGTTGAGTGTATGCTGAGATATCCAAGCTTCCCCTCCCATGGAAGATGACATTTCTGATTTTAGAGCTCAGCTGTTACCAGCTTTAACAATTGCATGTTTACTTTGGGAAGTAAAGGCAAATTGTAGTGTGTATTGACTTTATTAGCATACATTGTGAGTATTGCTGTGTGCTGAGGCTGTTGTGAGGCTCATTATGTGGACTTAGAATTTAACCTCACAAACACTATAAAATGGCAAATTTTGTGTTTTTCTTTAATATGCATTAAATGTCTTTGAGCCAATGATTTACTTGAAAAATTTCCAGGAGGTTGATAAACGCCCACAATGGTCTACCCAGAATAGTACAGTGTTGTGTACTGAGAGATTTGTAATGCAGAGAGGGGAAAAAGGTAAAGGTAAATGCATTCCTAGATGGGGAAACTATTGAATGTTTATAGCCAAAAGACAGAACACATAGAGTCAGAGGAGAAGGGATGTTGAATTTCTCTATCATCAGGCTTCTACAAATATCATATAATAAAAACTACACTAATCAGAGTGGTCCATGCAGTGGGATGGAAACCTCTTCATGTCTGGGATAATCATCAAAAGTACGTCCCCACAGCACTAGGAGCAGAACTGTTGTTCTGTCATTAACCTCCTATGGTGGTAACTGGAGAACTGCCAGTTATAGAGAATATTTTATCATCATCAGGTTTTAAGTCAACATTCTGTAAACTATATGAATTAGACCAAGAACCGCAGATTGCTTGAACAGGCATTCAAAGCCTGAGTTATGCAGCTCCCTCGTCATATGGTTATTTTTCTCCTACACTGTTTTGCAGTATATGATAGACTTCTAGCAGAAGAAATCTATCCTCGATACTCTCCAGGGACAGAAAATCTTCTGGGAAAATAAGATATGGAAGTACTGGCCACTCATATTGTCCAGTCCACATGGGTACTAGAGTCACCTGGCACAGACAAGAAAATGGAACAAGACTGCCAGAAAACAAATTCTTCTGCAGCTGAGACGCTAAAATGCACCCTGTAGTGGGAGGCATGGAGAGAGAGGAAGCTTGCGTTTTGCCCTGCTTATCAAAGAGAGCTAATCAAGCTGAATGTATTACTTCATACTTTTACAGATTACTTCATACTTTCACAGATACTTTCCCTCTTACCTAAAACACAAACCAGTTCTAGCCACAGAGTTAAGAAGCAATACTTGCCTCTATCAGTTTGCTCACTTTTTTTGCGGATTATCTGTGTCAGGGGTGCTATTTTAGCTTGAATGTTTTTGAAGGCTGTGTTTGATTACCCTTGGGATATGGTATTTTCTATTTCAAAAGATCCCAGATTCCGCTGCAGCAATCTTATCTCTATATTGCGCTATTTAGCTCAAACATTGGAAGTTGGGCAAATTTGATATAGCTACACAGTGCCCAAATACTGGTGAAAAAAGAGGCTTTTGCTATTATACTGGTGATACAAATGCTTTTGACCCATCTCTCTCATTCATTGACTTCGCCTTATAAATGATTGCAGAGAAAAATGTTGCCTAAAATGACTGCAACATTTTTTAGTATAATGGAGACATGGAATGGATTTCTCTAATTCTTCTGGATATACCCATGGGTCTAATTAAATTACTTGAACAGCTCCCTCAGGCATAATGTGAAGGCCCGTGGTGATACTCTGCATCTATAGATCTAGACTGCTAACCTCCGCTCATCTGTTTTGTATTTCTGTTCATGTTGGAATTACTGGCAAGCTGCTAAAGCCAGAGTCATCTGTTATGATACCAGAAAACGTGTATGCCTCTGACACGGTCATTATAGACTGTCATGATG
Source organism: Phaethon aethereus (assembly GCF_964289735.1). Classification (NCBI taxonomy): domain Eukaryota; kingdom Metazoa; phylum Chordata; class Aves; order Phaethontiformes; family Phaethontidae; genus Phaethon; species Phaethon aethereus. The sequence goes on along the minus strand of NC_138579.1, from coordinate 47,439,061 downwards.
TAATATGGATCCCAGAATATCTCAACACCTTCAGCAGCTTGGTTTAGAGTGAAAATTTCAATGTTTATCATCCAAACTGTTACTGTGAAACTCTTTCTTTAGCTATGCAAGTATCAGGACCATTGAGTAACATTTACATCAGGCAATTTTGTGAGGTCTTTGTGCGTGTCCTCAAGCAATGCAGAATGTAAAGAAAGGTTGATGATGCTAGGGGGTATCTGTGTGTGCTTATACAATATGAAATAAAGAAAAATCAAGTACACACACTGATATCTTCTCAAAGAATATTTTCTTTCTAAAGAAACTTTCTAAAAATAAGGGAAGTACATTAGGTTTTAGTTCAGACACTAGTTAGTCAGCAGGACTAACTTCCCTACTCCTTTCAAATGTTTTAGCTCTTCAACACTTGTTGCTTTCATTGATAAAGTTGCATTGATGCTGCACAAACACTGGAAAAAAATGTCCTTTATATGGACAGCTTACAACTTAAATATGATGTTAGATATCATTACAAAATTGTCATCACCCACTGAGTGGAAGCCCAAGGAGTAGGGAGACTCCTCCTTTACTTTCATGTATCTATTTCTCTCCCTGATTCTCCTACTGTCAGTAACTTAAGATCCAGTGACAGAGAAAAATACTTAACTTCAGAGATGTAGTAAAATGGTTTCACAAGATTCCTAACTTAGCTGCTAAATGTCCATCTCTGCTTTTCATAAAATATCTCGCATTTAAAACAGATAGCTGTTACATGTCATTGTCCATTGGCAATGGGTGAAAAGCTAAGAGATCTCCACTGTCAGAGACAAAAAAGCTGCTCTTCTGAATAGCAGATGTAGTCCCAAAAATATGTAGTTACCTGGCTGAGAAGAAACATTCAAACACCCAACAGGAATTAGTGTACCGTTTAAATAGTTGCAATGGTTTGATTTCTTGTGCTGCAGAAAAGCCACCTGTCCTCATTCCCATCTGCAGTGCAGGCAGGCAGACAATGAGAAAATCAAATTGTCGCTGATATTAATACTATCCATTTATCCTGATTTCTAGCTGTATATCAAATATCTAATAGCGACACACCTGCAAATGCTCTGCTGTTCCATGTTTGTTCATCTCTTGAGACAGACAACTACTTATCAGAGAAAACTTTCCGAGATATTTTATGGCTGCTAAGATCGAGGATCATACCCCTGTGTTAGTGCTGACATCTGAATTTTAACTTGATATTCCACTGTAAAATATAAAAGCCTCTGCCTTTGGCTGCATTATAAATGTCATTGGTGTTCACAGGTCACACTGTTGATCTTGAGTAAAGTATACATTCTCTGTTCACATCTGAGACATGTAATGAACTGACTTGCATTCTGTGAGGGGCAAGGTCACAGAGATGTTTAGCTGGTACATGTTCTGTTTTGATGCTTTGGGTTCTTAACTCTAGTGCTTTGTTTCTAGTCCACTTTTGAACCTGGGCTGCTGGGGAAAAATGCTGCTATTTATGTACTAGGAAGGTCAGACAAATGGATTAACATGAGAAAAAGTATCAGTAATCTGTTGACTTTTCCATTTCCCAATTTATCATCTAACAGGGGAAATATTACAACTAATCTTTTAACAGGACTGAAAATGCAAGTAGCTGAGATGAAACACTTAGAGGGGCTATCACATACTCTTTTTATATTTTTTTTCCCCAGCAAGTGTTTAATGATTACATTTGGTGCATCAAGTCCTGCATATTTGAACAAGCACATTAGTTAAGAAATCTTTATAGCCAAACTCCTAACTGACAATTTTCTACTCTCTCCATTTTAAAGCTCTTTTGCACTGTAGTTCTTCTGATTGCTTCTGTGTGCTGGCAATTACCCTGATTAAAAACCCATCTGAGAGCTTCTAAGGTGACAGCTCAAAGCTTTAATGCTCCCTGTGATTTGCGAGAAGGACTGCACACTGTTCTCAAAACACATGAGCAGTTATTTAATAATGTGACCAGCCCAAGTATCAAAATACAAGAATGCAAAAGAACAAAGTTACTTGTGCTCTCCAAATATTTGTCACAAAAAGATAATGTTTAATATCAGTAAAGAGAATTCAGTTGTCACCCTCACAGTAGAAAAATTAGTAGAAACAAAAAATTGGATAGACACAGACTCTTGAAGTTCTTGTATTCTTTTTATCCTTGCCACCTGAATGATGTTAGAACACAGAATGACAAGAAATATCAGATGATATTTATGTTGTTTAAATGCTAGCAGGTTTAGACCTGCAGGAGCCACGTCTGTACGTTAGAATAGACCAAAGTTTTGCTAATTTTATGGTAGCTTTATAGTCATCTATAGGCTGTCTGAAAAGTAGAATTTCTATAGAGAACATATTATGAAAACATTCCCTCCCATCTCTGTAATTTCTGAGCCCAGTCTCAGTCTTGCCTCTAAGTATTCACCACTCTGAGGTGTTTGAATTCTCCTGTAGTAATGAAGTCCCTAACACCTTTGTTTGCCCCTTCAGTTTCTGGTGGCCTAAAGGTAGCATATGCTGCTAAAATGATAAAAGGAAAATATCTTTCATTGTTTAATTACTGAGAATCTGCTAAGGTTATCTATTTATACTGGGTGTTGAAATCAAGCTGGGAAACTTGAAAGAAATCGTGCCAACTAAGTAGCTTATCTGAAGCAGGATGAAGTGCATCTTGGGAGACATTTTTTCTGGTATGTCTCCACCAGTTGAATCACTTTATTTTTCTGCTTTTTCGAACAGTTTATAATATTTAGAGAACAATCTTATACTGATTAGGGAGTAAACTGCGTAATAAAAAGAGATGTTAAATTAAAGGTAGCAAAAAAAAAAAAAAATTGCAATGTTATAGTACCATAGGAATATCATGAAATACTGGAAAGCTAAGAAAGATGAAAACCCATCAACCAAATTTTCTTCCTTACCTTTCCCTCACATCCTTTTTTTCCAGAAACAAGAGATTGAAAGAAATCAGGATATCTATCCAAATGGAGTACACTTGTCACCTTTGAGAGGACTCTTTTTCATTAGATAGCAAACCCAAATTTGTAGATGGTAGAGACCAAACAATAAGATCTGAATAAATAATGTTTCTACAACTGGTACAGGTTCTTATTTTCCTGTAACCCTTCTTATCCCCCTCTCATTCAGAGAAAGCAGAACAAAGAACAAACAACATCTTTAAATTTCTCTATTTTGTCCACAGAGTCTTAATATTTACTGTTATTTTTGTTCTACTGTCTCCTTTTCACTATTTTCATTCTTTGATCTGCCTGCCATGATAAACTCTTTTGTGACATGAGATTAAGGGCTTCACTAACTGCAGAAAAGAACAATCCAAAACATCCTAAATACTGTATGTATTTATTTTTTCTTTTTTTAAACCAGAACTGCCTAAGAACTCTTCCTGTTGTTGCTCAAACTCTACCTAAAATAAATTTTAAAACTCAAAATCTGTTAACTTTGTCTGCTGTCATACACATGATTATGTCAAAATATGACTTTTGAGGGGCATTTATAATAAAAGCAAAGATTTCAAGTATTCCAATCAAATACTAATTCCTGGATTTACTGATGCTCTGATCACTTTTCACACCAAACCTCCAATCTGCTGAGATTCTGGCCTAGTCTTGAACACTTATTAAGGGGTTAAATTTTTTTGTGTGTGTAATGCTGTTTTGTCTAAATAGCTTACATGTCTATAACAATTCATAGATATGTGATTGGCAGACTCAGAATGGAACACCGGCAATACAGGATTATGGACAGCAGTTGGCATGAAAGTCAAGGTAAGTCCTTTTTGAAAGGAGCCTCACGTCCTTCCTTATTAGCCTGAATTAAGTTTTATTAACCATCGTGTTTATTTAAATAGATTCATTACTTGATCTCACTTGGACTTTGCAGGTAGGCAACATATTTGTGTTACACATTTTAGAAAAAGCAAAGGTGTCAGAAAGCTGCACTTCAGAAAAGGAAGCACTCCTTTTGCTATGTACATAGGGAACATGTTACCTTTCATATGTTTATATAACATAAATCAGTCCTCAGCAATATGAACTTCTGTCATTTGTACTACCCACAGTCCTCTAAATATTAATTGCTTGCTATGATTAACTATTCAAATTTAAAGTACTGAAGGCTTGTCAGACATACAATAAAAGTTTGTGTTAGCATAGAGTTCTATCATATTCAACTACACCTATCCATGTAAAGGGCATCTCCATGGAGTTCCATCAGAAAATTACTTGTGTGTAAAAATCAGTTGTACCTTATAAAATGTTGTCCAAATGCTGTAGAGCAATATGAGAGAGAATTTTCACTGCGGTCATCTCAAAAATATTATTTAACAAATAATAGCCATAGAAACTTACATTCGAGAAGAATGAAAAAGGAACTATGGAAACTCCAAGTTAAGTTCGGACAAATCTTATTTCTGACCTGGAAAAAATTTTTTGCATGGCAAAATGGAGAAGGAAATTTCATTCTTACCTGCTGGTAAGAGAAAAGGGGTATTATATTTTTGATTTAGGATGCAGTTACTTGCAAATAAATCTAATTTCAGAGACAATCTCTACATTTATCCATATTTACTGTTTCTTAGAATCTTTCTCTTTCAAATACACAGACAAACATATAGATGACATTGCTAAACAGTTTCCAGAAAAACCATGAGCACAGATGAAGACAGGAAACACAGGGTAAAAGAATGAAATGGATAAACCAAACAGATGCCCAATTAACCACATGACCTTACAGAGTTTAGGTCACGTCTTCAAGGATACTACTAAAGCACATAGTACACTTCCTGTCTTTACGCACTAGACTTTGTGTCTCTCAAAACCCTAAGTATAAATGCCAGCATTAATCATACTCCCTAACAGACAGGTAGGTTTGAAAAAGAATTGTCCCCTGAGATGTTTTCCCTCTGAGCCGTAGCTGGGAGTTATTGGGTTAGGCTCAGCCAATGGGCACTGGGTTAGGATTAGGACAAGGGTTAGGAGGGAGACAAAGACTGGTGCTCTGGTTGCAGCAGCATTGCAAGAAGGCTTTCAAGGGAAAACTTATGCTGAAAATGAAATGACAAATGAGAATTTGTTCCTCTGGGCCATGGGCTTGTCGCCATCCTGATAATTACCATAAAACTAGGCCCTGGCTTTGACTGAGTCTATATCAAGGACCCAGAGTCATGGAAAAAGGCCTCAGGGGATGATTTTTTGGCAGCCTTTGAATTCCCATTGAAGTTGGTTTACAACCCAACTACAACTGCAGCTCCACACTTTGTCTCTCTGCCAACCCTAAATGTAGATACAACATTTGGCTGAATGAAATCAAGGCCCTCCAGCCATGGCCAAGGGGAAAAGGTTCTGCAGGGATTATTCATTTGGCAGCCTGTTTCTCTTGTCAGCCCCTTATGTTTAACTTAAGGGCCACAAGAACCTTTAGTCAGAAATTTTAGTTTTATTCTGGAAACTTACAGAAATTTATTCCAGCTATTCTGACAGACCTACAGTCTGAAAATGGTATTTGAAATGCTGTTTAATCTTATTTTTCTAAACTAAATATAAACCAGAAGTCTCAGAAGATGTAAGGTCCTCAGAGAATTTATTCTGATAAAATAAAAAAAAACAACAGAGGGACATGCAATACTAATTTCCAAATGCAATTTCATCCATGTTACAACCCTCGCCCTCCTTAACTCTTATGTTGTTTAGTATAATTGCATTATTTCCTTAAGGGGCACTGGAAAAACAGTCTGATCAAGGAGTTTCCTTCCGTCATATCTTCTTCTCTCCTCAGGCAAAAGGGCTGGTTATCTTCCTGATCAGTATGTGGATATTATTTGTAACATATGATGTCTCCTGTCAGTCGGTGCCAAGAGTTACGAAATTAAAATTTTTAATCAAAAAACAAAGGAAGGATTTGGGGTACAGAGGCATACACTTAGATGTAAATGTACCATCAGGCAGTAAATACTGAAGTGGAAAACAATACAAAGCTTTGATAAGTCTGGGGCATGCAGCCAGTATCAGATGCAGGACTGCAGCTAATTATGCTGAAAGTAAGTTTTGTTCAGGTTACATGCACTCAATAAACAAGCTTTTTCCTTCGCTATAGACCATACCCATTTTTACAAACAACTTAGCAGATATCTAATAACAGATGAGTTTTCTTTCCTTTAATCTCTTTGTCCATACTATCTATCTGATATTTAGTCTTTGTACCTAAATCAACAGTAATTGTTTGTGGTAGCATGAGAAATTTTTACCGCATTGATTTCCTATAGCACTGAAATGTCATATTAGCTCAAGGTGAAGAAGCTAATAGGATAAGAATAATAATCAGAACAATAATGGAGGAATTATACACCCAATTGCCCATAAGAGGTTGAAATTTTATCTTGGAGTTCTTGTATATATCTTTCATCGCAAAAAAAAAAGGTTGTTAACATCAAAGACATAATATCAAATCATCCACTTATTGACAAAATCAACATCCTTAAACATGTTAGTGTATGAAATAAGTAGGAACAAAAAACCTGTTGTTTACTAACATCAGCTGAATCTCCTAATGCTCTGCATGGTTTTTTCTTACAGTGTTTTTATTCCTCCCTCTTAGAGCCAATTGCAGGTGGGTGGGTGGGATAGAGAAGGAGTGTATCTTAATATTTCACAGAGAAGAATATCCTGAATCAGACCATATATCTGTCATGCCTATGACCTACCTTTGACAGTGTCTAAAATTAAAGTTGAAAGCTTCCATAATCATAATACATCTATTAACAATGGAGTGCTTCTTTGGGACATAACTCCAGTTTTATATTTATGGTTTGAAGTGTGAGTTCAGCAATGTGAAAGCAATCTTGTTACTGGTTATGAAGAATGTGCCCTTGCTATCATGCGAACTTATAGTCAAACTTGTACAGAAGTCTGTATTATCTAATTATTTACACTGCAATATTAGCTTGAAAACTGGCTTAAATTTAGGAGACCCCAGACATTGATAAAGAACTGTCAAAATCCAAACTCCTGGAACCTACTAGGCAAAGTCTAGACAGCAACCTCCCTCTTGAATGGTGGGACAGTGACCACATGCCGAGGGCAAGTGGCACAGTGAGGGCAACATCTGGCGGACCTGAAAGCTCTAACATAAACGTTTTCCAACAGATGAGTCAAAGGGGACAGTCACAAGGATCAGTCAGATAGTTAACATACCTGAACTCATCTGTTCAAAAGTGCAAAACAGAAAACAGTTGCACTATACTCTAAGTGTGCCTAGTTTGAAGACAGGGGGGTTCTGAACTTAAAGTCAAAGTATCTTAATCAGACAGCACTTACAGGGCCAAAACTTCTACTGGCTATTTAAAAATGAGTTTCAGTATTTCTTCATTACATTACTAACTACTGTAGTGACTTGTGCCTACACTTTTCTCGATTGCTCTTTGTGGTTAATTTAAATAACTATGCATGTGAATTAATCTAAATATCCAAACATAACATCACAACTATGGGGAAGTGCTATGACAAATCAAAGCATCATCTAATCATGTGTCCTGTCCTCCGTGATGGCCAACAAAGATGCTTAGGGAGAAGTGTAAGAACAGGACAATCAGAGTTTTATTTCCTATATTATGCACACATTATTCAAGAAGTGGTTAAACCATGTTTTGTTCTCTAATTATTTTCTAATAATTTCTAACATTTGATTGATTTTTCACAATTGCTACATACTAAACTGATGTTTTTATGGAGCTGTGAGTCAAAACGCCATGATCCCACTCTTGAGTGGTAATGGTCAGCCCTGAACCCATCATTTTATGTATGAAGATAAGTCTTATTTTTGTTTGATGTTATTTGGTATCTATCTACACTAAACTTCATTTTTCATTTTATTACCCACAGAGTTTTATAAAGTCTATCATTCTGTGAAGATGGTCCTCACCTATACTATTCTGAAAATCTAGTGTCATGAGCAAACTTAGTCACCTTACTATTCATTCTCCTTTTCCAGGTCGTTTGCAAGTATGTGGAAAATACAGTTGGGTCCATTTAAATCCGCATTCTTTGAACAAAACAATCCACAATATTCTGGCAAAAGCACAAAATTAGTGCAAGAAGAGAAGGAAAGCTTTGAAAATTCTTCCAAAAACCAGCAGTTTACCATTTGGGGACTTTGGCAGCTAGAGATGGAGCTTTTGTATTTAAAAGTTCCAGATGGATTTTTCTTCCATTAATTTGTTTGCTTTCCAAATCCATGTAAATTTTCACTATCCACAGACCTCCTTAACAAGCCCAGGGTGCAATTACTTTTCCACCTTGGAGAAAAGAGATTAAAAATAAATTTAAAATAATTGCTCAAATTTTGCCTTTCTATCTGTGAGCAAAGAATATTTTTGTTGGTTTTGGTTTTGCCCGTGCCACTTCAAATGATGCACTGAAATAATAAATCCTTTGTAGTTTTCCCTAATACATATCCAAATTGTTTTTTGAAGAATTAAATTAAACCACTATCTATGCTGTCTTGTTCCAGTAGAGAGCATTTATTTCAATACTTCTGTGTTATGATAGTATCACCATATGTTACAGAATGAGGAAAATAGTCCTTATTATAGTATAATTTGACATCGTATAGACATTCACTGACTGTAAGAAACTTAGCCAGTCAATATTCAAGTCCAGTAGATGTGTTAGGTAATATGAAAGAGCACGAGCCATAGGCATACATGTGGGTATAACCACTCTAATAAGGAATTTCAGTTCTATTTCAAGCAAACCACACAAATTCAGAAAAAAGCATACTAAAACTGCACATTTTTCTTTCAGCTTCTAGTGGCTTCAAGACTGATGAAAACAACATACGAATGGCTGTAAATACTAGGGTAAATAGAAGGTAGAAATGATAACACCTGACTTGAGACAGTAAAGAAAAGTTAAACAACCCACAAGAATTCACAGGTTTTAACACTGTAGCTGAATTCTGCATTCTGATTCTATGCTCAAGTGATTCTGGCATGCCTTCTGTAATTATTATTTATTGCCACTGTGTCAGAAAAAAGGTATTGAACACTGATAAATTTGTGAACTTTGTTTGTCGATTATATTTTACTATAAATAATAGCTTCCAAAGTAAAAGAACTGGGTGTGATTTTCCTGAAATTATCTACTGTAGACAGTGGAGACAAAAAGGGGCCTTAGGAACCCTTGATATGTGCTCTGATTTAGCTCCTGGAGTATTCACTTAGTAGGAGGGAAATAGATGAGAAACAGTACTGCAATGGACTCAATTGACTTTGGCAACACACACACTAACGGCTCTGAGAGAGGAGAGCAGGGCAGGCTACTTAATCCTCAGTGTCAGAAAGCAATTAAATCTGCTAATTACCAAATTATGTGTGTAAATGCTCAAAGGCAAGCAAAAGAAGTAATGATTAACCATTTTGCAAAGAAATTCTTCCCTCTCTCTCTCCCCCCAACTGTTCCTGGGTATTCCCAAAAGATAACATTTTCACACAGGACCAGCTTCAGCTAACTTAATGTCACACTAAATGACAATGACAGCCTTTACTTCCTGCTTGGAGATGGCAGATTTAGTAATCCTCAAGCATCAGGCTACAAGACTGGACACTGTGTTTAACGCAGTCATAGCCACTATGGTAAGGAAATTTTGATCAGCTAATTTATGACAGGAACTACCATTGGGGAATGGAGAGGTAGAGTAAATTCTAGAGTCTTGTTTTCCAAAGGTGCAAGGAGGGGGTGGTGTGTGTCGAAAAGTTGAAAAAAATTTCCTGGTCTAACTGTTAAAATAAACCAGTAAAATCTTAGGATTTTGCAAGAACAAGGGACTCTATAGTGTTAGACTAAATATTTGTGTTTTTCCAACTTCAAATAGGAGATGTTATTTGCCAGAAAGTTTTTGCCATATTCAATACAAAGAAAACTAAAGAATAACACAAAAACTCCTTAGGAGTCTTTTCTGACATATTTCCCTGAGCTCTGAGAACCCAAAGGCTGCTGAATCAAGCACAGGAAGGGGTTATTGTAAAAGTCTAGCGCACAGAAAAAAACCCAAATTCATTAAATGAAACTTAATCTGTGTCATTAAATGGTCAACGCAACATCACTAGAACAAACTTAGCTGCATTCTTTCCAAGTAATGCTGTTCCCTAGCATATTTATTATCCTCTAATACATCACACCAGTGTGCTGCTGGAATGAGGTAGAGAAAGGTCTGCCCTAGAAACATCTGACGAGCATTTAATTAGCTTCTACTTTGCTCTGGAGCATCCATGTAGTCAGTGACATGACATAAAGAAAGAGCACAAAGAAACACACCGAGGAATAGCCCCTGCATGTGTGTCAGGCTGCCACTTGGCGCACAGAAGCCCTTGAAACCAATGCCTTTTTGGGTTAAAATGATATAAAATCGTATTGCCTAATTTTAATTAAATTTCTCCAATTTTTCAGTAACTAGAAGAAGTAATAATTTTTTCAACAATTAAGAGTCAAACCATTTTAAAAAATCTTGCAAGTAAAGAATGCTAAACTACCACATTTAAATTTGTCTCCTGAATTCCTTGTGTCTGGTAGTTCAGCAAGTGTTGACAGTTCAGAGTCTACTGGACTTTCTGCATCATGGTATGCACATGACTAAAACGTCACCATATGAAGCATAATTTTAAAAGAAATCCTTCATTATCTTCACTGAGAAATATCCTATTTGTTTTAGCACTTTTAGTTTGTTTCAAGATTTTTGGAATGGTGTTTTTCAACATTCTCTGCAGATTTACTGGATGAAGAAAAAGACTCCAGTGAAGTATCATTTTTCATGACACTTAAGCCTCTGTCACTCACTGGGGTCCACCAAAGCTGGGACCCAGCACACATCTGTTCTCTGCAGCATGTCTTTGTAGTGCACTTTAAAACACAGAGTAAGTTCAATGGAATATGTTATCTCAGATGTTTCAACGATCATAAAATCATAGAATAGTTTGGCCTTGTAGATACCCTTTAAAGGGCATCTAGTCCAAACCCCCTGCAATGAGCAGGGACATCTTCAACTAGAGCTTAGCCTGACCTTGAATGTTTCCAGGGATGGGGCATCTACCACCTCCCTGGGCAACCTGTGCCAGGGTTTCACCATCCTCCCTGTGAAAAATTTCTTCCTTATATCTCGTCTAAATCTACCCTCTTTGTGTTTAAAACCATTACCCCTTGTCCTATTGCTACAGGCCCTACTAAAATGTCTGTCCTCATCTTTCTTATAAGTCCCCTTGAAGTACTGAAAGGCTGCTATAAGGTCTTCCCAGAGCCTTCTCTCCTTCAGGCTGAACAACCCCAACTCTCTCAGCCTGTTCTCATAGGAGAGGCGTTCCACCCCTCTGATCATTTTTGCGGCTCTCCTCTGGACCCTCTTCAACAGGTCCATGTCTTTCCTGTGCTGAGGACTCCAGAGCTGGATGCAGGACTCCAGCCGGGGTCTTGTCAGAGCAGAGCAGAGGGGCAGAATCACCTCCCTTGACCTGCTGGCCATGCTGTTTTTGATGCAGCCCAGGAGATGGTTGGCATTCTGGGCTGCAGGTGCACATTGCCAGCTCCTGTCCAGGTTTTCATCCACCAGTACCCCCAAGTCCTTCTCAGCAGGGCTGCTCTTGATCCCTTCATCCCCCAGCCTGTATTGATACCGGGGAATTGCCCTGACCCAGGTGCAGGACCCTGCACTTGGCCTTGTTAAACCTCATGAGGTTCACATGGGCCCACTTCTCAAGCTTGTCCAGGTCTCTCTGGATGGCATCCCATCCCTCAGGTGTGTCAACTGCACCACTCAGCTTGGTGTTGTCTGCTGTCGCTCTTGCTGAGCATGCACTCGATCCCACTACATTAGTGAAGATAGATACGTACCTGTATGATGAGTATATATGTATATATGAGTAACTGTCATTAATTCTTTGAGAAAAGATGGCAAAAACTAGAATATCTTTTTATGGGAATTTGTGCTTCTTTTTCTTTCACCTGTCCTCTTTTGCTGCTTCAGGTTTTTTCCAAAGTTTGTGGTAGGGAGAAGGAAAGAGCGTGTTGGCTATAAAATGGATCTTCAAAGGTTTTAAAGAGCCCTAGGTGTTTGTGATTATAAAGACTGCATAAATAATATGACTTCATGACATTGTTTCTGGATTTTTAAAGGGCTTGATTGCTTTTCCCAAAAATAAGGCTAGTCATCACCGCTAGGAGCATGTACATATGCAATGGATCACACATGTGAAGCTAATACCATGCAATATGTGATAGAGCCATATGAAAAAGTTGTGTTTCATTTTTACCTTGTGACTAGTTCTCTGCCAGCTGTAAGTTTCTATAGGACTTACTCTTCTAACACTCAATTCTAGAGCGACTTCTAACTGTTCAGTGGCACAACAAAGTATCTTCTTCCTGTTCTTCACATGCATGATGGCATTTCCTATAATAGTAACAGATGGGAAGACCCAAGATTCATTAATATTTTCTGTACTTAAAAACCATGCAGCTTTATTGACTAGTTCATAATCTTTGTAGTTTTAGGAAAATGATTTTTTTTGCCATTCCAAAGAGTGACACCTTATTACATAATCAAGCAACATATTAAAGAAGGATAGGAAACTCTGAAATACAACATTACTATTAAAAATTACTGATGAAAACCAAATTTTAATTTAACCTTTTAAATTTAACATGATTTGAGGATTTAATGATTTTGTTTAAATAGACAAGTTTATGATGAGAGATACACAATTTGCAAGTGGGCCATTACAGAAATGATCCCTATAGAATACTTAATAACTCTTAACGTTTTTTCTGTTTATATATCGGTGATTTTTATTTTTAAGTTCTGTTAAGACTGTCAAGACACATGCAGGTAGTTTTGGGACTGCCTTACTTAATCAGTTATTTTTCTAAATTTATATAACAAAATGAAAATTTTTAACTTCTTGACTTCCTCAAGCTCTCACTTGCTAAATAACTGGTTTTAATAATTCAATATGGACTACAGTTGTAGCAATATAATATTCAGTGACAGGAGTTAATAAATAGTTAATCACAGCTGGATTAGCATCACTATGAACTTAAGAGTTCACCTGTGGCTTTATCATTTTTGTGTAATAAAGTTAAGATTTTTGCATCTTTCATACATTCATCCACTTATATGTGACAGTGAGTCCTTTTCTACCCTTGCTGAACCCTTTCCAGAATTTCTACCCTAGTTTCCCTATTTTTCAAACTGTAATTTTAAATGTCTCTAGGTTTCACAGAAGATATGAGAATTACCTAGTATTTGAAAGGTATCTGGATAAAAAATTCTTGGATAAAATGTTGGGCTATCTATCTTGTTTCTGCACTGCAACAGAGAGCTGCATTGACACAGTTCTCTGTAGAAATTTTAAGAATCAGAAATGCAAGGAGGAAAAAGTACTTTTCCAAAAAATCACAACCCTCTGGCTTCCGAAATTCTAACATCATTTATGATGCTCCTGCAAAAACTGTTAGCATGATCAGTGGAGTGAAAACTTCTAAAATTGGCTGGAAATATATAATCCTGTTCCCAGTTTAATAGAAAATGGAAGCACTGAAGAGATTGTCCAGACTGAATTCAATTAGGGTCTTTCACAGTAAGAGAGAGGATCCTCAGCAACAGACTGCATTTCTCAAAAAGAGAGAAACAAAATGGGTGGTCATTCTCTGAATGCTTAGATAATAAAGAAATTTAGTATATTTGAAATTAGTTCCTAGAAGTATTTTGCCCTATTAGCCAATAGAATTCCATAGAACTTTTTGTTGTTACACAGTGGGGTGCCATAACAATGTATATTGTCTTTCAATTTAGTATGTGTTGGCTCATTTTATTCGGCTATCCTGCAGTTACCTTCTGATTCTCGTTTTATTGGCTATGCAGAGAAGATGCCATTTAAAACTTTAATTGCCAGAGAGGGTTGTGAAATATTCACTGAGATTTACTGCTTTCCCTTTGTGATGTACCTTCACAGCAAAGTGACCCTGGTGGTTAGGAAGCATATTGTATAAATGGCAATTTAACGAGAGCTTGGAGACTATGAGGTCTCCAAAGAACACTTCATTTTGAAATTTTCTTGTTATGGAGTATTTTATGAAAAAATCCTGCCAGGAATTCCAATGAAGATAATCTGGATCTTTGGCCAGAGACATTGGCAAAAATGGCACAAAATTCTTACATAATACTTCAAACACTGGTAAACTACAGATCCATGAACTCCAGTCTTGCAGCTTAACTGAACTGATGAAGAGAGGCACTGAAAGGAAAAAAGATCTCTATTTGTAAGATGTATACAGGCCTGCATATTTTTTAAGTTGTTGGCAAGACTCTTAATCACGATATTCAATAATTCACAGTAAGAATAATAGTTCAGAACATAGCAAGTGTGTTGATAGGTTTCCTGTTTTGAAGAATACTTATATAATGCATAATAGAAGTATTACATACTTTAATACATAGATTTATTTTAAATTCAAATTCTGCTGATCATCTTCTGCAGTCTCTGCAAGAGAGAGTTAAACTGCCTCATTCATTTTATTGTTTGTTAACTTTGGAACATAAAAATGAACATTTATATGTCAATATTAGGCATTTCACTACTGATCATTTTTCGGAAGAACATGCTTTTAGTATGCTCAGGTCCAATCTTGTATTGATTCCACAGTTTGCTGAGGTGTTAAATTCCTGTGCTCCTTTTAAAACAACTCCTGTTGTGGTTTAACCCCAGGAGGCAGCTAAGGACCACACAGCCGCTCGCTCACTCCCCACAGTGGGATGGAGAAGAGAACTGGAAAGGTAAAAGTAGGAAAACTTGTGGGTTGAGATAAGGACAGTTTAATAGGTAAAGCAAAAGTTGCACGAGTAAGCAAAGCAAAAGAAGGGATTCATTCACTACTTCCCATCAGCAGGAAAATGTTTAGCCATTTCCAAGAAAGGAGGGCTCCATCAGCGTGTAACAGCTACTTGGGAAGACAAATGCTGTAACTCTTAATGTCCCTTCCTTCCTCCTCCTTTCCCCCAGCTTTTATTGCTGAGAGCAATGTCATATGGTATGGGATATCCCTTTGGTCATTGGGGTCAGGTGTCCTGGCTGTGTCCCCTCCCAAATTCTTGTGCAACCCCAGCCTACCCACTGGCAGAGCAGTGTGTGAAATAGAAAAGGCCTTGATGGTCTGTAAGCACTGTTCAGCAATAGCTGAAATGCTGGTGTGTTACCAACACTGCTTTCATCACAAATCCAAACATAGCACCATACAAGCTACTACGAAGAAATTTAACCATCCCAGCCAGTACAGGTCCTCACTCTGCTGAGGTGTTAAATTTCTGTGCTCCTTTTAAAACATTTTGGTTCCTCCTCCTTTCTATCTGACCATTCTGGAGATGCTCTTTTGCTTTACGAAGACAAATAGCATCAGAATTAATAAAAAATGGATAATTAAGAAAAATGGATAAATCAGAAAAAAATGGATAAGGTAAATACAATGCATATAAGAGTGGATATATAAGAACTGTACTGCTAACATAACACTGCAATAGTTTTGGGACAAGAACATATGCCAAACAGATTTATTTTTTTAATCCAAGTAAGCTTTTGTAAACTAAACCAACTAGTATAGAATCAATAGACTTTTCAAATGGAGATGGGGAGGTCTTCATGAGGTTTTGCAAATTAAGGGAATGATGTTATTCTAAGTCAATATATATGCAGACATACCCTGAATATAGTAAAGCTTGTAATAGCACTGTCATTCATAGCATATGATCATTAATGTCACAGAAACTACTTTGAAAACTCGGAGAGACTGAAATGTAGAACATAATTTGTAGGGTTAAACAACAAAGTCATATCCAAAATGGAATATACATATATGAAAACAAGATAGTTGCTACAAACAGGTAGTTTGACACTGTAGTGACCAAGACCTGAGAGAACAGGTGTCCCTTTCAGCTGCTGACAAATCCTCAGACTAAGTCAGGTCACTTCAATAGTCCTTTCACTTTGTTCTTGACATGGTGATGATTGATTGAGGATTTAAGTGAGCATCACCAGAGGTGAGAACTTAATTGGGCACAGAAGATAGGAATTCTGCCAGCAAATGAGTGTGTGCAATGTCAAAAAAAAACCAAAACAAAACAAAACAAAAAATAGCTGCTGTCCCTGTCTCTGTAAGATACTGAACAACAAACACTCACAGGTAAGACCAGTGAGTGCCTAGACACTTCTGGCTAAAAATGAAATCCTTTGCTGGACTGGATGCATAAAATTTAAACCGGTAGATGCAACAACAGAACAATCATCATTTCATAAAGGCAGTTACCAGTGAAGTAAATAAATGACTTTTCAAAATGTGATTGCATGGAGTGACAAAACAGAATTCATTCCCCCTACCCTCTCTTGCAATCTCAGAATCAACACACACAAGCACCAGGAAAAAAGCCCTGCTGGTCTTACACATTCCTTAGTAAAGCAGCAATTATATATCCCTCACAAAGAAACCTTCTCATGTTTTTCCTTCTTTCATTCTTGTAGTTCCCTTGTTCTGGCATCTCCACAATCTCACAGAGTGGCCCACGATGGCACCCCAGCAGAGAGAGGGGGCCAGGAGTCTGTGTCCCCAATGGGGACATGGGGCAGACAGGAGCCACCTATACGCATACACTAAGCTGGGCCAAGGATCTGGGCGGGAAAAAGCCAGGAGCCTTGTCCAACACTGCTACTCCACAGAAATATTGTTTCTTCAGCAAGTCAGGAGCTCCTGCCTGGCACAGAAGAGGTGTGACAGGCTCACAAGGTAGCTAGGAGCAGACCCATACCTTGCAGGTGTGAGGCACACAAGGGGCTGGAAATGAAGACCATACCTGGAGTCCTGTGTCCAAGTTCGGGCTCCTTGAGCCACAGTGCAACATTGTGTGTCTCCACACATAACAAACAATGGCATTCTTTGTTTCTTCTTCAAAGACAGTTTTGAAAGAGAAAGCTGGATTATTGATGTCCTATAGTTAAGGATGACCTTCATTATAGGAAGACAAGGCTGACCCAGTGGCAGACCTGACAAGGTGGTAACACTTGTCACACACGGAATGTAGCAGTGGCAGCTGGAGGTGCAGCCTCTTGTCTCCAGGACCTCTGAGCAGAGTTTGGCTCCATATGGCTGTTTTTGAAGCTTGATGGTGCAGGCATGTGGCACATGAGAGCAGACAGATGGTTAGTGTGGCGTGCTGAACAGTGTTTGCATTAGTAGGTACAGTAGCTTCCAGAATACGTTCTCAGCCAGGAATACTCCAAGTGCTATGCAGCGTAGATGTAGCAAATCAGTTAGAAGGGGCTACCCATGAATGGAGTGGATGCACACTGCTTCGGATTAATTATCTGGGGGAAACAGCAATTATTCCCTGAAGCAGATCACAGGAACTGTATGGATGTAGCTTAAAGGATGCAAAACTGTTTCGTTTAGCTATGGCCCAGGCTGAGAGTGATTATTCTTTCATTGTTGTTACATGAAAATTAAAATGACAATTTTGAAATGTCACGTTATTTTTCTGTGTCATTACGATGTTGTTATACTATGTATATGTGGTTATTCTCAATTTTTTTTCATTGGTTCTTTAAGTCTTATAAAAATGTCTTTAGATTTTTTGGAAGAGCATTCTTTGATCCAAACTGCAGATTGGATCTAAACATTTTTCATCCCTTTTTCTATTTTGGGTAAAAAGAGTCAATGTTAAAAAAGTCGGCCTGATTTTAATTTCTCCTTTACCAGTATATCAGGAGTTACTGCCAAAATGATGATCAAAGCTTTTAATACCCTCACACTGAATTTCAGTGATATCTTTAATCCAGATTGAAATTAAAATTAATTTTGGATTATATA
This sequence comes from Phaethon aethereus, assembly GCF_964289735.1. Classification (NCBI taxonomy): domain Eukaryota; kingdom Metazoa; phylum Chordata; class Aves; order Phaethontiformes; family Phaethontidae; genus Phaethon; species Phaethon aethereus. The sequence continues at coordinate 47,421,143 of NC_138579.1, read as the reverse complement.
CTATCGTTTTCAGGAATAAATAATTTTGTTTAGGGGCTTTATTTCATGTCCCTGAATGTCACGTGAAGAAGCAAGAAACATGATCTGTATAATCCATAATTTTATTCACTGAGAAGAATTAATGTATTTAGTACTCATCTTACTATTTAGTAAATGGACTAAAGATACTGACAATGCTAGGAAAGGAAAGGTAGAATTGGAGGTTTCCCCTGCCCAGTGATAATAACTTGAGATTATTCTCTTAAGAAAGCACCATCAGAGCAGTAATAAGTGACCAGTTCAAATTTAATAAAAGGAGCCCTGAATTATTTTTTGCAATATGTAGTGTAATTATTCGTGTTCATTTAGATAAAATGCCTTTTTGGCCTTGGGGAACTAGCTCAAGAGACACAGACTCTCACTGAATAGTTTTTTTACTGAAAAATTTTCTCCTAATTGCCTGGTTGTGCAGCTGTAGTTCTATTTTCTTTGGATTTTAATCAACTCAATGCATCGGGCAAGCGTGCTGTAAGAGACCTGGAGAATGTCATGTCATTTGTTTGACTGTGTCCTGGTTTCAGCCAGGATAGAGTTAATTTTCTTCATAGAAGCTAGTGTGAGGCTGTGTTTTGGATTTGGGATGAGAAAATGTTGATAACGTGCTGATGTTTTGAGTTGTTGCTAAGTAGTCAAGGACAGTCCAGCTCCTCGTGCTGGCCGGCCAGCGAGGAGGCTGGGGGTGCACGAGGAGCTGGGAGGGGACACAGCCAGGACAGCTGACCCAGGCTGGCCAAAGGGATATTCCATACAGTATGGCGTCCTGCCCAGTATATAAAGCTGGGATGGAGAAGAAGGAAGGAGTGGAGGGATGTTTGGAGTGATGGCATCTGTCTTCCCAAGAAACCATTATGCGTGATGGAGCCTTGCTTCCCTGGCGATGGCTGAACACCTGCCTGCCCATGGGGCGTGGTGAATGAATTCCTTGTTTTGCTTTGCTTGTGTGTGCGGCTTTTGCTTTCCCTGTTAAACTGTCTTTATCTCAAACCATGAGTTTTCTCACTTTTACTCTTCCAATTCTCTCCCCCGTCCCACCGTGGGGGAGAGAGCAAGTGGCTGTGTGGGGCTTAGTTGCCGGCTGGGGCTAAACAATGACAGACTGAAAAATTTCGACTAAGGAACATGTTTCAATAGTATCACAGAATCACTAGGTTGGAAAGGACCTTCAAGATCATCAAGTCCAACCATTACTCCAGCACCACTGTGTCGCCTAAACCATGTCCTGAAGCACCACACCCACACGTTTTTTGAACACTTCCGGAGATGGCGACTCCATCACCTCCCTGGGCAGCCTGTTCCAATGCTTGTCCACCCCCTTGGTGAAGAAATTTTTCCTAATACCCAATCTAAACCTCCCCTGGTGCAACTTGAGGCCATTTCCTCTTGTCCTATCACTAGTTACTTGGGAGAAGAGACCAACACCCTCGTCGCCACAACCCCCTTTCAGGTAGCTGCAGAGAGCAATAAGGTCTCCTCTCAGCCTCCTCTTCTCCAGACTAAACAACCCCAGTTCCCTCAGCCGCTCCCCATAAGACTTGTGCTCCAGACCCCTCACCAGCTTCGTTGCCCTTCTCTGGACATGCTCCAGCACCTCAATGTCCTTCTTGTAGTGAGAGGCCCAAAACTGAACACAGGATTCGAGGTGCAGCCTCACCAGTGCCGAGTACAGGGGCACGATCACTTCCCTACTCCTGAGGGCCACACTATTGCTGATACAGGCCAGGACGCTGTTGGCCTTCTTGGCCACCTGGGCACACTGCTGTCAACCAGCACCCCCAGGTCCTTTTCTGCTGGGCAGCTCTCCAGCCACTCCTCCCCAAGCCTGTAGCGTTGCATGGGGTTGTTGTGGCCGAAGAGCAGGACCCTGCACTTGGCCTTATTAAACCACATACAGTTGACCTCTGCCCATCGATCCAGCCTGTCCAGATCCCTCTGCAGAGCCCTCCTACCCTCCAGCAGATCAACACTCCCACCCAACTTGCTGTCATCTGCAAACTTACTGAGGGACCACTCAATCCCCTCATCCAGATCATCAGTATTGAACAAGACCAGCCCCAGAACCGAGCCCTGGGGAACTCCGCTTGTGACCAGCCGCCAGCTGGATTTAACGCCATTCACCACAACTCTCTGGGCTTGGCCATCCAGCCAGTTCTTTACCCAGCGAAGAGTTTTTCATCTGGTTGAAAATTACCTGGTTTTGTAAAAAAATTTTTTTTAACTGAGAAAGTGTTAAAAAAGTGAAGAGCTGCAAGGAAAAAAGATTTTTAATTTGCAGCTGTGTGAGTAAAAAAATTATTTTTTATGTCCAGAAAATTATAAATATATTCTTTGTTTCAGATTTCCAGGTTTCATAGAATACTAAAAAAACAGATATTGTCATGCAAATTTAAAAATTCTGTGTTGTTTCCATTTTGAGAAAGAGAACAGATGGTATTTGGCTAGATGTTGGAACTACCAGTTGGAAACCACTATTGGAAACCTGGATATCTTTAAAGTTTGTTAACCTAGTTTAAACTCCAAATGCTGTGTGTCAGATACAATGAAATTTTTATAAACAATATTTTTTCAAAATACAATCACTAAGTAAACTGTCAGAATTAAGAGATACAAATGAGACAAAGGTCACCCAGAATTGGTTCAGCAAACGAGCTTTGTCACACTGGATAAATAACCAGTATAGATTTATGTGAGAATGAAGAATTCTATTTTAGAGTGTTCTTTGGGATCTTTGGATGATCAGGTAACTTTACAATTCTATTTTTCTTTAGCTTTGTAAATGTGCATTGGAATATTGACTCAATACACAGGTTTTATAGCCAAGTTAGAAACAATGCTCAAGATTTTATATATTATTAGCAGTGTCAAAGGAACTTAATATCTTGAAAGATAAAAGCATATGTAAATCAAACTGGTCACATGTTATTCAATGTTGTCAGCAATGTCTTACCTTAGCTGGAAATCATATTGAAATTCAACCAGATTGAAGAACTATGTGAATAAAGTAAGAATAAATTACATAAAATTAAGGTATTTTTGACTTTGAAGGATAGGAAGACTATACATTTTGAGAACGATGAATCAACCTCAGAATAATAAAATTTCAGTATAAAGAGTCTTGGTGACCCTGGTCAGTTTTAATTAATTCAGTCAGAGAATAAAATTAATGCATAAAAACTTGCATATTATATATGTAGGATGAGAACTAGCTGAAACTGTCAAAAAGGATAGAATAGGGAAAATAACATCGAACAAATTAGTTCAATTTTCCCAGACAAACTGTAGCAACAGGTGTACCCCAGCACTCCTGGTCTCCATATTGCGGCCATATGCATTATGCCACACACACTTTATCTCAAAGTCTTTACCTTGTTACCTTTTTAAGATTTCGAGTATTTGTGCATGGTGTTAATTTTTACTAATGAATTATTTATACTTTAATATCTTAATAAGGTTTTTTTTTCTATGTGGAAAAATATTAATTCTGTTCTATGCTTTTTGTCCTTTCTTCCTCTTCCCTCCTTGCAGATAAATGCAACAACATTGACTACGTAAAACACAGTAGTCTTGGCAATGGGAATGAACTGGCCATGGCAACCTGAAATGTATTAGCTAAAGTAATAACCATGTGCTATTGTTTTAAACTTGACAGATTTCTGGATGTAGATTTTCTTTAACAGACTATAATTTCAAAAAGAACTCAACTATTTTTCATGGGTACATGTTCTTTTGACTGTAACAAAATCAAACTGTGAGGAATGAATTTCTGGTTCTCTTTGCTACCACGAGTATGTGGTGACTATTCAATTTCACTTAGAATATGACTCTGAAGCATTAAACTAGCAACAAAATCTATATTATGCCATCTATTTCCATAATTTTTTTCTGATAACAGTAACAGTTCTTTGGAGAAGGATTAATTTACAAGCTCTATACATTTGTGAGATTTTTTTCCTCTGGATTCTTGCATAGGTAACTGGAGACATGGCATAATATTAATTTTCAAAACTCCATCTATCCATCTTACTTTGCAGTAATATATGGCCAAGGAAGTAGAATCAGTTGCATGTTCTACAGCTATGATCTCAACTTTTTTACAAATTATAAGGTTATTTCATGATGGAGTCCTGAGCTTTCCTGCCCCAAACTGAAGCATCCTTCCAAAAGCTGTAAGTCTTTTAAGACATTCATCATGTTGAATTTCAAAGTAAGAGCTATATTCATTAGGTAAAACGCATTTTTAACATCCTGGACCACCATTTTCCCTGAAATGAATGAGATTTTTGTCATACCTGAAAAAACAGAACTGAAAATTGAGCCCATTCTTGAGTTTTGGATTGAAAAGTAAATAGTACTGAAGAACTTGATTTTATTTTCCAGAATTTTAAAGGATCATTTCACCATTAGCCATACAAAGCAGGTTACGATTTAAAATTTGATTTCTGGCCTTTCCTAGTTTATTGTTGACCTTAAAATTGTCCTTTGGTCTACAACAGACATGCTCTACTTAGTTGATTGAGAAGTAATACTGTGGCATGGCCTTTGAAACCTGAGAACATCAGCAGTTAACTCATGTTAAAAAAAAGGATGGTTAGTCTGCACATTACAAAACAAAGACCTTCCTTTTTAAAAATGTTTATTCTTAAGTAAGTTTCTCAGTATAGAGTTTTGACTTATATAGATGGTGCATTTTATGGCTTTTTTTATTAAGATATTTTCTAAGTTCTGCTTTAGAAATGAAAACATGCTCTCTGCTGCTTGCATGTAAAGACTTCCCCACCACGACCATGATTCATTTTTATCATCCATGCAGTGCATTTTAGACAGTGCAGGCTTCGCAAATTTTCTGATAGGGATGATATTCAACCCACCAAGAAGCTTTTCTATTCAAGGAGTTTATTTAAAACCAGAAGAAATAAAGTTTCAGGACTAAAAAGATGCTTTGCAACTTGATTTGGTTCCCTGCTTCAGTCTGTCCACTAACCTTGGAATGTCTTGGGCTCTCTCTGTGCCTGTGAAATGCTATAGGATATCACATGGAAAAGCTAATACAACTGTTGTTGTAGCTCCTCTTGAGTTCTTACTCAAACTGGATCCTTCTATGAGTGTACACTTCCATCAGGGTTTTAGATATCAATTTGTCTGTGAAATCTCTTGTGCTTTAGAAACTAGCATATACATTTCTACCACTTCAAAAACTGTGTCTGGGTAGAAATGTATGGGAAACATCCATATATGTGTATACACACACAAACATGGATGTATTCTGACAAATGAATCCACTGGGATTTTAATGGCATTTACTTCAATACTAGTTTCTCCCTATCTCTCAGGAGAAGGAATTAAAACATATGGTTACACATTCTCAGTTGTGTAAGAAGACAGAACTTCTATTTCCTTTTTTGTCATTTATAAGAGCTTCTAGTACGCCCAGTACTACTTACAAAAATATAAAGACCTCTCAAATTCTTGTGATCTGGAAACACACAATGGAGGTAACTCACAGAAGAAGAGGAAAAGGAAGGGAACAGAACTGGAATGGGTTTATTTCATTTCGTAAAGAACTGGATGGGAAAGCAAGTTAACCGATACAGATAAAGAGTCCATATAGCTGTCAGGCAAACTGAAACCTTTCTCCAGTTTGACTCAAATATGCTCCAAGGAGAATAGCTCTTACAAAGAGTTTTCAGAGTGTATTGCATATGTAAAAGATGAGGGAAAGACAAGAGCAACATGTAGGAACTCTGTAGATGTCATCACAGAGAAGAAAAGTCATTGAAGAAAAAAATGACTGTAGTCATTAAATGAAGTAGTGGCTTCCATTTTTAGTGAAGTGCAAAGGTACGAGAAGATTTAATCGGAGCAGAATGCATAATAGAGATAGGGATACTGAATCTTGATATTGCTGCTAATGGAGAGTCCATGGAAGTGTTGGCCCAGAAAAGTCATGGTATTGCAAGTCATGGGAGGAAAACCAGTGAAGAGGAATTTGCACTTTCTACTTCTGCTGTACTTTTACCACAGTAAGACCTATAAAACTTTCATCAAAAAATACATCTAGGTTCTCACAGCTTAACTACAGATACAAATAAAATACTTGAAAATGTCTCCTAAAAACACCCACACAATATTTTCCTTCTATATGATATGTTTCTTAAAATCTCCCTGATTTTGAAAATTGTTTTGCTGTCTTATACAAAATTTTACTACAGTTTTCCAATGCATTTAGCAAAACCCCATTTTAAAGATGAAAATGTACTTCACAATAAGCAAACCATTCCAACACAAATATTTTTGGTGACATTTGTTCCCCAAAGTTTTACTCTATTGCCACTCAGCATGAAACATGTATTGATTCTGGTCTCAGGAGCTGTATTCCATTCTGACACCCCAAAAGTGAACAAGAAGTGGGACCCTAGGGAGAGGGTCCTTTCCAGCTGACTGGAAAAAACAGCTTCCAAACAACTAAATATTAGACTTAAGAAAATTATTCAGTGTTCAGAAGAACTATACAAGATTGATGTTTTTCAGTTGTCATATCTTCATAAGAAAAGAGTTTGTTTATGAAAAGTGCAGGTGTCCTTTCCTGTAATTTACTTATTTATGCTTAATAGTCTTTCCACTGGCTCTTTGAGCAGCTTCTTTTCAGAATCTGTATCTTTTTATCATAGTTCAGTAATAAAGATATAGAAATGGCACTTCTTAACTTAGTCTAACTTTTTCCTCTGCCTCCTAGTGGACTTCTAAGGAGTTGTCCATCAGAGGACTGTCCCAAGTTGCTTTTTTTCTCTCTGGGCAAACAGAAGAGGCAAGTAAGTGTCCGCAAGCCTTAGCTTATTTTAAAGAATAAAAGCAATGATTTATTTACTTCAGAAACACTTATATTTGCTGTGACAATTAAAAGAAATAAAAGACAAGAACCAAATTTGTTTGTGTTAGTTTATCTGATTAACAGATCACGAGCTGCATAGCAAAATGGCTTAGAACAGAACAGAAAAGGTAATGAGAAAGGGAGATAAAGGGGGATAAGGGAGATATCTGAAAATTATTAAATACTATTCTCTTCATCTGCCATCCATGGCATGTTATTTCTTGGCCAGTAATTCATATATTTCAAGTCATTACTAGGTTGAGAGTTGACTGAAGGGGCTGTGCTGGGAGGCCGCTCCTGCTATTTTAATCAATATAACATATAAACACCAGCAAGAAGCCCAGCACATCCTTGAACAGCTGATGCACTGTTTACCTTAGGTCCTGCTATGAAAATAAAATAAAGTCAAATCAGACCCTCTGAACCGCTGTGGCTCTACAAGAGGGCAATGTAAGAAATTCTGTATTGCCTCCTAGCCGCTGGGCTCCAAGGCGTGGTAAGTGTGAATAGGCATCCCCTTTGCCGCTGAAACAGTTGTGTGACAGTAGACTGGGAAAAGAGACTGCATACTCACGGGCATGGCTTCTTAAGCAGAAGGCATTGCCAGTGCCAAGCAGGTGGAATCTAACACTTGTGCCCTTTTTGTCATTTCTTTACCTTTCTCCTTCCTTCTTATTCTGATTTTGAAGTGGCTCAGTTGCCACCCTAACCCACTGTTAACCTCAAGAACTTCTTTTTCTTCAGTTTTTTCTGTCTTAGGTATGTCCTCTTTCCCAGGCCATTTGTGCTGTGTCACAAACCTTCCTATAATACCTTACCCCCCAAAACAACCATCTGTTTTCCTCCAAACTTTCATCTCTGTTCTCACTGGTTTATGTCTTTTTGCTAGCAGCCCCATAGTTCAGTGTCACAATTAACCACATGTCTTTGAGGGTCTTCTTTTTCAAGGTTCAGTGCATAAGTTTCAGGTCTTTAGCTTTCTGTGGAAGAAACTTCCACTTAACTCTCTCTAGATGGGGTTTTCAGTTGCAGACCCCAGAAGACTTGAATTCATTTCAACTTGTGCAAAGGGCTAATGTGTGCTTTTCAAGGTAGTAATAAGACTACTTCATAGCTGAACAAGTTTCATGAAGTGAAGCAGTGCTTAGGTAGAATAAAGGTGTTTTAGAGAAAAATCCCCATCTGCTTGCTTTAACCCATCTACACAGGGACCTTACCAAAGCTTAAACACTTTAGGCCTTCTCCGAGGACCTGTATATTTGGGGCATAATCTTTGGCCTATCAGTTTTCAAATACCTTCCAAATCAAGGACGTTATTTTGAGTCATTTATTAAAGAGCTTCAGTGATTGAAAGTCAGCCTGTGTACTTCCCTCCAAGTGTTCCAGTGCAAGTAAAATTTCAAAGCACTTCTTATCTACGTTTTTTTTTCTCCTGGAGATTAGCTTAATTATTTCCCATTCACTTCAGTTCTTCCAGGAGGCAGTGCTTTTTTTACCCATTTTACCAAAAACACAATTCTAGTAAGCCAAAAACCAAGTTATATAATTTAGAATACTAATACAGTTCCCTCTGAGTTTTCTGTAGCCATTTTTATAGATAGTTACTGACTTTGCATTCAACTGAAATTGTTTCTTCCACAGAATCCCTCCTGGTAAAGTTTCTTTTTTGCATTTATTCTCCTAATTCTTTAGCTTTCAATGTAGTAATTTCTCACTACTTCTTACCAGTGTGTTTCTGGGACTGTGCTTCCTCTGACGTACTTCCCACAATATTATTTTAATCACCTATGTAGCTTAAGAGTTCATGGCCTGCCTTTCCCTTTTACCTTCTCTCTCGTAATTCCCAAGTCCAATTTGCTACTTTTTTTTCCTATTAACTTTATTAATCTCCAGGGGACTATGTACACCTCAAGACACCTTTGACTATATTTTCAAATTTACCACTCTCTTATTCTATCTGTGTTTAATCCTGCATATCCACCTAACTAATTAAACCTCATGGGCTTTCTGCCATTTCAGTTATTAAATTAGTGTATAATGGGCTCCTTTTCTTTTTACTTACATATTTTAATGAGACCTGGTGGAAGTTGATAACACGAAGAAACTAAATATCTTTGTTAGAGGTTGTTTTCAGTGATCTGTTTTGTGATTCGTAAGGATTAGTAGGAAAAGTTTAAATTAATTTTAAGATTGAAGAGTTTCTTGTCTGTGAAAAACAGGAGAGCTTCTTCCTGCTCTGATCTTGACTGTGATTAGAAAGAGACCACATTAAATATTCATTTCCTTCAGGTTCCTAGATTATTAAGGGATTAGACCTCTTTCAAATAAATTTTGCTGCCAAAAGCACAGAGTACTTAATGTAAAATTAGTGACTGTCTTTGCATGTTGCTTCCATCTTTGACTATGGGCAAGAGAAGGAGGATTCAGGATTTGGCAAAGTTCTACTTTCCTTCAATATATTTTCTTGTCAAAGATTTATACACTTACTCCTGCTTTTGAACAGAGTATTTTATATTATAACTTTATAATGAACACTGGTAAACCAAGCACTACCCTTGAACACTGGAGAGGGGGTTTCTCCTCCTGGGTTTGCCACTTGAAAATTGCCATTCTTGAAAATCTTGGGAATTCATTTCACAAGTTTGAGACTCAGTTTCCTCAAGAGAAAAATAGAGCAGTTCTTTTGGAAAATAATTTGAGTTCTACTGATTAAGAATACTTGGAGGTTTTTGTGTTTTATTTTAAAAGAACATATTAGCTATTACTTATACCATAGAAGGTAAAGCTTTACTCATGACTAGAAAGCAGCTGCTAATTAAGTGAAGGATGATAACTGTGCAACAGTAGATAGTAACGCCATGAATACTTCAAACTGGGAATTGAGAAATTAAAACTGCAGAGGGAATTTAGGGAGACAAAATATAATTGCTTGTTTGTAGTTTACCTTTCCAATTATGGTTAACAAAGCAAAACCATCTTCCTAATCTAGGGAAAATTTTGACTTGGGAACAGGGGAGGAGTGCTAGCAGCTGCAGTTGTGCTGTACTAGTACCAGTAGTTCTACTCAAACAGTGGAGAGACATTTTTAAAGCAAAGAACCATATAGAGTTTACTGATAATAACAGAACATTACTCTGCAATGGGTGGGCCAGACTTCCTGAATAACCTCGACACCTTTGTACGGTTACTTCTCAGATCTGGTATGAACCCATTCACATTGCAAGAGGCTCATTATTCAATTGTAAGCTCCAAGATCTGACTTCTCTGACATAAAAGAAATTCTTTCAGCTTTTCTGTGTTGCTTTTTTTGCATGGAATAATAGAAGGAATTAATACAGAATTAATAAAATTTTTATCTTCTGAAGCATGTAACTTAGCTAGGGGTCAGTAGCCGATTCTTTTAGTACTACTATCTACCTGGAATTTCCAGACACATCCTGTCTTTCTGCTCTAAATTTTTGTGAAGGCAAGAAGAGAAAATTCATTATTTCTTTGAGATGTCTCCATGCCAGGCAGCTAAGCCAAGGCAGAGATTTGACTAAGCTATCTGTCCTTCAGAAAGCAAAGTACAGATCTACTGTGCAAGCACTGAACCAACAGGCAGCATACTGTGATCTGGGCTGTTGGTCTTATTATTTAAATAGTACACATTGTGTCTGCCTATCTGCCTGCTCTGAAATTTTAGGACAGAAACATAAAGAGCTAATCTAAACTGTGGCAAGGTCTTAAAAATGCTGTCACGAAGAGGATTCTTTTCCTGTTGCCTGTAGAAGGAGATTAATTGGCTTTACTAGGTAAATCAAGTTGTAAGAGTGTGTTACTGAATCTTAAATTTATAAGATTTTTTTTCTTTTTTCTTCAGCTGGTATGTAATTATATAATGAATACTTTTTTTATATATATTAGTAATTGCAGCTAATTCATGTAAGAGGGAGGTTAACTACAGAAATGAATTCTTCTTCATGATCCCATGAGTTTCATACTCAGTACGTGGCAGTGTCATTATTCTGAACTAACATGTTTTGCTGCTTGTACTAACTACACACTCCTGTTGTCATAAGGTTAATTGCCTGGTTTACAATTTTTATCATCACTGTATTTTCAGAGTAATTATGCTGTGTTCAGTAGACTAAAAATATTTTTTACAGGTAACAAAAATAAAAGTTTAGTATAATGGAAGTTTCATAAAATAGGCTGTTCTAAAGAAATAAGTGCAGTTTTAGAAAGGTAATTTAGGACTTGAGATGGAATATTTTTCAAATCCAGCCCACTCCCTCATTTTTGCTTAAAGACCCAAATCCTGTCATATATATTCTTTCTCAAGACATATTTAGAGATCTTTGTCAAGATAGGGTTGGCTTTTTTGGGGGTATCTGTTGTAAAGCAACATGGAAAAATTACTGCCCACTCTCTCTATAATAACTGTTGTGTGGGGAGCCTTGTTAACTTCAAAACAAAAGAGACTAGTCTATTGACTGGAATACAGATGGCTCAACTTGTTCTTTGACAGAAGCAAAGCAAAGCTGACCTAGAAATGTTCCTGGCTTAGGAATTGTATCCAGCTCTTCTTACATAATGAAAGGCAGATGTAATATAAAAAGTTTGCTTAAGGAAGAGGAATTAGGCATAAAAGGAGTGGAATATAAGGGAGGCATTAGCATCCCTCACAAAACTATCATCACACACCAGCTGTTAGTTTCCTTTTCAAAATTAACACAAATAGCATTTTGTTAGAGAGATTTACAACCCACCCACCCTGATATTATGCCATTGATCTGCAGCTTTTCAGGTGAGTTCCCAGTAGTCCAATCCAATACTTATATATTTATTTGTTCTCTGTGTGTTTGTGTATATTTGGCAGTTGCTAAATGGGTTTGGCACTTTTACCCACAAGCACCAGAGGAAAGTTGAACCCTTGGTTAATTGGTATAATGACAATTACATGAGTGCTGCTTTTGTGAAGGAAACAGATAGTTTGATTTAAAGACCATTAAAGTCCTGAGTGAGCTGGGGCCCATCCTCCTCTAAGTTCATTATTTAGATAGTAAGTTGCCAATGATTATCGTCTTCAGCAGAAGAGGAAAAGGAGAAAAAAAACCACCAGTGCAGCAGAAAGGAAGTGTTTTAATGGCGCTTGAGGAAGTAGTAGAGCAATCTGGACAGTAGAATCACTAGTGATTACAGAAACAAATGGTGTCAATTAAAGTGGCATGTCAGCCTTCATTAATTCCAATGCACTATCAATATGCTAACTACCAAATACTTTATCCTTAGGAATGACCCTGATGGATCATAAAGCCTTTGTCTTCCTGGCATTATGTTTCTATACAAAGCCCTCCAGCTAAAGACAGGCACATTCTCACAGATGGATAAAGCACACATTAACAGGGGGACAGATTTCATCCATTACTAAGTGAATATTCTTTCCAAAGCTTCTTTCAAATGTGTGGTCTGGTTGTTTATTTACTACACATAAGAGCAGCAAGTTTTTACAGGTTTTGTAGCTCTTTTTTGGAAAGGCAATCTTTCAGAAGAATCAGGAAGAATTTCAATAGTTCTCTTACACTGAGAAAACAGATAGGTTGATTCATTTTATCTAATTCTGATGCTACTTGAACATGGTTGATGGGGTAGCTTGATTTCAAATTGTAAAGCTTGTGCTCCACCTCGAAGAATTAGGGAATGGGATGGGAAATGAACACAAAGGAGAAGATGAAGTGGTAAACACCAAACATCTAAAGAAATAAAAAGTGGAAAATTCATTTGAGGTAGAAGATAATGCAGGAAAGAAATCTAAATAATAAATAGAGTGGGTGGCATGCATAAGTCAGTCTATACTTTTATGTGTAACACAACAATATCAAAGTCAGGACAAAACTGCTTATGTAACTTTAATATATAGTCAACCCTATATACCTCTATATAGCTATAGCTCTACCTTCTCTGTGGGGGTTAAACATGTCTTAATATCCCTTTCACCAGAAGAATGCAGTGATAGAAGGAGTCTCCAACACCGAATTCTTTTAGAAAACTGTTTAAATATGCTCGTTTGCAGTGCCCTGGGCTGCTACCCAGGCTTCCTGGCTTGCTACAAAATCCTGCAGATATGTATAAAATACTCTGGGTCAACTTCTCATCCCACTTCCAGTGACTGCTGCAAAATCAGGTAGACATCTACCATAAATGGAAGAGTCCCTTGGTATAGGGACAGTCTTTCACAGCGTAAAGCCACAATAAGCAAAACAATCCCAGAAGGCTGAAAAACATGTCATTTTTAACATATGCCAGATCATTTGGCTTCTATAGGGTTCATAAACAATCCAGGCATAAAAATAGGTGTCATAGTACTGTTTCCTTCCCCACTTTCCATTTTGGCATAATAGCTCACTGTAAAATTTCTATTAATTAGGAGTCTGATTCTGCACAAGTGACATTTTAAACTGATGACAAGACATCTGAGGGCAGATTTCAGAATGAGGAGACAAACTGCAGGATTATGTAGGTAAAAAAAAATACTTGTGAATAAACAATAACGGGATAATAGCAGTGTAAAAAGGGAACATATCTAAAATGAGAATAGCACAAGGTCATGATGACAGCGCTAGGGAACCCCACAGATTAGACCTTCTTAATTCCACTCTGTGCCATAGCTAAAAATACACTGAAGAAACATCTAAGAAGGAGGAAAATTGGGCAAGGACTGGATAAAGGTGGCATGGAGTCTGAGAGACAGAACAAAGTCACTGAGATTTGACGAAAGAGAATGAACTAAAGCCCTATAAAATGGTAGTGAAAAGTAGATCAGTAGTAGTAATACTTGCAGGTGATTTTTTGAAAATTAAGAGTAGAGAATGTGACAACAATCCAGTTGGTAAAGAGAGAAGGAATATGGATTCTTAGAATAAATGATTTTCTGTGCTTGCCACTACTTCAGCTCCAAATTTGTACAGCTCCAAATATTACAAGAATCTGCTGCTAAAATCCAGTTTCTACATTTAGAAGGCATGTCAAAAGACACCCTCCAGCTTGACAGGCACTTTCCCCCCCTCCCAATCTTACCCTGTTCTGCCATTCCTTTTCCGCAACCCATCTGTGGAAAAATAAAATCTGTTTTCTGTAATTTGTCATTTACTTATGTCAGAGGCACTTACCATGATGCTTTTTGAGAATACTTTTAAGAAATTATAATGCTTTACTAAGTAAACATATATATAAGTTGGCAAGTATACTCTACCTTAGTTTCACAAGCACTATTTTCATTTTAGAAATTAAAAAGAGAAAATAGTAACCACTGTGGTTCCATTATTGTGATTGTTTTATAATTAATACCATGGGGTTGAACTTCATTTTGGAGCCATCTTTAACACTCCTGTGGGGACAGACAGAACTACATTTTCAGTTCCTTTGTCTGTCCACAATCTCACAATTAGTTTAATATAATTTAATATACATTGAGATCACAGTATGTTTTCAGTATAACTGGTTGCAGTTTTGACTCAGATGATCTATTTATTTATTTTGCTAGAAACAGAAGTTACTGATCTAGACCTTCTTACATAATTTCTAGTGGGACAGAGAGACAGCCAGCCCTGTTAAACAACAGCTTTGCTGTTCAGGCATTAAGTTACAATAGTGAGACCTGTTAAAGTCCCAGTTTGCAAATCCTGACCTCTTCTCCCTTCCCATGTGTACAGCTCAGAGTAGTGAGTCCGTTTCTTGCCCCAGTAAGTGCTAAATCATTTATTAGCATTGACACAGCCCCAGCAGGAGAGGCTGAGAAAAAGAAAACCTTTGTCTCCTTAAACCAAAAGGTCTGAGCTGGAGGTGCAGCACTTGGGTTTCAAGGTCCTGCTTTAAATTCCTTAAACAGCATTCCTGTAGTGCTGCAGCCACTGGGCTGTTAGTAGGCTAGTCTTTCTGGGTTTTCCCACTTTCTTTTGTATGCAGATGAGGTTTTGTGCATTAGAATTAAGCACATTTCAAATTTCCAAATTTTTTTCACAAAACATAGTTCTCCTGCTCTGGCCAGGCCTATCTTCCAGATTGTTATGGCTAGCAGAGACTGTTACATTCTCAAGGCTCATATAAGACAACAGATGAGAGAAACATAAAGCCAGCATAGACCGGACGGATGTGGCTTTAGGAGCTTGTTGGGAACTTGCACTGGCAATAAAGTCTGGTATAAAGTATACCTTTATCAACCTTTTGTAAATCTATGCTTCCAAAAATGTAACTAACTTGTCACCTGAAGTGACTGAATATGTCCTGATCATAGACATCCTTGAAGAAACCAACCAGCCATCAGACTGGGATGCCTAAAGGTGTCTTCTAGTTTTGGAGAGGAGTGGTTAGGGGCTGGCACTATCATCCAGCAACAGAATGAAGTAGTTGGTGTCAGATGGTGCCAGCTCTGGTGCCAGCTAATGCACCTAAGTTTATTTTGGTAGCTTCCATCCAGATATCTACGTGTAAAACTCAGGGATCTCATTTGCCTTTGGGGTGATATCAGAGGACCAAGGATCTTTCCAAGACAGTCCCTGACGTGTTCTGTGTCAATAGAAAATGAGAGGTATTCTAAAAAAGACAGGATAAATAAGTGAGTAGTACTGACATTTGACCTGTAACATTCTCTAAAATTTTCCCTCAGGCCTCTTTCTGAGCTTGTAGCTCAGCAGCGTGAATACAAAGAAATTTTCGTTATGAATGTGTATAATTAAAATGCTATATAGACATTGACATAGATTTTGGCAGAAGCTCAGAATTGTTCCAGATACCTATTCAAATAGCTGGATAGCATGGATAAATCGAAGATAAACTAGGGACATCTTTTAATTTTCACAACCTGTTAATGCACTGTTAAAGGACAACCAACAGGAAGTTCTATGAAGGTTAATGGGATATATTAGGGTATGGGCTTCACACCTTTCTTGAACCAGTTGACTACCCACAGTAGTGGGCGTCAAATATGCTGCATACTCTGCCTGTGTATCTTTTTATCACTGAGAAGGTTAGTTCTGCAGACACACCTTGCCCTCAGAGATTAATTGCTTGCTTGTTTAAAGCACTTGGTGGTTATATGACTTGGGTGTCTCCTTTTACTGGATGTTATGTAAGAAGGACAATTTCATGTCCCGTGTTCTGCTCAGATAACAACCTGTTTCACTCTGGACGTACTTAGTTTCTCTTGGAAGTAACAACTTTGCTTATTCATTGCCCAGACTGACTTTGAATTGAGATCTAGATTTGGCCCTGTAATCCTATTAGCATTTCTCTAAGCCAGTCCATTCACACCACTGCATTAAGATGGATGCAAGATGTCTGTTCCAAGCCATCTCTAATGAATACCTTCCTGTTACTTCCAATGACACCATTTGCTTCTGTGGACCACAGAAAATCAGCCACCACTAAAAGCTGATTTAAAAAAAAGGAAATTCCCTCAATTCAAAACCTTAAAGACTTCCAACAGCAGGGCTGTAGTTTCCCTAAAATCCTAATTATAGTGAATTAAATTACTAAAATGCTACTAATTACTTTTTAATTTCAAGAGAGATGTTTACAAAGCACAGTGTAATGAGTAATACAGTACTTCAAATGATTACTAATGTTGCCATTTTGTCTGACTTAATCTCAATTAGTATAAATCACAATGTCATCATTGCTAATTGCCATTCCTTTTGAGCAAAATGCTAATTTCTCTTTACAATCATACAATTGCTGTTTGTTTTTCCCTTAAATTATTCCATTTAAGAAGCCCTGATAAAAGGAGTGCTCAGAATATTTTACTTTCTAGAGCTCAAGAAGAGGAAGCCATGGACCGAGTCATTTGGGGGTTATTCTTCAGTAGTTTTGTCTTTTAAGTTCATTTTTTTCTATAATTAAAAAAGCTTTCATCTCTCAAATGAATCATCAAGCAAGATGTAAATTCCTATCAAACTGTACTTTCAAGGCATTTTGCTTGGTTTATTGTCAGAAATTGTCTTTGTTATCCATATCTGAAAGGACGTTTTGCATTTTTTTTTCAGGAAAAAAAAGAATACTGTACATTTAACTGTAGCTGTGTTCTTAAAACATTCTCACTGTACCTGTGAAAAGTTAAATATCAGCAGAGAAAGTTAAACACATTCGTCCAACATCAGAGAATGTAAAAAGGGAGCGGCAGAGCTGACATCAAGCATGGAGCTCCTTATCCTACTTGTGCACTAAGTAGTAGTCTATGCTGCTGCCTTCTGAAAGGCTCACGGAAGTGCATGTCAAATGCTTGGGTCCTTTAAGCAGGATATGCATTACAGTTGCCCATTTCTAGTCTGGTGTTATACAAATGAATGGGGACAGAACACAGGACTTCAGTACTGCTGTCTTCACCATTGTTACCCGAGATCAGCTCTGAACCTTGAGCCATCAGAAATTATTAAAGCTCCATTTGTGTGCTATGTCAGCTCACTTAAGGCATTGGTCTTTCTCTTCAAAACCCCTGGTGGGATCAGACTCAGTCATGCCATGGCACTTTCTCTGTATCATTATGGGAATGTTTTGATCAGCAAGGCCTATTAAACTGAATGGAGCTGGAAAGAGGCACTACAGAGTGCCAGCGTATGCTATTGCCTACTGTTAGACATCTTCATGTTTTAAAGCAAAATTAATACTCCAAGACCTAGCCCACTTTGCTACACTTAGTACTAGGAATATGTATGAAAGACAATGAGGAAAAAAACATCCCTCTGTGTTGAGAGATGATGGAGCAGAATAGATCTAATAAGCTTGTACTGACACCTTTCAGCCACCTTTCATTGAGAGATCTATGAAAGAAAGGGTCCTCTGTGCCCTTTCACTGCTGCTGTACACTCAAGCAGTCCTCTGAAAAGCTGGATATTGCACAGAGCCCCAGTATTTCATTTTCATTAAGTCCATCCTCTTTCCCTAGCCCAGCCATAGTATTTCTGCTGCTTGGAATGGACACTTAGACATAAGCAATAGTGATAATTTTTAAGGCACAGTACAGGTCGCAACTCCTGTAACACTGTCTTCCAGGAATGAGCAAAGGATTAATTTCTTATTTACTCCATACTTATGTTTCAGGTAGAAAACATACTGGTGAAAATGCAATTAGTATATTTTTCCAACAGAAACTAAGTTACATTCCATTAATTCAGTAGTTGCATTTGAAGTATCACCTTATGGTTTGCTTCTAGACTCTGCTTGCATCGGTATTGCTAACGCTGTTGCAAGCAGTTTACTAGTTCAAAGTTCTGCCTTGAAAGGAGTGATAGGTCTGGAAAGTAGATTGTCCTTATGGCATCTTTAAGCATTCATTTGCCAGTCAGCCCAAATAGGAAACTAAGGGGATGAAAAGAACTTCAGTTATCTGTTTACCAGCTGCTGAATAAAGTCCCAAATCACCGGCATTGGTAGTATTTCCAAGGCAAATGATGAGAATTTGAATCTGGCTTCCAGATAGGATTACATTTGTTTGCCTTATTCCAGATACAGCTAGCTCCCTTCAAAAACATAGTCATGCAGGATTCCTACTTTGTAAAAAAGATATTGAGAGTCAAAACCCAGTATAGCTAGCTGGTCCTTAGGTGTGATGGGAAAACACAACTACAGGTTAAGTCAGCATAAGTACTCCTGGCACCTGTGAAAATCACATTGGGCAAAAAAACGGTAGTCCCCAATATTTTATGTAGCAGTTTTTGGATCTGTGCAAGCTCATGCTGAAATACCATGAAGTTAATCAGATTTTTGCCACTCTCTTCAGTTTGAGCAGGTTGGGACCCAATGTGGGAATTGTATTTGATCTACCTCGCAATATTCTTGTGCATTAAGCAGCCTATTTTCCTCATGTAGAACTTTATTTGTAAACTTTGTGAGTCACTGTGAAAGCAGAAAGCTTTATTCTTTTCCCAGCCCTCATTATAATGCAGTCAAATTGCCCTTCAAGATTTTTTTTCCATGCTGGTGGCTGAACTTCACCTTTCATACTAGTATAGGCAATACCAAGAGGACGATGCCACTGTTGAAGTAAAGAATGGGATTAAAAAAAATTGCTCTGTCTAATCATTTTGCATTTTCCAAGCTTGCACAATAAATAGACTAATCAATCTTCTAAGAAAACATGCCCTGGAAAGAACAACTGCATTACAGAGTAAATAACACCGGTTTTTATTAGTCTTGTATTCTAGTTACCTATCACCTATCTGTAATAAATACCTGAAGGACACAAGCACAGCAACAGAGGTGACTAGTCACCCTCTAGAGATTCTTTGCCTAAATTGCTGTTAGATTTTTTTCTCTCATTTATTTTCACAGTTTTGGGGGCACATCAAGGGATTAGAGGGAGAACTGCATATTATTTTTACTTTATTTTGCAAAAATGTTTCCTCTCTTCCTGTCGTATTTTAAGCTTAAACCAAGTGTGTAAACCTGGTGTGTTCCTATGACAGGCAATACTGCCTGTGTAATAAACTATTTTGTCTTTCTATTTTCCCACTGTTATCTGTCACTGAAAAAAATCTAAGTGTCATCCAGAATTCAATTTTTATGTGGTACTTCTGTTTTTCTTTCAATAAAGAACTGGAATTGTTGGATTGCTGTGTGGTAAATATCATAGACTTTTTGGTCCCTGTAGTAAAATGCCTGTTATATTTGAATACAGCTGAATTTTACATGTCGACATATTTTGTAGCACTAAGTCATTTAGCTAAGTCACTAGATTTTCGTATACAATGAGATATCACAACACTGAGCCTCAGACAAAAAATGTAGAACTTAAATGGTCTCCAACTAAATCATATTCAGCACTGCGGTTCTATTGCTATTGAATACTAAAATGAAAAAGTCATTTGTGAAGGTCAAATCAGGACTAAGATCTCTATTCTTCTAAATTGTGAGTTTATTTCAAATCTGAGTATAGCGTTCATGTTGAGCTCCAGTGTGACATTCACCTGTAAAACTTTGCTTTTTAGAAATTCCTGGAGACTTTGGAAGAATTAATGATTTTGCAAGATACTGAAATGTCTCTTTGGGAAGCAAAGGAGAAAATAACCACTGAATATCTGCAAAAGGATCCTGTTTCCCTGGAACAAAGAGGGGAAACCATCGTGAAACCAAACTCACTATGAATTAACGAGGTGCAATTATCCCACAAGTTATTAATTAGGATGCTCTCTGTCTATACAGGAACAGAAAGCAAATCCAACAAATTTAGGAGGCATGCAGAATCTTAAGAATACAGTTCTATGAACTGTGCTCCCATCTCAGTGATCCTGAAGACCTCAATATTGTACCTGTGAGAATTTCAGCGTAGACAGCATCTTCAGTTAACAAAGGCAGCAAATCTGTCGAATATAGTCATTACATGGTTGCCTATGATACCGAGGATTAGATGTGATGAGCAAAGAAGTCTCTCTTTTTCTTATGTTCCTCAATAGCAAATATTGCCTCTTCCATTTTCGGCCTGGCCTTGCAAATTTCCAAGACTAGTATGTGATCAAGAAAGTCCCATTAGAACCCAACATTTTGCTGATTTTATAGTAATGAACACCAAGAAGGAAAGTACAATTTCATAATTATAGTGTTATGAAAATGAAAGACTTGTAGAAATTTTGTTTGGAGGTGACCTCTGAGAGGTTATATAGTCCAACTACCCATGTAAAGCAGGCCTATTTTCAAAACTAGATCAGGTTAGCCATGACTTTGTCCAGCAGGGTCTTGAAAATCTCAAGGATAGAGATTCCACAACATCTCTGGGTAACTTCTCCCAGTGTAATCCAGCTTCCTGGTGATCTTTTTCCCTCCCAATTTCCAGCCTGAACATACCAAGAAACAGTTGGTGGGTTTTACCCCTTTTTATACTGGCTTTAATGAGAAGAGTTGGGCTTCATTATCTTTGTAACAAATGTACAAACTGTTACAAGTTGCTATTAGATTGTCCCTTAGCTTCCTCTTCATCAGACTAAATAAATCCAGTTTTCTCAACCTTTCCTCATAAGTTATGTGCTCTAGGCCCTTGGTCATCTTGTCAGTCTTCCACTGGAACCTCTCCAGTATCTCCACATACCTCCTGAAGCGGAGGGCCAAAACTAGCCACAGCATTTCAGGTGTGGCATCACCAATGTTGAGTGAAGAGGGCTAATACTTTCCCCTGGTCTTCCTGACACACTGTCCCTATATATTATGGTCATATAGTCCCTAATAGTCCCCTGCAGTCCCCTAATCCCCTATAGTCCCCTCATCCCTCGTAGTCTAGTATGTGATTTCTCTTACTCATTGTGAGAGTGCTGTGTTGGTTGATATTTAACCCTATGCCCACCATGAGCCTCAGGTTCTTTTCAGCAGGGCTGCTATTCAGACCATTGATTCCTAGCCCACAGTGATGCAGAGGGTTACCCTAAATACAGAATTTTGCACTTTTCCTTGTTGAACTTCAAGAGATTTCTATTGGCACAATCCGCAAGTTTTACAAGGAATTATGGATTGATTCTCTGCTTGTTATGTCAGCTACTTCCCCTACCAGCTGGTAGCTCATTACTATTGCATTCCTCAGGGATCAGTATCGGAGCTGGTAGTGTTTATCATCTTTTTTACTCATCTTGATGATGAGATGGATGTACCTTCAGCAAGTCCATGAATTGTGGACAGCTGTTAATACACTGGAGTGTACAGCTGCTATTCAGAGACCTCAACAGACTGGAGACATGAGTTGACAGGAGCCATATGAAGTTCAAAAAAGGCAAATTCAGAGTCCTGTACCTCAGATGTAATAACCCCAAGCAACAACAGGCTACATGCCAAGTTGCTAGAAAGTAGCTGTGCAGAGACAGGCAGGAGGATCCTTGTGAAGAACAAGTTGAGCGTGAGTTAGGAGTGACTTAGACAAAGGCAGCCAACCACATGCCAAGCAGTTTTAGCAAGACTGGAGTTTGAGGGGCCTGATTACTCCCTTCTATTCAGCACACGTGAGACCACACTTGCAGAACTGTGTCCAGTTTTTCTCTATACTTACTGGAGGCTGTGTGCACAAGGATTTTCCACATCACATGAGACAAACTGTTCCAGTCTGTTGAAGCAACGGGAGAATTAACAAGGCAGAACATCCAGATCAGCCTGCTAAACACATTTACACCCGCTTTGACCCCGACTCTCTCTCTAGTGCCTATTTCCCAAAACAGCAGAAAGACCCCTCCAGATAGAGCCAAGGGCTTGGTTTTGACATTGAGTAACATGTTGTCAAAATGAATCTATTACTGTTACAGGAAATTGCTCCTCAGTCAATATTAGGAATGTCATATCTCATCAGACAGTGTAGTTTCAGGAGAGGGAGGCTCAGATGTTACATTTCAAACCTTTATTTTAGTTCTGTCCCTCAGCGGATGCCAGTGTTGATTTCTAAAAAGACACAAATGTTTTGCATTCCATTTTCTAGCCTAGATAATAATTGAGCCTTGAAGAATATTTTGCAATCCATTCTGACAAAACAAGGTAGATGACCGTATAAGTTTCTCTCTCTTGTGTGATCTGTTAACTGGGTGAACATAAAGACAGTATCATTATTTCAATTACCAAAACTGGAAATTCATCCATAGGAAACAGAAAAAATTATCACTGTCACTCTTTAGCACCGAAACTCTCCTACTCTGTAGTGCTTCAGCCTTTCCTATTGCAGCTTTGATTTTTATTCCAAAAGCAATTGTTATTCCAGCAAATAGTAGTTGTATTTTAAGACCGATGGTTGAATTGGAAGAAGTATCGCAATCACAAACATGACATACTTACAGAGTGATTCTTTCATTATTTCATGGTTCTTGTTGGCTTTTTTGCTTTTTTCTTTCTTTGTTTTCTTGCTGTGATAAAGGAATGGTATAAATGAAATGAAACCTTATGCAGGTACAGCTGAATGGATAACAAAGACACTTGATTTGCTTCTTCATTTTCCCAGTCACTAGAGCTAACAGTGGTTAAGCTTGACATATTAGGAAAAGTCTAAGTTCTTTAATAAATTCTTGTAATACATAATTTCTTGTACCTTATCGGGCCACTGAACTATCAGGTCATTGCCAATAGCAATAATTACTATCTTATGCTCTAATGCAAGGTCATTTTGCTTCACCTGACTAACCACTCTCTACCTCTTTACCTGTAAATGTACACTGATACATAAGATTTTATCACCCTGTTTTAGGTGTTCTGGTTATAAAGGCCAAGATTATTAATGCCCATAAAATCAGTGACTTCCCTTTAAAATGTAACCACAGCAGAAGACTTAAAGAATTGCTGTGTTGGATTTGAAGCATGGTTCCTTTACTCAGGTCTCTTATCCCCAGTACCTACTATCCCTAGATGTTTCCAACACTGTTGTCCAAATAACTGTGAGACAACTTGCTCGACTCAGTAATGGGAGACTTTCTTAACTGCTATGGTTCCTTAAAAGCATGAAGTTTTTCTTCCTTCCAAAAATTTTTTTAGTAACATAGCTAGGTAGACTGTAGATATTCTGAGCAGTGGAAAAACTGAGTGCCACTCTTTCATGTAGCATTAATACTTCTAAAGGTCTGTACAGTAATTAGATTTAAAAAATCTTTGTTACCTAAAGGTAACTACTATAGTGTATGAGATACACTTTGTCCAGAACAGGGGGTTAGCAACATATTTCTCAAACGGTGTGCTAGAGTTTTATGGCTGTCACTAAAATGTCAACCATTGATCCAGTGGTAATATTGTCTGAGATTCAGTTACAGTGGATCAATGTTGGCTTTTCTACAATAATTTTTGTAACATGCTAGACAGCACTGAAAATATATGTTATTCCACCTATCTAGCACCAATTGACAGTAGTGGTACTGTTAACATATACAAATGGTAAAAGAACAAACCATTAAAGAATCAACTTCCAAATGTTTAAGAAATTTTGAGCACTAAACTCTGCCCCAAAGGAATAAAGCTATATTAAGTAGAGTTTGAGAAATTCTCAAACATTTGCCAAATATATTTTCCTTTCCTTTCCATACACTCACTCACCCACAGAAAGATCCTAATTTCTAAACAGAAAAACACTCTTTGATGTTACACAGAAATATTTTTTTCTAGCAGTTCCCTCAGAAGATGTCTGACTACTCCAAGTAACACAATTCAGTATTGTCGGGCTTTTATTTGCAAGTTTATTGCTTTCTTTATCTGATTGGAAAAATGAATCACAGCATCAAGACTTATGTTCCGTTTCTGCTGCAGGGTTCATGACTGATGACAGTTAAATTAATTCTTTTCTGTCAAAGAGTAGTAACAGTTTTTTTCCCAGACTATTATTTTAACCTGTGGTTTTGGGCACAGACTGTATGGTACCAATGGCCAGTTCTGGGAACAAAGTCCTTATTTCAAGTCCCAGGCATTTAAGTAGCATTGTGATGCAGAAAAAGAAATTAAGAATTCTCCCAGTTTTAGAGGGAACTTCACACAGGTTAAAAACAGTAATACCAAAGCAGACTGTTTTTTTCCTGATTTGTGGTTTTTCACACAGCCTTTATGGGTCTCTAAGTTTTGTTATTTATTTTAGTATGAGAAAGTTTTCTGAAGTACATAAATAGGCTGGGAAAATGAACTGTTCTTTCCTATTCTCCATGCCCAGCTGCACTTATCTTTGGATAGCTAAGGAAGATAGGAAATAAGAAAATTGGAAGAAAGTGAAGTATTTGTCATGAGAACCTCCCATACATTTTAGATTATTTAATTGTGGAATTAAAAAGTGTGAGTGTTAAAATGTCTTACTTTAGATATATACATATATATGCCATACTATACTGTTCAAGACAAGGCTGAAATTTTTCCAATACTCACAGCCTTCTTCCCCATCACAAAACTCTTTGTGATTACTACTGACATAACGTTGTTATAGAAATAGTAACGCAACTCCATAGTCTTTTTTTTGCAATAATCTTTAGATCCCACAGAGGAAGATGATTAAAAGCTTTCCAAACCTTTTCAAATCAGGGATCACTCTTTCTTTCAATCACCTCCTACAGCTGTTAAAATAAAAACCACCAAAATTACACTGTTCTGTCTGTCTTAAATTACTCAAAAATAAAAAATAGAAATTCAATATATCCATCAAGCTGTATAGCTGTAGCTGAACATCCCTATAGTACCTGAGCTATATTACAGACAATCTAAAATGAAGAGTGGGTTAATATTGATGATGATAGGCAGGTATCATCAGGAACAAAGGTGACAGGACTTATGGATAGTATGCCAGCCTTTGCACATGTGCAGAAATGTCTTTACCTCTTTCTCACTGGTCTTTCTATCGTTCACCATCAGAATAAGATACTACTCTCTGACTCGAAGCATCTCCACAAACCAGGATGCAGTGGTCAGTAAGTGACTGTACACACTTACCCACACACAAAGTTTAACAGAGCTGCAGGGTGGCAGCTCCTCACAGGCATTTACTGTAACTGGAGGTGAGACGCCTGTGCAGGTTAAGGCTCTATATTTACATGGAGTGGCTGTGTCAGTGCATCACTTGAAAGTAATTCTGTGTCTCACTAAAATGGTGAGTAAATGAGAAAAGTAGAAGTGAACAATCCAGTGAATACAGGGACGTTCAGAAAATGTGTCATATATATGTAGTGTTTAGACTCAGTTTAGGCTGAGGCAAACTAGGGCAAATTACCCTTAGTCTGTCATTCAAATAGGACTTCATTTCCAGCAAGGAGGTGTGAAAGGCTTTTGTTCTTACATCGGTGCAGTGTCTAGCCTTTCTTACTTGGTGTAGTCTTTGACACAGCTTTAAAATTGTCTTTCTTCCAGAGAAGTGTCCAAGGACTACCTGCAAATCAAGGATAAATTCATATCTTCTCATTTCACCCAATTAAAGGGGATAAAAAAGAAAGTGCAGAGAGTTTTCAAAGGCCTCTTTTGGGATCTGTTCATCTCCGGGATCATAATCTGGATTCCAGGATGATTTAAAAATGCTTTCAGGTCCGCAGCCACATAAGTCACAACTGAAAGGCCATGGAAGCCTCAGCTGCCCAGCCCATATCTGCCACATCCTGGATACTTGGAGGGTGGGAAGTTTGAACCTCTTCCTCTCAGAGAGGAGTCTCTGAACCTCAGAGAACCTCAGGCTTCAGGGAACTCCTCCTCTTCTTTCCTCACAGACTCTCAGAGTATGCAGAAAGCAAATTTGGATAGGAAAATGCTGCAGAGCCATATGAGCACATCTGAGCCCTCTTCTGCTCGAAGGAAGAAAGATACGCCTCTGTATCGAAGGGACAAGATTCCTACGGGATCTTGACCTTAAATCATGCAGGGCTCTCTTTGCCAAGAAGTTATAAATTAACCTCTTCACTCCTTCAAGCATTCTAGTGAAGAGGAAACCCTTAACTTGGTGACAAATCAGCATGTGCTGTACTGCATTGAAAGAAACCTGGCTATTGTAAGATAACTGGTAACAGTAATATGCTGGAGAATATAGTCTTCATAGATGCAAATACTAAACAATTGAAGTATACAAAGATGTAATTCTCTCACTAGATTTAGACAGCTGAAATTCCAGACTTTACTTGGTATAAAAGAGGTTGGAATTGGGCCCAGCATCTCTCCTCTCATAAGTAAGTTCACCAGAAGAGTAAAGTTAGGGATTTGACAACATAGACCAGGATAATCAACACTCACATTTCTAACATTAATCTGTCATTCAACTCTATCTAGATGTCTTTTTTTACTGTGCAAGTGAATGGGATGGTTGCATCTCTAAATGTCTAGTCTGAGACATATGGCCTTAGCCAAGATGGCATTTAATTCAAGCATCATGCGTCACTGACACTGCTCACAGAATGCAGGGGTACTCAGTATATGGAAAAGAGGAGTAGAACAAGTCCTCCACTGCTAGTTAATTCCTTAAACTGAGCTCATCATTAAAAAAAAGAGAAGAGCTGTGCCCTGGAGATTCCTGTAACCTTTAACAAACACACTAAAGACAAGAAAATTTACTTTAAAGTAGCCACACTTAAGGCTGTTGTTTACTTCCACGTTCTAGCTATCTGTAAGACTGTAATCTAATTAATGGTTTGATTTCTCCATTTGCCCCCCCAGGAAAGTGTTTATTAGGGAGAAAAGTCATCCTAAATTGTTAATTTCTGGGTAAAATTTGCCCTTGTGCTACTTGCAGATGGAGTACTGTCTTGTGCTTAAAGAAGCCAAACCTGAAATGGAAAAATCAAAGTTTGCTGCCAGAGAGCTCTCAGGTGAACTTGGTCAAATCATTAAGCTTTTTTGTAGAAGACATTGAGACAGAGACATCTTCATTACTTCAAATTTAGGCTCTTGGAAGATATTGGTTTTAAAATTTCATAAGGGGTTTGTACAGTGCTTGGATCAACTGGATCTCAGTGACTACTGTGCTACAAATGTATATTAGGAGTAGGTCTACTTACTTTTCACTTGTAAGTCTATCCAGACTACTTCGTAGTCATTGGCCCATGGAATGTTTCTCTGCTTAATCATTAATTAGATGGAGCGATATCCCAGTTTAAAAATATTGCCATAAAAGAAAGATGCTGTAAATACTTAGTGGGACCATCTCCATTAATTTCGTAGAAAAACTGTAGACTATAAAGAATGTTGAGAGGAAGAGAGACATATGCACCCACATCTCAGACTAATGTGCACTGTTCCAACAAGATATATTTAGAAGAGATTTCTCCGGCATCTGAGTTACCACTTACTTTCCCCGTCATTTTCACAATGAAAGG
Organism: Phaethon aethereus; assembly: GCF_964289735.1. Lineage (NCBI taxonomy): Eukaryota > Metazoa > Chordata > Aves > Phaethontiformes > Phaethontidae > Phaethon > Phaethon aethereus. The sequence goes on along the minus strand of NC_138579.1, from coordinate 47,393,495 downwards.
AGAGTGATGCTTTCTCCAGGCATAGTGGAAAAAGGTGATACCATTTGTAAAAGCAGTGTAAAACTAACAGTAATTACTCACCTTGTGCTATGATTCAGCCTTCTTCGCAAGTACACTTTGTTTCAGAAAAAAGACATAAACAATGCTGTATATACATCTTAAATCAGATGCTGTATATAAATCTTAAATCTTAAAACCTTCTTTATCCAAAACTTACAGAGTGCAAACTTCCTCTGGCCATTGGTAGGATATCTTGGGGATTTCCAAAAGCAGCTTAAAAAAGAGAAAATGCATGCATATTTCATTTTATTCACAACACTTAATCAGGAGCTTTATGAATTGAGGTGCATATTTTCTGCAATTCCCTTGGGCAGCAAGATGTGTTTCTGGGGATACTAATGAGGGTCAGATTGTATCTTCTTCATCAGATGTTCCTAAATTATCTTCTCCTGCTTAGTTAAAACTGAGCTTTCTTTATTGTAGAAATACATATAGAATTCAAACCAACTATGGCCAATGACAGGGTCCTAATTTTTCCCTTGGAATGAACCAATAGGAGATCTGAAATTCAGCCATGGCCCCACTCATACTAGCTGTAACTTGAGTGATAAGTTATTTCACTCAAAAACTCAACTTGGCAATCAAAATATAGTAAGTGGGATTAAGCAGAGAAAGAAAAGATACTGATGTGAGAGCTGAGTTCACCAGAAGTTATGTTTATAGCTGATTTTTTTTTTGCTTTGTTTGTTTATTCTATAAAATGCAGATATTAATACTTATTGACCTTATAGGATGTTGTAAGCTTCTAAATTTGAAGAAGCTGTGAAGTACTAGATCTCTGATTACTAATTAACACGTTTCTTAATTTAAATATGAATATCCAGTTCCTTGTTGAATGTACATACTTTCTGAAAGTTTACTTCCTAATGAGCATCGAGGTATTTGTATTTAAATTTCACGATGTGTTTTTGCTATTAAATGAGAAATTTTTAATGCCTGATTTAATGGAAATGAATCAATCAGTCAGATACATCCCGGATAACAGGAGCACTGCAATTACAAAGGCTGTGCCAAAACGTAGGGTTTTTTTAACTGCTTAATCTGGACATTCCTTCCTCAGCATATATCTCCAATTACACTGCATTGCTGTTGATATATGCCATGTGTTCAAGCTTTATTTCAGTTAACTCTTGCCAATGAAACTTAGCAGCTAGCAGAATTGCCAATTGTGCTATTAAAATGGTAGTATTTTTACCAACATGTTCCACAAGTTTTGATGGAAGTTTTATCTTACACCTGCCAGTACAGACGAATTGTTTAAGATGTCCACTTTTATGAGGCTTAAGAAAGGCCTGAAATCCAGGAAGAAATGTAGCCTTGTGATTATAAGGAGAAGGGCAGAGGTTTAGGTCATGGGACTTCATACCATTTATTTACTAGAACTAGGTGTACAAAAAAGGAGAACATATTTGCAAAAATTTACCTGATAGTTTTTTCCCCACTATATTTCATTGAAATATTGATGTGTTTTCAATGGGGAAAAAAAAAACATCCAATGGTATCACACTGGTTGATTTTTAGTGACTGTCAACCTCTACCGGTAATTAGACACATTATAGTTAAACACATCAAACTAAGAATAAAGTGCTAAGAAAACTCTAATAGAATCAATGACATTTGCCTCAGAAACATGCACCGGGGTAGTCTTAGGCACAATTCAGTCACTTTTCGTTGCATCTTACAAATTAAGAAAGCCACCGCTCATTTATATTATTCCTGAATATGATTTGTTCTGCTTTCCAGTGAATAGACTTTGTTTAATCTTAGAAAGTTGTAAGTCGTAAATTCAGCCATTTTTGGCATTCCCTTCCTTTGATATGAGACATTATGTCAAGCTTTGCTGGCAGAGGATAGGCTGCAACCACTTTTTTTGAATACAAGGATAAAAACTAGGGTTTGATAACATTTTTGCACAAGCAGTAAAATTAAGTCCCAACCCCCTAGAAACTGCAAAATTCAGGTTAACTTCTGTGAATATTTTTAAATAAATGGGCAAAATATGTTTAAAAAGTAGAAATACTCATTTATTTTTAGGATTGCTGGAATGCTTTGATGGGCATTTGACAAAACTTTTCAACAATTCTTTTGCTGCAAAAAGAATTTTTAAAATATTTAAAATACAAACACACAAGCCATTTTGTTTTGGAAAAGGGAAATGTCAGGAAGGTGACTTGAAGATATTTTTCTGCTTTATTTTGTGGAGTTTTTTCCCCAAAATGTTTCCATTGTCTACATCTTTCTTGTATTCAACATGAAGTAAATATTTTTCTGAGGCTTTCAATTTGTCTCTTGTACCAAGTATCATTATTGGCCAGCCACTGCAGTATTCTCCTCCTGTGTTTGGAAGAGCCCAGTAAGAACACGGGCAAAGTTGATGCTCCGAGGACAAACACAGTACCATTTCACCCAGACCTACTTTGTAACATATCTAAGAAAAAAAATCACAGCACTTGGATTTCAGTTTCAGCTGCCTTTGGGTTCTGTTCTCAAACTTTTTTACACAATCACAGAACTAGTCAGAGTGTTGCACTGTGTTTTAGTACAGAAGAGACAGTTAAGTATTTCTGTGATGCAATCTATGTAAATTCCTAACATGTGATAACAAGTCCTACCTACCTGAATACAACACAAATAAAAGAATTGTTTTTACCTCTTTTAATACGAAGAAACACACACTCAGTATTTTCCAAATTGTTTGGCTTTTACTGCTCTCTCTTTATTGGTGTTCTTTATTGCATTTCTAGCATACACATTTGGATATCTTTATATTTACCATAGTCATGTTTGCCACACTAGGCTAAAAGTTAGGATGTTATTTTTGCTGTTTTCAGCAATTCTTGAAAATTTAGAATTTTCCTCATTTTAAAATTAATAAAAGTCTGGCATATGAATAGTAATTTCCGTTAATAATTAGCCATGTTAGTATAAATGTTTTTTTAGAAAAACAAAGAAATAGCTAAAATATTATATTTAAAATGGATAGACAAGCCTTTATAAGGAGAGCTGATACGGAGCTATTTCCTCTTATTTAAGGAGAGTTGATCTGAAACTATTTCCTTTTATGTATTCTGAAAGTTTTTTTGCTAACTTTTCAGCTGCACAATAGAAGAGCCAAAACTAACTTTCAGTTGAAAACTGCTGTACACCAAAAATAGTTTTGGCAATAAATCAACAGGTTGTGGAGTTGTTGGATATTTTGGTTTGTTTTTTTAAAAGTTTTTTTGATTGAAAATCTGAGGCAGGCATCAGTCAACAGTACAATTTGTAATGTAAAAGTTTTACCAGCAAGTCTTTAACCAACATAAGTTTAATGGTTACACTGCTGATAAACTGTATTTTTGAAAGCAAAACATGAATACATTCTTTCAAAAAGGTCAAAAGGCTGCAAGCAAGCCCTGAAGGCAGATTTCCTTTATCATGTCCTTTTGTTATACTAAGAGCACTAATAACCAGTAATAAATTTCCCGAAGAAGAATTCCCATAGCATTTTAGGGGAATCGGGCAAAAAATGGAAAGAAGCTAAATTTGCGCCGCATCTCTGAAACTCTTAAACTGCCTCCAGATTTAAACAGGAAGGTCATGACTTATTCTTACCTGTTCTCAGGACCATGCCGGAATCTGAAGTGCAACACCTATAAACATTAGGAGCTCCTGAGCCAGAACTTTTCCTACCCTTACTAATGCAGAAAGCAAAAACAATGTGTGTAATTAAGATGAAAAGTCAGGGAGAGGAAGAAAGAAGCAGCAGCGGGTACAACCCCAATGCATAGCTTCTCAAGGACACATGGGGACTGCTCACTTCATCTGGGGAAATCTATAGATTTTGAATCTGAGATGTAAAATATTATAACACTAGCTCAGATTTTCACTTGTTGTTCCTCTTCACTCATGTCTGTAACGTTTTGGTTTTATTCTCTTGGATTATAGTGCATTCTAATCACTGTATCTGTTATGAGTTTTTCCCCTTTCAAGAATTTCTGTACAACTTAAAGTGGATGAACATGAGAGAATGTGATTTAGACACCCTAATATACCATTTCTGTACTTCTAACAGTAAGTCCTAAGACTTGAGGAAGAACTTCAGAAAAGAGAAGTATCTGAGTAAACAGCTTTGCCTTTGAGTGAGTCTCTTGGTTTATGTGAGCTGTTAGATGTTGTTCCAAGCCCCTTTCCCTGCAGGATACAAGGCTTAGAAGGATTACTCAATCATCAAAACCCCACTGGCTCAGCTTATGACACAGAATCCTCTAAACTCACTGGGGAAGTAGATGCATGTCTTCTGGGGTGCTTCAGGCCCAGTTTTTGTCTCTCTTGGTATTTTAGTTTGCAAAAATACGTTCAAAGATGAGCCCTACAGCCAAAGGGGCAGTGGAATTATGAATTGCTGCCAGAGGCTGATTTACCCAGAAGTCAGAAATTATATTTAGGCTAATTCCACAATGAATATATATGCCATGGATTTCTCTTCTCACATAGGAATCTCTGTGCCACTGAGTCTTTTTCACAGTCAAGCAGCAGAATGATGGACTCTTCTTTGCATAATAAGTAGCACTGCTCTGTGATTTGAGTGAAACTCAAGATTTTTGTTCCTCCATTTGTAAAACCAGAGATAATAAACATTATTAATCACATACGAGTCTATTGACCACTAACATTTTCAAAGTGATATTTCTCAAAGGAGGAAAAAAGTGTCATTATTTTTTAAATTGCTGATTTCACAGATGTTGATTTCTGCTTTAATGTAGTTTGAGATAATTTCAATTTCTGTTACCGTTCTTGGCTAAAACGCTGGATCTGCAACCGAATTAGCATCATTTTTAAATGAGACAGTCCCTTCATTCTCTTAGTTATTAGTGGGAAAATACATTACCATTGGTAATATGCAATGCTTTCTGATACAGTTCTTATGATTACTTATGTAAGGCCAAAAATTGACCCTATTTTATATAAACAATGTCATCTGGAAGATTCTATGATCTGAATCACTCAACACTCACACTGGGACTTCAAGGTACTAGAATATGTACAGACGAGTGATAAACAAAGTCTGCTCTAGTGTCTTCGAGTATTGATTAGAAACAAATAAACTTTGGAAAAGGCACATCTCATTCAGTGGCTGTAAGGTAGAAGCACAAATCAGACAATTTGTCCATAAAGCTTGGGATAAGCCAGAAATTACACTTGCAAGCCCAAATCATAGTTCCACGAGCACATTTGCTCTCCCGTTTCACATCACAATACTTGTCCATCAGTTTTGTAAACCAGTGAATTTCAAAAGAGCAACCAGAGCATTTGTAAACCGCGCAAGAGATCCGACAGTTTTCTTGCCCTTTGCTTTGTGTCTAGTCAGACATTTGAACCTAAAAAGCACACTATTGGTAACTGATCTGTGACAAATGAGGCCATTGACTGACTTACTAAATGTTATTGACACAGCATGTTTTTCCTGCCTGGAATACAGTCCCCACTTCTTGCATATATGTAAATGAATGTTACATGAAATGTAATTGAACAATCATAGCTGAAACTGAATAGCAGAACTGTAGTCTGTGTTCAGGCCATGAAGGCATCTTCCATCATGGTAGATATTTTCCAGGCTACACATGAAGGATTGATCCCAGATCACTTACTGTTTTGTCTTATCTGAAGGTAAAGATTCATATCTCTGCCCTGGGTGAAAATGGCTGGTATCGTGCTACCATCCATCACACTTCTTTTATCTCTGCATGTATACGTTCTTGTTGTGAGAGAATCAAGCCACCTTTCTCTTCCAAGGGTCAATAAGTGTCAAGAACGGGAAGACCTCAAAAGCATTAATCAAGGAAAAAAAGTCATCCTCATGGATTTAGCTATATAACTGATGCCTCTCTCCTTGTTTTTTATTCCACATCCTTACACCTATAGAACCTGCCTTTTGCAGAAATGGGCACTCACTATGTGTGTGTTTTAACAGGCAGGGACCCAAACACAGTGACCTGTCTGGAACACTGCAGTACATTTTGTCCTGAAGAAAGGTATTTCACATTTGTTTCTTTACACTCTGTGAAATTCTATTGGAGAGAGGTACAGTGCAGTGCATACCTCTGAAGAAGTTCAGTGATGAGAAGAGGAGGTGACAAAGTACCTGGATGCTTTGCAAAGTAGCAATGAACTTGTAGGGTATACAAAGTCTTTGGTTAGTGCTGTATAGCCAGGTAAGATATATACCTTCAATAAGGCTTGAGGCCCCTATCCAATGTTAGAATAGAGAGATTTTCATAGTTATTCTTTCATGCTTCACCAGAATAGTTGTGTTTAACTTTTTTTCTATCAATAGTTACAGCTAGCAGCATTCAGTTTTCCTTTAGATTTGTTGAACAAAACATAAAGAGACAGAAGTGTGGAATATAAGATTAGATCTCTAAGACAATAGGAAGAGGCATTTTTTTAGTGGAGATATCAACTGATTACATTGTAAGATGAATGTAAAGGTTTCTTTCCTGCTCAATAGTAATCTCAGGTTTCTTTCTTCTTCCTGTAGTAACTGTTGTCCAATCACTAGACACTGTAATATTACTGTGATCTATTAATGGAGATGAAGAAAGAAAAAGTTCAGAAGCTCTAGGTTAGATGGTGGCTATGTTTCCTTGCAGTCTTTGTTAATTTCATAAAAATGCCACAGATCTCTGTGCCTCACCTTGATTCCATTTAGCATGTCCAAACAAGATTTGATTGCTTAAGTTTTGTTCTGATCCTTTATGTATGGCTGAATTTCATCGCAGTGCAGGACTGTTGCTGACAAAACAATCTCCTCTGCTTTGTCCAATTTGGCTGTAAATGATTAAATCAATGTGACCTTCAGAAAAATCTCCAAGATGATTATTCTGTAGCCTTTACTGCCAATATGAAGCGCTTCCAGTTTATCAGAACACTTCACAAAAAGAAATTCACTAATTGAACAGGTGGCTATTTATTTCAGAGGCGGGGAAACTGAGATCGTTCCTGATACAAGATAACACAGAAAGTAACTTCTGGAATATTGCTAAGAATTTTAATAGACTGTTACAGTATATACATATATACATATACATGTATGCCAGGTCCCACCAGAACATATACTATGCAAAATCCCATTTTTTCTCCTTAGCTGCTATGCCACTCTGCAAATTTATATCCATTTTATTATTCTTAGCCTCTAACTCAGTTATGGCAGAATAGCTTTCCAAAGCTCTGATCTCTCAAAGACCTCAGGCCCAGCCTAAAAACATTTGTTTAATTTTTAATGAATAGTCCCACTGCAGGTATGGAAAATCAGGGCATGTTTAACACTACATTTCAAAGAACCTAGTGGGATAAAAATGGATTAATATCCTTAGTGCTACTAGATATTATAAATTTCAAGCTGTACTCCTCAGGACATAGGCCTATCTTTAGCTAGCCCTGGATCAGAAAAGAGCTTTGCACTATGCATGTACTACAGTCTACAGCGCTTGAACAAGTATCCTGTGCCTTTCTCTGATGCATCTGTTACTGATCACTGCTGAAAAACCTGTAATCTGCCAGCTAAACCAGTGTTGCAGCTCCTATGCTGCTACTGACTTCAGTGGCAAAGGATATTTTGAGTAGGTTTTATGGTCCAATTCTAAATGACCACTCTGGCCATGAAGAAAGGCAAAAGTACTTTCAGAGAGACCCACTGCCCTGCAGGACTTAGCTAGACAGGCTTTTAGGGCAATGAGGAAAAAAAAATTATTTCCTAGTTTTTCTAAAGATCTATACAAGACATTTCATTTCAGATTCTGGTTTCTTCTTCCATTTTCTTTGGTGCTTCATTAAATGTAATTTTTAAAGGCAGCTCAGTAGATCAGACATTATAAGAGCCTTACTAATTTAATCCCTTTCATGAATATTTTTCATTTCTCCCCTCTTTTCCTTCCCAACACACTTGTCAAAAGCCATTTTCACTCCTACACATGGAAACAACATTTTGGTAATTTTTTTTTTTTACATGCTTTTTCCCTCTCCACAGTGTTCTCCTTTCCCCTCTTTTTTCCCCTTTTCCAAACATTTCTAATCCTTTCTTTACCAAGCCACATTGGTAGCTTTTCACCCTGACATTTAGAGCTGAGCAAGTAATTCTGCAATGAATAATACACTCAAAGCTTTTTTTCCTGCTTGGGGATTACCTGCAAGAAGATTTTGAACGGAATTGTATTAGATACTTGAACACTTTCGATATCTCTAAATTTTGTTAACCTCTTCTCAGTCACAAATATTTATGCTGCCTACTTTGTGACAGATTGAAAAGTGTCATGTAGCACTGATTGTTTCACATGGTTTTGTATGGCAAAGCTGGAGGTCATAGATGCAGAAGAGTGGACTAAAGTATGAGTGAAAATATTAATTTGTAAACCTCAACATATTCACAGGTATACATTTCTCTCAGCCACTAATCTCTCCACACCCTTGTTTGTTGGAACTTTAGCCTATCATAGCTTTTAGCACAATACTCTGTTTTTATACCATAAGTCTCTCTCCACAGCCATGCATTTGAATCCTTCTACCAGTCATCCTTGTTCAATCTGTTTCTGACTGATTTGGAAAGCAATAACATTGCAGGAGCCCAGACAACATTTTTCACAGGCTACATCAAAGCCTTTTCCAAACAGACAGTTACAGTGAGCTGTTACATTTCCTCTGTTTTCAAGGAGTGAGGCCAGTGCACAAAGTCAAGAGAGGAATAACAATGGTAGCAAAGTACCACTGCACAATTATTGAGTTCTTTATTACCAGAAAAATATTTGGCCTCTCTCTTGTTGAATAAAGAACCCTTGCATTTTGTCACCTTTCCAAAACACTTAAAGCCCAAAGTCTAAGAAGTTTTGGTATGACTATTCTGTTTCAAGAATCTGAACTTTCTCCATATTTCAGTAATGGAATTTCTTCCTTTAGAGCACTTGCTACTTGGGAGTGAAAGGAATAAAGCATCTGGAAAGCCAGTAAGAATGCAGAGAAATCACTGAGGTCTACACACAGACTTTCTTATAAAGGAAGACATTTTGATCAGGGAAATGCAGTCTTTCCATCAGGGAAATGTAGTTGATCAGCATTGCTCAATGACTGTATTTATCACTGGGACTTGAATCAGCATTCTGCCTGCAGCTTTTAAGATTTAAATCTACTTGAAAACCAGGTTTTCTAGTGTAGTCTGGTGACTAAATCCACGGAAAGAAGATGAGAATAAATTAAATGGAGAGGTAAGGAGTCTATGTCCTAGTCCCTGTTCTGCTACAGAGCTGCTGTGTGACCTTGGACAAGGCACTTAACATCCATGCCTTATTGCTTCCACTGCCAAATTAGACAAGGGTGACCTGCCTTTGAGGGGGCTGTGAGCTTCAATTTTTTAATATTTCAGTACAGAACCACTCAAAACTGCAAAATAGGGGCTTTTATTGTTGCAGCTAAAAAATTGAGACTTCAGCTCAATAAATATTAAAAATCAGCACTTTCTTCTTGTAGCCGTGGGATGACATAGATCCACTTGAGTAAGTGCAGGAGGGCTCTGAGGAGTGGGAAGACTAACAAATTACAGCATAAATGAATGAACAGAAACATCCGGCACAAGTTTTCCTATCTGTCCTCACCTCTGCTAGTTTGATTAATAGGGAACAGTGAAATAAACAGTGCTGGAGGACAAACCTAGTAGCGAAGAATTGTAACTGGCAATTTGCTGCTAAAATACATAGTCCCTTGCAAAACCTATTGATTAATGGAGTCTCTCTACATTAAAAATACACACACAACAGAGGGGAAAAAAAATAGAGTAAATACTCTCATTAGGAAACTCAGCACTATGCAACATTTAATCTGTCTGCTATTCAATAACAGCAACACACAGAAGTAACTCTTCTCCTTTGTTATTATTCGCAGAAAACTATTAATCGTCAGACAAACAAAAGACCAAAAGGAGAGAGGAGAAGGGAAGAGCCTGTTTCTCCCTTGATGCAGCTACTGAAGTGAAGACAGGGCTGCGCAGTGAGCGCAGGCTGCGCACAGCAGCCTCCCAGCCCCGGCGGAGTGGGGATCGCAGCGGGTGCGTGCGCCGGGGATGGAGGAGGTGCGCTCTTCTTGCGTGCCATCGGCAGGACCCTGAAGTCACCGTCCCTCGCCAGCCAAAGTTTTTAGTACAACACTGCCATCTATTGCCTGGAGTTCCAGGTTTGAAGGAGGTTGGCTATTACCAGGTGGTCTGTCTTGTAAGGTGGTCCCAGATCTGAAACCACATGCGGCACCCCGCTAGCCAAACGCTTCAGAAGTTACATCCTAGACCTATCCTTCGACCTTCCGGCCTAAGCATATTATCATGACAGGTTGTTGGCTCAAGGCAGTGTCATGATAGAGAAGGCAACCAGGCTGGACATCTGCAGATAAGGCAATATGTACTCTAACTGTTCTGTTCTGCCTCAAACCTTCTGAATTAACCTGCATTAACCTTTTGAATACCACACTGAACTCGAGATTTATTCAGATGTACAATGGAGGAACCTGAAAAGCTGACTTCAAATGGTTACCATATTAGAGCAATAGTAAATAATCCAAAGGTCAAAGGGGGGAGAGGAGTTCTTGTACAAATTACTGTCTTATTAATAGAACATTAAATCACTCTAAAGCAATATTTCAACTGAGTGTAAACACAGGAAAATGGTTGTCCCGCTTATAAAACAGGCTGTTTGCAAAGTTCACCCACTGCTTGCTATTCAGCCAGGAATGCACATTTCTTAATTCATTATTGCACACCATTATACAGATAAATATAGGTATGTAGAAATAACACTCAGAGTTTAGGCCACCAGTTTTGGATCTGTGACTGTCACTGTGTTGCTCCCAGAGAGAGAAAAGGATTCTGGGGGTGAAAGAAACACAGACCCAGATGCAGTATCTCTGCCTGTATCAGAGAAAGAACAGAGAGAATTAGACTTTCTGTATTGTCACGGAGTAGACCAGGACACAAAAATGGGTAGCATTAACAATATGAAAGCTTTCATCCACAGGAACAAGTGTAAAAAATTCAGTTGAAATTTCCCCATTTTCCTCCTTTCTCAAACTGCAGGCAGTGCTGTCCTATCAAAGTTATTAAAAGCACTACGTTAGATTTTACTACTTTGTAAGTTTTTGTCCTTTGAAATGGGCTTGTTTAAATGTCTCTCGTGAACTTCACTAGCTACCCACATGAGCTCAGCTCTATGAGAAAACACATGAACAGAGGCAAAGGTCCTAGTGTTACAGACAACTGATAGGGAGGATATTCTAGACCACACAAAATCATACTTAATCTCTCAGTAGGATAATTTGCAAAAAGAGTCACCCCAATGTTCTCATGATGGAGTGACTCTGATCACAAAGACAGCCAACTCCAACCCTGTAGGTTCCTCCACTCCCACATACCACATACCTCACCATACCTCCCCCAGACCACATACCTTGGTCATTCTGTTACATTTCACAGCTGCCATGTTGTTTGAATAGGAAACTTGGTGTGATTTCTAAAAAAAAAAAGGAAAAGAAAATACTTTAAATTTTTCCTCTACATTTTGCATAATGTCTTTTATGATTCATCTTCCCCCCAAAAGAACATTTTGTTCCCTTGATTTTAATTGTTACAAGGGCCCTTCCCAATTTATATTGCACGCCCATTATTTCTGTCTTTTCATTTCATTATAAAAAAAAAGAGGAGGAGGGTAGAGGACAAATAAAAGGAAAAATGCAAAAAAGTGAAAAGAATTGATGGAAACAGACATTTGGTAGTAACGCTAAATAATTAAAACCAAAACTGAGAATACTTTCATGAAATGTTTAAAGCAGCTGCAATCCCAATCACTGATGGACTTTTTTGTATCCTACGTCAACAAAACTTAATGTGAATTCCACCTTCTTTCAGTAAGGCCCAGGATACTACCAAAGTGCTTCTATGCACTCCATTACTACTATCACAGTGAGGATTTATCTATTATTTATAAATGTTTGTGATTGAAACTTCTGTGTTCTATTATATATGGGGATTTACTTCATCAACGATACCATAATGCCTTTGTTTGGATTTATTAAGCTTTGATCTTGAGTATTCATCCAGAGCTCTTGCCATCCCAGCCGATGTTTGGTGTGCAGGACCCAGCTGACTCTGCAGATGAGCTCTGTTTTTAAGACGGCATACTACTCTCCCACATGCCCTCCCAGAAAGGAAAGGTTCTAAGAGAGCTTTCACTAACCAGCCTACATGGACTATGTCATCTCTAAAGGAGATGTTGTGAAAAATAAGAGTGCATTCAAGTAAACTAAGACTTTTACAGTCTAGCCCAATCAATATGTCCCCAGATATTGAGGTTTATATTTAAACATTTCAACAATAAAATTACTCATTGACTTGCCTTGTAAGAAAAGCATGGGTATGTCTTACTGTTTCCAAGTATTCAATCCAACAGCTTCATCCTATCTGAAGGTGAAGGAAGGAAACAAAAAAGGACTGAAAAATTCAGGCAACGTAAAACACAAAGAAAGACCTCTTGTAATGTTTTTAAATATTAGAATGCTTATGTTGATTAAACTATAAGGGGAGAAAAGGGGATGTTCCAGATGCTTCCTCTGGTTGTTGATTTTCTGAAGGGGACATGTATCTTATCCAAATGGTGTTTCCCAAGAGGATAATTCCCTTCCTGTTGTCTTCCACCATCCGTCAAATTAAATTCTGATTATCATCTATTCATGGATCTTACACAAAACATATTTTTTTGCCTGTTCTTCCAGTACTCTGTCTATGAGCCTGACTGATTTTCTTCAGCCTAAACTGGCTTTGAAGTGGAGTCACATTTGACTTCTTTGGCATTAACAGAAAACAGGACAACACTACTTGCCTCTAAGCAGCTGCTCCTTAACTTCTGTTTGGTTACCCCACAGGTATACTGAAAGCTAGATTAATTGTGCAGCTGGTGCAATAGCCTGTTCCTGACCATAGCAAATGGAAGATAGCAGGGGAAGAGTACAAGTATGAGGACAAAAATTGATTTATGCCATTAACATATTCCCAACATCCAGTGTTCATTGATGTCAGGACACAGCAAGGATCAGCTGCTGCAGAAGGGGTAAGAAGCTGGGAACATAATACCATGGCCAGGAGAGCAGGGGCCTCACCAGCCAGGACCCAGCCCCACAGCACCCAAGCAGGAGAGTGCCAGGAAGGGCAGCCAAGTTCAACCAAGAGCCCAGATCAGCAGGCACATCCACAGCATGGAGGCAGGTCTAAGGCTAAGCCAGGAAGTCAACCCACAGGCCAGGCCCAGTGAGGGTGACCACAATCAGACTCAGTCCAGCGATCACCATGCAGGTCCACAGTGACAAGGCCAGGCTGACAAGGACAAACCAGGAGCAACAGGATACTCACCCAGGCACAGCTAGGGCTAACCTGGAGACAAACACTCCTCCATCATAGTTCAGGCAAGGTCTGAAGGCCCCAGGCTGAGCTTAAGTAGAGGCTCTGGGTCTAGGTGCTCTGGAGAGGCCACAGGTGAGGCTGGTTTCTCTTATTAAGGCCTATTAATGTCCTCAGGGTCCTGACAGTTGACTTGAATACTTTTTGAGACAATGCAGGAGACGCTATTTTTTATAGTCTCTAGGGAATTTTTCTTCCATAAAGTTGTCCAGTTCCTTTTTGATACATTTCAAGCTTAGATGGGCCCAAATCATAGTATCTTCTTCAATTTGTAAAACTAGATGAGCACGTGGCTGAAAAACCTAACCTAACCTCGTCTCTGTCATCTCTGCAAAAATGCAAATTAAGGTTGATTTTTATCAAGTTGCTACAAGAAAAAATAATCAGAGCATTGATGTTCAGGTTTTCAGTATTAAATATTAATTTTTCAAATTTAAGTTGATTTTTTATTCAAATTTGTCTCTATTCCAAAAGACCTTTTTTTTTTTCCAAATGCTTTGGAAGCTCAAACCCAAATATATTTAAACATTTCAGTTTTCCATTAAATTCAGGAAAATGTGCTTAGCACCAGAGGTATCATTCCCTAATTTTTAAAACATTCAGACAACCAAGGGGAATAATTTAGTTACAGAGATTCAGCTATTTGCAACAGTTGATGTATTTCTGTAGCAACCTGGGAATCTGGTTAACTGCAGCTGCAACCTTTGCAAGTTCAGAACTTGTCCAAAAGCTATCTGCATCTTCAGACAATCACTTATCATTAGGTGCAGTAAGCACTGAAATGAAGATGGATTCTCCTTCCCTTTAACATTGTGATGCTAGACACTATTGCTTTCCCAGAGACGAAAACTGAACTTTGCAGCCCAGGTGACAATAATATCCCTTGACTCCAAGTATTACCTGGACTCTAGGGAGGATGTCAGAGGTTTTTTATATCACCAGCATGCAAGAAGTTCTGTCAAACTCCACAACAGTGTCTTTATGAGGCTGTAGTCCTAGTCCATATCGTAAGCGTGTCAGTCAGTCTGTAAACAAAATACTATGAGAACAAGAACACTAAAGTGGTTCGACATGAATCAACAGGACTAACTCTGTGACAGTTTCTGTCTCATGAGAAAAAAATATCAAATGGGGCATATTCATAGTCTCTACTCCTAATGCCCCTCTGGTAATTTTGGCAGCTGGTCGTGTGGCATTCATTTCTTCCAAGTCAGCTCCATCTCACACACTGGCAATTTTGATCTGTAGCCTTCTAGATTAATACAGCACAAACAACTTTAATTATCACAGTTCACATCAAGAGATTTTAGATTTTTGAGTCAAACTCTGAGAGAGAGACACAGTGCCATCAGAGTGTGGTGTCTGAAAGTCTCACAAAAATCACAAGAGATGACTAAAAAAACCAACAAATTTAATTTTTAAAGATGTTCAGCCTAGTAAGGTATCAATTTATGCTTCTTATTCTCCTTAAATATTCTAGCTATCAGTCAATGTAGGGAAAAAAAAGCTGTAGACTTTTTGGTGTAAATTCAAACAGAAAAGAAGGGGTTTTTTTAAAAATACATGTGGAACAAAGTTGTATTCCAGTAAAAATACATGTTCTGTGAAATTGAAAGCTCATTTTACAAAGATAAGAACTTCAAAGTTCATCTGAAACAAGTAATGAAAAAAGATCTGCACCCAGAAGATAACTATCTGCAGAAAAATATGTCTCCATTAAGGATATACCTTTAAAATTCTTCTTGAAGTAGTAGTCATTTTGGAAATCTTAAGAATATTTCTCATTACCAAAATTTTTAACTACGTAGAACAGCAAAACAATGAAACGTTATCCATTGATTTCTAGGATTAAATAGTGAGCCCTGTAACTCAGAAGATTTTTGTGTAAATGGAGGCAATAGAAAAATGACTGGTCTATGTAACTCATAGTAAATCCAGCTAATCTTAGAGAATTAAACACATTTTGTGATGTGTTTGGTTTTTCTCATTGAGTGGCTCCACATAAATTCAGTGGAATGTGTGATATAACCAATGTGATAAGGGCCAAGTCAGCAACACAGCAAAAACAAATGACAAAAAAGGAGCATTAAAGAGATGCTGTGTGTGGAGTCTGTCTGAAACTGTTTCATGTAAGTAACATCACACTGAAGCTAGCATCCAACATCAACAAACAACACAATTGAGTCACTGTTAGATACGAAGAGTTGCAGCACTTATGCTAAGAAAAATACATCAGCATATACATAAGTAGCCTATCGGTCCCTTGAACTCCATCTGCAGAGGTTCAAGCCTGTTCCGGTTTCTGCTACTAAACTGTGACTGTAGTTCCATCTGCGGAGGCTCAGCTGTCTATGAATACTGACTACAGATTCATTCTCAATGTACTGACCAAAACAGGAGCTGTCGTGTACCAGTCATGTATCAGTCAAGACAGCTTTTTATGTCAAGCTGCCGAGTGCTATATTATACACACTTAATTCATAGCCTTGAAGTGGGTGCCTGAACGTGAAATGTCAAAGGTGAAAGAAAGGTGTTTATCTGGTCTTGTGCAAGAGTACATGGAGAACATGCATGGAGAACACCCCTTTTTTACCAGACAAGAATTCTCCCAATGGGATGTACATCTGTCATATGACCTGCAGTGTCTTAAATGTTGCTGGTTTTCCTTTGCCTAATGAGCTTTTCCACTCCTGAAGGAAAAGAAACCAAACTCTGATTCCCTTTAGGATGCTGGAAGTTCAAATAGGAAAAGAAGCATAGTGTCTGTTGTGTGACAGTGCTGCAATATGTTCTGATAGTACATATAAGTACACCCACCTAGTTTATCAGGATAATCTATATAGATCCCAACAAGAGTAACAGGAATACTGAATGTTTATACAGTGAAATTCTATGAGCTAAGACACTTACTAATTTAGAAGATATTATTTTCTACTGTGTCCATGGGAAATTCATCATGATGGGATAAGCAAGAGGCATTTTCAATGCAGTCTACAAAAAAATATCTCTAATGTTGGTTTTAAATAAAATTGAAAAGAAAGGGGACTGCACTTTCTCCTGCCTTCAGTGGAAATACTACAGAGAGACGTCATCAGCAATGCAGCTAGTCTATTATATATAGCACGTTTCAAAGGTGTATACAATAGCCTCATTGCATTTTATTGTTTTACTTTACAGCAAGAGGGAATTAGAACTTCTTACTAAATATTCAGGGGCAAAATTATGGCTAACTCCAGGACCCCAGCACACCTGGTTCTATGACATTCCAGTTCTCTGCACATATACATATCCACCACATGCGCTACTGGCATACATGGCAAAGTTTATACATTTTCAAACACTCCAATAATCCAAATTTTCAGTAGCATTTGATGTGCTACTGTAATTGCTACACTGGGACAGAACACAAAAAGCATGGCTATGAGTGCTTGCCCAGAAATGCCAATGGTTCCCCAGGGGGCCGTAGCAGATCTGAACCATTAAATGTGTGTCTTCAGAAGCACTGGGCTTAAAGAGAAGCATCAGACCTCCTTGGTCTACCGGATCAGCATGCAGCAGCTGAGCTTTTTTCTGTCTCATTCTATTTCTGGCTGCCTCAGATATATGGCAAAAGGTCCACAGCCATCAATGCATTAGGTCATCTCCTGTCACTCATCAGCAAGAGCCATGTCAGACAGGAGAGGCTTTGAGAGTTTTCTTCCATCTTCTGTGTTTTCCAGAATCTATCACTTGGTCACATTTCCTTTATAATCCAGAAGTCAGATCTGGATTTTTATAGATAATTATGTCCCTGCTTCTTTAACAAGATTCTAATCTCTGCAGTGTTTGTTATGCTGTCTACAACGTACCTCTGCTGAGCATGGTTTGTTGCAGAACTGGGAGACATAGGATTTAATTCAATTCTGCTGTGCAGTACAGCACCCATTATTTCTTCAGGTTTTCCCTGTTTGTTAGGTGGAGGTAATCTTAAATCATAAGGTATATGACTGTGGAACATTTTCAGATTCAAACTTTGTATTATTTTCCTTTTCAGAAAAGAATCTTTAGGCAGGAAAGCATCTTCAAAATTGTAAAAGAACACCTTGCATCACTGACTGACAAACTGTGTAAGAAAGCCAGAAATAAACCATAATAGCCTTTCTTCTTCCACATCATAAAAGCTCTGTCATCTTTCATTTTGCTATTCAGTTTAGGAAATTTTTATCCTTGAAGAGAAGCCAGCTCGCACTTCAGCACCTAGCTGATTGTAAGGAGCTGGGTGGTTGCTGAGATCCAGAACTGAAAGGGTAGCTTCTACTTATAGGAATGCAACTGCCATGTGTGCTTTAAGATGTGATCTGCTTTGTAACCTCAGATAACCAGCCTAGATTTCTGCTAGTTAAAGGCCACAGGTACTTGGGGAAAGTGAGGAGGAGGACTGGAAGCTTAAGAGTTAAAAGAATGCCTTTTCAGGAAGCCTTTGTTCTAGCCACTTTGCCCAGCTGTGACTCTGAGCTCTGAAGGATATGTCAAGCAAATAGCCTAGGGGTTTCCTTCCTGTGTACCTATGCTACATAGGAGCTTTTCTGCTTGTGTCACACATTTACCAAGAAATCCAGTTCTTTTTGGTTTCCTCCTCTCAGTAATGGGGTTTCAACTGGGATATAGTCATGCTACACCAATGTCTTAGATCTCTCCTCAGTGAGTGCTAGAATTATCAGTTTTCTTTCGGGCTAAATTGCCTCAGTCTAGCAACTAATTACACTGGGACCATTTATACATGTTGGATTTATTATCTATGGTTACATGGCTGGATCATTTTTCTGCATGCTGAAATGGAGCATAATTGGGCTATTTTTCATAACAAATGGAGTGTGCCTCTACAGAAGGAGGTTGGCTTACATCAGGTTTTGCCTTGCTATTTTTAATAGCTCCAGCAGAGAAGGGGTTTCACTTCTCTGTTGGGGTCTTTCCAGACTAATGTTTCTCTGTTTAATGTCACAGAAGTTGGTCTCTGTCATATTGTTACGAGTGATGAAGTGTAAGTCCTGGTCATTTTTGCATTGCTTTTTTGGAAACAAGGTGAACAAACAAAGCCCAGAAAGAAGTATTACTACAAGTATTTGAATTTTCTATACTAATGAGACACTAGTGGCCCAGACCAGTGAGATGCTTGCGAGAACATCTGGGTTTATTTTATTTTAACACGAAATGGGAACATAATGCTTGGGAGGCATTCCAGCCTGGCAGTACTTTATTGACAGTCCTGCAAACTTTTAATGCCTGATTTAAACTGGACACCTCCAGCAAAAAGGCAATTATTGCATCATGGTCTATGAATAAATTCAGTATAAGAAGATTGCTGTTTTAGTACTATCAATGAAACAGTTACCTGACCTGTGATGTCTGAGTTTTTTCTTTGCTTATTATGTGGTATAGGTCACAGGCCTGCTCCAGCAGAAAAGAAACATTTAGAACATTTAATGAAAATCAATCAGACTCTTCCTCTTTGAGCATCTGCTTTTGTTTGGGTTATGTTTTGCTGGTGACTCTTTGAATCACAGCTAAGGAAGAGCCAGACACACAGGGAGAACATCAGGCACTGTCTTTATTCCCATATGCCTTTACTGTCAAATAAGCGACTGGGTGGAGACAAGAAATACAGCAGGGTAGCAGCAATCAAATCTGCTTTCCAGCATATTCCTGTGCTAGGCATCTGGTAAGGAACACAGATGTTCTTTTTACATACTGTCTGTCTTGGATCTTCAGCTTAGGTATATGTCTTCATGAAAAATGAGTGTTTATTATAACACAAAATGAGATCTGTCTCACTGTGTAATCCTGTCCCCTTCTCCATGTAGTCCCACGGTATCCATGTGTATGTGTCCATGCACATGCCTCTGTGTACGTGTGTGCATGTGATGTCTTACAGTGTATTTAGAATCTTCATACAGTGGTATTATCTGGTAGGTTTTATCTTGGTCAGTTATGCCTTTCATTCAGATTGATTTCTTTAATTGTGGTGAGCAGGAAGCGCAAGGACAACTCCCACTTTTCACTGTAACTCTGCAGTTCTGAAAGTCTGCTGTATAAAATGGTATGGAGCAAGCTTCAAGGGGGTCAAAAGTGTGCAAAAACTTACAGTGAAGTCATATTTCATCTGAATGACTCTTTGGCATGCATTTCAGGTCACTACCTTACTTTCCAAAATATCCCTGTGTGTGGTACTCACAGTATAGGCTCTGTGGCACACACAAATCCAAACAAGTGTTTGGATTCCACAGAATAAATACACATCCATAGAACAACTAAACCTTGATACCAGTGCATTTTAGTAATTTGCACAATGCAGCACTTTGCTGAGGATTGAGAAAAGAAAATAATTTATTTCTTCATTCATTTATTTGGATTTATGTCAACGCTAGTTTTAGAGCAAAGATCCAGAGCTCAAAGCAGCGTTGACATCTATTAGTAATGTGTACACTAATGTGAACAAAATTCAATACAACTTGTTCCAGAAATGGTCTGAATGAAATCAAAGTCTAATCGATCCCAGTCTTATCAATTGGCATACATACGAACACTACCTCATATCATAATTGGTTTTGTTACTGTAATGTGCATAGGCCTGATCCAAAATCAGGGCTTCACTCCATTTGTATAATGCTCCCACAGGGAAGAGCCTATGCTGTTGTAAAAATCCATTGTAAGTAATTGAGTTCTGTTAGAATCTGAGAAGATACAGAGAAAAGCACAACTATCATACAAGAAAAGGGTGAGACAAGAATATTCAGCTAGAGAAAGAGATGAGTGAAGGGGAATAATGTAAGCCTATTAAATCATGAAAGTGAGGGAGAAGTTAAAATATATTGATTATTTACCTTTCCTATAAAGAAAAAATGGCAGGGGACCCAATGAAATTATCAGGCAGGAAGTTTAAAACAAATAAAAGACAGTACTGTGTCTAACAACATGTGCTAACATATACTGCGTTTTTCTTTCTCAGGCCATAGTGGAAGCCAAAAGCAGGACTGTTTCCAAAAACAGTGGATCCCCACAGAACTGTGTTGATGCTAAGTCAAACAGGAAAAAACCACAGCAGTCTGAATACTCTGGCACTCAGAGTCTTTGGATTATCGACTGTCAGAAGCTGGGAGGATGTATCATGGAAAGTGCATCAGACTAGTTGTTTACTGGAGTAGTCCAACATGGATATCAAATCTTATAAACTGAGATGTTTATCTGAGTATCCTGTATTCCAGACGCCCCTTGCTGTGTCAAGTTTATATTTGGAGAAGCATATATTGCAAGGAAAAGGTATTGGGGCAAAAGAGTATCAAGGTTCAGTCAACGAATAATAAGCTTCTCTAAGGAGTGTCTGTGTATGTTCCACTATCACTGTTTTTGTTGTAGCCACTCTAAAAGTAAAAATAACAGTTGTAGATGGTCAAGTAATTGGCTTTAGTTGCATAAGCAAATAATAAAAAGGGAAATAGAAGCACAAGGACAGAAAATTACTTCTCCAGCCTGTATGTCAGTGACAGAACTAGACAAACAGTTGTTTTTTCCCATTTCCTAGTCTGTTACCTCCCTTTACCTTCTCCATTTGCTGTACCCAAGTGGCATCTAGTGCATGGCAGAAAAGATGGGTTGCAGTTTGTCCTGAAGATCAATGGATTGGTAGGTGATAGTCAGGATGCCTCCCTGAGGACTCATTGATGGAAGACCCTTTAAAACACGGGTGCTTTAGCATGTTTGCTGATTGCAGCTGTGACATTATTGCAAAGTCCTGCTGGTCTTCAGATTTAAAGCCACAGGAGTCTTTATAGGTCAAAAACAATCAATTGTATTGCACTTGGAAAACAGCACCCATGTTTCAGCTCAGTGTCTCCTGCATCAGCTCTGGCTCTTCTCTGATTTATGCTTTATTTCCATGTACAATGTATTGCAGTAATGCAGTTCCCAAGTAACTCAGGCATGTATGGTAGCAGCAGTTCCCTAGCATCTGAAAGAAGTGGTTGCAGTCTACCAGCCAGGAGCAAATGCACAAGAAAGTAATTTTGGCATAAGAAGATCTAAGTGCAGCTAAGTATTCTACAGCTCTTCATCTTCAGGCCTGTGTCAGATAAAGAAAATATTGCACACAACACTGATGAGCTGAGGGATTGCTAAAATCAGAGAAACACACTACATTGATAATTTATGTTCCTAACAATACAATGAATGCACTGCTGGGAGACTCAGCCCTTTAATCAGGTTAAAAATTGCATATTTCAAGTCCTACTGAAACTTGATTTTTGAAAATTTTTTCTCCCTTACCTAAAACTATTAAAGTAATCTCAGTTAATTGCACTGAGAACAAACTTAAGAGATGTATAACTTCCTAGAGATGTAGCAGAGTTAGATTACCTCTTTCCACTAATGTTGTCTAATAAATAGGTTTCAGGAACACACATTAGTTAACATTAGAAAAGCTTTCAAAAATTAATCTAGCCCCAAATTTGCTTGTTCCAGCTGATCTGCTTTAATAATACTTTAAATATGCACAGCATGCTTATTTTTGCCTTACATTCTTTTAGTGGAAACAATTTATAAAATACATCTTAAAAAGTGATTCTTTAACAAGAAAAACAAATTTGCATTCATAAAGATGAAACCCATCCTTACTTTACATCAGTTTGCACTTCAAGAACTTTAACAAGGCTTCTCCTTATTTTCGCCAGTCTAAGGGAGCCCTGAACCAGGCCTTAAATTCATATTCATTTACATAAATGCATAGCTAATTCTGATGTAGACTAACAGAATCTGTCACACCAACCATTACATATATTTCTCACAGACAGTTTCTTGCTTTTGCATTTTTATTATGAGCCTTGCAATTTTGGGTGGGTTTCTTTCTTGAAATCCCAGTTTACAGAGTTATAATATTTTACAAGAAATTCAACTTTCAGTTTTCTTTTCAGAAAGTAAGCTTCAAGTTCTCATGACTGCTAAGAGACATTTGGAAAGGTTAATCTGAAAGGATCAAACACTAGAAGGCAAATAATGTAAAGATCCCAAGGGATATTGCTTTTAAAATCTCATGATTTTTAAACCAGTTTTATGGGATTAAATTGCAGCAGGGGAGACTGAGGTTAAACACTAAGAAAACCTTCTGCTGTAAGGATACTTAAGCAGTCGGACAGTTTGCCTAGAGAGATTACGATTCTCCACCAGTGGAGGTTTTTAAAGAGCAAACTGGACAGGTTTCTATCCAGGGATGTTTAAGCTCCCATTGATTCTGCCTTAAGAGGTGGAGTAGTAACATGAGGTCATGTAGTGAGGTCATCTCTTGCCCCATTTTCTGATTTACTATTTTGAATATGTTGGGTTAACAGTGATAAATGTAAAATTGCTTCATGTAAACCACAGGCAAGCACTGCTTGTAATGAATTTTTTATCAATGTAGCTTAGAAAAATCTTTATAAAATTCAATGTTAGTAGGAAAAAAGGAATGGATCTATTTTAAAAAGTTGGGGTTCTTCCCAAAGTCTTTTCCATTGGTGCTAAGTGACCGCTATTCAGGATATATTTCTAAAGACTGTGAAACTATATTTTACCAAACCAAGTAATTCCAATGGACAGGTATTTGTTTCATTTTTCTGTTCTCTTTTAAATTTGTTCTTATCCTGCTACGATTTTATTTCTAGCATGCTCATGTTATTTAAATTTTATTGTATCATGGCTTTACAAGTTCTCTTGCACAGTGGCCCAGTGTATATGAAAATAAGGTTACCTTATTAGCAACTGGAAAAATCAGGTCAATAAATACTTTGGCAATAACTTTTGAGCTAATTCGCTGTGTGCGGACTCTCCTAGCTGTTAGCAAAGAATTAATGCAGTGCACAGCAGGTATGAAATGTGCCCTTGATATAAGAAATCCTCAGAAATAACTAGCACCGTAAGAGAGAACAGAAAGGTCTAGAGGACTCGGGATACTGTTTCCTGCCCTGCAGCCTCAGATCAGAGCACACAGCTGAAAGCCTTGGTACTCACTCCAGTAGACATCCCAGTAACTCTCTCTCATGTATCTAATAAGATATGCAGAAAGGCTACATGAGGAGCATTCTGTTCCAGATAATAAATAATTTATCTGGAGGAAAATGTCAGAAGCATGGTTCCTTGCGTAACACTGAATCTGATTCATTATCAGAATGAGTGCAGAAGCACTCATTCAGGATATTGAATGAGGCAAAGGTCTTATATAGAAAAAAAAATGTATCAAAGCTTCTGCGATAATGCATACCTATAACACAAAGAAAAGTTGAATTAAAGTTTTCCCAAGTTAGTAAAGTATTATTTAGCTTTGCTGTTCTCCATGTTATAGCCCAAATAATATTACTCTGAAAGCTTTTTCAAGAAAAGAAAAATATGCACAGCTCTTAACATCCTCCTCCTAACATTGCTAGTAAGATTTTACTATCAGTCTTCAAAATAGATCTTTGCCCTTAGAGCTCATTTATTATTTATTTAATTGGGAGGAGTCTTTCTATTTATGTATTTATCGTTACTATTTCTTAATTGGCAGAAAGTTATTTGCAGTTGTTCTAGTGTGCCTGAGTGAGCACAGTGAAACCATCATATCTTTCTGCATCTCAAAAGTTGAGGGATTCCTAAACTTCATGTTGTGTGCTCCGTAGGCAGAAGAAATCATCTACCATGGTACCAAGAAGAAGCCAACTACCAAGAAGTAGGTAGAAGAACTCCTAGAGATGATCTTCTAAGGCCTGGTGCTGACTCCAAGCACTGCCAGTCAGTTCTGTTCTTTCTGTGCCTGCTAATACAATTGCCTCAGCAGACCTTATGAATTTCTAAAGCAGTGCTGTGCTGCTGGTGCTTTGGGTTGGGCACAAGTTTATCATAGAAACGGCAAATGTAATGTGGTCTGTCTCAGCCTCAAATAATAGAGTTGTGTGTCTCAGATTTTAAATAAAAGGGGTATTATAATCAGTTTCTCGTGCTTGTCCTATTCCTACCTTAAGAGTCCCAAATCAGGCACAGAAGAATCCAGAAACCTCTGTTTTATGTTGTGGGTATGATAATACTATTAATTTAATTGCAATTTGTCGATTCAGGTCAAGAAGAGTTCTTTCTAGTACTCCATTCACTGAAAAGTGGAGTCAAGTACAGACACTCCAATCACTAGTAGTCATAAAATACATTCTTTGTTTTAATTTTCCCATTTCTTACACCCAAACCAGTGCCCCCAACCATCCCCAATCTTCTGTGCACATGTATCCATCCCTCCAACTCTCCTTTATGGAAAAGAAACAGGCAATACATATTCTTGCATCAACTCTTTAGTTCAATGTTTGCTATTAATAAAAGAATCTGGCTAACCCAGGAACTCCTTTATCCCTGAAGGGTGAAAAAGTTACGGAAAATCAATAGAACTACTTTTTCATTTGCAATATCAACGTTAATGCTGTCCAACGGAAAGGACTCAGCCTTTCAGAAACGTCTTTCTCAACATCTCTAAAACTTCACACACTCTCTTGAGAATTGTAAAAAGTCAACCTAAATATAAATACAGAAATATGTAACATTCTTAGGAAGGGTTATAAAAATGAATCAAAGCAATATCTCTTGTTCTTCCAGCAAATATACCAAAAATGCAGTAGGCATCTTCCTACAAAAAACGTAATTTGTTAGATACACAAAAGAATACAAAGAGTCAAAAGGCTGCCAGTTAAGCCTATTGAAATCTGAAGTAACCATTTTGTCATCCTGGACTCTCTACCTCAGATTTATACTGGTGTAATTGAGAGGAGACATTTGGCTCAAAAGCTAGATTAAGCACAGTTCCTGTGCCTCCCTCTCATTCTGAATGAAAATAAAGTTTGTAGTTTAAAACTCTTCTCTCTACAGTGTAAATCTCAAATCACAGAACCGTAGAATCATAGATTCATAGAAGAGTTTGGGTTGGAAGGGACCTTTAAAGGCCATCTAGTCCAACCCTTCCTGCACTGAGCAGGGACATCTTCAACTAGATCAGGTTGCTCAGAGCCCTATCTAACCTGACCTTGAATGCTTCCAGGGATGGGGCATCTACCACCTCCCTGGGCAACCTGTGACAGTGTTTCACCACTCTCATTGCAAAAAATATCTTCCTTATATCTAGGCTAAACCTACCCTCTTTTAGTTTAAAACCATTACCCCTTGTCCTATTGCTACAGGCCCTGCTGAAACATCTGTCCCTGTCTTTCTCATAGTCCCCCTTTACGTACTAGAAGGCTGCAATGCAAGAAGGTCTTCCCAGAGCCTTCTCTTCTCCAGGCTGAACAACCCCAACTCTCAGCCTTTCTTCATAGGAGAGGTGTTCCATCCCTCTGATCATTTTGGTGGCCCTCCTCTGGACCCTGTCCAACAGGTCCATGTCTTTCCTGTGCTGAGGGCTCCAGAGCTGGACACAGGACTCCAGCTGGGGTCTTACCAGAGTGGAGTAGAGGGGCAGAATCACCTCCCTCGTCCTGCTGGCCACGCTTCTTTGGATGCAGCCCAAGATACGGCTGGCCTTCTGGGTCCAGCTTTTCATCCACCAGCACCCCCAAGTCCTTCTCAGCAGGGCTGCTCTCAATACCTTCATCCCTCAACCTATACTGATACCAGAGGTTTTAGTGCCATTTAAGTCAGTGGATTTACTGTGAACATAGTTTAACCTATAAATTTCACTTCCTCATCTCCAAATATATTTAACATAAGCATAAAGACTAATTACTTTTGAGGGGGGCGGATAAGAGGAATCTATTTCTTAGTATTTTATTTAGTTTTAAGGTAGAATAGAAAAATTAGTTCACTGTAAACAGATTTTTGTAACATTCTAATGTTGATTAACCTTAATGGGGTTGGATTAGGAGTGTGAATAGAGTGAAAGAGCTAAGAGTTGATGTAGAGCTGAAATAAGGCATCAAGGCAAAAGCCCGGCTTAAGTAGAGACTAGAGCAAGGAAGAAAGTTCGGAAAAAGCAAAAAAAAAAGGAAGGAGCCTTGAACAGGCATCATGCTACACCCAGAGCTGAAAGATAAAAGACAAGAGGGTCCATCCATCTCCAAAAGGTCAAACAAGCCCTTTTAGGGACATCCCTCTGATGTAATGATATCGTGGGAATGACAATGGCTATTGCTCATAGACATTGCTCATCTCCATAATGTCACTGTGACCCTCATTTCTCACTATGAGTTCTTGTGATGATGTCATTGGTCAACTTGAGGCAGAGAAGTATGCAATAGCACTTTTTTTTTTTCCAAGAGGTCTTAATGTCTTGTATTATTGGTGGTCTCATGCCAATCCAGCCCTCTAAAAAAATACCAAATTATCAATAATCTGTGTTTTATATTGCTGTTGGTGTGCATGAGCAGGGTCAGGTTGGAACGCAAGCTCAAGTCTGCTCCCTGTTTCAGTTCTAGAATTGTCTGAAGGTGATAGAATAACATTAACATCCTCTTTGCTGAAGTGATTAATTGATTAATAATAGTAGCTGAGTGCACATAGTGATTTATTTGACAAGCCAATTAATCATCCAGGATTGTAGCACAGGATTAGGAGCACAGACTTCAGAGATGGGTCAAAGTTAGAGGTCAGGAAGGCATTTAACAACCATAGAAGATGAAGAATCCAAGAGGTGAAAGGAAAAGAATATAATTAAATATTTGAGGAAAGTGAAATAACTTCTGATATTTTTCTTCTGAATTCTAATTTTGAGAGCTTCAAGGAGCAGGAGGACTCTGCAGCATAATAGACTCTCATCCTTTATTTTTGTTTAGAGGAACACCTTGTGTCTACCTCATTCTCACAGCACAACATAGTTTGTGTAATATTGGGAATAATAGCTTTAAGTCATGTAGCCCCAAACACAGAAGTCTGGAGGATGGCTGTAGGAACCCAAATACTACAAAAGCTGTTAAAGCTGGTATCTTTCAGGCATTTTATACTAAGCACTGCATTGTGTCTGAAGGAAATGAATTGCAAAGAGAATTATATTGAATGGAAGAGCAGAGCTCTTAATATTTTTAGAGCTGTATTTGTCTTCAATACAGAGGCAAGAGAGTCAAACCTGTATCAACAAGCAACGGGTTTTTGGAAGACCATTAGCAGATTGTACAATTCCTGACACTAACAAGTTCACTTAGCATGTGAAACTTTTTCCTGTTGCTCCAGAGAAGAAGCTGTGATATTTATGAGTATTTAAGGAGTATTTCCTCCAGTATTTATTTACTCTTTTATTTAAGGAGTATTTATTTCACAAAAATTAAAGATGTAAGAGGTTTTGCATGCAAAGACACACCCAATATGTAGCCAGAAACAAGATGGTGCTGAAAGCACACAGCAGTAGAAAAATAAAGAATAAAGCTGGAAGAGCACAACAAATCTACAGTTTGTGTCCTGAGTTTCCTTTGCTTGAAAGCTGAGGGTCAAGGGAAACTAAACAGGTTTCTCGACTTGTAAGTAGAGGAACCAGCATTTGATTAATGCAAAGGAAGAAACTAACAGAATGCTTTGCTTGTACAAACACCCAAAAGCATTGAGTAAGGATGTAGAAAGGAAAACATGTTTCAATAACCAACCAGGGTAGAAAATTTGGGCCACATGGCTGATGCCAAACAACTATCTAAAATAGACGCACCAGCCTGTGGCCTTATTCCATCAGTGTACATGTTCAGAATATTTAACGTTCCTTTAGGGAATTACTGAAGACTGTTATTTGGATTTATCTTGGGCCATGAGCTGTTTCTTTGGAATAGAAAACATTTTTTATGGTATTGAGTTTAAATAGATTTAGTGTCATTTTTATCCAGGAGAAAGTCAACATCTAGACACTCCTGGCAGGTCTTGGGGGAGACGGAGAGCTGTTCGGTTAAAGATTAAAAAAAACCAAACAACCTCAAACCACAGAAAAGTCTAGGAAAAAGTATACCTTGGAGTAAATACAGAGAGCTGCACCGACAAATCCTGATAATTTTGAGATCATCATCAATACCATCCTTAAAAACAAGAAAAAGACCCAGAGATGAGAAATTTATACTTGACTAAAAATAGCCATGTGAAAAGATGCCAGTTTGCACTGTGACTTGCAAAACAACAGGTCAGGTTGAAAACCTTCAGGAGATAATTTAGGCTATTAACACAGACTGGCTGGTCATTTCCCAAATCAAAGCTCTAGTTGTAGGTGATATGTTACTTTGATCATGATACATTACTTATTGCAGAAAACTAATGAAAAAGGATCTTGATGGTCATTAAGGGACTAAAAATCTAAAAAAAGGTACAGAAAATTTTTATGAATAATAACACTAGAGATACTGGCTTGGCATGTTACAAATGTTAAAAATACAGCAGAAAAGCTACACTGGTCTCACGTGAAAAAATTGCCTCCTGAAGCAAAGTAGGTATACATTTGTTTGTGTCAACTACATAACTTGTTAGTTATTCTAGACCATTTTTCTTACTTCAACAAGAGACTGCAAGTAGATAATATTATATACACAGGCATTTGTTCCAATCTGGGTTTTTTGCTAGATGTTATGCACCTGATGTTGGGAGCCATTTAGAGGCATATATAGAATCATAGAATCATAGAACAGTTTGGGTTAGAAGGGATCTTTATGTATATGTGTATATGTATATGTATAATTCATGAAGATTTCAGTGAAGTTTTTACCAATGGACTGGGAGTAATATACATGGCAATAAAAAGACAGAAATCAGATTCCTTTAGGTACCTACAGAACAGAACCAACGAAACCTGGTTTATCACTCGTAGAACTGGAAATTTGTAATCTTAGAAACTCATCACTAAAATCTCATGATTTTTGGAAGTAGAAGACTCAGGAGGGACAAGACAAAAAATTCTGTATGAATTTAGTATGGAAGCCACAAGCAACAACATACACACTAGATACAAAGTTCTAGTTCAGTAAACCACAGGCTACTGCAGGCTGGAAGGCAGAACTACCGCCGTTTTGCCTTGCTCTTGTGCTATTCCTAGCTGTTTACCACTGGCTGCTTTCAGAGAAAGGACAGTGGCTGTACAGTTCTTTGCTGTATATTATTTGTTCTATCCTGATGCAGAATTTCCTATGCAGCGGACACCAAGAACAACATAAAGCAGTGGTGTTGTATGATGTTTCTCCATTGCCTTTGGAGATTCTTTCTCTGGACAGATCCATACCAAAAGGGAGAAAGAGATAGGTTATCCAGTCTCTGGAGGGGAGGGAAGAAATGGATACAAAGTTGGTTGTTTTGCTGAGAATTCCTTAATGAGGCAAGAGCCACAAAAACCAACCGCAGCCCAGGCTCAAAACATATGAATATATGAGCATGTTCTTCATATAGATGAAGAATTTGTTTTACTGGTTCTTGAAACAGCAATACAAATATTTCAGCTGAAGGATAACTGGATGCCACTACCTGGTTTATTCAACAGGTTTACATAAACAGTTGCTATTATTATATATTATTCTATATTAATAATATATTAAATATATTATTATATTTATTTGCATAAATGTTTGCTCCCTGAGAAGGGAGAATGTGGTTAGGCTGTACCACAGAAGTGAAGTGGTGACTACTCACACTAAGCGGCGAATTCCCCTAGAGGCATCCCCGTTTCAGCCCTTGCAGCCCCTGCACCCCCTGTGTCTCCCGGGTGCCCAGGCTAAGGAGCAGGCTGGCATCTCCCCGACCACGACGTTGCTCAGGGCTCGGGCTGTTGGTGTCCGCGCTGCAGGAGGGCATCCTGCACGCGCTCAGGCAGCACTCAATCTCTGCAGACGGGCTGGCCTGACCATCAGTCACGTGATGATGTTGCCACATCAGGCTGTGACACTGAGGTGGCTCTGACGGCAACAGCCCACGCAGACTGACGCAGGCTGCGTTGCGGTTCAGTTTATCTTAACCAGCCACCACCACCAGCGGTGCCTGAAGCTCGTCCCCTGCCCTCCAGGTGCGAGCATCGATCCACCCACAGAAGATGTGGGGCAGAGGCAGAAGGACGCCTGTTTCCATCGTGGTGACAGCTCTGAACGCTTGCTTGGGGTTTCTGAAATAAACCTCGGTTTGGGGTCCCGCTGTGATCAAACTTGTTTACAGCAGACAGCAACTTAATGTAAAACTAGCAAGAATAAAGTGAGGATTTTGACAAGGTGTCATCAGAAAGATTTTTCCAAACAAACAGGGAGGCTGTTAGAGCTTTTTCAGTATAATTCCTAATATGACAGGGACTAAAGCTGGACCTTTGGTCATTCATTTTAAATTTAAACCTTCCTGGGTGACTATGCTAAAACCATTCAAGGTAATTTTTAATACAGAAGTCAAAGAAGGAACTAATTTAATTTGAATCAATTCAATTTAATTTGAACACCCGGGTTGTAAAATTAAGCATCAATTCTGAGAGGTGGACAGCATTGTGCTGTCCTCTGACGAATACTGCAGATGTCACATTGCAGGTGAGGCCATAGTAGAGAAGCCATAGCAATGACTGGCCGGTATGATTTTCTTTTACAAAAAGCAGAACATGTTATAAATACTCACCCTATTTTTCCAAGTAATTGGAGATGGATTTTTCATGTTGAAAACATAAAATGATGTAAAACGTTGTTAAATGTTTGTTATTAAACAAATATTGTTTAACGATTGTAAACATCATTTTAATAAACTAGTACATACTTCACAAACTGCTTTAGGATGCCAGACTGAACTGACATAGAGCACATCAGGTACTTTAGAACATAAATCCAATCTTCTAATCACCACTGTTTTGTATTCTCTGTATCATTATAGCCCTATGAAGTTTAGCGAGTAGTAAGAAACCTAGATATTTCAGTGGATAGCATTACCATAGCAGTTATGTGAAATACACTTATATTCATCTTTTGCTTCAGGGCATAAACTTCACCTGTGTGAATTACCCTTTTTCACAGAATGGGTTTAATTTTTGCACAGCAGTTCCCATCTGATGATAATACCAGTTTCTGGGGCACTTGTCCTCTGCCTGATGCAGTGAAATCCTTCTTTTCTCTCTCTGTCATTCTCAGGAGACAGTCATAGGCTTTCTTCTTTCCAGCAATCTGAGAAAACAAGCTGTAGTTACTTTTTTTTTTATCCTAGGACTTGGAGGTCGAACTTTCACTGCTCTCTTCCTCTTGTAGACACTAGTGCTGCTCTCCGCCTGCAGTCATGAGCAAACCAGGTGCAATTTTCCTTGACCTCATGCACATTTAGGAATGCTGAAGAAATCCTACAAATATATCAATATATTTAATGCACTGATGTATCAAGGGTACAGCTGAAGATGAAAAGATGGTTTAGACTTAGATACAAATGAGACTGTGACCTTTCTGCCAACACCACCAAAAAAAAGGTCAGCTTTTGTTTCAGTAGTAGGGAGCTGGGGCTATGACTGCCTGTCTGACAGGAACGGGACTATGTATTTTCTTATTTCCAATTTTTCTACGACATGATATGGAAATCATCTTTCACTTAGCAGGGCTAGAGACAGGAAAAAGAGGGTGGTAAGGAGGCAATTCTGCTGATAAGACTGTTGTCCTAAGTTAAATACTTCATAGTTATAGAGAAATCAATTGAAAAATAATAGGCTCAATAGTCTTCCAGAATATGATGTTTTGTCTTCAACTGAGACTGATGTTGAAAATTTATGGGAGATTCCCAATTACAAATTCAGTGAACCCAACACGAGTATCAAAATGACACAGAAATAATGTAGAATTTAAGGGCCACTGAAGTCTTATTCCTGTGCAATATTATGCATAATGAACCATCTAGAAGTGAAGAAAGGATTAACATTTTATAATAAAGTAATTGCAAAATTATATAAAATCAAAAAGACACTTATGAAAGTCATCAACAATTTAAATTCTGTTATAGGTGTGAAGGTCATTGTAGCTTTAAGGTGCTGATGTTCATTTTTGCCATTTTTGCCACAAAGAGAAGAAAAGTAAGCAAAAGGAGACTCAGCTTTTACTAAAAAGTAGACCTGGGAGCTTCCAAGAGCAAATCAGTTCCCCACAAACAGGATTTTTATGGAATTATGAAACACAATATTCCTGTAGTATCATTTATGCCAAACTTTCATGTAAGTCAAATTCCTTGATTTGAGATATGTTGTATGCATCCAGTCAGTGACGACACTGTTAAAATGGGTAAAAGATTCCATTGCATGTTCTTCAAATGTCTGCTTACTCTAGAAATTAGCAAATATAGTTTGGAATTCATAAAATTAGAGATGCATTGACCCATCTTTTTTTTTAATTCTTTTTAGTATCTGCTTTTCATAAAACATAGGAGGCTCTGAATGTATCATATACATCACAATAACCATGTAATTCATTATGATGCTGTGGACGAGGCCAGGTTTTCAGACTCAATGACCACACACAGCATCCTCTCAGGGAATGTGGAAAAAAGTCCACGAGCAGAAGCTTGTTATATCAGGTGCCCAGATGGGCCTGATCCCCATATTTTCCAATGGAGTTAACTGATATATTTATTATGCCACAGGCACTAAATTGCTGCGTCTAAGAAATATGTGCACGCACACGTCCTTGGTATGCCTCTTTCAGATCCAGTGTTGATTATTACCTGCCATTGAAAAAATTGGTTCATAAATGCAATAATGTCCAAAATGTGTAAGCATGAAATCATATGTATTTACTGCAGAAATGACATCTGAACCACTCAAGATTTTACTAATATGTTTAAAGTATCTCTTGGGCATGGATCCAGCCTTGGTAATACCGTTCAGCAGTGCTGTTTTGACCGCAGCTTGAAAAGTTAGGAGTCTGCATGTAGTGATCTATCTCTGGACCTATCTTCAAATCCATCACTGAGTTTGCATCATTGCATCTGTGAGGCACTTACTGTCTGCGCCCCCCTGCTCAGTTAAATGAAGTGAAGCCAATGGTGAAGAACATTCCTTGCTCTTTTCAAGGCTGGTTTATTACCTGGGAATTACAGATTTGGACTGTGGGGTGCAGCTTGTTCTGATTCAGTTTATTGAGGGACAAAACAAAACAGTACCAAACCTGAGACAAGTATATGTAGAACATAAATACTACCCACACTGAAATTTTATGTGCAGGACCTCCTTTCAATTTGGTGTAGATTTCAACATTCCTTTTGATTTTTTTAAGGTCTTTACTGAAGCAGCTGTATATTACTTGACTCAGTTCCTTCTATTGTTTCTTACCAGTAGATCATTCATATGTAAACCTGTCACTTATTCATGCAGCAGGTTGGAAGACATTATTTCCATTTCATAGGAAATTCCAACAGTTCCATTTTTTGCTAATTCAGTGACTGGACTAAAAGTCAACATTTCAAAAACATTTGTAGTAAAATTGAAATCATTCAATCATTTCACTTCACTACTTTGTTGAAACATTTTAAGATAAAATAAGTACAATATGTAATTTAACATATTGCATTATATATATTATAAAATTGAAATAAATATTTTAATATAACTTAAACATCTAAAGGAATAATATCTAAACCATGAAGTTAAAACTAGGCTCTGCACATTACTGACATAAATTTTTAAAAACTCTTTTAGTAGTGTAAAACCAGAATGAAATCTGAAGAAATTATCTTCTTTCTCATTCAAAAATATGATTAAATCTATTCGTTTATAAAAACTTTTTGAATTTAGTAAGATGGCATTTTCAAATAAAATTAACTTCCTTTTTTTAATCAGTTCTTATGTAATTTGACTCAATTATACTCCTGAAAAATCAAGACCCTTCAAAATCTGAAAATGTTCCTCTGCTGTTTAAAATGTTCCTCTTCCTGGCCCATGACTGTAATGACCCAAAGTGTAGATATACAACACAAGGATTGCGTATGGTCCCAGTAGTAATTAATGACCCTTTGGCCTATACAGCAGATGACGCCCCAGGGTTGGCTACATACTGTGGACATATGTCCTTACAGCAGCTCACAAGACTAGGATATCCTTATATGAGGCTTCAAAAGCCAGGCAGAAGTCACCTAATACTAATGTGCAATATGGCACACCTATTCAGCCCTCTCACCTTTCACTGATGTATGTGCAGCTGTAGGCATACTTGTGCACACCTCTAAGTGTGCATGTATACAAACAGTACGGGCAGATAACAAACTAGAAGAAATGTGTCATTTTTTCAACCACAGGTAAGTATTTGGTCCTGTCAGCAGAGACTGAAACTGAAGGTAAACAACAGTTCTAGTGAATATTCAATTTATCCTACAACATGTGAGTAAAAATAAAAAAGATCTTTTTTGCTATAAATAATACAGATTACTCTTTCAGAATTTCATAACCTCAGCAATGCTGTCAGAAGTACGTACAGAAAATGCTCTGTAATATCAGTATTTCGTATGTCACATTGACACCCTCCACAAATTTTTCTTTCGGCTTCAATGGTTAGAATGGAGATGGGTGAAGTGTCATTAACCAGCTCAAGTGCTTTACTGCCAGCACTCATTCTGGACAAGCTTGTTCAGGGACAGCCTGAATCTCTCTCTCTATGACATAACATTGCACAGTAGCCAGCCTTCACCTCTGGCTGTTGTGAGTACTGGAGGGAAAAAAATAATTTACACTTGATTTTGAAAAAGTTATTTGGGAGGAACCTTTAATTAGCAACTAAACACAGGTTTCTGGAGCAAAAGGGCTCATGTCTACCAAACAGATTCCAAATAGTCACATTTGATGGGTGAGAAATGGGATTTCATGTTCATACCTTCCTCACCTCCTCGCGGAATGACAGTAATAGGATGACCAAGGCACAATGCCTTTGTGCGCTTACATTCCTAATAGTGTAGAGTATTGTAACACATCTCCCTAGCAACACAGACTACTGAAAGCACATCGAATTTGTCCTCTGCTCAGTAAAATTGCATGCAATATAATACTGAATTGAATTCAAGGTCACAGCTTCCTGTAAAAGCATTCAGTTGTCTGCGCCTGGCATATCTGAAGTTTGAGCAGGAATGACAGCTTGGGCCTTGAACACTATTCAGTGATGGGAAAGTTCATATGTGCAGATGGAACTGTCTTAGAAATCAATGTAAGGCTGCTATTGACCTCTCCCAGGAACAAATGGCCATCACAAATCTCGCTGTTTCCAGCCCAAATGCAAGGTTTAATTCTTTGATTTATCTTCTCTAACGTATTTATCTTCTCTAACAGATATATTAAAGTAATGCACCATTCAAAATAAGACATTCCAGGCTCCCTTCTACAGAAGGAGGTCAAAGGGACAAGCAACATATTGCAATCGGCAATTTATTGCCTAATGCTCCTAATTTATTAGTGCAAGTGATATCGAAGGCCACTTCTAGGGCAGCTGATCCACATGAACTTCCCCAATCCTTCTCAGGACCGTTGGGGGTACTCTTGGGTTTAGACAGAAGAGGTAGAGGGCTCAAGACAAAGTACAAGTGTGAAAAAATGCTTCAGTTAATCAGAAAGGTAGATTGTCAGCACAGCATTCCCGCATGCTCTGTAACTGCATGCAACAGCAGCAGCTGTTTGTGCTGTGCTTAACAGCAACAGCTCTTCTGAAAACATAAATTCCATTAAAGAATTTTAGTTATTAAAAGGTGATTAGATTGTACTAATTTATTCTAGTTTTATTACAATGTTTTTTCTGAAACGTTCTGAAAAGGTTGTTATTGTTTCTCATAAAGTACTTTTACTCCTAATAATCAATATTGATTTTACTATATCACATTATTGCTTAGATTTATTTTCTTGTTTTGTGTGGGATTTAGGTATTAATATCATTTAAAAGAAATGAGATAGAGTGCTCTGCTTCAAAAATTCACATTAAAAATAATTAGCTTTTCTTCTCATTTCTAGATAATATAGAAACATTTACACTGAACTAGAGTTTTTATATTTAATACATTGCTTCTGTTCTTCTGAGTGAAAGAGTTTAACTAAATAAGAGGATAACAGGGCCTTTCTTTTGGCAACATACATGTAACAACAAAGTCTCCTCTCACCTCAGTGGGAATCTATCTGAGGTGAGAATTAGACCTCTCAGAAATTTGAGATACACAGGTAATTTCCAGTACGTTATCAAGTGTTAATCTAAACTAGTTATATAATTCAGGCAATAAAGCTTTGACCAAAACCATTTTCTTTGTAAGAACCCCTATGCATTCCAACTCATAGAATTAAGAAAATTGTTTTTCTTTGTTGAGCCTAAATGTTTGCTAACTCAGTTCTGTCCCATAGCTCACACTTAACATTTATTTGCCATAGACAGTTTCTACCACAGTGTGCACAGAAAAAACCACAACAACGTGGAACAGTCTCTTCCAGAGTGCTTTGCAGGCTGTTCTGTTCTGTGCTCTGCAGGGATATATTTTACATATCAGAAATGCGATGGCAAAGAAAGAGAAGCATTTTTCAAAAAGGAATTCAGCCTTTTACTTTCCGCACATTCCAGGGCAAGTAACTTTTCCACAGAAACAGATTTCTTTTTAGAACAAGAATTAAAGGATATTTAGTGCCCTATGCTCTGCAGCTAGCCAATCTGATCCATATTTACTGCAGAGACATCAGAAGCAATCAGACTGGAGGAACCAGAGATTTATTTCTCAGTCTTGAAAGAAGTGCTATGTGCTTCAGTGTGACTTGTCTTCGGAGTTTTTTTAAAGCTATATACTAGCACAAAATGAACTTAGTTCCATATTGTGAATGGGTAGGTACGCCAGGCTAAAACCCGGTGTTGCAATTCAACACACTTTACAACATTATTTTATAAATTATCTGAATAGCGTCTCCAAAATAAACAAATTATAATGATGTCAGATTTATACAATGCCTTCATATGGATTTCCAAAATACATTCAAACCATAGATCTAGAAATTACTTTAACAAATCTTAGAAAACAGCCATTTCAGGTGTGGTATATGGACGATATTAAATGGTGAAGACACTACTAGATATCAAGTTAAGACTGGAAAGCTGCCTGGCAGAGAAGGACCTGGGGGTGCTGGTTGACAGCTGGCTGAACATGAGCCATCAGTGTGTCCAGGTGGCCAAGAAGGCCAATAGCATCCTGGCTTGTATCAGCAATAGTGTGGCCAGCAGGAGTAGGGAAGTGATTGTGCCCCTGCACTCGGCACTGGTGAGGCCGCACCTTGAATACTGTGTTCAGTTTTGGGCCCCTCACTACAAGAAGGATATTGAGGTGCTTGAGCGTGTCCAAAGAAGGGCAACGAAGCTGGTGAGGGGTCTGGAGCACAAGTCTTATGAGGACCGGCTGAGGGAACTGGGGTTGTTCAGTCTGGAGAAGAGGAGGTTGAGGGGAGACCTTACTGCTCTCTACAACTACCTGAAAGGGGGTTGTGGCCATGTGGGTGTTGGTCTCTTCTCCCAAGTAACTAGTGATAGGATGAGAGGAAATGGCCTCAAGTTGTGCCAGGGGAGGTTTAGATTGGGTATTATGAAAAATTTCTTTATGGAGAGAGTGGTCAGGCATTGGAACAGGCTGCCCAAGGAAGTGGTCGAGTTGCCATCACTGGAGGTGTTCAAAAAATGTGTAGACGTGGCACTTTGTGACATAGTTTAGTGGGCATGGTGGTGTTGGCTTGATGGTTGGTCCTGATGATCATAAAGATCTTTTCCAATCTTAATGATTCTATGATTCTATGACAAGGAGTGCAAAATAATACTAAGTACTTTTTCACTGCATAAAATAACGCAGTCTAATTCTGAGGTGAGGCCCCTAAGGCACTCTTATAGTCATAATAAATGGCAACAATATTATAACATCCTCTTTCAGAATTGTAAGAGTGCAAAAATGTATAAGAATTTTCTCTTCATTAAATTCTATGTTAGGTTTTACAAGAATTCCCTTTTTAATCACATATCAGAATATACAGTAAAGGTACTACATAATAGAAGCAGGCTGAAACATTCCTGACTACAAGCCAAAATGCTAATGAAGCACCAAAGCACTTGGAAACATGATCTTCCAGGTCATTTCCGATCTAAGCACTAACAGGCCTGATCCATATTTGCAGAGAACTCAAGTACACGCTGCCTGCCTTCCTGGTTGTTTTGTCAAGGGAGAGAAGTATATATTATCACAAGGACTTCAGTAATTAAGAAGAAATGAGATCAGAATCCTCTCAGTCTGTTTATGATAGATATCTGAATCTTGCAGGAACAGGAGGACCTCATCCAAATTTTTTTCAATATGGTATAAATATATCCACTCGGTTCACTGAGGCTTAGATAATGTCTAAAGTAGGTGGGAGTAGGTTGTACTTACCTCAAGCATAGAATTTGCTTTATGACACCAAACTACTTTCTCAGAATAGACTTCCAAGCCACAAATGCATATCAAATGCCAAATTGCCATGGATATTTCATGTAAATTCCCATATATTCTACAGGAATGCATAACAGAGGAGGTATCAGAAGGGAATCATAACTCAACACACATTATACTCTTGGCAGCTTTGCAGACAAGCTTTGCTCTGGGATCTTTGGGTGTTCTTTCCAGGGGATACAATAGAATAGAGGCTACACTTGCAGTTCTTTATAGATGATCCTTAATACAAAAGGTCTCTGAACTGTCCGAATCATCACTTTACCCTATTCTCATCAGAGTTTACAGACC
Source organism: Phaethon aethereus (assembly GCF_964289735.1). NCBI lineage: Eukaryota > Metazoa > Chordata > Aves > Phaethontiformes > Phaethontidae > Phaethon > Phaethon aethereus. The sequence continues at coordinate 47,354,317 of NC_138579.1, read as the reverse complement.
AAAATTCATTATCTTTCCCTTGTAAGTCATTACAAAGTCAATGGAAAGTATATAGAGAATTAACAAAGCAAAACTTCAGTACTTTAGCAAATAAGAGGGCAGGATGTTCATTCAATTGATACAAAGCCCAACAGGCCATTTTAGAACTATGGCTTAAAATAATCTGTTGTATTTCCAAGTGGAGGACTTAACCATCTACAGTCCTACTAGTCCTCTCTATAACTTGCGTTTGGTATCTATTAATAATTTACTAACTGTTAAGGAATTATGCAGAAAAAGGTCTCCAATAGAGAATTTGACCTCCCTCTTAAAATACTATCCAGTCAGCCCCCTTATAATTATCAGCCAAATAATTAAGCTCTAGCTATCTAGGTAATCTAGCTAGCTGATTTCTAATGTGACATTATCTCAGGAAAAAGAATGGTACCAATCTGCAGTAAGTTTATCTTCTGGTTACCCACTAGACTATGGGTCTGCAACATAATCACTTGTCTTTTCAGCTCTAACCTCATTGTAGCAAGTGTTATCACTTTGTCTATGTTCTAATGCTCCAACCATGCTATTGATTTGCAATAAGTAATAGTTGCAAGAGAACACTTCATGGTACTGCTACAGGACCTAATTCACTCTTTACCAGGCCTGTATGGTTCCATTTTCTATGGACATCATATAATCATATATGGTCATCATATAATTCCCAGCATCATCAGTGTATTTCATAGATCATCCTTTGAAATTATGTCAGTCACATTGCAGCTAACGAAGGTAGTGCAACACTAAAAAAAGAGAAAATGTCCACTGAAAAATTGTCATTGAGCAATAGAAATAAACCTTTATTCATGTCTCCAAGGAGAACTGTTTCATCTACAGAGGACCCGGGATATTCAGCAATAGCTCCAGTATAGTAGTACCTCGAATCTGTGATATTCTATCTTTCTTTTCTTCTACTTTGCTTTTAACCTGAATTGGTACTTTCTAAAATACTAGCCTGTACTACTAGGCTCTAGTAGTGGCAAAACGAGCAGGCAATGTGATAATGGCAGTTGAATGTAAACATTAACACAGTCCCCAGTGGGTCTCATGTTTTGCTCTATCTGCTACAACCTACAGTTCTACAAGATAATAAAGGAACAGAACTCAAATATGAAACCTATCCCATGTTCTAACAAGGGCAGGGTTGTATATCCTCTATGTTTCTAAACATAGAAACCCTGTACTTGGGCCCAGTACATAAATTAGTCAGGGTAATTTTTTTCCTCCAAAATCCACCAGAGTACCCATTGACACAAAGGGATATTTACTATATAGAAAATGATCCCTTTTCTAAGGTGTTGTATATGAATTTAGAAATCTCAGTGTAGATACCGTTTCTGGTCTAATAACTGAATTGATCTAATAATTTTTCGTGCTAAATTAGTGTCCTGGTTTTGCTGGGATAGAATCATAAAATCAGTCTTCTGTTCAGGAAAGCTGCATTTCTAAGAAGACTGCAGCACCCATTACTGTCAGAACAAAGTTGATAAGACACTTCGTTTTAGTTCATGGCCAGCCGTGGTATGTGGGTTTCCACGGTGATCAAGGCCTCTAGCAGTCCTGAGATGGCCAGGTGCTAAAGCTAGGAGGAAGAGAGGCCAAGACCCAGGCTGGCCAACTGAAGTATTCCATACCATAAATGTTCCGCTCACTATAAATTGGAGAGTCTGCTGGGCATCTCTCTCTCCCTTAATGGCTGCCATCCCTGGAGGGTCTCGCCTGTCACTTTGCTCCTGAGACCTGCTCTCCCCTCATTGGAGCTGTGCTGCTTGCAGTGATCGCTAACCAGCGTTCGCCGCTGGGAGCATGCAGCTCGTGACCACTGTCTGGGCGGACTATGACTCTGTGTATTTTACATTGTTTTAGTATTGATATTAGTTTTATTGTTTTATTAAATCTGTTTCTATTTCAACTCATTTGAACCCACGAGTTTCCTTTTTTCCCAATTTCCCTTTCTCAGCTGAGAGGGGGTTGTTGGGGGATAGAGCAAGTGCTTGCGCTTGGTCCAGATGTGGGCTAAACCGAGACAATTAGCTATTGCATCAGAATTTTTTTTTGGCAGGGGGGAAGTTCTATTTCTAATTTAATCATTATTTCTGTTGCTGCTTTTGCTATATCCACACATTCACCAAATTACTAACCCATGTAAATTCTAGCTCCCACATCTGTTCAAAAACATTCACATTCTGAATATTCACTTTTTGTAGGTTTTAGTGAAACTCATGATGAATGACAGGCAACGCATGAGACCTGGAAGAAATATTTGGATGATAATTTGCTTATAAATTCATAATGCTTTTGGCATGCATGAAAATTTTTGCTAGTGAAATGCAATTTGTCTGAATGGTGAAGGGTATGACATATAACCTGACCCAATGAATAGCAGCTGAGTAAACTTGTCACATTTATCTCAGATAATGTTTCTGATTCACCCTGCCTGTCTAGGCACTATGAAGACACTGAACCGAACAATTTATTTTCTTTCTATTTGGACAATGCAAATTTTGCCCCAGAGGTGGTGAAAACATCCCACAGCTTTCGCAAGCTGAAAAGTGTTTGACCCAGATGGATGAACTGGAAGGCATGGCTGGAAGCACTGTTACTTCTTTCTTTCGTGTTGGTACAGGGGTGGGGTTCTGTTTTTTCTGGAAAAAACACATTAGTTCTTTACTGTTTTGATAATTACAGGCCTGTCAGTCTCACTTCAGCACCTGGCAAAATTATGGAGAAGGTTATTATGGGAGTTATTGAAAAACACTTGAGAGACAACACAGTCATTGGTCATAGCCAACACGGGTTCACAAGGAGAAAGTCCTGTTTAACTAACTTAATTTCCTTTTATTGACAAGGTCACCCAGGTCACGAAGGGTAGCCAGTAGATGTGTGGGGTTTTGATTTTAGCAAAGCTTTTGATACTGTCTCTCATGGTATCTTTCTGGACAAAATGTCCAGCATATAGCTAGACAAGTCCATAATGCACTGGGTGAACAACTGGCTGATGGGTCAGGCTCAAAGAGTAAATGGGGTTACATCAAGCTGCCAACCAGTCACCAATGGGGTTCAACAGGGCTCAATTTTAGGGCCACTGCTCTTTAATGTTTTTATGAATGATCTGGACGCAGGAGATGAATGCACATTAAGTAAGTTTGCCAATGATACTAAACTAGGAAGAGGTGGAGACTCCCTTGAGTGTAGAGAGGCCTTACAATGAAATCTGGATAGACTAGAGAGCTGGGCGATCACCAACCGCATGAAATTTAACAGGAGCAAGTGTCAGATTCTCCACCTGGGACAGGGTAATCTTGGTTATAAATACAAATTGGGGGTTGGGAGGCTGGAGAACAGCCCCGTAGAAAGAGATCTGGGAGTTTGGCTTGATGGCAAGTTGAATATGAGTCAACAGTATGCCCTGGTAGCCAAAAGAGCCAACCGTGTCCTGGGGTGCATCAAGCACAGCGCAGCTATCTGGTCAAGGGAGGTGATTGTCCCACTCTACGCTGCACTGGTGTGGCCCTGCCTCAAGTACTGTGTGCAGTTTTGGGCACCTCAATATAAAAAGGACATCAAACTAATAGAGTGTGTCCAGAGGAGGGCAACCAAGATGGTGAAAGATTTTGAGAGTAAGAATTATGAGGAGCAGTTGAGGTCACTTTGTCTTTCAGCTTGGAGAAGAGAAGGCTGCGAGGTGACCTCGTCACAGTCTACAACTTCCTGAACGGGGGCAGTGGTGGAGGAGGTGCGGATCTCCTCTGTCTGGTGACCAGCAACAGGACATCAGGAAACGGAATGAAGCTGCACCAGGGAAAGTTCAGATCAAGCATTAGGAAAAGATTCTTCACCGACAGGGTAGTCGGACACTGGAACAGTCTCCCCAGGGAAGTGGTCATGGCACCAAGCCTGTCACAGTTCAAACAGCATCTGGACAATGCTCTTAGTCATATGGTTTAGTTTTAGGTAGTCCTGCAAGGAGCAGGGATTTGGACTCGATGACCCTTATGCATCCCTTCCAACTTGAGATATTCTACGATTCTACTTCTGGAATTTGATCAGGCAGTTGTCATCCAAGAAGTCTAGATTAGAAGGATTTAAACAATCTCAATATAGGAAATTTGTTTAATAAAGTGTATTTATCAGTGTGTGGGGGCAGAGAGTTGCTCAAAGCCTTCAGTTGCAATTGCTTGCTCTTTTCAATTTCTGAGTTTAAAAATGAGCCCCCAAATGCAGATGAATATGCAGGAGGTGGAGGCAGGAGAATTTAGGCTAATACTTATAGCGGCTTGATGGAAAGAACACTTGTAGCCATTCACATTGCATTTTAGGGCCCTGAAATCTCCATCCATCAGTTCTGGTTAAGCAGCAAGCACTGCCTTATGAATACCTGAATGGAGACCATTTCATAGGCCTTGGGACAATAGCACACCATATTTGTCACAATATGCAAGGAAGCCAGCACAAAACATGTTAGTAGGAGCATGTTAGTCATATAAGTCACATAGGCATAGTTGTATGGCTAGTTAGCATGTGTGAATAAACTCCTCTGCTGCTCTTCCAGTCAGTTCTGGACAGCAAACACAATTTATCTCCATGCAAAATAATGATAATAGGTGCAGTAAGAGTCAAAAATGGCAAAATAAACATTCAGTAAAAACACAAAAAAGTACATGTAACTAGGTTAGGTGACTAGGAATGGGCACAAAAGAATTTCATCAGCTTCTAAAAAACTGAACCTCTAGTGTTAACAAGTTGGCTGTTCCTGGAGGGCTTGACTCTAAAAGATGTCAAGTAGTCTAATGTCATTTTGATACACACTATTTGCCCCGCAAAAAAAAGTTAAATTTGTGTCAGCATGTAACTCTTGTATTCTGACCTATTTAACATTCTTCAGAGACTTTCAAGCACCCCCCTCTGTACTAATTTGTGAGATGATCCCTTATTTTCTTGTCTCCAAGTACAATTACAAATTTGAAAGTAATTTTACAGCAAACTATACCTAGAAACTGAATAAAAAGAAGGATCTTAGATTCTGTTTTCACAATTAATATGAGAGACTCTTATGCTCCACCAGCTATCCCCTAACAGGCAGGAAAAAACAGAGTTTTTATTGCGTAAGTGTATTCGTATCAATAAAACAAATTATATCTCAGACACATTAGCTGGTTGGTTATTCTTTAGTACCTCTCATCACAGCCTAAGGATTAAACTGTGACAGAGTAAAATCACCAGCAGGAAGTTTTCCTTTTACTTTTGAACAGGGAGACCTAAAAGAAGTGAGACTGAACTTCAGAGAATTAAATTATAAAAAGCAATGATAAGGCCATAAATCTTTTTTTCCATCTAAGCCATATATAGACCTTTTTTCATGCCATTTTTTTCTACACAGGTTGAGTTAAGCCTCACTGAAGGAAGAGGAATGCAAAACAAAATGAAAAACATAGTAAAGTAGGGTCTTTGTTGGTCTTGCATCACAGACATGCTCTTCTTTTAATGTGTTAGCAATTGCTATTGTTCCCACAGACTGGAACATTTGTGAGTTAAACAAGATATTGAGCAGTGGAATTGATTTTTAAAAAAGGTAACAAGAGCCTTTTGCTTTGTAGATGGATTTTTTTTAATCAGGTCTATGCTGTCTGTGGCCAAGAGTGGTCACCATCTGACAGCTTTATAGATGAACACCAGCGAACAGGCTGGTGATTTGACCATGCCACAAATTTAGTATGATGCATCTGTCATTCACTGGCTTCCTATATGTGGATTACAGCTAAGGCTCTGTGCCTAAATTGGGGTTGGAAATGAAATGCTTTCTCACATTAGTTGCAATTCTCCTTCAGATTGACAGAGAGAAATATGAGGAAGTTTGGTCTTGATTTAACTGAATAAATCCAGGCTGATGGAAGGATGTTTTTTAATAGCCCTCTGTGATGTACAACGAGAAGTGAATTGTTCTCTGGTAGCAGATGAAACAACTCCATGCAACAGTGGCCTGGTACTGGTTTTGCTTTCCGCTAAGAAGTGGAAACTCAGTCTTACCTGACTGAGAAGTAAACAGTTTCATCTCAGTAGAGGTGTACCATACATTGGAACAAAAGCATTCCATCTGTCTACATTTTACAAAACATTTCCCCCATCTATTCCAAAATAATTTTATATTGGTATTTTCTAAATGTCCAATTTTTTATTAGACTCCTTATGGATAACCTAGCAAATTGAAGGTTGCATAAAATCCACAAGACAATAGCCAGGCAAAAAACTCAAACACAAAAGTATTTAAATTTTTTTTTAAATAACTTTTTTGACTAGCTTTGTTATTTACTGAAGAACAAACTACTACCAGGTTACGTTCCCCTTTTATTTAATTCGCTGATAAAATTAATTTGGGACAAAATACTGTTCACAGGTTAGATCAACTCAAGTGAAGTTGCCACACTACTGCCATATCTGTGTCTTGCATTAGAACTCACTTCTGCTGCCTGAGAAGCAGAAGTGGGTGAGAAGAGGCAAAATACAGCAGAAATTACAAACTATGTCCAGTCTAGTGATGGACAAATTTCTCTGCTGCTTTCCCTGATGAACAGTCCAGCCCCTGTGAGTGCTGTAGACACATGCAGAAGGCAGGCATTTAAAAATGGCACAAGTTTGGCAGTTTTATAAAAATCTATCATTTCAGAACTGGTACAATATCTGAGGAGTAGACATAATTCTTTTTGTTTAAGACAGAGACCAAACAGCATAATGTGGGTAACTATAGGGACTAGTCTTACCATAAGATCGGGGAAAGCTATAAAGCAAATACTGAAGGAAAACTAATTAAGACCATTAAATGCAAATGGAATAAAATGCACCACTGATTTACTAAAGCTAGCTCTTTTCAAATTACTTCCACAGCTCTTTTTGGTAAGACCTCTGATTTTGATCACTGCCATCTTGTAATAACCTTGCAAAATATGCATTCTTCATAGTTCATGTCCCCAAAAAATACATCAGGCTTCTGTGTTACACGGAAGAGACATTTGTATTCATTTCCCACTCAGATAAATCTTCGCACCTCCTCTTACATTTCATGTACTGTCATCACGTTTCCTCCACAGTCTCTTTTTAAATCTGTTTGTGCAGGATTTTGTCTGGGTTTAAAACAGCATTTTCTCTGGTAACAGAGGCAGTGATGATTGGTAAATGTTGAATTATAAAGAGTTCTTCTCCAGCTTTTAAAATAATTAAAGAAAAGACTGCTTATACAGTGAAGTGATGAATACAACACATGTTAAACAGATCATCTGAATAGTGGAGGCAATGCATTGCCAGTCAACAGAAATAATATTACAAGTAAATGTGCAAATTTCTTATCTAAAATAGTGAGAAATGTGGAATGACTGGGCAGTTTACAAGAATCTGCTCCCATGTGTATCTTTAGCCTAAAAGAAAGGTACAGTGGTGGTTATTTTCAAGTTCTGTATAAGCTCACTTAAAGCTGGTGGTGGCTGACAGCAAACTCCACTAGTTTCAACAATCTTTTTGTATCAATAACTAATTACATCCTTGTTCTGCCTCAGTAACACAGATTGATAGTTCCATTATAGTGTTTAATTAGAATTATTTTTAATTCATCTTTAAGAAATGGTCTAATTGGTGAAGGAACAGATGTTACAGGTCACATGGCACCAGGATGACCATGCTGGTGCAAAATGGCCAACTGGGCTGTGAATGCCTCCCGGAATTCCTTTCAAAGAGGGAGGGGGGAGTCCACAGCATATCTGGTTTCATTTGGGTTTTTAGCAATTTTGCAGATGTTACCTGCAAAATCTGTGAAGTGCAATCTCCTGCTGGGATGAACTCTACATGGCTCCTAGGCAGAAAAAGTCTCAAACAGCAGAGCTGATTGATAGCACCTCTGTATCAAGATCATGGTTTGTGTCTCAACTACAGTCTTGTGCTGCTGACAAAAGGCAAACATACTGACTGAGAGGAAGAGCCAATAGCTATATTTATTATAATTTACTTGACAGTTGTTAAATACAACAGATTCAGGACAGTGCAGCCAAACAGTACTCTATTTAGGCCTTTCTTTATGCAGTGTTGCTTTCTGTACTTTCTGTGCATGTGACAAAGAATTATATCTTTTTTTTTTTATATGTATCATGCTCTGTTAACACTGACTCATGAGAGAGACACAGAACTATGTATTTGACAGAACTCATGGCTTGCAAGTATGATTTCAGGGCGTTGAAGTGACATTACATTTGGAATAGCCTTTACACCAAAGCCCTAAGTTTCTGAATGCTGAGGTTGAATGCTGAATTGCTCAACAGAGCCTTGAACCTGTCTCTTAATTGAACTAAACAGGAATGAGAGCTTTACATTTTTTAATTTCAAATCAGGGAGACCTAGGATTTTAAAGCAACATAAAAATCCTCCAAATTATGTTCTCACAGAGGACACAAATATGGAGAGGTTTAGCACACAGGAAAAGCAGTCATTTGGCACTGACAGTTTCTATTTTATAGTCATTTCTATTTCTATTTTATAGTAATTTTTATTAAAAGCAAAATGTAATTAGAAAAGCATTACAGATACTTCCAGGATAACAGACTCACTAAGGTTGGAAAGGACCTTCAAGATCATCAACTCCAACCATTAACCCAACACCGCCATGCCCCCTAAACCATGTCCTGGAGCGCCACATCCACACGTTTTTTGAACACTTCCTTAGTTGATAATGATAAGAGAAGCAGCATAAAATGAAATGTTTGAAAGACAGGACAGTTCTGACTCAAAATCCCAGTAGTGAAAGCTCTGATTTATGCTGCCACTGTCATCCCAAAGGATACCAATTGCTCACTATAAAGTAAATGATGTATTTAGGGGTCTGAACTAACTATTGAACAAACACTGTTGAAAAGCAGCTACTGCAGTGTGCAATGCAGCAGCTATTGAGCAGTGTCTGCCAGATAATTGTTCCAAAAAGGGAAGAAAACAGGATTCTGAATGGAACAGAAACATTGAGAGCATTTATGTCAACCAGTGTTATTACTCTGGTGATTGCAGAAAACAGCACTACACTATGATCTCAAAGGCAGAAGAGGTATGTCTCGTTCAAAAAGATGCCAGGCTGCTATTAGTTAGAATGGGTGTTTTACATAATACATGGTGCTTTTTTGTCTAATATATCACACTGTTACTCCACTAACTTACTGGCTGTTGAATTTGCTGGTGGCAGACTGGGGGACTAAATGTCCCTGAGATTTGTTCATTGCTGCCCAAGACCTCACCGGCCAAAGAAGCTCTTCACATGGTGTAAGCATGTCTCTCCCAGGACCCTAATCCTGACTGGGAAGCATGCAGTCAATGTCAGGTTTTTGCCAAAAGGTGAGCTCATTTGCCAGGATGCTGCCCCAGTCCTAAAGATTATGTGAGGGGTTTACACGCCTCACAGATGGGTAAATTGTCCCTGAATCTAATCTGCAAATGCTGTTGTATCACAAATGATTCTTCATGAATTGGAATGACTTAGTAATATCCCTCTAACTATGAACTGTTTCACATATTAATAATATTTGCATATCTAACTGAAGCATGACATTCAACAGCAAGAAATGAAGCAGAAATCAAACACATAGGCTGATATCTCTAGCACCTATCTTACAAATACTTATGAGACTATCCATTTGCTGTATACATGCAATGAGATGATATTTTCAGAACAGAGGCTTTAACCTCTCACTGAACTCAGTGATAGCTTAGCCTAATTAAGACCCAAATAATATCTGAAGTAGTACTTCAGTATTTTGTCCAATTATCTGCATGAAACAGAAAAGCATTCTGATTTTTTTCTCATTCTAAGTGTTCTAATGAAGCTGGACTTAAAATTGTCATTTTCAACTAGGAAATGCAAAGTTTACCCATAAGGACAATTATTTTTTAGAAGTATTTTATGTATTTTGAGATTACTGAAAGCAAATGTATGTGACATCTATTAAGCAGTATATGCCATCTCAGAGAGATTTCATAAGATAAAATTTGCTGGGGAGGAAAGAACAATGGAGATCCTTGCCTTAATGTACATAAACCTTCCACCTAAATACCTGCAGTTGACTCTCTTTTGCAGCATATAATGATGGGTGAGCTTCAGTGATATGCTTCAGTTTCTTAAGACGTTTAACTCTATCTCTGCTTAGCATGACCATAATACCACAATCATCTATTATCAGGGGATGTGTAACTGTCTTTTAATAACTCCAGATTAAAAGAAGCTGCCCATGGTACAAGAGGTGTAAATAGTAGATAACTGCTTTTTTCCAGGAAAGAAAGAAGACTAGATGAGTGGATCCTGGGGTCCACCATAGCAGCTACACAAGAATCAAGGACTTTATTGATGAACAAAAAGAGCGCTGCCTCAATTTTATGCATTTTCTGCTAGCCCGTGTGAGTCAATTGTACTGGAGAACCAGGGAAGATGTGAGTGTTGACCAATTTGATAGATTTGACAAGCATAGGAAACAACATAGGATGGTAGCAACTCAACCTGAAAAAGCTGTTTCTTGACATCTTTCACTCAGAAAAAAACATATAGTCTCAGTAAGGTGTAGTACCAATACTGCCAGAAAGATTAATGCAAGTGCAGAAATGCCTGTGTACTATCCATTGTAGTATTTATCCATGAATAGCTGAGTGCCTTAGTTGAAGAAATACATCTCTGGCTGGCACTCTGATGAACAGAGAAAAGTGAAATTAAAATGCTGTTTTGCCAAAAAAAGAATTGTAACAATTAACTATCAAATCATTTTACTGAAGTACTGTGCTCTCAGTTTTGATCTCAAATGCTCATACATTACTTTCATTGACTTAGCAACTGGAAGTAGTCCTGACAGTTGATGATGTTCATTGTCTAGATTATTTACATCAAATATCTAATGCTAGATGTAGCGTAACATGCATAGAAGTCATTCCTGTCAAAGTTTGTAAATCTCCAGTATAGGGAGGGCCCTGACTACTTACAAGTTTGTCTCTCTTGTCTCTGAATTCTACAGTAAACTTCATATATCCTGTCCTTTTTCTGCAGTTGACTTCATCGCAGAGCAAAGTGTTTCAAACATTTATACAAATGTTTCAAACATTACAAAAATAAGATGACAATGAATATTCCTGTTGTTTTAACTGTCACTTAGAAAGCATCATGTAATTATTTCTAGATATTAATGTAGTGAGAAGCTTCTGTGGTACTTGTGATCTTGTACAACACTGAGGCCTAATAAGGGCCTGCAGATAGCACAAAGCTTTTTCTAAAATATCCTTATTTGTAACATAGCTCATTCTTACAGGTTTTTTCACCCAGTTTTACAGACCCATGAAGGAGCAGGAGCTCAGAAAAACTCAAGATATGGGGGAAAATATTCCAATGGTTTTCTTCTTTCCCTGCCTTCTCCCTCTGCTGTGCCCTCCTAATCAAATACAAAATTAATTGGCCCTTTCAGCATAAACTTCAGTTCTGGAGAAATGTTTTAATTTCAGTTGTGTTATAAACAGAATTAATAAAATTGGCTTAATTTGATTGTCTGCCAGATAAGAAATTCTTCATTTCAGAGATTACAAAATTAGATAATAACATTTCAGGAAGAATTTGGGCCTCACCTTCCTACAGGGTTTATGAGACTCCTATCACAGTATCTTCCATGAGGGCCTGTTTGAGTGACTTTTTCTTTACACTCTGAATTAACAGCTCACCAGTGTTTTAGAGAGGACTAAGCATAAGCAGTAATTATACTTGTTTCATTAATATAAAAGCAGAGGCACAGAAGTCTCTTTTTATGGAACACAAAGAGTCAGAATTGACTGCTAGTCTTGTTATCTTCAGTAAAATATTTCCTTCTAGGGGGTTTCAGCCACTTCTCAAATAGCTCCTAAACTACTCCTGGTAACTGTCTATTTTGCTGTGGCAATGGGCTGTATCTCTAATTCTTTCTTTGATCATTAGACAATGCTTTTTTCCCCCCTCTCATATACCTTTGCTTGTAACAAGAGCAACACATTTCTCCTTATGGCTGTGCTGAGGATGTTATGGCTGTGATGGTGCAATGAAGAAAATTGTCTGTTAAACTGGTTTGCACTTGCATGACTACCCTATTCCAGCTGTCTAGCTTCAACAGCAGCTGGAGATGTGCAGAATATTGTTTGTGTGCATATTTGGGGGTGGGGGACTGTATATCTTAGTGGTAATTAGCTTCCAAGAAACAATGGTTCCTGCTTCATCTGCGGAGTACCAAGCAGGTAGATTACGGTTTAGTGAATTACACCCAAGGGTTGTCTCTAACCTTCAAAAGTGCTACCATATTATTTCATTTTCAGACAGTTTAATACAGTTCCTGATCGTTAATATGATTTTAATATCTGACAGTGCAAAAGGGTAATAATGTTGTGAGGATAAGAAAGTAGAAAAGAATAAAATAGCCGTCACCATTGGTGATTCACTGCTGGCATGTCATCCCTAGAAAATATATTTTATTGTCCCGGTATGTCTTCACAACTCAGTGAAAAAATCAGTCATTTAGCTCTCAGACCTGTAAAAATGATTTTAATTCTGTTTCTATTTGTTCCTACTCTTACCTCTTCCCTGAGCACTGTGCCAGATACCATCTGTGACCAGCAGGTCCCACTCAGGCTCACATTTACAGACATCTCTCACCAGCTGCAAGCTTTCATTAGGACTGTGACTGACAGCTATAGCATGTGCCTGGGGTGATAGGGGGTGAGGGCCAGTGACTGATAACAAATCAACTCCATGCTTTGCTCAGGAGGTTCAAAAGCGTGACTCAAAACTATCTTGCCAGGGATATTTTTTGGTTACTTCATAATTTGCTTCCTAATTTGCCCTGCGCTTCCTTTCTCACTTTAGATTTTTACCGAGATTTAAATACATACTTGCGGGTATTCAGTGGTCACACTGCTTTCCAGAGATGGGGATCTCTGCCTTCTGTTCTCCCAAGTCCTGCCTGATGTTCATGTAGTTGAAATTGGTACAGGGGTCCTGTGGCTAGCACAGACCACCATCTAGTGCTATATAACCATGTCACCGTGGCACTGCACCTTCACAAATAAAATTCAGCTGATAAGAACTAGTTGGCCTACATGCCATACCACATCAATGCAGCCAAACTGCTTTCAGGACTGAAGATAACATCTGGATGGGACTGAAATACTCTCCATGTACAGTTTAGTTCACTTAAACTTAGCTCAGGAAACTGTCTTGCACAATATAGTCTCAACACCAGACTTGCAAGCTCTCTGAGTGAAAATCTGTCTTCTCTCTTGTCTTGTATTTGCCAAAGAGTACAAGGCATGGCAAAGACTCCATTGGGTGACCTCCTTCCTGACCAACACTGACCATTCCTTCCCATCGTTTTCGGTCTCTGAACCAGGTAATTAACTGTGTGACAACCTTTGCTTTTACCTATGGCTGGTTAATATACGAACCCAAGACAAAGGAACTTGTACAATTACTTCTGAGAAACCAGTATACCAAATGATTCTCCATGCCCACAGACAATGAATCCTTCAGAGAATGCAAATAGATCTCTAAGCTCTGACTTTATTCAGTGTGTTTTTTGAAAAGCAATGTACCATATTTAATTAGGGGCTAGTTATATACTTAAAATAGTTTCTACCAGTTTGCTTGGCAGAATCACCTGGCTTATTGGTGCCCCCTGAAAGCCTTTAAATTCAGTGTAGACAAGAAATCCATTATTTTAATTGTGGCAGGAAGGCCTCTGGGAAGAGGATCTCCATGAATGTCCGCTGTGTAGCAG